>NC_133328.1:97051049-98508549 GCF_042186555.1 Aquarana catesbeiana
GAACCCGGGCTAAAGGTGAGAGAAGAAGTCTCTAGAGTGCTTCCTACAAGGCTGGAGCTTTGTGACACAAACTGTACAGAGTAGAGTTTCTTTCCTTCAAGAAACCATATACTGAGAGGCTGCCATTACTGACTTTAGACATTACTAGTTTCCTGGCTGTCTCTGGCCTTAAAACTTTGAGTCACTGAGTCAGAACACGTCTACAACTGGCTAGACAGGAGAAGTCAGGACTCCTGATTGACATACATCTTCCAGGATGGGAAGCCAAAATATAGAAGCCATTGGGCCACCATAATAACCAGACAAAACTAGTATTGTGGTAATGATCATCCAGCAATGGCGGTCTACTATTCTTCTCTGTCCGGTTTTCCAGAGTTCCCCCCCAAGGAAGCATTTAGTTAAGATGCCACACTGCACTCTCTGCTGGTGTGCGGGTCTTCATATATTCCTTCACAAAGTGAAAACTTCAATGTCTATAACGTAACCTGTTTTTCTTATTTTCACAGAATCATCTGGCCTTTGTTATGGAGTATCTGAGCGAAGGAGATCTCGCCGAATTCATAAGATATTCAGCTCCATTTCCGCTGGACATCTTAAGGTAAGTTTGATGTCGGGGTCACTTTGGAGTCGGGGGAGGCTGACCACTGAGGACAGGCAGTGACCTAGCCAGGCCCCTCCAGCTGATCCCGTCCATCTATACCCCTATGTACTATAGGGAGAAGTTACTTTATCTTTACCATTAACTGATCTGTGATGATTTTTGATGCTAATCCATGTATTTCTTTCTCCATCAGAAACCTAACAGCGGAAATTATTTGCTGCCTGCAATTCCTGCACGCCAGAGAGATCGTTCACAGAGATCTGAAGCCGGAAAACATCCTCTTAGACGAAGATGGCCACGCCAGAGTTGCGGATTTTGGATTGTCAGCGAAGGGAGTCACCGAGTCTAAGAGAACTAACGGAATTGTAGGGACACCAATCTACATGGCCCCAGAAGTAAGTATGAACCCGATATCAGACTTAATTATAACATTTATCAAGATATACCAATTATTATGATTGGATATAGAGAAGAGATAAAGGGGTGCTCCACTTCCACTAAATGGAGAATGTTTCCACTGGTGCCCCCGGTTGCTTTTAGTGGGTTTCCAGGCCAGAACAATATCCCCAACAAAAGCTGGGAAGTTCTGAGTCATGGAGCAGTGTTGGGGCTTCTTTGTAGGGGACATTGAGGCTGAGTGTAGATGGATTCATCTGCCTGGCCCTTTTCACACATATGAATGGGGTAAAACCTCCAGTAACTGCTCACCCACTGTTTCCCTTCTCCTCTTTAACATGGGGAGCGCTTGTGAACATTGAGCTATTGGGGTCAGTATACCTTCATCCACCTACTTTAAATGGGGCAATTAAAGGGCACCTCTAGGCAAAGCCCTAGACTGTTTAACCCCTTTCTATTCTATCCAACGTTTAAAAAAAAAAAGGTTTTGACTATACTTGCCCTTTAAGCCCCACCTCCAATATTCGCAAGCTCCACTTCAGTTTGATGCCGTTTCATTGCAATTTTAGTCATGCATGAACTTTATACATCACATATGTCACTATGTTATCATCTCTGTCCTCTGCCTGGTCTGACAATGTGCTCATCCCTTTTTCTCTTATGTTTCTTCAGGTCTTGCAAGAAATGGATTATTTCAGCATGGTTGACTATTTCTCCCTTGGAGTTATAGTATACGAGATGGCGTTTGGCAAACATCCCTTCATCACCAGTACTGACGACTGGAACAAATAAAGATGAAAATGATTTATATGGAGCCCGATTTTGAGGAGGGTATGGACCCTGACCTCCATAACCTCTTAGTTAGGGTAAGTTACAGAGAGCCTCAGCTCCTCTATTGCTCAGATATTGTTATTGGTCATGCAGCATCTCTTTATATTTCATTCTCATATATTTCATTCTTCATTACAGCTTCTGTGGAAAGACCAAGAGGGCCGAAACCATCTAGTCAGTGACATCAGGAGCCATCCGTTCTTCAAGACTATCGACTGGGCAGAGTTAGAGGGAAGAAAGTCAGACGAGCCACCTGAATCTGAACCAGTAAGTATACAGATAATAGAGTCCAAACACATTGGAGGGGGAGGGGAGATTTTCAGCAGCAGGCTCTTCCCCATCTAAGACATTTGTTTTACCAGACTTTTCAGACCAGTGTATATGAATTTGTGATCACTATACAATCATACGGCCTGGTCTGAATGATTTCTGTTTAGTATTGGAGATGATTATTGTGTATGTCATCTGACCACTAGAGGGAGCTAGGGGTGGAAGGAGCGTGCTTGGTGAAATCTGCTGCACCTCGGGGGTGGGGTTCACCATACTTTGTTACCATTCTCTGTATCAATTAGAAATAGTAATGAATGTCTTTTTCTCTTTCTAGATTTATGAGGAACCATCAAATAACAGCATGCCATTGAATGAATTTATCAAAATCCTGGACCGGGAGGCTCCAATATCACCATATGAGCAGGAGTATTTCACAGGCTTTTCATACATGAGCGACAGTTTGATGATGTCACCAATGGAGTTATTTTCACCTCCACCATCATCGCCAGAGAAGCCTAATTTCGCTGACTGTAGTGATGAGAGTGAGCTTCAGAGGGAGGAACCAATGGACTGGGATCCAATATTATCATTGAAGATCCAGAGACCAGTACCGACTCCAATGGAGAACCATTATAAAGATGCTCTTCAACAATTGGCAGAGCTAATGGTCGTTTATCAGCCACCACCAGCGGTCAGACAGGAGAATCTCTTCACACCCTGGCCAATGCATTACGAGGAGGCTCATAAGAACCCAAAAGAGCCTGAGGAGCCTAATAATATCTATGACTTTGGCTACAAGAGAGTTAGTCAGATTCAGCAGCCACCTCAGGACTTCTTCCCAATGGCATACAACCAGGAGAATCTCTTTACACCGTGGCCGATGTTACCATGAAGAAGCTCATAACAACCTCATAGAGCCAGAGGAGCAGAATAATATCTATGACTTTGGCTGCAAGAGAGTTAGTCAGATTCAGGAGCCACCACAGGACTTCTTCCCAACGGCATACAGCCAGGAGAATCTCTTTACACCATGGCCGATGTACCAATGAAGAGGCTCATAACAACGTCATAGAGCCAGAGGCGCAGCAACACCTATGTGACATATTTCTACCACCAGAGAGACAGGACAGTGGACCTTACACCCTGGCCCTGTATTATGAGGAGGCTCATGACAACATCATAGAGCCAAATGTTCAGTTTTTTTCCAATTGCCTAAGTCTAGTTCACACCCCAATCAGGCTGGGCGCACATGAGCCAGTTTTTATCAGTGTGCTTTTCTTATATTGTGTGCTTTTCTTATATTTGTGTGGTTTCTTATTTGTGCTTTCTTATATTCATGTGCGTTTCTTATATTCGCCTGCTTTGGTGGTGACACAGGCTGCTGCATTTGGTGTAAGCTGCAGCATTTGGTGGTGACATAAGCTGCTGCATTTGGTGGTGACATAAGTTGCAGCATTTGATGGTGAGATAGGGCTGCAGCATTTGGTGGTGACATAAGCTGCAGCATTTGGTGGTGACATAAGCTGCTGCACTTGGTGGTGACATAAGTTGCAGCATTTGATGGTGAGATAGGCTGCAGCATTTGGTGGTGACATAAGCTGCAGCATTTGGTGGTGACATAAGTTGCAGCATTTGGTGGTGACATAGGCTGCAGCATTTGGTGGTGACATAAGCTGCTGCACTTGGTGGTGACATAAGTTGCAGCATTTGATGGTGAGATAGGCTGCAGCATTTGGTGGTGACATAAGCTGCAGCATTTGGTGGTGACATAAGCTGCTGCACTTGGTGGTGACATAAGTTGCAGCATTTGATGGTGAGATAGGCTGCAGCATTTGGTGGTGACATAAGCTGCAGTATTTGGTGGTGACATAAGCTGCTGCATTTGGTGGTGACATAAGTTGCAGCATTTGATGGTGAGATAGGCTGCAGCATTTGGTGGTGACATAAGCTGCAGCATTTGGTGGTGACATAAGCTGCTGCATTTGGTGGTGACATAAGTTGCAGCATTTGATGGTGAGATAGGCTGCAGCATTTGGTGGTGACATAAGCTGCAGCATTTGGTGGTGACATACTTGGTGGTGACATAAGTTGCAGCATTTGATGGTGAGATAGGCTGCAGCATTTGGTGGTGACATAAGCTGCAGCATTTGGTGGTGACATAGGTTGCAGCATTTGGTGGTGACATAAGCTGCAACATTTGGTGGTGACATAAGCTGCAACATTTGGTGGTGACATAAGCTGCAGCATTTGGTGGTGACATAAGCTGCTGCATTTGGTGGTGACATAAGCTGCTGCATTTGGTGGTGACATAAGCTGCAGCATTTGGTGGTGACATAAGCTGCAGCATTTGGTGGTGACACATGCTGCTGCATTTGGTGGTGACACATGCTGCTGCTTTTGGTGGTGACATGCCTCGGGCGGTGATGTCATAAGGGGCGGGGAAAGAAAGAAAGAAAGAAAGAAAGAAAGAAAGAAAGAAAGAAAGAAAGAAAGAAAGAAAGAAAGAAAGAAAGAAAGAAAGAAAGAAAGAAGAAAGAGAAAGAAAGAAAGAAAGAAAGAAAGAAAGAAAGAAAGAAAGAAAGAAAGAAAGAAAGAAAGAAAGAAAGAAAGAAAGAAAAAGAAAGAAAGAAAGAAAGAAAGAAAGAAAGAAAGAAAGAAAGAAAGAAAGAAAGAAAGAAAGAAAGAAAGAAAGAAAAAAAAAAAAAAAGAAAAAAAGAAAGAAAGAAAAAAAAGAAAAGAAAGAAAGAAAGAAAGAAAGAAAGAAAGAAAGAAAGAAAGAAAGAAAGAAAGAAAGAAGAAAGAAAGAGAAAGAAAAAAAGAAAGAAAAAAAAAAAACAAGAAAAAAAGAAAAAAAAAAAAGAAAAAGAAAGAAAGAAAGAAAGAAAGAAAGGAGTGCACAGAGCCTCCTTTCCTCCCTCCCTTCCCCTCACATAGAGACACTTCTAATCCTTTACCTGCTATCCAGCTTGAATCCATTGGTACTTCACCTGCTGCCCAGCCAGATTCCACTGATCCTTTACCCACGGACCAGCCTGACTTCATGGATATGCCACCAGCTATCAAATCTGGTGCCACTGATCTTCTACTGTTCATGCTGACACTACTAATCCTTTACCTGCTATCCAGCTTGAATCCATTGTTATTTAACCTGTTGCCCAGCCATATGCCACTGATCCTTTATCTGCTGACAAGCCTGATGTTGCTTATATACCACCTGCTGCCCAGTCTGCCTCTGCTAGTTTTGTGCCTGCTGCCCAGTCAGTCTCTGGTACTAGGGTCAAGATATCACCAACTCCAGAGGTCTAATACCTCTGCATCTCCATGCATGTTGCATGCCTGGCATGGGTTACCCGTTTGGTCCAAGATTCCTGTAGTCAACTTTCATGCGCCATTTGCTTAGGTTGTGTCAAAGCCTGGTGGTCCAGATTTCTGCTTTTTATTTACAGCTCCAGTAGTAGAGGTGTTCGGGGTAAGGGCAGAGTTCCATCTGAATTTTGTCCTGGTGTAATGTGTGCCTCTGCGATTCCAAGAGTGTTCGGGGACCTTTGCTGGGGAACCAATGTCTTGAAAAGACCTGGGTGACTGTTAAAATACACTTACAGCTCCAGTAGTAGAGGTGTTCTGGGTAAGGGCAGATTTCTATCTAAAGTTCGGCCTGATCCAGTTGTAATGTGTGCCCCTGCCACTCCAAGGGCATTAGGGGACCTTTTCTGGGGAACCAATGTCTTGGTAAGACCTGGGTGACTGTTAAAATATACTTACACTTACAGTTCCAGTAGTAGAGGTGTTCTGGGTAAGGGCAGATTTCCATCTGACGTTTGTCCTGATCCAGTTGTAATGTGTGCCTCTGCCACTCCAAGGGCATTAGGGGACCTTTTCTGGGGAACCAATGTCTTGGTAAGACCTGGGTGACTGTTAAAAAAAAACTTAAATTTACAGCTCCAGTAGTAGAGGTGTTCTGGGTAAAGGCAGATTTCTATCTAAAGTTTGTCCTGATCCAGTTGTAATGTGTGCCCCTGCCACTCCAAGGGCATTAGGGGACCTTTTCTGGGGAACCAATGTCTTGGTAAGACCTGGGTGACTGTTAAAATACACTTACAGCTCCAGTAGTAGAGGTGTTTAGGGGACCTATGCTGGGGAACCAATTCCTTGGAAAGACCTGGGTGACTGGTAAAATGAAAAGCAGTATGGGTTAGGGGACTCCACGT
The DNA here is from genome assembly GCF_042186555.1 of Aquarana catesbeiana. Taxonomy (NCBI): domain Eukaryota; kingdom Metazoa; phylum Chordata; class Amphibia; order Anura; family Ranidae; genus Aquarana; species Aquarana catesbeiana. Next base: position 97,057,356 of record NC_133328.1, read on the forward strand.
TAAGCCTGCAGATGGTCCATGGGATCCCAGCATTGGGATATTTTCTGCCCTGTGGAGCTGCAAGTTCCAAATGTTGTACTTGTTAAAGGATCTGACCTGCGGGAAACTCAGCCAGCTTCCAGGCCCCAACAGCAAGGCACTCAGCCAGCTTCCCAGACCCCAACAGCAGGGCACTCAGCCTGCTTCCAGACCCCAACAGCAGGGCACTCAGCCTGCTTCCAGACCCCAACAGCAGGGCACCTAGCCAGTTGTCAGAACCTGGCAGCATGGTATCTAACAGACTGAAGGACTATCACTTTTCAAATGTACTTTTTATCATGTTATAGAGCACTTTTAAAGCAGAACAGGTTACTTTCAACCAAACTATAAACACATCATATGGCTGGTATCATGGCTGATCACCATGAGAACTGCAGATCAAACAGAAATAAAAATGGAAGTTTCCTTGCTTGTAAAGGATAAGAGGTCAGTAGAAGCAATATTAACCACCAACAATGGTGTCAGTGGACACAATAATACCTGGACCTAGGTAGTATTACGCCTATTTGGATGCACTGTGCCCGCACGGGTGTGCTAGAGAGCCGCAACCTGGGAGCTGCCTTGCAGTGCAACATCCACACCTCCAGTGGCTCTGGTGAAGACCAGGTGGCTCCTTAGACCCTGTGACTCTGGTACACCTCCGTTTGCATGCGGTCACACTGCTCCAACTCCAAAAAATAGCCACAAAAATAGCTGAATTAAAAGAAAAATGGAGTCCATTCAAAGATACGTCAGAATACAAAGAAAAATCTGCTCAAATACAAAGGTTTTTGGCTAAAGCTGATAAAGACATCAAACATAAAAAACCTAAAAATACCAAAGGGATTGGAACAACTATAGAGAAAACAAAGTACTTTTTATCATAATGTAGGGCACTTTTAAAGAAGAACAGGTTGCTTTCAACCAAACTATAAACATATCATATGGCTGGTGTCATGGCTGGTCACCTATACAACACCATGAGAACTGCAGATCAAACAGAAATGAAGATGGAAGCTTCCTTGCTTGTAAAGGATAAGAGGTCAGTTGGACGCAATAATAACCACCAACAATGGTGTCAGTGGGTGCACCTTGTGTGTAAACATCAGAAGAGCATCTACGGTCTTCAACAATCTGCAAGGATGTGGAATGTGAAAGTGAACAAAGTACTTACTAAAGAGGGATTCTCAAGATGTAAAGCAGACGGGGGTCTCTACTCCAGGAATCAAGACAGATGGATATACATCCTTATCTATGTTGATGACATTATAACCTGTTTTGAACAAGAAGGGGATTACAATCAGAAAGTTCACAAGCTGAAAGAAAATTTTGAAATCAAAGAACTTGGGAACATTAGCTACTATCAGAGAAACTTCAAGAGTTTGTTTCCATGTCTAGCAACAAATTCCAATGCAAACCAGGACTAATACGCACTGTAGCAGAGCGTCCCAGAGAGAGCCAGGAAAAGTCCACTTCGAGGTTTATACATCTCCCAGGCAATTTTTCAGGGCAATGGCTGGTGTTAGTGCTTCAATCATCCCCGGCACCAAGGTTGGTATGGTGTCAGGAGTCAGGATGATTGAAACACATTATTTCTATCATTACATTGTAATGTAAAATGAAATGGTTCAACTCACCATAATGCAGAATCATTGGGAGCCCTGAGCGTGTCACTTGCCACCATCGCTTGTCACTTGCCACTATGCCTGCCACCAGATGGAGATGTCACTTGCCACGCTGCCTGGCTGCCACCAGATGGAGATGTCACTTGCCACGCTGCCTGCCACCAGATGGAGATGTCACTTGCCACGCTGCCTGGCTGCCACCAGATGTTGATGTCACTTGCCACGCTACCACCAAATGGAGATGTCACTTGCCACGCTGCCTGGCTGCCACCAGATGTTGATGTCACTTGCCACGCTGCCTGGCTGCCATCAGATGGAGGAGGGCGGAACAGCGGTGCGGGCAATGAGAGATGTCACCTCTCTCCACCGCCGCCGCACCGCTGACATTACTTCTCGATCTTTTCAAAAATGGCGCCGGGTGGCGCAATCACGCTACTGCGCATGTGCTGCCCGGCCGTGCATGTACGAGCCTTCCCAAGCCCGGCCGCTTCGGAACGGCGCATGCGCAGTAGTGGGTGGCTCGCGGCCATCTTTTCTAAGGGTACCGGTGCCCTTAATCGACTTTAACGGGCAGCCCGAAAGGGGGGGTGGCCGCGAAGTCGCCGCAGGAGCGGCGCCGCCCCTGCACCACTGCTGCTCCGAGGCCTGGCCTTGGTGGCCTTGTGGCAAATCTGGCCCTGGGAATATCCACAAATACCAAGCCAGACTAGTTGCCAAGGGTTGCTCTCAGAAATTTGGTGAAGATTATGACGAAAATTTCACTCCACCATCAGAGCACTTCTTAGCATTGCAGCCAGAAAGGGCATGCAAGTGAAATACCTAGACATGGAGACACTAAGGAAGATCTCTAGATAGAGCGACCACCAGGGTTTGAGAAAGGGGACAACCTTGTGTGTAAACATCAGAAGAGCATCTACGGTCTTATACAATCTGCAAGGATGTGGAATGCGAAAGTGAACAAAGTACTTACTAAAGAGGGATTCTCAAGATGTAAAGCAGACCCCCGTCTCTACTCCAGGAATCAAGAAGACAGATGGATATACATCCTTATCTATGTTGATGACATTTATAACCTGTTTTGAACAAGAAGGGGATTACAATCAGATAGTTCACAAGCTGAAAGAAAATTTTGAAATCAAAGAACTTGGGGACATTAGCTACAATCTGGGTATCCAAATAGAGAGAGAAAAAGATGGAAGTTCTCAGAAAATCTGCGAAATCTTGCAACAATTCTAATATGCAATATGCAAAGGAAGTGAAATGTCTATGGAACCAGGCTATCGAAAGAGCACTGAAGGAGAAAACTTGCTACCCAACAATGATACGTATCACAGAGGAATTGGTAAGCTGCTATATGTTGCCACTGTGACAAGACCAGACATATTTGCAGCACTGGGATCCAGCGTCATCCTCACCTCCCCATTCCCAGGTTTTTTCCTCCCACACTTCAAAAACTTTCCTCGCGTTGGTGGTGCAGTGGTGAGCATAGCTGCTTATCCAGCAGCTGACCCGGGTTCGATTCCCGGCCAATGCAATTGCCAACATGGCTGCCTCGACCGCTAACCACTTTGTGTCCCCAGGGAGAAATCTGCTGTGCAAATTAAATGCTGATGGAATAAAATTTAAATCAAAAGGAATGTGTTTTGTTAAGCATTTTGAATAATATATTTTTTTGCACAAGAAAATGATTGTTTTGTATTCTCATTTTCAGCCAGTAGGTGGAGCACTCAGCTCATTTTCAGGTATTTTCTAGGCTATCCTTAGCAACTTGGCTGAAAAAAAGCCTGCTGTTTACTATATAGTATTTACTATATACTATATAGCTCTCTCTAACACTAACCCTCCCTGTAACCCCAATACTATCACTCCCTATATCCCCAAGAGTAACCCTCCCTGTAACCCCAATACTATCCCTCCCTATATCCCCAAGAATAACCCTCCCTGTAACCCCAATACTATCCCTCCCTATATCCCCAAGAATAACCCTCCCTGTAACCCCAATACTATCCCTCCCTGTAACCCCAATACTATCCCTCCCTATATCCCCAAGAATAACCCTCCCTGTAACCCCAATACTATCCCTCCCTATATCCCCAAGAATAACCCTCCCTGTAACCCCAATACTATCTCTCCCTATATCCCCAAGAATAACCCTCCCTGTAACCCCAATACTATCCCTCCCTATATCCCCAAGAATAACCCTCCCTGTAACCCCAATACTATCCCTTCCTATATCCCCAAGAATAACCCTCCCTGTAACCCCAATACTATCCCTCCCTATATCCCCAAGAATAATCCTCCCTGTAACCCCAATACTATCCCTCCCTATATCCCCAAGAATAACTCTCCCTGTAACCCCAATACTATCCCTCCCTATATCCCCAAGAATAACTCTCCCTGTAACCCCAATACTATCCCTCCCTATATCCCCAAGAATAACTCTCCCTGTAACCCCAATACTATCCCTCCCTATATCCCCAAGAATAACCCTCCCTGTAACCCCAATACTATCCCTCCCTATATCCCCAAGAATAATCCTCCCTGTAACCCCAATACTATCCCTCCCTATATCCCCAAGAATAACTCTCCCTGTAACCCCAATACTATCCCTCCCTATATCCCCAAGAATAACTCTCCCTGTAACCCCAATACTATCCCTCCCTATATCCCCAAGAATAACTCTCCCTGTAACCCCAATACTATCTCTCCCTATATCCCCAAGAATAACTCTCCCTGTAACCCCAATACTATTCCTCCCTATATCCCCAAGAATAACTCTCCCTGTAACCCCAATACTATCCCTCCCTATATCCCAAAAGAATAACCCTCCCTGTAACCCCAATACTATCCCTCCCTATATCCCCAAGAATAACTCTCCCTGTAACCCCAATACTATCCCTCCCTATATCCCCAAGAATAACCTATTGCATTGGCGACCCTCTTTTCCACTTACAGTAGCTGTGCATTTCTCACCCTAGGCTTATACTCGAGTCAATACGTTTTCCCAGTTTTTTGTGGCAAAATTAGGTGCCTCGGCTTATATTCGGGTCAACTTATACTCGAGTATATACGGTACTGCTTTTCAGCCTAAAACGGCCTCACTGCCCCTGGAATTGCTAAGTCTCCACTATCCCAGGAGGCCGTGTATAGTACATCTGTGCAAATAGTGCCCATATAACACAACTGGCAGTGCTGTGCACATGGGAAGAAAACCCGCAGAGCATGCGCAAGGTACTCTGCCAAGTATTTGTGGTCTGACAGAAGCCAGCAGCACATCTGCACACACGCCGGAGCTCTGTAGAAAACGGCGTGGAAGAGGAACGGAGGGAAGGGAATGGATATGACAGTAAAGTTCTGCGTTTTAAATTTAACAGAGAAATTTTTCTTTGTAGTAGGGCTGGGGAAAAAAATCGATTTAAATCTTGAACTGAGTCGAGAGGTCAAATCGATTCAAAGCAAGTTGTTTTTTTTTTTCCCACCGCGCCGGTCCTGAAGAGCTGCGGGCAGGAGTTTTTAGGTGAGACCGCAGCTTCGGCCTAGTCCCCTAAGCCGCGGCCTCGCCTAAAAACTCCTGCCCGCAGCTCTTCAGGACCGTCGCTGTGTCCAAAAAAAAAAACTCCATTCGAATCGTGAATCGAGTGTTTTTTTTTTTTTTTTTTTTTTTTTAAAGAAAATCGCAGATTTTTATTTTTGTGAAAAATCTCCCAGCCCTACTTTGTATCAGCCTCTTGCAAACCCCTCTACAACAGAGCTTAGAATGTAAAAGGGAGGGGCAGGCCTGGGAGCCAATCAGGTGTACAGAATGCAAAAGCGCCCACAAGGAACACGCTGATAGGAGGAGAGAGCAGAAAGATGACCTTCTCAATCTCCTGCTACTTCCTCCAGTCACTGGGGAGGAGGATACAACTTTGACTTGGTATCATCCTCTTGCAGACATCATCTGGGTATCAAGATTGTCAGCTGGCATTTCCCTTTAACCACTTGCTTACCAGGCACTTATACCACCTTCCTGCCCAGGCCAATTTTCACACACATAGAGCTTTCTTTTGGTGCTATTTAATCACCACTGGGGTTTTTTATTTTTTGATAAACAAACAAAAAAAAAGACTGAAAATTTTGAAAAAAAAAAAAGTTTGTTATAAAATTTTGCAAACAGGTAATTTTTCTCCTTCACGGATGTGCGCTGTGGAGGCGGCGATAATAGTGGGCACAGGTAGGTGGCACTGGTGGGCCATGGCTGTCGGTGTGTGGGACCGATGTTCCTTTTTACATGAGCTGTCAGCGGGAGGGGGGGGGGGAGTGGAAGAAGGTGATTACCGGCTTCTGTTTACATCATTGTGATCAGCTGCCATTGGCTGACTGCTGATCACATGGTAAAGGGCCGGGATTGGCCCTTTACTCCGATCTGAGACTAGCCGAGTCCCATGGACCCGGTGATCACAGAGCATAATGCCCACGCCCCGTAGGGGGCGCACAGGACGACGTACATGGACGCCCTCCGGTAATTTAAGCCTGCGCTGTAGCCGTATTTTTTTTTAGCTATAGCGTGCCCCTTTCCCGTGCTCTGCCATTCCGGGAGCAATGCAACAGTTGGCGACACCTGTAGAGGGAGGAGGGGGGAGAGAGCGAGGGGGGAGAGAGAGCGAGGGGGGAGGGGGGAGAGAGCGAGGGGGAGAGAGCGAGGAGGAGGGGAGAGAGAGAGGGAGGAGGGGGAGAGAGAGGGAGGAGGGGAGAGAGAGAGGGAGGAGGGGGGAGAGAGAGGGAGGAGGGGGGAGAGAGAGAGGGAGGAGGGGGGAGAGAGAGAGGGAGGAGGGGGAGAGAGAGAGAGAGGGAGGAGGGGGGAGAGAGAGAGGGAGGAGGGGGGGGAGAGAAAGGGGGAGGGGGAGAGAGAAAGGGGGGAGGGGGAGAGAGAAAGGGGGAGAGAGAGAGGGAGGAGGGGAGAGAGAGAGGGAGGAGGGGGAGAGAGAGAGGGAGGAGGGGGGGAGAGAAAGGGGGAGGGGGGAGAGAGAAAGGGGGGAGGGGGAGAGAGAAAGGGGGAGAGAGAGAGGGAGGAGGGGGAGAGAGAGAGGGAGGAGGGGGAGAGAGAGAGAGAGGGAGGAGGGGGGAGAGAGAGAGGGAGGAGGGGGGGAGAGAGAGAGGGGGGGAGAGAGAAAGGGGGGAGAGAGAGGGAGGAGGGGGAGAGAGAGGGAGGAGGGGGAGAGAGAGGGAGGAGGGGGAGAGAGAGGGAGGAGGGGGAGAGAGAGAGAGGGAGGAGGGGGAGAGAGAGGGAGGAGGGGGAGAGAGAGAGAGAGAGAGAGGAGGAGAGGGGAGAGAGGGGGTAAAGAGGGGAGACAGAGAGGGGGGTAAAGAGGAGAGGGGGGGAGAGAGAGAGAGAGAGAGAGAGAGAGAGAGAGACTAAAGTCGTACCTGCCTCTCTGTGACCCCAGAAATCGGAAGCGACAAGGAAGTAGTCATTTCTGATTCCACTTGTTTACCTGGCCATTTGCATCAAGGAAAGCAGCTGATTCGACCGATCTATGTCTGATCAGCTGCATTGGAGGCCATCCCTTGTGATGGCAATAAAGTTAATTTTAAAAAAAGAATTAAAGAGACAGTGTAAAAGAAAAAGTTTTGGATCAATTGAAAAAAAAAAAATTGAAAGTGCCCCCGCCCCCACCAATGTTTATGCGCAAATGCGTAAGTCCCGCACACATATGTAAACTGCGATTGCACCACACTTGTGAGGTAGTGTTGCGAACGTCAGAGCGAGGGCAATAATTCTAGCGCCAGACCTCCTGTGTACCTCTAAACTGGTAATCTAAAAGCATTTAAAGCATCGTCTATTGAGAATTATGGAGAAAAAGTATCATGGTTTTGCTCCCACCTGTGTAATGGCACCAAATTTTAAAGCATGACATGTTTTGTATCCATTTACTCGGCATAACATCATCTTTCATGTTTTGGGTATTATATTTATAGTGTGCGAAAAAAAATGAATCATTAAAGTGTATTCCACCCCCCCCCAATTAAATTGCGTTTGAAAAACTTATGCCGAAATACCATGTGATATAAAAATTGCAACACCCTTCATTTTATTCTCTAGGGCCTCTGCTAAAAAAAAAAAAAAAAAAGTGTGGGGGGTTCTAAGTAATTTTCTAGCAAAAAAAAAAAGTAGATTTTTAGATGTATGTGAGAAGTGTCAGAATTTGCCCGGCATTTAAATGGAATCACACTAATCCGTTGTCTTTTCTTGGCAGGTATATTCAATGTATTAGGAGTGCCGGTCACCCAGTGCCCACTGGGGCTTAGCCAAGCTGGACTGCCGCTGGGCGTACAGATTGTCTCCTCCCAGTATAACGACCATCTAACGCTGGCCGTCGCCCAACACCTAGAAAAGGCTTTTGGAGGTTGGGCTCCGCCCAGAAACGTTTGACCATTCCGTCCTTTTAGAAAATCGATTTTTGCTCCTCGTTGCTGTCGGAATGTAAATCGGAAGAGGAAAGTTGTAAACTTCTTTTACATGACTTAGCGATTTTCTAATTTAACGAATTTTCTAGTTTTTGTGTCACAACACCAATATGTATTTCGGGTGCATCAAATAAAAAAAAAAGATGTACAGAGTCCTTTATCGGTGGGTTTTCTCTATGTAGAAGCGGTGGTCTCTCTGATTTAATCAGAGCTATAGTTTTGCAATCTGCACAGAGGATGCTCCCTTTCTGATTGGAGCGCTTGAGCTCCGACGTGCCAGGGGTGTGGCAGACCTCTGCAGAGAGACCACTGCTTCCACATAAGGAGCAAAGGGTCCTCTGCAATATGCTGGCCAGGGGACAGGCTTTTCTAAACTATAAGCCAGGGATATGCAATTAGCGGACCTCCAGCTGTTGCAAAACTACAAGTCCCATCATGCTTCTGGTTGTCGCTATGCCTCATGGGACTTGTAGTTCTGCAACAGCTGGAGGTCCGCTAATTGCATATCCCTGCTATAAGCTATTGTAAACTTTTTTTCATGCCCCTTGAATGTAAAGGTGATGTAAACGGAAAGTTCAGCTTTAGGGGCTTGTTTACACAGATGGCCAGGGGGTCTATAAGAGCAGGCAGTAGTAAACGAGGGCATGCAGCCGCTCCGTTCTGATGCATGTCTTTGCTTCGTGGCTGCTGCAAAAATGAAGTGCGTTGTTTTTCGTTAGGCATGATATATACTGGAATTTTTCTTAATTTTTTTTTTTTTTTATTACTAGTAATGGCGGCAATCAGCGACTTATAGGTGGACTGAGATGTTGCGGCAGCCAATTGGACACTGCCACTATTACAGTGATCAGTGCTAACAAAAAAAAAAAAAAAGCCACTGGCTGTGGAAGGGGGTCATATCTAGGGCAATCAAAGGGTTAAATGTATGTGCTGCATTCACTAGGGGAAGTAATAGAACTTATCCCCTGCTTTGCGGGAAAAGAAACTTTACCACTTCCCCCGCCTGACAGGACAGGGCTCTGCCTTGTTTACATAGGCAGAGCCCCCATCCTCTGTGAATTAATGACGATCGCCGGGTGCTGGCGGTAGTCCAGCGGCTGGCACCTGCTGATCGACATTTGCTGTGTCGAGTCACAGCACGGCCGGGTCGCTGGTAGCACGCACGCACCCTCTATGCAGAAGTGTCAGATCACGCACTAGGGACGTGATCTGGCGCAGCCGAGCCGCCTTATATCGAGAGATTATACGGTCAGCAAGCTGTTAAATATTCTGACATTGTCACTTTGAAGCAGGGGTCTCAAACTGGCGGCCCTCCAGCTGTTGCAAAACTACAAGACCCAAAGGTCTACAAGACCCATGAGGCATTGCAAGGCTCACAGTTACAAGCATGACTCCCACAGGCAGAGGCATGACGGGAGTCATGCTTGTAACTGTCAGCCTTGCAATGCCTCATGGGACTTGTAGTTTCGCAACAGCTGGAGTTTGAGACCCCTGCTTTAAAGGATGAGTAAAGTGGAACCTCTGCTAATTTGCTTCCTCCCCCCACCATACTTGGCACCTTTTTTTTTTCAGGGGGAGGAAGGAACGGGGACCTGTCCCCACTTCTGCACACTTCACGCATGCACAGTAGGGAACCAGCCCTGAAGCCGAAAGGCTTCACTGCCAGTTTCCCTTAGTGGAGATGGCAGCAGCACCTGAAAATCGGCAGGGGGTGCCGACGTCCCGGGCTCCCTGGACAGGGGAGTGTCCATATATTAAAAAAAAGTCAGCAGCTATAGTATTTGTAGCTGCTGACTTTTAACATCCCCATAGGCAGAACTCCTCTTTTTTAAGACAAAGTGCACTTATCCTTTTTCTCCCCGACCATCCCTAACCTACCTTCCTCCTTCCACAGATGATGATCTGACAGCGAGCAGTTCCACTGGTCGTTTACAGCCTGCGCATTACAGCTGCATAGACTTCTGTTGAACCCATCTCTCAAGCTTTGGGACACGGCCCCATAAAAGTCCATGGGGACTAAAAATGTGCAGGCCGGCCAAGGCAAATAATGGCCGAGTCCCAAAGCCTGAAAAGGTCCTATAGAAGCCTATGGAGCTATATAGTGTGCAGGCTCCGTGAGGACTTGCAGAGCTGGATGTAAACAAACCCTGGAGGCCCCGGCTGTCAGATCAAGGTTTGCATCTGGGGGGGGGGGGGATGGGTCCAAAATAGGTAAATGTACTTTGTTTTAAAGTGTACTTATCCTTTTTAAAGCAGGGGGTCCCAACCTCAATCACCCCCTTAGATCAGGCAGGAGGCAGCGGGACTTTTTATTACAGAGGCCACTGAGTAAACAGGATATTCTCCTGTATGTTACCTGTCGGTGCTTGTCTCGCCCCCTCCCTGGCCCCTTCCGAGGCTGCAGATGGGCATGGATCAGGCTGCATTGATTGCAATGGTGAGGCTGCAGCTGGGCATGGTTGAGGCTGCATTGATGGCAATGGCTGAGGCTGCATTGATGGCAATGGTTGAAGCTGCAGAATTCTTGTTGGGCAGTGTATTAGTGCTCGAACGAACAGACTTAGACCGAATTTTAATATTTCAAAGAGCGTCAGGCAAAACTATCAGCCCTCACGCATGTTCACTTCATCAAATCTGGCCCTCTTTGAAAAAAAGTTTGGACACCCCTGCCTTAGATAAAATAGTTTGTCCTAAAAACCAAGCAATTGACATTTATGCAAGGCACCTTTTTGCATGCTGAATGAAATTCTAAAAAAACATGACCTGTTGGGGGTACTTGAGAAGCACATATTTAAAGTAACCCTGTCCCAAAAATAATTGTTTAAAGCGACTTACTTGCTAATGATTGTAATGCCGATCTCTCCTTTTGCTAATAAAACAGACCTGGATGTCTGTTGGGAAACACGGTTGCTGTTCTCCTGGGTCCCTCCCCCACAGCGCTCACTGGTTCCTCTTGCTGACCTTTAGGTCCCTATAGTGCACACGTAAAGGTCATCAATTTTTTGGCAGGAGGACCCAGCGAGCCCTGTGGGGGCCGAAGAGGAGGTTCAGATTCCAGGAAGGGCTTGGTTTCCTGGCAGATCATTCTTAACGCAAAGGAATCTCATGTCTGACAACACAGGCGAGTGTCTTTTTACATAGTAGGTGAGGTTGAAAAAAAAGACCCAAGTCCAACCTATGAAATTAAATTGTCTTTTTTTTTTAACCTCCGAGTCCATTTAAGGTCTAGAGCAGGGATCTTCAAACTACAGCCCTCCATCTGTTGCGGAACTACACATCCCATGAGGCATTGTAAAACTGACATTCGCTGACATGACGAGGCATCATGGGAACTGTAGTTCCTGAACAACTGGAGGGCCATAGTTTGAAGACCCCTGGTCTAGAGACTCACCTGTGGTGGTGGTGGGGGGGGGGTGTTGTGTTGCAGCCTGACACCCATGAGGAAGGGGGGGGTGAAATCTGGATCTTACCAGTGCTATTAGATCCTGTCCCCGGCCAGCTCTTCTTCGTGACCACAGAGCGGGAAAGGAGTAGTGGTGCTAGGAGGAGGGGAGTGGGCGCCCTCTGGTGGTCTAGGAGTTGTATAGAAGCAGTGTGAACAGCGAGCTTTGTTGAAACTTTTAGATCCCCGGTCACATCGGTGCAAAACTATTTAAAATCCCATAAGTTGCACCCTATTGTCCACAATGGAAGCGGTCAAATCGGTGCGACTGACTCCTGTCGGAGTTGTGCCGATTTTGAAAGTAGCTCCGGCAGTACTTTTTGCAAGTGCAGGTGCGACTTGCATAGACATCTGTGCATGAAGTCGCACCAGCATGCAGATTTGAATTTGTGAAGTCGCATTTCAAAGTCAGATTCGGTGTGACCGAAGACTTAAAAGTACCCTTCAAATACAGCTTGCTGAATATAGAACCTAATGGGAGAGCTGATTGCCACTTTAAGCAAGCTTATCCTTTTGAGTGAGGGGGGAAAAAAAAGTATTTTATCTCCTGCTGATTTTGTACGTTTGCCCCACTGATAAGGAAATGATCAGTCTATAATTTTAATGGTAGGTTTATTTTAACAGTGAGAGACAGAATAACGACAAAGATCCATTTCAAAAAAGTTATAAATTGATTTGCATTTTAATGAGTGAAACAAGTATTTGATCCCCTATCAAGATTTCTGGCTCCCAGGTGTCTTCTATACAGGTAACAAGCTGAGATTAGGAGCTCTTTTTTAAAGGGAGTGCTCCTAATCTCAGCTTGTTACGTGTCTAAAAGACGCCTGTCCACAGAAGCAATCAATCGGATTCCAATCTCTTCACCATGGCCAAGACCAAAGAGCTGTCCAAGGATGTCAGGGACAAGATTGTAGACCTACACAAGGCTGGAATGGGCTACAAGACCATCGCCAAGCAGCTTGGTGAGAGGGTGACAACAGTTGGTGCGATTATTCGCAGATGGAAGAAACACAAAATAACTGTCAATCTCCCTCGGTCTGGGGCTCCATGGAAGATCTCACCTCGTGGAGTTTCAATGATCATGAGAACGGTGAGGAATCAGCCCAGAACTACACGGGAGAATCTTGTCAATGATCTCAAGGCAGCTAGGACCATAGTCACCAAGAAAACAATTGGTAACACACTACGCCGTGAAGGACTGAAATCCTGCAGCACCCGCAAGGTCCTCCTGATCAAGAAAACACATGTACAGGACCGTCTGAAGTTTTCTAATGAACATCTGAATGATTCAGAGGAGAACTGGGTGAAAGTAATGTGGTCAGATGAGACCAAAATCGAGCTCTTTGGCATCAACTCGCTGTGTTTGGAGGAGGAGGAATGTTGCCTATGACCCCAAGAACACCATCCCCATCGTCATACATGGAGGTGGAAACATTATGCTTTGGGGGTGTTTTTCTGCTAAGGGGACAGGACAACTTCACAGCATCAAAGGACGGGGCCATGTACCATCAAATCTTGGATGAGAACCTCCTTCCCTCAGCCAGGGCATTGAAAATGGGTAATTGATGGGTATTCCAGCATGACAATGACCCAAAACACACGGCCAAGGCAACAAAGGAGTGGCTCAAGAAGAAGTACATTAAGGTCCTGGAGTGGCCTAGCCAGTCCCCAGACCTTAATCTCATAGAAAATATGTGGAGGGAGCTGAAGGTTCGAGTTACCAAAACGTCAGCCTCAAAACCTTAATGACTTGGAGAGAATCTGCAAAGAGAGATGTGTGCAAACCTGGTGGCCAACCACAAGAAACATCTGACCTCTGCGATTGCCAACAAGGGTTTCTCCACCAAGTACTAATTTCACTCATTTAAAATACAAATCCATTTATAACTTTCTTTTAAATGCTTTTTTCTGGATATTTTTGTTGTTATTCTGTCTCTCACAGTTAAAATAAACCGACCGTTAAAATTATAGACGGATCATTTCTTTGTCAGTGGGCAAACTTATAAAATCAGCAGGGGGGTTAAATACTCCCCCCCCTCACTGTACACTTTTTGAAGCCAGCTAGTAGCTTGCTTAAAGTGACAATCAGCACTCCCATTAGGATCATTGAATGGCACTTTAAAGTGGTTGTAAACCCGTTACAACCACTTTAAACTACAGGCAAGCCTATAATTAGGCTCACCTGTAGCTGCACTGGATATCTCCTAAAACCATCCCTGTATTTGCATGTGCCGATGTCATCGGCACATGCGCACTTAAGCCAACTGAAGCAATGGCACGTAGGTGCCGTGGCTTCAGTTGTACTGTGCCGTTCCCGGCGGCTCCCGCGCGCATGCACGCGAGTGACCTCATCACGGCTCCGGCCAATCACAGCGGCGGAGCCGCGATACCCGGAAGTAACCCCCTGGAGAGAGAGGTCGCCGGCCGGAGGGGGAGACGAGGACGGCTGCGGGGGGGCTTCGTTCTCGGGTAAGTAATTCATAATGAGCTAGTATGCTATGCATACTAGCTCATTATGCCTTTGCCTTGCAGGGTCTTTTTTTTTTTTTTTTACCCGGGTTTACAACCACTTTAAGAGCTTCAAAACAGAGCTGAGTGAAAGCTCTGCAATTGCTTTTTGTCAAAACTTTCTGATCACAAAGCTCTTATAGAAGCTGAAGCCCGTGTGAAACAGTCCATACAGCTCCATGCCGAGACAAACCAGTTCTTTCCGCACTGGATAGTAGCCTTGTTTAGGGCTGCAGAGATGAGCTGACAGGTTCCCGACTCCTTTTCCTTAAAGCGGAAGTAAACCCATCCATAAAACAGTTACTTTTCTGGCATGTGCCGGAAATGTAACACTCCCATTGGTTGTGCTCTCAACCAAACTGTCAAACCATCCAATGGCTGGTGTCATAACTGATCACATGTGCAGCATCATGGCAGTTGTTGATTAAACAGAGGCAAAAATGGCAGCTTCCTTGGCTAGAAACGATAGTAGGGTTTACTTACACTTTAAAAGCTGATGTATCATATAATTACTATACTGTTTGGAATTCACCGGTAATAGGTATATATATAAAAAAAAAAAAAAACACACATTCCAGATATAAAGGACCACAGAGAGGAGGTAGTCCCTCTCCATCCGACACCACAAAAGGAACAACCACTTTGAAACGTCATTTATTTCTTCCTGTCAATTTACAATTGATGTTAAATGCATATGAATTTGATAAAGCACCATGTATAATAAATAATTGCCCTTTTTTAAGTTAATGTCCTCATTTTCTTTTTTTTTCAATCCTTTTATTAGTGCTGCTGATCTCCTGCAGCCTCTTCCTATCTACATGCACTCCAGCAATGGCTGCATGACATTTCTCAAGGTGGGTTTTCCAATGGTGACAACAGTGGACCATGTGTGTTGCAACAACCACTTGTAGTCTCTATTGGAAGCCTGTGTGAGGCAGGGACAGAGTTGTCACCCCAGGAAAGTGTCCGAACAAGGACCTTCATGGCAGGGTCACCAGGCTTTACGTTAACCATAGGTGCCCAACCTGTAGCCCTCCAGCTGTGGAACTACAAGTCCCATGAGGAATTGCAAGGCTCCGACAGGTACAAGCATGATACACCAAGGCAGAGGCATGATGGGACTTGTAGTTTTGCAACAGTTGGAGGGCCCGCAGGTTGAGCACACCCCCCTTCCTGCCGCTGCCTCCCGGCCCTTTAAGTGGATCTAAAATTCAGGGGTCTCAAACTGGCGGCCCTCCAGCTGTTGCGAAACTACAAGTCCCATCATGCCTCTGCCTCTGGGAGTCATGCTTGTAACTGTCAGCCTTGCAATGCCTCATGGGACTTGTAGTTTAACAGCTGGAGGGCAGCCAGTTTGAGCTCCATGATCTAAATCAGGGATCCTCAAACTACGGCCCTCCAGCTGTTGCAGAACTACACATCCCATGAGGCATTGTAAAACTCTGACATTCACAGACATGACTAGGCATGATGGGAATTGTAGTTCCTGAACACCTGGAGGGCAACAGTTTGAAGACCCCCTGATCTAAATAGTGGAGGTGGGCATTCTCTTAATGTGACTGCTGTTGTGATTTGTCAGTCACTTGATTGGAAAGCAACCAATCACAAGTATGCATTGGACACACCTTGAGGTAAAAGGGCCAATCACAGTGGCCCTTTACCATGTGATCAGCTGTGTCCAATCACAACTTGCTGGTTATTGGCATTCCTGTTTCCTCACGTGCTGTCACAGTGTGAGAAAAGCAGAGCCTGCAAAATTTTATAACAGAAACTAAGAAAAACGTTTTTTTATTTTTCCCCCCAAAAAATTGAGTTTTTTTTTTTTTAGCAAAAAAAAACAAAAAAAAAAAAAAAAAAACCGGTAGTGATTAAATGCCACCAAAAAAAAAGCGCCATTTGTGTGAAAAAAATGTCATAAGAGCAGTGGTGTATTTAGGTTTTGTGCTGCCCTAGGCCTGACTAAACGCATGCACCCCCCTAATTTAAATACGACCCACCCCATCCTGTCGAGGCCACACCCCTTCCTGTTTAGGACCCACCCTATCATCTGTAAACCAAGCCCCTTCCTCTTTAGGCTTATTTGGCACCTTTCAGGGGGGAACGGGTACCTGTTTCTGACAGGTACCCTTCCCCACTTCCGGGAGCCTGCGCTGTCCCCTTTGAAGTTTGCCCCCCCCTCCTCCTTCCTCCACTGGGCCATTCAGAAAGTGCAACGCGCTTCGCACATGTGCAGTAGGGAACCGGTCGGTTTCCCTTACCATGAATGATAGTGGTAAAACCCGAGAGGCAATCCGAAAATCGGCTGAGGTGTCAACATCGCTGGACCCTGGGACAGGTAAGTGTCCTAATATTAAAAGTCAGCAGCTACAGTATTTGTAGCTGCTGAGTTTTATTGCTATCATGGGGGGGGGGGGTCTCACTGTGCCCATCAATTGCAGCCTCACTGTGCCCCATCAAATGCAGCCACTGTGCCATCAAATGCAGCCACTGTGCCCATCAAACGCAGCCACTGTGCCCATCAAACGCAGCCACTGTGCCCTCAAACGCAGCCACTGTACCCATCAAATGCTGCCACTGTGCCAAATGCAGCCACTGTGCCCATCAATTGCAGCCACTGTGCCCATCAATTGCAGCCACTGTGCCCATCAATTGCAGCCACTGTGCCCCATCAAACGCAGCCACTGTGCCCCATCAAACGCAGCCACTGTGCCCAAACGCAGCCACTGTGCCCATCAAACGCATCCACTGTGCCCATCAAACGCATCCACTGTGCCATCAAATGTAGCCATTGTGCCATCAAACGCAGCCATTGTGCCATCAAACGCAGCCACTGTGCCCATCAAACGTAGCCACTGTGCCCATGAAACGTAGCCACTGTGCCCATCAAATGCTAACACTGTGCCCATCAAATGCTAACACTGTGCCCATCAAATGCTAACACTGTGCCCATCAATTGCAGCCACTGTGCCCATCAAACGCAGCCACTGTGCCCATCAAACGCATCCACTGTGCCCATCAAACGCATCCACTGTGCCATCAAATGTAGCCATTGTGTCATCAAACGCAGCCATTGTGCCCATCAAACCTAGCCACTGTGCCCATCAAATGCTAACACTGTGCCCATCAAATGCTAACACTGTGCCCATCAAATGCTAACACTGTGCCCATCAAATGCCACTGTACCCATCAAACGTAGCCACTGTGCCCATCAATTGCAGCCACTGTGCCCATCAAACGTAGCCACTGTGCCCATCAAATGCTAACACTGTGCCCATCAAATGCTAACACTGTGCCCATCAAACGTAGCCACTGTGCCCATCAAATGCTAACACTGTGCCCATCAAACGTAGCCACTGTGCCCATCAAATGCTAACACTGTGCCCATCAAATGCTGCCACTGCCAGTGCCCATAACACTGATATAATTTATTTAATCATTATACCTGCTGTCCTGGGGGTTTCCCTCGTGCTCCTCTCTCTCCTCTATCTGACGTCACAGCCAGATCCCGCCCCAGGGCCGAGGAGAAGATTCACTGCAGGGGAGGGTAGGCGGAGCTTAAGGCTCCACCTGTCACCTGCTGATTATAGAGGAGCGAGTGACACACGCCGCCCCCCCCCGCATGAGAAACCCCCCCCCCCCACCTGTCTTGCCGATTCCCGGATGCCGTCTCCCGCACACATGCAGCCCACGGCGGCCGGCTTTCTGTAGCGGCGCCACGGTGTATAGGCGTGCTTGGCAGAGAGTGGGGGGGGCGTGAGGTACACGCCCCCACCCTCTGCCAAGCACGCCCATACACCGCGGCGCCGCTACAGAAAGCCGGCTGCCTTGGGCTGCATGTGTGCGGGAGGCGACAGCGGGAGCCGGGAATCGGCCAGACGGGTGGGGGGGCTTCCTCTCATGCGGGGGGGGCGGCCCTTTTCGCCGCCCCCCGCAAAGTGCCGCCCTAGGCCTAGGCCTTGTTGGCCTAGGCCAAAACACAGCCCTGCATAAGAGTACACAGTGGGGGGTTATTTACTAAATAACAAATCCACAAGTGTAAAGTGCACTTGAAATTGCACTGAAAACGCACTTGGAAGTGCAGTCGCTGTAGATTCGAGAGGGACGTGCAAGGAAAATAAAAAACAGCATTTTAGCTTGCACCTGATTGGATAATAAAATCAGCAGAGCTTCCCCTCATTTCAGATCTTCCCCCTCAGATTTACAGTGACTGCACTTGGAGTGCAAAGTGGATTTGCCTTTTCGTAAATAACCCCCAGTGTTGCACGACCGCGCAATTGTCATTTAAAGTGTAACAGCTGAAAATTGGCCTGGAAGGGGGGTGAAAGTGGCCAGTATTGAAGCGGTTAAAGCCCACCTGCCAAGGAGCCTCATATGTGCCAGGTTGGGGGGGGGGGGGGAGGGGGAGTGGTTAATGAAAACTGCAGACTTAGATATTCCCCTCACTTCCTGTCCTACTGACAAAGTTTCACCAGACAGGAAATAGAGAAAATCTCCAAGAGGGACATGGAGATAAAAATCTAGCGGGTTCTCGCCTTACCCTATTCTACGAAAGAAAACACTTTTAAAAAAGTGTCTGTGTTGCTGTTGGAGAGTCCCCCCCCCCTCATTTCCTGTCTGGTAAAAATGTCAACAGGACAGGAAGTGAAGATAAATTTCTCCAGATATCAGTAAAAACCCCACAGGGATTCCATTCCGCTCATCCCTCGATGAATAGTAAAATAATTCAGCCATTGTGATGAAGAACAAATCCTTTATTAACAAAATGAAAAAAAATAACAAAAATTGAACACAAAAATTATATATTTTAGAACAGCCTTACATTTATTACGCTTAATCAAATGTAATAGGAAATCCTCTCTCTTGTTCCTTCCTCCAATTCTCACATTCCTTCGTCACCTGTTCCACTTTCCTCTGGAGAAGAGCTGGAAAACACAAGAGATGGAAAACAAATCAATGTAAGCAGCAAGATATGATTGGTAACACCCTAGGGCAGGGGGTAGGCAACCTCGGCCCTCCAGCTGTTTTGAAACTACAAGTCCCACGAGACATTGCAAGACCCTTACCATCACAGGCATGACTCCTAGAGGCAGAGGCATTATGGGATTTGTAGTTTCACCACAGCTGGAGGGCCAAGGTTGCCTACTCCTGCCCTAGGGTGACTATCCTCAGGGATGACTATGAGGACCGCCATCGGGAATGTTAAGCTGAATGGCTCTCCTCATTGATAGCACACATTAACAGATTGCAGTGGTCATGTGGAAGATGAGCCATCAAATACAGAGCAGCAGCAGGCTGCCAAGTGCTGTAAATATTTGTATTTCAGCACCGGACAATGGGGTTGATTTACTAAAACTGGAGTGCAAAATCTGGTGCAGCTGTGCATGGTAGCTAATCGGCTTCTAACTTCAGCTTGTTCAATTAAGCTTTGACAAAAAAAAAAAGAAGGAAGCGGATTGTTTTCTATGCACAGCTGCACCAGATTTTTGTACTCTCCAGTTTTAGAAAATCAACCCGAGTGTCTGTGCAGGGATCTCCAAACTACGACCCTCCAGCTATTGCAGAACTACATGTCCCATGAGGCGTTGTAGAATCTGACACTCACAGACATGACTAGGCATGATGGGATCTGTAGTTCCTATACAATTGGGAGGGCCATAGTCTGGAGAACCCTGAATCTCCAGCCCAACAGGGATCATTTAATTCTGGCATGACAGAGGAGGAAGGAAGCAGCATGGGTGTGCATGTTTTAGGTAAGTTACCACTGAACACCAATGCCGGGGGGGTGGGTTGTATTGTACGTAATGACACCAATGGAGGGGAGGAAGGTTTCTTTTTTAATGTACCCTGGGGGATGGGGGTATATTGCTGCCCCTGATGAAAAGGGGATTACCATTGAGGCCTCTGGTTTAATAACCCCCTTCCAGGGGGTGGGAAGGATCAGCAATCATGTGACCAATGTGATTGGCTGTTACAGTGGTCACATGATTGGACTCTGATCTCAGGACCGAGAGCCATTTTTGGCAGCTGATATATTTGGAATTGAAGAGTAAATGTAACCCTCCTTCATTTGGTTGTAGATGTGGCCCCTCTTACGTTGAGCAGCACTGATCTAGAGAATAGAATTTGAATTATGGGTAAATCCATTGTGTTTACCTCTTATGACACCATCCCTTATTTACAAGAGAATATGGTAACCTTTCTTCAAAACCATGATCTAGTACAGGGATATGCACCTAGCGGACCTCCAGCTGTTGCAAAACTATAAGTCCCATCATGCCTCTGCCTCTGGGTGTCATGGTTGTAGCTGTCAGTCTTGCTATGCCTCATGGGACTTGTAGTTCTGCAACAGCCGGAGGTCCGGTAATTGCATATCCCTGATTCTAGAGATATTGAATAGAATTTAAATCCATTCTGTGTTTACCTCTTATGGCACATCCCTTATTTACAAGAGAATATGGTAACCTTTCCTTAAAACCACATAACCTAGGAGTGGAGGGTGAATTGGGTCTTTAAAATGTAAGTTCTAAAAGGCAGAAGGTTTTTTTTTTTTTTTTTTACTCGAGCCTGATCTCACTCCAACAATATGCATGAGAGCAGAGGCTCGGTCTGCTCTCTCTCTCCTCATTGGCTCAGAGACAGCAGTGGGAGCCATTTGCTCCTGCTACTGTCAATAGCAGCCAGGCGGTGTGAGTCCTACTATCTGTGTCAATAGAGGTCATAAAACGAGCCCACATAGAGCAGCCCCCAATCCTCCCCTTCTTGGGTTCCCTGCTGGTGCTCCTGGATCCTCTTCCTTGCTGAGTGCCCCCATAGCAAGCAGCTTGCCCCCGGCAGGAAGGGGGTGGGGAGCAGCCAGGAGTACTGGCGGGGGAACTGGAGAGGATGAGGACCAGAGCTGCTTTGTACATCACCAATACACAGAGCAGGTATGTCAGGTTTGTTATTTTCAAGAAGAAAAAAAAAAAATAGAATCACTTTAAGCCCTCATTCATACCAGTTCCAAATCTCATGACAAGTCGCACCCCATTGCTGGCAATTGAACCGTTCAAACTGCCGCGACTTTGAAAAAGGTTCCTGTACCTTTTCAGATTTCATTGCGACTCGCATAGACTTCTGATAAAGTCGCAAGCCACAATAAAATCGTTAGTGCAAATCGCACTAATATGCAGCTTAAGTAGTGCGATTTCAAAGCCGCACCAGTGTGAACCAGGGCCAAGGAGGACATATAACAATTAACTGATAAAACATTAACACGTTTATTACACCATTAAAATTGCAGAAGGAAACAGCAGTTGCCAGATCAAGTTTAGTGCGGCAGGTGCGCGTTTACAGTTCCAAAATAGTGCACTGGGTCAACGTGTTTTGCAATATTCTCGCTGCTTCTTCATCCTGATCCATGATATGGCAACTGATGATTCTCTCCGTGATTTTGTGGATCAGGAAGCAGCCTGTCCATTACAAAGCCGCTCAGGCAGAGCAGACAGTCCCTGACAATACTAAGCCGTAGAAGTTGGATATACTTTCACAGTATGGACCACAATGGCAATCCTCTGCAGCAAGCCTTGAAAACCTCTGTGAGCCTAAAAGATCAAGATGTGCAGATAAACATCCACTGAAGCCAGAAAGTCCCCCTACTTAAAGTGGATCCTCACGCTCCTCACGCCCATTATATGTCACTTACCTGACACAGGAGCTTGCGATGTCCCCGATTTCCTCACTGGCAGCGAGTGCCCATTCTTCACCCCTCTTCCTTCCGGGGGCCACGAACTCCGGCTCTGTAACTGGCCGGAGTCGCCTGATGTCACTCCCACGCATGTGCGCGGGAGCCGCCAGTCACGGCATGAACCCAGCTTGAAACGGCACAGCGTGCCCTTTCAAGAGTGTGCATGCACCGAATACATCGGCGCATGTGCAGAAGAACTCATCGTACGGGAAATAGTAAATATCTCCTAAACCATGTAGGTTTAGGAGATAATTCAAGCACCTACAGGTAAGCCTTAATCTAGGCTTACCTGTAGGTATAAGTGGTGTGTAAGGGTTTACAACCAATTTAAAGCGGAGTTCCACCCAGAAATGGCACTACCGCGGATCTAATTCCTCCCCCACCACATTTGGCACCTTTCATGGAGGGGGAGGATACCTGTCAAAACAAGATATCTGCCTAGGTGAATGACATGCGGGGCAGGCCAGAGCTTTATTATTTAAAAAAAATAAAAAGGAAAACGCAAAAAATGAACAAAAGCAGAGGGGTGGATGGAAGGCAATATGTCACAGAGGGTCAAGAAGCACTTTAATCATCAACGAGGTGGACTCCATGTATTTTTGCACCTCCAGGAATCTGTAGACCCAGGTCCAAAATAGACTGAATGTATCCATTGGTCTTTGGAACAGTTTGAACACAGGCTGAGAAACATCTCCCATTTCAATACGGGCTCCGTTACACCCTAAACTCTCCAGGGCCACAAAGAACTCGCTCTTCTTTCAAAATTCAGAGAGACATTTGAGCACAAAGTGTGGAGGGGGAAAGCTCTGAAATTCCAGTTTTTAACCTCTTGACACCAACTGTGGGACCTATTCGTGTCCCGTGTCCAAACATCCATGAAGGCTGATAAAATTCCCCTCACCTGCAAGAGTTGGGGTGCTCCTTCACTGTGAATATGACTGGTCTCTGGACTTGGAGGTCTTTGGAGTCCAGTTTTCCTAGTGGAACTAGGTGGTAGGCTTAGGCTTGAAGCTAACTTCTACTTCTCAGCAGGAGAAGCAGGCCCCCGGTGTTTAACCTGTCAGTCTTATCTTCTTCAGAGGTAGCAGCGTGTTACCGTTACCTTCAAGATGAAAGCATCCAAGAATGACCCAATCAATGCTCGCCCTCAAAAGGCCAACAACTTGATTTGCTTCTTACAAAGAAGGTCAGCAGACTAACATTTTATCTACAGGAATCTCCTCCTATGGAGGGATAAAATGCCCAGTCTAGAGGGTCGCTCAATTTTGCAAGGCATCCATGAAGAAGCTCAAGGCTCTCAGGAATTCCTTTAGGGTCCATAACACAGAAGCACTCACCATTCAAGGCCTGCAGGGCTCATTACAAGCCCAATCTTCACCCATCACAGCAGGCCTTTCATGGATCCTGAAGGGAATCACTTTCCTGAACCTGTACAGCACAATACCATATACCGAACAGCTCTACCTGCAGTATTCAGTGCCAACAGTGCCAAAATTACCTACTCTCCTTCTTAAATTATATGCTCTAACGAGCAGAGCTCTCTGAGTCATACTATATTAAACTGTTTTGTAATTGTACTGTTTGCCCTTATGTTGTAAAGTGCTGTGTAAACTGTCGGGGCTGTATAATAATAATTACAGGTCACCCCCTTTCTTCCACAAGAGAGTCTGGGTAGGGCCCTCTAGGCCAGGGGTCTCAAACTGGCATCCCTCCAGCTGTTGTGAAACTACAAGTCCCATCATGTCTCTGCCTGTGGGAGTCATGCTTGGAACTGTCAGCCTTGCAATGCCTCATGGGACTTGTAGTTTCGCAACAGCTGGAGGGCCGCCAGTTTGAGACCCCTGATCTAGGCCATTGGCCACCAATCCAGATAAAGCCCTTCTTGCCCCACACCCAACAAGGGGGGTACTGAACAGGCATGAAAAAAATCCATAGGCAACTGCCCACAGAGGCTGGGGTCCCCACCCCCCTCGAATTATCGAGCACCAGCCGCCACTGGGTAGAGGGGCCTCGATTTATTTTTTTTTGCCAGTGTCCACATTTACCTGGAAAGGTGAAGGTAATCCAATCATTATGGATATCATGAAATCTTGTGATGTGTGATTAAGAAATACAAAATATAGCCATCGCACCCCTCCCCTGATGGAAGCTCAATTTCCCAAGACAACGATACAACACATATTAGGACCAACATCAACCTAAGGAAAAAAAAAAAAAAAAGAGTGCTATAAGCAGCTACAAATAAAACGTGACACTCACCAGAATTCTGATCAACCCACTGCAAGGAGTCCATGTGAGCATTGAGGATTTTACAGATCTGTTGTAGCTGTAATATAAAAACACAGTATATTGTTTAAAGTTCATTCAAAACTCTAATTTTCAATAAATATCATAAATGTTGTATTTTTTATCTTGGGTTTGTTCTTTTTTCCAGCCTGCAAACGCCATACAAAAATTACCAAGACATTAGCCTTGCCCTATAATCTATATAAGATTATAATCTCTATAAGCTAGATCATAAAAAAAAAAAAAAAAGAAAAATTTTCAAACCCATTATTTTTAAAGAAGTATAATGCCGCGTACACACGGTCGGACTTTTCGTCTACAAAAGTCCGACAGCCTGTCCGACAGACTTCCGGCGGACTTTCGGCGGACTTGCAGCAGACTTTCTAACGAACGGACTTGCCTACACACGACCACACAAAAGTCCGACGGATTCGTACGTGATGACGTACACCGGACTAAAATAAGGAAGTTCATAGCCAGTAGCCAATAGCTGCCCTAGCATGGGTTTTTGTCCGTCGGACTAGCACACAGACGAGCGGATTTCGGGGTCCGTCGTAGTTACGACGTAAAGATTTGAAGCATGTTTCAAATCTAAAGTCCGTCGGATTTGAGGCTGAAAAAGTCTGCTGAAAGTCCGGAGAAGCCCACACACGATCGGATTACCAGCCAGCTTTAGTCCGTCGGCGTCCGTTGGACTTTTGTAGACGAAAAGTCCGACCGTGTGTACGCGGCATAAGTGTGTGCTGTGTATGACATAGCCAGGTTACCCTGTACTAGATACCATCATGCCTTGAACTTTCGCACTGCATTACCTGTAGGTAGTCCAAAAACAAAGTTTTACTACCACATTAACTAATATGTATTCTGCTTCATGTTTTTGATAAAAAAAATAAGTGAATATTGATTGGTTTGCGCAAAAGTTATCGCGTCTATAAACTACGGGATATTTTTATGGCTTTTTTTTAACTAGTAATGGCGGTGATTTTTTGCCTGAACACAGATATCATGTACGTCTGACTTTTTCCAAAGAATAGTAGTTGCCCGGTCAATCTCAGGTCTTCATATTCTCTCACTATGGGATTTCCTATAATTAAAACATTGTTTCGTTCTGCAGAAATTAAATCGGGAAAAAAAATAAATAAAAGCGAAGGGCTCTAACCGGGTTACTGGAGTCTCCGGGGCCAGCGGATGTGTTCAGATGTTCGATGACATCCTTCAAATCCTGCGACATTCGCTTCAGTTGGGCATCAATGTTTTCTGCCAGTTTGTAACTGTTGGAGAAAAAAAAAAAAAAAAAAGAAATTCTACAGAATGCAATGCGAATTAAAAGACATATCCTAGTGTGCAGGGAACTTTAGTACAATATGGTTATATGAATAAAGGAAGGCAGGCAACTGGCATTTTTAGGAGATCAGCAATGGCCGGCCCTGTGTTTATGGCTCAACAAGTTCACTTTAAGAGCCCTTTCACACCGAGCCGCCCATAGCGTTGGCGGTAAAACGCCGCTATTTTTAGCGGCGTTTTACCGTCGGATAAGCGGCGCATTTCGGCCGCTAGCGGGGCGCTTTTACCCCCCCGCTAGCCGCGAGAAAGGGTTAAAACCGCCCGCAATGCGCCGCAATGGCGTTTTGCCGGCAGTATCCCAGCACTGTCCCATTGATTTCAATGGGGAGCGGTAAACACACCGCTCCAAAGAGGCTGCTGACAGGACTTTTCCTGACGTCCTGCCAGCGCAGCGCTCCGGTGTGAAAGCCCTCGGGCTTTCACACTGGAGACAATGCTGCAGCTGTTTGAGGGTGGATTGCAGGCGCTATTTTTAACGCTATAGCGCCTGCAAAACGCCCTCAGTGTGAAAGGGGTCTAAAAGTAGTGTTTGCAAACAAAAATTGCACCAGTCAACTTTAGCGCTATGCCCCACCCACTATCCATTCTGTGTCAATGAGTTGAAGTATACAAGACGGTGAACTACACAAAAAAAGAAAAAAAAGGGGGGGGGGATTATTTACTATTACAGACCAAAGCCATATGTATGACTGCTGGACATGAAATAAACGTTTTCTCCCCCAATCTTACGTCTTTTCTCTTTCTTCATCTGCATGCTGGAGGTAGATGGTTCCATTTTGCTCTCTGACCGAGTCCTCTAGAGGGCTCAGGATATCTTCTAGTTCTTTCTGCTGGGAGAGGATGAAATCTAATCCTTGGTCCAATCTAAAAAAAAAAAATAAATATTAAAGCTAAACCAGGAAGCCCATGAAGACAAACTGTAGAGCTGCACAATTAATCTTTAAAAAAATTGTGATCTCGATTCACCCCCTCTGACGATCTCTCCTGCAAAGTTTGACGATTCATATAAACAAGTGGAGAGACTGTGCTCACTCAACTGTCAAAAGAAAGCATCCCGGTGTTCTGCCGAGAAAGTTCCGCTCGGCAGATAAGGATCCCCCTCTGCTGCACCTGCGCAGTAGGATCCGGCGGAAATAGCCGAAGATGAATAGGGGAAAATCAGCTGTACACGGCGCCTGTAAGAGGGCCGCTCGCCACGCTTCGGGCATGGCTTCGCTTCGCTCGGCTCCTTTTTATTCCCCCTCTAGGTCCACTTGGATGGTGGGGAAGGAACCTGGACCTAGGGTGCAGGCGCCAGGTACAGCTGATTGTAGATTTTGTGCTTCGGCTATCTCCGGCGGCTGACAGTAGTTCGTACTGCACAGGCGCTGCGCCTGCGGAGTACAGGGGGGGGGAACTTATCCGCCGAGGGAACTTTCTCGGCAAGACACCGGCATTCTGCCCAGTCTTTAACTTGATACATTTTAACTAAGCTTCCTTCTTAGATCAAAGGGAGAAAACTTCTGTGTAAATAAATAATCCAGGCAGTCTGCCAAGTTTTCAACAACCTGTAAATGCAGGAAGTTTAACCACTTAAAAGTCTAAATCTTTTTCTGACACTTCTTTAAGTTAAAATGAATATTTTTTGCAAGAAAATTACTTGGAACCCCCAAACATTATAGTATATATATTTTAGGAGAGACCCTAAGGAATAAAATGGCAATTGCTGCAATAAAACAGTAAAAGTTAACCAAATTTTTTTTTTGTTTTAATGTGAAAGTCGCCACAAGAATTGTGATCTATCTTCTAAGCAAAAAAAATTGCGATTCTCATTTTATCCAGAATCGTGCAGCTCTAACAAACTGAACACTATTCTGATCTATTATGTGTGCGCTACTTAATGTTTGTACCCATATGTGGAATCTCCATACCACACATAGGGGTATCTCTGGCAAGAAATATACAGCTAAAACTTAAAAAGCCAAGTTAACCTTTCCATAACAAATGTACATATTTTTGCAGAAAAAAAAAAAGTGCATTTATAATTTATTCCTGCAGGAGCCTGGAAAGCATTGCACCCGTGACCATTGGATCAGTGGTTAAATGCCAGGCTTCTGCAGACAGGCCCTGCAGCTTTCTGCCTGTACCTACATACGGGCTCTGTCTGTTGAAATCTGCAGGGCTTGTGGATGAACTGTGAGAACACTTAACAACGCCCTCGCAGTTTATTCAGAACTACCCAGCCGTCAGCCGCAGTGGATGACCGTACTTGTAGTTTCGTTCATTCACTCACAGGAAACTGTGAATGAATGGCGCGGCCATGTGGGCGGAGCCCTGTATGGCTGCGCACTTTCCAAAAATACAGGTGGAACAAGGAACATGTTCCAAAAAGGTGACCTTATCCTTTAACATTTTTACTGCCAAATGAAGGCCCAATACATGGTACACGTGATTAAGAAAAAAAATGATTTACCTTTTTTGATCCAATTTTACCTTCTCCATCTCTCGATGTAAAGAGGTGATCTGAAAAATTAAAAATGTATAGATTATAGAGTAAAGAGGAAGTAAACTCTCCCACTCTGATGCTGCTTTTCATTTAGTCCATTATAATAAGTAATTATCAAACTATAGCCACTGTAATCCAGCCCAAATCGCATATTACCTACTGTTTAAAGCGGAGTTCCACCCAAATTTTGAACAATATCTGTATGTATTCTCTTCCTTGCCTAGATGCTGACATGCCTTTAAAAAAATTTAAATCGCCGTAATTACCTTTTATTTTTCTATTCTTCTTTGCACTTCCTGGTTCTCCTCCCAAGGGAGTAGGCGTGTTTCTAGCCTCTCCCAGACTCCTGGGAGCTAGTCTCAGGCTTCCCAGGATGCCACTGAGCATGTGCGGGAACGAGCAGTGAATGCTGGGAGCACAGCATTCACCACATCCAGGAAATAAATGCTTGTGGGCTTCAAATGCCCACAATGAAGATGGAAACCACCTGCAGTGAATAATATAAGTTATTCTTTCCGACGAAATCTGACACAGGCGGACATATTACACACAATATGTGAGTATGTAATGCTGAGAAGAAAAGTTTGTGAATGAACTCAAAAAAAAAAAAAAAAAAAAAGGATAGATAGGTGGACCCCCGCTTTAAAGAAACTTGTTTCCAGGGGTTAGGCAGCTCCATCTTAAGTATTGTTTTCTGAAGCCACAGTAGAGTGTATTTCCGCCCTTACATCGAGCACTTCCTGTACGGTTAACCAAACCTCCTTCTCAATCCAACGTTTCTATGGTAACCCTGCCTAACTGCTCATAGTATTTCATAGTATTTACTTGTGCCTATTATCTATTGTTTGCCTGTGTCAGTCTTATCAGCTTCGGCTGATATGGCTGCAGTAATGCTGTCTGTTGTCCAAATTTACACTCCATGTGATGTCACATGGGGCGTAGTAGGAAGCTCTGAGTGATTATGCAGTCTTGTGGGATTTCAGTGTCATGCTGTAGGAAGATCTGATAATAGACAGATAAGTACACAGAGTGTGCCGTAAATCAGGGGAGATCTGGGCATGCTCAGTGAAGTCATTCTAAAGAACAAAAAGGATTACAACAATACTAAGCAAGTAAGGAGAGATGTACAAGCAGCGTTCATTAGCATTTTTATGCTGATTTACATGGGACAAAGTTGTGGGGGAGGGTTTACAACCACTTTAAAACATACAGTCCTTTAGAACAGCCAACCATATTAAAAAATTGCATGTGCAACTCCAAAATATTAAAGGCCACAAACAAACATTCATTAGTCTTCATGTACAGTACACTACTGCTGGTAAACGGACGTTTAGGATGAGTTGGGTGTTTTTTTTTTCTCAGCTGCCACTGAACTCTCCTCTATGTTCTCTTATCAGTACATGTACACGGGGACCTTTATACTCCTTTCTAGGCAGTTTAGAAGCATTTTTTTGGAACGCAAAAAAAAAAAAAAAAAAAAAAAAAGGCATTCAGGATGGACGTTCAGAGGCATTTGAAAACGCCAAATGCCTGTAACAGCGTGTAAACACTGCTAAACGCGGTAACTCGCATTTAGCAGCGTTTCGTTTATAGATGTTTTTCATTTTAACAAAAAATTTATTTATTTTTTATTTTAACTACTTCAGCCCCGGAAGAATTTACCCCCTTCCTGACCAGAGCACTTTTTGCGATACGGCACTGGGTCGCTTTAACTGACAATTGCGCGGTTGTGCGACGTTGTACCCAAACAAAATTTATGTCTTTTTTTCCCAACAAATAGAGCTTTCTTTTGGTGGTATTTGATCACCTCTGTGTTTTTTTATTTTCTGCGCTATAAAAGAGCGACAGTTTTGGGAAAAAAGCAATATTTTTTACTTTTTGCTGTAATAAATATCCCCCCCAAAAATATAGAAAAACTAATTTCTTTCTCAGTTTAGCCACTTCAAGACTAGCCTCGTTTTGGATTTTAGGTGTTTACAAGTTTAAAACAGGTTTTTTTGCTAGAAAATTACTTAGAACCCCCAAACATTATATATTGTTTTTTTTCTAACATCCTAGAGAATACAATAGCGGTCATTGCAATACTTTTTTTTGCACCGTATTTGCGCAGCGGTCTTCTAAGCGCACTTTTTTTGGAAAAAATCCACTTTTTTGAAAAAAAAAATAAGACAACAGTAAAGTTAGCCCAATTTTTTTTTATATTGTGAAATATAATGTTATGCCAAGTAAATTGATACCCATCATGTCACGCTTCAAAATTGCGCCCGCTCGTGGAATAGCGTCAAACTTTTACCCTTAAAAATCTCCATAGGCGACGTTTAAAAAATTCTACAGGTTGCATGTTTTGCGTTACAGAGGAGGTCTAGGGCTAGAATTATTGCTCTCAATCTACCGGTCGCGGCGATACCTCACATGTGTGGTTTGACCACCGTTTTCATATGCGGGCGCTTCTCACGTATGCGTTCGCTTCTGCGCGCGAGCTCGTCGGGACAGGGCGCTTTAAAAAAAATTTTTTTTTTTTTTTTATTATTTATTTTATTTTATTTTATTTATTTTTTCACTGTTTTTTAAAAAAAAAAATTTGGATCACTTTTATTCCTATTACAAGGGATGTAAACATCCTTTGTAATAGAAAAAAGCATGACAGGTCCTCTTAAATATGAGATCTGGGGTCAAAAAGTCCTCAGATCTCATATTTAGTCGTTTAAAAAAATGACACAAAAAAAATTGTGCCTTTAAGAGAAGTGGGCGGAGCCGTCGTAATGACGTCGCTCCGGCCGTCACATGGTATGGAGACAGGTGGGCGCCATCTTGGCCTCACTCGTCCCCATACCTAAGCAGGGAAAGGACCCGATCGCCTCCGCCGCTACCGACGGCTCCGGTAAGCAGCGGAGGGTGCGGGAGAGCGGCGGGAGGGGGGGTGGCACCTCTCCCGCCGCCGATAACGGTGATCTCGCGGCGAACCTGCCGCAGAGACCACCATTATCGTGTACGGAACCGCCCGCTGAAAAGATGGATACCTCGGTTGTGGCAGCAGCTGCTGGCGTTACCGAGATATCCATCTTCAAAAAAATGACGTATATATACAGTGGGCGGTCCGGAAGTGGTTAGGCCGATATGTATTCTTCTACATATTTTTGGTAAAAAAAAAAAAAAAATCACAATAAGCATATATTAATTGGTTTGCGCAAAAGTTATAGCGTCTACAAAATAGGAGATAGATTTATGGCATTTTTATTATTATTTTTTTTTTTTTTTTATTAGTAATGGCGAAGATCTGCGATTTTTATTGTGACTGCGACATTGCAGCGGACACTTTTGACACTATTTTGGGACCATTGTCATTAATATAGTGATCAGTGCTATTAAATTGTACTGATTACTGTGTAAATGACACTGGCAGGGAAGCGGTTAAACACTGGGGGGGGGGGGGGATCAAGGGGTTAAGTGTGTCCTAGGGAGTGATTCTAACTGTGGGGGGATGGGCTCACTACAACATGACAGAGATCACTGCTCCTGATGACGGAGCAGTAGATCCCTGTCATGTTGCTAGACAGAACAGGGAAATGCCTTGTTTCCACAGGCATTTACCAGTTCTGTCGCTCCGTGTCACGATCGCGGGCCCCCAGCGGACATCGAGTCCACGGGGCACGCTCTCGAAGTACGCCCACTAAGTCGCGTCTTAAAGGGGACGTACAGGTAGGCCCATATGCACAGCCGTGCCATTGTGCCGATGTACATAGTCGTGTGCTGGTCGGCAAGCGGTTAAAAAAACGCTTCTAGACGCAAACCTGGCTAAACGCAGCATGTAAACGCTGCTAAACAGATGTTTTTTGCACCAGATTTTGCCCTCTCCAGTTTTAGCAAAAATTTCCCCCCTCTTATGTTTTTGTATTTTGCACAGAATAAAATGTAAAGTTTGGATCACCGTACAGAACGTGTCTGGGGTTTCTCCTGCACCTTCCACAATACCCGATACTCACTCTTTCCCCATTGCTGATCAGGGTCTTGTCCCAGAGATTGACTTGTGTGGCTTGTTGCAGGAAATGCTTCTCCTGATCCTCGAGCTCTAAACTCCATTTATTAATGAGGTTTTCGAGTTGCATGTAGGTCATTACGGTAGGTGCACTAAACAGGAGTGAAATCACAGAAAAAAGTAACGACTAAAACTTTAATTTTTTTTTTTATTCCTTTCAAAATTTTTGGTTTGTTTTTATCCTTCTGAATACATTGTGAGTGCAGTCCACATACCTACATACACATAAAACACAATATATTTGCCCTGGGACTTTATATGAGGCTCATCACAAACAACCAATACATACAGTGAATTGCAAAAGTATTCACCCCCCTTGGCTTTTTACCTATTTTGTTACATTACAGCCTTTAGTTCAATGTTTTTTTTTAATCTGAATTATATGTGATGGATCAGAACACAATAGTCTAAGTTAGTGAAGTAAAATGAGAAAAATATATACATAAAACTATTTTTTCAGAAATAAATAAATTATAATTGGCACGTGCGTATGTATTCACCCCCTTTGCTATGAAGCCCATAAAAAGCTCTGCAACCAATTACCTTCAGAAGTCACATAATTAGTGAAATGATGTCCACCTGTGTGCAATCTAAGTGTCACATGACCTGTCATTACATAGACACACCTTTTTGAAAGGCCCCAGAGGTGGCAACACCTAAGCAAGAGGCCCCACTAACCAAACACTGCCATGAAGACCAAGGAACTCTCCAAACAATTAAGGGACAATGATGTTGAGAAGTACAAGTCAGGGTTAGGTTATAAAAAAAATACCCAAATCTTTGATGATCCCTAGGAGCACCACCAAATCTATCATAACCAAATGGAAAGAACATGGCACAACAGCAAACATGCCAAGAGACGGCCGCACACCAAAACTCATGGACCGGGCAAGGAGGGCATTAATCAGAGAGGAGCACAGAGACCTAAGGTAACCCTGGAGGAGCTGCAGAGTTCCACAGCAGAGACTGGAGTATCTGTACATAGGACCACAATAAGCCGTACGCTCCATAGAGTTGAGCTTTATGGCAGAACGGCCAGAAGAAAGACATTACTTTCAGCAAAAAACAAAATGGCACGTTTTGAGTTTGCGAAAAGGCATGTGGGAGACTCCCAAAATGTATGGAGGAAGGTGCTCTGGTCTGATGAGACTAAAACTGAACTTTTTGGCCATCAAAGAAAACGCTATGTCTGGAGCAATCCCAACACATCACATCACCCAAAGAACACCATCCCCACTGTGAAACATGGTGGTGGCAGCATCGTGCTGTGGGGATGTTCTTCAGCAGTCGGGACTGGGAAACTGGTCAGGGTTGAGGGAAAGATGGATGGTGCTAAATACAGGGATATTCTTGAGCAAAACCTGTAGCACTCTGTGTGTGATTTGAGGCTAGGACGGAGGTTCACCTTCCAGCAGGACAATGACCCCAAACACACTGCTAAAGTAACACTTGAGTGGTTTAAGGGGAAACATGTAAATGTGTTGGAATGGCCTAGTCAAAGCCCAGACCACAATCCAATAGAAAATCTGTGGTCAGAATTAAAGATCGCTGTTCACAAGCGCAAACCATCCAATTTGAAGGAGCTGGAGCAGTTTTGCAAGGAGGAATGGGCAAAAATCCCAGTGGTAAGATGTGGCAAGATCATAGAGACTTATCCAAAGTGACTGCGATAGCCGCAAAAGGTGGCTCCACAAAGTATTGACTTTTTCTGTTTTTTTTGTCCCTTTTGTTGCTTGCTTCACAATTAAAAAAAAAAAAAAAATCTTCAAAGTTGTGGGCATGTTCTGTAAATTAAATGATGCAAATTCTCAAACAATCCATGTTAATTCCAGGTTGTGAGGCAACAAAGCACGAAAAATGCCAAGGGGGGGGTGAATACTTTTGCAAGGCACTATAACTAATATACATGATTACTGATTTATGGATCAACGGATAAGATTTGAATCTATTAATCAATAAGGCAGTAATCCTGTATATTAGTTAGTGATGGTTTGTTTGTGATGCGCCTCATATACAAAAAAAAAAACACAATATATTTACCCTGGAACCGTATATGAGGCACATAAACAATAAACTAACCAATATACAGGATTACTGCTTTATTGATCAATGGATACAAATCTCATTCTCTGTCGATCAATAAAGCAGTAATCATGTAGATTCGTTAGTTTGTAATGCGTCTCATATAAAAAGTCCCAGGGTAAATGTATTGTGTTTTTTGTATATGTTGATGTAGGGATGCACCTTACTAGGAAGAGAGCTGTTAGAAATAAATAGAGAACCTCCTCATGGCCGCAGTCTGACAATGAGTGATGAAGTCACACACTGTGGCTATACCCTGTGAGTTTTCCTCACTAGAACCCGCCCCTGACAATGTCCCCCTAGTGACGAAACACACAGGGTGGAGCTACGGCATGTGATGCCATCGCGCACCGTGACGGACCGCAGCCATCTTGATAGTTGGTTACACAAATGACTGGTTAATGCTTCATACCTCAGTTCGCAAAAGTGCAATACTTTATTTAAACTTATTTGAATTTTAACATGTACTACACCATGAGGAGGCTCTCTGTTCTTTTCTAATATACATGACGTTCTGGAGAGGACTGCGAGCATAACCATAGTGTTGGAACCTGAAGTGATGCCTTTGGAAAGTTTTTTTTTTTTTTTTTCAATCTTGCCTGGAGCGGGATTACTGACGCTATTTGGCTGCTTAAAAAAGGTAGCCAAACCTCTTTGGTAAGACGCTGCATGATTGGAGTGTTGGCGAAGGATTCGTCTGTACACCCTTTCATCACACAGCGACTACTCTATGCCTATTTGTTTAAATTAGCTGCATCCACCTTTTGGGATTCCAGGTTGTGAGTGACTTCAAATTTCACACATGTTGACATATTCTTAAAGGGACAGCGCTGCATTTTTATTCCACAAGGTGTAAGATATGCCTTCATGCTCAAAGAATGAAACCGTTTAAATTGTGCTTACCTGATATTGGAACTAGGAATGGTGCTGGCAGCACTGGTCTGCGCTACTGAAGTAGTAGGGAGCTTTGCGTTTAAGGATGCTGTTAAGAAAAGAAAAAAAAAGGATTAGCTTGTATGTTAGTAAAAATTCTGAAGACTGGTACAAGATAATCCAAACGTATTGTGCCGACAGCCGCAAACACTGACAGCCGCAACACTCCCCTCCCATCTCTTCCAGGTGAAATGACATCCAACGTCATTTAACCATTTTCAGATGGGCCCACAGTGGGGACATCCCCCCGAGGGACCACCCCGCCGGCCAGAGAAAGGAGCTTACATATGAATAAGTGAGCGGGCATTCTGTGGAGCAGCAACCATCATGTAATAGCTATAAGACTTTATTACAGATCGGGGTACTGAATCAAAATTCAGAAAGGTCCAGTCTGTGAAATTTTTTTCTTGCCAGGGGTCCAAATTTCATTCCTGTTCTAAAATTCAGATCCTTCACATTACAGCTCCGCCCTCCTCCCTTTGCATCGCAGCTGCCCCTTCCTCCCTTGACATCGCAGCTGCCCCCTCCTCCCTTGACATCGCAGCTGCCCCCTCCTCCCTTGACATCGCAGCTGCCCCCTCCTCCCTTGGCATCGCAGCTCCCCCCTCCTCCCTTGGCATCGCAGCTCCCTCTCTCCCTCCCCCTCCCTTTGCATCGCAGCTCCCCCCCTCCTCCCTTTGCATCGCAGCTCCCCCCCTCCTCCCTTTGCTTTGCAGCTCCCCCCTCCTCCCTTTGCATCGCAGCTCCCCCCTCCTCCCTTTGCATCGCAGCTCCCTCGCTCCCTCCCTTTACATCGCAGCTCCGCCCTCCTCCCTTTACATCACAGCTCCGCCCTCCTCCCTTTACATCACAGCTCCGCCCTCCTCCCTTTACATCACAGCTCCGCCCTCCTCCCTTTACATCACAGTTCCGCCCTCCTCCCTTTACATCACAGTTCCGCCCTCCTCCCTTTACATCACAGCTCCGCCCTCCTCCCTTTACATCACAGCTTCGCCCTCCTCCCTTTACATCACAGCTCCGCCCTCCTCCCTTTACATCACAGCTCCGCCCTCCTCCCTTTACATCACAGCCCCATTTAAGTCAGTGTCTTCAGCCATCTCCTTTGTATCACAGACATCCCCTTCACATTAGTGTCTTATGCCCCCCCCCCCACCCCCTTCACATAACAGTCTCCCTTGAAAACACTGCCCCACCACTTCCTCACATGACAGCCCGCCCCCTTACATCACAGTCTCCCTTGCAATCACAAGTACCCCATCCCTAAATCACAGCTCCCCCTTACATCACACTCCCACCTTCACATCACAGAACCCACCCTCATTACATCACAGTCCCCCTTGCAATCACAGGTTCCCCCCCCTCACATCACCCGCTCCCTCTAAAACACAGCCCTCTTGCAATCACCGACCCCACCCCACTCATCTCACAGCTCCACCCCATCCTCACAGTCCCCTATTGAAACAAACACTGACCCCTTTGCAATTACAAGTCCCCCCCCTCCCTTCACACTCCTCCCCAACGCAGCACATCAAAAGGCGGATGAAATGGCAGGTCTGCACAGAGGGCAGGAGTGAGGAGGCGGGGCCGAACCGCGACTCCATGTGTGAATGGACACACGGAGCTGTGGCTCGGCGTGCCCTCCATAGCAAGCTGCTTGCTGTGGGGGCACTCGACAGGAGGGAAGGGCCAGGTGTGCCGAAGTGGGACCCGAGAAGGGGGAGGATCCGGGTTGCTCTGTGCAAATCCACTACACAGAGCAGGTAAGTGTAACAGCTTTGCTATTATTAAAGAAAAAGAAAAAAAAAAAAGAACTTTTAGTATCACTTTAACTACTTGTCAACCAGCCGCCGTCGTTATACGGCAGTTTGGCTTCCCTGCGCGAATCGCCGTAGCTGTACGGCGGGCGCTTTAAGGGGGTATAGGGGGTGCGTGAGCGCTCGTGTGACGTAGGAGCTGATGCACGTGCGAGGCGGCCGACATGTCCGCCGGGCACCCTAGATCACTCCAGAGAGAGACAGAACGGAGGTCTGTCAATGTAAACAGACAGATCTCCGTGCTGTCAGGGGAGAGGAGACAGATCAGTTGTTCATACTGCTTAGGAACAGCGATCGGTCTCCTCCTCCAGACAGTCCCACCCCCCCCCCCCCCCAGTTAGAAACGCTGCCTAGGACACACACTCAACCCCTTGATCGCCCCTAGTGTTAACCCCTTCCCTGCCAATGAAATTTATACAGTAATCAGTGGCCATTTTTAACTCTGATCGCTGTATACAGGTCAATGGTCCCAAAAAAGTGTCAAAAGTGTCCAATCTGCCCGCCGCAATGCTGCAGTCCCACTAAAAATCACAGATTGCCGCCATAACTAGTTAAAAAAAAAAATTATTAAATAATAATAATATTAAAAAATGCCAGAAATCTACTCCCTATTTTGTAGACACTATAACTTTTGCGCAAACCAATCATACGCTTAATGCAATTTTTTTTTTACCAAAAATATGTTGAAGAATACGTATTGGCCTAAACTGATGAAGAATTTTTTTTTTTTTAAATTATGGCTATTTTTTATAGCAGAAAGTAAAAAAATAGTGCTTTGTTTCAAAACGGTCGCTCTTTTTTTGTTTATAGCGCAAAAAATAAAAACCGCAGAGGTGATCAAATGCCGCCAAAAGAAAGCTCTATTTGTGTGAAAAAAAAGAACATCAATTATGTTTGGGTACAGCGTCGCACGACCGCGCAATTGTCAGTTAAGGCGACGCAGTGCCGTATCTCAAAAAAAAAAAAAAAAAATGGCCCGGTCATTAAGGGGGCAAATCCTTCCGGGGCTGAAGTGGTTAAAAAGTAGCACAGTGGGCGGACATGGAGTGACGCAGGACGTCCGCACGGGGGAGGGGCCCAATGCCGGCACTGGATTGAGGGCGGAAGCGGAGTCTCTCGTTCGTGCAGGACATGCAGAGCGGGGTGAGAGCCCGTGAGATGCCTGGACGAGACCCGGCGAGCCGCCGTTCCTCCGCGTGACCCCCCCACCTTCAGGCATAGGCAGCAACAGGTCGAGCAGACCCCCCCCTCGAGTGGCTGAGAAAAGAGAGAGACGGGATCCCGGAGCAGCAGAGGGCGAAACATTTGAGGAGAGAGACTTCTCCTAAGTTATCAGACCTTCTGAAGGAGTCAGCAGAAGACGACAGAAGCCTCCAGGCGATAGCTGGCGGGAGCAGGAAACGGAGCGCGTCCCCTGCATGATGAACTGTGAGCTCTGCTTTCCCCCAAGGCATTCACCACGATGAAAACAAGGTAATGACAGCTGGTCATAAATACGCTGGCTGAGTGAAGAGAGCAAAGGGAAGAAGGACATGAAGGTATGACAAGCTTTTTTTTCTCCCTGCTTTTCTCAACTGCATTACTCAACTTTAAAGTGTTACAAGTGAATGGTGCATTTCATAGTACTGACCTCAATTTAAGCTGCAGCAGTAAGGGGGCTATTCAGGATTGGACTGTATTACTTAAACCCGTGAGTGTTTTCCCAGATGAGTCAGACATGATCAAACTGAGGCCCTCCCTGATTCTCCCCTCCTGACTCGTGGACTATGGTTTGAGAAACTATCTGTAAACCAAACAGATGAGGTGCAGCATCTAAATGGGGTCGCCACAAAAGTAAAAGAAACAGAAATAATAAAGAAATAGCAAAGTGTGTGTAAGAGTTAAAACCTGACTTAAATCAAGGGGAAATCAACAAAAACCACTCAGCTTGCATATAAATTCTGGACTGTTGTACCGATGCTTTCGAGGGTGGGACAATCTGTCGGACCTACTGGTGGCCCCTATATAAATTATATGTGCTCATGAGACTGAGACTGGAATACTTATCTACTTGTGTGCTTGTCTGGGAGGAAGTAAAGTGTGCTTAAACTAGGATCCCCCCTGACTCTACCCACAACCGTCAGGAGCGAATTTGAGAGACTATCTGTAAATTGAACGGAGTATGCATGTGAGTCTACTCTAGTTACTAACTGAGGCGACCGAGATAAAAATCTTTCTATATATTCAATATTAGGACTGTCGCCCCTGTGCCTCTGAGGATCTGACTGGATCCGTCCCCCTGCCTCCCCCTTGGTAGTGCGGACGGTGGGGTGGGTTCTCGGCCTTAATTTTTGTCTTCTTATGCAAACTACATACCCCACTCATTTGGGATAAAGAGTAAACAAATTGTAAACAGTGGGGGGGGGAAGTATGAGAGGACGCTCCTCAAGAGTAGCGGAACCCCAGAACTCAAGGGAGAGTTTGAATACCAGCTCTATACAAAAATATTTAAAAAAGGCGAATTTGAAGAGCCCCGGAATGGAGGCTAAACAAACAGGAGCAAAGGACAAGAAGAAAGACCAGCAGAAGCAGAAAGGGGGACAGGGGGACAGGGCCAGAGAAGAGCAAGAGCTGGATGGCGCATCCGTCTGTGCTAGTGTGGAAGAGCAAAGAATAATGGCGTTAGTACCAAGCAAATCTGAAATGATCGACATGTTTGCTAAACTAGAAAATGTGATAAAAGCAGAAATAGTAAACGTCCGTACCGACATGGGACATCTCCTGCGTAGAGTGGAAGAGGCGGAAGAGGCGTCAGGAAACTTTGCTAAAGAAATCTGTGAGTTAAAAGAACAGGTCAAGAAAATGCAGATTGAGAATCGCATGTTGGCGTTTAGACTAGAAGAACAGGAAAATCAGAGTCGACGCCAAAATCTACGGATTAGATACATCCCGGAACAACATAATGAGGACCTGTGGGAGAAGATGAGAAAAATATTCAATCCGATTCTGGGTAGGCATGAAGAGGAAGCTCTGAGGATCGATAGGGTCCACAGAGTAAGGAAGCCCCCAAATATAAAACAAGAGATTCCCAGGGACGTCATTGTAAAGTTTCACTCGTATGAAGATAAAGAAAAAATATGGAAGAACTTAAAGGGGGCTCCCCCAATAAGCTTTGAAAATCAAAATCTACAGGTGTTCACAGATTTGTCAGCAGGAACTCTAGCGCGAAGAAGACAGATGAAGCCAGTTCTAGACCAGCTCAAGAGGTCTAACTTGAAGTACAGCTGGGGATTTCCAACATCCCTGATAGTTATGAAAGACGGCAGATCGCACAGAATGCGTTTCCAGGAGGAGCTGCAGGACTTTTGTGACAGTCTGGGTATTCCCATCCCTGACCTGCCATAAGGAGAGACATGAAGTGTCGAGATTGTTCAGCTGGGGTGCGGGTAGTGTTGGGGTGTTTTTTTTTTTTTGCCCCCCAGCTGAAAGTCTCGGTCTATAAATTTCTTACTGAGGCATATGGACTTTAAACTTAGTCATTGTAATGCAGTATTCGGAGATAAGGAGGGGGAGAGTATTACTGGTTGATAGGATGCTCCTGCGGGGGGGGCGGGGTCGGCGGGGGTGGTTTCGTAGGGCTAGGGAGCCGGTTTACTGTCCTCCCGGCTCCCCCCTCGAGGCATTGCTTCTTGGGGGGGTTCCGGATGCCGGCAGGGGAGTCCCACCCCGAGGAAGGAGGCACATTGAGGGAAATGGGTGATTTCCCAACATGTGGGCTCGGAGTCGGTCTTCCACCGAGGGGAGGGAGGGGAATGGGGGCGGGGGTGGGTTGGGTGAGGGAGGGAAGGGGGGGTGGGGGGGACGGGAGGGAGAGGTGTTCCTGCAGGTGGGGTTCCAGGGGATCAGGAGGGAAGGGAGAATGGCGTGATTGATCGATATGCCAGGGCTCAAATTTTTATCATACAATGTGAAGGGATTAAATTCGCCAAAAAAAGGGACAAATTATTGGGGGAGCTCCGGCACTTAGGTGCCGACGTTGTATTCCTTCAGGAGACCAACCTGACCCTAGATTCCAGAATCAGGATTTTTTCCCCAGGATTCCCCACGTGGTTCTATGGAGACACGCCTCTTAAAAGAGCAAAAGGGGTTGCTATCGGGTTTTCGAAAACATCAAATTTCACATTAGTAGACAGGATGACGGACCCAGATGGTCGCTATATTTTATTGAAAGGCAAAATGGGGAATAGGATGTTTACCTTGGTGAATGTATATTGCCCCAATAGACACCCGTCAGTTTTTCTGGGACAAGTGCTTACAAAGCTCATGGAATTTAGGGAGGGGGAGGTGGTCTTGGCGGGGGACCTCAACTTCTGTCTAGATCCAGATCTGGACAGTACGTCCCGTGCCCAGGGGATAGGGAAAGCCTCGACCCGCGCAATCGGGCAGAGGTTATTTCATTGCCAGTTAATGGATGTATGGAGAATGCAGCACGCTAAAGAGAAAGACTTTACTTTTTTTTCCCCTGTGCACGGGACCTACTCCAGACTGGACTATATATTTGTGGACCACAGCATGTTGGAGTGGGTTAAGGAAACGAGAATAGAAATTTCCTCCCTGTCTGATCATTCTCCGGTAGTGATGAAGGTAGAAATCCCAGAATGGCAACGACAACCTTTCTCGTGGAAACTTAATGAATCCCTGTTGAAGGATCCAAAGGTAGTTGAAAGGGTCCAGGAGGAAGTGGACTTCTTTTTCAAGTCAAACGACACGGGGGAAGTATCCCCCTCTATGTAATGGGAAACACACAAAGCCTACATTAGAGGGATCTTTATGTCTCTGGGAGCAGGTCTGAAAAAAAAGAGAAAGGAAGAAAGGGAAAGGTTAATAGAAGAAATTTTCTCTTTGGAACAGGTACATAAAAAGTTTAATGGGCAGAGTCAGGATTGTTATCGCCAATTAATAGCCAAAAGGGAGGAGTTGAGGGATCTGATGGAGCAGGATACTAAGAAAGCCCTTAACAAGATAACAAAGGATAATTACCTCTGGGCGAATAGGTCGAGTAAACACCTGGCTAGATTGATAAGAAAAAAAAGAGGGCGAAACTTTATTGAAAAAATTCAAAACAAAAAAGGCGAGGTAATAGTGACCAGCAGAGGCATGGCAGAGGAATTTAAAAAGTTTTATACGTCTTTGTATTCTATTGGGCAACAAGGAGCAGAGGATCCCACGCGCAGTTGTAGAGGGGAGGAATTTCTGAAGGAGGCGGGATTGGTTGAGCTATCTCAGGAAGAGAGATCTATCCTGGATAGACCTATCGAGGAGGAGGAAATATTTGCCGCATTAAAAGATTCTCCAAAGGGTAAGAGCCCCGGTCCAGATGGATTCTCTACTATCTATCTTGAAAAATTAAAACATATTTTGGTGCCTAGGTTATGTCACTATTGGAACGAATTAGGCATCAACTGTGAAATGGAGAGGGAGGCTCTAGCCGCGACGATAACGTTGATTTTAAAAGAAGGGAAGGATGCCAGGCTTTGCTCAAGCTTTAGACCCATTTCACTGTTGAATACAGATGTTAAACTTTACGCGAAAGTACTGGCTAATAGACTGAAGGAAAAAATGTCCTATCTAGTTCACCCAGACCAGGCAGGTTTTGTACCGGGGAGACAGAGTAGGGACAATGGGGTGCGAGCAGTACTTCTGGGGGAAACCAGCAAAAAGGGAGGGCCCCCAGTTCTATTCCTGTCGATTGATGCAGAAAAAGCGTCAGGGTAGACTGGGGGTTCATGATGAAAACTCTTGAGGCCATGGGAATTGGACCGAGGTTTATCTCGTGGATCAAAATACTCTATAACAATCCCACAGCATCAGTTAAGGTGAATGGAGCACTTTCAAAGCCCTTTAGTATGTCAAACGGGACTAGGCAGGGCTGCCCGCTCTCCCCTCTTCTGTTTGTGTTGACACTCGAGCCTCTACTGGCCACTATCCGTAACAATCCTAACTGTAGTGGAGTGAAGATAGGAACTGAGGAACACAAACTCGCGGCATTCGCCGATGATGTTTTGTTCTTCATCACGAATCCCAGAATTACGCTCCCTAACTTGAGTCAGATTCTTAGAGGTTATGGGGACATTTCTAATTTCAAAATAAATGTAAAGAAGTCAGAGATATTAAATATTAGTATAAGAAAACAGGAGGAGGTCCACCTAGCTGAAGTGTTCCCCTTTCCGTGGAAAGAAGAAATCAAGTATCTGGGGATAAAATTAGCTAACACTTATAAAAAACTGTTTCTAAAAAATTATATCCCTCTGATGGATGAGATCAGGCAGGAGGCTAGGAGACTATCGTCAAGACCCCTCTCCTGGTTTGGACGCGTAAACGCGGTAAAAATGGTACTGACACCGAAAATATTATATAAGTTTCAGATGGTACCCATCCCTCTGCCCAGGTACTATTTTAGAGCTCTACGGGGCGTGATTACGAAATTTGTCTGGGGAGGCAAAAAACCACGTATTTCTTATGCAACTTTAAGCAGGGGAAAAAAAAAAGGCGGGCTTGCTTTGCCCGATTTCAACAGATATTATATAGCTGTAGTGTTAGCACGAGTGATGGATTGGTCCAAGAAGGAATCGGAGAAAAGATGGTTAAATATAGAACACAACTTAAGTACCACTAATCTAGGGCACGTTTTGTGGAATCCACCTAAATTCAGAGCACTTAGTAGTAATACGGCCGTTTTGACACGTAACACTTTTAAATACTGGGATTTAATACACAAGAGAAATAAATGGACATATAATTCACCATTGATTTATATGAAAAACAATATATTGTTTGAACCTGGGAAGAGGGAGGTGGGGGGGAATTGGTTGAAAGATGATTGTATTCAATTAAAAAAATTTTTGAGTAAAGGGAGAATTCGCACGTTAGATGAGTTAAGGAAGGAACTGGAGTTATGGGTGATAGATGAGTGGAGGTTCCTCCAGCTTTCGCATTTCATAGACAAGTTACCTAAACCACTGAGAAGTGAAGACGAGTATAGACCGCTTGAGCGGTTCTGTACGAGGGGGCAAACAGGCCGAGAGATCGCTCAATTATATAGGATCTTGGGAATGGAGATGGAACTGGAGGAGCCTCCTTACATTAAAAGGTGGGAGCAGGAGTTGGGGTTACAGTGTAGTAAAGTGTTACTAGAAAAGATCCTGCAGTTGGTACACTACTCAGCACTTGACATAAGAAGAACGGAGATTCATTATAAATGTCTTGCAAGATGGTACGCCACCCCAGACAGATTAAGCAAAATGGACAATTCGAAATCTAGTGCCTGCTAGAGGGGGTGTAGATGTTTGGGAACAATGGCTCACA
Source organism: Aquarana catesbeiana (assembly GCF_042186555.1). Taxonomy (NCBI): domain Eukaryota; kingdom Metazoa; phylum Chordata; class Amphibia; order Anura; family Ranidae; genus Aquarana; species Aquarana catesbeiana. The sequence continues at coordinate 97,101,443 of NC_133328.1, forward strand.
TGTGGTGGAATTGCCCCATCATTAGGATTTACTGGAAAAAAATTATAGCCTTGATTAAAGAGATCACTGGGGAAGAAATAGCAGAGGACCCCTGGGTTTGTCTCTTTCATGGCACAACGATGTCGGTAAAAAGATACCGGTCCTCCCTGGTCCCTATAATGCTCGACGCAGCTAAAAGACAGATCGCCCAGAAATGGCGGGAACTGCCAAATCCAAATATACGAGATTGGCTATTGAATATAAATGAAATATATAATATCGAGTGTTTGGACGAGAGGGGACAGGTACCAGACGAAGGGGAGGAACGGACGGGGAAATGGGCAGGTTGGCAAGGATTTAAAAGGTCTTGGAGTTACTTGGAGGAGATAATAAATATAGAATAAATGGCGGAAGTTTATTTGAGACAGGCAAGACTTAACTTATAGGGTGGTCCCTTGAGGAGTCCTTTTGCAGGAAAGGGGGGAGGGAGTGGTTGGGGTCTTAGGTAAATGTGAGTAATATGTGATCGTGGAAATGGAAATGGAAATGTTTTTGGTGGGATACGGTTTTGTACTGATAAAATCATAAATAAAGAATTAAAAAAAAAAAAAAAAGTAGCACAGTGCAGAACTGCAAAAAAATGGCCTAGTCATTAAAGAGGGTAAAAACCTTCCGGAGCTCAAGTGGTTAAATCTGAAAAAACAGACATAAGCTGACCTAAAACCTTATCCATATGAAAGGAGCACAAAAAAAAAAAAAAAACAAAACAAAAGTCAGTGTATTTTTAGCAATCACCCTGTGCGATAAAATAACAAAGCAGCTTGATAGATACAACGGATAGTCGCATACCTGAAGCAGTTGTAGAGCTGAGTGAAAAAAGTGATGGCGCAGAGGTCGCAAGGAGAGAACCGATAGCCGAAGCGCTGGATGTAGATGCTGCTGTTGATACTAAAAAAAGTAAGAAAATAAAAACATACCATAAAACAATTTGTAAAAAAACAAACAAAAAAAAAAAAAAAAAAACAAACACACATACACACAATGCTCTTGCTATAAACTCCTGTCAATCGATAAAGTCTAGCGAGGGCAGCATCAGCCAGACCACTGAACGGCAGGTACGGTGGGCGGTCCTGTAGCATGGATTAGAAGCTGGGATGCAAACCGACCACACCAACCTGAATCTGTTTCTATGCTTGTGCAACCCTAATAAAAACATTAAAAGGCTACATTTACCAAGAACTATATAAATAATTAGGGTTGTACCGATGCTCTTTATCTTTATTTTTTTTAAATTGGCAAGTATTATTATTATACAGGTTTTATAGAACGCCAACAGTTAGTACCGATATTTTCAGTCAAGTACTCGCCGAATCTCACCGATACTTTGTGGTGTGATTCACATCAATACAAAAAAAAAACAAAAAAAAAAAAAAAAAATTTACGCAAATCACGCTGCAAAGAATCGCAAGTGATTTGAACAGGAATGTGGTGCGTTTCCATTTCAAATCGTTTGCGAATTCCATGTGTGTAGAAAGGGAAAAGCGCCATCTAGTGGGTAGTTTTGAAAAAAAATGTTAGTAACTCACAGTACATCTCTGGCCACATGCAAAATAAATCTACATAGGTGTCCCGGTCCGTCAATGACAGAAAATCAGAGCCGCCGAAGGTGCTCACAGGGCTGGAGAAGTTCCGGGACCCCGTGGTTATAAGGTGGAAGTGATGTCAGCTTGAGTGCAGACTGCCCTCTATATCTCCTCCAGCGGCCCCGATTTGCTATCATGGACAGACCGGGACACCTATGTCGATTATTTTGAAAGCAGTGTGCTGATGATAGCAAATCAGGGCCGCTGGAGGTGCGCACAGGGCTGGAGGAGATGTAGAGGCGGTCCGCCCCTAAGCTGACATCACTTCTGCCCTATACACACACAGGGTCCCGGGAAACTTATGCTTCAGCCCTGTCAGCACCTCCAGCAGCCCTGATTTGCTATCATCGGCGGACCGGGACACCTATGTAGAATATTTTGCATGTGGCCAGATATGTACTGTGAGTTCTAACATTTTTTTTTAAACTGCCCACTAGATGGCGCTTTAATCCCTTTCTATAAACACACATATGCGGTGGGGGAAATCGCATGCAATTCAGACAGGAATCCCACTGCATTCCTGTTCAAATTGCATGCGATACTTTGCAGTGCGACTTGCACCCATTCATTTTATATTGACGCAAATTGCTCAGCAAAGTATCAGTTTCGGTATCGGGAGCATTTGAGCCAGTACCGATACTCGCCCAAATGCTTGGCATCAGCACCGATACCGGCATCGGAGCATCCCTATGAATAACACAACACATATAAAGGGGGGTAACATGCAATTTGAAGCCTAATTGACTTGTAAGGGGAAAATGTTCCGTAGGATTATAGTGTGTAGGAAAAAGGGTACATTTTTAACTGTGTAAAAAGTACCCCCAACAGGGGTAGAAAATCCTCTGCCCTGCAAAAGGTGCTGTGCTTTTCCAAGCGAGAACAGCAGACCCTTGGTGGCAGTCCGACAAGCATGTTAGCAGGAGGTAGCAGAGAAACACCAGGACGTTGAAGAGCTGTACACTGAAGAGCTGTACAGGGAAGGAGGGCTGGGGAAAAAATCGATTTAAATTTTGAATCGATTTGAGAGGTCAAATCGATTCAAAATTTCAGCAAATCGATTTTTTTTTTCACCAGGACCGGTGCTGACACCGCGCCGGTTCTAAGGAGCTGCTGGCAGGAGTTTTTAGGCGAGGCCGTGGCTTGTGAATTGAGTTTTTTTTTTTTTTAAATCAATCATCGCAGTTTTTTTTCTTTTGAAAAAAAAAAATCGCCAAGCTCTACAGGGAAGGAGGGCGGGAAGCCTGCCAGCACAAGCCTGACCACAGGAAGACAGGCAGAGTTGTTCTCCAAAGTGCAAAGAATAAAGAAAATGGACTATGCTAGGATGGACGTCCTTCCAGTGCTAGTGTGGTCAGTTGAAAATAGGAAAGCAGGGGACTGACAGATCAAGCAGGGGTTTCACATGAAGGAAGCAATGCGAAGAGAACGGGAGACATTTAAATACAAGTACATGGTAACAGAGAGGCAAAGCAGGAATATGAAATATTGGGGGGAATATATACACTTTAGCAGACCTGAGGGAATGGTCATATGTACCAAGAGTGCTGACGATGTCTGCCCCTCCCCCTTCCTCCATTCACAGACGCTGTACTATAGCTATCTATGAATGAAGGAGGTAGACCTTTCATTCACTTCATCCATCCCCCATTCATAGAGTGTTCTTATTGATGGAAACTTTAGTACCGGTTATTTGGTGCACGCACAACCCAGTGTAATGTGAGCCCATTCAAAATCTCATGTGAAACAGGAATGCTTCCAACGCACACGTTCCTGTAGAAATGGATGTGCGTATAAAGTGGGCGACTGAAGGAACCGTGTCAAGTTAGGGCGAAAGAACGTCACCAGCACACCGAGGATCTGCGGAAAAGGGTCCTAGGCGTTAATCAGCCACCACATCGTTACAGCAGATTTCAACGTATCGGAGTCACACAGGACCCCTTCATCATCACTCCAAAACGCTGCAATCTGCTGCAACGATGTGATCTCTGATTAAAGCATAGGAACCATTCTGGAGATCCTCGGTGTGCTGGTGACATTGGCTTTGAACAGGAATGCAGTGCAGTTCCTGTGCGATTTACATGCAGGTTCATAGTGTGAATGGAGGCTTAAAGCTTACTAGTTATGAGAAGGAGACACGTCACGCTGCTGCTAAATGAATAAAAGGTGTTCAGAGCTAAGATCAAAGTAAAAAAAGAAAAAAAAAAAAAAAAAAAAAATTTTCTGGCTTTTTTACAAAACAAATGGTATAATAAAAAAACATTACGAAGCATTCCTCAAGATTACTGCGCGATTACCTGATGCAGTCTCAAGTGGTCTTGAAAATAAAGTGGAAGTCTGCTGGGCGGCAGGTGCCTGCGCTGGGGCTAGGGTAGTGGTGGGTGCGGTGGACGTGGCAGTTGGCGCCATGGAAAATGCCGACGTGAAGAAGGATGCGCCTGTCTGAGCGGTGCTCGCTGGGTTTGCAGTTGCGGAGGCGGTCGTCGCTGGTTGGCCAGAGAAGGCGAAGCCTCCGGTGAGAGATGGCTGTGGCTGTGACTGTGCCGTTGTAGTTCCAAACGAGAAACCTGCACTTTGAGCGGCTCCACTTATAGCAGGCTGGGTAGCTCCACCAAGAGCAGACTGCGTAGCTCCTCCAATGGCAGGCTGGGTAGCTCCGCCAATGGCAGGCTGGGTAGCTCCTCCAAGAGCAGACTGCATTGCCCCACCAAGAGCAGACTGGGTAGCTCCGCCAATAGCAGGCTGGGTAGCTCCACCAAGAGTAGACTGCACAGCTCCACCAAAAGCAGGCTGCATAGCTCCACCCATAGTAGACTGCATGCCCCCACCCATAGCAGACTGCATGCCCCCACCCATAGAAGACTGCATAGCTCCACCCATAGCAGACTGCATGCCCCCACCCATAGAAGACTGCATAGCTCCACCCATAGCAGACTGCATGCCCCCACCCATAGAAGACTGCATGCCCCCACCCATAGAAGACTGCATGCCCCCACCCATAGAAGACTGCATGCCCCCACCCATAGAAGACTGCATGCCCCCACCCATAGAAGACTGCATGCCTCCACCCATAGAAGACTGCATAGCTCCACCCATAGAAGACTGCATAGCGCCACCCATAGAAGACTGCATAGCTCCACCCATAGAAGACTGCATAGCTCCACCCATAGAAGACTGCATAGCACCACCCATAGCATGCTGGGTGGCTCCACCCATAGCAGACTGCAAAGCTCCACCAAGAGCAGACTGCATAGCTCCACCCATAGAAGGCTGTGCCATTCCACCGATAGCAGGCTGTGTAGCTCCACCCATAGTACTATTTCCGATCTGTGTATTTAGAGAGAACTTGGCAGTATTAGCCCTAGAGAGGGAGAAAAAAAAAAAAAAGTTATGTTAAATACTGTATTTAAAATTATAGTGGCGAGTTGGTATCGATATCTGTTATCACATCAGTTATGTTTACACTGCTCTGCACTTTACAACTCAGTCACTGAAAAGAAAATACTTTGTGACTGGAGGAGGGCAGTCACATGACTTTGAAAATAAATAAATAAAATATGTATCTCTATCACATACACACGTCATCCTGCACCTCCTCGCTCCTGCTGCGATTCTACACAGTGGGTCCCGCAGACCTGATGTCCTCAGTCACCCAGGCAGAACGGCCATCTGCCCACGTAAACAAAGCAGATCGCCGTTCTGCCAGTAAGGAAGGCATGGATCCCGCGTTCCTGCAAAGCAGAGACACAGGATCTATGCCTTCCCCCTAGTAAAAGCCCCTCCCGCACTGTAACAAAACTCAGGCTAGGCACACGTTTAACCCTTTGATCGCCCCCTGATGTTAACCCCCTTCCCAACCAGTGTCATCAGTACAGTGACAGTGCATATTTTCATGCACTAATCACTGTATTCGTGTCACTGGCCCTCCAAAAAGTGTCAGCTAGTGCCCAATCCATCGCAATAATCGCAGTCCCACTATAAGCCGCTGATTTCTGCCATTACTAGTGAAAAAAAAAAAAAAAAAAAGGTAATAAACAAAATTTCCAAAAATCTATCCCATAGTTTGTAGACGCTATAACTTTTGCGCAAACCAATCAATATACGCTTATTGGGATTTTTTTTTTTTTTTTTAACCAAAAATATGTAGCAAACTACATATTGGCCTAAATTGCAGAAATGTATTTTTACATTTTTTTTTTTTTTTTTTTTTAATCGGATGTGTTTTATAGCAAAAAGTAAAAAGAATATATATTTTTTCCCCAAAATTGGCGGTAGTTTTTTGTCAATAGCGCATAAAAAAAAAACAAAACAAAACAAACAAAAAAACAAACAAACGCAGAGGTGATCAAATATCACAAAAAAATAAAACAAAAAAAAAAACTAAAAAAAACACTATTTTTTTGGGGGGAGGGGGGAGATTTCATTTAGGTACAGGGTCACATGACCACACAATTGTTAAAGTAACGCAGTGCCGTATTGCAAAAAGGGGGTAAATCTTCCCGGAGCTGAAGTGGCTAACCACTTGAAGACCAGGCTTTTTCTGGCACTTTTTTGTTTACAAGTTTACATCAGTATTTTTTGCTAGAAAATTACTTAATAACCCCCAAACATTACACGTTTTTTTTTTGTTTTTTTGAGACCCTAGAGCAGTGATGGCGAACCTTGGCACCCCAGATGTTTTGGAACTACATTTCCCATGATGCTCGGCTACACTGCAGAGTGCTGGAGCATCATGGGAAATGTAGTTCCAAAACATCTGGGGTGCCAAGGTTTGCCATCACTGCTCTAGAGAATAAAATGGTGATTACAATTTTTTATGTCACACAGTAGTTGCGCAGTGGTTTTGCAAACACAATTAAAAAAAATAAATAAATAAAATTACACTACTTTCCGACCAGTTCTGGGAGGGCGTCATATGAGGTCCTTCAGTGATCGGACCCGTTGCGGCGCGCTCTGTGATAGCAGTGTCCTCGGGAAGTAAAGAGCCAATCAATGACTCTTTACCACATGATCAGCTGTATCCAGTCACACCTGATCACAATGTAAACAGAAGCCGGCTTTAGGCATTCCTTTCCTCACACTGACAGCATGAGGAGAAGAGAGCCGATAACTGCCTTATGAAAAAAGGACATCTGCACTCACAATCAGGGCACCGACTATCAGTGTCATGATTGTCAGTGCAGTCCCATTAGTGCTGCCAATCAGTGCCCAGCATTGCCGCCAATCAGTGCAGCCTCATCAGTGAAGGAGAAAAAAAAAAAAAATTACCTGTTTGCAAAATTTTATAACAAACTATGAAAAAGTTAATTTAAAAAAAAAAAAAAAATATGTTTGGCCTTTTTTTCATTTATTTAGCAAAAACTAAACACCCCAGTGGTGAATAAAAACCACCAAAAGAAATCTTTATTTGTGTGAAAAAAATGATAAAAATTTCATATGGGTACAGAGTTACATGACCGCGCAATTGTCAAAGTGTGAACGTGCTGAAAGCTGAAAAATGGCCTGGGCAGGAAGGGGGGTATAAGTGCCTGGTAGGCAAGTGGTTAATGAATAATAAAAAAAAAAAAAAAAAAACACACTACATACCCTAGTTTTTTTTGTATTAGGTGAACGATGATGCAACACCGCGTAAATAGATACCCAACATGTCACGCTTTAAAATAGCGCAGTCATGAAATGGCGACAAACTACGGTACTTAAAAAAAAAACTCCATAGGCGACGCTTTAAACACCTTTACAGGTTACCTGATTAGTTACACAGGAGGTCTAGCGCTAGAATTATTGCTCTCACTCTAACAGTCGTGGCGATACCACCTGTGAGGTGCGAATTCCGTTTACATACGCGTAATGCGTTCGCTTCTGCGCTCGAGCGCGGCGGAACGGGGGGGGGGGGATGCTTTCATTTATTTTTACACTGTCCCTTTAAATTTTTTTTTTTCGATTACTTTTAAATTTCTATTACAAAGAATGTATAAACATCCTTTAGAAAAGAATGAAGGACGACAGGTCCTCTTTATTGAGAGATCTGGGGGTCAAAAAAGACCCCAAATGTCTTCTTTACCGTTAAAAGCAAAAAGAAACTTAAAAACGTATTTACTTCCCCCTGAACCGGAAGTGACGTCACAACGTCGCTACAGTCCTCCAAGGCCATAGAGGCGATGAAAGAGGATCAATTCTTTGATCACCTCTGGAACCAGCCAGCCGTACAGCCGGACCGTTTCTCGGGTGACCTGGTGTAAACGGTAAGCCCGAGAAATACCAGCGAGTTGTGGGAGGGGGACATCCCCTCCGGCTGCTTCTGAAAGCGTTCCAATATATATAAAATGCTACTACAATAAGCTATTACCAGCGTTTGTTATTCGGCAGTTTTTGCAGCACTTTTTTATCTTAAAAAACCCACAAGTGTTCATGGAGCCGAAAAATCTTGCTGTACCATGTCAATGGTTACGACATGATAATATCCCAGTCTATACATAAAAAAGGCTCACACATAATACAGAGGTGTCTTAGGACTCAGGGTCAGAAATCTGTGAAAAGAGAAAAATCATTGGTATCTTGAGTATCCAGCTGAGGACACCCGAACTTGTGAAATTTCCTTGGGCAACCTCGTGCCTCATACGTTAGTTTAGTACATTTTGGTTAATTAATCTCTTCCACATACCAATGTACAGAAGTTTGTTGTGAATCCCTTGCAAAACTATAGTTTTTCTGGCATAAAACAATAAGAGATGGAGAAATAGTTTGGTCACTGCAGGGATATCTAAATCCCCAAAAATGCCAAGTAAGCACCACCTGGGGCTATAAATGTTTTTATAAATGGCAGATCGAAGGTAGTGGAAATAAATGCTGGAATTTGGGACAAGAAGGGCCTAACCTTACCACAGCTCCAAACCATATGTAAGAAGTTACCCGTTTCAGTTTCGCACATATGACAAATTGGGGTAGCTCTATTATGCATTTTTAACAATTATTGCGGAGTGTAGTAAACCCTGTGTAGATATTGTAATTGGATGAGCCTGTCCCTGGCTGAAATCACCGTACCAGATTGGGAATTGTATAACTCTTGCCAATCTTCACAAGAGAGATCAGGTATGTCGGTGGACCAACAAGATTGCAGTTGGCAGGATTGTTTCTCCATGAACAAGGAGTAATACGTATGAGGAGATAAGGCGCATGTCGCCTAGACAGAGGAGGGCTTCCTCAAGTTTGGAAATAGGAAAATATACATTACAAATTCCAAACTGCTCCTCTACGGTGTATCTGAGCTGTACACCGAGAAGGGATTTGTAAGTCTTGGCAAATCTGTGCTTTTTTAATTTGTTAAAAGGTCCACAGAAACATATATTAACAATGTATTTTTCCATTGTAAACGGTCCAAACTGATATTAGTAACGCAACACATTTATTTGAATAGTCAACAAATAAAATGTAATTTCTGGGAAACTAGAGTTTCATATGCTTATGTGCACTAATCCTTTACATTACATGTCTAGTTAGTAAACACCATCAAGCCATAAACTGGCAGATTATTATACAGTAACATGAGTTTTCTGTGCTGCCATGTGATAACCTTGATGGATGGAGCGCAACTGATTATAATAGCTGACCACATTGCATTGACCGAATGCATTGACAGTTTTTTTCATTGTTCTGTTCATCAATGCTTATAAAGCAGACATAGATCCTAGATCATGCACTGTGATAAGTAAAGGGTGGGAAGGTTTCTCTAATACCACTTATAGTGCCTTGAAAAAGTATTCTCACCCCTTGAAATTTTCCACATTTTGTCATGTTACAACCGAAATTAATGTATTTTAATTGGGATTTTATGTGATAGACCAACACAAAGTGGCACATTATTGTCAAGTGGAAGGAAAATTATAAATGGTTTTCAGAATTTTTTACAAACAAATATTTGAAAAGTGTGGCGTGCATTTGTATTCAGCCCCCCCTGAGTCAATACTTTGTAGAGACACCTTTCGCTGCAATTACAGCTTTTTGGGGATGTCTCTACCAGCTTTGAACATCCAGAGAGTGAAATTTCTGCCCATTCTTGCCGAAGCAAAATAGCTCAAGCTCTGTCAGATTGGATGGAGAGCGTCTATGAACAGCAATTTTCAAGTTTTGCAACAGATTCTCAATTGGATTTAGGTCTGGACTTTGACTGGGCCATTTTAACACATGAATATGCTTTGATCTAAACCATTCCATTTTAGCTCTGGCTATATGTTTAGGGTCGTTGTCCTGCTGGAAAGTGAACCTCCACTCCAGTCTCAAGCCTTTTCCAGACTCTAATAGGGTTTCTTCTAAGATTGCCCTATATTTGGCTCCATCCATCTTCCCATCAACTCTGACCAACTTCCCTGTTGAAGAAAAGCACCCCCCAACATGATGCTGCCACCACAATGTTTTACAGTGGGGATGGTTTGTTCAGGGTGAGGTGCAGTGTTAGGTTTCTGCCACACATAGCATTTTGCTTTTAGGCTAAAAAAGTTCAATTTTGGTCTCATTTGACCAGAGCACCTTCTTCCACATGTTTGCTGTGTCCCCCACATGGCTTCTCGCAAACTGCAAATGGGACTTTCTTCTTGCCACACTTCCATAAAGGCCAGATTTGTGCAGTGCACGACGAATAGTTGTCCTGTGGACAGATTCTCCCCCCTGAGCCTTGGATCTCTGCAGCTCCTCCAGAGTTTACAATGAGCCTTCTTGGCTGCTTCTGTGATTAATGCTCTCCTTTCCCAGCCTGTCAGTTTAGGTGGCCGGCCATGTCTTGGTAGGTTTGCAGTTGTGCCATACTCTTGCCATTTTCAGATGATGGATTGAACAGTGCTCCGTGAGATGTTCAAAGATTGGGATATTTTTTTAGAACTTAACCCTGCTTTAAACTTCTCCACAAATTTATCCATGACCTGTGTGGTGTTTGTTGACCTTCATTAAGCTGTTTGTTCGCTAAGGTTCTCTAACACACCTCTGAGGTCTTCACAGAACAGCTGTATTTATTCTGAGAATAAATAACACACAGATGGACTCTATTTTTTATAATTAGGTGACTTCTGAAGGCAATTGGTTCCACTAGATTTTCATTAGGGGTATCAGAGTAAGGGGGGCTAAATACAAATGCACGCCACACTTTTCACATATTTATTTGTGAAAAAAATTGAAAACCATTTATCATTTTCCTTCCCATTCACAATTATGTGCCACTTTGTATTGGTCTATCACATAAAATCCCAATAAAATACATTTACGTTTTGGGTTGTAACATGATAACATGTGGAAAATTTAAAGGGGTATGAATACTTTTTTAAGGCACTGTAAATGATCAGACTGACCACATAGAGGGATGTATGCATTGGTACTCATTGCTCAAAGTATGTTAAAGTGGAATTCAAAACAAATCTGAGTTTAAAGCCTGGTACACACTAAGTTTTCTTTCATTCAACCCAGCAGGTTGAAAAAAAAAACCTGACAGCTCTGGTCAGAGCCGCTGTACTAATGATCTTACATTAGTACAGCGATCACCCCCACTGAGTTCTTGTGTTCTGACAGCGGGACGGCCCACCCTGTCAGAACACTCCAATCAGCGCTCTCAGCCATTGGTCGAAATCAGGAACCGGTCGGCTGCTGGTATTTGCCAGCATGCTCGTCCGACAGAAGCTGGCCAAATGGACCGACTGACATACACACGAGCCGAATGTTGGACAGTTTTTATTGAACCAGCCAATGTCTCCCAACATTCGGCCCATGTTTACTGGGCTTAAAGTAGAACGAAAGGCAAAACTTTTTTCTAGTTATGGACAGAGTGGAGAGGGATTAGAACGCTTGCCAGTTTTTATTGCTGTCCGTGACCCTGTTAAGGAGATTCACCCTCTCTATTTGTCCTGTTTACCATTGTCATTGAAAGTGAAAGTAAAAGAAAACCCTAAATTTTAGGCTGTCCCCAGAAAAGTAATAAAGGGGAAATCTTCCGATGGGGACACTAGTTCTGGTGACCTTTCCTTTGTGGGGATTTCCTCTGAGTTCCTGTTTGGCTATGAGACAGAAAAGGAAGGGAAATCTCTGCAATGGGACACAGATGGCAAAAAAAAAAAAAAAAAAAACTGACAGGGGTTATAACTCTCCCTTGCTCTATCCAAAATTCGAAAAAAAAAAAAAAAAAAAGTTTTGCCTATAGTTCTACTTTAACTACATCCTGACTGACCGCCTGCCATACATATACTGCGGCAGGGCGGCTCTATTACCTGTACGTGATTTTGTCAATGGCCACAGGGGGGAGCGCTCACGCTGCCCGAGCCGCGATCATGCTCTGACTAACCACAGGGGGAACAAATCAGTGGGCCTGGTGCGATTGCTCCCCGCAGACACAGAATGGCGGTCTGCCGATGTAAACAAGCAGACCGGCGTGCTGACAAGCATGGACACTCTGATCTAGTGTTCCTGCTAATCAGGAACACGGATCAGAGTGTCCATGCAGTGAGCCCATCCCCCCACACAGTTAGAAACACACTGAGGGAACACTGTTAACCCTTTCATTGCCCCTCATGTTAACTCCTTTCCTGCCGCTGTCATTAGTACAATGTTCGTGCATATTTTTAGCACTGATCACTGTAATAATGTCACTGGTTTCCAAAAAAGTGTCAAAAGTGTCAGCTAGGTGTCCAATCTGTCCAATGGAATGTCACAGTCCCGCTAAAAATCGCTGATCACCGCCATTACAAGTAAAAAAAAAATAAAATAAAAATGCCATAAATGCCATTAATCTATCCCCTATTTTGTAGATGCTATAACGTTTGCGCAAACCAATCAATATAAGCTTATTGGGATTTTTTTTATCAAAAATATGTAGCAGAATACATATCTGCCTAAACTGATGATGAAATTAGATTATTTACATTTTTTTTTCCTTGTCAAAAGAAGTTTATTTAGTATACAATGTTATAAAGATACATAAAGTAAGTTTACAAGGATCTATAAAGTAAGCTCATTGTTTTACAGTAGGGTTTCTATAGGTAAATATAATGAAATTTCAAATATTAAACATTGGGTTTACGTAAACCTAAATTAAAGATATATATCATTTCCTTAGTTACTTTTGTAGGTATTTAAATGATTTATACCTACTATACATATTGTTTACAAGTAGAGTGTATATAGGTCAAATAAATTCTGATAATGAGCTTTAATCGTAAGGTGGAGAAAAGGAAAGAAAAAGAAGAAAAAGGGTTGAAAGGTAGAGGTATGGTCCACAAGGTTGTCCCGCTCGTCAGTTTATTATTCTTTTTAGTTCTCTTTGAAGCCTTAGAATGGGTGTCTCTGTAAGTCATTTAATCTGTTACCATGGCAACAGGACAGAGTCATTGAAGTTTGACAGGAACTGTTGTTTTATCCAAGGATGCCAAAGTTTTTCAAATTTTGGAATTTGATTTTGATCGATGGCTACCATCTTAGCATGGGACATTGTATTATTCATTCTGTGAATTGTTTCTGCTAGTACCAATGTAGGAGATTTCCATGCCTTGGCCACTGTTTGTTTTGCAGCCGTTATTAGTTGGATCATAAGTTTGAATTGAGAGAGTGTTAACCATTCCGGTTTTAGATTAAGTAAAGTTAAATATGGATCTGGTTGTATTATTTTTTTAAATATTTTAGATGCAATCACGAAGACTTCCTTCCAGAAGGTTTGGATTACTGGGCACGTCCACCATATGTGTAAATATGTGCCTATTTCTGGGCATCCTCGAAAACAAAGAGCTGAGGTATTAGGTGAATATTTTGCCACTCTAGCGGGTACAAGGTACCAGCGAGTTAGGACTTTATAATTTGTCTCCAGTGCTAAGATGTTGGGTGAAGATGACTTAGATGTGAGCCATATGTTAGACCAGTCCGTGTCTTCTAAAGTTCGTCCCAGGTCCTCCTCCCACCTCTGAACGTAAGAGGGTCTATTAAGATTTGCTACTCCATATAATTGATTATAAAGTGATGAAATTGTACCTTTAGCAAATGGATCTTTTGTACAGATTGATTCAAAAATGGATAATTGGGATAATGGTGTATCCCCCTTTAGGAATGGTGTATAGAAATTTTTGATTTGGAGATATCTAAATATCTCAGAGTTTGGTAGATCATATTTTTCTCTAAGCGATGGGAATGAAAGGAATGATTTAGATGCTATGAAGTCATTTAGTGTCTGAATGCCTGATGTTGTCCAAGCTTTAAAAGAATTTGGGTAGATCCATGCCGGATAAAAGGCCGGATTTCTGATAAAAGAAAGGAGAGGATTGTGTGGAGATTGTAACTGATATTTGGTTTTTAGTTTATCCCAGAGAGATAAGAAGTGTTTAGTTATGGGATTATGAATTTTAAAGCGGTCTTTAGGATCAAGCCATAATAAATTTGATATTAATAGAGGGTCATTTTCTGAAGCCTCTATAAATACCCATAATGGGATTTCCTGTTTTGCATGGTATTTGGACAGACTGGCCAAATGTGCTGCTCTGTAGTAGTTAGTAAAATTAGGGTATCCCAGGCCTCCTTTATTTTTGGGAAGATGTAGTGTGTATATAGGTATACGTGGTTTAGAAGAGCCCCATATAAACGAAGTTGCTCTTTTTTGTACTATTCTCAAAAAATAGGTAGGAATTGGAATAGGGAGGACTCTGAATAGATAAAGCAATTTGGGTAGAATAGTCATTTTGATTGCATTAATCTTCCCTATACAGGATAAAGGAAGTTGCGACCATTGTTTTATTAGATTTGTGATCTGTCTTAATACAGGAGGATAATTGGTTGAGAATAAGTCAGAATGAGATGCTGTTAACTGAATTCCAAGATATGGGATTGATTTTTCTGCCCATGTGAATGGGAGTGCAGCCCTAGCCGGGATCAATTCCATGTTTGTGAGTGAAATATTAAGCATTAGGCATTTCTTAGGATTAATCATAAGGCCGGATAGGGCTGCAAATCCATCAAGAGCTGGTATTAAGTTAGGACCAGAGACCTGTGGTGATGATAGAAAAAGTAATATATCATCTGCAAATATACATAATTTGTGTGTAATACCTCCTACTTCAATGCCAGTTATAGTTTGGTTTGTTCTGATGTATTGGGCCATGGGTTCGAGTATAAGGGCAAATAATAAGGGAGATAATGGGCAACCCTGTCGGGTACCTCTTTCGATATTAAAGGCTTCAGATTTGTATCCAGCATATTTTATATAGGCTTTGGGTTTATTATATAATGCTTTGATCCATGTTAAAAAGTGGGGTCCAAAACCCCATTTTTGTAATGAATACTGCATATATTGCCAGGATACTGTGTCAAATGCCCTCTTAATATCGAGAGATAGAAAACATAAAGGGATTTTCCGTTTTTTAGCAATATGTGCCAATAACACTGCCCTGCGTATATTATCGCCTGCCTGTCTATTTGGCATGAAGCCTACTTGATCTCTATGTATTAATTTTCCTATAATGCTATTAAGGCGTTTTGCTATTATTTTTGCTAATAATTTAATATCGAGGTTTAACAGAGAGATAGGCCGATAATTCACACAGGAAGTATCATCAGAAAGGGGTTTTGGGATCATACAAACAATTGCCATTAGTGTTTCTTGCTGAAAAGAATGTCCATCTAGAAGTTTGTTAAACGTTTCAGTGAGAATGGGAGAGAGTATTTCTGAGAATGTTTTATAGTATAAAGCCGAGTAGCCGTCTGGGCCTGGTCTTTTGTTAAGTTTTAGGTCTTTTATGGCGTTAGCAACTTCATCTATAGTTATAGGCTCATCCAAACTGCTTTTTTGATTCTGAGATAACTCAGGTAAGGTTATTTTTGAGAAGAAGGATTCAGCCTCTGTAGGATTAAATTCATTGTTTGTCTTATATAAAGTTGCGAGATGTGAGTGAAATTTATGGACTATTTTAACTGGATTACAAGTGTAAACATTTTTTGATAATTTCAAACGTATTGGTTTGAAAGATTTGTTAGCTGAATTTAATGCCCGAGCCAAATATGTACCTGGTTTGTTTGTATTCATGTAGAAATTGTGTTTGGAGCGTTTGAGGGATTTATCAACTGACTCAGTGAGAAATAGATCGTATTCCAATCTAGATTTTTCCAGATGAGATTTTGTACTCTGAGATGGATTATCTTGAAATGATATGTAGGCTGCATTAAAATTGAGTTCTAGTTTTTTTGCTAGATTTTTGCGTTCCCGTTTAAATAGTGCCATTTGTCTTTGTATTGTACCACGCAAGACAGGCTTATGAGCTTCCCACTGTGTTATTGGGGAGATGTCTGTTGTATTATTAATTGATATGTATTCCTTTAAAGCTTGTTCAATGGCCATCTGATGTAGTGGGTGTTTGAGCATTATGTCCGGTAAGTACCACGTTGGGTCATGCGCTTTTGGTATGGCTGAGGCTATAGTAGTGTATACTGCATTATGGTCAGACCACGGAATCGGAATTATATCTGATGCAATAATTTCTGGTATCATTCCTATTGTTAGAAAAATATGATCTATTCTGGTGAAGATTTGATGAGGGTGCGAGAAATAAGTGAATTTCTTTTTCATTGGGTTATTTTCTCTCCACGAATCTACCAGATTGTATTTGGAAAGAAGTTGAGAAAAAGGTAATCTAGAGGTTATTTTGGATGGTGTAAAAGGTGATTTATCTAGAAATGGGAGGAGGACCTGGTTCGAATCCCCACACATTATCACTGTTCCTATTTTGTGTGTATTAATCACTTGTAATATATGTGAGAGGAATGGTGTAGGTTGTTTGTTAGGAGCGTAGTAGGAAATCACCGTGATTGCTGTATCCATTATATAACCCATGAGTATCAGGTATCTACCTTCTGGGTCTTTAATTTCTGATGATAAGGTGAATGGTGTGGATCGGTGAAATGCAATTAGAGTTCCCCTTTGCTTGGTACAGGCAGAAGCCGTGTAAATTTGTTGATAAAAAGGAGAAATATATTTTGGAGTAGAATCTTTGGTGAAGTGTGTTTCTTGGAGGCATACTATGTGAGCCTTCTTGTTATGGAAAGTACGGAAGGCTTTGGTCCTTTTTTGAGGGACATTTATTCCCTGAACATTCAGGGAAAGTATATTCAGTGGTGCCATGGCAATAGATCAAATAGTTTTGACTTACTTTTTGTTATGCAGAGCTGACTGCGCAGATCAACCTGTGTGGACTGAAGAGATGAATAGATAGAAAAGAAACCAGTGAATTCTGGAGTAAAGAGTAAACAAAAAACATATGAGATTAGATGATACATTGTATAAATTATTTTTTGCAAGTAATCACAATTTACCCGTGAAAGAGAATAAATATCTCTCTCAGGGAAATAAGTGCCTTCGTCACACTCTCACATAATATGGTTGGGAGAATGAGGAGGGCTAATGGGGGTACACGGATCTTCCGCTTACAGGAGAGAAGTGCTATGTCAAAAGACATCAAAATGATGTTTCATTAATTGGAGTGCAGAATATAGTTTTTGTTGAAATTATTTATTCCAGGGTGGTTGTATATGGTTAGTCTTGCCCTAGGCTAAATAATTCAGTTAGAAAGGTACTGTTAATAACTTTGGTATTGATGAAGATAGTTTGAATTATTTTGGGATTTTAACCCTTTTAGAGTAAACAATTACATATTTTATTCATATGCAACTGTTTAGATATGTTAACTCATAAAATTGAGGTTGTATTGCTTCAGATTAGAATAAACAAAAACATAATTCTAGGAACTAGTTAGGTAATATATTTGTTTTAAGAAAAGAAAGAAAAAGCTTCCATTACTTCTGGATTATTGAACATATTTGTCCTAAAAAGTAATAAATCTATTGTTATTACCTGATAATATATAACTGAACAAGAATTTCCTTATTTCACTTATATATTCTAAGGCTATATGAATCAGAAGTAATAAGAAATATAACTGGAATGTAACATGATCCCACACAGTGTGTGACTATCAGAATGCAGTTACATTCAGTTATAAATATAGGTTTTTTATAGAGAACCATCTCTTAGTATAATAAATGAAGAGATATCAGGAATTAGGATGTCAGTCCATTGAATCTTCTTGGTCCATGGATGATGTGGCATAACGGCCTCTTTTGTGAGAATGATGATTCCCATTTTGTTCTGAAATTTTCTGAGTGCTGCCTGAAGGTGACGATGATGCCATTCTTCTGCGTGTGGGAGTGTTGCTGCTTGTGGGTTCTGTCAGATTTAATTTTAAAAGGGTTTGTTGTAGTTCATCTGCTGATCTGCTTCTGTAAATTGTACCTTGGTAGTTAAATCTGACTGAAAAGGGGAAGCCCCATTGATACATAATGTTGTGGCGTTGCAGTTCCATTAGTTGGGGTTTCATGGATCGTCTTTTAGTAATAGTAAGTTGGGATAGGTCAGCAAAAATTTGATAATTGTGTCCTTGAAAATTAAGTTCCTTTTTTTCTCTTGCAGCAATTAGTATTTGTTCTTTCGTTCTGTAATAATGAAATTTTGTGATTATATCACGTGGGGGTCCATCTTTCTTTTTGGCTGTGAGGGCTCTGTGTACTCTGTCCAGTTCTAAACGTTCAATAGGGATATCTGGCTTTAGTTCTTGTAATAGAGCAGTAATAGTAGATTGCAGGTCTGTCACAGTTTCAGGTATTCCCCTTATGCGCAAGTTTGAACGTCTGGCTCTATTTTCATAATCTTCGAGCTTAGTTTGAAGTATTAGATTCTCTTTTTTTAATTGTTCCAATTCTGTTATATTTTCTTGGGTTGTAATTTCAATTTCATCCATTTTTATTTCTAAGGCTGCGGTGCGGTTTCCCAGCTCTCTTATTTCTTTGGTTAGGCTTTTTGTTATTTGGTCTGAGGTTTGTTTTAAAGCCTTATGAAGCATCTTTTCAAATTGTAATAATACTACTGGGGATGCTGAGGAGGCTTGTGGAGAAGTTTGTGAGAGGATTTGTTCTGTATCTGACTCAAATGGAAAGTCTTGCTGTGACATTTTCTGTCTGTGAGAGCGCCCTGATGCTGTATCTTGTGAGGTGACTGGAGCTGCTTCAGCTGCAGTGAGTGCCTGTGAGCTCTTTGTGAGGTGATTTTTATTTCTGCCACGGTTTCCTCCCAGTACCATATTTCCTGCCCAAACTTTCACAGTTTGTTCCCTGGGGCAAAAAGGTTCAAATGGATACCTTTTGAGCCTGCAGGCTCCGCTTTGTCCTTCTCTTCTCTCCTCAGCGGTGTGGAGCTCTAACAATGCATGTCTGCTCCGCTAGGCTCCGCCTCCTGCCCTTCATTTACATTTTTTTTTTATTGGATATGTTTTATAGCAGAAGGTAAAAAATATTGTTTTTATTCAAAATCGTCGCTCTTTTTTTGTTTATAACGCAAAAAATAAAAACCCCAGAGGTAATCAAATACCACCAAAAGAAAACTCTATTTGTGTAAAAAAAAAGACATCAATTTTAATTGGGTACAGTGTCGCAAAACCACACAATTGTCAGTTAACCGGTTCCCGACCGGCGCACGTCGGCAGAATGGCACGGCTGGGCAAATGGGCATACCCGTATGTCCCTTTGTATTTGCCGCCATGCCATTGCGTGCGTGCCGGCCGGGAGCTCCGTGAGTCAGGACGCGGGTCCCGTGGACTTGATCGCCGCGGGGATACCCGCGATCGCCTCACGGAGAGGACGAACGGGGAGATGCTAATGTAAACAAGCATCTCCCCGTTCTGCCTAGTAACAGTGTCACTAATCTCTAGCCACGCCCCCCACAGTTAGTAACACATCTCTAGGACATACTTAACCCTCCCCGCCCCTAGTGGTTAACCCCATTCACTGCCAGTGTCATTTACACAGGAATCACTGCATTTGTATAGCACTGATTGCTGTATAAAGGACAATGGTCCCAGAAATGTGTCAAAAATGTCCGATGTGTCCGCCATAATGTCGCAGTCACGATAAAAATCGCTGATTGCCGCCATTACTAGTAAAAAAAAATAATAATAATAAAAATGCCATAAAACTATCCCCTATTTTGTAAACGCTATAACTTTTGCGCAAACCAATCAATAAACGCTTATTGTGATTTTTTTTTTTACCAAAAATATGTAGAAGAATACGTATCGGCCTAAACTGAGGAAAAAAATGTTTTTTTAAATAAATTTTTTGGGGATATTTATTATAGCAAAAAGTAAAAAATAATGCGTTTTTTTCAAAATTTACGCTATTTTTTTGTTTATAGCGCAAAAAATAAAAACCGCAGAGGTGATCAAATACCACCAAAAGAAAGCTCTATTTGTGGGGAAAAAAGGACGTGAATTTTGTTTGGGAGCCACGTCGTACGACCGCGCAATTGTCAGTTGTCAGTGCCGAATCGCAAAAAACACACTGGTCAGGAAGGGGGTAAATCCTTCCGGGGCTGAAGTGGTTAAAGTAACGCAGTGCTGTATCGCAAAAAATGGCCTGGTCATTAAGGGGGTAAAACCTTCTGGGGCTGAAGTGGTTAAAGTGGATGTGAAACTGATTCATGAAATTTGACCTAAGATCATATACCTGTACTGTTTTTTTATCTCTCTCCAAAGCACTAAGTCCTGTGTGTTTCTGCTGTTTCCTTGCTCTGTTATCAGCATGATAACTTCTGACAAGTTCTCTGTCAACCAGGAGAAAACCAGCCTGAAATTTGTCTCCAGGGAGGTCGCTATAAAAAGATTAGCAGAAAGCTAATGGAGTGGGGGTGTGTGGGGGTGTGTGCCTTTCCTCCAATCAGCTGTCTTGGCTGTATATCAAGACTCCACTCCCAGTGCTGAGCAGGAAGAGAAAATTTCTAACATGACCTGCACTTTCTAAAGAATATAGCAAGCTGAAGACAGCAGATATACAGTGGGGACAGAAAGTATTCAGACCCCCTTACATTTTTCACTCTTTGTTATATTGCAGCCATTTGCTAAAATCATTTAAGTTCATTTTTTCCCTCATTAATGTACACACAGCACCCCATATTGACAGAAAAACACAGAATTGCTGACAATTTTGTAGATGTATTAAAAAAGAAAAACTGAAATATCACATGGTCCTAAGTATTCAGACCCTTTGCTCAGTATTTAGTAGAAGCACCCTTTTGATCTAATACAGCCATGAGTCTTTTTGGAAAAGATGCAACAAGTTTTTCACACCTGGATTTGGGGATCCTCTGCCATTCCTCCTTGCAGAACCTCTCCAGTTCTGTCAGGTTGGATGGTAAACATTAGTGGACAGCCATTTTTAGGTCTCTCCAGAGATGCTCAATTGGGTTTAAGTCAGGGCTCTGGCTGGGCCATTCAAGAACAGACATGGAGTTGTTGTGAAGCCACTCCATCGTTATTTTAGCTGTGTGCTTAGGGTCATTTTCTTGTTGGAAGGTAAACCTTCGGCCCAGTCTGAGGTCCTAAGCACTCTGGAGAAGGTTTTCATCCAGGATATCCCTGTACTTGGCCGCATTCATCTTTCCCTCGATTGCAACCAGTCGTCCTGTCCCTGCAGCTGAAAAACACCCCCACAGCATGATGCTGCCACCACCATGCTTCACTGTTGGGACTGTATTGGACAGGTGATGAGCAGTGCCTGGTTTTCTCCACACATACCGCTTAGAATTAAAGCCAAAAAGTTCTATCTTGGTCTCATCAGACCAAAGAATCTTATTTCTCACCATCTTGGAGTCCTTCAGGTGTTTTTTTTAGCAAACTCCATGCGGGCTTTCATGTGTCTTGCACTGAGGAGAGGCTTCCGTCGGGCCACTCTGCCATAAAGCCCAGACTGGTAGAGGGCTGCAGTGATGGTTGACTTTCTACAACTTCTACTGCATCTCTGGAGCTCAGCCACAGTGATCTTTGGGTTCTTCTTTACCTCTCTCACCAAGGCTCTTCTCCCCCGATAGCTCAGTTTGGCCGGACGGCCAGCTCTAGGAAGGGTTCTGGTCCTCCCAAACATCTTCCATTTAAGGATTATGGAGGCCACTGTGCTCTTAGGAACCTTAAGTGCAGCAGAATTTTTTTGGTAACCTTGGCCAGATCTGTGCCTTGCCACAATTCTGTCTCTGAGCTCTTCAGGCAGTTCCTTTGACCTCATGATTCTCATTTGCTCTGACATGCACTGTGAGCTGTAAGGTCTTATATAGACAGGTGTGTGGCTTTCCTAATCAAGTCCAATCAGTATAATCAAACACAGCTGGACTCAAATGAAGATGTAGAACCATCTCAAGGATGATCAGAAGAAATGGACAGCACCTGAGTTAAATATATGAGTGTCACAGCAAAGGGTCTGAATACTTAGGACCATGTGATATTTCAGTTTTTCTTTTTTAATAAATCTGCAAAAATGTCAACAATTCTGTGTTTTTCTGTCAATATGGGGTGCTGTGTGTACATTATTGAGGAAAAAAAATGAACTTAAATGATTTTAGCAAATGGTTGCAATATAACAAAGAGTGAAAAATTTTAGGGGGTCTGAATACTTTCCGTCCCCACTGTACTTATGTAAAACTTATGTAGGAAGATTTGTTTCATCTCTGTGTATCATCTGAGGCTGTTCACTTCACTGGGTAAATGTGAGGGTTTACATCCACTTTAAGTAGAGCAAAAAAATAAAAAGGGCTAGAACTTCTGGTAGGGCTAGTTAAAGGAGAACTCCAGCTAAAAATGAAAAAAATAAAATAAATATCCCATTTTTTTACATGTCCTCATTCTGATGGCTGGCATCATTCAACCCATTTCCTCTGAGCCCAGACCATCATGGACCCACATCGAGCCTGTGACTTGACAATAAAGGGGAGGAAGCACTGTGATGATCTCTTCTCTCTGTCACTCTGTTACAAAAGATGAAATGGCTCCTAAGACTTCTGCAATCCTGAACTCTAGCTCACATGTGCACACTCCCCTGGGGTCCACTTCTCTCATACATCATACCTCCCAACTTTAGAACTTG
Source organism: Aquarana catesbeiana (assembly GCF_042186555.1). Taxonomy (NCBI): domain Eukaryota; kingdom Metazoa; phylum Chordata; class Amphibia; order Anura; family Ranidae; genus Aquarana; species Aquarana catesbeiana. Next base: position 97,124,026 of record NC_133328.1, read on the forward strand.
AGAATGAAGGAAACTTCAGGATGAGTGAACTGCGACGAAGAGTGGGTGCGATTAAATTGTGGGTGTGTCCAAACTGTTAACAGTGGGAAGAACTTAAGGGGCATTCCAGGTTTCTTTGTATGTATAAAATAAGCTTTGATTGTAGTGCCACAAGCAAGAGTCTCACAGACACATATAAACCTCAGCACATACTGTAAAAAAAATGACACTCCTCTATTATATGATTTTCTACACACTAAAAATAGACAGAGAGCTAACATTTTATTTGAGCCTGCCTTAAATAAGAACTTCATTAAAAAAGTCAGGAACTGCTTAGCAACCAACAACTGTTAAGTCAGTGAATACTTTGGTGAGGAGTATGTAATGTACAATATAGTGTATATTGTGCGTGAGTTTGTAAGGCAGGGTACAGGGTCCATGGTGTGCAATGCACAGAGTGCAAGGGTCAGGAGTACATAACGCATTGAGTGCTGCAGTCAGTGTCGGGTTTAGAGTACATAGCACACAGAGAGCAGGGTCAGGAGTGTGTAATGCACAGTATAGGGGGCAGAAGATTGCAAAATGCCCCCCCCCCCAAGCAATACTCTCTCCCATTTTACCCTTTCAGCAAACATCCCCACACTCCCACTCCAAAAAAAAAAAAAAAAACCCACAGCCTCCCATGCTGGCACAAATTCAGTCCCCCGCCCCCATCCCCTCCAAACCCGCACAGCACAAATATTCCTTTCCCCCAATCTTCTATCCCAGCACAAATCCCTCCCAACTCCCCCCCCCCATCAAAACTTCTCTCTTCCATTCTAGCACAACCCCCTTCCTCAAATCTTCCCTCCCAGCACAAACCTGCCCCCACTTCTAGCATCCCCCCAAAACTTGCTTCTAGTACAAATGCTCTTCTGCCCCCAAATCCCCCCTCCTAGCACAAATCCCCCTCCCAGACAGATTGTAATCCCCCCCAGTGTAATTTCCCCCAGTGTAAATTTTTCATCTCCATTACAGACCTCAGATCAACATGGCTCCATCCAAAGGAAAATCCCTCTTTTTGGGCTCCTCTTCCTCCTGCTGTGGATGAAAACATCAAAGTAGAAGAGGAGCCTAAAGAAAAATTCCCTTGGCTCTGACGTGTTTTATTGAGATAGGCAGGCAAAAGTCTGTCACAACAATAGAGGGGATGAATGGGGTAGCTTAAAGTGAGATGTTTATACAGAATCTATGCCTAGTGGGTGTATGCACTGTACATCTACCCCAGTCCTTACTGTACAGCAAGTCACAGTTTTACAGACACACATAAATCTCAGAACTAAGGATTATTTTAAAAAAAAGTAAAGGTTTCCATCACATATGTTTTTCTGCACGCAGAAAATAATCACTTTGTTTTTTTGAGCCTACCCTAAAGGTAAAAAACCTTCTGTGCTTCATCTGCCCTCCAGACCCCCCTATTTCTTATCTGAACCATTCATTCATTCCAGCGACGAGCACGAGCGGCTCCAGCCACTGTCTCGGGTCCTCACTGGATAGTCTGATAGATTGTCAATCAAATCCAATGACATGGGAGCCGGGTGCGGGGCCGAGCCCTGCTCTCTGTGTCAATGGATGCAGCGCCGCCGAGACACTGCAGAAAAGGAGGATTGGGGCTGCTCTGTGCAAAACCTTTACAATCACTTTAAGTCAGGGTCCCCAGAATCACCTTCCTTACCTCAGGGCCACCAATGCCACCCCCTTTACATCAGGGTCTCCAAAGTCACCCTTTATCTCACGGTCCTCAGAGTCACTCCCCTTTACATTAGGGTCCCCAGAACCACCTCCCTTACATTAAAGTCCCTTGCATCGCTCTTGCATGTGCTTCTTGCTGCAAAGGCTAGTTATAGGTTGGGGTGGTTGCCATTTGTTTGTACTGTTGGTAAATTGTTGAGGGGGCACACTGAACACCTTCGCTGCCATTGTGCTACTGCTGAGTGTCCAGTGTGTTCCTATACCTTTAAGGAGGGGTGGGCTCCCTCCAGGCATACCTGCCATTAATCTATGCATTATTATATACATACTCCAACTTTGGAGGCTCTCAAAATTTAATTTAGAGTTAGGAATGCAGTAAACCGGGATGACATGAAGTGGGCCTGTAGCTTAATAATAAATTTGCAAATGTGTGCAAACGAATTCCCGGTTTTAACTTGAACTGTTAGACAATACAATTCGGTCTGTTGCAAGCTGGTTGGTAAGTGATACTAGTTGGTGTATGTGAATGCGCTACTCCCTTAATATCTCAAATACACAAGTGAAAGCTACCATCACCTGTAATACTTATCAACTACCCATCACAAATGTTCCATGTGCATAAGTTTAAAATTTTAGATCAATAAATCATACATATACATATAACAAAAAAAAATCCTTCAGATATGTTGCAAAGTCTTGTAACCATTAAAGTGACTGACGTGCTCCTATATTGCTTCAGTATTCATATGTGACTGAGTGGGACCCTCCACCATTCAGATTGGCCACTCACCAGATACTTCACTAGGGGTGCGCCTTTGGTTCATTCAGGGATAACCACTCCACCCAGGTACCGCTTCTCACCGGCTAAAAACTTGTGTTCTAATGCTCCTCATAGGAAAGCATAGGGACAAAAGGCGATCATAGCGCAATATGTTTGAACCATTTATTTCTTAAAAAATTCCAAAGGTTAAAATCACTCACATTTAAAAGTGCCCTCGAGCCGGCACGAAGCTTATCCAGCAGTTACGGACGAGTGGCTATTAGCATGGTTCGCCTGGTGTTAGTGTGCGGTCTCCACGCTCGGCTTGCGCTCCAAGCCTCGTTTCCGTTTTCATCCGGTCACGTGATGCATAAAATTCTCCCAGCAGCCTCTACGCGTTTCGCATCATCAAATGCGTCACCAGGCAGCTTCCTGATGACGCATTTGATGATGCGAAACGCGTAGAGGCTGCTGGGAGAATTTTATGCATCACGTGACCGGACGAAAACGTGGAGACCGCACACTAACACCAGGCGAACCATGCTAATAGCCACTCGTCCGTAACTGCTGGATAAGCTTCGTGCCGGCTCGAGGGCACTTTTAAATGTGAGTGATTTTAACCTTTGGAATTTTTTAAGAAATAAATGGTTCAAACATATTGCGCTATGATCGCCTTTTGTCCCTATGCTTTCCTATGAGGAGCATTAGAACACAAGTTTTTAGCCGGTGAGAAGTGGTACCTGGGTGGAGTGGTTATCCCTGAATGAACCAAAGGCGCACCCCTAGTGAAGTATCTGGTGAGTGGCCAATCTGAATGGTGGAGGGTCCCACTCAGTCACATATGAATACTGAAGCAATATAGGAGCACGTCAGTCACTTTAATGGTTACAAGACTTTGCAACATATCTGAAGGATTTTTTTTGTTCTATGTATATGTATGATTTATTGATCTAAAATTTTAAACTTATGCACATGGAACATTTGTGATGGGTAGTTGATAAGTATTACAGGTGATGGTAGCTTTCACTTGTGTATTTGAGATATTAAGGGAGTAGCGCATTCACATACACCAACTAGTATTTTTTACCCATCTAAGTGAAGGGCCTTTTTTTGAATGCAGCATCCCTAACTATTTAGTATGTATTATTGTTTGAGAAACTAAGGTTTGTTTTTGCGCCGGTGACACGCACACAGATAATCATGGTTGGTAAGTGAGCTGGGAATTTTTCTGTGTTGTTTTTTGATCCTAGAATTGCTGACCTTACATTAGGGTCCCTAGAGCTGCTCCCCATACACCAGGATTCCTAGAGCCACCCTTCTTTTATAAGGATCCCCACCCATTACATCAAATTCACTAGAGCCACCCCTTAAACATCAATGTTCCCAGAGTCCCCCCTTTTGCATTAGAGTCCCCATTCTTCCTCCCCCTTATATCAGGTTTCCTAGAGACCCCCTTACATCAGGATCCCCAGATCCTCCTCCTTACATCAGGGTCCCCAGAGTCACCTCCCCCTTACATCAAGGTTCCCAGAGGTACCCTCTTACATCAGGGTCCCCAGAGCGACCCCCCTTATGTCAGGGTCTCCAGAATCACCTCCCTTACATTAGGGTCCCCAGAGGTACCCTCTTACATCAGGGTCCCCAGAGCGACCCCCCTTATGTCAGGGTCTCCAGAATCACCTCCCTTACAGTAGGGTCCCCAGAGCTACACCTCTTACATCAGGGTCCCCAAACCACCCCCCTTACATCAGAGTCTTCCCACCTTACGTAAGGGTGCCCAGAGCCATCCTTCCTTACATCAGGGCCTCCCTTTACATCAGGGTCCCCAGAGCCACCCCCTTTACCTCAGGGTTCCCAGAGCCACCACCTTTACATTAGGGTCCTCAGAGCCACCCCCTTTACACCAGGGTCCCCAGGGCCACCCCAATGTTAAATCAGGGTCTCTAACGTTATTTTATCCCCTTGCATCAGAGTCCACTCCATTCTGTTCTCATGGCAACCTGCAGCTAGAGGTGAAAGCTGGGAGGTAGGGCACTGGCAGCAGGTCTGTAGGCAGAAGTTTCATCCTCTAGCTATGAATCCTGGGGACAAAGCAAGCATTTAGCAACCAACCAATTGAGCAGATAGCAGCGGTGGGTGGAACCCGTGCTGCAGAGTGGAAACACAGTATACACCACCTACTGCACCACCTACTACACAACTGTCGACCAGCTGCCATATTTTCATGAACAGTGATGGTCGACAGTCCTAATTGGGCTCCGGGATTCCAGCCCAGTTCTGCAGGATGCCAGGATTTAGTTGAAATCTCGGGATGGTCCCATGGAAACTGGGACAGTTGAGAAGTATGCATACACCATTTAGAAAAGTCCTGAATACACTTCCTGAAATCAGCTGCATTGTTCAGCATGTGAACAAACTGAGACATTTTACCCTGGATCCTCCCTCTAACATCTTTCGCCTTCTACTGGGGCTTAATCATAGAGCACTGTCACTCTACTTTCTCTTCCTATCATCATGCTTGTCAGCACATGTGCTTCTTGCGCTGCTTCTTCCTCTCACATTCCAGCTCTGCTGTATACAGAGATGGCAAGAGGTTGATATCAGGTCATATTCAGGTACTTTCTTGACTTGCATTTAAAAAATACATTTAATGATGTATTAATTTGTGTCTTTTGTATCTGCCTAGAGTTCAGATTTAAAGTAAATCTAAAGTCAAATATGTTTCTTCCTGTTAGATAGAAACAATTTCCCTTCACTTCACTTATCTTGTAGATGATACAGGAAGTGAAAGGAAATCTCTTTGAAGTGCGGTAATTCCCCTCCAGTTGTCACAGGAAAACCCATGTTCCCATAGTAATATATCCCCTCTATTCCTGTGCTGATGGCAGCTCACAATTTTTGAATGTTCTCTTCACTTTTATGCCTAAGGTCACTCAGTAACTGTCAGTACAGGGGAGGGGTAGCGCTGGAGGGAATTTGGAGATGAGTAGAAGGAGGTGTTCTGCAGTTTAACGAGAGAGAATTCAACAATGCTTAAGATTTCAAGGCAGCAGAGGCAGAGTTGTCAGCCCACAACAGTAACTAGAGGCTCACTGGATTCTGTTAGATAATTTTCTGTATTTCCAGTGTTTTTAAAGAGACAAAACACAGGCATGTATTGCAGAAATGCACTCAATATATGTTTCTTCTTTTGGCTCGGGTATATGGATTAACAGTCTATGCTATTTTAGTGCTATAATGCTATGAATTAGTGTGCTTGGATGCATTTTACTGTCACTAGGCTGTGCAAAATGGTAAGGTTACTATGTACAGTACACCCACAGCTTAGTGTGCTGCTCAAACAAACAATAGTAATAGGAAAGAAACTCAGTATGATACATCCTGGCAGCTGTTCCCCATGTGACTTTTCAGCAGTAGACCATTATTTAGTGGTGCAACAACAGACATAGCAGCCCACATGACTGCTATGGGGCCTGGGAAAGGAGGTGGTCCCATTAGAGGGGCTGTTAAAGAAAATGAATCAGTTAAAGAGGAAGTAAAGTGCTGCCTTTTTTTTTCCTGACCTGCAAAGTAAAGGCATAATGTGCTAGTATGGATAGTTGGTGAGGTTGAATAAAGACACAAGTCCATCAAGTCCAACCTGTGTGTGTGCTTTTAAGTCAGTATTACACTGTCTATCCCTGTATGTTATGGTTAGTCAGGTGCCTATCTAATAGTTTTTTTAAATTATCAATGCTCTCTGCTGAAACCACCGCCTGTGGAAGGGAATTCCACATCCTTACTGCTCTTACATTAAAGAAACCTTTACGCAGTTTAAGGCTAAACAGCTTCTCTTCTAATTTTAGTGGATGGCCGCGTGTCTTTTTTAATTCCCTTTCGAGGATGAGTTTTATCCCTATTGTGGGGTCACCAGTACGGTATTTGTACATTGAAATCATATCCCCTCTCAAGCGTCTTTTCTCCAGAGAGAATAAGTTCAGTGCTTGCAGTCTTTCCGCATAGCAGAGATCCTCCAGTACCTTAATTAGCTTTCTTGCCCTTCTCTGGACTCTCTCCAATTCCAGCACATCCTTCCTGAGGACTTGTGCCCAGAACTGGACAGCATACTCCAGGTGCGGCCTGACCACAGTCTTGTAGAGTGGAAGAATTATCGTTTTATATCTGGAGTTAACCCCCTTTTTAATGCATACTAATATTCACTTGGCTTTGCTTGCAGCAGCTTGGCATTGCATGCCATTTCTGAGCCTGTCATAACCTAGGACCCCCAGATCCTTTTCCATCCTAGATTCCCCCAAAGGTTTACCCCCTAGTGAGTAGATTGCATTCATGTTTTTGCCACTCATATGCATTATTTTACATTTTTCTACATTGAACCTCATCTGCCATGTAGTTGCCCACCACATTAATTTGTTCAGATCTTCTTGCAAGGTTTCCACATCCTACAGAGAAATTATTGCCCTGCTTTGCTTAGTATCATCTGCAAATACTGAGATTGAGCTGTTTATCCCATCCTCCAGGTCATTTATGAATAATTTAAATAGGATTGGTCCCAGGACAGAATCCCAGGGGACCCCACTTTCCACACCAGACTATTCCGAGTACTCCCCATTTATCACTACTCTCTGAACTTGCCCCTGTAGCCAGTTTTCAATCCATGTACTCACCCTTTGGTCCATGCTGACAGACCTTGGTTTGGCAAGAACGATTCTTCATGAATCCATGCTGATTACTGCTAATAATACCGTTTTCATGACTAAAATCTTGTGTATATTCCCTTATCATCCCCTCCAAGAGCTTGTAAACTATTGATGTTAGGCTAACTGGTCTGTAGTTCCCAGGGATGTGTCTCGGTCCTTTTTTAAATATTGGTGCTACATTGGCTTTTCTCCAATCTTCTGGTACCATACCAGTCAGTAGACTGTTTGTAAAAATTAGGAACAATGGTCTGGCAATTATTTGACTGAGTTCCTGTGCAAGCCATCTAGTCCCAGTGACTTAATAATGTTAAATTTTTCTAGTCTACTCCTAATTATATCCTCTGTTAGCCATGAGGGTGCTTCCTGTGATGTGTCATGAGGATAAACATTGCAGTTTTGGTTACTGAAGCCCCCCATTTCCATCGTGAAGACTGATGAGAAGAATACATTTAATACCTTCGTCATCTCTCCATCCTTGGTAACCAGATTCCCTTCATCATTCTTCATGGGGCCAATATGATCTGACCTCCCTCTTTTACTATTTATATACTTAAAGAATTTCTTGAGATTTATTTTACTCTCCTCCGCTATTGTGCCTTTTGTGTTATATCTTAGTAGCCCTGATTGCACCCTTACATTTCTTGTTGCATTCTTTGTAAAGCTGGAATGCTGATGATGATCTCCCAGCCTTGTATTTTTTGAAGGCCTCCTCCTTTGCTTTTATATACATTTTTACGATGGAGTATTAGCTCTTTTGAATTTATTTCCCATTGGGATGCACTGGCTAATACCCTTATTTAATATGCTCTTAAAGCAGAGTTCCACTAAAAAATATAATGGTGACCCCCTGCCATGAGACATTTGGCATGTCATTTTTTTTGGGGTGAGCGGATACCCAGTTTTTATGGGCACCCAGCTTCCACTTCCTCCCTGGGCTCCGCGGCGCCGGAAGGAAGTTCACCTCTCCCCCTCCCTCCCTGCAATCTTCTGGAACACGTCAGGTCCCAGAAGATTGCCTGACCATTCACAGCACGCAGCACGGGTCGCGCATGCGCAGTGCACGCCCGGCTATGAAGCCACAGCTGGGCGCCCACAGTTAGAATGTCGGCGCTGTGGAGAGGAAGGGGAGAGGAGGGAGGATTCGTGAGCCCACATCGCTGGATCCCATTTATTATCATCTAACAAGGAGAGTTGTTTATGGAAGTTGGTTCTTTTGAAATTCAGTGTCTGTATTCCCCTTATGTTTCCTATTTGTGTGATTTATACTGAAACTAATTGACCCATGTTCGCTGTTTCCTAAATTGCCCCGTATTTCTACATCCGGGATCAGGTCTGTATTGTTAGTAATCAGTAGGTCTAGTAAAGCATTGTTCCTTGTTGGCGAAATTACCATCTGACCCATGAAATTGTCCTGCAAGACATTTAGGAAATGGTGAGCTTTAGCCGAATGCGCGGTTCCTTTCGCCCAGTCTATGTCTGGATAACTAAAATCCCCCATTATAATGACGCTTCCCATCCTTGCCGCCATTGCAAACTGTGATAGGAGGTCCGCCTCCCCCTCCTCCCTCTGGTTAGGGGGCCTATAGCATACTCCCAGTTTTACTTTCCCCTTGGTTTCCTCCCTTTGTAGCTCTACCCATAAGGATTCCACATCTTCCCTTGCTCCATTAATGATGCCGTTCCTCACATTCACTTGTACCTCATTTCTGATAAAAAGGCATACCCCTCCCCCCTTTTTTTACCCTCCCTATCTCTGTGATATAGAGAATACCCTTGAATGGTTGCCAGCCAATCATGAGAGCTGTTGAACCAAGTCTCTGAAATTCCCACAAGCAAAATCCTTCTCGTACAATAGAAGCTCTAGTTCTCCCATTTTGTCTACCTGGCATTGGTGAACAAGCCACGTCATTTTGAACGATCGCATACTATCTCTTTATTGGGTGTTCTGAGGTTGCAAATAGGACTTGTTACTATACTTACCTTGGGTTTAGGTGTTTTAGTCAACCTACCACTAATGCCCCCAATACTACCCTCTGGAATTTGTTCCAAGCTGGCTATCTCTACATCTGGACCCTCCCAGCCGATCTGCACCTTCCCCATTTAGGTGCAGTCCCTGCTAAAGAGCCGGTAACCGACTGAGAAGTTGAGCCATTTCTCAAGGAACCCAAACCCCTCCTTTCTACACCAGCTCCTCAGCCACTTGTTTACTCCCATAATCTCCCACTGTCTATCAGCTGTGGCTCGAGGTACTATTTCTGAGCATACTACCTTGGAGGTCTATTCCTCAATTTAGCTACTAGGTCCCTAAAATCGTTTTTTAGGACACTCCATCTTCCTCTGACCTTGTCATTGGTGCCAACGTGCACCATGACAGCCAGGTCTTCTCCAGTCTTCTTATCGACCACATCCGTGATGTGCCAAACCCGAGTTTGGCGCTTCAGGTCTGTGTGACAGATTGCCCTCTCTGTCCTTCTGAGAATTGAGTCCCCTTACCACCAGAATCTGTCTATCTTTTCCCTTGGCTTTACCCCCCATCCTCACTGGAGGAGTTATTCCCCTGGCAGCTAGGGGCATCACTCCAGCAATGCCGGTCCCTGACTGGTTTCACCAATGTCACGCAATGAGGCGTACTTATTGGGATGTTCCAGCCCAGGATCAGCCTACCTGACTCTTTCCCCACTACCCTTCCTGACTGTCACCCATCTACTCTGCTCTGGCACCTGCACCTCTTAGTCTCCACCCACTTTTGTGCTGGCCCCTCTCGGCACCTGCCGGGTACAATCCCAATTCTCCTTTAGTATGGAGAGTCTTCTCAATGTTGACAGTTGCTTCCCTAGATTCAGAACCTGGGCTTCGAGGGAAACAACGTGCTTACATTTTGCACAGCAGTATTCGCCTTCAATCAGATGATGTTTTTTTTATGGGGGGATCGGCAAACAACCATGGCCCCCCACGGGCACTAAACCCAACCCCCCGGTCGGTCAGTCAGATCTGTTGCACTTACCCCATCTATGGTGGGCAGCGCTTCTCCCCGGCTTCACCTAGCGGCTTCCCTTGCTTAGCGGCTGCAGTGATGGCTTTCCCTTCCCCTGCTCTCCACGGGCATCACGGCGGCTTCGGTTTCCTCCTCCCTCCTCTGCGGCCAATTGGGACTCTCCTCTTTTTGGCCAATCAGAAAACGGGTCTCAGACCTGCTTCTGATTGGCCGGATTCAGGATCAGTGTTTCAATAGCAAATATTCACCTGGGTGGGCTCCTGGCGCAATGCTCTGCACAACAAGCCCACCCTATTTTAAAGCCTATTAGAGCCTCTGGCTCCAATCAGGTGCTTAAAAAAAAACACCCCCGCCGATGTAATTCACGCGCCCGGTGTCCTGAAAGGGGCCAGACGCATAAATAGGGGGTGGCAGTGTCCTGTCAAAATAGCGGCCATGGATAGAGCATGGGGGGTGACGGCTGTGGATAAAGGGGGCGGTGCTCCAGCGCCCCTAATGGACGGGCCGCCACTGATCAAAGATGAAATTTCCCATTATTTAAGGGTGATTTCCTCTCATCTCCTGTTTTGTCTGTAGCTCATGAAGGGAGAGGAAATCTCTGCAGTGGTAATATAGACAATAATAAAATCGGACTCCTTCCCCACTTTATTCAAGAATAGGAATAACGTTTTGTCTGGTGTTCAACTATACACCTAATAAAGTATGATTTTACCTTCCTAAATGCAATTTCTGTAACATGACAGCTGACATGTGAACCCCCATTCCCTATTTGTGGTTTGCCCCCAAATCTTCATCTAGAGGGAATACGGAATAGTTTCTAGGTAAGCACTTAAAGTGGATGTAAACCGTCACATATACCCAGTGAAGTGAACAGCCTCAGATGATACACAGAGATGAAACAAATTTCCCTACATAAGTTTTATATGTATATCGACTGTCTTCACCTTTATATACTGTTTAGAAAGTACATGTCCTGTTAGAATTTTCTCTTTCTGATTCACCTATGGGTGTGTATTCTTGCCATACACTGTGAGACAGCTGATTGGAGGAAAGGCACACCCCTCCTCCCCATAGGCAGAGACTTGCAGAGCTGTGCTGTAAATAGGCCAGCTCTCTGCTAATCTGTTTATAGCACCCACCCTGACACAAAATTCCTTCTTTCTTTATGTATTTTTTCACAACACAGTTGCAGGTACAATTTTTCATCTACATTCCTATTAGCGTTATAGGGCCCATGTGCTTATAGTGACCACTGCTGTACTGTCTTGTTACTGTGCTGAAATGGTGAGAATAATAGAAACTGAACGTGTGACACGTCTGGGTCTTCCAGGGATGCTGACCTTAACAAAGGGGGTCCTTGAAGCCCCAAACTAGTGTTGTAGTTTCTGAGTACAGTGGAACCTCGGATTGCGAGTAACATGGTTTACGTGTGTTTCGCAATAGGGGCTATTTTGAAAAAAAAATTCTGACTCGCTTTGCGAGCGTTGTCTAGCTTTTTTATTATTTATTGCAATACTTTTTTTTTTTAATCAGCCCTGTTGGGGGGCTTTGTGAGATATCAGGGGTCTTAATAGACCCCTGAAATCTCCCTCTTGAGACAGAGAAAGAGACCGAGGATAGAGATTCCCCAGTTCCTTTCTCTGCAGCCTCAGCTGCACTGAAAATGAATCGAGAGAAGACAGCGGCTCCTCTCCATTCATAAACTGAGACATCGTAATCACAGGAGTTTACAATGTTTCAGTTATGTGAATGGACAGAGTCAGTGATCACTGACTCTGTTCATACAGATAAGGAAGGAGGAGGACATGGAGAGGGACAGCAGAATGGAGGGGGATATGGAGGAATACTGGAGGGGGCCAGCAGCAGAACGGGGGGGGGGGACACGGAGGAAGAAAGGAGGGGGACAGTAGAACGGAGGGGGACACAAAGGAAGAAAGGAGGGGGACAGCAGAACGGAGGGGGACACGGAGGAAGAAAGGAGGGGGACAGCAGAACGGAGGGGGACACGGAGGAAGAAAGGAGGGGACAGCAGAACGGAGGGGGACACGGAGGAAGAAAGGAGGGGGACAGCAGAACAGAGGGGGCATGGAGGGGGACTGGAGGAGGATGCGGTGACAGTCAGTGGTGATCGTGTGTTGGAGAGTTACAAGCACCAATCACCGCTGTATAGATTTCACTAAAGCAACTGAAAGCCGCTGGGGGAGAAGCTTATAACTCCCCCACTCACCCATCACCACTGACTGTCCAGGTATCGGGTGAAGTATCGGGAGCATTTGCCTGAGTACAAGTACTTACGCAAATGCTTGGGATCAGTGCCAATACCGATACTAGTATCGGTATCTGGACAACCCCAGTATTACATACTCATAACATACATATTAGCAGGCCACTTTATGAAATGGATTTCTTATTTCTGGTCAGAAGAACTGCATACATAAAAATGTGCATAAAAACTGAGTAGCCTTACTAGAAAACAATGGGACTCAATTTTAAGTCTGGATTTTAAGAGACTTATAATTTTCAGTTTAATAAGGAGCCTAAATTCAGTTTGAATTATTATTCTTATTCACCTGATGGTGGCAGCAGAGGGCAATCCTTTACTGATCCAATAAAGTCAACAGGAAAATCATTATTCACCAGCAACACTGAAGTGTATTAGAAATGTTTATAGCATCAAAGTTATATTAGCTTATCTGGAATTTGCAAAAAAGGACATCTGCATTGTTGTCAAGTGCTCCTGGTATCCAGGGACAAATCCTGGTTTCAGCAAATATTTACACATATGAAAACCAATGTAATATTTAAAGAATAAGTTCACCTTTAAAAAAAATAATAATTGCACATTTTTTGCAGGTAAAAAAATGTGTATTTCCTATTTTTTCTTTTTTGTAGGAGCCTGCACCCACAAACAGCAGATAGCAGGCGCAATGCAGGGCTTCTGAAAACTGTCTGCTCGTATCTCATACGGGCAGGCAATTACACAATGACAGCTAGAATCAATGAACTGCCTAGAGAACTCAACAACGCCCTGGTAGTTCATTGAGAACTACAATTCATCAGCTGCAAAGGCTGTCCATAGTTGTAGCTCATTCATCACAGAACTCTGTGAATGAATGATGGGTCTGTGTGGGTGGAGCCCCAGCACAGCTGCACTCTTTTGAAATAATGACAGCGGGTGTGCGGAGAAAATCCCCGACCTGCTGTCACAAGGGGGATTGGGGACTAGCTGCAGGGGCGGTAACATGTTACATGTTCCACCCTAAAAATGGGTAAAACTTGTAACATATTCCCAAAGGTGAACTTATCCTTTTAGGGGAGGATTTTAAAAATAAAATGTTTTAGTTTCTATATGTTCTATCTGCTGCAGTTTTGATAAATTTTGATAAATATGATAAAACAGTTGCAAAGAGCACATGATAAACAGCTTCTGGTGCTCATCAATACAGGACCAGCCCTAGGGCTCATTTACACTTGCCCTAACTTTAACACACATTAAAGCACCTCTGCATGCTTATTTGATGTGTTTTTGATGCTTCTGTGAAGCTTTTTTAAGCTTTAATCAAGCCTGGCAAATACCCTGTGTGTGTTAATTTTCTATTTATTTTACAGGGTCCCAGTAGAACCCCAGCTCATTGTTACCCCCATTCAGCAGATCCCCATTTCATTAGTACCCCTGTTCAGCAGATCCCTAGCCCATTATTATCCCTGTTCAGCAGATCCCCAGATTTTTAGTATTCTCATTCAGCAGATCCCCTGCTCAGTAGTACCCCCCAGCTTTGCTGATGCTCCACTCAATAGTACCCCCAGCTTTGCTGATACCCAGCCCAGTAGCAACCCCCAGCTCTGCTGATTCCCTGCTCAGTAGTAACCCTGGCTGTCCTGATCAACCGCTTAGTAGCAGCTCCTAGCTCTGCTGATCTCCCACTCCGTAGTAACCACGAGCTCTGCTGATCCTCTGGTTTTCTGATCCTCCTCTCTCTCTGGTCCCTGCTCACCTCCTGCTATATTGCTTCCATGCTGTGCACCACACATGGCATCTGCTAGATTCTTCTGCTTCGGTCCCCCAGCTCTGCTGATCCTCCGCTGCTCAGTATTCACTCTCCAGTCCCGTTCACCTTTTGCTATAGCATTTCCATGTTGCACACCACATGTACTATCTGCTAATGATAACTTGAAGTGACTGCTGGTGACGTCTTTCCGGGTTTGCTTGCTGGTTTCTCAGTAAAACCTGGGATATCTCATATGTACAATACCTCCAAAATAAAGAAAAGCTAACAAACTGTTACAGTCCCAAACATATAGAAAGTCTTAATTGGAGATTTCGGCAGCTCGTGTGAATTTATTTAGTTCTTCTTAGTATATGTACATTAGCCATGCTGTAATGTAACTAACTGTAGCAGAGCTGCCCTTTCTCCTGTGTGGACTTTTATATAGGAGGAACAATTCCAAGTCCTATAATAATCTTGGTCACCTGGTATCTGTGTTTTAACTTACAGGGAGTGATTTGCCCGCAGTAAATATTTGGTAAGTGTCACATTTACTGCTTTCTAAATATACCCTATACAGTTCTATCTTTTTTATATCTAGATTCTAGTAAATCTGTACTTTTCTCCTACTAGACAGAAGAGCATTAAAGTGGTTGTAAACCCTTCCATATATACAGTACCTAGTGAAGTGACTAGCCTAAATACATAGGGATTAAACAAATTCTCCTACATAAGTTGTACCTTTTTATCTGTGGCCCTCCCTTCTCTACAGCTATTCAAATTTTTACAGCTTGTTTGAGCTTTCAGAAAGCAGGGGGTGGGGAGCTGAATTCAGACTCTGGAGAGTCCAGTGAGAGCTGATTGAAGGGAAGGGACCCCCCCCCCCCCCCACACACACACACACACACACACACACACAGCACGCAGGAACAGGGCTGAGGCTGTGAATCACAGGCTGTGTGCCGGAGCTCCCCATAACTTTTTTTCTATTGTTGTCAGAAAAACTTGTCAGAAGTGACTCATGCTGATAGGAGGGGAGTGAGGCAGCAGAGAAAAATGACACTTAGTTCTCTGGATTGAAACAAATACACACATTAGAGGGATATGTTTTGTTCACATTTTATTTCAGAGTATTATAATCACTTTAAAAATACAGAACACATAATGGAGTGCGACTTTTTAGGTGCCAACAATACAAAAGCACAAAAAAATCAATGGAGTCGGCAGATGTAGATGCACATGTGAAACTACATGCAGCTATCTTCTGGGAGTTATCAGTCCCTCTTTTCACAGTTGCAGGTTCAAGCCTGTGCTGCCTACCTACAAACAGTTATCCTACCATCTTTCATATGAAAACTTCTGTGTGGGTGTCCTCCAAGTCCCTCTGCTCCCCCCACCCACTCCCTCCATTCTGTGTAAATCTATTCTAGCTTTCGCCAATGTGGGCATTTTGCCACGTTTCCCCTATCTGCCAGCCACTACTAACCCTTTGTTTGGGTACTAGAGATGACCACCCTTGTTTTGCGACTTTCCCTGGTCCCTTTCAGAGTGGGTGCAGCATGTCTACAGTCATGAAGGATTTCTTCCTTATAAAGCCTATCGCAAAACACATTGAAGAAATCACTGACCAGCTTTATGAAATGATAATACAATGAAAGATATGTAATCTGTTGGGTTAATTATGTATCAAAAGATGAAATATGTAACAGCCTGTTCTGAAGCCTCTTCTCCTGCTCTTTCTTTTAATTGTGTTGCATTTTAATCAGTGATACATGTTGGAATTGGGGACACACTCTCACATGCGCACCATGACTGTCTTCTGGTTTGCCCCGTCAGGGTCCTGTTTGGCTCTGCCTCATCAGCTCCCAGGTAGAACACCTGCTGCTGCCTCTGGGAATTGCACACCTGCCGTTTTGGCCTCATTTAGTGGTGAGTATAGGCTCTTACATCATGACCCCCACGCCCTCCAACTTCTTTATCAATATTATACCATCTATCCATTTATATTCTTTCATCTTAGGTACATCCATACATGCATCAACCCCTGAAGAGCGAGCTGGGTCTTGCAAAACACATCGGGTACATTAGATGCCCGTGTATCACATGTTTTTTACTCCTAGGGTACATTAGATGTCCATGTATTACATGTCTATTACTTATTTATGTACCTATTGTTAAATTCATATGTATGTTATTCTACAATTGGCCATTGCTGATGATACTAATGTATGCATGATTTTTACCTGAATAAACGCATATACTTTATACTTCAATTACTGTTATGATGCTTTTTGGCCAAACGGTGCCCACCTCATTTGAAAAAAGTCCCATGGGCGAATCCTTTTTTGTTAAAGTATCTTTCAAATGTATTGTGCTTTTGTTATGTTGGCACCTAAAAAGTCCCACTCGATATATGTTATATATTTTTAATGCTCTTCTGTATTGGGTATGTGGTACCTCAGTGCTCACCCATTAATGTTTTGTCTATGCCTCCTAGTAGCCAGAGTAAAAAATTGCACCATGAACAAAGTGTTCTTGTTGTCCTCCTCAATTTAGCACCAGAGCATCCCAAAATCCCTTTGCAAGTTTTGATTTTTGTTTTAAAGTCCAAAAGGTCAGAAGACAACATGCGTAGTACAGACCTTGCCAACGTCATCATGCTGCTCGCTGGCCACTGGCTCTCTGCAGGACCCTGAAGCCTTGGTGAACTAGTGGTATTGTAATAAAACATTCATGCAATATATATTTGGTGTTGCTGGAACGCTTTAGCAATTTGAGTCTGGTTTTATTCTTGTGATCTGGTTTTTAAATAAATGCAATTACACTATTAGAAGCTTTTTTCCTTTTAATCTGAGCTTGATCATCTCTGAGTTATGAGCTGGATTATTATGTCGTAGAGACATTTAGGAATACATTGCCCTGTTTGGGGTGGTAAAAGTCTTTATGATATTTCTGATTTCATAATTGATAGGACATGCCTATAACTTGGAAATCATATTTTCTGGTGAGTGGTAACCTCATATGTTTTGTAAGATCCCTTGATGATATTCACAGTGTATACAAATATCTAGTTCCTGTTCAATTATTACTTATATCTAGTCCCTGTTTAATTATCATTGTCCTCCCTATGGCTGTCTACATAGCTGCCTAAACCATCATTCTATGGGCTCCAGTTGTCATTGCAAGCATAGATAATATCTGATTGAATTGTAACAGGTAAGTAATTCAAAGACAATAATTGTAAACATGCCGATGTATTATCAGATTAGCAACACAGATACAATATAACATTTTGTATATGATTTTAGAATGTTATATTGTCTTCTATTTTATGCATATACTGTATAATTGTTTATCAAAATTTCTGAACAATTGAACATTTTTTCTTTCTAGACAGTTTGTCATTCAGTTCAGATTGATGCTTATACTCCTGAAGAAGCCGAAAGATATTTGGCGAAACATGTAGAGATTGGTGCATCCACTGTAACATGGAATATGTAAACTATGTCTGCTGAACATACCAGTTTGTCTATGACTTTGAAGTGTATATAAAAAAAAAAATTTTAATGATATGAAATAAATAATGATTGGATTTTATGACTATTGCGTCAATTCGCACCTTTAAAGTCCCCAATCTCTCTTTACTTGTGCATGGACAGTGTATACCTTGAACTGTGGATTTTGAGCTTTGATTTGGACTTTTTAAACAGTGATGTGGTGTAATATTTTTATATTATTTGTAACCTCACTAGGGTAATTTTCTGTTAGCATGCTGTCTATATAGACATAAGTGCAACAACCATTCTCATATATTATACCGTAATTAGTAGTTTTGCCTCTGTGTGGAAGCAGGCAGTGACTTTGTGATTTCAACCTCGTGGTCAGGCAATCCCTGACACAAGGGAGGTGCAGCTTCTTGTTAAAAAAATATAAATAATATATAAAAAAAAGCTAGACTGAATCAGTAAAAGAGACAGGTTATACAACAAAAGGACAAAAGTGTTAAAACAGGAATAGCTTCAAATACTGATTGTGCCTTTCACATCAAAGAGAGCGCCTCATTATTTTTCACCTGGTGAATTGACTCAGGATGCAACAAGCCATATGTCTAATCATAAAAATGCCTTCACTCAGTTTGATCAAAGCAAGACAGATACAATTGCAACAGCTAATGGACATTATATGGTCTCAAAAGAAATAGGGGAATGTTATCCACACTGCCTTCTATTCCAAACAGTCGCCAGACAGATAACTATTAAAGATGTACTATATGTTCCTACTCTTGTGACCTCTTATCAGTGAAGAAGCTCACCCATCACTAGTGACAGTGATGTGAAGTTGTTAGTGATACCCAGGGCCGTCTTTAATTTTGATTGGGCCCTGGGCAAACATTTTCTTGGAGCCCCCCCTCCATTCTGAGACATACAAAAAATAGCAGGTAGACTCAAAATCAGTTTACTGCAGCAGATCACGCAGCGATTGCAATTGTTTGCCAGAGGTTACAGCCTATCATTACTGCTCAATGGCTGGTTTCTAGAGGTTACAACACATAATTTCTGCTTGCCGATTGGTTGCTAGAGGTTAGTGTACATTATTAGCGCTCACTAATTGGTTGCTAGGGGTTACAGCACATCATTAGCACTTACTGATTAGTTGCTAGAGATTAAAGCAGATCACTACTGTTTGCTGATTGGTTGCTAGAGGTTCATGCACATCATTACCTCTCACTGAGCAGTGGAGCAATCCCAAATAATTGAGCAAGTAAAGGGGCACATTAATACACATACTACAGGAGAGGTTCAGAGACTGCGGACATACTGCAGGAGAGAATCAGAGACTGCGGACATACTGCAGGAGATTACCAGAGACTGCGGACATACTGCAGGAGACACTCAGAGGCTGCGGACATACTGCAGGAGACAGAGACTGCAGACGTACTGCAGGAGATTACCAGAGACTGCGGAAATACTGCAGGAGACAATCAGAGACTGCGGACATACTGCAGGATATTACCAGAGACTGTGGACATACTGCAGGAGATTACCAGAGGCTGCAGACATACTGCAGGAGATAATCAGAGACTGCGGACATACTGCAGGAGACACTCAGAGGCTGCGGACATACTGCAGGAGACACTCAGAGGCTGCGGACATACTGAAGGAGACAATCAGAGACTGCGGACATACTGCAGGAGACACTCAGAGGCTGCGGACATACTGCAGGAGACAATCAGAGACTGCGGACATACTGCAGGAGACAATCAGAGACTGCGGACATACTGCAGGAGACAATCAGAGACTGCGGACATACTGCAGGAGACAATCAGAGACTGCAGACATTATACAGGGGATGGTCAGAGAACTTTCAGCAATGTACAGCTGTACAGTTAAATAACACAGCTCAGGGTTTAAACAGTCAGGCATTTTATGGTTGTAAGGACATACCTGGCCAGCCAAACTCACTACTTACATTCAGGACTGTGGGCGGGGCTTCCACTCTCTGCTGTCACTAAAGCAGCTGGTAGCTCCAGTGATGCTTTGTTGAGGGGCCCACATCACCCGTGAATGGTCGCCCCGATGACAGCTTTGCAGAGCGCACAGAAGACACGGGAGGATGTATTCCTTGCTAGCCAGGTGAGAGGGGGCGGGGCCGGGAGCTCCACTGATGCTCTGACCCCGCCCACGTGCAGCCTGTGTACTGGGAATAGAGCGCCTGTAGTGAGAGCCAGTGATCGGAGTGGGAGTGTCATTGGAGCTCCCGGCCCCACCCCTGGACCTCTGTATTCACCAGCCAGTATAGAGGGGGCGGGGCCGAAAGCTCCACTGACACTCGCGCTCCGATCACTGGCTCTCACTACAGAAGCTCTTTTCCGAGTACACAGGCTGCACGTGGGTGGGGTCAGAGCGTCAGTGGAGCTCCCGGCCCCGCCCCCTCTCAGCTGGCTAGCAAGGAATACATCCTCCCGTGTCCTCTGTGCGCTCTGCAAAGCTGTCATCGGGGCCCCAATTCACGGCTAGCGCGGGCCCCCCAACAAAGATTGGGCCCAGGGCAAGTGCCCCGTTTGCCCTGCACTAAAGACGGCCCTGGTGATACCACAAAAGCTGTCCTTTGTTTGCAGTGTAGCACTGCATATTATTGTGATGCAGTTTAGTCCACAAAAGTATTATAGTTTCCAGTGAGCTCAAGGACCACGTCCCCACTTACTACTCTTGCCATAGCTGTTAAAAAATATAGAGAATTAGCCCCACAAATCATGTATGGAAGGCTGAAAGGGAGAGGCAGAATTAGATCCTGTTTAGAAGACGACAGGCAGCAACTGTATCCACAGGCCAGAGTGGTCAGTGTTCAGCATCTAGTAGTAGGGTATGTGTCTTTCATTTCTGGTACAGTAGTGGGTGTGCTATATACCCATAGCATGCAGAGTAGGTGGTGGAGTGACTAATTATGCCTTCACCATCTTCCTCCAGGTCTCCCAGGTGCATATTAGCTTAAAGGTCATTAGTAGCTGCTAAGTGCCCTGCCTCGTCATCCACAGCCACTACTGAGATTGCCCCGTAAACTGGCACAAAGCAGTTGGCTGAGTTATTTAGGCACTGTATCAGCCATGTTCTGCAAGAGAATGCATAGCAATTAATTGCACCTGAGGTTGAGGGGGACAGCAATGGGAGTATAGAGGAAGGGGACAACAAGCAGGGATGTTCCTGCAGCTTAGGTTGACTCCAGTGATGTGAAGTGAGGGGGTGATGATGAGGTGTCTGACCAGAGTTGAGTGCTAGATATAGCAGAGGTGGAAAATGAGGGAGAGGCACAACATCAGAGAAGCAGGATGTCATCTAAGGGCTGGTTGCAGAGGAGCAGCCTGTAGGCAGGTTAAAGTGTGCATAGTCTAGTAAGCCAGCAGCTAGGGCCAGGCTGGGGGAAAGGGTTAAATGTTTCTAGAAAATGTTTCAGCTTTTGGTCCTAGCCAGCCCAATTGTGCTATAAAAAGGGGTATGGCTGAGATCCAGAGAGTTCTAAGTTCAGGTAGGTTTGGTAAGCTCCAGCATTATCTGTGAGCGCAATCGTTGGCACTGCTGAAGGAACCGGGGGTTTTCGGAAGACATCCAGCCATGGACAATGCCATAATCAACTCTCATCTTACCAATGAATGCCTGGGCCACTATACTACTATCGTAAGGATTAGGGGAAGTATGTTGTTTATATTGAACTGTTATGCCACATTTCTTCAATAAAGAGACATTAACCGTTTTGAGCCTGGTCTGAAGTTATTTAAAAGGGGATCATGTTGGTTTTGGCGTATCAAAAGAACCTGGGTCTGTAAAGCACTACAGTGTATGAAGTAACACCATTACAAAAGGTTAACTCAACAAAGACAAGTAAGAGGAGTGTAGGCGCTATGGATAACCAAGTGAAGGAATGTGCTACAAGCAACCAGTTGTTAGGTGTGTACCTGGTAAGGTGACAGGTCCTCGGTAGCAGGGGGCAAGTGAGAGCATGCATGATGTCTGGACTAGCCGATAAGTGCTCAGTGGGATCCCATTCTGTTACTAGCAGTGAAGTAAAATATTCCTCATCAGCAGCCTCCAATGATAGGGATTTCAAGGAATATCAGAGATTTACCTTATGGCTCTTTCAGTAGTAAGTGTAGGCTGAAACTTTGCACTGATTTTTGCCAACACCACCCTGCCACTTTCAGATGTGGCATTCAGCAGGCAAATTTCTCTGTCCTGCTGCTGGATTGAAAGAAGTATACCCTCTGCCAATCCCATACCCAGCATCTAATTGCCTGCTTAGTAAAATTGCTGGCTTTACAGCTCCTGCTTTTCCAGCTAGTGGATTCAGCCAGTGTAAGAGAAGTTCGGCTAACAGATGCGCATCTGCACACAAGAACGGGAACACCAGTGTGTGTACAAAGAAGGACTTGTATTGGCACGTGCGCGCAAATGCACGCGCGCACGTATGTGCTCCAAGTAAGCGTATTTAAACTGATCACTGACACATGAACATCACTGAGTGGTCTTTCAGCTAGTACTTGTTTACCTGATCTGTTCCAGCTTCCTGTGTCTTGACCTGACTTCACCTTCTCCTTCTCCTTGACCTCTGCCTGCCTACCTGATCCCGGCTTGTGTCTAACTCTGCTTCTGCCTGATGTTCCTGTACCTTGCTGCCTGTCTGTGTACCGAACCTGGCCTGTGTCCCGTCTCTGCCTCTCGTTTCGGTACCTGCTCTGTCCGGCTGTTGATGACCTCCTGGCTTACGTCCCGGCCATGCCTCCATCTGCTGACCCAGCAATACAGAGCTCCAGTTCTCAGAGCCTGCCCAGTGCTCTTCAGCCACCTGGTTCCTGCCAAGGTCCAGCCAGCACCATCCTCTACATTGGCCCTCATGCCACTCTGTGTCCTTCACTCCCTGTCATCACTACCAGGAGTGTCGGACAGGAGGTGCAAGAGAAGCTCCCTCTCCGGCTCGATCTCCACCAGGTACGTGACAGTACCACTCAGCCAGATGTCGGAGATCGAGAGAGGGGCTTCGCCTCTAGAGTCGCTATGCTTGCAACTTGCGCTCTCACTCAGGCAGTCTGCACCCTGCAAAAGAGCTACCAGCAGCTAGAGGATCGCATTCAACCCATGGCTCCTACTTTGGAAACTCCCACACCTGCTACTGCACCTGGCTGCTCCTCATTTGAACGGACTTTTTTCATACCCATGGAAACTATGCCACCACCTGAACCTCAAGTTCCTGCACTAGAGTGATTCACTGGCACAAATTCCATGCACGACCCACTGAGGACTATGTGGCAGAATTGCGCCTGTGGGCCTCTGATACAGGCTGGAATGATGCAGCTTTATGGCATCAGTTCCGCCTTGGCCTGTCTGAAGAGCTCAAGGATGAGCTTGCTTGTGTGGGAGTCCCCAGTTCCTTTGAAAACCTTGTTAATCTTGCCATCCAGCTTGATCGGAGGTTCAGAGAGAGGAGGGCAGAGAAGGCTGGCATCTCCATTCCCCCAATGAATTGGCAGGCACATCCCATGCAACTTGGACTTTTGCATTCTCCACTCTCTAGTGAGGAAAAGTTGCAACAACGACGGGAGGATTTGTGTCTATACTGTGGGGTAGTGGGACATTATCTTCAAAACTGCCCTGTGAGACCTACCAAAACCAAGACCATACCCTCTACCTATCTTGCCAACTGTTCCATAGGGAGTAGAGCTGCACATATCACTTTGTCCCTGTCACTTCAGATTCTCGGGAAAGACATCAGCCATAATCGATTCCGGATCTCAGGTCTGGGCCTATAACACATGAGACTTACCCACTACTGGCTGTATCAGATACTGGTCATCGGGAATATTTGCGCTTGGACATTATTCTATTCCCTCTGTTTACCGTTATCCTGGGCATCCACTGGTTGCAAGCCCACATCCCGCTGATAAACAGGGAATCAGGAGAACTGACTTTCTCATCCGCCTACTGCCAGCAGTCCTGCCTTCACCCCATTCCTATGAAACCTGTACCCCTTCTTAGGGTACATACTGACTCTCCTGTGTCACAGCTCATACCAGCCGCCTATTATGAATTCCTGGAAGTTTTTGATAAACAGAAAGCAGACATCCTACCACCTCACCGCCCTTATGACTGCCCAATTGAACTGTTGCCGCATGTCGTCCTTAGTGACCCAGAGGACTCTGGACCGAATGCCTCAGCAAATCTACGTTGCATGGCCTCCCTGATCCTGCAAAGCCTGCGAAAGGATCCTCATATTCGTGGTATCAAGGGGAGGGATTATTACTGGCTGGCAACCCTCCTTGATCCACATTACAAGGGTAAGGTTGCGGACCTTATCTTGCCATCACAGAGGGAGCAGAGGATGAAACATCTTCGGGAGGCCTTGCAGAAAGGTTTATGCAACGCGTTTTCAGACCCTGGGAGGTTACAATTTCCTGGTCCTCCTGGACAACGTGTTCCTGAGGCTTTGGTCAGTCACAGAAGGAGCGGTGGAGAAGGTGGCCGTCTGACCGATGCATTCAGACAATTTTTTAGTCTTAGCCCCAAGGTCTGATCGGTTCCAGCAACCATCGCCAGCATCTGATTCACATGGTGCAGGATTACCTAGGGGCAAGATCAGACTTGGACACCTTTCCCACCGAAAATCTTCTGGGTTACTGGGTCTTGAGGATGGCTCACTGGCCAGAGCTTGCACAGTATGCAATTGAGCTACTGGCCTGTCCTGCATCCAGCGTTCTTTCGGAATGCACATTCAGTGCTGCTGGAGGCTTTGTAACCGATAACAGGGTGCGCCTGTACACTGAATCGGTCGATCGGCTGACCTTTAATAAAAATTAATCAGTCTTGGATCACCAGCTACCAAGCACCTGATGCTGATGTAACCGATTGATTTTTTTTTTATGTGAGATCCCTTCAAGACTGCCTATGCCGATGCTGAGTGACTATCCTGTTATGCTGAGTCATAATCCTCTTCCTCCTCAATTTTCATGCTGATAGCTTGTAAGAACATTTTTGGTTCTGGGCACCACCACCGGTGGCCAAGGCCCAATTTTTCTGCCCCTGTTTAACAGGGGCATATAATTACAATTTTTGATGCAATACTTTGCAGCAGGGCTCATTCCTGCACTCCAACTATAGCATCTGTGAGGGGTTGCAGTGCTGTGGCAATTTTTCTGCCCCTGTTTAACAGGGGCGTGTAATTACAATTTTTGATGCAATACTTTGCAGCAGGGCTCATTCCTGCGCTCCAACTAGAGTATCTGTGAGGGGTTGCAGTGTTGTGGCACCAGTGCCCAAGGCCCAATTTTTCAGCCCCTGTTTAACAGGGGCGTGCAATTACAATTTTTGATGCAATATTTTGCAGCAGGGTTCATTCCTGTGCTCCAACTAGAGTATCTGTGAGGGGTTGCAGTGTTGTGGCACCAGCACCAGTGCCCAAGGCCCAAATTTTCAGCCCCTGTTTAACAGGGGCATATAATTACAATTTTTGATGCAATACTTTGCAGCAGGGCTCATTCCTGCGGTCCAACTATACCATCTGTGAGGGGTTGCAGTGTTGTGGCACCAGTGCCTAAGGCCCAATTTTTCTGCCCCTGTTCAACAGGGACATGTAATTACAATTCTTGATCTAATATTTCACAGCAGGGCCTATTCCTGTGCCCACCAAAAGTAACTGTGAGGGCTTACAGTGTTGTGGCAACACCACCACCACCAAAGGCCCAATTTTTCTACCACTTTTCAGCAATGGCATGTAATTACAATTATTGATCTAATATTTCACAGCAGGGCCTGTTCCTGCGCCCACCAAGAGTAACTGTGAGGGCTTACAGTGTTGAGGCAACACCAACACTTAAGGCCCCAATTTCTGCAGAGTATATAGGGCAGGCCCCTACTTTCAAACATCCAACTTACAAACGACTCCTACTTGCAAACAGAAGGAGACAACAGGAAGTGAGATGAACAAAAAGAAAAAGAAGATATCCCCCGTGGGGTTTTTAAGGCAGCAAGAAATTATAAAAATGATAAGCTGTAACTTTTATTTTGTAGGACTTAACCATGATAGTTAAAATAAGAGCTGTGCTACAGGAGATAACACAAATGAAGCTGGCACAAATTTATACAATGTTCAAGCGCTATAATAGGATAATAATGCTGACGTGTTTCGACCCCGTTGGGTCATCTTCAGAGGATTCAGGAGCTGTAACAAGATTTACGTATTAAAATTCATGAGTGTAACCATAAAAATGTAATATAATATATATATATATGTTTAACAGTATAATTACCAATCCCATTGTGTTTGAACAGTTTCTCCTGAGCCTAAGATTCTCCGAAGTCTCCCCCACCGGGTCCCGGCAGGGGTCCCCGGCCGTCCACCACGTCAACAGGGGGAAGAGGGGCTAATCGTCCGTGCGTGTCTTACAAGGAGTCACACCAAGTGGTTATTTCCCAAGACCAGGGAGGGGCGTGGGGGCAAGCGAGGGAGACCTGCAGTCAAAGCATCAAGTAACAGACAACAGTACCATCAGTGCATTATATTTAGCACGGATAGAAGTATATGTATCATTGTCACTTTTTTTTAAAAGATAACTCTGTTTATAATTTGTTTAATGTTGTCTGTGAGCCTCCAGCAGAAGAAGAGCTGTTATTAGGGCCAAACTTCACTGTGCTCTGCCCAGCACTGATAGCATCGTCTGGGTTCCAGGGACAGGAGATGGTGAACCTTTATCCCCAGACACCAGTTGCAGAGACAGGGGATTTGAAAGACTTTTCTGCTGAGGAAGAACAACCTGGTGAGCCTCCAGCAGAAGAGGAGCTGTTATTAGGGCCAAACTTCACTATGCTCTGCCCAGCACCAACAGAAGTATCTGTGAAGTTACAAGGAACTTCCCCAGCTGAAGCGCTGGCAACCGGACAGAGGGTCCAAGATCTCTGCCCTACACCTGCGGCGGTTCCGGAGGCTCAGGGTGAGAAGGAGGTGGTCACTTCCCAGCAGCAGATCAGGATACAGGGGGAGAAGGGAGAGGAGGTGTTCGTCGTCCCTCCCCAACAGTTAGCCGGAGCAGATGGTGTGGGGTTTCCAGCAGAAGGGCTGGCAACAGGGCCGAGTACTGCTGGACTCTGCCCTCAACTAACAGAGGATGGATGTCCTGTGAAGGTTGATGGGACTTCAGTCTCCACCTGTATACCCCAGGGATGCTGGGCAGTCGGCCCAGATCCACAACAGCATGACGGAGTGAGCCCAGACACCCGTCTTCTCTCCAGCGGCAGAAAGGACTCCAGGGAGAAGGGCCAGTCCAGGCCTCTCCCCAGCGGCAGATATGTTCTCTGAGAGAGGCAGAGGTTGGCTGGGTGAGTAATACTTTGTTTGGAACAATTTGTTTGGGGTACTGTGTGGGTACAGGCATTAGAGGACTGGAACTACTGACTAACTTCGGAGTCAACCCGTCTGGGGTCTCCTCCTGTGTTAGTCTCCTGCCGAAAGGGGAGAAATGTGACAGACCTAGCCGGGAAAGAGACTTTTGGAGGGGACTGCATGCTAGCCTCTTGCCGATCGATCGGGGGCCCTTGCATTTGGGGGAACAGTGCTCTTTGTGAGCTGTATGTCTGGGGACCCTGGATTTGCCATATTGGAATAGTGGCTGATTCATAATGCTGGGACAGATACTGTTAGGAGATGCTGATGTAAATTCCAACACCTGTCTGTCTATTGTCTGCTAAAATGTATATTGTAAATAAGTCTACTATGGGATCTAAGAGTCATTAGATCCCCATTGTTATTTGTGTTAATTAACTCTGCTATTGTGTGAAGAAGAGTCTACGTTGATTGTGATAATGTTGATTGGATTTTCTGAACTACAAGACGGCCAGTCTGGCCTAATGGTCATGTCTGAGTCATCTAGGCTGTCTAAAGGGATTAGTTAATTAGCTCATGTTAATTAGGTTAATTAGGTTACAGCTGTATTGTTAGGGCAATATGAGCAGGAGGTCTGCACCTCCACGTTGAGTGTATAAAAGCCTGTATTTTGTCAATAAAGATAGATTCCTGGTTGAACTTACATACAGCCTGCCTGGTGTTTGTTCTGAGCTATCATAACTGGGTTAGAACGGCACATAGCTGTAATTCTAATCCCGGAGCATTGGATGACCGAACCATCAGACGTTGCAATCTGATTCAATAGCTGCAGAGGAATGTCGGGAGAGTGGAACCGAGCGAGCAAGGGGCTCGTTACATGTATCATTGTCACTTTTTTTTAAAAGATAACTCTGTTTATAATTTGTTTAATGTTGTCTGTGCTTATTGGGGTCAGCGATGTATGGATGTTCCCATAATGGTGATGGTAAAAAAAAGGGGGGGGGGAATTAACAAGGGTAGATATGAATACATGTAGATATCAATATGTCAGAGTATGTAATGTAATAAGTAAATGGTGGTATCTGTGTGTTTGCTGTGAAATAAGTGGCAAAGTAGAGTGGGGATATGGAAATGTAAAGAAAAAGGCGAGTGTGGGGAGAACATGTGAGGTAAGAAGGGGACGGACAGACTAGTAGGGATAAAAGGAAAGGAAAAAAAAAAAAACGGGGGGAAGGGAAGAGGGTAGGAAAGAATAAACGGGAAGGAGGGGGGGATGGTTAGGGGGGATTGGGAAAAAAGAATAGGGAGTGAAGGAAAGGAGCTAAGAGGAAAAGATCCAGAGGAAAAAAGGAGACAAAATAGTGAAGTGTAAGAATGGTGCAGGTGGAGTGATGCTGTGAGTGGAAGGGAAGCATGTGGGTGGGGAAATGGGTAAGTGCAGTGCAAAGGGTCAAATAAAACAACCAAAATGCAATGAAAGCAAAACCATCAGCAAAGAGAACAATCCAACCGTGTCTAAGTGAAAGATGGAAGTGTGATAGTGTACTGGCGAAAATGCATGAGTGCTGGAAAGGGGTGATGAGGTGTCAAGAAAGGAAAGAGATGGGACAGAAGTGAGACAAAGAAAAACACAAAGTGAAGTGCCATGAAAGTGAGCGTGTATTAAGGGTGGGTAAAATCAGATATAGATTGTTCAAAATGATGTAACTAGTCACAATAAGAAGAAATGACGTGGAAGGGACCCACAATACAGGGTATGTCACGTCAGGTCCAACTCATCATTATGTTCAAATACTAGTAATTACCTGTCTCCAGACTTTAGGTCAGTTGGTCAGTCTGATGGAATGGTAGGGACTAAATGAAGATCCCCCAATCTTCTTA
Organism: Aquarana catesbeiana; assembly: GCF_042186555.1. Lineage (NCBI taxonomy): Eukaryota > Metazoa > Chordata > Amphibia > Anura > Ranidae > Aquarana > Aquarana catesbeiana. The sequence continues at coordinate 97,152,916 of NC_133328.1, forward strand.
GTCATTATATATAGGGTGCTGGCCACTGATTGGATGCCTAATTGGGCTGCAGGTGCACGCAGGCTGTCCCCACCCCCCCTCTCTCCAGCAGGGATAGTGCCACCTCTTCTTTTTCTTTTTGACATTTATCGGGGTGTGCAGCACTCTATATCTTCTCAGCATGTGTCCCTCCCCCTTTTCAGGGTCTGAGATGAAATCTACCCCTAGGAAGGGAAATTCTCTTCTGCAAGAGTTAATATGGGAAAAAACGTGTCTCCTCTTCACTGATGCTTTATCACCAATCCTTGTTTCACTAAAAACCCCAAATTTTCAAAAAACATTTGTCACTGGGACAGAAAGTGAGGTGAAATCTTCTGAAGAGGTGCACAGACAGCAAAACAAATGTTACAGGGGTGATAACCCTTCCCTATGTTTTCCCATAAGCTTATAAATAGATTTTTTGGCTGGAGCTACACTTTAAAAATGTACCAGTTCAAAATTACAAACAGATTCTACTTAACAACAAATCTACAGTCCCTGTCTTGTTTGCACCACCTGTATACTGCTGTTCAGAGTATATAGGGCCTGGGGGCCCCACGCCTTTCTTTTTATTAATTTGGGTGCGGGGTTCCCCTTAATATCCATACAAGACCCAAAGGGCCTGGTAATGGACTGGGGGGGGTACCCATGCTGTTTGTCTCACTGATTTTCATCCATATTGCCGGGACCCGACATTATGTTAAAGCCGCAAGCAGTTTTAAATGACTTTTATTCTTTTAAAAATACGATATTTAAAGGAATATTTCACTTTTTTTTCACTTTAAGCATCATTAGAATCACTGCTCCCGAAAAAACTGCAGTTTTTAAAACTTTTTTTTGCATTGATACATGTCCCCTGGGGCAGGACCCGGGTCCCCAAACCCTTTTTAGGACAATACCATGCAAATTAGCCTTTAAAATTAGCACTTTTAATTTCAAACGTTTGAGTCCCATAGACTTTAATGGTGTTCTAAAGTTCGCGCAAACTTTTGGTCCGTTCACAGGTTCTGGTGCGAACCGAACTGGGGGGTGTTCGGCTCATCCCTAATGCTCTTCACTCAGCCACAAGCCCCGTTTTTTGCAAATAACGGGTCCTTCCCAGCTTTCCTGCCCGACATCGTGCCTGACTCCTCGGTTCCTGCAGTCCAGAATAGGGTATGTATGCTTCAGTCAAACAACAAAATATTGCAAGAGGCAATTTCCAAAGCACAACGAGACAATAAAAAGTTTTTTGACAGGAAAAGAAGAGGAGATCTAAGACTTCAAGTAGGAGACAAGGTCTGGTTATCCACGGCCAACTTAAGGTTGTCATTTGCTTCCAAGAAACTCGGACCTAGATACATCGGTCCTTTTCCTGTCAAAAAGGGAAATTAATCCTGCTGCCTATGAACTCTTACTCCAGAGACTTACAGGATTCATCCCATTTTCCAGGTCTCCCTACTAAAGACCGCAAGGGTAGACCCTTTTCCTAGCCATGAGTCAGTTCCGCCCACACCTACTATTATCGACGGTAACGAGGAATACGAGGTCAAGACAATTGTGGCTTGTAGGAAGAGAAGGAACATGACCCAGTTTTTAATCAAGTGGAAGGGCTACGGGCCTGAAGACAACTCTTGGGAACGAGACACCAATCTTCATGCCAAGAGACTGATACAGGCGTTTTTCAAGGCTCACCCCGAAAAGAGGTTACAGATGGGCATCCAGAGGTTGCCCATTGGGGGGGCAATGTAAGAGAAGTCTGGCTAACAGACGTGCATCTGCGCACAAGCATGGGCATACCAGTGTGTGTACAAAGAAGGACTTGTATCGGCGCATGCGCGGGCGTGCACCAATGCGCGCGCTCACGCACGTGCATGTATGGGCACCTAGTAAGCCTATTTAAACTGAACACTGACACATGAACATTGCTGAGTGGTCTTTCAGCTAGTGCTTGTTTACCTGATCTGTTCCATCTTCCCGTGTCTTGACCCAGCTTCGCCTGAACCTTCTCCTTGACCTCCGCCTGCCTACCTGATCCCAGCTTGTCTTTGATTCTGCTTTTGCCTGATGTTCCTGTACCTTGCTGCCTGTCTGTGTACCAAACCTGGCCTGTGTCCTGGCTCTGCCTCTCCTCTCGGTACCTGCTCTGTCCGGCTGTTGATGACCTCCTGGCTTACCTCCCAGCTACGCCTCCATCTGCTGACCCAGCGATACAGAGCTCCGGCTCTCAGAGCCTGCCCAGCGTTCTTCAGCCACCTGGTTCCTGCCAAGGTCCAGCCAGCACCATCCACTACATCGGCCCTCGTGCCACTCTGTGTCCTTCACTCCCTGTCATCAGTACCAGGGGTGTGAGACAGGAGGTGCAAGAGAAGCCCCCTCTCCAGCTCGATCTCCACCAGGTATGTGACAGCCAGCTTTCTTGAATTTGCAGCCTGTGCTGTGGCAGTTTCCTGTCCATCATATCTTCACCCTTAAGTTCATCCTTGCCCTCCATATGACCACAGACAGTTGAGTCGTCCTGTAAACAACCAGTTCCATGCAAGGGTTCAAGAGGCTATGCAGAGGCTCAGGTAAAATGATGTCATGCAGTGGTGCAGCTAGTATGCCTAGAGGGCAGGAGCCTCTATGCGGCTGAGATTCTGTTAGCTCTGCAGGGGCAGACCCAGAGGTGGTTTACCCTGTGCCATCTTTTGCCAGAAAAGGTAATGTGTGACAATGGCACTTGCTTGCTGTCCACTCTTCGACAGGGAAAGTTCACATATGTGCTTTGACTGGCACACATTCACAACCTGGTGGTGCAGCACTTCCTAGATAGGTACCCTGGTTTACAGGATTTTCTGAGGTAGGCAAGAAGAGTTTCTAGCAATTTTAGATGATCATACCCAGCCAGTTTGTGGCTGGGTGAAATTCAGCAGAAATTCCTTCTGCTTGCACACCACCTGATATGTGACATATCTACCCAATGGAATTCAAGCTTGGCCATGCTGCAGCAGCTGATAATGCACCAGCGGCCATAAATGAGGTGCTGTGCGAGTATAGCATTAGGGCAGGCTCTGAGTACTTGGAGTTGTTCTGTACATGTCAGTGGCTTCTTATACAGGATGCATGATTCAGATTGTCACCGTTTGGGGTGGCAACCAGAATGGTGAGCTGTGACAGTGTGGGCATCAACATCACAATCCATGAGGTCTTTCTGCTGGAGCAGATGCTACATGGCATGGGTGGCACAGCAGTAAGAGAAAGAGGAGGACCTTCTTCCTCAGGGCCTGCTATATCCAGACACTGTCTCTGTGAGTCCTCAACAGGTACAGGAGTAGCATGAGGAGGCATTGCATAGTTGCTATTGTGGCCTTCTGGAGGAGGAAATGGGAGTGAGTTTCATCCCTCACAAACCCAAGGAGGTGTATGTGGTTGGGGAAGGGTAGCTTAGGACAACGTCTTTCTCAGCGACCCTGAGGACTCAGGTTTCTCTGTCTCCAGTAACTTGTGGTGGATGGGCTCGTTCAAGATACAGAGCCTGCAAAAAGACTCTAGGATTTGTGGCATCAAGGATAGGGACAATTACAGGTTGGCAACCCTCCTGGATCCATGTTACAAGGGTAATGTCACAGAGCTCCTTACGCCCTTGCAGATTAAGCAAAAGATAAAGCACCTCGGGATAATGATGTAGCGCAACCTGTTAACCTCCTTTCCAGAGGCTGCCAGTGTACTCACACACGATGTATCTCAGAGCCTGCTGTCGTTGAAAGCTGAAGCTGCCCGCGACCTAGATGGGGTAAGTGTCGGCCGACCGACCAGGGGGGGTGGGGGTGTAAGTGCGGGACCCGCCAACAGCTGCCACTGCTAATGGCGATCAAAGGGCTAAATGTGTTCCTAGGGAGTGTTTACTAGCTGTGGGGGATGTGCTTGTACTGTGAGAAGGCAGAAACACAGGATCACTACTTTCCCTTCTCGCAGAACTCCGATCTGCCTTGTTTTCCTAGGCAGACCACCGTTCTGCTTCTCTCGGAAACAAGTACGCCAGACACGCTGATTGGCTCCTGCTGTGTCCAATCACAGCAGGAGTGGGTCGCCGACGGCACGCATGCGCGTCCCAGACCCGGAAGTGCAGAATCATGTACAGGTACGTGATTCTGCACGGTCGGCAAGCAGTTAAAGTCCACTACTACTAATACAACATAAAAGCATCTTGGAATAGAGTTTTTAATATTTGAATGCTTAGCTCATATAACAATTCAGTTGACAGGATGTGCTTCTTCAAATATGCTGTTCACTGTCACCATTTTGCAGTCCATATCTAACCTGTCACTGTCTAATCTAACACAAAGTTCTTCCATTAGACCACACAAAAGAACATTCCAGTTTCACATTACACTTTTCAAGAATCCTCTGATAACAAATACATATGCCCCTACATACTGGAGGGTCCTGATAATGGATATTTCATTGTGATTAATATTGGCTTTCTTAATTCAGTGTAAACAGTACATTCTTTTGTAGGTTTCAAAGCAGCTGAATAAGCTTCTTCCTTGTGGTCTATCAGTAAATTGTTTGCAAGCAGGGAAGACCCAGTAATAGGATATAGAGTTGCACATATTTCCTTTCTATTACTGTGCCGCATTTCTCCACCATAATCATACATAATGATAAGGGAATAAATCCATGTAAACAGAACACAACCCAAATCTGGACAATTAGTAGCAAACACATTTTACAGAGGAATACTAATCCATCAGGTGAAATAATCTGATCAATGGCTAAATTGATCTTGATGACCACTTGGATGTCACTTATCTAATAAGGAAGGAGTGCAGTACTTTTTGTATAAGTCAGTGGTTCTCAACCTGGTTCCAGAAGCCCGCACCGCTCTCCCAGCCTTGTCGCGACCTCCCAGCAGGGCTGTCCCTGGAGCCTGTGGCCACCCAGCTGGGCTGTTCCTGGAGCCCGTGGCCGCCCACTCAGGCTCTTTGCAGCCGCCCATTCAGTTCACGGCATGGCTGGGGGGGGAGGGGCAGAGACTAGAGGTCAGCTGACTGGTGAGGAATGTGAAGTGGGAGGGGGTGGAGGAGACCCTATCTCCTGATTTCGGCATAGGTGTCACTACTGCTAGACACCACAGAGCTGGAGTCACAATGAAGCCGGAGACACAGTGAGTAACACTACCTGTGATTAGAGTTGCCATTAAATATCCCCACTACAGCTCTCAGATCAGCAGATGACCTTGATCAAGAGCACCTAAGTTGGCTGATCAGACCTCCCCCCAGAACTGCCACTGATCCCACCCCGGACCAGCACTGCCACTCATCCCAACTCCCCACCAGCACTGCCACTCATCCCAAATCCCTGCCAGCACTGCCACTCACCCCATTCCCTCCACTCCCCACTAGACAAGTGCACACTGAAATATTTTGTTTTGGAATTTTGTTTTCGTCCGAAAAATAAATTTATTTAGTTACTCCCGAAATTCGTTTTTATTTATTTAGTTTTTCGTTAAAAATTGCATTCGCCCGAAAATCCAAATTAAGGTCGAATCTGTCAATGAACGCTTATGGTGTCTGTCAAATGTTCAAAGAAGATTCGACGGAGCAGCTAAACTGTACGACGCGGTATAGTTTACCTGCTTTGTCGAATCTTCTTAGAACTTTCAACAGACACCATAAGCCAAAGTACGTCTGTACTTAGTTCTAGCTATTTTACTGCTCCTCCTCTTTGGTTACAATCAGCCAATAACATTCATCATCATCATTATCTTTTCTCTCTATATCGAATCTTTTCTCTCTATGTAGAATAATCTTGGACTAATAGAGTTAAGGTTAGGCACATTCGACCACAGGTTTGATGGACACAGATTGTTATTGTCATCATCATGTTGAATCTCCTATCTATATCGAACTGTTGTAGCAACGAAAATGAAAATAAAGCATTTGTTTATGTCGGATCTTTTGTTTTTCGGATTCTGCACTTTCGTTATTGTTTGTTAAAATGATAACGAAAATACCTAAAATTCGGACAAAAATGCATTTGGACGAAAACGAATGCACATGTCTACTCCCCACCAAGGAATAAAAATAGAGAATACATGGAGGGGAGAGGAAAAGAGGGGGAGGAACAAAGAAATAGGGAGAGAAAAAATAAGATAAAGAACAAGAAAGACCACTAGAGAGAGGGATGGGGAAAAAAAACAAGAAATTAGGATAGAGAGGGATAAAGGGGAATCCTAAAATGTACCATAAGGGGTTTTAATACTGTACGAGTGTAAGGGACTCGGGGAGCACTCCATAGGTTAGGGGCGCAAATTACTTGTCTTGCCTTGGGTACTGAAAATCCATGCTACTAAAATCTTCCTGTTAGGGGTCCCCACAACTTGGGAAATTTTATCAAGGGGTCACGGCACTAGTAGGGTTGAGAACCACTGGTATAAGTAGTCACGGCAATATTAGGTTTGACCATTTTTGTAGTGTTACAACCTGGAATTAAACTTCAATGTTGCAAAATACTTTAATTTTGACATAAAGAGAATTAATCAAAAAAGGCAACATATTTTAGCTGTGACAGCATTAACAATTTTTTATGACATGAGCACTTGCATGTCTTTTAGGCTACATTTCTGTGAAGATCTTGGATCCAGCAATTTTGTCTATTCTGGTCATTGCTGGTGGACAGCAACTTTTAAGTCATTTCAGGGTTCTAAACTGGACTGAGGTCTAAGCTTTTTACTTGGCCATTCCTAGAAGTTCAGATCCTTGATTTTTAACTCCTCTGGTGTAGCTTTGTTGGTATGCTTTTGTCTTGCTGGACGGTCAACCTTCCCAAATGTCTTCTATAGTGCTATTTGTTTGGCTCCATCTATCTTGCCTTTAATTCGGATCAGTTTCCCAGTCCCTGTCAATGAAAGCATCTCCAAAATATGATGGTTTTCTGACACATGTAGCACTAAGGCCAAAGAGTTCCAATTCACGTCATTCCACTGCATAAGAGCAGAGAGAGGTCCTAAAAGAAGAAGTGGGCAGCCATCTATATCTTCTGGTCTATAATTTTTTTGTGTTTAGGGGAGCAAAAGTCTGTTTTTTTCCTCTTTCCCTTTCAGAGGCTGTAAGATATTCCATGTGTTTAATTTTGTTAACTTGCCATGTTGATAAGGTGGGGGGAAATTCCTGGGAGAGAGGGCCAGGTTCTAGCTGCGTTCAACAAATGGATCACAAGTGATTTTTCATATCTCTCTCTCGGAAGAGGTGGACTACATAAGTTGTCAGCTCCGAACCCAAGTCAAGGTCAATCAACTTAGTAATGATTGCTTTTTCCTGTATCCAGAAAGTACCAAGTTTACTACATGCCCAGAATTTGTGCACAAATGTGCCTTCCGCAGCTTTGCAATGCCAGCATAATTCCAAAAGATTGTGGAAAAAATGTATGTAGAACAGGTGGCACGTTGTACCATCTGGTTAGTAACCTGTACATAGACACTTGGAACCTGCTAGCTATATAAGAAATTACATCAATTTTAATTCAAAACCATAATGATATAACATGTGAAAAGTTTCAAAGAGATTAATATTTTTCCAAATCTCTGTAAATCTAGAATCTACTGAATGATCTGACACTGAGATGTGCCTAAAATAGAAGTGAAGGGAATAAGAAAAATATAAACTTTATAATTTGTTCCTGTAATTTCCCTGGTATGGAAATACTGGAAAAATCTGTAAGGCGCAAATGCAGGCAACAAAAAAACAATCAACTGTTAAGGCTACCCATTAAACTTTGCAACTACCCTAATATTGGAAAGTCTAGTCATTTTACCCTTTTATTTAAAACATGTAGTCCATATTATAGGTAATCCTAGCTCTAGCTCCTTCTTCATCTCCAGCTACCTCTAGGAATTGTAGAAACAACTGTTCTTTTTTGACCACCCTCAGACTATGGGTATCCTAGCTCACCATACTGTACACCTTCACTTTTAATAGATTTTTAAATGTTTTTCAAAGTACAATTTTTTCTACGCACAAATTAGTAATATAAAGAAACATGCAAATATGATAAATGCACAATTGTTTATGCTTACTATACACTTTCAATCCAAATGTGCAGTCTCGATTCAATCTTCTTTAGATCAGTGGCCTCCAAACTGTGGTCCTGGGGCCAGATATGACCCTTTGATTGCCCTTTTCCAGCCCTGAGGCATTATTCTTGCCACTCACACCTACAATAGGGCATAATTCCTGCCAATGACACCAACAGTGGGGCACAATTCCTTCCGCTGACACCAACGATGGCGCACAATTCCTTCCATGACAACAAAAATGCGGCACTGTTCCTCCCAATGACACCAACTATTTCTCCACCTAATACCAAAGATCGGAAAAGGACATTTGTGGGACTTTGAATGAAGCGCATGGCCTGTAAGGCTCAGTGCCTCCATCCCTGTTTAATTGATGCGAAAAAGGAGGAGGTTAGGACTTTAAATGAGATGCAAACAAAACAGTAGATGGATAATGTTATATTAGAACACACTAATAAAGAAAATACAGTGCTGTAAAAAAGTATTTGCCCCTTTCAGATTTGTAAATTTTTTGCATATTTGTCACAGTTAAATGACTCAGATCATCAAACAAATTTTATCATTACACAAAGATAACCCGAGTAAATACCAAATGCAGTTTTTAAATGATGGTTTCATTTATTAAGGAAAAAAAAGCTGTCCAAACCTGCCTGGCTTTATGCGAAAAAGTAATTGCCCCCTAAACCTAATAACTGGATGTGCCACCCTTGGCAGCAACAACTGCAATCAAGCGATAACTGGCAATGAGTCTTTCACATTGCTATGTAGCAATTTTGGCCCACTCTTCTTTGCAGAATTGTTTTATTCAGCCACATTGAACGGCCTGTGTGAGGTTATGATACAGCATCTCAATTGGATTTAAGTCCGGGCTTTGACTAGGCCACTCCAAAACCTAAATTTTGCTTTGTTTGAACCATTTGGAGGTGGATTTGCTGTTGAGTTTTGGATCATTGTCCTGCTGAATAACCCAAGTGCACTTGAGCTTGAGGTTACGAACTGATGGCCAGACATTCTCCTTTAGGATTTTCTGGTAGAGCTCAGAATTCATGGTTCTATCAATTATGGTAAGTCGTCCAGGTCCTAAAGCTGCAAAGCAGCCCCAGACCATCACGCTACCACCACTATGTCTGACTGTTGAAATTATGTTCTTGTTATGAAATGCTGTATTTGTTTTATCTCATAAGTCCACAGAATATTTGCCTAAAAGTCTTGGGGATAATCAAGATGTTTTTTGGAAAATGTGAGATGAGCCTTTGTGTTCTTTTTGGTCAGCAGTGGCTTTGGCCTTAGAACTCTCCAATGGATACCATTTTTGCCCAGTCTCTTTCTTATTGTTGAATCATGAACACTGATCTTACCTGAGGCAAGTGAGGCCTGCAGTTCTTTAGATGTTGTTCTGGGTTCTTTTATGACCTCCTGGATGAGTCGTCCTCATGCTCTTTTTGTAGTAATTTGGGGGTAATTTTTGTAGGCCAGCCACTCCTGGGAAGGTTCACCACTGTTCCAAGTTATCTCTATTTATGGATAATGGATCTCCCCGTGGTTCACTGGATTTCCACAGCCTTAGAAATAGCTTTGAAACCCTTTCTAGACCAATACATGTTCATTATTTTGTTTCTAATCTGTTTTTAATTTTTTTTTAGATTGTGGCATGATGTCTGGCTTTTTGTAATCTGTTAGCGTGCTTCACTTTGTCAGACAGCTTCTATTTATGTGATTTCTTGATTTAACAGGTTTGGCGGTAATCAGGCCTGGGTGTGGCAAGTGAAATTTAACTCAGCTTTCCAAAAAATTGTGGTTAACAGTTCATTCATGATTCAGCATGGGAGGGGGGAATTACTTTTTCACTTAGCGCCAGGCAGGTTTGAACAGCTTTTTTCCCTTAATAAATGAAATAATAATTTAAAAACTGCATCTTGGATTTACTGGGGTTATCTTTGTGTATTATTAAAATTTGTTTGATGATCTGAATCATTTAAGTGCGAGAAATTAGCAAAAAAAATAAAAATCAGGAAGAGGGCAAATACTTTTTTACAGCACTGTATATGTTAGTAGAATCATGCTAGTACATAATAGTAGTAGTATTAGGAGCTACTTTTGTTGAGCATCCTTATCAATACATTGTAAAAAATTCATGATTACAGTCATTGTACATATAGTAGAACATTACATGATTGTTAAAAAAAAAAAAAAAGATCATAACACATTAGAACATGTGGATATAAGGTTAGGAGCTGATAATGTGGATAGATAGAATACAGCACAGCAGACTAATGGTTGGCAAAAAAAATATATATATACAATTTTGAACATGTATGTGAACGCATGATTGTCTTATTAACATCCTATAAAGCTCGACGTGTTTCATGGAGTCATTTCCACTTCAACAGCAGCAGGTGCAATAAGCATCACTATGTAGAGAAAAAATTATATGATTAAAAGTAGAGTATATAAATAAGATACAATATATAACATAGGAGAGTTCAGTTTGATCTCTGTATCAGTCCCATGTTATAACAGCACTTATATCAGTCCACCAAATTCCATCTGACATAAATATGTTTTCTAAACATAAAACATGATGTGATGACAGTTCAGCTTCTGAAGATAGTAGGTGATTCTAAGTAATAGTCAAAGCATGGACCAAACACCCAGATCTTCACTACGTGAGGCACACTCCCCTACGAGGTTACACTCACCAGAGCTCAGAATATCTCAAGCCTTTAAAGTAAACCCTTGTGCTTCTTTGAGCCTGGGTTCACACTATACCGGGCTGCGGATCGCACAGGAGCGCTGTGCGTCCCTGTTCCCCGTTTCAGGGACGAATCAGGGCCGATTCTATGCCTGAATTCGGCCCTGAAACGGAGCCAAAGATGCACAGCGTTTTTGTGCAGTGCGCTCCGCAGCCGCCCCGGAGATATGTGAACCGGCTCCATAGGGAGCCGATCACATTCTCCTACTATGCAAATTAGATGCGGGGAAACTCACATCTAATTCGCATAGGTGTGAGCCCGGACTAAAGGAAGTCATCAACATTGCAGGCGGATTATAGAGTGTGAATTGCTTATGAATCCTGAATGGAATACTCCCAGGACGTTGCTAAGTGAGGCCTAGTCATCACTGCTCACCTCCACCATTCGAGGGGGAGTTTTTTTTTTTTTTGAACGATTTTCAGATCAGGCCTCACTTAGCAACGGTCAGTCATTAAAAAAAGGACGTTTGTGGGACTTTGAATGAAGCACATAGCCTGTGCCAAAGATTGGGCATTGTTTCCCATTACTGGGCACAGTCCTGCCCCCCTAAAGTCTGAAGGACAGTAAACTGACCCTTTCTTTAGAAAGTTTGGAGACTCCTACTTTAGATCTACCACAACTAAGTAGTACAAATCCACTCAGTTTGCATCTAGTCAAGTAGGCTTTTGTACTACATAATTGATGGTATATCTACTTATGATTATTCAATTAGATTGCAAAGTGAGTGGCAAGCTGTTTAGTTGACCTTAAGTTGTGATGTTCTTTGTGTGTAATATAACGGTTACTCCTAGCTGCACTTTCTGAATCACACAAAAAGCTTTTTGGACATAAACAGAGCGCCCTACAGTAATTGATGTTACATGCTTTCTGATTACTGTCATTAGTAATTAGTGCAGTAATAGTTTGAAAAAAATAGCCACCTATTTCAGCAAAAAAGTAATTTGGAAATCTACAATGCGTTTGTATTTTAGGCTACAACTAAAGAAGAAACTTACTATAAGATTCTTTTAAATTGTCAAATCCCATGATTTTCAAAATGAAAAATCCTCTTCTTGCTGTGGAAAGTACCAAACTAGTCACCTCCAATATTATTTGAGACCATCACAGAGCCCTATAGATCATAGACAACATCTTATTTATTTGGAAAACTGATACTTTTTCTGTATTTTTTCATGCTGATGTTTAATAAATAGAAAAAACCCAGAGCCTAAAGAGGAGCAATAAATTATAAAATGTTAATACGTGGAGCAATAACTGGGATTTTTTTAGTACAACTGCTAAAAGGGGGGATACACATTTTCAGAGACAAATCCTCAGCCTAGGACTGTCCTTGTAATGCCCCGTACACACGGTCGGACATTGATCGGAAAATCCGACAACAAAATTCATGGATTCTTTCCGACGGATGTTGGCTCAAACTTGTCTTGCATACACATGGTCACACAAAGTTGTCGGAATTTCCGATCGTTCTAAACGCGGTGACGTAAAACACGTACATCGGGACTATAAACGGGGCAGTAGCCAATAGCTTTCGTCTCTTAATTTATTCTGAGCATGTGTGGCACTTTGTGCGTCGGATTTGTGTACACATGATCGGAATTTCCGACAACGGATTTTGTTGTCGGAAAATTTTATAGCAAGCTCTCAAACTTTGTGTGTCGGAAATTCAGATGGAAAAAGTCAGATGGAGCCCACACACGGTCGGATTATCCAACAACACGCTCCGATCGCACATTTTCCGTCGGAAAATCCGACCGTGTGTACGGGGCATTAGAGTTAGAGACAGATGGCAATTATTTATTTATCTATCCAGATTTTACTTTGGTATTACTATTTTTATAAGTGGGGGAATTCCCATTTGCAGTAATTCTGTATTTCCTGTGTCTAGGCCATTCACTGTGCAGTTTTGTAATAATTGTACTTACAATACAAGTGCATGAGGCTCAGTCCATTAGTTTTTCATTAGGAGGATTTATTTTTGGATTAATGTGCATTTCTATAAGTTATTAGCTGCATATGGTTAACTCCTCTCCCTGTCCCATGTAAAACACTGAGCATTTCTTCACTACATGCTCTCTGTTCTATACATAAAAGGTGCAGTGAAACTGCCATTCTCATCAGCCAAATTCCTGCCAAGCAAATCCTTTGTCTGCTTGTCTACAATATGTTAAAAGTCTGGGATCAGCACTGTTAGATACAGGGGATTTTGTCTACCAAGCAAAAATGTTAAACCTTCTATAGCTGTTGCATTGTTAGTGCAGGCTCACGATAGCAGCCCCTGTCTGAACTGTGATATATATTGGGGTGTCCAATTTTTCTGTCTGTCAGATTTGTTGGCTCCTGTGTTGGGTTGGACAGCATCCAGCTCAAAGATGTCCCAGTATTCTGGAAAAGTGAGTACAGAGGTTTAGCTTGGCTCTGTATAGTCGATATATGAGAAAGAGCAAAAACCAGTTTCATTGTTTAAATGTGTTATCTCAGGCTGGAAGGACAAGGATATATATATATATATGCATGCAGTGGATAGTCAGCAAATGTGATTCTACTTTATGTAAATAATTTAGTTTATACACGATGTTAACATTTTAAATGCCATGGTTTTCTGAGTCACCTTTTGTGTATATTGAGGATTTCATAATTCTTTTAGTATAACGTGTTATTCAAGGCAACACTATTAAAGGTGAAGCAAGATCACAGCGTTATAGAGCATTATACATCAACATAGACATCCTGTTGTCAGCTAATCAATCAGCAGCATTGAATGCATAGTTTAGGTGCTTTTGCTTTAAAAGAAAGTTCCAGCTTTAAATCTGCTTTCTTTAAAACCTTTACTACAAGTTTCAGGATCACGTCATTGTATGTTTCTGGTCATATTCTCCTTTTTTTTCATACTGTGCCTTTGGCTTTGGTGCCTCTCAATTGTTTGCAAGTTTGTTTGCAAGACCGTACACACGGTCGGATTTTCTGACAGAAAATGTTCTATGGGAGCTTGTTGTTAAAAATTCTGACCATGTATAGGCTCCATCGGACATTTTCCATCACACAAAATTTGAGATCTTGAAAATCTGTTGTCGTAAATTCCGATCGTGTGTACACAATTCCGACGCACAAAGTTCCACGCATGCTCGGAATCAAGCAGAAGAGCAGCACTGGCTATTGAACTTCATTTTTCTCGGCTTGTCGTACGTCTTGTACGTCACCGCGTTCTTGACGTTCGGAATTTCTGACAAGATTTGTGTGACCGTATGTATGCAAGACAAATTTGAGCCAACATCCGTTGGAAAAAATCCATGGATTTTGTTGTCGGAATGTCCGATCGTGTGTACGGGGCATTAAAGTAAACCCGTGCATTGCAGGTACAAGATCTTATACTTAGCTTTCCTTCACTTTTCTTCACTTTCCTTCACTTTCACGCCATTCTGTTCAGCCCCCTAGAACAAATAACGTTAACCCTGTATAAGCTCCAAGTGAAAACCGGGAGCTTACACAGGACTGAGATCCTTACTTCACACCCACATAACAGTGCTGATATCTGAATGGCCAGTCTTCAAGCACTAGTGCTTTTATGTTAAAGAAAAGAGTCACATGTCCCCCATGATGGAAAGTGGCTGGTAATTTTTTCATTTCCGTAAGGTGAATAGATTGGTAAATACGGACAAAGGGAGGATCAGTATAAGCAACTAAGCCTGATACATTAACCTGCATGGACAATTTAATTTAAACTTCACACATTGCTAAATCTATATACAGACCACAGATGGTGGACAACTGTGCTTGCACTGTCTGGCTGTTGAAAGATCTTTCACACTAGTAAGCATGCACGTTTGTTTTGGGTGAACATGCATGTTTGGTTTACAAAGGTTGTAGAAAAGAACATTCTGGAAAAAAATATATAAATCAGCCAGAAAAACCTTGCTGGACAATTACTTTGTTGTCAAAGAGTGCTGAGCAAGGCATGTCTGCCGATGTCAGGGACGTAATGTATGCACAAGAAAGCTGCCTGATTAAACCATAGCAGGTTTGGGGCACCTTAACTACTGGGGGGGGGGGGGGGGGGGCAGTAACAGTTAATATTATCTTGTCAGCAGACCATTTATTTTAACAACATTTGTACTATAATATTATATTTACTTTTAACATTTTTTCCTGTAAAAGTCCCCCTTGTATAGACATCTAAAAGCACCAAGACAGGTTGTGGGTGCTGCCATCTTTAATGTGATCAGCCCCAGCAGATGTCATTCAAGTGATATTCTATAGTATTGCCCTTCTCTTCTCCCCTGGCATCTGAGTAAAAGGTTTTGTAGATAAGTGAGGGGAGGAGGAGATGTTTGTACTTGGCCATTGTTCAGAATTAAAAGCACATCCATTATTACCTTCTATGGCACCCTTTTTCAACCCTTTTACCATAGGGGAACTTTTCAATTAATTTTCAGTTCTCAGGGAACTTCTGCTAAAATGAGTACATTGGGTATCATTGGGAAAGTGCCCCTTACATTGATGGTCAATGGGAAGAATGCCCCCCTTAAATTTATGGTCAGTGGGAAGAATACCTCACTTACAGAGGTGGTCAGAACGCCACCCTTACCCTACTGACGTGGCATTAGATCTAGAACTATGCAGGCATCATTGGATTGGAGGTTGATCAACCACAGATTAAGGAACCCCTGGCAAGCTCTGGAGAAACCCTAGGATTCCATAGAACGCTGATTGAGAATGCCTGCTTGATTGAGTATGCGCAAAGATAGGAGTTTGGAAAGTAGTGTTCAGCACTAGAGAAAGCCAGAGCTGTGGCTTTTGAGTGTTGTCAGGGCCAAGGTAAGCTGGACAGTGTGAGGAGAAAATTATATATTTACATGTGATAAGAACAGCCTGGGTGTAAGGGGGTTTCAGCGAGAAAAGTAAACCTACATATAAAATTGTAAAAACGCAACAGAAGTTTAAAGGCAACATCTTGTTTTTTTTTATCCTGGCTTCAGTTGGTACGTAAATGGCCTACAGCTATAGCAGGTGCATGTTCCCTCATTAGTCAAAGCTGCACAAGTTGTTTTTTAGGAGTTCAATTCTTAACCCAAGAAGCAAGAATCCAGCACTTCCCAACTCATGATGACCTCTAGACACCTTGTGGGATCCACTGGAAATCCTGCTTTTAACCACTTCAATACAGGGCATTTAACCCCCCTTCCTGCCAAGGCCAATTTTCAGCTTTCAGCTCTGTAACATTTTGAATGACAATTGCGCGGTCATGCAACACTGTACCCAAAAGCAATTTTTATATATTTTTTCCCCACAAATAGAGCTCTCTTTTGGTGGTATTTGATCACCTCTGCGTTTTTTATTTTTTGCGCTATAAACAATAAAAGACTGACAATTTTGAAAAGAATACAATATTTTGTACTTTTTGCTATAATAAATATCCCAATTTAAAAAAAAAAATTATTTTTCCTCAGTTTAGGCCACTATGTATTCTTCTACATACTTTTGGTAAAAAAAACCAACAAAACGCAATAAATGTATATTAACTGGTTTGCGCAAAAGTTATAGCACCTACTAGGTAATTGATTTATGGCATTTTTTTTTTTTTTTACTAGTAATGGCGGTGATCTGCGATTTTTATCATGACTGTGATATTGCGGTGGACAGATTGGACACGTTTAACACTATTTTGGGATCATTGACATTTATACAGCGATCATTGCTATAAATATGCACTGATTACTGTTTAAATGTCACTGGCAGGGAAGGAGTTAACACTAGGGGGCGATCAAGGGGTTAAATGTGTTACCTAGGGAGTGATTCTAACTGTGGGGGATGGGACTGACTAGGGGAGGAGAGCGATTGGTGTTCCTATATACTAGGAACACACGGTCTGTCTTCTCTCCCCTGACAGGACGTGGATCTGTGTGTTTTTATACACACAGATCCACGTTCCTGCTCTGTCACGAGCGATCGCGGGTGCCTGGCCGACATCGCAGCCGTCGGCATGCGCATTGTCTCCTCGGAGACGAGCGCGCCCCCTATACCGACGGGAAGCCGAGGATGCCACATGACATCCACCCAGGATGGGAGTTTCCATCTGCGGACGTCATATTACACTAGGCGGGTATTGAAGTGGTTAAAGCTGAAGTTTAGTGAAAAAATATTTTTGTGGAAAAATTACCAGGGATATAACTCACCTGCAATGAAGTATCTTCTGCCTTCCCCTCCCCCTTCCACTCACAGAATTCCTTGCATTCACCTGACATTCACTTGCCTCTCTTCCACTCCATTCTTTAAAAAGAATGCAAGGAAAAAAAAAACCTTTTTTCTCTGATGCCTATAGACACAGGCCTAAAATGCCCAAAAGGTAAATCCAATCCTTATTGCAATGTAATATTTGAGCGTGGGTGAAGCCCAGTATCAGGCATACAGAAATATCAACAACTCCTCACATTTTGCTGAATGCGGCCAGAGATCTGAATTAAAGGAACCCAAACCTGCTGTTTGTTAGTGTTGGTTAATCAGCTATGGTGGCATGAAAGTAAAAATTAAAACAGTTTCTTGATTGCTTCAATCTGCTCTACAGAAACGTGATCTTGCTTCATATGTGAAAGATCCCCTTAAAATACATGAATAGATTTTTGATAGTTTGCTCATCTGTGATGATGAAATACAGAAGAGTGAAAATTCCTAAAAAATAATGACTAATAATGACCGGGCGTGTGCCTATGAGATGATGTGTGCCTACATGTTGCAATATTTTCCCCAAACTCACGCAGTAAAAGCTTTTATTTTTCAGAATACATTTTTTAGACGACAAATGTAGACAGAAATGAGTAATAATAAATATCCATCATACTCAATACTGAAGTGAAAATGGGATTTTAAGTAGGTCCATATTATATCTGTAGATTCTGGTGTGAAAAGTTACAAGTGATATCATCTCATTTTAAAACTTCTGTAAATCCAGTGGAGACATTTGTCAGGTTTATGGACAGGGGCATCTGCAAACACTTTTCCTAAAGCCCATTTTTTTCCCAGGTTCTCTTTTTTGTTAAAATTTCAGTATCTGTTTGTTAAAAAGCTAATTATACATTGTTCTGAGATTAACTCAATTCCTTAATGTGAAACTTAACTCCCAAAAGAGTGTTAGTTCTGTCCCCCCACCCCAAGCTGAAATCTTTTTTCCTCTAGATGTAAAGAGTGCCCCCTTGTCCTCTGTGATGACCTTAAAGTGAATAACTCAAAACCAAGTTCACTATATGGACCACTTACAGTGCCTTGAAAAAGTATTCATACCCCCTGAAATTTTCCACATGTTGTCATGTTACAACCAAAAACGTAAATGTATTTTATTGGGATTTTATGTGATAGACCAACACAAAGTGGCATATAAATGTGAAGTGGAAAGAAAATGATAAATGGTTTACAAAATTTTTGTGTGGCTTGCATCTATATTCAGCCCCCTTCACTCTGATACCCCTAACTAAACTCTAGTGGAAACAATTGCCTTCAGAAGTCACCTAATTAGTAAATAGAGTCCACCTGTGTGTAATTTAATCTCAGTATAAATACAGCAGTTCTGTGAAGCCCTCAGAGGTTTGTTAGAGCATCATGAAGGCCAAGGAACACACCAGACAAGTCAGGAATAAAGTTGTAGAGAAATTAAAGCAGGGTTAGGTTATAAAAAATATCCTAAGCTTTAAACATCTCACATAGAACTGTTCAATCCATCATCTGAAAAATGGAAAGAGTATGGCACAACTGCAAACCTACCAAGACATGGCCGTCCACCTAAACTGATAGGATAGCATTAATCAGAGAAGCAACCAAGAGGCCCATGGTAACTCTGGAGGAGCTGCAGAGATCCACAGCTCAGGTGGGAAAATCTGTCCACAGGACAACTATTAGTCGTGCACTCCACAAATCTGGCCTTTATGGAAGTGTGGCAAGAAGAAAGCCATTGTTGAAAGAAAGCCATAGGAAGTCCTGTTTGCAGTTTGTGACAAGCCATGTGAGGGACACAGCAAACGTGTGGAAGAAAGGGCTCTGGTCAGATGAGATCAAAATATAACTTTTTGGCCTAAAATCAAAGTGCTATGTGTGGCGGAAAATTTACACGCACATCGCCCTGAACACACCATTCAGCAGGGACAGGGAAGCTGGTCAGAGTTGATGAGAAGATGGATGGAGCCAAATACAGGGCAATCTTAGAAGAAAGAAGTTAGAGTCTGCAAAACACTTGAGACTAGGGCAGAGGTTCGCCTTCCAGCAGGACAATGACCCTAAACATACAGAATGAGCTACAATGGAATGGTTTAGATCAAAGCATAGTCATGTGTTAGAATGGCCCAGTTAAAGTCCAGATCTAAATCCAATTGAGAATCTGTGGCAAGACTTGAAAATTGCTGTTCACAGACGCTCTCCATCCAATCTGACAGATCTTGAGCTATTTTGCACAGAAAAATGGGCAAAAATGTCACTCTCTAGATGTGCAAAGCTGGTAGAGACATACCAAAAAACACTTGCCGCTGTAATTGCAGTGAAAGGTGGTTCTACAAAGCATTGACTCAGAGGGGGCTGAATACAAATGCACGCTGCATTTTTCACATATTTATTTGTAAAAAGATTTGGGAAATCATTTGTCATTTTCCGTCCACTTCACAATTATGTGCCGATTTGTGTTGGTCTCTCACATAAAATCCCAATAAAATACATTTATGCCCTGTACACACGGTCGGACATTGATCGGACATTCCGACAACAAAATCCATGGATTTTTTCAGACGGATGTTGGCTCAAACTTGTGTTGCATACACACGGTCACACAAAGTTGTCGGAAAATCCGATCGTTCTGAACGTGGTGACGTAAACCACGTATGTTGGGACTATAAACCGGGCAGTAGCCAATAGCTTTCGTCTCTTAATTTATTCTGAGCATGCGTGGCACTTTGTGCGTCAGATTTGTGTACACACGATCGGAATTTCCGACAACGGAATTTGTTGTCGGAAAATTTTATAGCCTGCTCTCAAACTTTGTGTGTCGGAAATTCCTATGGAAAATGTGTGATGGAGCCTACACACGGTCGGAATTTCTGACAACAAGGTCCTATCACACATTTTCCATCAGAAAATCCTATCGTGTGTACAGGGCATTAGGCTTTTGGTTGTAACATGACAACATATGGAAAATTTCAAGGGATATGAATACTTTTTCAAGGCACTGTATGTACTTATACATATTGAACAGAAAAAAACTACTAGTGTGTACTAGGCTTTTAACTGGGTTTGGTAAAGTAGAAGTAAGGTCAAAGCTCTTTTGGCCCTACTACTCATATGGGTCACAGGAGTGCACTTAGTTCTGCACTCCTGTGACCTGTATTCAACTGATGTCACTTAGCAGGTCCAGGCTCTGTAGAGATCCCAACTTTAATGTCGGGATCAACCCAGATGCCTGAGCAGCAGCTGGCTCAGCCTCTGAGCAAGCCGCTGAAAGACTAAGCCAGCCGCTCTCACCACCTTCACAGCCCTGTGCTCCAATGAGCACTGGAGGGGCAGAGCAGAGACCCGTGACTGACAGTCACTGGTTCTCTGCTCATTGAAGACCGAGATCTGAGCAACCAGCGGTCTTTGATGGCTCAGTAATCAGCATAGAGGCGGCAGGGGGACAGATGCAGCTTTGGACCAATGCTGCATCTACTTAAGTGAGTATGTATGTTTGTTGTTTTAAAATCCCTCACTTATCTTTTAAATGAGCAAACATTTCAAATGGGAAAGCCACATCAAAAATCATGTTAAGGTAAATATGATATCATTTTCCTTTAAGTGATGTTCAGAGGATGGAACAAACAGACTGTATAATATAGCTATTTAAGCACAATCCCCCAGTTAATTTGTATGTGCCAGTCTTTCAACTGTCATTCTGCAGCAACTGGAGGATGCTGAGACTCTGGGAAAAGGTCATGTGAATAACCATCAATGACATGTATATAATGGCTGTGTATAATACCTAGAACACACTATATTAAGTAGATAGCATGTCATCTTTGTGAATACCATACAAATACATATATATGTATCAAGATTCTGTGCAAGCAGCCCAGTCACTACATAATTCAAGACTGACAAGTACATAGAAATTTAGCAGAGTGCCTAAAGGAAAACATGTCCATCAAGTCTGCCCCTTTTTTTCTGTAAACTTTTTTATCTGAGTATAGCTCTATGTATGTTTTTTCCCCAAGCATGTTTAAATGCACTTATTGATGACTGGCTAATTTTCTATATAAAGGCTGTCTTGGTTGCATATTGCCCCCTCTCCCATCCATCATGGGACACACAAAGTGGATTTTAATTTTCCTGTTATGAAGACTGTTTTTATGGTGTCTGTTCTAAAATTGCACAACCTCTGCAAAACAGGCAGGTATAGGGCATGCACCTGAAAAAGTACATTCTTTGTTTTATGTTTTCATGATAGCCTTTGAATGAAGTTTAAAATTAAACCAAACTTAAGATATAGTTTTTCATGCTATCAAAATGAATATTTAACACATGCAGGTATTTGTTACTTCTCATACAGGCCAAAGTACTAGCCATGAAAAACCTTTATCTACCTTTTCCCCCCCAGAAGACCTTTGTCATTGTTTTGGTACCATCCATGGTTAGCTCAGCACTTTCTTCCTAGACTAAAATCTATGCCTTTAGATGACACAGGCTTATAAATCCTGGGGCCCGTGTAGTATTGCACTGTGTGACTTGCAACAAACTTACAGCATTGAAGTCTGGGAGAGGAGACTGGAAAATGTATTTTCTCCTACTTGATGCAAACTGATAATATCATTCTCCCAGGAAGGTCCTCTCAGTCTAGACACTTGCCTGCTTTCTCATAATAAATAATAGCACTTTTTGGATGTGAATGAATGATTTATTCTGTCTTGTTTTAGATCATCTTTTTTGAGGGAAAATGCTTCACAGGACGAAAGCTGGAAGTCTTTGGGGACTGTGACAACTTTCAGGACCGGGGGTTCATGAACCGCGTCAATTCCATCCGAGTAGAAAGTGGAGCATGGATCTGTTATGATCACCCTGACTTCAAAGGACAACAGTACATTCTGGAACGAGGAGAGTACCCAGACTTCCACCGCTGGAACGGACACAATGACCACATGGGATCTAGCAGGCCTGTCAGAATGGTTTGTGTTTTATTTATTGCCTTACTATAATTTATAAATGTATTTCTTGCTATTACTTAACTAGATGATGTCTAGGAGGGCTTCTCCATTCCTTGTAGACTAAACCAGCTTCTGATGCCACACTCTTTCTTCTGGTCAGTGGTGGACAAGGACAGGGCTCCTGGACAAAAAAAATCCTGGCCATTCCTTCTGTGCTTACCACTGTTCAGGGTGTGCATGCATGACAACTCTCAACATCACCTCTTTTCCCTAGTACACCCTACAAGTCAATACTCTGCTCTTCTTAGCAGCACCTGTTGCAGTCCTGTTTCTTCCAGTGTCAGTGAACTAATTGGTGGAGTCCTCAAAGTGGAACTAAACCCTCCTATCCTTTACAGCCAAGGGAGCTGCCATCTTAACTTCTGATTAATCTTCAGTTTACATGGTGCTGCACATGTGATCAGCCATTTGATGGTTTGAAAGTTTGGTTGAGGACTGATATAAGCACACTAGTAACCATAACAGTTATCATTCAAGACATTCCTTGAATGTAACTGTTTTGGGAAACCGTTTAATTGGTAGGTTTAATTCTGCTTCAAATGTTTAAGCTTCCTTAATGCAATATTCTCAAAATGCAAGCTTGCCATGTTGCTTATAACATATTCTTTGCCTTTTGCACTACCTTAATGAATACGCATAATTTCTGCCACCAAAGTATCATATATGTTCATAGTAAAAAAAATAGGGCATTCAACTTTTAAAATTGTATTTAAAAAAAAAGGCAAATGGCAATTGTCTGTATATGCATATTGCATATTAGTCCATGGGCGTCCGCAGAACTTTTTTCAGGGGGGGGCATCATTTTAGGGTCACCCATGTGCCGCCCCATTTTCAACAATGTCATTATGACATTGTCATGGTCAGAGACTACAGACATAGTACAGTCCCTAGGATAAGTAATGGATAATGGCCAACAGGCACTCTTACCAGACCCAGCGAAATTACAGAAGTGATCCCTCCGGCTGAAGGATCGCTCACTCTGGGTTCCCCGGGGGCGATTCTGTTCAGTAGTGTAGCATGTCTGTACCCTGGCAGTGGCTTAGTCTTTCTCTCTCTGGTGGTGCTGGGTAGCATGGCTCTCTCTGGTGGTGCTGGGTAGCATGGCTCTCTCTTGTGGCACTGGGTAGTGTTTTTTTTTTCTCTGGTGGCGCTGGGTAGCGTGGCTCTCTTTGGTGGCAGTGGGTAGCATGGCTCTCTCTGGTGGCGCTGGGTAGTGTGGCGCTCTCTCTGGTGACACTGGGCAGCGTGGCGCTCTCTCTGGTGACACTGGGAAGCGTGGTGATCTCTGGCTTTCGCCCAGCACACGCCTCTTCATTTGTCCTGTAGCACTCCCTCAGCTTTTTGTGCAGGCTGCAGTCTCTCAATCTCTCTCTTGATCGAGCTATAGCCTCCTTCCTGTGGAAAATGGGGCTGCCAATCTTCGGGACTACATGTCCTATGATGCTCTCATAGTCTCCTTTGATTGGCCCTCAGTTATGGCAAATGGGGAAGAAACGGAGCGGGTAGGAAGCTGGACGGGGAACCTAGTGAGAGCTGCCGTCTCTATTCCCTGACAGGAGAAAGGGGGGCGAGCGGGGGAAACCTCTGACAGCCTGCAGCTCGCCTTTCTCCTGACACAGTGCCACCGAGTTCTCTGCTGGACTAAGCAGGGAAAAGATCCTGCAGTCACACTACACTGATGGGGGGCTTGACAGCACCTTGATGGTGTCACCCCGCTGGCTGCCCGCACCCCCATAGCAACGCCACTGTGCTGAATGTGTCCCGATCCAATCCTTGATTCCGGGGGGGGCACTTGACCCCCCTTGCCCCTACCTGCGGACGCCCATGTATTAGTCATATGTGTTTCAGCAGTTAAGGTAGATGGTGATGCTTACTCTAGTACATTTGCTGTTTTTCTTCCAGCATGGAGAACACTACAGACTGGAGCTGTTCGAGGGATGCAATTTCACTGGTCAGTGCATGGAGTTCTGTGAAGACTGTCCTTTCCTTCAAGGACGGGGCTGGAACAAAAACTGTGTGAACGCCATCAAAGTCTATGGTGATGGAGCGTAAGTATCACATACTAATGGGAACAAGATGCAGATAAAAAAAAACCTTCACAAGTTTAAAACCTTCACAAACTTAAAACCATTTTAGTAACTTTTACACCATCTTACTACTTTGCATAGAAGAATGCTTGCAGTATTTGAAAGCTGCTGACTTTTATTTTTTTATTTTTTTTAAGCGGAACTCCGCTTTAAGCTCAACGTTTAGAGGCAGAAAAAAGAACCCTTCTGTTTTGCGTTTTTGAGAGTAGTTTTCCGGTGGGAAAAAAATGCTAAATGCTCCGAAACGCTTCTAAACACTCTTAAACACCTATACAAAATCTCTCTATATATATGAGCGTTTTTTTCTGCCAAAATAATTGGCTTTTTTTAAGCTCAGTGTGCATGGACCCTAAAAATGAATTAAACAGCATTTTCAGTTTGTGGTGCTCAGAAACAATTTAGTGCTGTTTTAACTTGAACCTGTGAACCTGGCACCTTTTCTTAGTACTTTGAGTTACTGAGCCAAGGCAAGCTTATTAAGTCAGAGCTCTTAGTTTACAAAGGCATTGTGTGTCATATACAACTGCAATGTATTTCTTTTACAGACAAAAAATATACACAAAAGAAAAAACTAGCAGGTGCGCTGATCAACAGCCCTCCAGCTGGCTATTGGTGATAATAGACAAGTCAAAGGGTGCTGCCTCTCTCTATGGATCCTCTGGGTGGCAGGAACACATCTAGACAAAAAAACAAAACAAGAGAGCGTAAAGCCACCCTAGTGTAACTCGGCTTTACTATGGTAAAGTTAAAAACACTACAATGGTCAAACTCGCATTATGTGAAGATAGATACAGCATAAGGATTCCACGGTGGAATCCTTATGCTGTATCTATCTTCACACAATGCGAGTTTGACCATTGTAGTGTTTTTAACTTTACCATATTAAAGCCGAGTTACACTAGGGCGGCTATGAGCTCCCTTCTTTTGTATTTCTTTTAAAGAAAATACGTTTTCCACCTTTCTCATCTTTTTTGGTATCATAGTACTTCTGATCACTTTTACATGAACTTGCAGTAGCAGATCCATGGCTTTACTACGTATAGGTTTCCTGATGGAGACAATAGTGCATCTGCATAGCATGATGGGGGGAAACAAAGGACAGCAAATGGGAAATAGGGATATAGTGTTGTCACTCAAAAACAAAATGCATCAAAACCTTAATAGAAAGCTTGCCTTTTTTATCATTGAGCACTGAAGATAACATTTTCACATATTAAATTAGATTTTTGTTATTTAGTTGGGGTATACTTTCAGCAAAAGGCTTTATAGAATATAAGAGATCGGAAACACAAAACACGGTTCATGCGGATAAAAACACCTTTTAATGAATCTGAAAAATAAAATTGCACTTAACAGCAAAGTGGCTTGATCAGGGCATATCGCCAGGGACAAATACCAGGTCACATCAACAGAGGCTTAAGATACTCTCACTAGGAAAGAGGCATCAGGAGAGCTATGACCAGAGATGGTGTCATCTGGAGTGAATACTGCAGGAACCATGTGATGGTCATTGACAAAAATTAGAAAACCGTTTTTTGTACTTTGGGTAGAGTACCTCCATTAACATGGTATACGGCCCATACCCCTCCAGAACATGCCTCACTCTGGTTCTCAGGCTCCAAGCAGCTTAATTGGGTGCCATTTTTTTGTCTTCTCCTAGCCTATTTAAAGGTTACCATAGTGCCTCACCCTCCACTCTGATGAAGGGAAATGAGCCTCATAGCATGTTAGTGGAGGTACTCTATTTATCCAAAAGTCTCGTTTTCTAATTTTTGTATATGACAACCACATGGTTCCTGCAGTGTTCACTCCAGATTATACCATGACCAGGGTACAATTTAGCAAACAGCTAGATATATAGAAGGAATACATACAATAGAACAGTTTTTCCTGCCAAAGGATTTATATTTCTGTCCATACAGTTTTGAGAAATGATCAAATAATGTATATACACTGTTAATACTCATAAACAGTTTATTTCATGCTGTATAATACACAATCTATTCCTTAAAACTGCCCATATGTGTTCTACTTGTCAGCCATGTGAGCCATGTGAGGCTGTTTTGACCTTCTTGGATAAAAATCTTTGTTTCAAATAGTTTTTATTAAAGCTTGAACGCAGACATGTACAAATAGCAGTTATCATACATATAAATAATATAAAAGAAGCAGTAATAATGTTACAAAATCCAGCATTTTTAACTACTTCAGCCCCAGAGGATTTGGCAGCTCAATGACCTCTGCGATTTTTTTTTTTTGCGATATAAATGGAAAATTTAGAAAAAAAATTATATTTTCTACCTTTTGTTATAAAAAAAAATTAACAAACTCAATTTTAGTCATACATTTAGGCCAAAATGTAATCAGCCATATGTCTTTGGTAAAAAAAATCAATAAGCATATATTTATTGGTTTGCGCAAAAGTTATAGCGTCTACAAACTAGGGTACATTTTCTGGAATTTATGCAGCTTTTAGTTTATGACTGCCTATCTCATTTCTTGAGGTGCTAAAATGGCAGGGCAGTACAAACCCCCCCAAATGACCCAATTTTGGAAAGTAGACACCCCAAGGAAATTACTGAGAGGCATGTTGAGCCCATTGAAAATTTTATTTTTTTGTCACAAGTGATTGAAAAATGACAAAAAAAAAAAAATGCACAAAGTTGTCACTAAATGATATATTGCTTACACATGCCATGGTTATATGTGGAATTACACCCCAAAATACATTTTGCTGCTTCTCCTGAGTATGGAGATACCTCATGTGTGAGACTTTTTTGGGAGCCTAGCTGCGTACAGGACCCTGAAAACCAATCACCGCCTTCAGGATTTCGAAGGGTGTACATTTTTGATTTCACTCCTCACTACCGATCACAGTTTTGAAGGCCATAAAATGCCAAGATAGCACCCCCCACCCCCAAATTACCCAATTTTGGAAAGTAGACACCCCATGCTATTTGATGAGAGGCATGTTGAGTCCATGGAATATTTTATATTTTGCCACAAGTTGCGGGAAAATTAAATTCATTTTTTTTTTGCACAAAGTTGTCATTAAATGATCTATTGCTCAAACATGCCATGGGCATATGTGAATTTACACCCCAAAATACATTCTGCTGCTTCTCCTGAGTACGGGGATACTACATGTGTGAGTCTTTTTGGGAGCCTAACCGTGTACAGGACCCCAAAAACCAATCACCGCCTTCAGGCTTTCTAAGGGCGTAAAATGGTGATTTCACTTCCTTACTACCTATCACAGTTTCAGAGGCCATAAAATGACAAGATAGCACAAAACTCCCCCAAATGACCCCATTTTGGAAGGAAGACACTTCAAGCTATTTGATATTTGGGATATTTATTATAGCAAAAAGTAAAAAATAATGCGTTTTTTTTTTCAAAATTGGCGCTATTTTTCTGTTTATAGCGCAAAAAATAAAAACCGTGATCAAATACCACCAAAGGAAAGTTGAAGGGAAAAAGGACGTCAATTTTGTTTGGGAACCACATCGCAGGACCGCGCAATTGTCAGTTAAAGCGACGCAGTGCCGAATCGCAAAAAGTGCTCTGGTCTGTGGGCAGCCAAATGGTCCGGGGCTTAAGTGATTAAACTGTTCCTTTCATTTTTTATTTTATTTTTTTATCATTTTTATTGTTATCTAAGGGAATGTAAATATCCCCAATTGATAGCAATAGGTAGTGACAGGTACTCTTTTTTGAAAAAAATTGGGGTCTATTAGACCCTAGATCTCTCCTCTGACCTCAAAGCATCTGACCACAACAAGATTGGTGTGATAAAATGCTTTGCCAATTTCCCAATGGCGCTGTTTATATCCGGCGAAAGTCCAGCAACATACCAGTACGCTGCTGGTCCTTGTTGGGCATACATTGTAATGTTCTTTTTTTCATGCAGCCTGTGGGCTGAACGAAAAAAAGAGATTGATCGGTGGGTATGCCCACCATTAGAATACCACCCTTCATCCACCCACTTCTAATGATGCATCATTTTTTTTTAACTGTGGTGGTGAAATCACCTCCGACAGCACTGGAGTCACGGCTTTACGTATCGTGGGAGCAAACACCGTTGCTGTCAATATAAATAAACCCGTGCTGCAGCTGAATGGCGTACCTGCTAAGCAAATGATGGTTAACAATAAAGCAAAGTAACATTACAGTATAACAGTAATGCCCCGTACACACAGTCGGACATTGATCAGACATTCCGATAACAAAATCCTAGGATTTTTTCCGACGGATGTTGGCTCAAACTTGTCTTGCATACACACGGTCATACAAAGTTGTCGGAAAATCCGATCATTCTGAACGCGGTGACGTAAAGCACGTACGTCTGGACTATAAACGGGGCAGTAGCCAATAGCTTTCATCTCTTTATTTATTCTGAGCATGCGTGGCACTTTGTGCGTCAGATTTGTGTACACACGATCGGAATTTCCGACAACGGATTTTGTTGTCGGAAAATTTTATAGCCTGCTCTCAAACTTTGTGTGTCAGAAAATCCGATGGAAAATGTGTGATGGAGCCCACACACGGTCGGAATTTCCAACAAGGTCCTATCACACATTTTCCGTCGGAAAATCCGACCGTGTGTACAGGGCATTAGACATACCATACCTGCAAAGCAAATACAATAAAACATAGTAAAAATAAAACATTGCAATCTGTGCCTAAAAAAATATATGCCGAAGCATGGGGGCAATCCGCCCCTAATGTTAGGAGCAAATCGCTCCTCCACCCCTGCTGCCCCCATGCTTTGGCATATATGGTCTTTTTTTTTTTTTAACTGTGGTGGTGAAATCACCTCCGACAGCGCTGGACTCACGGCTTTATGTATCGTGGGAGCAAATGCTGTTGCTGTCAAGATAAATAAACCCGTGCTGCAGTTGAATGGCGTACCTGCTAAGCAAATGATGGTTAACAATAAAACAAGGTAACATTACAGTATAACAGTAATGCCCCGTACACACGGTCGGATTTTCCGACGGAAAATGTGTGATAGGACCTTGTTGTCGGAAATTCCGACTGTGTGTAGGCTCCATCACACATTTTCCATCGGATTTTCCGATCATGTGTACACAAATCCGACGGACAAAGTGCCACGCATGCTCAGAATAAATAAAGAGATGAAAGCTATTGGCCACTGCCCCGTTTATAGTCCCGACGTACGTGTTTTACGTCACCACGTTCAGAACAATCGGATTTTCCGACAACTTTGTGTGACCATGTGTATGCAAGACAAGTTTAAGCCAACATCCGTCGGAAAAAATCCTAGGATTTTGTAGTCGGAATGTCCGAACAAAGTCCGACCGTGTGTACGGGGCATTAGACTTACCATACCTGCAAAGCAAATACAATAAAACATAGTAAAAATAAAACATTGCAATCTGTGCCTAAAAAAATATATGCCGAAGCATGGGGGCAATCCGCCCCTAATGTTAGGAGCAAATTGCTACAAAATAGAGAGAACGATAGATATAGAACAATAGTGAGCGAACAGTAGAGCGGACAGTAGAGAGCGAACATAAGAGAGAGAACAATAGAGAGAGAGGAAAAAAATACAACCACAACTATTTTTGTTTTTTTTATTTAATATTTTTTGTGTGTTTTTTTCCCACTTTTTTCACTTTTATAAAAACTGTAAAAAAACTGTAAACTGAACGTTGCAGATTAGGGTCTCTAAAAATGTGATGGCCATCACATCTTTCGAGACCCTGTGTTAGTGTGCCTAGGACTGTGTGGTGCTGTACCCTACGCTAAAACTCCACTAGTGTGTGGTAGCGTTTGAAACATTCACCAATGCAGGGACCAGGTTGGTCATGACAGGAGGAACAATAAAAACGGGTTAACGCCTAAATCCGCGTTTGCTGCAGACACAACATATTTTTTGGGGTTTCTTTGGGTAGGGGTACCAGGGAGGACAAAAGGAAAATGCCTCTCATGCAACCGGCTCACTGCATTTGGATTAGGAAGTTGGGCAAGAGCACCATCTGGAAACAGAAGGGCTCTGATGATCTCTTCCTGGAATTTAAGGAAGGATCCAGTCCGTCCTGAAGCTTTGTATAGCACAAAAGCGTTCAGCAAAGCCAATTGAAATAAATAAACAGACACTTTTTTGTACCAGCGTCTGGCCTTACGGGCAATTAGGTACGACACCAACAACTGGTCGGTGAGGTCCTACCCACCCATGTTAAGGTTGTATTCATGGACACAGAGGGGTTTCTCCATAACACCAGTCGCCGTAGGAATTTGGACTGCCATGTCTGCATGAAATGAGGACAGAACAAAAACATTCCGTGAATCCCTCCACTTCACTGCTAACAAATTATTACACCTCAAGCAGGCTCTCTAAGTCGGGAGTCTACAAGCCGTTGGGGGAAGCCCCGGCGATTAGATCGCATAGTGCCACATGCGCCAATTCCATAATCAAAAAGGTGACTAAAAAGTGGCATGCTTGTGTAATAATTGTACACGTACAAGTGGTACCCCTTTCCAAATAAGGGTGATACCAAGTCCCACACTATCTTAACAGCGCTCCCTATGTAATCTGGTCAGTTCTCCGGCTCTACGTGACTATCTCTTCCCTCATAAACCATAAAACTATATGTATAGCCTGTGGCCCTGAGTCCCTGGGACTCATCAACGCAGACAACTTGATCGGGAGTAAACAAGGCTGAAAAACATTGGTTCGAGTGGTTTACGAGGGGCCGAAGTTTGTAGAGCCGAATTTTGTAGAGCCGATCAAATCCAGGGTTACCCCAAGGATGACAGAGTTCATTGTCGCTGAAGTGCATGAACCACAAGATCTGCTTGTATTGTGTCCTTGTCATGAAGGCAGAGAACACGGGTGTATGGTGAATTGGATCAGTGGACCAATATGACCTCAACTCACTTTTTTTGGTTATGCCCATGAGGAGAGATAGGCCCAGAAAGGTCTTAAATTCGGAAACCGTAATAGGTCTCCAATCTTTGGCAAAGGTCAGCTGGGGATTAGCGGCGATGAATTGACCAGCATACACATTGCTTTGGTCCACAATAGATCTATAGAGATCTTCGGTGAAAAACAGTGAATAAAAATCAAGTGACATAAAATCAACTGTTTCCACCTGAATTCCGGGTTGGCCAGTGAATGGGGGAAGTACGGGTGCTGCAGAAGTGGTGGGCTCCCAATTAGGATTGGCAAATGCAGCAGGAAGGGCACTATGAGCTCTACGGGCCTGTGTTTGTCTTCTTCTTGGTGGCAGCGGGCCACTACTTGTGCTTGCCACCTCGCCAGCTTCAACTGCAATTATGGGACTCGCCACTTCACCAAGTGTTACTGCAGTGCTGCATGTATGACCAGGATGTACTAGACCGATGGTGCTTGTCAGTTCACCAGAAGGAATAGCAGCGTTAGTACTGGCTCTCTGCTCCATACGAGGGACCTGCGGTTCTTGCACCTCAGCGACAGCAGAAGAAGATCAGGGTCTGGTACGCCTGACCTTGGCAGGGACCACAACTCCGTCGTCAGAGCTATCTGTCTGGATGCCACTGCTCTCCACAGGTTCGTATTCTGAGCCTGAATCTGACAGATGAGTGACTTCCTCTTCACTATCTGTCATGCTCAGAAATGTGTAGGCCTCTTCACTAGTGTACCTTCAATTTGACATTTTGGTCTCTAAATTTACTGGTACACTAGTGAGACTCACAGGTAAAAAAGCTCCTGACTGTTAGCGACTGCTACCAAAAAAACTGTTAGCGATCGCAGGGATCAGGCCTGATTCTGCGAACGCTGTAGTTATGTGTGTTGTATTTTGTAAGTGACAGTGATCGATTGATACTGCACTTGGGTGGGCTGGGATGGGCGGAGGGGCTAAACGCAGGTGCTAGCAGGTATCTGGGCTGATCCCGCTAACACTGCTTTTTTGGGAACCCTAAACTGCTGGGGAGGCTAGTATAGATCTGATCAGATATCGATCTGTTCAGACACTATACTACTAAGGGAGGCGTATGGTGCATGCGTGGGTGTTAGCGGTACTGGCACTAATCTGACGCTGCCTGGGGCGACGCAGACCCTATCTGACTCTAAAACCCAACTTTGATCACCCGCCGGGTGATCAGGGGGTTAAACCTTTATTGGGTAAAATACGGCGGGTGCCCTGACGCTATAAAAAATAACCTAGCTAAACTATGTCACCTGTGACACTTATACTGTGATCACAGGTGACAGGAGGTAATCAAGGGGTTAGGCCTTTATTGGGGGGGCTTAGACCTATCTGGGCCTAAGACTAATTACCCTAACACTGATTTTTGTCACTAATGACACTAGATCAAAAAAAAAATCTGATTGCTGTACTGGGTGACACAGTGACAGGTGATGAAAGGGTTAACTGGGGGGGGGGGGGGGGTGATCGGGGGGTGAATTGTGTGCCTACGTGACCTGGTGTCAGTGTAGTGTTGGTGCAACTCACTGTTTGATGCTCTCTCCTCTCAGTCTGGAACGAAAAGACTGACACGAGGAGAGATGACATCACTTCCCCTGTCAGTGTTTACAGTTACACAGTCAGGGGAAGGATTTCATTCATCAGGAGCGATCACCAGGTCCAGGACAGATTTCATTGGCCTGGGCCTGGGGATTGATCAGTTCCTGATTGAATCCGATCATCGCGGATGGCGCACGCATCACGTATAGTAACGTGATTTCACGCAGCCGGACCAACCTGCCGCAGTAAAACTGCCGCAGCTGGTCTGGAACTAGTAAAGATTAACATCCGTCTGTCTTTTTTCATTAGCTCTACAAAGATTGTTTCCTTTAACCAAAAGTTAAGTTTAAATTTTATACAATAGTAACAGTAATAACTAAGCACCCACCATCTGCAGGGATTTGTCCATAAGGGGCACAGGGGCGCCGCTCCCCTAATTTTTATACGCTGCCCCTAATCTCCATGCGGGGCACCGGACGCATAGAGCTCTATGAGCTTTTTTTTTTGGGAAGTACATGATTAGAATCTGAGGCTCTAATTGGCTTCAAAAAGGGGTGGGCTCGGGGGACAGTACACTACGCCCTGAGCCCACCCAACTGTGACATTAGTGAATGTTGATTCACTATTGTCTTCCTGCTTCGCCTCCCGGTAAATCAGGGCAGGAAGCGGGTCCTAAGACTGGATTGTCCGGGAGGAGAAGCGACCAGATTGTCCGGGAGGAGAAGCGACCGGATGGGGTAAGTGTGGGGCTGGTGGGCTAGCGAGCAGACGAGCGGGGCTGGCGAGCGAGTGGTCGGACATTTGGGGGGTTTGTTTGCTTGTTTGCCAAAAAAATGGAGCACCAGCTGCCACTGCCCAACATACAAAATTATTCAGCTACTAATCTGCACCTCGAAAGATCTCACCACCTACACTCAGGGGGCAACCTCAGGAAATATAAGGGACCACACACTCCATTTGGCATTTAAAGGCCTGTACAGATTGGGTAGTATACACAAAATACTTTTCATATACAGTGGGATTGCACTCTGTGTATTACTTTGTAGGCATTAGGAGCATTGATTGTTTTCCAACTAGAAGTAATTCTAAAATGTGCTGCTATTAAAATATATGTGATAATATACCGAAATTGTAGTGGTAATCTATTCATTGTAGGGTTGAGGATAGCCAGGTGGGGAGATGGAGTGATAATAATGCCAGTAACTGAAGAGATAAGGGAGAACACAGAGTTCCAGGATAAAAATCTTTCAAGGCTGACAAATAGCTATTTGGATATAGAACTGAGAGAGTGGAAATATGCTGGTGGACTACACTGGTGCATGTATACAATTCCTACACAGTTGTGTGCTCTGCCAAAAAACATATCAATTTGCTTTGGCTATTACCAGATAGTGCTGTGGAACTGGCCTTCAGCAGACAAATGCCAGGTTATCCACCCCCGTATGTGTATGGCCAGATTTATGCAACATTTTCATGTGTGTGTTTTAACGTTATACCTTTTATGTCATTTCAGCTGGGTCTTGTATGAGGAACCCAACTATCGTGGACGCATGTACATTGTAGAAAGAGGAGACTTCCGCACATTTAATGAGTGGCAGGCTCAGAGCGCAAACATTCAGTCCATCAGACGTGTTGTAAACTACTTCTAAGCACTGGACCTTAACCTCAGTCAAAGGGACACTTGAACACTCAGTAACACTTACCTCTTCTCAGTGAAAAATGCCCAATAAATTCTTAAACTGTGTTTTCTGGCTTCAGTTTTTACTCTGAATAAAGAGCAGTGTACTGTGTGCCGAATGGGTAATGGTTTTCTAAGAATACTCCGGTCAGCTTTTCCTGTTAGACACAAAACGATGAGCCAAGTAAGAGACCTCATTACAGCCAATCAGTATTCCCAGGGGGTTAAACTTAAAGTGGTTGTAAACCTCAGATATGAAATATGAACAAAGGATATCCTTCTATAATGTGTGGTTGTCTCAATTAAGAGCAGTAAGTGCCATTTCTGTTTGCTGCTTCGTTCCTCTGCTATCTGCATGAATCACTTCTGACACGTTTTCCTGACACCGAGAGATAAAAGGTGACAGGGGAGAGACCTCCAGCACACAGTCTGTGATTGATAGCCTCAGATCTGTTCCTGTGTTAAGGGTGCGTGTCCCTTCCCTTCAATCAGCTCTCAGAGCTCTCATCATTAAGCTCTGCAGGGTGTCATTTCAGCTCTCTGCCACCTGTTTTATGAAAGTTCAGACAAACTTTATAAATTCTGTTTTTTTAATGGATGCAGAAGAGGAGACTGCAGATAAACAGGTGCAATGTATGTAGGAGGCTTTGTTTCATCTCTGTGTATCACCTTTGGCCAGTTACTTCACTCTGTGTATGGAAGGGTTTACAGACACTTTAAATAAAAGTGTACCTCTAGGCAGACAAAGCTTTTTTCCTGACACCAAACATGGCAGCATACATATGATATAGCTCCGCCCCTATATACACCCACATGACCTGTTTAACTCTATAAAAGTCTGAGTAAGAGCTACCTCCCCCATTCTCCTTTTTGTCCTCAAAATATCAACACCTACAGACCATTACACACAGGATAAAGCTCTTACCTGCCGACTATGTCGGAGTCCGTCTGGGTTCAAGCCTCTCCCAGCATGCAGTCCCACATCTTAGGCTGCTAAATGCATCAACAAGGTGGAGAACCCCTTCTGGTGGTCTTTTAGGGTCGAGCGGTTCTTTAATCAGAGACAACAGTCCTCTTGTGGCATGCCTGCTTTGGAGTCCGGATTTAAATTTGTTTGCCAAAAGAAAGGGGGTATATATATATTTTTTTTTTCTCTCTCTCTCTCGCTTCCCTTATTTCTCTCTGTTGCCATGCAGTCCCCCTTGCACCTTTCGGTTCTTCCGCCAGCATGAGCCTAACACCACATAACAAAGACCACCGCAATACCAGGTAAGGGCCAACTTTGGGTAAGTAAGAAGATGTGGGAAAAGAGTGAGTTCTGCCCCGACGAGCGTGTCTTCCTGTCTATTGCAGTCCCGGCCACTCACTCTCCCGCTCTAGGATGTCCAGAGGCCCTCTGGATCGTCAGGATTTTTCCAGGGCAGAAAGTGACTCCTCCTGTCCTGGCAGACCCCAGTACAAAGGGCACAAATGTACGCTAAGAGAACGCACACAGCTTCTCCTCCGAGGGCTCAGCGCCCGAAAGGCAAATGTTGGTCATGTGGAGATGAACCTATGCCTGGAAAGCTACTTTGCAGCAACTGCTTCAGGCAGCTTGCCAGAGACCAGGAGTATGAGAGTCAGCAGGTGTCAACCTTGCTCAAGAAAGTAGTCCCCAGCACCCTGACAGAATTTTCCGGTCGTCTCGAGCAACCAGGGACAGAAGCGGACGAACAGTGTGGGCCCTGCACCAGATCCAAACCAAGCCATTCAACCCTCTCTAACTAGAGGGGTACTAGGCAATTCAGGGGTGACTCCAGCCCAGCAGATTAGGCAGGATGATTTCCCAGACCCAGTATTACAGCTAACCTTCCAGGCAGAGGGAGAAGATATCGCCTCCTCCTCGGCAGAGGATCCTGAAGGTTCAGGCTTTGATTTTGCGCTAATTCCACCATTCATTAAGGCAGTAAAAGCTGCACTGGAATGGGGGATCCGGAACCTCTTCCAAAGAAGGAGAAAACCTATTATCACACACCATACAATCTGATTTTAAATTGTGTGGCAATCGCTGCACAACACACATTAGGTGCCTTTATCCTTTCAGGGCACCCCAAATACAATCCAATTCTGCTGTGATTGTCACGTGGGAAATTGCACCTTTAAAAACATTGTGCAAAGCTGGTCGCCCCTAAATAGGAGCAGGGGCTTCTTTTTGCACACGTAGAGCAGTCAAGTGAATGGGCCGCCCCATGCGAGTTGCAACATTGCGTTCAAATCGCTCTTTGAAAATCGCTTTGCAGGAACACTTGTCCCCTCTACGTAATAATACCAAATGCCTCTGAAAAGTGACCTAAGTACAGATTGCTTTTCAGTGCAATAGCAGAGCTTGCTGCCAGTGTGAACAAGCCTTTGCTTTCCATAGGAGGAACCTAAAGAAACAGGTAGCTACCTTTCCTCTTATGGCAGAAATAAGAGGCCTGTTTCAGGAGGAATGGGAAAAGGGGGAGAGAAAATCCTCCTCAACCAATAGGTTGCAGAAGTTGTATCCACTAACGGAGGAGGATGCAACTCCTTTATCTAACCCACCAACAGTGGATGCGGCAGTCACCAGACTGGCCAAGAATGTGGCACTTCCGATGGATGACTCTTCCTCCTTTCACAATATTCTTCATTAATGCATTCACATGGACTTAAGAAAGTTTTACCTCGCGGCAGGTGGTGCTTGTAAACCTGTCGTTGCTTTATCATCCATAGCAAGTGCTATGCGACTGTGGGCGCAGAACTTGCGATCAAAAACCAGCTGCCAAAAGAAAAAAAATCATCAAGGCTCTTGATGAGAGAAAACTCTCGGCAGACTTTACAGGTGAGGCAGTTATAGACATCATTCGATGGTCCTCCAGAGCCATGCTCAGCTCATTCATAGCCAAAAGAGTGCTGTGGCTAAAACCCTGGGCGGCTGACCCAT
Source organism: Aquarana catesbeiana (assembly GCF_042186555.1). Taxonomy (NCBI): domain Eukaryota; kingdom Metazoa; phylum Chordata; class Amphibia; order Anura; family Ranidae; genus Aquarana; species Aquarana catesbeiana. The sequence continues at coordinate 97,190,109 of NC_133328.1, forward strand.
CCTCAAAGCAGAATTGCTGTAAACTGCCTTTTGATGGGAAGGGGCTGTTTGGCCAAGAAACTGGAGACTGCCATCTCCAGGGTTACAGGAGGAAAATCAGGTCTTCTGCCCCAAGATGGAAGGTCCAGACGCCAGAGGGGCAACCACCCAGAGGAGTGCCAAACAGGTACTGGGATTTTGGAGGCTTTTGCCCATCAAAGGACTTCAGAAGGCATTGGAGGGGTACACAGTCAACCTTCATAAGATCGCAGAGAGCTAAGACCACTGCGGCTCCTCAAGACACCCAGAAGCCCTTTTAATGTCAGGCCCGCCCAGGAGGCGGTTGTAGCCAGGTGGCTCAAAGTGACCCAGTTCCGGCAAGACCACTGCCAAAAAATGGCAGATTCAGTCCACAGTGGCGCAAGGCCATTATTGGCTGTTCAAACGGTAGCCCCCAGAACTACCTCAAGAGGCTGAATCAATTTATCTGGATAGACTCAAGATGGAGTCTCTCCATACCATAATCCACATTATTCAACCAGAAGACTGGAGGATTTCAGTGGACTTGTAATATGCCTACCAGCATGTCCCGATCCTTCAGTCATACCAGCAGTTCCTCAGATTTGCATTGAGGGACAGGCATTACCAGAGCCAGCTGGAGCCTACACAGAATATGGTCTACCTAGGGCCCAATTCTATACTCAGGCGGCCACAGTTTCTTTGCCACCTCAGAAACTCCCCAAAATCAGAGAGAAGTTCCAACAGGCATTGGCTGCACCAGTGATGTCAGCATCCCAGTGCATGAGTCCTTCATGTATTCCGATGATCCCCTGGGGTCACTGGAAATGCAGAATTTTCCAACGAGGCTTCCTGATGGAAGTGTTCGTCTAGCCCAGCCAATCAGGATCACCAGCCGGAGGCGCCCGAGTCTCTGGTGGTAGACGAAACGAACGCTAAATGGCATACTCCATTAGGGCCGCAGTCATGGATCATTGTTACCACAGATGCCAGCGGAGCAGGGTGGGGCGCCACCTGCGAACATCTCAAAATCCAGGGCAGAGGGGAATTTCCCACTCAGGGCCTAGTTTCCAATATTCTGGAACTTCAATCAGCATTCATGGCGTTGGCCACCTTGCTGCCTCACATACAGGGTCGCTCAGTCCTGCTCCATCTGGACAACACAGCAGCAGTGTCCTACATACAGCGACAAGGTGGGATGTACAGCCAATCCCTCTTGAGAGAGGTGGAACCAATCATGACATTGGCACAACATCTCCCAGATTTGAGGGCCGTATCTTCCAGGCTCTCAGAACTTGGAAGCAGATCACCTATCCAGACAATTCATGGACCCCATCGAATGGTCCCTTCACCCCGAAGTGTTCAAACAGATCATCCACGAGCGGGGGTGTCTGCAAGATGGATATTTTTGCCTCATCAACCATCTGCAAGGTGAGCCGGTTCCTCTCACGCTACCCTCATCCATTAGCAGAGGTGATGGATGCGTTCACTCATCCTTGGGTTGGGCAGCTGGCCTATGCCATCCCTCCAATTTCTTTAATCCTGAAATTCCTGAGGAGATTATTGACAGAGAATTTGACTGTCATCACAGTATTTCCTTACTGGCCTCACAGACCATGGGTCTCTCTGGCAATGGATCTCAGCGTGTGCACACCGATCACTCCTCATCTCCTGTCTGAAGGAGATACCATACATTGCAACCATCACGACTGGCCTTAGCGGTCTGGAAATTGTAAGGCAGGGGTTACAAGAGTTATGCCCCATACACACGGTCGGATTTTCCGATGGAAAATGTCCGATCAGAGAGTGTTGTCGGAAATTCCGACCGTGTGTGGGCTCCATCGGACATTTTCCATCGGATTTTCCGACACACAAAGTTTGTGAGCAGGATATAAAATTTTCCGACAACAAAGTCCGATCGCGTCAATTCCGACCGCGTGTGGCCTGTTCTGACGCACAAAGTGCCACGCATGCTCAGAAGAAATTCCGACATGGAACAGCTCGGTCTGGTAAAATTAGCGTTCACAATGGATACAGCACTTTCGTCACGCTGCAATGTTAAAGATGGTTTAATACAGCGCACTCTCTTCTTCTTTATAATGTGACAAGAATTAAGTAGTTTTGCTGCTTATATTCACACAGACTTCTCACAAACTTATTTATTTACTATTTATCGGGATTCCCTCAATATATTTTGATTTGTCACATCTGGCAACATTATTTTGGTGTATTTTTTTTTTTTTTTTTTTAAGGCCGATTATTTTTTTTTTGTTTGTATTTTTTTCAAGGCTTATTTTTTGTTTTTGGGATTTTTATTTGCACTCCTGAAAATTTTTGTGTGTGTTTTTTTGTGTCAAGTTACCACAACACCATTGATATGTTGTTCTATTTAATCTGTAGGAGATTGTTTGGTGTTGTTGTCCCTTGTTAATTTCACATTTTATGTTAGAAATGTACCTGAATCGTCACCAACAAACTGTCCTTTTTGGATGAAAACACACATAGGAGAGTATAATTTTCCAAAAAATAACTTTTATTAAGGGCTCACAACTAAACAAAGAGGGAGGCAACGCTGGAGAAACTGCAGAAATGGGTGAAGCCTTGGACCCCCAGGGCAGACATCAACTATTTTCTAGCAAAATTGGTGGCCTGAGGAGTCCTTATCTAAGGGAGTGCAGTCTGCTCCAGAAGTCCCAGAGATCCCGAAAGCAGCAGATGACATCTGTGTCCCCAGGCTGTGGTCATACGAGAGACTGCAGCTTTTGTCAGACCAGACTGAACCCAGGGTCATCACTCTCTTGTCTTCCTTCCACGCTTCCTTCCACGCGGTGGCTCTGGTGGTGGAGTTGTGGCAGCAGGAGGAGGAGGAGGGTCCAACTCAATCACGTCGGTCTTGGGTGCTAGTTCCCCACTCACCCCCTTAGTTAGGACTTTATAAATAAGTTGCTCACACAGGAGGCGTTGACCCTCCTGCATGCCCTGCAGTTTGGTGGCAGCCATGCAGGCAAAGGCCTCTTCAGGAGTGGGTAAGGCTCGGAGGGACGCAGAAGCCTCCTGAATGAGCCTGAGCGCTGAATCCTGCATGGGAGTCGCCTTCCTCGCTCTTTTATATGGAAGGTGGAGGGGAGGAACCTGCGATTCAGTCAGGCTGCGACTGGTCCCAGGCTTTTCTTGGCTGACACTTAGCCCCGCCTCCTCCTGGCTGCCACTAATCCCCACCTCCTCCTGACTGCCACATTCCACAACCTCCTCCTGGCTGAGGTCTTCCTGTGTATGAAAAAGGGACATAGTTTTATTTTTTTATTCATCAATTACACACAATTTTCACCTCCTGACTGTTGCAAATTGAATGTTAACAAATATAACAGACTATCCTTCTGAGCCCAGCATTTTTCATTCTTGTCCCAATTATTTTTGCCCACTACTGTCTATTGATATGTAAAACACTTTTTTCAATCAGCAATTACTGATCAATAATAACATCTAATAAACATCATTTATTTATAGACCATAAATCTGTAGAAGAATTCTATACCTGGCTCAAGCTGGGCTCCACCACTTCTTCCTGGCTGGAAGGCCCAGGTTGGACATCGGAAGCCTCATCTGGGGTAGAAGGAAGAGTGGAAGGAAGAGTGGAGAGGGATTCCCTGACTTCAGTGTGGTCTGACAGAAATCGCAGTCTCTCATAGTACCACAGCCTGGGGACATAAATGTCATCTGCTGCAGCTCCGGATCTCTGGGAATCTGTGACCTTCTTGCGCTCCCTAAGATAAGTGCTCCTCAGGCCACCAATTTTGGTTTTTAAATAGGGGATGGTTGCTGTGGGGACCACTGGCTTCACCAACTCCAGCAGTGTCTCCAGCGCTGCCTGCCTCTTTTGTTTATTGTTGTAATGGGGGTGTCTCACCTGCCACAGACAGGGCAGCTCCCTGTATTTGTCTATGAACAGTGGGAGGAAATTGTGGTCGTTGAACCCATCCGTTGAACCCAACCCATCTCTGCAAGACACAACACAAGACAAACCCTAAGGTCAGGCCAAACTCTCCTAATCTTGTTACAATATAGGCTTCAATTTCCAAGCAGTATAGGCCCAAGTTTACATCTTACCTTCGTTATCACGATCGGTGCTTTCGATGCTCCTTCCTCCGCTCACAGATCGTACGTAATACGCACGCGTGTTACGCTTTATACACGCTGCACATGCGTGTAACTCCGCCCGCCCCGACGTTCTTTCTAGTCGGGGAAGAGCACATGGCGGATACACAGCAGGTGCGTGCTAATTATAGCAACGAGGAGGAGGAGGAGGAAAGCCCGGAGCCTGAAACGTCTGGATCCAGAAGGAGATTTAAGGCCTCAAATATGTCCTTTGGGGAGATGTTGGAGATGGTGGACATCCTGAAGAGGGCCGACTATGAGGGGAAGTATGGACCTTACCCCAACCCCAATGTCAGAAAGGCAAAGATAATGGCGAAAGTGGTCAAGAGTCTGCACTGGCATTTCGGGGTACGACGATCGAAAGATCAGCTCAGGAAACGGTGGTCGGACCTGAAATTACGAGAACATGAGCAGTACAGAAAGATCCGGAGAGTGCTGCAAAAAAGTAAGTAGTTGTCCTGTGTTCCTATTCTTTATGTTTCTTACGTTCGTGCTGCTCCATGTGCTTTTCTTACAAGTGTACATTTTTAAATGGCAAATTTCATGTTCATGGGTACATTATTCATTCGTATCAAACATTTTTCTTTCGGCCTATAAAACACCATTGTTTAGGCCATATGCATTTGGCCACAATTTTTACGCCCTACTTGTCAGAAACTATTTTGGTTGGGTAGATGGCTTTGTTACTAGAATGAAATGCAAACTAGATTCTGTGTAAGGAGAGGACACTCAGCAGCTGTTTTCACATCTGGACACTGGAGCACTAGTGTGGGACACCATTTTTATTAGGGGGCCACACAGGCGCTCCAGTGTATACTATAGGGGGGGGCTACATCTGTGAAGCTTGTACCAAACAGGTAAAGTATTGAAGCTTGACAAAGGACACTGAAAATGCAACATTTTGGAACTCGGCCAAAATAGACAATTGTACTCCACTTCCAAGCAATGTTTTATATTTATAGTTCTGCCATCAAATCACTGTGTGCTAAGTATAGCATTTTTGTTTGACATAGGGAAGAAAAGACTCGGAGGACACCCCTCATCCGAGGAGACCAGAGACCCCCCCACCTCTGGAAGAAGGGGAAATACCCCCAACCCAAGAAGTGCAGGAGGAAGACGTGGTGGAAATTGTCACCACAACAGGTGAGTGTCTGCGACCACAGGCTCAGGTAAGAGATGTATGCCGGCATATTTTTGATACCTTTTTTTGGGGGTTTCTCTCTTTTTAGGTGATTGTGATGTTGTGGATCCAGATCCTTTCACATCAGAAAGTGTCCAGATCCTGATCGGGGTTTCATAGTAGGTGAGGTTGAAAAAAGACACAAGTCCATCAAGTCCAACCTATGTGTGTGATTATGTGTCAGTATTACATTACATATCCCTGTATATTGCGGTCATTCAGGTGATTATCTAATAGTTTCTTGAAGCTATCAATGCTCCCCGCTGAGACCACCGCCTGTGGAAGGGAATTCCACATCCTTGCCGCTCTTACAGTAAAGAACCCTCTACGTAGTTTAAGGTTAAACCTCTTTTCTTCTAATTGTAATGAGTGGCCACGAGTCTTATTAAACTCTCTTCTGCAAAAAAGTTTTATCCCTATTGTGGGGTCACCAGTACAGTATTTGTAAATTGAAATCATATCCCCTCTCAAGCGTCTCTTCTCCAGAGAGAATAAGTTCAGTGCTCGCAACCTTTCCTCATAACTAAGATCCTCCAGACCCTTTATTAGCTTTGTTGCCCTTCTTTGTACTCGCTCCATTTCCAGTACGTCCCTCCTGAGGACTGGTGCCCAGAACTGGACAGCATACTCCAGGTGCGGGCGGACCAGAGTCTTGTAGAGCGGGAGAGTTTTATCTCTGCAGTTGATCCCCCTTTTAATGCATGCCAATATTCTGTTTGCTTTATTAGCAGCAGCTGGGCATTGCATGCCATTGCTGAGCCTATCATCCACTAGGACCCCCAGGTCCTTTTCCATCCTAGATTCCCCCAGAGGTTCTCCCCCCAGTGTATAGATTGCATTCATATTTTTGCCACCCAAATGCATTATTTTACATTTTTCTACATTGAACCTCATTTGCCATGTAGTCGCCCACCCCATTAATTTGTTCAGGTCTTTTTGCAAGATTTCCACATCCTGCGGAGAAGTTATTGCCCTGCTTAGCTTAGTATCGTCTGCAAATACAGAGATTGAACTGTTTATCCCATCCTCCAGGTCGTTTATGAACAAATTAAATAGGATTGGTCCCAGCACAGAACCCTGGGGAACCCCACTACCCACCCCTGACCATTCTGAGTACCCCCCATTTATCACCACCCTCTGAACACGCCCTTGTAGCCAGTTTTCAATCCATGTACTCACCCTATGGTCCATGCCAACGCACCTTATTTTGTACAGTAAACGTTTATGGGGAACTGTGTCAAATGCTTTTGCAAAATCCAGATACACCACGTCTACGGGCCTTCCTTTATCTAGATGGCAACTCACCTCCTCATAGAAGGTTAATAGATTGGTTTGGCAAGAATGATTCTTCATGAATCCATGCTGATTACTGCTAATGATATCATTCTTATTACTAAAATCTTGTATATAGTCCCTTATCATCCCCTCCAGGAGTTTACATACTATTGATGTTAGGCTAACTGGTCTGTAATTCCCAGGGATGTTTTTTGGGCCCTTTTTAAATATTGGTGCTACATTGGCTTTTCTCCAATCAGCTGGTACCATTCCAGTCAATAGACTGTCTGTAAAAATTAGGAACAACGGTCTGGCAATCACCTGACTGAGTTCCCTAAGTACCCTCGGATGCAAGCCATCTGGTCCCGGTGATTTATTAATGTTAAGTTTCTCAAGTCTAATTTTAATTCCGTCCTCTGTTAACCATGTAGGTGCTTCCTGTGTTGTGTCATGAGGATAAACACTGCAGTTTTGGTTACTGAAGCCCCCCGATTCACTCGTGAAGACTGAGGAGAAGAATAAATTCAATACCTTTGCCATCTCCCCATCCTTTGTAACCAGATGTCCTTCCTCATTCTTTATGGGGCCAATATGGTCTGTCCTCCCTTTTTTACTGTTTACATACTTAAAGAATTTCTTGGGATTTGTGGGTGATCATGGGGTGTAATTTAGAATTGGAAAACCTCAAGAAAAACATCAATGATGTTATTCAAAAAAATAAAAACATCATTGATGTTTTGGGGCGAGTTTAAAACCCCTCCCAATCCCTTTGTTTTTTTGTGTGCTCCAATGTTCAAAATGTTTGAAAGATTTGTAGAAAAGCCTTATTTGGAGGATGCACAACATGTGCTATCTGCCATCACAGGAGATCAATGGACGCGTTTTGGGGGTGCAACCCCTTCCTCAATAATAAAGTAGCTGAGAGGAAGGGGTTTCTCCCCTAAAACACGTCCCTTGATCCCCCGTGATGGCAGCTAGCACATGTTGACATTGGTAAATTTGTGTGCATCTTCCAAATTTGGCTTTTACTGGGGTGACTTCACCCCATCTGAACGCAATATCAAACACAGTTCCTAAATACTCATGTCTGATATTGCCTTCAAGTTCTACCAAATGTGAACTTTGTAAGTTCAAGATTTGTGTCTTTCTTGTTGGTTTTACACATGCCTGTTTTATCTTAAATGGACATTTATCTGTTTTATAATGCTACCCCAAAAATTGTTATACACCAAACATGTTGGTTTGTTAGAAAAACCTTTTCTAAATGCACATGTGATTGTGCAGGTATTAAAGAGATTGTTAAGCAAGAATGTGTGGATTATTGTGTCAACGCTAAAACACTTTGTTGGTGATGTAATTGGTGTTTTCTGTGAAAATGGGGGTTATTTCCTAAGGGCAAATCCTCTTTGCACTACAAGTGCAGTTTCAGTGCACTTGTAGTGCAAAGTGTCTTTGCCTTTAGTAAATAACACCCAACAGTGCTTTGTATAAGGTTACACAATCACGCCATTTTCTGGACTCAACACATTTCTGTCAGGGTCAGCTAAAACAAACACAAGCAGTAAATGTCCACAAAGATTTTCTTTTTTTTATTTGATAAAGGCTTCACAAATTTGCTGGCATATTGATGGCCCCCCTACCCGCAAAGAACTCCAGGTATCATAACCGGACATCACGGACACTCAGGGAGGGCAAGCCAGGACGGCCACTTTCAAGCGCCGTCAGTGTTGTTTCATGGATCATTCCGGCCTCAGGCCCAACTGAGCCAGCATAGTTGGCCGAATGTTTGCGTAAAAAGTTATGGAGAATACAGCACACCAGGATTATATGATTAAGTTTATACTCCGCCATATGGATGGGTGTCAGAAATAGGCGGAACCGGCTGGCCAGGATTCCAAATGTGTTCTCCACCACTCTTCTGGCTCTGGCCAGCCAGTAATTAAAAACCCTCTGTTCCGGGGTGAGGGTCCTCATAGGGAATGGCCGCATAAGATGGTCCCCCAGCGCAAACGCTTCATCAGCAACGAAGACGAATGGGAGTCCTTCCACATTGTCCTCTGGAGGTGGCAAGTCCAAGCTGCCATTCTGGAGACGCCTGTAGAACTCCGTCTGGGCGATGACTCCACCATCAGACATCCGGCCATTCTTCCCCACGTCCACATACAAGAAGTCGTAATTAGCCGACACCACCGCCAACATCACAATACTATTGAACCCCTTATAGTTGAAATAGTACGACCCCGAGTTGGGTGGTGGGATGATGTGGACGTGTTTCCCATCAATTGCCCCTCCGCAGTTAGGAAAGTCCCACCGCTGGGCAAAGTGGGAGGCCACAGTCTGCCATTCCTGTGGCGTGGAAGGAAACTGTTGAGGAAAACAAAAATAAATTAATATTTTTGCACATAAACATGGCAAGCAGATTAGACACAAACATTCTTGGCCAACCTCCAGATAGCATTTATTAAGGGGAATTTAACAACACCAAAGTATAAGGTACACCTATCATATCCCCCCCCCCCCCTCATGGGCCATTTCTAACATTATAGGGGGGGGAATCTTGGACAGGTAACCCTCTCCACTTCATTGAGAGATGAATGCCTAAATACAGGGTATTACTTAGCCCCTAAGTAAGCCCCTCCTTAGTTACACTATTGGCAGCCCACTGGACAGGTAAGAAGTGTCATAATACAAAGATCTAAATACACACTGTACACATTTGAGGACATTTTGACATTCTGCTATTACCTGTCAAGATAATAATAGGATATAAAAAGTTTAAACAGTACCATTTGAAAGTATACAGGCAGGCCCTTGCACTACATGCTTTGGGTAATTCATCCATAAATCTGAGCACAAAAGAGATGGGTATAGTGTGTATGGGTTTGGCAAAGTCAGCAGATAGATGATTGAGGATAGATAGAGAATTGGGATCAGCTGACTTAGCAGTTGGGGGGAGGGAGGGTTACTAAAAATGATTTGGGGACACCACAAAAAAAAAGCCTCTGGCACTCTGCCTGAATTTAAAGCACAAATCACATTTAAAAACATTTTAGGGGGTGTTTGGGGTAAAGCACTACTATGGAGCTGACAAAGTACATTGTTAAGTGACTACATGAGGTGAATATAGGGCAGGAGAGCACATTGGGGAGGTTATTGAAGGCCAATCTGTATGAAGGACCTAAAAAATTAATTACATAAAAATCCAGCATGCATGAGGACAAAGGGGACATTCACAGCATATTCCAATCATGGTAATTAGGGAATGAGGAAAGAAATACAATATATTATCAATCATTTAATACAATCAAATGTGATATTAAAGGATAAAAATCTTACCTTCATATACTCCTTCTGCAGAACCTGGATGATGGCAGAACAGGTCTCTGGGATAATGATAACCAGAGCCTGGGGGGAGATGCCTGTCGAGAACTTGAGGTCCTGCAGGCTTCTCCCTGTCGCCAAGTACCGCAGGGTAGCGACCAGCCTCTTCTCCGGAGTGATGGCTTGCCTCATGCAGGTATCCTGCCTGCTAATATAAGGGGTCAGCGAAGCCAACAGACGGTGAAACATGGGGTCCGTCATCCTGAGAAAGTTCCTGAAATCATCAGGATTATTCTCACGGATCTCACGGAGCAAAGGCATATGAGAGAACTGGTCACGCTGAAGCAACCAATTCTTGGTCCATGAACTCCTCCCCACTCTGTTCATGGACCGGACTTGTGTCAAGGTCAGGACCCCAACACCAAGCCCCCGCACAGCACGAACTCTACGAGGAGTACGTATACGCAACATGGCTAGAAAACAGTCGGCTGCTCAGAACGAAGTAACAGAACACACTGAAGAACAGCAAGGCCTGTGAAGAGCGACCTGAAAAACAGTAACGTACGAACAAGAACACAATGACTACTTAAAGTCACGCGGAACTTGCTTGCACGCACTGAAGAGCAGATACAAACCCACAAGCACAAACTGAACCGCAGAAAACGATCTGAAAGCCACGAGTCTGAAAAAGCACGAATCGTCTCTCACCAAACTTTTACTAACACGAGATTAGCAAAAGGAGCCCAAAGGGTGCCGCGCTTGGTTCCGAACTGGCCTTTTCTAGTCTTGTCGTACATGCTTGACGTCACCGCGTTGTTGGCGATCGGAAATTCCGACAACTTTGTGCGACCGTGTGTACGCAAAACAAGTTTGAGCCAACATCCGTCGGAAAAAATCCTAGGATTTTGTTGTCGGAATGTCCGAACAAAGTCCGACCGTGTGTACGGGACATTAGGCTGTTCTGCAGAGGGTATTAGAACTTTACAGAGTTCCAGAAAAGGGTCAACCAAAGCCATCTACTCCAGAATATGGAATAGGTTCACAAGCTTTGCAGCTGGATGTCAGTTTGACCCTAGTGACCCAAATGTATCTCAAATCCTGTCTTTCCTGCAATCCGGATTGGATTTGGGACTCAGTTCACTTAAAGTGCAAATTTCAGCCATCTCGGCTTTTACCCAAAAGAAATGGGCAGCAAACCTGCTAGCGGAGCACTTTCTGAGATCGGTACTTAGACTATGCCTTCCAAGAGAAAGAGGTTCCCTCAATGGGACCTGTCAGTAGTCCTCCAATTTCTAGCAAACCCTCCTCGTACTCTGACAGAAGACTGTTCATTATGGGATATCACCTTAAAAATGGCATTCCTCTTAGCCATAACTTCAGGGGGAAGGGTGTCGGAACTCCAAGAATTGGGGGCAGCAGAACCTTATTCAATGTTCTTCTCAGACAGGGTTGTGCTGAGATCATTGGATCATTTTATCCCAAAAGTGGCATCGATATTTAATCTCTCCAGTGAATGGGTGCTTCCAGCCTTCCCAGCAGAATCAGATGCTGATGTGCACGAGTTGGACATTCCAAAAGTCCTCAAAGCCTATCTCCAAGCTACTTCTACATTCAGACGTTCTGACAGACTTTTTCATCATTATGAAAATTTAAAGGGAAAGAGGCCTCTGCCAGAACCATCTCGGCCTGGATAGTAAAAACTATTCACCAGGTATATAGAGCGGCCGGGAAGGATCCTCCAGAGGTGGTTAGAGCTCACTCAACAGGGTGATGTCTTCTTCTTGGACGGCATGGGCAGGATTGTCTCTGGAGACAGTCTGCAAAGCAGCTAGCTGGTCATCACATCATACGTTCTTAAAACACTACGGGGTGGATCCAGCAGCTCTTACTACAGTAGAGTTTGGGAGGAAAACCATCCAAGCTTTTATGTTTATTGTCAAATAAAGACTAAGTTTGTAGCATTAAACCCTCCCTCAAAACTCATTATGTATCATATGTATGCTGCCATGTTTGGTGTCAGGAAAATGGAAAACTGTATCAAATACTTACAGTAATTTTCCTTTCCTGACGCCAATACATGGCAGCATACGAACCCTCCCTCTGATCTTTGTGCTTTATACGGAGTATGGGGGAGGTAGCTCTCAGTCAGACTTTTATAGAGCTAAAAAGGTCCTGTGGGTGGATATAGGGGCGGAGCTATATCATATGTATGCTGCCATGTATTGGCGTCAGGAAAGGAAAATTATGGTAAGTATTTGATACAATTTTCCATTTTTTAGTTTTTAGAGAGGGGAAGGGTTAGAGCCTCTGCCAAGCTTTAATTGCTGTCTGTGTCACCATTGGGAAATTCACTTCTGTAATTACACAGGTGACCATTGTCATCTAAACAGAAAGTGAGGGGAAATCCAAAGTTTTAACGTTGTTTCAAGAAAAAGAGGTAGGGGGAAAACTTCCAATGGGGACTCATGTTCCAGAGAAAACTGTCTTAAAGGGGAATTCAACTCACTTTGGGAGATTTCCTGTAACTTCCTGTTATGTCTCTAGGACAGGGAGTAAAGGAAAATGTTAAAGTTTGGCTATAAATACAGTTTAAAGCTGAACCCCAGGCAAACAGCTGAATATGCAGATGGAATACATACAATGGAGTTGTTTATCCTGTCAAATGGTTTGTATTTCTGTCCATCCAGTTCTGAGGTTTACCTATCTCTGTACACAGCACAGCTCTCTCTCTGAGAGACTGCTTTTACTCTGTTGTAGTTAACACTTCTTCACCTAAACTGCATAGTTTTCAGATATGTATGCGCTACTCTGTGTTCTAATGATTTTTTATTTTTGAAAGTGTATATCAAGCCAAACATATTTTTTTCTTGTTTTGAATAAAATGTGAAATACAATGTGAAAGTATTCCTTTTATGTTTTTGCTGTTATCCAGGGCTCCATTAGAGAGATTCACCCTCACTTCCTGTCTTGCTGACAGCAGTTTCACCAGACAGGAAGTGTGGCAAAAACTGCAACAGGGACAGAGACAGAAATGCAAATCTGACTCAGTTTTTAGCCTTCCCCTACATAACTAAATAAAAGCCATTTTATTTGTGTCTGTGTTGCTGTTGGAGAATCCCCCTACTTCCTGTCTGGTAAACTGTTGTCAGCAGGACAGGAAGTGAGGGTAAAGCTGGCCAGCAGGCTAAACAAAACAAAAACAAAAACAAATTCCATCCACACAAACAAGGTTGATAGGGGAATCCCCACACGAGGACATTGTATTCTGCCAGCAAAACCCGCCTCTGGTTGAAAACATTGATCAGGGGCTGCAGCAGCAGTTGGTTAAGGACAGCTTTCTAGCATGTCGCTTCGATATAAGTCAATCAAATGCTCAACTTCTGCTAAGCAGGGACTGCCACACACTGGGGGAGATTTACTAAAACTGGTGCAAACAGAATCCGGTGCAGCTGTGCATAGTAACTAATCAGCTTCCAGGATTTATTGTCAAAGCTTAAAGTGATTGTAAAGGAAAAAATGTTATTTAAAAAATCAACAAACATGTCATACTTACCTCTCTTTTTGGGTCCCCCACTGGCGCTCTGGGCTCCTCCCCCTTGCCAAGTACCCCCCCGCTTGCTGTCGGGGCAATCGTACGTGCTCGCTCCTGAGCCAGCTCTCTGTATCCATAAGACACATAGAGACCCCCCTGCTCTTGCCTCACTGGCTGTGATTGACAGCATTGGGAGCCAATGGCTCCCGCTGCTGCATCTCAGCCAATCAGGAGGGAGAGACCTGGGAGAGCCTTAGGTCTCATGCACATCACTGGATTGAGATCGGGCTTCGGTAGGTGTTAGGAGGTTGAGGGGGGAGCTGCACACTGAAGGTTTTTTACCTTCAGGCATTGAATGCCTGAAGGTAAAAAACCTTCAGCCTTTACAACCACTTTAATTGAACAAGCTGAAGTTAGTAACTGATTGGTTACTATGCAAAGTTGAACCAGATTCTGTGTGAACCAGTTTTAGTAAATCTCCACCACTGATTGGATTGCGGCCAGTCCCTGTTGAACCAGCCGAATCAGCATATGGCCACTTTAAAGCGGAGTTCCAGGCTTTTTTCGTTTATTAAAAGTCAGCAGCTACAAAAAGTGTAGCTGCTGACTTTTAATAAACAGACACTCACCTGTGTCACAGTCCAGTATTGGGGCCGCATGGTGCCTCACTCCTCTCCCCCTCCTCTCCGCGGCGAAACTGTGGGCACCTGGCCGTGACAGCTTGCGGCTTCACGGCCGGGCATGCACGAGTCGCGCTGCGCTCTTTGAGTGGACAGGCAGTCTTCTGGGACCTGTGTCGTGTCCCAGAAGATTGCCGAGAGGGAGGGGCTACCTGGGGGGGAGAGGAGGAGTCGTCTAGGTGGCCCATAGTCGGAAGTAGAAAGTGGGACCAGAAGTCCCACTCAAAACTAGGCACTCCCCCCCCCCAAAAAAAATAATGACACGCCAAATGTGGCATGTAAGGGGGTGAGGAACTCCACTTTAAGTCTATCTCCCTGTATAGCGGTAAAAACCTGACAGGGGTTCTAACCCTTTCCCTTTCTATCTAAATCTGAGAAGCAATGCTTTGGCTGGACGTACACTTCAATTTGTTCTTCTACATTTTTGTTTCTCGTAAATACAAAAAAAAAACCCTGCTTTGTCCTTTCTATTTAGATGCGATAAAAAGCAAAGGCTTGTTTTTATATGCAATAATTATCTCAGGCCTAAAGAACCACATTCATGTAAAAACATCAGAAATATCAGGGCAGTACAGGAAATTGTAGCATTTAGAAAGCATGCTAAATATGTTTGGAACTCTAGTAATAAAAACCAGTTTATACGAATGTGTCGCTGCAGCCTGTGTACTACAACAAGCAATCCTAACAATCACTCCTCCTTTATGAATCATCACCTTGTCCTACACACTCCCCTCCGCTATCCTGCCCTGTGTACCATCACCCACACCGCACAGCCGAACTGGACAACGGCTTGTATAATCTGTGCAGGTTCTGATCTGTGTGAATGTGTGGCCTGCTATATTGAGACAAGATACATTTACTCTACATAAACATAGAACAGTTGAAATAAATTATACGTATAGGGAGTTTATGGTGAAACATTTGGTTGCTTATATACTGAAGAGCTGATTTGTTTTTTCTTTCTTTGAAGCTATGGACTGCAGAAAAAAAAAAAAACCCAGACAGATAGAGCATAGATGATACAGCACCCACTTCCTGGTACCCAGGAATCCGGTCCAGATCACTTGGTGTTCTGCTGTTCCCAGGTACCCTGCCTGGGACCCGGTGAATCAGTCCTCCTGAACAGGTCCTCACAAGGCATAGTCTTACAGCTCTGGTCCTCATGATTGCTGTCCTCTCTGATGTATGCACACACAGCGACAGGTCTTCAAGCTCTGGTCCCAAAGCACAGCAAGCAATCCCTCTGCGGCTCATTCCTCAGGCTCTTATAGACACAGCATGGGCACCCAATCTCTGCACAGGCTCAGAAAAGGCAACAGGTCCTCATTCTCTGCTTCCAGCACTGCTCGGAGATGGCATCCTTGTCACTGCACAGTAAAAAAAATACATAAAAGATATTACTGCGCTAATAAATAGCAAAAGAGCTGCTTACACTACAATTGACAAATAAGATAAAAAAGTTGCAGTGCTAGGAAAATCCATATACGATATGCGATTCATGTAAACCAAAATATAGTCCAAAGAGATTAGTGTATCAACCTTAGGAAAGCAATAAAAATGTCCCCAGGGGGCCACCGACAGTGTACCCAACCATCAGAAAATTGTTATAGGAGATCACAGTGATGATCTATAAACAGTGACATCCACCACCATAGAAAATGGGGGTACGCTTAACAGATAGTGTGGACCCAACTACCATACGGCAATGAGTCACGCAGGCAGGGGTTGATAAGCCTCAAAGAAGGAACCAGATATTGCTGGCGTTTTCTATGGATAGGTCACTCCAATCTCCAGGTCTCTGGTATATGTAGACTCCACTCACGTCAGTTGTCTCTCACACATCGTGCATTTATATAGAGAAACACACCGGAGAATCGTACATAGTGTAAAACCGTCATGAATACATTTATTAAAATGTACAGAACACATTTAGGAGATGTATACAGTGCTTGTAAAGATAAAATCCAAATGGTATGCAGTGACATCAGTAGGAGCTGTAGCCGACGCATTTCATCAAAACTGACATCTTCCCTAAAAGTATGGTTACCCATCTGTATTGCTTGGCTTCCTCCTGCAAAACACCCAGATCTCTCCAGAATTGCCCACCTCCTCTGTTGTGCATGGAATACTGGGTAGTCCACAGCTCCATCAGGCACCTTTTACATGCATTGCACTGTTTCCCTTTAAGGACTACATTTCCCAGAATCCCTGGAAGCCGCTACATAGCAAGTCCTCTTGCTGCTTATTGGCTCAGACCCTCTTCTGCCAGGAGGGAGGGGGGCAGGAGAGAGTAGGGGATTTTACACAGAGCATGCTCTGTTCACAGAGCAGGAAAGTGAAGGATGAGAGGAACACAGCCTGGTCTGTTCACACAGCAGGAAAGTGAGGGGTGAGAGCTGGCTGCTGTATAACACACAGAAGTCCCAGCTCTGTCACTGCTCACAGCAGATAGGGGGAGGGTGGGCTGGAAGAGCACATGGCTACATGCACAATTAGAACATTCCAGAAAAGTGGCTCTATAATCATTATAAAAAATGTTCATCATACAGTAGGAACAGTGTGAAGAGGGGCAGTACAAATAGGATGCATTGCATGGGCTTCCCACTCTAGTGATTACTGTGATTGGCTGTCCTACCGACTCCTGATTGTGACTTTGTTAATGGACCGGATGGCATACACCCGAGACTCCTCAAAGAACTCAGTCAGGTTATGGCCAGACCGCTATTACTATTCTTTATGAACATATGACTTTACTTGAGGCATGTCACTACAAAAAATAGTACATAGAGTATATACAGTTGTGCTCATAAGTTTACATAACCTGGCAGAATTTGGCCATTTTTCAGAGAATATGAATGATAACACAAAAACATTTCTTTCCCTCATGTTTAGTGTTTGTCTGAAGCCATTTATTATCAATCAACTGCGTTTACTCTTTTTAAATCATAATGACAACACAAACTACCAAAATGACCCTGATCAAAAGGTTGCATACCCTGGTGATTTTGGCCTGATAACATGCACACAGGTTGACACAAAGGGGTTTGAATGGCTATTAAAGGTAACCATCCTCTCCTGTGATCTGTTTGCTTGTAACTAGTGTGTGTGTATAAAAGGTCAATGAGTTTCTGGACTCCTGACAGACCTTTGCATCTTTTATCCAGTGCTGCACCAAGGTTTCTGGATTCTGAGTCATGGGGAAAGCAAAAGAATTGTCAAAGGATCTGCGGGAAAAGGTAGTTGAACTGTATAAAACAGGAAAGAATATAAATAGATATCCTAGGAATTGAGAATGCAAATCAGCAGTGTTCAAACTCTTAGCAAGAAGTAGAAAATTAGGAAAATGAGAAATGTTGAAACCAAATCACGGTCAGGTAGACCAACTAAAATTTCAGCAACAACTGCCAGGAAAATTATTCAGGATGCAAAAAAAAAACACACAAATAACTTCAGATGAAATACAGAACTCTCTGAAAATATGTGGTGTGGCTGTTTCAAGATGTACAATAAGGTGGCACTTGAAGAAAGATGGGCTGCAAGGTCGAGTTGCCAGAAGAAAGCCATTACTACACAAATGCTAAAAAGTATCCCGCTTACAATACGCCAAACAGCACAGAGACAAGCCTCAAACCTTCTGGCACAAAGTCATTTGGATTGACAAGACCAAAATTGAGCTTTTTGGCCACAACCATAAATGCTACATTTGGAGAGGAGTCAACAAGGCCTATGATGAAAGGTACATCATGCCTACTGTGTAACACGGAGGTGGATCGTTGATGTTTTGGGGATGTGTGAGCTACAAACAGGCATGTACTGGCCATTGGGACTACTGGGAGTTTTCCGGTTGGCCGATGGCTCAGTGGGTCGGTTTTAGTGACAGCCTGTCGAAGTAATGGCTGCACGGCTCGTGCAGCCATTACTTTGAGCACTGCTGTACTGCAGGGGTGGCCTGACCTATCGGGCACTGTGGGGCCCCATGACAGGCTCTGCTAGCTACACTAGCACTGGAAACGGCTGCAATAGGTCCTCTCACGGTGTGCTGTTCGACACCGGCCCCTCCTTCCCTCCCGTCCACCACAGGTGCTTGTACATGACATCATCCAGGATGGACGAGAAAAGCGGAGGGGCTGGCAGAGAGCAGCGAGCCATGAGAGGTCTTATTGCAGGCATCGGGTGAGGCTGTGTACTATTGCCATCACTGGGGAGGGGGGAGCAGAGGCAGCCAGTACAGATGTAGGGGGCCCAGGCCCCAACAAGATCACAGGAGGCCCCATGATACTCTCCTGTCCCCCCCACATTGACCCCCTCTGTCCTCCACCCCCCACTGTGTCCTCCACCCCCCACGCTGTCCCCTTCTGTCCTCCACCCCCACTGTATCCTCCACTCCCCATGCTGTCCCCCTCTGTCCTCAACCCCCCACTGGGTCCTCCATCCCCCACGCTGTCCCCTTCTGTCCTCCACCCCCACTGTGTCCTCCACCCCCATGCTGTCCCCCTCTGTCCTCAACTCCCCACTGCGTCCTCCATCCCCCACAGTGTCCCCCTGTGTCCTCCACCCCCTAGTGTGTCCCCCTCTGTCCTCCACCCCCCACGGTGTCTCTCTGTGTCCTCAACCCCACCACAGTGTCCTGCACCCCCCATGGTGCCCCCCTGTGTCCACCACCCCCACGGTGTCCCCCTGTGTCCTCCACCCCCATGGTATCCCACTGTGTCCTCCACCCCCCATGGTGTCCCCCTGTGTCCTCCACCTCCCATGATGTCCCACTGTGTCCTACACCCCCCACTGTGTTCTCCACCCCCTACTGTGTCCTCCACCCCCCACTGTGTCCCACTGTGTCCTGCACCCTCCATGGTGTCCCCCTGTGTCCACCACCCCCCACTGTGTCCTCCACCCCCCCCTTGGTGTCCCCCTGTGTCCTCCACCTCCCACTGCGTCCCCCTGTGTCCTCCACCCCCTCAGTGTCCTTCATCACCCATGGTGTCCTCCACCCCACCACGGTGTCTTCCACCCCCCCACAGTGTGTACCCCTGTGTCCTCCACCCCCCAAGCTGTCCCTCTGTGTCCTCCACCCCCTCCCCCCCCACTGTATCCCCCTGTGTCCTTCATTCCCCTCCAACAGTATATATACTGTTTTTGTGTGTGTTTGCAAAATTAAAGTAGGCTGGTCTGGATGAAGAACAGGGCCAAATATTTGTCCCAGTCCAGCCCTGCCTACAAAGGCACAGGAAATTTGGTCAAAATTGATGGCAAGATGAATGCAGTATATTATCAAAAAATACTGGAGGATCATTTGCATTCATCAGCCAGGAAACTGTGCATGGGACCTACTTGGACATTCCAACATGACAATGATCCAAAAGACAAGGCCAAGTCGGTCTGTCATTGGCTACAGCAGAATAAAGTGAAGGTTATGGAGTGGCCATCTCAGTCTCCTGACCTCAATATCAGTGAGCCACTGTGGGAAGATCTCAAATTTGCAGTTCATGCAAGACAGCCCAAGGATTTACAGGAACTGGAGGCTTTTTGCCAAGAGGAATGGACAGCTTTACCATCTGAAAAGATAAAGAGCCTCATCCACAAATACCACAAAAGACTTCAAGCTGTCATTGATGTTAAAGGGGGCAATACACGGTATTAAGAACCGGGTATGTAAACTTTTGATCAGGGTCATTTGGCTAGTTTATGTTGTGATTATGATTTAAAAAGAGTAAACACAGTTGATTGATAATAAATGGCTTCAGCCAAACACTAACCATGAGCGAAAGAAAAGTTTTTGTGTTATCATTCATATTCTCGGAAAAATGGCCAAGAAATCATAAATTCTCCCAGGGTATGTAAACTTATGAGCACAACTGTATAATTTAAAATGTATTTTACAATCAATATTGAACATTGAACATTTTTTTTGTATACATACATATTAGGGATGGAGGCCTGTCACGGAGGTTGTGCCAGGTCACACTATTTCCTTTTTTTTTCTTAATCTTTATGGACAGCATACTGACAGGAATGGTACCAGCTGATTGGTGAAAAGCCCACGTGGTACCAATATTCAAAAAAGGGCAAGAGATATATTCCTGGAAACTACAGGCCTGTCAGTCTAACACCGGTAGTTTGTAAACTATTTGAGGGGGTGATAATGGACCATATCCAAGAATTTGCTGATGAAAACAGTATTATTAGTAGTATTCAGTATGGGTTTACGAAAGGTCGCTCTTGCCAAACCAACCTATTAACATTATATGAGGAAGTGAGCTGCCATCTGGACAAAGGTAGGCCAGGGGATGTGGTGTAGATTTTGCAAAAGCATTTGATACAGTCCCCCACAACTACTTAATCTACAAACTGAGGTCTTTGGGTATGGATCATAGGGTTTGTTCTTGGATAGAAAACTGGCTACAGGGGGCGTGTCAAAATGGTTGTGATAAATAACCTATACTCAGAATGGTGTAAAGTGGTTAGTGGGTACCCCAAGGCTCTGTCCTGAAACCAGTTCTGTTTATTTATTTATAAATGATATAGCGGATGAGATAAATAGCTCAATCTCAGTGTTTGCTGATGACACAAAAATAAGTAGGGAAATAGCATCACAGCAGAATATAGAAACCTTACAAGAGGACCTGAATAAATTAATGAAGTGCGCAACTAGATGACAAATGTGGTTTAACATTGAAAAAATGTAAGCTAAAGCACTTGGGGGTTAAAAATATAAATGCAATTACTCACTAGGGGGAGAACCTCTGGGGAAATCCAGGATGGAGAAGGATCTGGGACCTCTGCCGGGTTAGCCCCCCCATATCAAAATTTTTGAAAAAATCTTATGCAGTTTGTTAGATCTTTGTTAGATCAGGTTAGATCAACCGTTATTTGTGTTAGATCTCACACAGAAGAAGCGATATTAACAGTTATTTGCTGGGGGGGGCTAACCCGTCATCAGCCCCCCCTTATCAAAAAATTGACCAAACAGTTAGCTATTTTGGAAGCAATTTGTTAGATCTGGGACAGACTGAGCAATAGCATGCAATTTCAAGCTGCAGCAAGCAAAGCCAGCAGAATATTAGCATGCATTAAAAAGGGGATTTACTCCAGAGATAAAACGGTGTAGAACCATCTCAAGGATGATCAGAAGAAATGGACAGCACCTGAGTTAAATACAGGGGGTCCCCGGGTTACGAACGAGATAGGGACTGTAGGTTTGTTCTTAAGTCGAATTTGTTTGTAAGTCGGAACAGTACCTTTTTTAAGTACAAATCCAGTCTCAGAGTCAGGAAGTGAGATTAAATCCATCTAATGAGGATACAGACAGTATAATTTTTTTTATTTTAATTATTCTTTACTTTTTTTAATTACTTTGTTATTTTTTTTTAATTTAATTAATACTGTATTTCTTATTTTTTTTTATTTTTTTATAAATTTTTTTTCACTTAACTTTATTGCTATCACACAGGAGAAAACAATTCCCTGTGTGATAGCAATTGGAGGTGACAGGTTCCCTTTATTGACCCTGTCACCTCCTAGCACTGCTAGATTTTCTGTCAGAGCTGAGGAGCACAGCTCTCCCCTCTCACTCTTTACATGGCGGCAGGGACAGGAGGAACAGGTACAGTACACTGCATATTAAGCATATTACAGTACTGCTCACAGGCTGTTACAGGCTGCTCACCTGATGGCACAGCAGGGAGATGGATAGATGCTGTGTCCAGGCAGGCCGGCCGCGGTGCACCTCCGCGGGGCAGCGCTCGTAGGAAAGACCGGGGATCCTGGAGGCTTCACTAGGCCGGACAAGGCCGCGGTGACGTCACTCGGGCCCCGTTCGTAAGTAGGGGTCGTTCGTAAGTCGGATGTTCGTAAGTCGGGGACCCCCTGATTGTCACAGCAAAGGGTCTGAATACTTAGGACCATGTGATATTTCAGTTTTTCTTTTTTAATAAATCTCAAATAATGTCAACAATTCTGTGTTTTTCTGTCAATATGGGGTGCTGTGTGTACATTAATGAGGAAAAAAATGAACTTAAATGATTTTAGCAAATGGCTGCAATATAACAAAGAGTGGAAAATTTAAGGGGGTCTGAATACTTTTCGTCCCCACCAAAAATAAATATTTATCCTCATAGGGAAATAATTATTTATGTATTTTTTCAAAAAAACTTGCATTTTTTTAAATAATCACTTGGGGGATAAAATCTATGGTGTCTTTTGAACTATTCTTGGCTTATCTCTTATTAAAAACACTCACTCACTGTACTTGTATTTATGGGAAAGCAGCATTTTCATCCTAGTAAGGAAAAGTATTAAGTCTCCAGTACACCCATCCCTCGCCTCATCTCCATAACAATGGGAGTGGGAGGTGTTCTATAGTCCTAAGAGAGTAACGGTCAGGGCAGATAACATTACTTGAGATAACACAGCAGAGTGCACAGGGCAGGACTGCATTTCTAGAACAACCAACAGCTACTCTTGGCACTTATTGAACAAATATAGAAAAGCACTTTTAATGGTATATTTAACATAACAAAAGAAAGGAAAAAGGAGAAGTTAGTTGTTAGGATATACATAACCTTTGCTGTAGTTTGCTGAACATAACATATACACAGATTTTCCTCCCTCATTCAGATGTGACATTTCCTTTGGCGGATAAGCTTCCAAACAACATATTTTGTTTTTGGGCTTACATACAATAAAGGTGCATATTTATCATGTATAAATCATTAACTGCACGTAAATTGATAACTGTAATTTAAAGCACATGCATTGGGAAGATAAACCTGCAGTGATTGGTAAATGTCACATTTCCTGCTTTATAAATATACCCCTGGTAGTAATATACAGAATTTTCTTTTCCCCTTGAATAATAGTGTATTGAAAAACAAGTTTCAGGAAATATTTTGCAAGTGTTGGAGACAAATAACTTGTTGATTTTACAGGAACAGTTCTTTACATTTATTTTTCTTTTCATTATACTCCATTGAACTCAGGAAAAGGCAATTAATATTCTACATCTCCCTAAATTCAGCTAGACTGGTCTGTGTCCTGATGTTTAAGGACCACTGAAATAAGCCATGTACAGTTCACGGTCATTTAATATGCTAAGCTAGTGATTTATGTCACATTGCAATGTGCTAAGTGTTCTTCACAATTATTTATTTTAGACTGAAGTTATTTATCATACTTTGTCAAACATGTTTGCTTCTTTTAAGTTTTGTAATCATTATATCCTTTGGGGATCCTCACATCTGTTTACGGCAAGGATTTTCAGATTCTTGCATAAGCTGTTTTATGTTAGCGATAATAGTATTATACAGTTTAGAGTTTATTAAGAGTCTAAGAACAACCACAATAATGTGAGAAGCCTATACATTTATATTCAGGAGGGATGTAATAGTAATGATAAACAGCATAGTAATGAAGAAGAAATATTGCACGGATGTATCAGCAGAAGCGGTCGATAACGGAGGAGTTTAGGAACCTTAGTGCAAAGATAACTGAAATGTACTGCATAAAATATATAGGGAAACCAAAGTTGTTTTGTTTATCCCCAGTGAATTAAAGTAGAACTAAAGCCTTTTATTTCTCATAAGTATATTGCCATATATACCGTATTTTTCGCTCCATAAGACGCACCTGACCATAAGACGCACCTAGGTTTTAGAAGAGGAAAACAAGAAAAAAAATATTCTGAACCAAATGGTGTACTAAAATATTTTCCAGTGCCCATGAGATGCAGCCTGACCAGTGCCATAAAGGCAGACTGACCATTGCCATAAATGCAGAGTGACATGCAGAGTGACCATTGCCATAAATGCAGAGTGACATGCAGAGTGACCATTGCCATAAATGCAGAGTGACATGCAGAGTGACCATTGCCGTAAATGCAGACTGACCTGATGTTATCTCATCTGCCTGACAGAAGACAGAGCAGCCTGAGCGGCCAAATGCTCTGTCTTCTGTCTCAGGAACAGTGTCAGGCCCAGCCGGGAGATCGCCTGGCGCCCACAAGGGGTATGGATGTCTGTCCCCCTCTCTCCTGTCTCTCTTCCGGCGGTGACGGCGGGGAACGTTGCTGTTGTTAGCGGGGGAACGGTGCCATTGGCGGCGGGAGCTGTGCCAGCAGCGGCAGGGGGTGGTGCCTGTCGTATATTCGCACCATAAGACGCAAAGACATTTTCCCCCATATTTCTGGGGGAAAAAAGTGCATCTTATGGTGCTAAAAATACAGTAAATGTAGCACAGAACAATATGTGAATAGTTTAAAAAAGGTCCAGAAACACACTGAGATCCTGTCTCAGCTGCTGCTTCCAGGTCCCTTTGCTTGTGGGCAGGGCTTAAAGTTCCCCCAGCGTGGATACCATGGAACTGCACTCGCTAATGCCTAAACTTTAGGCCAGTGGTGTATTTAGGTTTTATGCTGCCCTAGGCATAACTAAACTCATGCACCCCCCTAATTTAAATACAACCCACCCCTTCCTGCCGAGGCCACACCCCTTCCTGTTTAAGACCCACCCTATCATCTGTAAACCACACCCCTTCCTTTTTAGGATCATTTGGCACCTTTCAGGGGGGAGGGAGGAACGGGTATCAATTTTTGACAGGTACCCTTCCCCACTCCTGGGAGACTGCGCTGCCCCCTCTGAAGTTCGGCCCTCTCCTCCTTCCTCCACTGGGCCATTCAGAAAGTGCAACGTGCTTCGCACATGTGCAGTAGGGAACCGGCCAGTTTCCCTTACCATGAATGATAGTGGCAAAACCCGAGCGCCAATCTGAAAATCGGCTGAGGTGTCGACATCGCGGGATCCCTGGACAGGTAAGTGTCCTAATATTAAAAGTCAGCAGCTACAGTTTAGGTGGTGAGTTTTAATGTTTTCAGGGGGGTGGAACTCCTCTTTAATGAGTTTGCATTGATTTCAGCATTGATGGAGCACTTTATTGCAATATCATGATCTGCATATTAATGCACTTTCACTAAATGTGCACAGTTTAATGGGTTTGCATTGATTCTAGCATGCATGGAGCACTTTGCACATGCCAGTGGCGGCTGGTGCTCAAAATTTTTGGGGGGGCGCAAACAAACTAAAAATTTCAGAAAAAAAGACATCAGTTGCAGCCTCACTGTGCCCCATCAAACACAGCCACTGTGCCCATCAATTGTAGCCACTGTGCCCATCAATTGTAGCCACTTTGCCATCAAACACAGCCACTGTCCCCATCAATTGTAGCCACTGTGCCCATCAATTGTAGCCACTGTGCCATCAAACGCAGCCACTTTGCCCATCAATTGCAGCCACTGTGCCCATCAATTGTAGCCACTGTGCCCATCAATTGTAGCCACTGTGCCCATCAATTGTAGCCACTGTGCCCATCAATTGTAGCCACTGTGCCCATCAATTGTAGCCACTGTGCCATCAAACGCAGCCACTGTGCCCATCAATTGCAGCCACTGTGCCCATCAATTGTAGCCACTGTGCCCATCAATTGTAGCCACTGTGCCAAACGCAACCACTGTGCCCATCAATTGTAGCCACTGTACCATCAAACGCAGCCACTGTGCCCATCAGTTGTAGCCACTGCACCCCATTAAATGCAGCCACTGTGCCCCATCAAACGCAGCCACTGTGCCCTTAAACGCAGCCACTGTGCCCTCAAATGCAGCCACTGTGCCCTCCACTGTGCCCATCAAACGCTGCCACAGTGCCCATCAAACACTGCCACTGTGCCCATCAAATGCTGCCACTGTGCCCATAACACTGATATAATTTATTCAATAAATTTTACCTGCTGATATCCTGGGGGTTTCCCTCGTGCTCCTCTCTCTCTCCTCCTTCTGATGTCACAGCCAGACACGCCCTGATGCAGAGGAGAAGGAAAGCAGTGCTGAGGAGGGTAGGTGGAGCATAAGGCTCCACCTCCGCCAGTCACTGGCCGCTTATGGGGGCGTGAGTCACACGCCCCCCCCACACTCTGCTAAGCACGCCCATACACAGTGGCGCTGCTAGAGCAAACCGGCCGCCGTGGGCTGCATGTGTGCAGGGGCGGCCGCGGGAGCCGAGAATCGGGAAGATGGGTGAGGGGCTTTCTCTCATGCGCCACCCCCCTTGCAAAGTGCCGCCCTAGGCCTAGGCCTTATCGGCCTAGGCCAAAAAACAGCCCTCCTTTAGGCAGGAGCTGTGGTCATGTGAAATTAACATGAAGGCAGAACTCCAGACTATGTTGCAAGCAGACTATGTTGCAAGCAGTACACTTGCACATACTTCTTACACTGTTAACACTATGGGCACTTTCACACTGCCAGCCCCGGGCATTGGCAGTAAAGCGCTCTGTTTTTAGCAGCGATTTACCATCGTTTTAGCTGCGCTATTCGGCCGCTAGTGGGGCACTTTTAACCCCTGCTAGCGGCTGAAAAAGGGTTAAAACCGCCCGCAAAACACAGCTGCAGCGGCGCTTTGCCGGCAATATGGCGGTGCTGTGCATTGATTTCAATGGGCAGGGGCGCTTTAGGAGCTGTGTATTCACAGAATGAGGGGGCAAAAATATCAAGTGTGAACCTGTGAAGAAAACGAGAAAAAGATAAAAGGGGGAGAGAAAGAGAGAAAGAGGAGGGAGAGAGAGAGAGCGAGAGAGAGAGAGAGAGAGAGAGAAAGAGAGAAAGGGGGAGAGGGAGAGAGAGAGAGAGGGGGAGAGGGAAAGGGATAGAAAGGGGGAGAGGGAGAGAGATAGGAGGACAGAGGAGAGAGAGAGAGAGAGAGAGAGAGAGAGAGAGAGAGAGAGAGAGAGAGAAAGGGGGGAAGAGAGAGAGAGAGAAGGGGGAGAAGAGAGAGAGAAGGGGGAGAAGAGAGAGAGAATGGGGAGAAGAGAGAGAGAATGGGGGGGGGGAGAAGAGAGAGAAGGGGGGAGATAGGGGGGAGAAGAGAGAGAAGGGGGTGGGGGGAGAGAGAAGGGGGAGGGAGAGAGAGAAGGGGGAGGGAGAGAGAGAAGGGGGAGGGAGAGAGAGAAGGGGGAGGGAGAGAGAGAAAGGGGGAAAAGAGAGAGCTAAAGAGAGAGCGAGAGAGACGTGAGGAGTCTGCAGCAATGCCTACTTAGTCCAGGTGAAGCACAGTGTGGCTGTGTCAGACTTGGCTTGGCTGTGCAGGTGGTTAGTTCAGTGGCATAGTGTGGGTTCTCTTTGCCCGGGGCAAGGCAAGTAATCTGTGCCCTCTAAAGCCTGGTGCACATTATTTATTTTTTTCGTTCATCCTAGCGGGCTGAATGAAAAAAAACTAAAGTGCTCAGGAGGAGCCACTGTACTAAAAATCTGATGTTAGTAGAGCAATATTCCCGCTGAGCTACTGTGTTCTGACAGGGGGACTGTTCCCATGCCAGAACACACCGGTCAGTGCCCTCAGCCATTGGTTCTAAGCGCTAACTGTATTGCCTGTCGGCAGACATTACCCATCATTCCCTATTCGGCCAGCTTCTGTGGGACCGGCTGCTGTACACACACACTGAATGTTGGATGGCTTTTAATGAACCGGTCAGTGCTTCTCAACATTCGGCGAGTGTACAGGACTTTACCGTGGACTTTTAGCACTTTCTTGTGGAAACGTAAGGGTTCCTCCACTCACAGTCTGAGCCTCTGCTTAGCTGCCTGCAGCCTTTTATTATTGGTTGCATTCTGTTTGACTGTGAGAAGATATCTGAGTACTGTAGTCAACCAATAAGAAAAGGCTGCAGGCAGTGAATCTGAGTTTAGGCTGTAAATAAAGAGGACCCCTTTTATACAGCAGAGCAGCTAGTTAATAACAACCCTGATGTAAGGTAGGCAGAATTAAAGAAAAGACACGTGGGGAGGGGTGTCCCTTCTTTACTCATTTTTTTTACCCCCTCATCTGGAGCCATGGGGGGTACAGGGGCTCTGGCTGTGAATGGAAAGGTCTAGAGCCTTAATCCATAGCAGCAGAGCAGCCAGCCACTAACCCCTATGTAATTTATGTAGGCGTTTTTGGCTGGCTGCTCTCCTGTGACGGATTATTAGGGGTTTTCGTTATTCACAGCCTTATGCCGCGTACACACGGTCGGACTTTTCATCTACAAAAGTCCAACGGACGCCGACGGACTAAAGCTGGCTGGTAATCCGATCGTGTGTGGGCTTCTCCGGACTTTCAGCAGACTTTTTCAGCCTCAAATCCGACGGACTTTAGATTTGAAACATGCTTCAAATCTTTACGTCGTAACTACGACGGACCCCGAAATCCGCTCGTCTGTGTGCTAGTCCGACGGACAAAAACCCATGCTAGGGCAGCTATTGGCTACTGGCTATGAACTTCCTTATTTTAGTCCGGTGTACGTCATCACGTACGAATCCGTCGGACTTTTGTGTGGTCGTGTGTAGGCAAGTCCGTTCGTTAGAAAGTCTGCTGCAAGTCCGCCGAAAGTCCGCCGGAAGTCCGCCGGAAGTCTGTCGGACAGGCTGTCGGACTTTTGTAGACGAAAAGTCCGACCGTGTGTACGCGGCATTAGCCTCTGATTGGTTGCCCACAGCCTTCTGCTATTGGTTGAGGCTGAGACAGCTCTTTGACTACAGTAATCAAAGAGCTATCTCAGATTCAACCAATAATAAAAGGTTGTGGGCAGCCAATCAGACTCTAGGCAGCCAATCAGAGACTCCAATTGTGAATAATGAGGAGCCCTTAATAATCACAACTAATGTTAGGTCAGAGTTACTGGTTGGCTGTTCAGCTGTAAGCAAGGAGACCCACCCTACCACCACCAAGCTCCACTCACATTCTCTCTGTCAGGTTCTTCCCTCTCCTGGCCAGGGGAGGAGGGCCAGTCGGTGACATCAGTGGTTCA
Organism: Aquarana catesbeiana; assembly: GCF_042186555.1. NCBI lineage: Eukaryota > Metazoa > Chordata > Amphibia > Anura > Ranidae > Aquarana > Aquarana catesbeiana. The sequence continues at coordinate 97,219,072 of NC_133328.1, forward strand.
CAAACGCTCTGGACGCTCTCACATACAACGCGCTCTCACATACAACAACATGAGGAATGGGCAGAACAAATATCTGCACCCAGAACAAGAGTACCGGCTGCCTCCCTGCTTGCTTGCTACACCACTGGGCTAGTTCATTCCACATATTGCAATAACTCCGGGACGTTCTCCCGCGCAGCAAAGCTCTGCCCTAGGAATTTATAGAGTGCAGGTGCAGCACTGCAAATCACATCACTCTGCCAGGCACCTGATGTAATAGAGTGGGCAGCACTGGGTGGATCTAAAGAGGAGGCATCGGCAAATGTTGCCAGCGCCACCGCTCTTCTTTGGGGGGGGGGGGGGGGGTCTTAAAGCTCCTGGCCTGTACGCCCACTTGGGACCCTAAAAAATGAGCATGATTTTTTTTCCCCCTACTCCATGTGTGCAGAATGTGATAGGACACAGTGGGCCCCCTGGCCTTGGGTGCCTGTGTGCAATACACACCCTGCACACATGGATGATAAGCAACTGAGCATGTGCCACTCTCCACCAATGCAGCAGTCCCATCACCTTGCTCCCATTGACAATATTCTGTTTGTTGCTGTTGGACACAGAAAACACACTGCTCCATAACTTCAATTTTGTTTTTCCTTCTGTAGTCTTGCTACTTAATTTCTCTCTCTCCCATGACTCCCAGGCTAGTTTCCCAAGTACTCTGTGAGACAAGGTCGAACCCATTGTGTTGGGAACCACTTGCTACTGAAAGGGCCAAGAATAACACCCCTTCACTTCCAAAGTATCTGTCACCCTTGCCATGTCACCTGTTTCCTGGCTGGTTGGCTGCATTTAGCAAGTGACAGAAATACAATAGTCATTAGCAATGGCAATATAGCTTCTTCTGGACAGCACTCTGCTCATTAGACTTTTGTACTGTATCTTCTCTAACTTCAGTCCCTCTGTTCTTTTGATATCCCATACATTATACCCCTTTAGAGACTTCAGACCAGGCAATTCAGATGAACAGATAAAGATCTTTCACTAAGGTAGTTGCAAGTAACAGTTCCCAAAAACATCTTCCACATACTTTCCTATACAAAGCTCTCTAGTGCCTCATGAAGTGTCCATACCTTAGACAGATGGCTATATCCATAAAGAGTCCTTCTCAAAGCAAGAGTCCAAAATAGGCAGTAATCCACAAGAGGTAGCAAGCAATCCCTTAAGTCTAGGATCTGGTAATAATCCACAAGAGGCAGTAAGTCCATGACTGGCAAATATAAGTCCACAGATATCTACGGTATCCAGTCTCCACTGGGAGCCCAGAATAGGCTTCACCCACCTCCGCAAATGGGGTGGTCCACTCCAACAGAGTAACAGCTACATTTTGGCAGTCTTTCTCTTGACCAACCTCTAGGGCACTTATTGAGCCCTTATTTATATGTTATGACTTCCAGGGGGAGGTAACTTTCCTGAAAAGGGAGGGATATCCTGGCCAGCAGCGTTAACCCTTCCTTCTCAGACACCACCAGATCAGCAGGTCAACCTGAGGACACAGTACAACATTTATTCATTGTAACAATTTGCAACATGGTCGACCTAGTTAACCTTAGGGCATGAACACAACGAAAGAAAACTGTTAACCCTTCAGAACCCCCCTGGAAGCACCTGCTTACATGTTCTACTTCCCAGCACTTTTTTTTGGCCCAGTGTCTTCACAAGTCACTTAATCCCTCTCTGCATATTTAACATATTTTTTTTTTGACAGCTTTGTGGTTACATGGCTGTCAAATTAGGAAAAGTGGCTGTGTTCGTGCAGCTGCTGGTTCCCAACTGATATGAATGGGACTGCCTGCACATGGATGCACAGAGAACCTGTGATTCATCCTCTCTATGTGTCCTGTTTACCATTATCATTGAGAGTGATAAGTAATAGGCAATCCCAAATGTTGGGCTATCCCTAGAACAGAGAAATCTTTCAAAGAGGACACTAGTTCTGGTGACCCTGGTGACAACCAAGACTTCCCTCCTTTTGGACAGATTTTCCCTCACTTCCTGTTATGGCTATGGGACAGAAAGTGAATAGAAATCTCCCCAATGGGACGTAGATGGCAAAAAAGAAACAGACAAGTAACGTAACCCTTTCTTACTCTATCCAACATGAAAAAAGGTTTTTCCCCTAATTCTCTCTTAATTCAATCATAACACACAGTGTGAGCTTTATGCATTAATACTGATTTACCTAAAGTAGAACTTCACCTAAGTACTGGTTTTCCTTCTCCCCCCTCCTCTGCCACATTTGGACACTTTTTTTTTGGGAGGGGGTTAGCCGATACCTGGTTTTTATAGGTACCCACTCCCACTTCTGTCTTCACATCACAGGTCCCAGAAGGCTGCTGGAACATTCACAAAGTGCAGTGCGCCTCGCTCCTGTGCAGAGCATAGCCAGCTGTGAAGCCGCAAAGAGTCACGGCCGACTTCCCACACTAAAGATGCCAGTGCTGGGGTCCCGAAGGCCAGTGAAGAACCGGCTTGGGTGAGGATGGCGCTGGGTCCTTGGACAGGTAAGTGTACTTTTAGTAACATTCAGCTACAGTATTTGTAGCTGCTGACTTAAGTTTTTTGTTCATAGGGTGAAGATCCCATTTAACCACATGACGACCACCTCACGCCGATGTACGTCGGCAAGGTGGCACGGACAGGCAAAATCACGTACATATACGTGATTTGCCTTCCGCGGGTGGGGGGTCCGATCGGACCCCCTCCCGGTGCCCGAGGCGGTCGTCTTTTGTCCCACGGCGATCGGAGGTGAGGGGGAGGCCATCCGTTCGCGGCCCCCCCCTCGCGATCGCCGCCGGCCAATCGAATCATTCCTTTGCTGCTGTATGCTAAACAGCAGCAAAGGAAATGATGTCATCTCTCCTCGGCTCGGTAATTTCCGTTCCGGCCCGAGGAGAGAAGACAGGTATGTGAGTGCACAACACTACACACACACAGTAGAACATGCCAGGCACACAAAACACCCCGATCCCCCCCCCCGATCGCCCCCCGATCCCCCCCCAATCACCCCCCCCCCTGTCACAAACTGACACCAGCAGTTGTTTTTTTTTTTTTTTCTGATTACTGCATTGGTGTGAGTTTGTGACAGTTACAGTGTTGGGACAGTTAGTATTAGCCCCCTGTAGGTCTAGGATACCCCCCTAACCCCCCTAATAAAGTTTTAACCCCTTGATCACCCCCTGTCACCAGTGTCGCTAAGCGATCATTTTTCTGATCGCTGTATTAGTATCGCTGGTGACGCTAGTTAGGGACCTAAATATTTAGGTTCGCCGTCAGCGTTTTATAGCGACAGGGACCCCCATATACTACCTAATAAATGTTTTAACCCCTTGATGGCCCCCTAGTTAACCCTTTCACCACTGATCACCGTATAACTGTTACGGGTGACGCTGGTTAGTTTGTTTATTTTTTATAGTGTCAGGGCACCCGCCGTTTATTACCGAATAAAGGTTTAGCCCCCTGATCGCCCGGCGGTGATATGCGTCGCCCCAGGCAGCGTCAGATTAGCGCCAGTACCGCTAACACCCACGCACGCAGCATACGCCTCCCTTAGTGGTATAGTATCTGATCGGATCAATATCTGATCCGATCAGATCTGTACTAGCGTCCCCAGCAGTTTAGGGTTCCCAAAAACGCAGTGTTAGCGGGATCAGCCCAGATACCTGCTAGCACCTGCGTTTTGCCCCTCCGCCCAGCCCACCCAAGTGCAGTATCGATCGATCACTGTCACTTACAAGGCACTAAACGCATAACTGCAGCGTTCGCAGAGTCAGGCCTGATCCCTGCGATCGCTAACAGTTTTTTTGGTAGCATTTTGGTGAACTGGAAAGCACCAGCCCCAGGCAGCGTCAGGTTAGCGCCAGTAGCGCTAACACCCACGCACGCACCGTACAGCTCCCTTAGTGGTATAGTATCTGAACGGATCAATATCTGGTCCGATCAGATCTATACTAGCGTCCCCAGCAGTTTAGGGTTCCCAAAAACGCAGTGTTATCGGGATCAGCCCAGATACCTGCTAGCACCTGCGTTTTGCCCCTCCGCCCGGCCCAGCCCAGCCCACCCAAGTGCAGTATCGATCGATCACTGACACTTACAAAACACTAAATGCATAACTGCAGCGTTCGCAGAGTCAGGCCTGATCCCTGCGATCGCTAGTAGTTTTTTTGGTAGTATTTTGGTGAACTGGCAAGCACCAGCCCCAAGCAGCGTCAGATTAGCGCGAGTACCGCTAACACCCACGCACGCAGCATACGCCTCCCTTAGTGGTATAGTATCTGAACGGATCAATATCTGATCCGATCAGATCTATACTGGCGTCCCCAGCAGTTTAGGGTTCCCAAAAACGCAGTGTTAGCGGGATCAGCCCAGATACCTGCTAGCACCTGCATTTTGCCCCTCCGCCCGGCCCAGCCCACCCAAGTGCAGTATCGATCGATCACTGTCACTTAGAAAACACTTAACGCATAACTGCAGCGTTCGCAGAGTCAGGCCTGATCCCTGCGATCGCTAACAGTTTTTTTGGTAGCTTTTTATTGAACTGGCAAGCGCCAGCGGCCTAGTACACCCCTGTCGTAGTCAAACCAGCACTGCAGTAACACTTGGTGACGTGGCGAGTCCCATAAGTGCAGTTCAAGCTGGTGAGGTGGCAAGCACAAGTAGTGTCGCGCTGCCACCAAGAAGACAAACACAGGCCCGTCGTGCCCATAGTGCCCTTCCTGCTGCATTCGCCAATCCTAATTGGGAACCCACCGCTTCTGCAGCGCCCGTACTTCCCCCATTCACATCCCCAACCAAATGCAGTCGGCTGCATGAGAGGCATTTTCTTTATGTCCTCCCGAGTACCCCTACCCAACGAACCCCCCCAAAAAAGATGTTGTGTCTGCAGCAAGCGCGGATATAGGCGTAACACCTGCTATTATTGTCCCTCCTGTCCTGACAATCCTGGTCTTTGCATTGGTGAATGTTTTGAACGCTACCATTCATTAGTTGAGTATTAGCGTAGGGTACAGCATTGCACAGACTAGGCACACTTTCACAGGGTCTCCCAAGATGCCATCGCATTTTGAGAGACCCGAACCTGGAACCGGTTACCGTTATAAAAGTTAGTTACAAAAAAAGTGTAAAAAAAAAAATATATATATAAAATAAAAAAAAAATAGTTGTCGTTTCATTGTTCTCTCTCTCTCTATTCTCTCTCTCTATTGTTCTGCTCTTTTTTACTGTATTCTATTCTGCAATGTTTTATTGTTATTATGTTTTATCATGTTTGCTTTTCAGGTATGCAATTTTTTATACTTTACCGTTTACTGTGCTTTATTGTTAACCATTTTTTTGTCTTCAGGTACGCCATTCACGACTTTGAATGGTTATACCAGAATGATGCCTGCAGGTTTAGGTATCATCTTGGTATCATTCTTTTCAGCCAGCGATCGGCTTTCATGTAAAAGCAATCCTAGCGGCTAATTAGCCTCTAGACTGCTTTTACAAGCCGTGGGAGGGAATGCCCCCCCCCACCGTCTTCCGTGTTTTTCTCTGGCTCTCCTGTCTCGACAGGGAACCTGAGAATGCAGCCGGTGATTCAGCCAGCTGACCATAGAGCTGATCAGAGACCAGAGTGGCTCCAAACATCTCTATGGCCTAAGAAACCGGAAGCTACGAGCATTTTATGACTTAGATTTCGCCGGATGTAAATAGCGCCATTGGGAAATTGGGGAAGCATTTTATCACACCGATCTTGGTGTCGTCAGATTTGAGGGCAGAGGAGAGATCTAGGGTCTAATAGACCCCAATTTTTTCAAAAAAGAGTACCTGTCACTACCTATTGCTATCATAGGGGATATTTACATTCCCCGAGATAACAATAAAAATGATTAAAAAAAAAAAAATGAAAGGAACAGTTTAAAAATAAGATAAAAAAGCAAAAAAATAATAAAGAAAAAAAAAAAAAAAAAAAAAAAAAAAGCACCCCTGTCGCCCCCTGCTCTCGCGCTAAGGCGAACGCAAGCGGCGGTCTGTCGTCAAACGTAAACAGCAATTGCACCATGCATGTGAGGTATCGCCGCGAAGGTCAGATCGAGGGCAGTAATTTTTGCAGTAGACCTCCTCTGTAAATCTAAAGTGGTAACCTGTAAAGGCTTTTAAAGGCTTTTAAAAATGTATTTATTTTGTTGCCACTGCACGTTTGTGCGCAATTTTAAAGCATGTCATGTTTGGTATCCATGTACTCGGCCTAAGATCATCTTTTTTATTTCATCAAACATTTGGGCAATATAGTGTGTTTTAGTGCATTAAAATTTAAAAAAGTGTGTTTTTTCCCCCAAAAATGCGTTTGAAAAATCGCTGCGCAAATACTGTGTGAAAAAAAAAATGAAACACCCACCATTTTAATCTGTAGGGCATTTGCTTTAAAAAAATATATAATGTTTGGGGGTTCAAAGTAATTTTTTTGCAAAAAAAAATAACTTTTTCATGTAAACAATGAGTGTCAGAAAGGGCTTTGTCTTCAAGTGGTTAGAAGAGTGAGTGATGTGTGACATAAGCTTCTAAATGTTGTGCATAAAATGCCAGGACAGTTCAAAACCCCCCCAAATGACCCCATTTTGGAAAGTAGACACCCCAAGCTATTTGCTGAGAGTCATGTCGAGTCCATGGAATATTTTATATTGCGACACAAGTTGCGGGAAAGAGACACATTTTTTTTTTTTTTTTGCACAAAGTTGTCACTAAATGATATATTGCTCAAATATGCCATGGGAATATGTGAAATTACACCCCAAAATACATTCTGCTGCTTCTCCTGAGTACGGGGATACCACATGTGTGAGACTTTTTGGGAGCCTAGCCGCGTACGGGACCCCGAAAACCAAGCACCGCCTTCAGGCTTTCTAAGGGCGTGAATTTTTGATTTCACTCTTCACTGCCTATCACAGTTTCGGAGGCCATGGAAAGCCCAGGTGGCACAAAACCCCCCCAAATGACCCCATTTTGGAAAGTAGACACCCAAAGCTATTTGCTGAGAGGTATAGTGAGTATTTTGCAGACCTCACTTTTTGTCACAAAGTTTTGAAAATTGAAAAAAAAAAAAAAAAAAATGTTTTTTCTTTTCTTTCTTCATTTTCAAAAACAAATGAGAGCTGCAAAATACTCACCATGCCTCTCAGCAAATAGCTTGGGGTGTCTACTTTCCAAAATGGGGTCATTTGGGGGGGTTTTGTGCCACCTGGGCATTCCATGGCCTCCGAAACTGTGATAGGCAGTGAAGAGTGAAATCAAAAATTTTCACCCTTAGAAATCCTGAAGGCGGTGATTGGATTTCGGGGCCCCGTACGCGGCTAGGCTCCCAAAAAGTCCCACACATGTGGTATCCCCATACTCAGGAGAAGCAGCTAAATGTATTTTGGGGTGCAATTCCACATATGCCCATGGCCTGTGTGAGCAATATATCATTTAGTGACAACTTTGTGCAAAAAAAAACAAAAAAGGGTCACTTTCCCGCAACTTGTGTCAAAATATAAAATATTCCATGGACTCAATATGCCTCTCAGCAAATAGCTTGGGGTGTCTACTTTCCAAAATGGGGTCATTTGGGGGGGTTTTGTGCCACCTGGGCATTCCATGGCCTCCGAAACTGTGATAGGCAGTGAAGAGTGAAATCAAAAATTTACACCCTTAGAAATCCTGAAGGCAGTGATTGGTTTTCGGGGCCCCGTACGCGGCTAAGCTCCCAAAAAGTCCCACACATGTGGTATCCCCATACTCAGGAGAAGCAGCTGAATGTATTTTGGGGTGCAATTCCACATAGGCCCATGGCCTGTGTGAGCAATATATCATTTAGTGACAACTTTTTGTAAATATTTTTTTTTTTTTTTTTGGTCATTATTCAATCACTTGGGACAAAAAAAATAAATATTCAATGGGTTCAACATGCCTCTCAGCAATTTCCTTGGGGTGTCTACTTTCCAAAATGGGGTCATTTGGGGGGGTTTTGTACTGCCCTGCCATTTTAGCACCTCAAGAAATGACATAGGCAGTCATAAACTAAAATCTGTGTAAATTACAGAAAATGTACCCTAGTTTGTAGACGCTATAACTTTTGCGCAAACCAATAAATATACGCTTATTGACATTTTTTTTACCAAAGACATGTGGCCGAATACATTTTGGCCTAAATGTATGACTAAAATTTAGTTTATTGGATTTTTTTTATAACAAAAAGTAGAAAATATCATTTTTTTTCAAAATTTTCGGTCTTTTTCCGTTTATAGCGCAAAAAATAAAAACTGCAGAGGTGATCAAATACCATCAAAAGAAAGCTCTATTTGTGGGAAGAAAAGGACGCAAATTTCGTTTGGGTACAGCATTGCATGACCGCGCAATTAGCAGTTAAAGCGACGCAGTGCCAAATTGGAAAAAGACCTCTGGTCCTTAGGCAGCATAATGGTCCGGGGCTCAAGTGGTTAACATGTTCACTTTCAAAGAGAATTTCCACTTAGTGAATGAGGTGAAATAATGTGAAAATTCACATTGAAAAGAATATCTAATCATGTACAGGAAAAACTGATTTTTGCTTGCACATGATTGGATGACTAAAGTCTGCACAACTTCTCTTTACAAAGATAAAATTCCCAACTGATGATGTTTACAATGGATGCACTAGAACAAAATTATAAAGCAATGTAACTCAAAAACAATACTGTATTCTATATAAATATATAAAAGTCCAGTAACATTTATACAGTATAAGAAGCACAGTTATCCAGGCAGCTTGGCTCAGACGTTCATTGATGAGTCAGGAGGATCCATGCCAGATGGCTCATGCTTTGACCCCTTGCATTTCTAATGTACATTTTTTCCAGTGGCTTGGCTCAGGTCTCTATGAATAAAGCCAGATCCCTCTCATTCTTTTCTGCAAAGCAACCCTCATATTTCCTGGTGTGTCAGGGCATTTATGAAAACAGAAAGAATTCGACTTCGCAATGTCTTACATTTTTTAACAAAATCATATTACATCTAAAATAGGAATATGCTGTAAGCATAGATATAATACTGAAATAAAAATCTGTATTATGTGAAAACTCACTTACACATTTGTAGGCTACAATATGAAAATGAAGGGGAAGTCCTCTCTTGTTCATGAAACTCTTGTGCATTCTCCATGCATCAAGCCAATGCATAACTAGCTGCTATCATTATAGTAGTACTATTACATTATAACACTAATCATCATTATTAATTGGCGTGGTATTGATTTATAACTTTTTTTATAACACATTTTTAAAAATCATTTTTTAAGTGATATTAAAAACAAATCTAGTCTGAAAGATGAAAGCATCCGCCAGCTCAACAACACTATTAAAGTGGTTTTAAAGGCAGAAACTTAATTTAAGCTCTCTTTCTCCTCACTGCACAGAGAGGCAGCAGCGGGAGCCTGGACCATTGCACAGAGCAGGTAAGTATAACATGGTTGCTATTTAAAAAAAATGATTAGGTTTACATTCACTTCAACCAGGACAGACCATGTACCATTGGGAGTTACAACAGGTTTGGCATAACAACCCATTTGCCATTTGTCATACAGTTTACTATGGCCACTATATCGATGACATGGCCCCTTGTCCGCTGTCTCAACCTTTGTCCAATTCTGCAATCAGAATACTCTTGGTCTCTCCTTCACAATATGTACTGTATGTGACAGTTCTTTGGTATTTTAGGATCTTGAATTGAGTCATTGTGGATCAGGGATCGGGGGAGTCTGTCATGGTTATGCAATAGAGTTTGTCGATCAGCATACCTGTCTCCATGTGTTCATCTCTAGAGACCAGCTGACCCTCACCTGACTGCTTTTGTAACCTCTCCTCTAAGCATGGCCCCACCCCAGGCCCTATCAGGGAACCCTATATTAACCTGTGCACTGCAAGCCAGCAGTGCTGATCAACCATTGTGTGTTAGCCTCTGTGTGTACTTGCTGTGTTTCCTACATCTGATTCCTGTTACCGACTTTGGCCTGTTCTTAACTATTCCTGTCTGCTCGTGACCCTGACCTTTGGCGTGTTCCTGACCATCCCTGTTTGCCTGTGACCCTGAACCTTGGCGTGTACTCTGTTGTCCTTGTCTGCTTGTGGCCCCGACCTTGGCTTGTCCCTTACTTTCCTTGTTGTTCCAGCCTGCTGCCTCCTTCCTCTTGTCCTGTAGTCTACCGTGAGCGTGAGCTGTGAGACCCTGGGGGCCGTGACCTGGAGCCAGACTGCAGCGCAGTCCATCCTTACCATTAAAGGCTCTGGTGAATACCTGCTGGCTCTTATACTCCGCGCCCTGGGGAATCTATGCTCTAGCATCTAGTGGGATCTGTGTCAGTGATCCAGTAGACCTGCTTCCTGGACCTCCCAGGGTTCAGTCCGCAGCAGTCAGCCGTAGGGTCCACTACCTTGCGGTGCACTCCTGATCCCAACGGTGTGCATCTGTCACCCAGCCTCTAGGTGACCTGACAGTTTGATCAGCCATGGACCCGGCTGATGTGCTGCTACCCGCAGATGATCCATTGCAGGGCTTAGTTTACAGACTTGAGACCCAGGAATCGCATCAGACCCAAGTGATGCGATTCCTTCAGGATTTGGCATCCCGTTTTGAACAGGTTCAGGCCTCATTAGGACCCCCGGTTCAAAAACCTCAACCACTATCTGCTGCTGCACCTATCGCATCAGTCGCAGCCACACATTCATTACAACTGCCAGCTCCGGCCCGTTTTTCTCTGGGGACTCCAAGGCTTGCAGGGGGTTCCTTAGCCAGTGCACGATTCATTTTGAACTTCAGCCCCAAAACTTCTTGTCCGATCGGGCGAAAGTAGCCTATATTATATCCCTTCTGTCCCGCGAGGCGCTAGCTTGGGCTGCCCCTCTGTGGGAACTGAATGATCCAGTGGTTTCTACCCTGTCTGATTTCTTGAAACTTTTTCGGAATATCTTCGAGGAACCGGGTCGTGTCTCCTCAGCGGCTATCGCTCTTTTACGTCTCCGTCAAGAGTCCGCTTCTGTGGGACAGTATGCTCTTCGGTTCCGTATCCTCACAGCTGAATTGAGTTGGAATAATGAGGCCCTAGTTGCAACCTTTTTACATGGCCTCTCTGATAGAGTGAAGGATGAATTAGCAGGAAGATCCCTTCCTGCTGATCTGGACGGTGTCATCACCTTGTGTAACCAGATCGATATTCGCTTTCAGGAGAGGGCCCTGGGAAAAAGACGCCAGCACTCCCCGTTCCTTAGGCAGCTTGAGCTCCCAGTCCCTTCTCTTCGATCCGAGGAGCACCACCTGCCTGCTGAGGAACCTATGCAGCTGGGCTGGACCAAGTTGTCTCCTAAAGAACGCGCTAGGCGCAGAACTCTGGGCCTTTTCTCTTTACTGTGGGGCCAAAGGTCATTTTCGTGACACTTGTTCTCTTCGTCCGGAAGAACGATTGGGGCTAATACATCTGGAAGGTGGAGTATTAGACCCTGAAGTATCACCTTCACCTTCTTGTCTTCTTCTTTCTGTGTTCCTTCATGTCGGCCCTTCCTCTCATTCGGTCTCGGCACATCTGGATTCTGGAGCCGCTGACAATTTCATGGACTGGGAACTGCGTCTTCCATGAGACTTACCCTTTTGCCCCTTACAACGCCATTGGTGGTCTTGGCGATTGATGGCACTGTTCTCCCAGGGGGCCCTATCCGCTTCCAGACCCTCCCTGTTAAGATGTCGGTAGGGACACTCCACCAGGAGTGGATATCCTTTCTTGTCTTACCTAAGGCTTTGTCTCCCATCATATTAGGTCTTCCTTGGTTACGGCTCCATTCTCCACATATTGACTGGACTGCTGGACAAATCTTGACTTGGGGTTCCTCCTGTTCCTCCTCCTGCCTACTCAAGGTTACCCCAAAAGAGAATCCTCCTGTTGCCACCATCCCAGTATCTTCTGCTCTTCCCGCTGCGTATAGCGATTTCTGGAATGTCTCCTGCAATAGTCGGGCTGAGACACTCTCTGGGTCGTGTGGCACTCTGGATGAGGAGCCTACCTGTGAACCTGAGCCAATCAGTCACTCCAGTTTGCATGGCCATTTCCCTTTGCCTGTCCCTGGACCCCCTTGGACACACACCCAGGCTGACTCGTCCACCAGTTCCACAGTCGCTACGCCCTGCGATGCAATTCTGGTGGTCGCTGCACCTGGCAATGCTGTTCAGTCGGCCTCTGCACCAGTCCAGCCTATGCCCAGTGAGCTTCCTGCTTCTTGTTCAGGACCTTCTGTAACCTGGCCTCACCCTACTGCTACTACGTCCGTTCAAACCTGTTTAAGAGGCTCAATCCATCCTTTGGATAGCCTGCCTCATTCGGCCAGGTGGGGTTTTCAATCTTTTGTTCAGGGCTCTCTGCATTCTGTTTTTGTTCCGGCTATCCAGCTTAACTCTTGTGACACGTCCCCTTTTAACCAACCTGACCTCAGGGATCCACTGACCTCTACCCAGTCTGATGGTCCTGTGTTGGATGTCCAGCACATCTTTAAGGGTCTGGGGGACCCTGCTCAAACTTCTGATGGTCTTCTCGTGCCCTTACCCATTTCTAAAAAGCCTTTAGTCCTCAATAAGTCCTTTCGTCCTCTCCTTACCTCGGTTCCGGCCTCTGAGGATAATCTAAAGTACGAGGTTAGTCAAGTTTTGGATTCCCGGCTCCGTAAAGGCATACTTCAGTACCTCGTACATTGGAAAGGGTTTTGTCCTGAGGAGAGGTCTTGGATCACTGCATCTGAGGTCTTTGCTCCTCGTCTATTGAGGAGGTTCCATCTGGAGTTTCCCTTTAAGCCTGGGCACAGGCGGGGGAGGGGGAGGTCTTAAGAGGGGGGGTACTGTCATGGTTATACAATAGAGTTTGTCGATCAGCATACCTGTCTCCATGTGTTCATCTCTAGAGACCAGCTGACCCTCACCTGACTGCTTTTGTAACCTCTCCTCTAAGCATGGCCCCACCCCAGGCCCTATCAGGGAACCCTATATTAACCTGTGCACTGCAAGCCAGCAGTGCTGATCAACCTTTGTGTGTTAGCCTCTGTGTGTACTTGCTGTCTTTCCTACATCTGATTCCTGTTACCGACTTTGGCTTGTTCTTAACTATTCCTGTCTGCTCGTGACCCTGACCTTTGGCGTGTTCCTGACCATCCCTGTTTGCCTGTGACCCTGAACCTTGGCGTGTACTCTGTTGTCCTTGTCTGCTTGTGGCCCGGACCTTGGCTTGTCCCTTACTTTCCTTGTTGTTCCAGCCTGCTGCCTCCTTCCTCTTCTCCTGTAGTCTACCGTGAGCATGAGCTGTGAGACCCTGGGGGCCGTGACCTGGAGCCAGACTGCAGCGCAGTCCATCCTTACCATTAAAGGCTCTGGTGAACACCTGCTGGCTCTTAGACTCCGCGCCCTGGGGAATCTATGCTCTAGCTCCCAGTGGGATCTGTGTCAGTCATCCAGTAGACCTGCTTCCTGGACCTCCCAGGGTTCAGTCCGCAGCAGTCAGCCGTAGGGTTCACTACCTTGCGGTGCACTCCTGATCCCAACGGTGTGCATCTGTCACCCAGCCTCTAGGTGACCTGACAGAGTCATTGTGGATCAGGGGAATGGATCAGAATGTCAGGTTCCTCACCCAATTCCATACACAATTTAATCCTATGGAGAGGATTAGACATTTGCAATTCGTCTCGTTTCTAATCTGTTTTTTAACAAATTTAGACAAATTCGTTAATTCAGAAATATCCGAATTAACGAAAATCCGTTTAACGATTTTTTCCGAAAATTTGAAATTTGAAAATTTGAAAATTTTCCGCTAAAAAAATGCATTAAAACTACAGCAGGTAATTCGTATTTACATTATACCAACTGTTACCACCCAAGATGGATCCAAAATATACCAAAGAGTCAGTTCTGCAGACTTCACCATATCTGTACATGGAAAGAGGACTATGTACAACAAAGTTCCATCTTGAAAAATGGATTCTCTGATAAGGGATACTCAGAAGCCCTAGTTGAGGGAGCATATTCTTAGTATCTAACTGCTGATTTCAAGGAGGGTGATGACAGGGGAATGGATCAGACTGATCAGGTTCCTCACCTAATTCCATACACAATTTAATCCTATGGAGAGGATTGGACATGTGCAATTCATTTCGTTCCAAATTTGGTTTTTAACAAATTTCGACAAATTCGTCAATTCGGAAATATCCAAATTAACGAAAACCCGTTTAACGAATTTTTCCGAATATTCGTAAACTCGAATAGTCGAAAACTCATAAATTCGAAAATCCGAAAACCCACAAATTCGAAAATCTGAAATAATAACTAACTAATAGTAACGTAAAGGGTAACTCCCCTTTCGTGGGGGAAAAAATAGCAAATAAAGAAAAAATAATATAGCACATGTAATTGCAACACAAATCATATTGTAATCGAATGGTATTAAAAAATACCTTTTCTTTTCAATCTGTAGCCACTGTAATCTTCTGGGAATGCATTGCATTATGGCTACATGGAGTTGTTCTGTACACAGAGTGTGTACTGACCACTCCCCAGAAACATCATTTCCTGCTTGTGTGATTGGCTCACCAATTTCCCCAGAATTCTGCCTAAGATACAAGTCAGATTTCAGGCATCCCCTGATACTTTCAATAGGCGCATGTCTAAAGGGATGCAGGCCCAGCAGTTTTCCTCATCAGTGCCCTGCAGTTGCACACCTGACAGTTAATTATGAAACCACTCCCATACAGAGGCACAGACAAACACATATGTATTACTTCAGAATAACAAAAGGTAAGAATCTGCAGCAAATGTTGTTATAATCCTTGCAATGTACACAGATCACCCAGAGGGGAATGTTTTTTTCTCAACAAAAGTGGAGTTACACTTTAAATATTATTAACTATTGAATTATAGGTATTGGAAATTCTTTTCAAATTTGTCTGTTAGTGAATGTAACGAATACAAAATTTATCGGAAGTTACGAATGATCTGAAATAACTAATGCCGTATCTAAACGAATGGAACGTAACAAATGAATAATAATAAATAACGATAATAATAAAAACATTTTATTATTATTATTTAATTATAATAATTTGTTCCATTCCATTTGTTTAGATGAGGCATTCGTTATTTTGGATAATTCGTAACTTCTGATAAATTCGTATTCGTTACGTTCACTAACAGCCAAATTTGAAAGGAATTTCCAATACCTATAATTTAATAGTTAGTTAATATTAGTTAATTAGTTATTCTTTCAAATTTTTGGATTTTCTTTCTTATTTTCGGATTTTCTAATTTACGAATTTACAAATTTTCAAATTTACGAATTTTCGAATTTACGAATTTATGAATTTACAAATTGCGATCATAATGAATGACACGGAAGCAAAAAAAAAAAAACGAATGAAATGAAAACAAACAGATTTTTCAGCAGTGCACATGTCTAAAGAGGATGATCTCTTGATACTGGTCCATTCTGATACAGGACCTTCACCTCAAATCCACCATTCTGAACAGACCCAAGTTTTCTTACAAAAAAACTGCCAATATATAGGGTACCATCGTGCCCAGCATGCATCCTGGCAATATGTGCAGCAGCCTAATTGGTATGTAATTGGTATTTAGCAATGTAGGAAGCTCAAGTGTCTTACAAGCAAACACATGTTACATGGTCAGAAAGTGTGTCAAGCCCTGTAAGCACCTCCAGCGGCCGTGATTTTCTATCATCAGTGGGACCAGGACACTATGCAGATTTTGCATCTGCGATTTGGACAGGAATCACACCGCATTCCTGTTCAAATCGCATGCGATTCTTTGCAGTGTGATTTGCACCCATTTATTTTGTATTGATGCAAATAACACCACAAAGTATCGGTACTCTGTATTCAGTATCGGTGAGTACTTGACCGAAAGTATCGGCACTCTTACTCACAGGTAAAAAAAACGGTATTGGTGCAACCTTAGTTTTAAGCACTTTCAACAGCTGACTTATTCATTTACTGAATATGCAGCTTCTGTATCTTTTAATCCTTGCCTATGTTCAAGTTTACACTGATGCCATGACCCTTGCCTCAGGTTCTGTTTCAGGGTTTCGCCTTTCTCTTGCAGCATCCTATGGAGCCACCCTTGCTTGCCAGAGACTAGAGTTGTGTCTTCCTACACTGTGTGCATTAATAAAAATAAATAACCCTGTAACCTAGAACAGTGGTCCCCAACCTCCCCCGCACCAAGGACTGGCCTCAGCGACCAACTCTCCCATGGATTGGGGGAGGGTGGTGTTTGGTGGGAGAGGTTGGGCTGGGGTGGTATGTGAGCTGCCTGACACCTCTGGAGGGGGGCTGGGGGTTTAGAGGTCTGGGGTGGTGAGTGTGCCTGCCACCTCCTGGTGGTGTGCAGCTTGTCACCTCTTTTGTGTGTGCACCTCCCCTGTTACCTGGGGAGGGGTGTTGCTGCAATCTGTCATCTCTGGAGGGAGGGGGGCATATGCAGCCTGTCACCTCTGGACTGGCACAGCTATTTCTCCCCCTTGCTCTCCATAGGTAAGGTGACCACAGAGCAGGAAGGGAGTAGTGGTGCTGGGGGAAAGGGAGCAAGCACCCTCTGGTGGTGGGAGGGTGGCAGTGCATGTTATGCTTGCTCAATTGCCTGCTGCCCACCCACTGCTGCAACTCCAGGCCTGAAGCCAACCCACTTCACAGTACTCACATATTCTCAGCCAAAACCTGTTTTGTGGAATAACAAATGTCCACACAAAATGCCATTTTATAGACTTATTGCAGAACAACTGGCATAATACACTTGTAGACCGGCATATGTTTCCTTCTTCACAGTGCAAAGAACTACAGTTCCATCACATATGTCTTATTAAATGGAAGCCACCTTCTCAAGTATTCTATATGAGTTCCTCAGTCATGAATCTATCCAGCCATGGTAGCCTGGAGTACTATTGCTGAGCCCAGGCCTCCACACTCCAGTCTACAAACCTGTCAAATGTAGGTCAGAGGTACTTTGTAGCTGATATCCTTCCACCTTCTCCCTTGTAATTCCCCCTAACACGGGTCCTCATCTTAAGCCTCTGGTCAGTCCAGCCCATAGGCACCCTTTAACAAGCTGCCCAAACTTTACTCTCCTTTCAGTAGTTGCCTAGCTGCACAGAAGACTACTCTGTCCAGTTTCCTAGAAGCCCAAGTACCTACAATCCAACTTCACCAGATCCGTCTGGTCTGATGGAACAACAATTGTATATATCTCTACACTCTACCCAACCTTAACAGACATTCACTGAATAATCTTTCTTGGGGAAGGAACCAACTAACCAGGTTGGATTTTCCTAGCTATATTACTATTGTAACACCCAAAGGTTTGCCACTACTAGGGTGGTCTGCTGCATACAAGATCTTTTGGTGATTAAATTTGTGTCTGCATGTCTGGCCAAAGGTTTGCAGATACATTTGGTTATAGCACCTAAGCAATGCCCACAAGTACAATATTTCTAGACCAGATTTAGTATTTTTGCACCTAATTTGCACAAGTTAGTACATGTATGAATGAATGATCAACATTAAAGGTCAACACATATCCAAAGTCATGATATGTTTAATAAAAAAGGTTTCTAATGTATGAGCTTGATCTTGTAAGAGGGCCAGCAAGGTTGGATGGGCTGTGACACTTTTCTTTCCCGCAGAAGGAAATCTTATGCCCCGTACACACAATCGGATTTTCCAACAACAAAACCGTGGATTTTTTTCCAAAGGATGTTCGCTCAAACTTGTCTTGCATACACACGGTCACACAAATGTTGGCCAAAAATTCAGAATGTGAGAACGCGGTGACATACAACACATGCGTCGAGGCGAGAAAAAGGAAGTTCAATAGCCAGTGCGGCTCCTTCTGCTTGATTCAGAGCATGAATGTACTTTTGTGCGACGGACTTGTGTACACACGATCGGACTTTGCGACAACAAGTTTTGTTGTCGGAAAATTTGAGAACCTGCTCTCAAACATTTGTGTGCGGAAATACCGACAGCAAATGTTCGATGGAGCATACACACGGTTGGACTTTAAGACAACATGCTCACATCGAACATTTCCCTTTGGAAAATCCGATCATGTGTACGCGGCTTTAGTCTCTGATTATATTGTTGCTGTGATTAAGGATGACCCCTGCTTTAAGTGTCATAGGGCCCTTACATATGAAGTTTTACAATGTACAGAAATAATGTTCCGATTCCCAGTGTGCAGGAAAGATGAAGTCAATGTGGTCAGAGTGATGATGCCATTATGCTTTACCTACAATGATATCACCACTGAACATAGCCCTTGGGAGTGAAGCTCTACCTCTGCAAACAATAACCAGATTTCTGATGTTTATTGTCAGGGTAAACAATTTTCTTTGCTAAAATAGAGCTGAAATCCTTTAAAATTTTGTTTTTCTTCTGAAAAGTTCTATTGTGCCCTTTTTTACATTAAACAGATTCTTTTATTTTTTATATTCATATTTTTATATTTATAAAGTAATCCCAGGCAACATATTAAATTCATAATTGACCTGCTTGTAGTCCTGAAAACACTAAAACTTTACATAAGGTTTACACAATTTACTTATAACTGAAAATTGTTTATAATTCCTTGTGGCAAGATTTATCAAGCGCATGACTGTATACTTCGTCTGACAACTACAGGATATTTTATATGTGTCTACATGATATTTTATACTGTCTCTAAAGTTACCAGCAGACATTAGGTGGCCAGACATGCAGGTACACAAGTCATTCACCAAAAAGAGCTTTTTTATAAGAGATCTTTCCACAAACATGGATATTTGGATTGACTGGACATGCACATTTAGGCCTATAGAGGAGCCTGTAGCTGATAACTAGTGCTGCCTTATCTCCAGTTGGAAACTAGAGTGATCAGCTAGGAACATCCAACCTGTCCAGCCAACTCTTTCCACAAGGATTGTCCAGGGATTGGTGATTAAGGAGTGTGTACCACGTACTTGTATTTACACAGTAATCTATGCATTTTTATAGCAAGGATTGCTGTATAATTGTGAATGGTCCCAAAAATGTGTCAAAAGTGTCCGATATGTCCGCCGCAGTATCGCAGTCACAATAAAAATCACAGATCGCCACCATTACTAGTAAAACAAAAAAATGATAATTAAAAAAGCTATAAATCTATCCTCTATTTTGTAGACGCTATAATTTTTACGCAAACCAATCAATATACGCTTATTGTGATTTTATTTACCAAAAATATGTAGAAGTCACTCTTCTTTTGTTTATAGCGCAAGAAATAAAAAACGCAGAGATTATCAAATACCACCAAAAGAAAGCTCTATTTGTGGGAAAAAAATTATAACAATTTAATTTGGGTACGGTGTTGCATGACCGCGCAATTGTCATTCAAAGTGTGACAGCGCTGAAAGCTGAAAAATGGCTTGGGCAGGAATGGGGTGAAAGTGCCCTGTATTGAGGTGGTAAAAGTATAGTAGTATAGGTAAAAATCATGTATGGGAGTTTAAACCCACTCTAAAAGCAAAAGCTTATCCTGTGGTTGGGAGAACAGGAGGGGTTCTTGTTGCCATGTACTCTGCAGGCTGTCTGGGTCAACTGAATGTTACAAAAGATCCCCAGAAATTAAGACCCAATTGATAGCCATCTTCATTGCCCATGCAACCACTCTTTACATTTATAGGGTCTGCACTGAGAGTGTACTCCACCCAATAACCTGTTACGGTACGTTACATGGTTACGTTACAGCCCATACCTTTGGCTTTCAGTATTGTAGCCTTTTTCAAGTGCATAAAGCCATCATACAAGGTAAGATTGTGCTTATAGATTTATGTCTATGCTGACAAATGGTTAAATTAGCAGGTGAGCACATACATTGGTAGAAGTAAAATGATGCACTTGTGTGCAGACGGGGCAGAGGTGAAGATGGACTTTTCCTCCATGTTTTCCCATTAACTCATTGGGGCCAAGTTTGGGTCACATGAGAGGACTACCCCCAGGATGGGTTCTTCTGGGCTACACTAGGCACTTGGGATAGGGTCACTGCATTACACATGGGGTACCTTTGCTCTGTGCAATCTCCATCAATGCCGTGGGACAAGGCTAAGGTCGCTGCAGGTTAATACTCAACCTTAAGGCACCATAACTGTTCTCCAGTTAACTCTTGAGTCCCCATGACAATGTACACCTTCTATGTAACTACCATTTAGGGGGACATGCTGAGCCTTGTCCACATCCACCCGTCCAGTGTATCACTGCTACCTTATTCCCAGTAATGGTATGGGGCCCCGCCGTGCACCTTGCAAAGACTCCATGCGTGTACTTGACTTTCGTTAACTCTTCTGTACCTGTTTACAGGCTGGGAACATCTGCGGCCTGAGTCTGCTCCTGTTGCTACGGGAGACAGACTGCTCACAGAAAGAATGCCAACAACAACTTCCTTCTGCAAGAGGCTATCCAACCTGCCCCACGCACAAGCTTCCTGTCAGGCTGCTTGGTAAACCACCATTACTCTAGGTAACCACTTGTATCTGCACTCTACATCAACTTCAGTACTGACGTCTTTATACATTACATTACACCCCTTGAATAACTTCAGACCAAGTGGGATCAAGGTTTCAAAGCTTTACTTAGAAAAGTGCAAAAAATATCTCACAGTCCAACATGTGACGTCAAAAAGGTTCGGAGCCTCTGGATGACATCATCGGGTGGTCATGCCCCTTGGCTATATAAGTATTGGCACCTGGCGGCCCTAGCATTACACCGGGAAAGAGCGCCAAGAGAGCATCGGAAGAAGAACAGAGGGAGAAGACAGCAGGGGAAGAAAGTGGGAGAAGAAAGTGGGAGAAGACAGCGGGAGAAGACAGTGGAAGAAGACAGTGGAAGAAGGAGAGCGGAGACAGCGGTGGCAGAAGTCATCAGCGGTGAGACCCCGACAACCAACGGTCAGGGTTGTCAGGAAGAGGCCCTTGTCCCCATCAACAAAGCACCCACCCTCCATGTTGAGGGCATGTGGCCTGGTATGGTCCAGGAGGGGGGTGCTTGCTCATCCCCCCCTTTCTTGACCTGCTGGGCTGCATGCTCGGATAAGGGTCTAGTATAGATTTTGGGGGACCCCCACAACATTTTTTTGCCGTGGGTGTTCCCCTTAAAAGTCATACCAGACTGAAGGGTCTAGTATGGATCTTGGAGGGAACCCCACATCGTTGTTTTTTTTTCTTCATTTTGACGTGGGGTTCCTCTTCAAGATCCTCAGCGCACAAGTCGCACTGCAAGTCAGATCATCACTTCTGGTGCGACTTCTATTCAAATCAATGGGCTCTCATAGGGAACCACTGATTTTGAATAGAGGCAGAGAAACGCCGCAAAAAGCTAGTGTGGTTAAACGTGCATTATTATAAAAAGCTACTAAAAGCACGTTTTTACAGCTGCTTTTTCCTGGTGTTGGTAGTGGCTTTGCAGCTAATTTTTTCTAAAGCCCTGTGTGCATAAGCACTTATATCCCTAATCCTAACTGAGGCTATGTGTTGTGCTAGCATAACTGCAAAAGGTAGAGTCCATATAGAATCAAGGAATCCTAAAGTGGCATTTTCCAATGTTGGTTTCACTGGTGAGGAACACCAGGTCCTGATAAGCTTTTACATCATAGAAGTAGCGAGTGACATTCTTTTACACCTCCTGGGTGCGGCTCTCTGATCTTATCCCTCATGGGGTTCTCTTACAGGCTCTAGACTGTAATTAACATGGATTTAACATGGATTGTTTGAGGATTTGCATCATTTAATTTACAGAACATGCCCACTACTTTGAAGATGTTTTTTTTTTTTTATTGAGAAGCAAACAACAAATAGGACCAAATAACAGAAAAAGTCAATGTGCATAACTATTCACCCCCCTAAAGTCAATACTTTGTAGAGCCACCTTTTGCGGCTATCACAGCTCCAAGTGCTTTGGATAAGTCTCTATGAGCTTGCCACATTTTACCACTGAGATTTTTGCCCATTCCTCCTTGCAAAACTGCTCCAGCTCCTTCAAGATGGATGGTTTGCACTTGTGAATAGCAATCTTTAAGTCGGACCACAGATTTTCTATTGGATTGAGGTCTGGGCTTTGACTAGGCCATTCCAACACATTTACATGTTTCCCCTTAAACCACTCAAGTGTTGCTTTAGCAGTGTGTTTGGGGTCATTGTCCTGCTGGAAGGTGAACCTCCATCCTAGCCTCAAATCACACACAGAGTGGTACAGGTTTTGCTCAAGAATATCCCTGTATTTAGCACCATCCATCTTTCCCTCAACTCTGACCAGTTTCCCAGTCCCGACTGCTGAAAAACATTCCCACAGCATGATGCTGCCACCACCATGTTTTACTGTGGGGTGGTGTTCTTGGGGTGATGAGATGTGTTGGGTTTGCGCCAGATATAGCATTTTCTTTGATGGCCAAAAAGTTAAATTTTAGTCTCATCAAACCACAGCAACTTCCTCCATACATTTTGGGAGTCTCCCACATGCTTTTTCGCAAACGCAAAATGTGCCATTTTGTTTTTTGCTGAAAGTAATGGCTTTCTTCTGGCCACTCTGCCATAAAGCCCAACTCTATGGAGCCTATGGCTTATTGTTGCACTATGTACAGATACTCCAGTCTCTGCTGTGGAACTCTGCAGCTCCTCCAGGGTTACCTTAGGTCTCTGTGCTGCCTCTCTGATTAATGCCCTCCTTGCCCGGTCCGTGAGTTTTGGTGTGCGGCCATCTCTTGGCAGGTTTGCTGTTGTGCCATTTGGTTATGATAGATTTGATGGTGCTCCTAGGGATCATCAAAGATTTGGATGTTTTTTTATAACCTAACCCTGACTTGTACTTCTCAACAACATTGTCCCTTACTTGTTTGGAGAGTTCCTTGGTCTTCATGGCAGTGTTTGGTTAGTGGTGCCTCTTGCTTAGGTGTTGCAGCCTCTGGGGCCTTTCAAAAAGGTGTGTATATGTAATGACAGATCACGTGACACTTAGATTGCACACAGGTGGACATCATTTCACTAATTATGTGACTTTTGAAGGAAATTGGTTGCATCAGAGATTTTTATGGGCTTCATAACAAAGGGGGTGAATACATACACACATGCCAATTATCAGTTTTTCATTTCTGGAAAATTGTTTTATGTATATATTTTTCTAATTTTACTTCACCAACTTAAACTACTGTGTTCTGATCCATCACATATAATTTAGATTAAAAAAACATTGAACTAAAGGCTGTAATGTAACAAAAAAAAAAAAGCCAAGGGGGTGAATACTTTTGCAAGGGACTGTACATGATTATTCATTGAACAGTGTAATTAGATGCTTGTCTTTAGTTCTGCTTTATGATTTATTAAAATCGATTCCAGCTGATACATGTGTGAATCCCAATGTAAGATCCTTAATACACGCAGTCACTCTTCTGCCATGTACTCTGGAATTCTATCAGGTCACTGTTCGTACTGCACAAACACGTGTTTTAAATTGTTTGTGGGGAACTCATGGTCTGTATTCCACAGAAAAACTTCCTTTTTCATTTTACTGCCTAGCCAAGTCTACACAGCACAAGATAAGGTGATTATGTAAACTTTCCATTGTCAGGTAACAGAATTTATAAAGGTAAAATGAATGATGAATAAACAGAAAGGTTTATTTAGGAAATCACAAGCTAAACAGTGAAAGACAGCCATGAGATCAAATCATGAGATTAGGAAGGGAAAACAAGTGTAGAATGTTTCTGCTCCAAGTCAAAGACTATCACTGTATTCTATCAAAAGAAAGAATACAGATATATGCAGAAAGAAAGACCGTACATACCCATGTATACTGCAAAATGTTATAAACATTATATTTTTAAACAAATGTAGCACCCTGGTGTTAGGCAGGGTGGCTAACAAATTTACTGGTAACTAGCCTGGCTAATTGTAAGGGGGATACACTGACTTTTGATGCACCTCTCTCTTCTGTCACTAGATGGCATTGTTGTCTGTGGCATTGGAATGACAGGGGGCATAGTGAATTTAGACTGGAAGTGGATAGGTTGTTTCAGCCAATTGGCAGGGGTTTTCTTCGGCCCCTTGGCCTGCTGGGAGAGCCAATTTATTCGGGAGGAGTCAGGTGATCGGGGTTCTGTGCCACCTGGACGGCTGTCTGGGTGGACATGTGTTACAAGGTTCCGGGTCACTAGGCCAGAATCCTGAGGTCTATCCTGGGAGCACCTGGCTGCTAGGCTGTCTGAAGCCTATCCAGGTATGAGAGAAGCAGCACGGGGTTGGGGCTTTTGGACGGAAGCCCAACCAAGTTGCAGCAGTTCCACCGGACGGGGAACTGCATCGTTGCCAGTGGTGAGAGAGAAGCAGTTGCCACATGGGACGAGCACTCCTGCATGCTTACATCACAGCGTGCTGCATTTTACTATTCTACTATCTCTATGATTGACAGTTCTACAGTGCTACACCCAGAAATCAAACCTGCCTTGTTCACTAACTAGCAGGGATACTTTCCAGCCAGAATTGCATTTATTTGTCTGTGATGACTAATGCTTTTTTCAACACTGTAAAGACTTAATGCAGCAGCTCTATAGGCATATAGGGAGTCTGGAGGTCCATGGTTAAGCACATTACGGATACCGACATGTGCTACCAAGGTTTCCCGGAACTCACCTTGCCTAACATATGTAAGCATTATATATTAAGTCACACTTAATAACTTGAGATGACTAACACGTGTGGATGACTGGGATATGGCTGAGCTCATGGGCATGCGTTTTTAAGTGACAACGTTGTCAGTTTTTACCATGTGCAATTTCCTATTGTTTATGCTTTCCTTTCAATGATAAATATTTTTTTCTACTAATTGTTCTAAAAAAGTTATATCAGGTTAAACCGCAGTTTGTTCCTTTTCTTTCACTGAAGGCAAGGACACCTTGGGTCCTATTCCCACTTCCCTTTTATTTTGACTACTTCTGTTTTGATAAGGAACACCACCCTATTAGGTGAGCCAGTAACCTGTTACCTGAATTGACCAACAACACTGGTCATCAGGACCCCACCAATTGCATTTTTTATTACAATTTGTATACCAGAGGCAAGTGAGGATAAAGGTCAGAAGATAAAGGAGACACAGTTGCCATTAAGGGACAACCACTTTGGTTATCAGAAGCCAGTTATGGAAGTCTGAAGAAGTACCAGAGCAGCCTTATTCACTAGCTGGGGACGGTGAACAAGTGGGAAAGCTTCCGCAGAGTGCTAAGCCAGGGACCCAGCGGGTTAGCAGGGGTGACGCTTGAGGAGAATACAGCGGGTTAGCTGTGGAAGAGCTCAGGGGATCCAGTGGCGACAGGGATCTTGAAGTCTATTGAGAGACTGGGAGTTTATTGAGTGCAGATCTACAGTTGGATACTGTGAGATGTAAGAGAAGATCCGCAGCGAAACACTGTAAGTTAAGTGTACAGATCTACATTGATGTTCTAGAGCAGTGGTTCTCAACCTGGGGGTCGGGACCCCCTCGGGGGTCAAATGACGATTTGCCAGGGGTCACCAGATCCTGGGCTGTTCCTGAAGCCCACGCTGCTCTCCCAGCCTTTTTGCGGCCGCCCAGCAGGACCCAATCTCCTGATTTTGGCATTGATGTCGCTGCGAGACACTACAAAGTCGATAACACTACCTGTGAATAGTGTTGCCATTAAAAGTCCCCACTACAGTTCTCAGATCAGCAGATGACCTTGATCAAGAGCACCTAAGTTGGCTGATCAGAACTCCCCCCCCAGCACTGCCACTGATCCCATCCCCCACCAGCACTGGCACTGCCACTCATCCCAACTCCCCGCCAGCACTGCCACTCATCCCATTTCCCCCCCCCATGGAAGGGAGAGGAACAAAGAAAAAGGAAGGGGAAAGAATAAGAGAAAGAACAAGAAAGACGGCTAGAGAGAGGGATGGGGAAAAAAAACAAGAAATTAGGATAGAGAGAGATAAAAGGAGAACAAAGAGAAAGAGTGGTACATCCTAAAATGTACCATAAGGGGTTTTAATACTGTATGAGTGGAAGGGACTCAGGAAGCGCTAAATGTCCATGGGTTAGGGGCACAAATTACTTGTCTTGCCTTGGGTGCTGACAACCCACGCTACAAAAATAATTTTACTGTTAGGGGTCCCCACAACTTGGGAAATTTTATCAAAGGGTCACGGCACTAGAAAGGTTGAGAACCACTGTTCTAGAGTTTAGTTGCCATAGGAGATAGCAGTTCTACCAAATACAGTTACTGAATCCAGTTTAAAGGCCCTCTACCTGTATAGCTGTCTGCCTATTTTTGTCTCGGAGTCTGCCAATTGCTATTGCATCTGCCTAAGGCTCGGTTCACACCTAATACCGATGCGGCTCACAGCAGGGGTCCTGTGCGTCCTGGTTCACCGTTTCAGGTCCGATTTCAGCCCAAATTTTCGGACCTTAAACGGACCAAAAGACGCACAGGACTCCTGTGCAAATTCCACAGAGAGAAAGTCACAATCTCCTGCTATTTCAAATTGGATGAGGGGATCCCTCATCCAATTCACAATACTGTGAACCGAGC
The DNA here is from genome assembly GCF_042186555.1 of Aquarana catesbeiana. Lineage (NCBI taxonomy): Eukaryota > Metazoa > Chordata > Amphibia > Anura > Ranidae > Aquarana > Aquarana catesbeiana. Next base: position 97,245,730 of record NC_133328.1, read on the forward strand.
CTAAGGGTGCCCTGGCCCTAAACCCTCTCTTCCTCAGTTCTTGTTAAGAGACAATAAATCTCTTTTGTTCGCATTCAAAAAGTGACTGGCGCCCATGTTTTCAACTTGCATTACACCCACGATGCCTATTAACCCATATTGTGAAGAAGGATGTCAGCTCTCTCTAACTCTGGAGGTCACCATTAGGCCTCTAGGGGTCGTGAACACCGCTACACAAGATTAAATATGTACACCTACAGTGCACAATTTCCAAAATCCATCTTCCAATTACAAATCTTAACTGGTGGTAAACATTCACATCTGAAGTTTAGGTGTCACAATTTTCACATTGTTATCGACCAATGTAAGTAGGTATCTGCCATACCTGTGAAATATCTGTCAAAGCTGGAAATCACTTAGTAGGTGCTGTTACTACAGTTATCTCCACTGTTGCCTTGTTAACACAGGAGGTCGCTCGCTAGGCACAGGTGCCATTTCAGAGAACACTTTGCATTTCTTCTTAATAAATGCAAAGCGTTTCCTGATTGCATGAGCTGGAGAGGTAAACCTGACAAGCTCCACATTGCCAAATCAGAAAATTGCAAAGGGGTCTCTGACTGGTACCCATGCCAAGCAAGTGACTTTGTGTGTTCACCAAGCAGCAGGGTAGCCACTTAGCATGGTAACTGAAAACCAGTGGTAATCAATGTAGTAGCAGTGCCTAGTACAGCAATTTTCAGCTTCCACAGGATCAGCCAGGTATGGCACATACATACTGCAAACCAAGATGTTTGTGAGACGCTCAAACTGTATGGGAATGAAGTCCTGTGCCCACTGTTGTGAGTGCTAGCCGGGAAGGAAGCTTGTCTATGCTCCAGGCAATGGTTGAGGTGATAGGTGTCCCAGGAGCCGCACATCAAGTCAAGACCTGTTGTATGTTAGTGAATGGCAGGCTCAACCTGGATCCCTGCCAGGCCACGCCCCCAAAACATTTCACCTTATCCACCAGAGCTTACCTATTAATTATTCCTGGTGGGCAGATCGAAATGCAATGGGTACGTGGCCTGGCGGGGGTCCAGGCTGAGACTGCCATTCACTATCATACAGCAGGTCTTGACTTGATGTGCAGCTCCCGGGACACCTATCACTCTCTACCATGGAACATATATACTTACATTGGACCAATGTGAATATGTAAAAATCGCCAATCGCTCCTATGCTATTTCTGTCTCTGTTGTGGCCGACAACAATACCTAGTGATCCTGGGTACAATGGAGCTTATGACCTCCTATGTGGCAGTGCTCAAGTCTGGTATTAAGTCGTTAGAGTATAAAGTGCTGACGACTTATCAGTGTATTGCTGCTCCTTTATTGTCCAATTAGCAGGCTGCAGATGGGTGGTAACATGACTGTAATCTCTAAAGTGATTTGGCACAAAAAAATGTCATACTCAACTTTTCTGGTGGCTGTACTGCGAAACACCGTTCCATTCACAAGTTCTCATGCCCAGATGTCTGCTAGGAATCTGACACTTTTGTAAGTGTCAATCTTGATTTCTCCGCAGCACTCAATGGTTCCTGTTTCATTGCTCTCTCCTGCAGTAGTGAGGGAAAAGAGAGGAACCAGGGGAGCTAAGAGGACCCATGGAGATTAACACTCCTGGAAATGTCAGTTTCCTATTAGGGATTCATAAATAGCCTGAAATATGTGCCGAGTGCGCTCCTGCAGGCACAAGCCTAAGACCTGCCCCGCCCTGCCCCTCACTTCCCTGTCAGGCGGAGTAATCACCGCCCGACAGGAGCTTCTTTGTCACGGCTGGTGTGACATCACTGAGAGGCCTCGGAGTCTGCCAATTGCTATTGCATCTGCCTGAGGCTCGGTTCACACCTAATACTGATGCGGCTCACAGCAGGGGTCCTGTGCATCCTGGTTCACCGTTTCAGGTCCGAGGCGGGATGAGAAAGGAGCATAGGGTGCTGCCAGTGCCACCCACCGGAGAAAGATCGAGGAGGAACCAAGCAGGTAATCACCCAAGTAGGCAGATTGCCATCTGCTGATGACATGATTAACTTTGAAGGGGGGGGCAGCGGCTGAGGGGAGTTTGCTTAATTAGCAATGGTATTTTTAATATGCAGCAGGAAAGGGGCTAATGTACTGTCACTGATGTATTAGTGACCAGTGGCAGTTAATTAACCCCTTTATGCTGCATTAGTGGCACCAGTGGGTTAATCAACACTGACACATATTACAAATAACATTGCTGATTAACCACTTGCCAACCCACCGCAGGTGGCAGCTACAGGCACCAGGACATACCCACTCATCGCTGCCTGTTTGGGGTGCATGTTCCTCCGACCTACTCCCCTGTGATTGTACACAGTGGGAGTCTGTCAGCAGATCCCAGCCAATGATTCATGGCTGGGACCTGCTGATCGGTTGTGCCCAATCACAGCCCAGAGCTATGTGCTGACAATCAACACAGGGCTCTGGACAGAGGGAACGATTGCTTTTTTTTTCTTTTCCATGCAAAGAATAGAATATAAACAAATCAATCAGTAGTAAAAAGCAGCACACATTACACATTGTTAGACACAGTTAAGTCCTTGATTGTCCCTAGATGTTAACCCCTTCCCAGCCAGTGTAACCCAACTTTGAAGCCTCCCCGCACAGCATGATTTCAGCACAGCTTGCAAACGACTCCTTTAATAGAATTCAATGCAAGCTGCTCTAAAGTCAAGTCACCCCCAAGTAGTGCAGGAACTTTTTCCTAAGTTGGAGCGACTTGAGTCGCTCCGATTAGAATAGTTCCATTGCACTGAATGGAGCGTGACTTGTCAGGCGACCTGACAAGTTGCCTTAGTGTGAACCATGCCTAAGTCACTGATCACTGACTCTATTTACATAGGGGGGGCTTGGGGAGCAGTTTTCCATCTTCGCCCTGGGCACAGCATGACCGTGTCCCGGCACTGGGTGTAGTTATCATGAAACGTGCGTATTTGCTGCATTCTTTACAGATATTTTACTAATAAAAGCATCAGAACAAAATGACAACTGCTTTGGCAAAAAACAAAACAAAAAACTGTGTACATAAAGTATGTGTATTTCAACATAGTTAACTATTTTTCTGGAGTTCATCTAGAATTTCATCCCATTCACAACCTGTATATTGACACTTCTCAGCATGATGCTCCATGACCCACTCCTATGGTAGTTCTGTGATTGCACTGTACCTGACAGCAGCCCTGTCTGATTCAGTGATTTGTAACCAATCAGTGTGGTTCCCGGTCATATGGTCACTAAGACAGTAAACAATAGTTATCAATCCTCTCTTCCATTGGCCATAGTCTCCTCTGTTTAGTCCTTCTCTCCCACCCTTTTCCTATCCTCCCACTCCTCCCATTCCCCCTTTGAGGTGCTCATCACACTTTGACCGTTGTTGTCAGATCTAAGAATTTTACAGTTTTTGTGTATTTAAAATGAATTTAAAGCAAAGACATGGACAGGCATTCACAGGATTTCTTTACTTAATCACACACAGGAATACAGGAACCATAGATGTTAAAGAAATACATAGCTCTACCAGAATATACACAAGTGAACATATTTACAATGCTTCCCCCTACTGGATGGAGAGCAGTATAACACATAACACTCCTTCCCCCTAGACCTCAAAGTCTTTGAGATAACTGGGAGGGTGAATATTTCTCCTTGGACGCCTAGAGACCACTGTTTAAGACAATTCCCTGGGACCCTCAGTTGGGTGCAATTTTTCTTCTTGTGCTGAGCCAGAGGGACTGAGAGAAACTGGCTCTGCAACAACATTTCCTGAAGGAATAGCACCTGTATCAACCAATGGTTCACCATGATCTGGCATCACTGGAATCCCAGTACCACTAGAACCAGCAGCAGGTCAAATTTCACCACTTCATTCTCGGATATGATTATGTGCCTTCGTAATATTCTACCATCAGTAATTTGTACTTTGCATGACAAAGGTCCTGTAGCCACAAGCACCTTTGCCGGTATCCAACGAGGCCCAGCAGCAAAGTTTCTGACATAGACAGCACTGTCAGGCTCAAACACTCTCACAGAAACATTACCATCCTATTTAAAATGCAATTCTTGCTTTTCTTGTAACTCCGATGTCAGATCAGGGTGTAAACGATCCAAACATGTTTTTAGACGACGGTTCATTAGGAGCTCTGCTTGACTACAACCAGTGCTTGAACATAGTGTCACATGTTGTTGCAGAAGGAAATTTGCAAGTCTCTGATATCAATTTCCTTGAACAATTCTCTTCAATGAGTCTTTGGTAGTCTGAACCAGTGGTGTAGCGTGGGTTGTCAGCGCCCAGGGCAAGGCAAGTAATTTGCTCCCACTAACCTATAGGCTTTCAGCACTCACTGAGTCCCTTCCTACAATAGTACTGACCAGCCTGATTCCTACTCGGACCACTACACTAACCTACCTGATTCCTACACTGACCAACCTGACCACTGCACTAACCTACCTGATTCCTACATTGACCACTACACTAACCTACCTGATTCCTACACTGACCTACCTGACAACTACACTAACCTACCTGGTTCCTACACTGACCTACCTGACCACTACACTAACCTACCTGATTCCTGCACTGACCCACCTGACCACTAGAGTAACCTACCTGACCACTACACTAACCTATCTGCTTCCTATACTGGCACCACACTGACCTACCTGTCCACTACACTACCTAAATCCTACACTGCCCTACCTGACAACTACACTAACCTACCTGGTTCCTACACTGACCTACCTGACCACTACACTAACCTACCTGATTCCTACACTGACCCACCTGACCACTAGAGTAACCTACCTGACCACTACATTAACCTACCTGCTTCCTATACTGGCACTACACTGACCTACCTGTCCACTACACTACCTAATTCCTACACTGTCCACTACACTAACCATTACACTACACAGACCTACCTGACCACTACACTACACTGTCCATTACACTGACCACTACACTACACTGTCCACTACACTACACTGACCACTACACTACACTGTCCACTACACTACACTGACCACTGCACTACACTGTACTGTCCACTACACTGTACTGTCCACTACACTGACCATACACTACAGTATTCCTATACTGACCAATACTGACTCTAACTGCTTGTCTATTCTCTCTCTCTCTGGCTGGCTGCTCCCTCTCCCCAGACCGTATCCACGACCCCCGGGGCCAGCAACATGTCCCGACTCTCATGACAGAGTCTCACCTGCAGCTTGTGACTTCCATCAGCCTGGAGGAGATGAAGACAGCACATCGATCCAGAGGAAAGGGGGAGCCTGGAGGAGGTGAATACAGCACATCGGTCCAGAGGCTAGGTGGAGGCGGGACTCCAGGAGCAACTGCGATCGTGCATATTCCAGCCCCGCAGTGATCGTGGATAGGCCAGCCCCACCGTGATCGCGGATAGGCCAGTCCCGCCATGGCTGCTGCACATGACCCCATTTGCCGAATCGCAGGGCGCCAGCCACAGGGACACAGGAAGTAAACATTAGGGGGACAGAGCCAGCAGTGACACACACTGCCTGGCGCGTGACCTAGTCACTTCCCAGGGATGTACTGAAGCTTTAGGTGGAGCATGACGGGCGGATTGACATGGTACACAGTTCTGTACCCACTTCTAAATAACTTCATCCATTTTAGGCCACATAACTTCTGGCTAACACTTTCATGCAGGCTATTCCAGGATGTCCTTCATGGAGAGCATGCAGTACTTGAGCTTGTCCTGCCTTTGGAATTACCACTCTGTTTCCCCATAATAGCCAACCTTTATAGGCAGACAGTTCATGTTGTCGTACTAAAAATGGTTTGAACTTCTCTTCAACTTTTGATTTGGGCCATCCCCTCCACACCCAGTTGAGCACACGGGCCAGCACAGGATCTTTAGCAGTTATACCAGCAATGTCTCTAGCATGTAACGGAGGGTTTGGAATGGATTCCAACATGGGAACCTCAGGCACAGGGGGGACAAGGAAATCAGGAGAAAACAAAGGCAACCGGCTCAACCCATCAGCATAAGTGATATTCTTGCCAGGACAATATTCAAAATCAGTCAGCATAAGTGACCATCTGATCATTTGTGTGGAAAGAATTTGAGGAGTGGGAGTACTTCTGGTGAACAGACCCAGCAAAGGCTTATGGTCTGTTACAATGGTAAACCTCCACCCATACAAATAGACATGAAACTTTTTTACCACAGACACAATAGCTAAAGCCTCCTTGACAATTTGAGCATAATTCCTCTCTTTCGTAGACAAGGTCCTTGAATAGAATGCAATAGGAGCCTCAACACCAGTTTCCAAAACATGACTCAAAACAGCTTCAATGCCATATGGAGAAGCATCGCAGGTAAGAGTGAGTGGTTTTTGTAAATCAAAGTGTACAAGTACACTTTCAGAAGATAACAGCTTTTTTGCAGCATTGAAAGCTGTAGAATGAACGACAGTCCACTTCCATGGAACATCGTTATCTAGTAAATAAGGATGCACTCAGGCGTGTTCGCAACCGCCGCAATTCGGCACTGCGCTGTTCACTAGCAGTGAAACATTTCCCAATATGTGCAGCCGCGGATCGGGAAAATGTCTCACTGCCTGTGATTAGCGCTGTGCAGTGCCGACTTCCTGGCGGGCTCTGCACGTGCAGTTGTGAACACACCTGAGCCCATCCTTACTAGTAAACGATGCAGGGGTTCAGCAACAGTAGCTCTGTCAGAAAAGAATGGTAAAATTTAAGTAACCCTATGAAAGATTGCAGCTCTTGTTTGTTTGTTGGGACTCGAGCTTTATGCATAGCTTCAACCTTAGAATCAGTTGGATTAATTCCGTGTTCATCAATTCTGTATCCAAGGAAATCCACGCTGTTTACCCCAAAAAACAACTTTTATTTTTTAAGTTTGAGACCAGCATCAAGAAAACGTTTCAAAACAAGTTGTAGTAGTGAAGCCAAAGACTGAATGCAATCTGCTCAAATAAGAACATCATCAAAATAAGGTACTACAGCTGGAAGTCCAGATAAGAGGTCCTCTATCAATTTCTGGAATATGCTGGGAGCAGTGGAAACGCCAAACTGCAAACGTTTTGCTCAAAAAGCTCCTTTGTGTGTTATTATTGTTTGTGCATCCGCAGCATCATCGTCCACAGGTAATTGTTGTTAAGCTTGTGCCATATCCAGTTTGGCAAATACCTTCCCTTTTGCTAACATAGTCAGAATTTTATGTACAGCTGGAATTTGATAGGGATGTTCCTGCAGTGCTTTGTTGATTATACATTTATAGTCAGCACAAATTCTAACGTCACCATTTAGCTTCAATACTGGAACTATTGGGGTACACCACTTAGGGTGTGTTACAGGTTCAAGTATACCTTGCTCCACAAAACGTGTAATCTCAGCATCGATTTTTGGTCTGAGAGCTACCAGGTTACTGTAGGGTCTAATTTGGAAGAAACAGGAGGGCCTTTATACATGCCTAGGCCTTCTTCAAAAAATGCACTAAAGTCCTCTATCACATTCTGTAGAGTAACTGGAGATACATTCTGAACTCCTGATAATGAAATTCCGAGGGTTCAAACCACTCTCTACCCAGCAAACTTGCTCTTTGTCCCTTAGTAATTATTAAGTGTAAGCATCCTCTGAAATTTCCATATTTAACTGGGACAAAGCAAGCACCCTCAACTTCCACAACTTGTTTGTTGTAGTCTACCCACTGGATATCACAGGGTGCTATTGAAGGAGCTTTGTGAGGCCATAATGTGGTAAACGTTTCTTCTGAATTCAAGGAATATGCATACCCTGAATCTACTTCCATTTTGCATGGAACATCCTGTAACACAATCTCGGTGTAAATCTTCAGTCCTGGTGTAGAGTTTTCCACTTTATACACATAGTCATTTGTATAAACACCTGTAAAGGTTTCATCATTCGGAACAACAATTAGCGCATTAATGGAGTGTGCTGCCGTTGGTATTGTATTCACATTTGTAGACCGATCTTTAGTCTGACAGACTGTTTGTATGTGACCTCTGCATTTGCACGTGTGACAAACTGCATTTCTAAAATGACATATATTACGCTTGTGTTTCCCGCCGCAGCTGTAACACTTCCCTGTAAATGGAACTGTGACATCAGTGTGTGGTGGAAAGTCCTTTGATTTAACATTTACCTTTGTCACTTGATATATATATGGTGAATTAACTTTGCTGGAGGAAGATTGAATTTCTTTTGAATGAATGTATGCAGCCTCATATGCAGGCGCTTCCTCTTGTGCAGTAATAAAAGTTAAGTTCTGTTTGGCTAGAAGAGTCTCCTCTGCAGTGCTTCATCTTGTACTCCACACACTAGCCTGTCCCTGAGCAAGGATTCTAAACTGGCACTAAAATTGCAATTTTCAGATAGCTTCGCAGTTCTGCAATATATGATGCAATGCTCTCACCTGGTTGTTGGTTTCGTCTGTTGAAATGGAAACGCCTCACTGTTTCAGATGCAGTAGGTGAAAAATGATTTTTTTAACAGTGCCAGTATTTCCTCATATGGGCAGTCTTTTGGTTTAGCAGGAGATATCAGTGAGTGGACAATATCAAAAGTCTTATCCAATAACACTCAGTAACACAGCTCTTTTCTGCACAGCATCGGCCACCTTATTAGCTTCTAGGAAAAACTCTAACCTGTCAGCATACGAGTCCCATGAAGATGGATTAGCCACACCAATTTCCTCCATGTGTCCCAGAGAAGCCATGCTGGAGATATTTATAGATGTGTCTCTAAAACACAAGTTCTGATTCTTCATTCAAGCTGATTTTGTGTGTTTCTGCAGTGTCCATCCACTGAAATCCCATGCTCATCTCCAGTTTTGTGTATTTAAAATGAATTTGAAGCATAGACATGGACAGGTATTCACAGGACTTCTTTACTTAATCACACACAGGAATACAGGAACCATAGATGTTAAAGAAATACATAGCTCTACCAGAAATATACACAAGTGAACATATTTGCAATGCTTCCCCCTACTGGATGGAGAGCAGTATAACACTCTAATACCGCGTACATATGACTGTTTTTTCCGTCAGAATAAACTCTGACGTTTTTTCAGACGGAGTTCCGACGGAGTTTCGCTAAAACGCACTTGCCTACACACGATCACCCTAAAGTCCAGTCGTTTAGAACGCGATGATGTACGACGGGACTAGAAAAAGGAAGTTCAATAGCCAATAGCTGCCCTTGCGTCGTTTTTGGTCCGTCGGAATAGCATACAGACGAACGGTTTTCCCAATAGAAATTAATTCTGTCGGAAAGATTTAAAACATGTTCTATTTCTAGGTCCGTCAGAATGTTCGAAAGAAAAAGTCCGATGAAGCCCACACACGATCGGAATATCCGATGGAATGATTCCGTCGGATCTTTTCTGCCGGAAAGTCCGGTCGTGTGTACACGGCATAATACATAACAGCTGAAGTTACTGGCTTTAGTATATATATTGAGTATATACTGGGTTTTCTCTTTTCTTATTGTTTCCAGTATTGTACGTGTGCATTTGTACTATTATGTTATGCCATGTTAAAAGTAATTTTTTTGTATGTTGTATTGTGCAACACCTGTAAAGCACTCCTGTTTTCTAAAAAAACAAAACAGAAAAAAAACACAATAGTTATCACATGCCTTTGTTTACAAATATGCTGGCAACTGTTTTTTTAAACCTCCTGGCGGTAATCCCTAGTGTGGCTCGGGGTTAAATTTCAGTACCATTAGCGGTAGAATCCTGGTCCAGGTAACTTGCCTTGTCACCAGGATCCTGCGATGTCCCCCCGCTGTGTCCTCCGCCCGATGCTCTGTGTGCCGGGCTCTGTTCCCTGCAAGTGTTGTGACACATGAGGGCTGAGCCCTGCGGCAAATTCAAAAAGTTCAAAATATATAACATATACAGTACACTGTAACCTTACAGATTACATTACTGTATCAAATCATTTCACCTCCCGTTTATCCCTAGTGCTTTGTCCACTGCCCTACATGCACTTTTATATTATATATATATATATATATATATATATATATATATATATATATATATATACTGTTCTTTCTGTCTGGAAACTTTAGATTGTCCATGGCAACCAAAAAGTGTCCCTTTAGTACACTAGAACACTTGCAGAATTGAGCAATAGTGATTTGTGGGGAAATTCATGTTATTATTATTGTATTATTTTTTATAATTATTTATAGTTATCTATTATAGTATAATTTATGATTTTGTGTTTCAAACTTTATCATACCCGGGATATCTACTAGACACTTGTTTGCACAGATTTAAGTGTTATTGCTAAGAATTACAGGCCTACAATATAAAACGCCAAATTTCTATGCAAAACAATTGTACCGCTTTGAGATTAAAAAGTCTGACATAATCATACTGCCAGGGAGGCTACTAAAGAAAAACCTGCAAAAGAAGACCCTAAATCCAAGTATAAAAATGCAGTAAATTTCTGTTTACAGTCCTTAGATGTGGAACATTTTCAGCAAATACAGAAAATGCTTGTTTGTATTGCCAAAAATGCAGTGTATTTGTCCATTTATGGCACTTTGAGACAGAATTCGAATGAGCATCTATGACTTTATGAATGTCACAGACTGTGTTCAGTAAAATGACAAAGAAGTTGGTCAGGTTATTATTACTGCCTGTGTCTTCCTATCTCATTGACAACCATGCCCCTAAATTCTGCTGTCTTAGAGCCCTTTCACACTGGGGCGGTTTGCAGGCCCTAGTGCGCTAATAATAGCGCCTGCAAACCGACCCGAAACAGCCGCTGCTTTCATTCCAGTGAGAAAGTCCCGAGGGCTTTCACACTGGAGCGGTGCGCTGGCAGGACGGTAAAAAAAGTCCTGCCAGCAGCATCTTCAGAGCGGTGAAGGAGCGGAGTGTTTACCGCTCCTTTACCGCTCCTGCCCATTGAAATCAATGGGACGGCGCAGCTATACCGCCGGCAAAGCGCCTCTGCAGAGGCATTTGCGGTGGTTTTAACCCTTTCTCGGCTGCTAGCAGGGGGGTAAAACCGCCCCTCTAGCGCCCGCATACCGACGGTAAAGCGCCACGTACAATAGCGGCGCTTTACCGCCGACAATGCCCCCGCCCCAGTGTGAAAGGACCCTAAGAGACAAGTGTCACTGACAACAATAAAAAATTACTTCTAAATCAAAAGCGACTGCACTTCCAAGTGCAATTGCAGTGCACTTGTAGTGCAAAGTGGATTTGCCTTTAGTAAATCAACCCCCCTGTCTTAGAGGGGTTGATTTACTAAAGGCAGATACTGGGGTCGATTTACTAAAATTAGAGAGTGCAAAATCTGGTGCAGCTCTACATGGTAACCAATCAGCTTCCAGTTTTTTTTGTCAAAGTTTAAGAGCCCATTCACACAGGGACGACTTGTCAGGCGACCTAGTCGCCTGACAAGTCGCCTCCCGTTCTGTGCTATGGAACCGTTCTAAGGGGAGTGACGCAAGTCGCTCCGACTTAGAAAAAGGTTCCTGTACGACTTCGGGGGCGACTTGGGGCGACTTGCATAGACTTCTATACAGAAGTCGTTTTGCAAGTCGCCCGGGCAGTCGTTTGCAGGTCGCCTCGCTGAGGCGACCTGCAAGTCGTGTTGCCCCTGTGTGAATGGGGTCTAAATGAACAAGCTGAAGTTAGAAGCTGATTGGTTTCTGTGCACAGCTGCACCAGATTTTGCACTCTCCAGTTTTAGTAAATCAACCCCAGACTGTGCACTTGCACTTGCAGTCTGCAAGAGCAGTTGTTCCAGTGCTTAGTAAATGAGAAGAAGATGCTCTGCTGATTTCCATCATCCAATCATGTGCGAGCAAAAATTCTTTTTTTTTTTTAATTTTCCTTGCATGCAATTGGGTATTCTTTGCAAAGTTGCAGCTTTACCTCATTTACTAAGCTCTGCTTAACTGCACTTGCAGAGTGCAACTACACTTTGCAAAAGTGCACAGTTTAGATGCCTTTAGTTGGTCAACCTCACAGTGTCTCCACTCTGGCTAGAGAAGCAATGGAGATATCCTTGGACAGCAGCATTGTCAGTCTGTGGGGAGGGTAGTGTTAGCCTAGCAGATTTAGATGGACTTGACTAACAACTTAAAGCTGAACTGCAGCTAACACATTTTAAGCAGTTACAAAGACAGTCCTTTGGGATAAAGGTTTTTTGTAAATGAATAAAAACTGACCATAGTGAGCACCCCTGTCAGCGTTAAATGGTTTCCATCAACACTCTATCACTTTTGCTGTTAAAGGAAGTTGAAAAAAATAAAAGACTTGCAGACTGGATGGATGGCCAGATGAAACTAAAGGGAAAAAAGGCTAAAAAAGAGAACGAATTCAACCAATACATCTAAGAATCAATAAGCAATGTTCATGGGGTCCTCTTGCTCTAAAGTTCTGGAAGATGTGTGTGCAGGTGGTTTGGTTCGAATTGCAGAAGGCAGACTCGGTGATGAATTCCTGTTTTGTATATTGTTTTTTCTTCTGGGGTAAAATGCCCTTCCAGCTAAAAAGAGAATGTTTTTCTTCACTTGCCTGTTTGTTTTTGCATCCTACCAATGTAATGTAAATTGATATTTTCACTTATTCAACATCTGGCCAGTGACCACAATTTGTGTTGATTCAGAAGTATGGCACTTGAGCAATCCTTTGAATGAAACATCAGTTCTAGCTGCAGCCAGGGGAATACTTCTGCACTTCGAAGGCACTGATCCGTTTCCAACCCGTACCTGAGACACTACAGAGCGCACGTTCCAGCGGCAGCACCTGCACCCCCGCGAATGAGCCTGTTATTTTTACCAGCTGTTACCCAGAAACACATCGCAACTGCCAGTAATGCCAGGAAGGATCGGGAAGAATCATTACATGAAAGTTAAACTGAGTTTCTTGTTTATCTCATCTTAGTTTCTTTTTTTCATATTAGTTGAAGTATAGGTCACCCAAATGTCTTCAATGTAATTTGCAAATTACTGATTACATTCCTGACAGATGATCATATATTATACAACCTGAGGGTACAATCACCTTTAGATCTATCAACAGCTGTGTAGTACAAGGCAGTGCTGGGACAAGGCCATCTGGTGCCCAGGGCGAAGATGGCAAACTGCGCCCCCCCCCCCCGGTATAAAGCAAGAGTCAGTGTCCTTTCAAAACCAGAAAACACATAAAACAATACAACAATACAATACAATAATACAATACTGTAGCTGCAGCACCGTCGCAGTATATGTGGTAGCGGGAGCTGGAGGGGGCTGGTGGTGGCAGGAGGTGACGGTGGTGGCAGGAGCTGGAGGGGGCTGGTGGTGGCAGGAGCTGGTTGGGGCAGGAGGTGATGGGGGCAGGAGCTCCTGCCACCACCAGCTCCTGCCCCCATCACCTCCTGCCCCAACCAACTTCTGCCACCACCAGCCCCCTTCAGCTCCTACCACCATCACCAGCTCCTGCCACAAGCTCTTCCTGCCCCCACCAGCTCCTGCCACCACCGTCACCTCCTTCCACCACCAGGCCCCTCCAGCTCCTGCCACCACTGTCACCTCCTTCCACCACCGTCACCTCCTGCCACCGCCAGCTCCTCCTGCCACCATCACCAGCTCCTTCCACCAGCTCCTCCTGCCACCATCAGCTCCTCTTGCCACCACCGTCACCTCCTGCCACCACTGTCACCTCCTGCCACCACCGTCACCTCCTGCCACCGCCAGCTTCTCCTGTCACCTGCTGCCACCACCAGCTCCTGCCACCAGCTCCTCCTGCCACCACCAGCTCCTCCTGCCACCACTGTCACCTCCTGCCCCAACCAGCTCCTACCACCATCACCAGGTCCTGCCACAAGCTCCTCCTGCCACCATCAGCTCCTCCTGCCCCCACCAGCTCCTGCCACAAGCTCTTCCTGCCCCCAACAGCTCCTGCCACAAGCTCTTCCTGCCCCCACCAGCTCCTGCCACAAGCTCTTTCTGCCCCCACCAGCTCCTGCCACCTCCTGCCACCATCACCAGCTCCTGCCACAAGCTCCTCCTGCCACCGCCAGTTCCTCCTGTCACCACCAGCTCCTTCCACCTCCTGCCACCATGACCAGCTCCTGCCACAAGCTCCTCCTGCCACCGCCAGTTCCAACTGTCACCACCAGCTCCTGCCACCTCCTGCCCACACCACCATCACCAGCTCCTGCCACAAGCTCTAACTGCCCCCACCAGCTCCTGCCACCTCCTGCCCCCACCAACTCTTGCCACCATCACCAGCTCCTGCCACAAGCTCCTCCTGCCCCGTCACCTAATTTATTTATTACCTTAAAGCAAGGGAGTCTAAGAATGCAGGCTTGCCCTGAGCTGGTCCATTTGTGCTGTGGATGCCTGGGCAGCTGCTGGGCTGTTACTGAATTGTCTGGGTAGACCACCGCCGGCACCACAAAGGCAAGACTCCTCCATTCCGCGGCCAACTGCTCAGCTACTGTATTTTCAAAGGCTGACGCGCCTGGCGGGATGCGCCATGACATCACTCGCATCGTAGTGCGCCACACATCTTCTGTCAAATCCGCCCCCTGGGCCCGGGCGGAATACAGGATCGGATCGGCTCGACGGCTCAGCTCGGAAGTCAGGCAGCTCGCCGGAACTTCAAAGCCGACCCGGTCACGGCTATTATTTACGGGCGCGTTTGTCCCATCATGGACATTTATGGACAGGGAGAAAGTGCCTTGTTTTTACGGCGGTTGGCAACACTGGTTTAACAGCACACTGCCAGCACTCGCCCCTTCCTACAATAAATTGCCCCGCCCAGGGCATCCGTCCCTTCCGCCCACCCCTTGTACCGGCCCTGGTACAAGGGCCTGAACACTTAGATACAAGATGAAGATGACTCCTCCTGCCAGCCGATATGTCACCACAGGATAGGATAATGACACAGCAAAATAGCAATAGTGAGAAAACATTTTTCTGGTTTGGCCAGGACATAGAGGTTTATTTACTAAAGGCAAATCCACTTTGCACTGCAAGTGCACTTGGATGTGCAGTCTCTGTAGATCTGAGGGGTAGATCTGAAATGAGGGGAAGCTCTGCTGATTTTACCATCCAATCATGTGCAAGCTAAAATGCTGTTTTATATTTTTCCTTGCATGTTCCCCTCTGATCTACAGCGACTGAACTTCCAAGTGCACTTGTAGTGCGAAGTGGATTTTCCTTTAGTAAATAACAGTGTCTCCCTATCTCCTGGACAGTCTCTGTATCTCCAGGGCGGTGTATCTGTTTCCACTGGGCAGTCTCTGTATCTCCAGGGCAGTGTATCTGTTTCCACTGGACAGTCTCTGTATCTCCAGGGCAGTGTATCTGTTTCCACTGGACAGTCTCTGTATCTCCAGGGCGGTGTATCTGTTTCCACTGGACAGTCTCTGTATCTCCAGGGCGGTGTATCTGTTTCCACTGGATAGTCTCTGTATTTCCAGGGCAGTGTCTCTGTATCTCTTGGGCAGTTTCTCTGTATCTCAAAGCTGGTGTCTATCAAGCTAAGCCAATGTGTATCTCCAGGGCAGTCTCTCTTTCTCCGGGGGGGAGTGTCATTTCAGGGCAGTGTCTCTGTGTCTCCAGGGCAGTGTCTCTCTGGGTCAGTATCTCTAAATCTCCAGGTTAGTGTCTATCAAGAGCAACCTCTCTGTATCTCCAAGGCAGTGTCTTTCTAGATCAGTCTATCTGTATTTCCAGGGTAGTTTCTCTGTATCTACAAGGCAGTTTCTGTATCTCTTGAGCAGTGTATCTCCAGGACAATCTCACTGCATCTCTAGGGCAGTCTCTATGTCTGTAGGATAGTGTTTCTCCTTTGTAGTCTATCTATATTTTCAGTATGTGGACAGGTGCAGTTTATTTCCTACACTGCAGGTGGCGCTCAACCACAGCAACCCTGCAGCTGGAGAGGAAGTCTGGAGGAACCTGGTTCCTCTATGGTTTCCTGGGTCACTGGGGAAGTGATCCGGTTGGATGCTGTTGCCCCATGTGACTCTGGCAGCCATCTTGGGTCAGTCAAAGGTCGTGGTTCCCGGGATTGGCACTCTTTATGCGAGTGGGTAGTGTAGGCAGTGCCGGGACAAGGTCATTTGGTGCCCAGGGCGAAGATGGCAAACTGCGCCCCCCCCCCCCCCCCCCAAACACACACACACAATATTTTCGAGCCCGCAGCACAGCATTGGAGCTGATTATGGCAGTCAGTAATTGCTTAACCTGCTATCCTCTAGCCTGCAGAGGCAGTATTAGGGCTAGAGGATAGCAGGTTAGGCAGTTCCTAATGGCTCAGTCCCTCGGATCAGTAAAGGATAATGGCCGACAGGCCCTCTTACCAGACCCAGGGAAACTGCCGCAGTGATCCTTCCAGATAGATGTTTGCTCACTCTGTGTTTCCCAGGGGCGACTCTGGTCAGTAGTGTAGCATGTCTGTACCCTGGTAGTGGCTCAGTGTGGCTCTCTCTGGTGGTTCTGGTTAGCAGCATGACTCTCTCTGGTGGTTCTGGTTAGCAGTGTGGCTCTGGTTAGCAGCGTGGCTCTCTGGTGGCGCTGGTTAGCAGCGTGACTCTCTCTGGTGGCGCTGGTTAGCAGCGTGGCTCTCTCTGGTGGTGCTGGTTGGCAGCGTGCCTCTCTCTAGTGGTGCTGGTTGGCAGCGTGCCTCTCTCTGGTGGCGCTGGTTGGCAGCATGGCTCTCTCTGGTGGCGCTGGTTGGCAGCGTGGCTCTCTCTGCTGGCGCTGGTTGGCAGCGTGGCTCTCTCTGGTGGCGCTGGTTGGCAGCGTGGCTCTCTCTGGTGGCGCTGGTTGGCAGCGTGGCTCTCTCTGGTGGCGCTGGTTGGCAGCGTGGCTCTCTCTGGTGGCGCTGGTTGGCAGCGTGGCTCTCTCTGGTGGCGCTGGTTGGCAGCGTGGCTCTCTCTGGTGGTGCTGGTTGGCAGCGTGGCTCTCTCTGGTGGCGCTGGTTAGCAGCGTGGCTCACTCTGGTTAGCAGCATGGCTCTCTGTTTGGCTTCCCTAGGTACACTCCTTTCTCTCTGTTTCTGTCTTTTGGAGCAGTTAAAGTATAGCACTCATTCCCCCAGCTTGTTTCTGGGTTCCGGGCTCGCTCTCTCTTTTTTTCCCCCAGCAGATTGCATGCTGGGAGCTGTAGTCTTTTCCCTGTGGAGAGCAATGGGTCGCTGTGATTGGCCCTGTGTTGTGGCCAATGGGATGGGGAAAAGAGCGGCAGGAAGCTGGGCAGCGAACCTAATGAGAGAGCTGCTATCTCTCCTCCCGCACTGCTGACAGGAGAAAGGGGGGGCGAGTGGGGGAAACATTCTGACATCCTGCAGCTCGCCTCTTCCCTGTCACGCCGCCACAATCAGAGCTTCACTGACGGGGGGTGGAGGGAGGGGGGCTTGACAGCACCCACTAAAATTGCCAGCTTTCTTTATGGCGTCACCCAGGTGCGGTCGCCCCCACCCCCATCCCCATAGCAACGCCACGCCACGCCACTGCTCCTATCCCGCCTCCGGCCAGCCTCTCGGTGTGTGACGCTGGGCAGGGAATACCAAGTGCCTGTCAGGGGGAGTATCTCCTCTGACAGGTGAGTAAATAAGTGAAGCGCTGATCTGTTCTAGGCTTGTGCCGGGTGCAGGAGCGCACTCGGCACATATTTACAGGTGTAGGTATTAGCGGCTGGTGCGTCCAGACAATTTTAGAAGCACACAGCCAGCATTTCACATGCGCCCCCTTTCCTCCAGTAAATAGTTCCGCCCAGGGCATCCGCCCCTTCCGCCCCCCCCTTGTACCGGCCCTGAGTGTAGGGCATGGTACCCCGTCTTTTGGGCACAGTACTAGTGATAGGGAAAGGTTCCTAAGAGGGGGAAAAGTGTAGGGTCACATTCCTTCTGGATATCTTCCTGATGGGGCATGAAATGGCCAGGCTGAATTCTGCCCCTCTCTACAGATGCTGTCATTCTGTCTGGAACCCGCTCTGTTCACTTTGCTGTAACCAGCATCTGGTTGGGCAGTTTTCCCATCAGTATTGTTGTGAATTTTTGCTACATTGCTTTAATTCAAGTTTATCACCACACCTGACTGTGTGAATTCTTGTCACAGCACACTGCTGCACCCCACCTACAAGTATATCTCCAGCGTAGTCTCTCTGTATCTCCAGTGTAATGTATTTATTAAGTTTGTACAAGGTTTAGCACAATTATTCCTACAGTTTCACTTTGTATATTGTGGCAGTGCTGTGCCCTGCCTGAGTATAAAAGGAGCTGTTGGCCCAGGATTCTCAACCAGGTAGATTGAGGGGTTCCAGGGTTTTTTTTTTTATTCAGAGATTTCCCAGAGATCTGGGAGGGATGAAATCTCCATTACTGGGTCCTGGTTTTCAGGACCACCAGCACACTGGTTGGTCAAGTGTATGCTGGGCTTTTTGTAGAGACCTGAGCATAGGTCTGGGCTCCACCCTCCTAAGGAGTCTGTGTGTGTGCAAAGGAGCAGCCAGAGGGATGCACACATGTATGGGAATAGACAGAGACCAAAGCCTAAGGGCCAGGGCAGCATGTGGCTGCTAGATATGCAGACAGTGTGGGTGAGAAAATGGTCTGTAGGAGACAGTGGAAGGCCCTATTGGCAATGCCGTATATGTAAGACAGGAGGCGGAATATCTACTTATTTCCTAAAAAGAGCCAGGAGGTTGGATATTTACCGTAATTTTGTTTTAATAGTGAAACATCCTGCGTGGAAAACCCATGGATTTTTTTTCTGGAACTTTGAACTTTCTTTTAAATAAAAGCGGTCCAACAAGCCCTTAAATAGCGAAATCTGGCGTGAACTATACTCGCTAGCAAGCGCTAATCTTGAGCTAGACAAAGCTAACCTTAAGCTTTGTAGATGCAAATTTGGTGTGGATTTTTATGAATGTGTTTTTCTGTCATATGATATATTTTTAAGGCTAGGTTCACACCATTGCGAATTGGAAGCAGGATCCCCTCGGCCAATTCGCAATAGCAGGATATTTTGACTGCCTCTCTATGGATCCGGTTCACATATCTCTGCTGCGGGTCCGGTGCGTTTTGCACAAAGCTGTGCGTCTTTTGTTCCATTTCAGGTCCGAATTCAGCCCAAAATTCTTTCTGAAATCAGACCTGAAATGGTGAACCAGCACGCATCGGACCCCTGCTGTGAGCCGCATCGGAACCCCTGCTGTGAGCCGCATGCGGGTCATACAGTGGGGACGGAAAGTATTCAGACCCCCTTAAATTTTTCACTCTTTGTTATATTGCAGCCATTTGCTAAAATCATTTAAGTTCATTTTTTTCCTCATTAATGTACACACAGCACCCCATATTGACAGAAAAACACAGAATTGTTGACATTTTTGCAGATTTCTCCCATCTCCGCATCTCTGGAGCTCAGCCACAGTGATCTTCGGGTTCTTCTTTACCTCTCTCACAAGGCTCTTCTCCCCTGATAGCTCAGTTTGGCCGGACAGCCAGCTCTAGGAAGGGTTCTGGTCGTCCAAAACGTCTTCCATTTAAGGATTATGAAGGCCACTGTGCTCTTAGGAACCTTAAGTGCAGCAGAAATTTTTTTGTAACCTTGGCCAGATCTGTGCCTTGCCACAATTCTGTCTCTGAGCTCTTCAGGCAGTTCCTTTGACCTCATGATTCTCATTTGCTCTGACATGCACTGTGAGCTGTAAGGTCTTATATAGACAGGTGTGTGGCTTTCCTAATCAAGTCCAATCAGTATAGTCAAACACAGCTGGACTCAAATGAAGATGTAGAACCATCTCTAGGATGATCAGAAGAAATGGACAGCACCTGAGTTAAATAGATGAGTGTCACAGCAAAGGGTCTGAATACTTAGGACCATGTGATATTTCAGTTTTTCTTTCTTAATAAATCTGCAAAAATGTCAACAATTCTGTGTTTTTCTGTCAATATGGGGTGCTGTGTGTACATTAATGAGGAAAAAAATGAATTTAAATGATTTTAGCAAATGGCTGCAATATAACAAAGAGTGAAAAATGTAAGGGGGTCTGAATACTTTCCTTCCCCACTGTATGTAATCCGAAACTAAAGAAGCAATGCAACTAATTTTTTTCAGTTTGTATTTGCTGTTTTATTCTGGCAACTAACGAGTCCAAATTTCTTTATTGTAACTAAGCGCAGAGTTTTTTTGTTATAAATAAATAAATATATCTACACTTATATCCACAGCTTGGAGCTCTCTTTCCTTTATTCTACACCAGATGGTTATCCCAAGTGCCCGTCAAGGCTCTTTTGAGCACCAGAGCTGCCTAAGTACATAATCTTTCTATCGAATTGGGGCCCTCACCTATGTTGAAGTCCAGTGCTCTACCACCTCAACCTATGAACATGTTTTTTATTGGGGTCTGTGTCTCCATTGGGAATTTGCCTTCGCTATTTGTCCTGGTGACGAAAAAAGTGATGAGAAATCCAAAATTTTACACTTGCCATTGAATGCTATAGTTGTCACAGAACACTTCAGTGAGACTTCTCCAATGTTCCAGTGACAACATCTGAGAGGGTTTCAACCCAACACTGTGAAGAGATTGCTCTCATCTCCTGTAGTGTCTCTGGGACTAGAGATCCACAAGCAAAACACACAGTTTTGTGGAATCGTTGTCAGACACACAAGGGGATATTGTTTTGTTAGATTGGGAACGTAATGTGTTAAATTCACTGTTTTGAAAACAGTTTAGTCCTTCAGTCCTTGTTTTTCGAAACCTCTCTTGTTTTTTGTCCAGATCATAAAGTGTCAGCTTTTACAACATGTTCCAGCTATGTGTAAACAGACAAACAATGAAACTGTTCCATATGGTAATTTCCACTGTCGTCTCCAAATATATGTTTATTATTCCTCTTACTTTCCCAACCTAAGTAGAGAAAAACCTGGCTTCAGGCCCAAGGCGCAATGGGTCATATTTAATAAACAATAGAAAGCCGAGACGCACACAATGGCATATTTTAGCGATTGTGCCCGAGATATTTAAAGAAAAATGGAACGTAATATTGTGTTAATGTTCTTTATATATATGCTTCCCTTAAATAAACTGAACTGAGATTTCCTCACACTGCTGTTTCTTTAACACTTGTCGGACAAATAGAATGATTCCCATATATTGCATGATTCATAGGGGAGGCCATTTAGCAAGTTAAAACAAGACCACTGGCTACATGATCCTTTAAAGGATAATTAAACTTAAAAACCAAAAGTGTAATATATCACAGTTTGCCAGTCCTTAGATACTGTGGCTGCATTCATTTTCTTTTTTCAGGCTTAGAATATTTTCACCATGTACAGAAAATAACTTTTGATCTTACCAGAAATGCAATGTCCTTGTCACTTCCTGAGGGTAGAACAGGCAGTAGTTTTTGAAAATTACCAATCCCATGATCCCCCATGTATTGGAGATAAACAAAGGAAGATATGTTTAACCACTTGCCCACACACTTGCACACATGTTAAAATCTGCATTTTTTGGTGGAAATTACTGTAAACCCCCCCCCCCCCCCCAGATATTTTTTTTGAAAGGAAAGACCCTGGAGAATAGAATGGGGCTAGTTGCAATTTTTTATGTTCCACAGTTGTTTGCATGGTTATTTATCAAATGTATATTTTTAGGAAAAAATACACTAAAATTAATTTTAGTGCAAACAAACACAATATTGTAACTTGTTTTGGTAAAATATAAAAGATGGGGTTGTGTTGCGTAATTAGATACCAAACATGTCCAGTTTTAAAATTGTGTACGCCCATGAATTCGCAAAAAGCAATGGTACCCCAAATTCTTCAAAGGTGACACTTTAAAAGCCTTTTCAGGCCATCAATTTTGAGTTAACTGTGAATTTTTGAGTTAACTGTTTCAATTTAACTGTGAACTTTACTGTACATGCATGTTCTCACCCTACTCTGCGCTTTTTATTTGGTGTGTGTGCGGGGGTGGCAGATGTGCTTTAATTTTTTTTTATTATTTATTTGTATTCCTTTTCTACAATTCTTTTTATTTTTTACTTTTAGATTTTTTTTTAACTTTATTGCCATTACAAGGGGGCTAAAGACCCCTTGTGTTAGACCCCCAATATCTCCTCTGTCATCCAATGCAGCTATTCAAGCGTAGATCGTGTTTGAATAGCTGCATCATTGGCTATCCGAGGAATGAAAACTGTGACCCCAGAAGTACTGTAATACAGGTCACATCTGAGGATTATTAGTTGCAGGAGTGATTCAGGAACGTCCGTCACTGGGGAAACAGTTTCCTCCAGTCCTGGGCTTCCCGGTGGAACCGGAGCACACGGGAACCACCACTGGTGCCACCTGTGGGGGCTTTGAGAGCTCCGTAGAGCAGCTGGATCATTTTTATCAGGAATCCCCTCGCTGGCTCTTAAAGCTGGTACCAAGCTTGATTTAACCATTTATCAACCATGATGTTTATAGATGTATCTTGATAGACAAGTGGTCCAGCCTATGTTCACTCCTCCACCATTATCACGCACAATGGTCAGCTGTCAAGTCATTAGGATGGGACATGGTTACTGGTCCAAACATGGCAAGAGGATTGGCTTCAACTTAGCATTGCAACCAGAACTGCCAGGGAGGAATACTGCAGAATAAGAAAAGCATTACTCTGTGTTAGATTATTACAGGTTATTTCATTTTTTTCAATATCTGAAGTTAGGCTTTAAGCTATGCAGCTGTAGCACCCCCTATTGTTGCTAGAGTGCTAGTGATAGGTTTTTGTTGTGTTGTGTGTTTTTTTCTGGATCAGATGAGTGACTTAAGTAGACTGGATGACTGGATGAGCAACAGCTTCTGTGGTCATACTTTCCAACTTTTTGAGATAGGAATGAGGGACACCTATCAGCAAAAGTTTACAATCATAGAACACACCCCTTGCCACGCCCTCTCAAAGGAGAATTGTACAAAAAAACAAGAATGGTTAAACCCACAAGTGCTTTTTTACCATTACTATTCCTTTATATTGGCTTTTGGAATTTACAAATGCAGCAATTTAGGAATTGGATGAGAGGTTTAGCTCTGGAAAACACTTTTTGATAGTGCATTTTATATACATTTATATAGATCAGACCAAAATGAGGGACAAATGAGGGGGAATGAGGGACAGAGGGTCATTGTTCCAAACCAGGGACAGTCCCTCCAAATCAGGGACAGTTGGGAGCTATGCTGTGGTGACTCCCCCTGCTATCTGGAAACTGGGAGAAGATTCTAGAAGCAGTTGGGAGGGGTCTAGGAAAAGCAAGCTGGAGTGTTCTAAGGGTCCTGACCAATCCCTAGGTTTCAGTGGTTATACCAGGGTCATGGTTCCAGATGCATTCATGACATTCATGTATGTTAAATCGGGGAGTCCGGGACTGAAACCGGTGGACGCGCTGGCTGGCTATAAACATGAGAGAGGAACTTATGTTCCCTGTTCATTTCTATGGTCTATGACACTGGGAGCAGCAAGGATTTTGTCACTTCTGGTTTTGGTTTGTTGTTTACAAGCCGTTACCAGCCTGTAAAGCATCTGATCAAACCAATCTCGGTTTGATCAGATGCTTTTGAGGGCCGAAAAGAGACCTGGGGTATAATAGACCCTATGGAGTTGATTTACTAAAGGCAACTAGACTGTGCACTTTGAAAATTGCAGTTGCACTCTGCAAGTGCAATTGCTCCAGAGCTTAGTAAATGAGGTAACACTTCACTTTGCAAAGAATACCCAATCACGTGCAAGGAAAATAACAAAAAAGCATTTTTGCTTGCACATGATTGGATGATGAAAGTCAACAGAGTTTCTGCTCATTTACCAAGCTCTGGAGCAACTGCCCCTGCAGAGTGCAGTCTGTTTGTTTTTTTTTTTTTTTTTTAAAGAGACAGCATAAAACAAATGTAAATAAAAACAAAAAAGTAAATAAAAAAAAATGTAAGCTCTCCCATCCCCACATTACCACATGCAAAGGCAAATGCATAGGAAAGTCTTGCATGCATGCATACATGAACAGTTATAGCACAACCAATAATTCTCGAATCAGACCTCCTGTGTAAGGCTGGCCATACACTATACAATTTTCTTATTCAATTTCCTTTAGATTTACCTTCAACTATGTATATATATATATATGTAGTGCAAGGGCCTGTCTGATTGCATACAAATTGAAAGGGTTTAGGTTTGACCTTGTATTATATGGTTTTGGTAAATCTAAAGGAAAGTTGAACAAGAAAATTGTATAGTGTATGGCCAGCTACTCTAAACTTCAAACCTGTAAAGACATTTAAAGCATTGCCTATGGAGATTTTTAAGTGCCGTAGTTTGTCTCCATTCAACAAGTGTACACAATTTTAAAGTGTGACATGTTACATATCTATTTACTCGGCATAACATCATCTTATATATTTTACCAAACTATTGGGTATTTTAATGTGTTTTGTGCATTAAAATTAATTAAAGTGTATTTTATTACCAAAATATTGCATTTGAAAACCACTGCGTAAATATCGCATGACATAAAACATTTAAAAACAAACATTTTTTTCCCTCAGGCCTTTGCTTTCAGAAAATATATAAATATATAATGATTGGGAGTTCTAAGTAATTGTCTAGTAAAAAAATAAGATTTTTACATGTATGTGAGAAGTGTCAGAATTGGTTGGGCAGTTATTAGTTAAAATACTCCTAGTCTATGTACTTGAATCTATTTTCAGAATATTCCTGCACAGCCGAAATGACAGAGGAAGGGTGGCACTATGAACCAATCAGGGCTGACCATCTAAAACTGAGAATTTCATGAAAAGAGTAATGCCCCGTACACACGGTCGGATTTTCCAATGGAAAATGTCCGATCGGAGCGTGTTGTCGGAAATTCCGACCGTGTGTGGGCTCCATCGGACATTTTCCATCGGATTTTCCGACACACAAAGTTGGAGAGCAGGAGATAAAATTTTCCGACAACAAAATCCGTTGTCGGAAATTCCAATCGTGTACACAAATCCGACGGACAAAGTGCCACGCATGTTTAGAATAAATAAAGAGATGAAAGCTATTGGCCACTGCCCCGTTTATAGTCCCGACGTACGTGTTTTACATCACCGCGTTCAGAACGATCGGATTTTCCGACAACTTTGTGTGACCGTGTGTATGCAAGACAAGTTTGAGCCAACATCCGTCGGAAAAAATCCACGGATTTTGTTGTCGGAATGTCCGAACAAAGTCCGACCGTGTGTACGCCCTATAATGATTCATCCCTTTGCTGCTCCTTCCTTGTCCAATCCCATGCTGGGGACTGTTCTAGACTAGGCTATATGTTTTAACTTCAATGTAATCTGCAGAGACAACTCAGAAAGTGCAGAACCTGGCCGTGCTGTCTGGCAGGCATGTCTGAATCACAAGACATCATTTCAAGCCTTTGATAGGTAAAACAGTTTAATTTGCTCACATAGCAGCTTGCTTGGGGTTCTATTGTCTGTAAAGCCTATATAAGCCTATATGAAAGAATAAATGTTAAAGCATTTTCCCTGTGTTTTCAATACCAGCCACTCACAATAGTTTCATCATCAGACGCAGAGTAAAAATTGTTGTATACTAAAGAGCAAGGAGATCACATAGAATTCTGCAGCATGATATCAACTTGCTCAAGCACTACAATTTTCAGGTATAATCTTTATTACATACTGACATTGGTCCAGCTTGGCACAATATAAGTGTGCATATCTCATACCTGAGGGTCTGCTGGGGACGTTGAAAATCACTGCAGTAGTTGGCACAACTACAGTTTTGGCCACAATCTACTGAGTCCTCAGGTTCTATGTGAGTGGCTGTCACACTGAATACTGACCACAGGGGTCACTCACTTGGCACCACCACCATTCACAAAATGTCTTGTATTTATTTAAGTGAACACAAGGCTTTCTCTGATTGAATAAAGTGGAGAGGAGGGGCAGTAACATCATCATCTCCATCTCGTCAAATCAGAGAATGCCATGTATTCATTGAAACAAATATAAGGCTTTCTTTGAATAGCGAAGGTGTCAAGTGCGCGTCTCCCTGTGGTTAGTGTGCAATGGGGCAGCCTAGAACCTGCATAGGAACTGGATCATTATGACTAAGGCCTGTGCCAGAGGCTGAAACACGTCAATAATTACAGGTATTGATTCCTTTTAATGGATGAATCTAATAAAATCTTATATGTTTTATTTTTGAGGCATCATGTTGCCAGATTTTTTTTTCCTTTTTCATTGGACCTGGAAGAATACAGGGATCACTGTAGTAGTGCCAGTGATTTCCAGCTTTCCCAGCAGGCCTTCAGTTATGAAATATGTATACTTATATTGTGCCAAACCAATGTAAGTGTGCCATACAAACTATTCCTGGAGTTCAGCATTAAGTGGAACTTTAGTCTGAAAATGAAGTCCTGCTAGATCACTTCAGGCTGGCCACTTTTGCAGGAATAGTTATGGAAAAAAATATAAAAATAAGTACCTATACTGTTTAAAATCCAGTAATGCACGGTCTCACCCGGCTCTGCATATGCTCAGTTGCTCTCTATTTTTAGGCATTGTGCAGAATTTGTAGAGGCCGATCTGCTGACAGCCTAAAGATTTACTGCTATTCTGGGCTTAAAGCGGTGTTCCGCCCAAAAAAAAAAAAGAAAAGCCAGCAGCTACACATACTGCAGCTGCTGGCTTTTAACAATAGGACACTTACCTGTCCTGGCGCCGCAGCTGTTTCCATCAACTGTCGGGTGCTGCTGACGCCATTGCGGGTTCCCGGCAGTGTAGCGCAGTGTATGCGCGAGGCCCCGCTCCTCTCTCCTACTGGCCCGGCGACAGCGTGAGGAGGAGGGAGGAGGAGGGAGCCTTGCTGTGACATCACAGGCCGCAGCCCGGACACCCGGAAGGTCAAAGACAGGTATCCTGTCCCCCATCCCCCCCGAAAGGTGCCAATTGCGGCACCGGAGGGGGGGAGGAGACAAATGAGTGGAAGTTCCACTTTTGGGTGGAACTCCTCTTTAAGCTAATTGGCAGCCTCCAGCAAGAAGAAACAGTAACAATAATGGAAGCAATTTACAGCACACACTAATTTTGGTAGTATAATTATTAATGTGGAATGAATATTCCTTGCTAAAGAACATTATTTTTTACCAAGTTGTTGTGATAAGGCAATACAGTATAATGTTATTTCTAAAATATTATTAATAATGTAACCCTATCAAAAATGGGACCCTAATATCTTTACATGCAGCTTATTGTTGTTATAGCAATATGTCCTATCAAACTTTAGGAGCTGCCTATAATTTGTGTGTATTTGTTTGGATTTACTACCATGCAAAGTGTCAGGTGTTTGGGGGATACTCCAAGATGCTACAAAGTAGAGTGAGAATCAGTCAGGGGTAGAAATCGCTTTTTTAATTTTGCATCCTGTGTTCTGCTGGTTCAATATTCTATTCTTTGTTTTACTGGTAACATTTGTGATTGTGGGACGGAAAGAGCAGTTTATTTTCTCATAATAATATGTGCAGTCAGTGGTGGTGATGTATATCTAACGTGACTGAAACACTTTAATGCAGGAGGCTTCTGGAAAATATAGGGAGCACTGATGGGTTCATGTCTGCAGAATTTTCATCAGCATCTGGTATTAATCTAAACGTGCAGGACGCATGTGAATCTTCATTATGTGCTGTTCATTTCAGTATGGATGACCATTCTGATTCTTTAGCGTAAAATGTCATAATAAATGAATCAGGTCTGTAAAATGCAACTTATGCACAAATCTTGCTGACTAGTGATGCAAAACTGAATCTTCAGTCCTTATTTATGGAGTTTTCTTTGTATAGTAGGCAGGGCTGATGCAAGGATTTTTGACACTCTAGGCAAAACCACATTTTGCTACCCCCCCTGGCTCCACCCCCTTTGCCCTGCCCATGTATACCCCACCTTTTTAATGAAGTGCCCATCAAATGCAACCTGACCAGCGCCCATCAAATGCAACCTGACCAGCGCCCATCAAATGCAGCCTCACCAGCGCCCATCAACTAATGTTTGCTTGCTTCCATTCATTCGGGAGTCAGGACACAGATACAGTCCTCCAACGCTGACACTATGTGCGAACAGAGTGGCGGCTGCCTTCTGACACTGAGACTTAGTTGCTTACTGCAGAGAGAAGAGAGTAGGATTACCAGTGCATAGTTGCCAACATTGGGAAAAAAAAATTCGGGACACTTTTTTTGGCTGTAGGCGGAGTCAGGCTATAATTAGGGGGCGGGGCATGCGATAGTAGGCGGGGCATATGAAAAAGGAAACATGCGGCGCGCGGAGCGCGCCGCGCAAAAAATGGGCGTGGTTTACGTGAAATAGTGGGCGTGGCTTACATGGGCGTGGCTAAATGGGGTGTGGTTAGAGTCTGAGATGAATGAGGGATGCAGAGGGAAAGGGGGGTAGAGGGATGGAGGGACAGCAGACCCAGATCCTACACCATAATAGCAATGTGTATTCCAGAGTTTAATAATCAGCAGATAAAGATACTCCAAACACCTGGTGTTAGCACTTCAATCATCCCGGCACCATGGTTGTTATAATGTCAGGATGATTGAAGCGCATTATTACTATTATTACATTGTAATATAAATAATGAAATCATTCAACTCACCATAATGCAGAATCAGTGGGACCCCTGAGCGTGTCACCTGCCACGTCACCTGCCACCAGATGCCATCAGGTTCCCCCAGCAGAGTCTGTCCTTACATAAGGTGCCCCCAGCAGAGGGGGGAGAAGGGGGTGCAGGTATGTTGGTGACACAGGGGGGAGAGGGGGGTGCAGGTATGTTGGTGACACAGGGGGGAGAGGGGGGTGCAGGTATGGTGGTGACACAGGGGGGTGCAGGTATGGTGGTGACACAGGGGGGTGCAGGTATGGTGGTGACACAGGGGGGTGCAGGTATGGTGGTGACACAGGGGGGGAGAGGGGGGTGCAGGTATGGTGGTGACACAGGGGGGGAGAGGGGGGTGCAGGTATGGTGGTGACACAGGGGGGGAGAGGGGGGTGCAGGTATGGTGGTGACACAGGGGGGGAGAGGGGGGTGCAGGTATGGTGGTGACACAGGGGGGGAGAGGGGGGTGCAGGTATGGTGGTGACACAGGGGGGGAGAGGGGGGTGCAGGTATGGTGGTGACACGGGGGGGGAGAGGGGGGGTGCAGGTATGGTGGTGACACGGGGGGGAGAGGGCGGTGCAGGTATGGTGGTGACACAGGGGGGGGAGAGGGGGGTGCAGGTATGGTGGTGACACAGGGGGGGAGAGGGGGGTGCAGGTATGGTGGTGACACAGGGGGGGAGAGGGGGGTGCAGGTATGGTGGTGACACGGGGGGGAGAGGGGGGTGCAGGTATGGTGGTGACACGGGGGGGGAGAGGGGGGTGCAGGTATGGTGGTGACACCGGGGGGGAGAGGGGGGTGCAGGTATGGTGGTGACACAGGGGGGGAGAGGGGGGTGCAGGTATGGTGGTGACACAGGGGGGGAGAGGGGGGTGCAGGTATGGTGGTGACACGGGGGGGATAGGGGGGTGCAGGTATGGTGGTGACACAGGGGGGAGGGGGGTGCAGGTATGGTGGTGACACGGGGGGAGAGGGCGGTGCAGGTATGGTGGTGACACAGGGGGGGGGAGAGGGGGGTGCAGGTATGGTGGTGACACAGGGGGGGAGAGGGGGGTGCAGGTATGGTGGTGACACAGGGGGGGAGAGGGGGGTGCAGGTATGGTGGTGACACGGGGGGGAGAGGGGGGTGCAGGTATGGTGGTGACACGGGGGGGAGAGGGCGGGGCAGGTATGGTGGTGACACAGGGGGGGGGAGAGGGGGGTGCAGGTATGGTGGTGACACAGGGGGGGAGAGGGCGGGGCAGGTATGGTGGTGACACAGGGGGGGAGAGGGGGGTGCAGGTATGGTGGTGACACAGGGGGGGAGAGGGGGGTGCAGGTATGGTGGTGACACAGGGGGGGAGAGGGCGGGGCAGGTATGGTGGTGACACAGGGGGGGGGAGAGGGGGGTGCAGGTATGGTGGTGACACAGGGGGGGAGAGGGCGGTGCAGGTATGGTGGTGACACAGGGGGGGGGAGAGGGGGGTGCAGGTATGGTGGTGACACAGGGGGGGAGAGGGCGGGGCAGGTATGGTGGTGACACAGGGGGAGGAGAGGGGGGTGCAGGTATGGTGGTGACACAGGGGGGGAGAGGGGGGTGCAGGTATGGTGGTGACACAGGGGGGAGGGGGGTGCAGGTATGGTGGTGACACAGGGGGGGAGAGGGGGGTGCAGGTATGGTGGTGACACAGGGGGGGAGAGGGGGGTGCAGGTATGGTGGTGACACAGGGGGGGGAGAGGGGGGTGCAGGTATGGTGGTGACACAGGGGGGGAGAGGGCGGTGCAGGTATGGTGGTGACACGGGGGGGGGAGAGGGGGGTGCAGGTATGGTGGTGACACAGGGGGGGAGAGGGGGGATGCAGGTATGGTGGTGACACGGGGGGGAGAGGGCGGGGCAGGTATGGTGGTGACACAGGGGGGGGAGAGGGGGGTGCAGGTATGGTGGTGACACAGGGGGGGAGAGGGGGTGCAGGTATGGTGGTGACACAGGGGGGAGAGGGGTGCAGGTATGGTGGTGACACAGGGGGGGAGAGGGGGGTGCAGGTATGGTGGTGACACAGGGGGGAGGGGGGTGCAGGTATGTTGGTGACACAGGGGGGAGGGGGGAATCAGGTATGGTGGTGACACGGGGGGAGAGGGGTGCAGGTATGGTGGTGACATGGTGTGCAAGAGGGGAGCCAGGACCATCAATGTCCCCAGCCAGCGGAGCCCCAGTCCATCCATGCTGGACCTCAGCCTTTGAGAAGTGTACTGCAGGGAAAGCTCCAAGCCTCCCATACACTGAGTACACCCCCTCCCCCTATCTCTCTTCTCCCCCACTACACTGACAGGCCACTACTCACAGGTCAGACAACTCCTGAACAGCCAGATGAAAGCCTCCCTTCTTCCCTCCCGTCACTCCCACTATTCCTCAGAGCTCCGTTGGACACACGGGGGCGGAGGGTGATGGCAGTGGAGGCTGATCACGTCTTCCTTGTGTTCAGTGTAGAGCGGGGAGGGGTTGCCAATCCCTCCAGCCAATAGGCTTCAGTGTACAATAGAATTTTCTATTTGTACACTGAAGAGAGAAGCGGATTGGCTGCCCCTCTCCCCTGCACTGAACACAAGGGGAACTTTGTGACTGACTCGTGGAGGCAACGGCGGCCATTTTTGTGGAGCCGTTGCCGTTTTTTACAAAAACACTCACGATTTTCTCGGGACAAACCCCAAAAATTCGGGAAAACACCCGGGACAAAATTAAATCGGGACAAGGGTCCCAAAATCGGGATTGTCCCGGGAAAATCGGGACTGTTGGCAACTATGCCAGTGGCCGGGTGCCCTAGGCAGCAGTGCGCCCTAGGCGGCTGGTAGTTTTCCTAGTGATAGCACCCAGAGGCGTAGCTTGAAGCTTGTGGGCCCAGATGCAAAAGTACACCTGGGCCCTCCCCCACTACCACCCACCACTTCCACCATGTGTGCAGATACACCCACCGCACGCCAAGATACTGAAAGTGGCTTAAGAGTTTAGAGTTCCCAGGGTTCCTCCTTACATTAGAGGACAGGGATCACCCCTGGTGAATCAGAGGACACAGGGATCACTGCTGGAGAATCAGAGGACAGTGACCCCTGACAGGTCATTTGGCAGAGCTCCTTTCCCATTCCAGCACTGTAATAAACAGCCCCCCCCCCCCCCCCACACACACACACACAATACACAGGGCAAATGCAGTAGGCAAATACACTCTGTGCAGATAATGGCTGACTGGCTGTGTTGTAAAGGAATGTGATTTCAGCCCTGGGGAGGAGGAGCAGTATAGATTGCTGTACTAGGAAAGAAGCTCAGCAGCGGGCATAGCATCCAGGGTGGAGGGGGTGGTCAAGGGGCTTTGGGTTGGGGGAGCTGGACTTTGTGGAGGATATGATAATATGAGAGGGAGGCTGCAGAGGCCCCCTGGAGCTAGGAGCAGGGTTGCGGTTGTGACCCCTGCAACCCCTTATGCTACGCCCATGGTAGCACCGGCCCTGATAGTAGGTAAGGTTTAAGTAACAATGATGTCTTTCCCTACAGTATTTTTCTGGGAACCCAGAAATGACTGAATACATGCCCCCAGGGGGTGGGACCTTGATGCACTGTGCTTACAGAAAGTGATCTGAATAACAAAGGGGGTCATGAAGAGGACCAGTGGGGCTGGATTGCAGAGTGGTGAGTCTGTGGGAGACAGCACTGCAGAGAAGATGAATATTTTACCTTGTTTCAGCATATAATTACTGTGTGATATATATAATATATATGTGTGTGTGTGTGTGTCAGGCAAATTAGCTCGTTATACTGTACATTAGAGGGTAACTTTCATGGGGAAAAGAGAACAAACACAAAAAGGAAAAATAATATAGCGTATACAATTGTGACGTAAAGCGGGGGTCCACCTATCTATCGTTTTTTTTTTTTTTGAGTTCATTCACAAACTTTTCTTCTCAGCATTACATGCTCACATATTGTGTGTAATATGTCCGCCTGTGTCAGATTTAGTCGGAAAGAATAACTTATATTATTCACTGCAGGCGGTTTCCATCTTCATTGTGGGCATTTGAAGCCCACAAGCATTTATTTCCTGGATGTGGTGAATGCTGTGCTCCCAGCATTCACCGCTCGTTCCCGCACATGCTCAGTGGCATCCTGGGAAGCCTGAGACTAGCTCCCAGGAGTCTGGGAGAGGCTAGAAACACGCCTACTCCCATGGGAGGAAAACCAGGAAGTGCAAAGAAGAATAGAAATATAAAAAGGTAATTACAGCGATTTAAATTTTTTTAAACGGCATGTCAGCATCTAGGCAAGGAAGAGAATACATACAGATATTGTTCAAAATTTGGGTGGAACCCCGCTTTAAGTTAAATTGTAATTGAATATTATTAAAAATGACCTTTCCTTTTCAGTCTACAGCCGCTGTATTTTCTGTAAAATGCAATGCAATATGGCTACCTGGAGATGTTCTGTACACAGATGGTGTACAGAACGTCCCCTGAAAATGTGATTTCCTGCTTGTGTGATTGGCTTACTGATTTTCCCAGAAGTCTGAACTAAGATAAAAGTCAGATTTTTGGCATCCCCTGCAACAAAAATGGCATTTTTGGTGAGATACTCCCAAAAGGGTAATCTAAAGGGATGCAGACCTTGCCATTTTCCTCATTAGAGCCCTGCAGGTGCAGCAGCTGATTGATAATTATAAAACCACTTCCATACAGATTCACTCAGCACAGACAAACAAACAGCAATTTCTTCAGAATGACAAAGGGTAGGAATCTGTAACAATTTTTTTTTAAATCCTTGCAATGTACATAGATCTCCCAGAGCGGAATGTTTTTTTCTCAACAATAATGGAGTTACAGCTTTGTGTAATTCAAGCTCTCCTTGGTCAACAATGCTGCCAATTACTGTACTTCAACTACTCTATTTAGTTGCAAGTTAGGCCAATAGGGACCTTCACCAGCACTTTTGGTATAGTTATAATTTTGTTCTTTTCTTGCATAAAGCAACAGGCATCACAAACCATTGTTACAGGACCCCGCAGGATCCCTTTTTCGAGACAGAGTGCCTTAAAAAGGCATCCTGCAGGGTCCCAAAATGTTGGCCTGTGAGGTCTGTTATATGCATAAAGGACTATTACAAGGTGGGCTGGTAAAGAACATTGACATTAGAGATAATTCCCTTCCACAATGTGAGCAAATAGTCAAAAATTACGTTTAGTTGCATGCTAAAAAAGCGACTCAATTGTGACGGAGCTGTGGGGAGGAATTATCTCCAGTGACAATGTTGTGGAAAGGAATTATCGCCTGTGTCAATGCTGAGGAAGGGAATTATCTCCAGTGACAGAGTTGTGGAATGAAATTAACTCCAGCTACTGTATGAAGATGTGGTAGGGAATTATCTCCAGTGATGGGGCTGTGTAAATAAATTATCTCCAGTGATGGAGCTGTGGTAGGAAATTATTTCCAATGATAGTACTGTGGAAGGGAATCATCCCCAGTTGTGGACCGTTATTTACCTCCAGTGACACTTGTGAAAACGAATTATCCCCAATACAAGTGCTGTGGAAGGGACTTTTCTCCAGTGACAGTGTTGTTGTCACTATCTCCAGTGATGGACCAATGGAAGGGAATTATCTCTAGTGGCAGAGCTGTTGATTTATCCCCAGTGACATTTGCAGAAGGCAACTAACTCTGGTGACAGACCTGTGGAAGGGAATTATCCCCAGTGACTGTGATGTTGAATAGAAATTTTCACCAGTGACAGAGCTGTGGAAGAGAATTATCTCCAGTGACTGAGCTGTGGAAGGGAATTATCTCCAGTGACCAAGCTGTGGATGGGAATTATTTCCTGTTACGGTGCTGTGGAAGGGAATTATCACCAGTTACAGTACTGCGGGGAGAAATGACCTCCAGTGTCACTTGTGTAAGAGAATTATCTCCAGTGACAGAGCTGTGGAAGGAAATGATCTCCAGTGATGGAGCTGTGGAAGGGAATTATCTCCAGTGACCGTGTTGTGGATGGGAATTATTACCTGTTATGCCCCGTACACACGGTCGGACTTTGTTCGGACATTCCGACAACAAAATCCTAGGATTTTTTCCCGACAGATGTTGGCTCAAACTTGTCTTGCATACACATGGTCACACAAAGTTGTCGGAAAATCCAATCGTTCTGAACGCGGTGACGTAAAACACGTATGTCGGGACTATAAACGGGGCAGTGGCCAATAGCTTTCATCTCTTTATTTATTCTGAGCATGCGTGGCACTTTGTCCGTCGGATTTGTGTACACACGATCGGAATTTCCGACAACGGATTTTGTTGTCGGAAAATTCTATATCCTGCTCTCAAACTTTGTGTGTCGGAAAATCTGCTGGAAAATGTGTGATGGAGCCTACACACGGTCGGAATTTCCGACAACAAGGTCCTATCACACATTTTCCGTCGGAAAATCCGACCGTGTGTACGGGGCATTACAGTGTTGTGGAAGGGAATTATCTCCAGTGAGGAGCTTTGGAAGGAAGTTACCACCAGTGTCAGTGCTGTGGGGAAAAAACACCTCCATTGACATTTGTGGAAGGGAATTATCTCCAGTGACAGTACTATGGAAGGGAATTACCTCCACTCACAGTACTGCAATGAGGAGTTACTTCCAGTGAGACTTGTGATAGGGAATTATCTCCAGTGACAGTACTATGGAAGGGTATTATCTCTAGTGACAGAGCTGTGGATGCAAATTTTTTCCAGTGACTGTGCTGTGGAAGGGAATAATTATCTCCAGTGATGGAGCCATGGAGGAGAATTATCACCAGTCACAGTATTGCGGGGAGAAGTGACCTCCAGTGACACTCCAGTTAGGGAAATTATCTCCAGTGGGAGTACTATGGATGGAAATGATCTCCAGTGGGAGTACTATGGATGGAAATGATCTCCAATGACAGTACTATGGGAGGGAATTATCTCCAGTGATGGAGCTGTGGATGGGAATTATCTACAGTGACGGAGCTGTGGATGGGAATTATTTCCAGTGACGGAGCCATGGATGGGAATTATCTCCAGTGACAGTATTATGGAAGGGAATTATCTCCAGTGATGAAGCCGTAGAAGGGAATTATCACCAGTTACAGTGCTGCGGGGAGAAATTACCTCCAGTGACACTTGTGGAAGAGAATTATCTCCAGTGACAGTACTATGGAAAGGAATTACCTCCAGTTACAGTGCTGCAGTGAGGAGTTACCTCCAGTGACACTTGTGGAAGGGAATTATCTCCAGTGAGGAAGCTATGTTAGGGAATTATCTGAAGTGACAGTGCTGTGATGGAGTGAGAGGGAGGTATCTCCAGGGGAGTGTATCAGGATTACTAGTACTGAGTTGCTCCCCCCACAAGGATAAATGAAGAGCAGTTTACTCACACTCCTCACACACTATAGAAGTGAAGCTGCAGCTCTGTTCATACAAGCTAACCAACCATCAATGACTACACTGCATCTTCAGTCCCCCCCACAAGCCAGCCAGGATTGGAGGGAAGTCTCATTTATCACTCATTTCTAAGCAGGGCTGCTAGTGATTAAGGCTGCATTTGGAAGAAGAAGCAGCAGCACACAATCTCAGGAGCTGATTATTGAATCCAGACCTGGATGTGCAGTGTTGCAATGTGGTGACCCCCTAGGGGGGGTGTACATGTGTGACCCGTTGAAGGAGGCTGCGCCTGAGCTCAGAGTCTTGGTCATCCATTCTACAGGAAACAATCTAGAGAACACTATATCCACAGCTAGAGCCTGGCAACTTTCAAGGAGAATAAGAGGAAAGCCATCATTATCTGATAAAGGTGAGTGTCATGTATCATGTTTTCCAGGTGACACCTTTGTCCTTTGATGTCCCAGGCACAGTGACAAAGTGACACCATCAGCTGATTCAGGTCTCAGTGTGAGTGAAACCAGTTGTTGTTTTGTGTTTACATTTCACAACTTATAATAGGGGAATGCAGAGGAAGTCCATTCCCTGTGTTTTGGACATTGGTTTCTAATATGGGAATAGAATTTTAATAATAGCACTTAGTTCTTGTACTAGTTATAATCAAGTTTATTATGTTATTGTTGTTGTGGTACGCATACATCACATTTAAGTCTGTAGCCTATTATTTGTTTCTTGTGGAACTACAAGCATCAGCATGACTTTAGGTTGTATGTTTATTTTTGGTTCTTTGTTGTGATCCTGCATAGCTAAGCATAGTATAAACTGTGTGGGGGGAATTCTGTTTGTGGTACTATTCATATGGAAAGGTATAAAACCTGTCTAAGTTGTCCCAAAAACATTAAAAGCCTAAGTTGGCCAATAAAGGGTGTCACTTAAACTCCAATCTTTCTGCATTCATTGATGGTTAGAATGCTACATGGCCCTACTACTTGTGGTACTACAAATCCCATAAAATCAAACTGTGTTCTTGTCTTCACCTGTGGTGGGACTACAAGTTCCAGCAGGCCTCACTAACCCCTAACCGAGCTCAGGCATTTCTGTTTTGTACAACATATGAGACTGGAATGCAGGGACTTACAGTTTCATATTAACTAGACACCTCCACATTTAGACAATACACTAAACTCACAAACCAGTATGAGTTTGCACGTGTGGTTGTTATTTTAAAATATGAAATAACATGGCAGTTTACGTCTAATAATGTTGCTCTTGGTTGCTAAGTCCTGGAATCTACACTGAAAGAACACCAGAGGAGCCCCACACTGTGCTGACTGTGCACTTCTCTCTACAGCCCCCTGCATAGATAGCATTGTTCTGTTCTGCAGTGTGTCACCCTCTCCTCTGGCAGGCCAGAATAAGCATTCTTTGCACAGCCTCTACTCTACATTGTCTTCACAGCCTATACAGTTATCATATATATATATATATATATCTATATAGATATAGATATATACATATATATCTATATCTATATAGATATATATATATATCCCAGATCCAGGCAATGCTGATCTGTACAGACACTCACAATACACAGCCCAGAAGATTGTAAGTTTTTATCTGAACCTACCTGACCTCCGTTGTCATGCTGTGACATTAATTTAGCATTCTTATGTGTGATTTTTAATTTTACACAAGCCCAAGAGTAATATGATCGTATGTCGATACAGGCAGTTGGTAGATCCACGAATATAATCCAAACAGAAACGATATGGTCCTATGTCACATTATGACCAACAGTGACATTAACTATGCAGTAACATGAACAGGAGTGCAACTACCCGCGCACCAGGATCCACTGGGCTAAAAACATCAGTTTTATTCAGCCCAATTAAAATGCAAAAATAGTGCCATATAGTATACTGTTAATGCCAAATTGCATGAAAAAACTTCATAACCCAGGGATACAACTGGGGGTGTCACACCTTTGGCTCATATAACTGGTCTTAGTGTCCACATCTAAAGGAGCAGAGAGATTGTGGACAAAAAAGGACAAACATGTCCCCTTCAGGCTGTATAAGGGCTTTGGCTCTATACTCTAACACAGTGGTCTCCACACTGCAGCCCGTGGGCCGGATGTGGTCCTTTGCTGGCCTTTATCTGGCCCTTGGGGCAATGTTCCACCAATTGACACCAATGATGGGGTACCATTCCCCCTACTGACACCATCAAAGGAGTTCTATTCTCCTCATTGATGTCAACAGTGGGGCACTATACCTCTCATTGGAACCAATGATGGGGTACTGATGCTGGGGCATTTTCTACTCTCACTGGGCACAGTCTGGCCCCCTAAAGCCTGAAGTACAGTAACAGGCCCTTTGCTTAGAACTTTGGAGACCCCTGTCTAACAGACCATCATTTGCTTGCTGTGCTCCACTCCAAAGTTTGCATCCCAACTGCAGCAAAAAAGGTCACTATACAAATTGTTTTGTTAAACCTGAAACAGTCTAATGTTACATAGTAAGCAAAACTTGCGGTATACAGTTAAACATAACTATTAAAGAGGTTGTAAACCTCTCTGTGGAAGTTGTACCTATAGGTAAGCCTATAATAAGGTGACCAGATTTTTTAAATGAAATCCGGGGACATATATATATATATTTTTTTTATTGGCAAATGGTATACTATTTTATATGCATTCAATGGAAGGCACACTCAAGTATGCTGTCCATTGAGAGTGCTGTGCCGAGACCGTGGATCCTGTGCGCTTGTGCAAGAGTGACGTTATCGTGGCTTTGCCATTCAAACAGCCAGTGCCCGCGTACCCGGAACAAAGACTGTGTGCAGATTGAATACCTGTTAACAGTGGGAGCATGCCGCTGGAGAAATCAATTTTATAAATATATTTGTCATAATGTACTAGTATGCGGTGAATGACGTGAGCCTGCAGGGATCCTTTTGTTTTTTTTCCCATCAACTTTATTACTGCTTTATGCCCACCATAGATGGTTGGAAATCCCAGTCGGTCCCTGCTGAACCGGGCATGATTCGAACCATGGGCAGGCTGATAGCACCTAAGTTGATCCATTGGTTAACTTGGGTACAACCAGCATGTTGAATTTCTAGCATGCGATTATGATTATTGCCACAGCTATAACCGCTAGCAATAATCATTGTATTCTTCCAACAGGAGCTCCCGCCGGGAGAACACAATAGCTCCACGAGAGGGATTTCCCAGGGCCGGCTCTCCATGGGTCCCGCTGGGTCCATTGGACCCAGGCACCACTTTGAGAGAGGCGGCAAATTGATGCCAAAGAAGATTTTTTCCCCCAGAAGTTTGGTGTGCATCAAATCAGATGTACAGCTTTCCTCCACCTGGCCCAGCAGGCGCGGCAGGTCTGTCCCTTCCATAAGAACGCAGCACCTTATATACACAAGACAGGAAGCCTGGCAAGTCCGGACAAAGAACGGGACCTTTCAAGTTAAGAAGTGGGTGATTGGTTCCAGCAATCAATCACCTACCTTTCACATGAAAAGTCCCACCCTTTCTCTGGACCTACCCTGCTTCCCATCTTGTGTAAATAAGGTATGGGAGGGTGCTGCGATCTTATGGAAGGGGCAGTCTGTAATATCGATGGAGGACTGTGATGGGGGGTCTGTGATGGGGGGGGGTCTGTGATGGAGAGGGGTCTGTAATGGGGGAAATCTGTGATGGGGTGCTCTGTGATGAGGGGAGTCTGTGGTGGGGGGATCTGTGATAGAGAGGGGTCTGTGATGGGGTGGGGATCTGTAATAGGATGGTCTGTGATGGTCTGTGATGAGGGGAGTCTGCAATGAGGGGAGTCTGTGATGGGGGGGATCTGTAATGGAGAGGGTCTGTAATGGGGGGCTGTGATGGGATGGTCTGTGATGAGTGAGGGGAGTTTGTGATAAGGGGAGTCTGTGATGGGGGGGATCTGTGATGAGGGGAGTCTGTGATGGGGGGAATCTGCGATGGAGAGGGGTCTGTGATGGGATGGTCTGTGATGAGGGGAGTCTGTGATATGGAGTTTGAGGTTTGGAATGGAACATAATGGTATGTCATATAATTTTGCATATAGACAAGGTGCTGTTGCATGTAAATCTGGCTTCCTGATAAATTTAATTTTAGTTTTAATGATTATGATATAAAATAATAGATGTGGGTACCTTCTGGTGGGCATGATTTTTTTTTGGGGGGGGGGGGGCAGCATTTCATTCTTGGACCCAGGCAGCACAATGTCTTAGGCCAGCCCTGGGATTTCCCCATCAACACTGACTGTGTTGATGGGGGAATCAAGTGATTTTCTTTCATGCAACCTGTGGTTGCATAATGTATGGCCTGCCTTGCAATTTATTTTTTTAGAAAGGGTTCCAGCCTGAGCAGTGCCTGTCCCCTTGTCAGTAGCTCCAGAGTGGGACCCTTGCTTTCTGCGATGAAGCAGTTTTCACTCTGCAGACCAGGAGGACCGGCTCCCAATCACAATGATCACTTGTTTGAAACGCCTCCCGCTCTGTAAGGAGAAAAAGATACAATATATTGTGGAAGACCTCTAGTAGACAAAAAATGTTAAAAATCCCGTATTTATTGGCGTATAACACGCACCCCAAGTTTAAGAGGGAATTTTAAGGAAAAAAACTTTTAGGACTGAAGTTTAAGGAAAAAAAACTTACATTTAAATGTCCATCAATGCAGCCTTATCAGTGTCCATCTGCAGCCTTGCCCAGTGCCTCTGCAGCCTTGCCAGTCTCTTTGCAGCATTGCCCAGCCGCTGATCATTTAAAATTGGCGCCGATCTCCGCTGACTGTGACCGGAGAGAAGCAAGCGCCGGTGAGATACACAAAGCCGAGTGTACTTGGCTAGTTTCGGTTCCTCTCGCAGTCCCGCCCATCTCCACTGAATGCGAGAGGAACGAGCAGCGCCGACAAACACATAGCCGACAAGTTTCGGCTCCTCTCACAGTCCCGCCCCTGACTGTGAGTAGAGCCGAGAATAGCCGAGTACACTCAGCTATGTGTATATCGCTGGCGCTCGCTCCGCTCACAATCAGTGGCGATCGGCGGAGTTCACCGTATAACACGCACCCACAATTTCCCCCTGATTTTAAGGGGAAAAAAGTGCGTGTTATACGCCGATAAATACGGTAGATAATACTGTAAAGGTAAAACAGTTGGATCAGGGCTTGATCTAGGTTAATGTTAGTGTCAGAGTTAGCATTATGGTTGGTGTCAATGTTAGTGTCAATGTATATTTATAAAAAAAACAAAATGAGTACTATTGTTCCTGGCCAGCCCTCTGGGCGCAAACAGTAAATAATGCAAACATATGATATATCCCCTTGCATGTCAGGAGTAGGAAACTTAATTTTGGGTTGTTTTTTTGGTGGTGGGTCATGGTAATGGTAAGAAATATACAGCTGACGTTTTAAAAATTATATAGTTTTTACAGTTTTTCTTTGACAATAAAAAAGAAAACCAGGAGATATCCATTAGCATTAACTTCCAAATGAATGTCCAATTTGTCCTGACAAAAAAGGTATAAGTTACTGGAATACCCTATGTACTTGCAAAGTTTTAGTAACACATGCCATATTTGCAAGAGTTTTGGTATTTAAGTAGAATTCCTGCCTTAGGCCCCTTTCACACTGGGGCGGTGGGGGCGTCGGCGGTACAACAGCGATATTTTTAGCGCTGCTGTACCGCGTTCTTGCAGCGGTATTCGGCCTCTAGCGGTGTGGTTTTAACCCCCGCTGGCTGCCGAAAAAGGGTTAAAATCCCTCGTACAGCGCGGCTATAGCCACGGTATTACCGCGGTATAGCCGCGCTGTCCCATTGATTTCAATGGGCAGGAGCGGTGAAGGAGCGGTGAATACACCGCTCCTTCACCGCTCCAAAAAAGCGGTTTGCAGGACTTTTTTCACCGCCCTGCCTGCGCACCGCTTCAGTGTGAAAGCCCTCGGGCTTTCACACTGAACAAACAGCGGAGGCTGTTTAGGGGCGGTTTTTTAGCACAATACCGCCTGAAAACCACTCCAGTATGAAAGGGGCCTAACAGTAACTATTCGAAAAATGTTCCCTATCCCCTCTTGCTACCTATCCTGCCAACCCTATGTACGAGGGGCATACGACATGGCAGACAACAGTGTTAGGGCGTGCATGGAACAGCGTGTGGTGATGACGTTTCATGTGAACGAAGGCCCAAAACCCACAGATATCTACAGAAGACTTCAAGCACAGTACGGTGATGAGACGCTCAGCCGCAGTACGACATTTGAATGGTGTAAGTTTTTCAAAGATGGCCGTACATCCGTCAGTGATTATTCTGGCTGTGGTGGTTCCCAGCCCACAGCAGTCCATTCCTGTGAACATTCAGCGCGTGGAACACCCGATTTTGGATAATCGATGCATAACCTGTCATGAAATTGCACAAGAGACTAATCTTTCTGTGATAACGGTGAACACAATCATCACCAACATTTGCATTTTTGAAAAGTTAGCACACGCTGGGTACCAAGACAACTTTCCGCTTTTGACCGGCACAGAAGAGTTGACGTCTGCACTGCGTTGAAGGAGCGTTTTGACAGTGAAGGCCAGGATTTTCTGGATCGCATCATTACATGTCACGAAACCTGGGCACATCATTTTACTCCAGAATCAAAACAAGCATCAAAGCAGTGGAAGCATGCGGACTCGCCCCCACCCAAAATTTTTTTGAGTTATTTCCACCTGTTTGAAACCCTAAAAGAGTTTCTGGGAGGTCAGCATTTCAGCACTGATGATGAAGTGAAGCAGGCTGTCCTAGGATGGTTCAGGCATACTGACAAATCTTTCTATGCCAAAGCTTTCCAGGCATTAGTTATACGCTGGGATAAGTGTATAAACAGTCAGGTCCATAAACATTGGGACATCGACACAATTCGAATCTTTTTGGCTCTATACACCACCACAATGGATTTGAAATGAATCAAACAAGATGTGCTTTAACTGCACACTCTCAGCTTTAATTTGAGGGTAATTACATCCAAATCAGGTGAACGGTGTAGGAATTATAACAGTTTGTATATGTGCCTCCCACTTTTTAAGGGACCAAAAGTAATGGGACAATTGGCTGCTCAGCTGTTCCATGGCCAGGTATGTGTTATTCCCTCATTATCCCATTTACAAGGAGCAGATAAAAGGTGCAGAGTTCATTTCAAGTGTCCTATTTGCATTTGGAATCTGTTGCTGTCAACTCTCAATATGAGATCCAAAGAGCTGTCACTATCAGTGAAGCAAGTCATCATTAGGCTGAAAAAAACAAAACCAACACATCAGAGAGATAGCAAAAACTTTAGGTGTGGCCAAATCAACTGTTTGGAACATCCTTAAAAAGAAAGAACTCACCGGTGAACTCAGGAACACCAAAAGACCCAGAAGACCATGGAAAACAACTGTGGTGGATGACTGAAGAATTCTTTCCCTGGTGAAGAAAACACCCTTCACAACAGTTGGCCAGATCAAGAACACTCTCCAGGAGGTAGGTGTAAACCATTGGTGAGCCTCAAAAACAGGAAGGTCAGATTAGAGTTTGCCAAAAAACATCTAAAAAAGCCTTCACAGTTTTGGAACATCCTATGGACAGATGAGAGCAAGATCAACTTGTACCAGTGTGATGAGAAGAGAAGAGTATGGAGAAGGAAAGGAACTGCTCATGGTCCAAAGCATACCACCTCATCAGTGAAGCATGGTGGTGGTAGTGTCATGGCGTGGGCATGTATGGCTGCCAGTGGAACTGGTTTTCTTGTATTTATTGATGTTGTGATTGCTGACAAAAGCAGCAGGATGAATTCTGAAGTGTTTCGGGCAATATTATCTGCTCATATTCAGCAAAATGCTTCAGAACTCATTGGACGGCGCTTCACAGTGCAGATGGACAATGACCCGAAGCATACTGCGAAAGCAACCAAAGAGTTTTTTAAGGGAAAGAAGTGAAATGATATGCAATGGCCAAGTCAATCACCTGACCTGAATCGGATTGAGCATGCATTTCACTTGCTGAAGACAAAACTGAAGGGAAAATGCCCCAAGAACAAGCAGGAACTGAAGAC
The DNA here is from genome assembly GCF_042186555.1 of Aquarana catesbeiana. Classification (NCBI taxonomy): domain Eukaryota; kingdom Metazoa; phylum Chordata; class Amphibia; order Anura; family Ranidae; genus Aquarana; species Aquarana catesbeiana. The sequence goes on from NC_133328.1 coordinate 97,289,954, forward strand.
AGTTGCAGTAGAGGCCTGGCAGAGCATCACCAGGGATGAAACCCAGCGTCTGGTGATGTCTATGTGTTCCAGACTTCAGGCTGTAATTGACTGCAAAGGATTTTCAACCAAGTTCTAAAAAGTGAACTTTTGATGGATGATTGTTAATCTGTCCCATTACTTTTGGTCCCTTAAAAAGTGGGAGGCACATATACAAACTGTTGTTATTCCTACACCGTTCACCTGATTTGGATGTAAATACCCTCACATTAAAGCTGAAAGTCTGCAGTTAAAGCACATCTTGTTCGTTTCATTTCAAATCCATTGTGGTGGTGTATAGAGCCAAAAAGATTAGAACTGTGTTGATGTCCCAATATATACGGACCTGACTGTATGTAGCAGGGGAGTTGAAAAAATGGATAAATGTAGTTTCCATTCCTTGAAATTTGTTCTTTTATTATATAAACTCAAAAGTCCTGGTTTGACTTGAACACACCTCCTAAAAAAAGATCTGTATACTTACCTTTTTTCAGTCATGTGATTCTGCAGCTCCAGCTCAGCTGGGAATTCTGGATCGGTGACATCACTCATAGACTCCCATAGCATAGCCATTGCCGGTGCTCCCTTCTCTCTTCTACAGCAGTTGCTCACTGACAAAATGGAGTCAGCATTGAGGGATCACATGACCAGAGCAGCCTGAAAATAGGCAAATATAGATATCTTTTTTTACATAGGTTAGGTAGCAGGAGGGGATATTTATAGGAATAGTTAGACTAAAGCAGGAATTCTCCTTTAAGGCTTGTTTTACATTTGTCGTTAAGGAGTTAAACAAAATCTTTCAGACAAAAAACCCAAAGCGACCCCATGCTAGGCACCCACTGTATTTTCACAGCTCTTATATTAAAAAATTATTTTGCAGGTGGAGATTAAACATCTTTTCTTTCACGCTTTTTTTAACTTAAAGGATCACTAAAGATAATTTTTTTTTTTTCAAAATAACAAACATGTTATACTTGCCTCCACTGTGCAGCTCGTTTTGCACAGAGTGGCCCCGAACCTGGTCTTCTGGGGTCCCTCGGCTGCTGACTCGGCTCCCCCCCGCAAAGACTCAACACTTTCATACAAGCTCCCTCGCATGGTGTTGAGTGCTTGCGGGCGTGCTCCCATGATACAGCCGGCGACCATAGCCGCTCACTGTATCACTCGGCCCCGCCCCCCGGCGCGCCACGTCATTGGATGTGATTGACAGCAGCGCGAGCCAATGGCTGTGCTGCTTTCAATCCATCCACTGTAACCAATAAATGGCCAGGCTGAGTGGTGAAGAGGATGTCGGGGGCGAGCGCGGGGCTTTCGAGGGGTCAGGTAAGTAAAACCGGTGGGCTGGGGGGGGGGGGGGGGCCAGTATTGTCGGATGTTTTTTCACCTTAATGCATAGAATGCATTAAGGTGAAAAAACTTTTACCTTTACAACCTCTTTAATAGCTGTCCTCTAAATTGTTTATATGGATCAATTATACCTTTATGAAAGTAATCTGAAGTGTAACTAACCCCAAAAATGTAATATATTACAGCTAATATTTCCTTAGATGTGGTGGTTGCATCCTTTTTTTTTATTCAAGCTGTTTTCTATTTATTTTCATTTATTAATCCTGCAAATACTACACTTCCTGTCCCTGGATGGCTACACTCATTCACTCCCTTGTATCTATGGAGGCAGCTTTGGTTGTCACACTGGGCTGCTCTCCTGGTTTGGACTATTAAAACACTTCTTCCTCTCCATTACATGTGGGCTGGGGAGCTTCTAGTTTACAAAAAGTAGCTTGGAAGGGAGATAAGACACTGTTCGGCAGCGCCAGCACCTATGCTGGTGCAGTGGGTCCTGGGTTCCTCCTGGTGTATGACAATGCCGGGCCTCATGTGGCGAGAGTATGCATCCAGTTCCTGGAGGATGAAGGAATTGATACCATTGAATGGCCCCCACGTTCACCTGACCTAAATCCAATGGAACACCTCTGGGACATTATGTTCCAGTCTATCCGACGCCACTAGGTTGCACCTCAGTCTGTTCACTAGCTCAGTGATGCCATGGTCCATATCTGGGAGGAAATACCACAGGAAACCATTTGTCTTCTCATGACTGCTGAGAAGCATAGGCTCATTTATGACCAACTAATAACCAATACCTTGCCCCCCCAAAGAGACACAGAAGCCGATTAGGTTGGAAATAGGGCAAGGCTACAGCTTTATTGAACTTTCCAAAAGTACAACTTTCCAAATGTACCAAACAACAATGACAGCCACAGTATACCATATGCACCCATAAAACATAAACTCACATAGTCTAATGCCCTGTACACACGATCGGACATTCCGACAACAAAATCCATGGATTTTTTCCAACGGATGTTGGCTCAAACTTGTTTCGCATACACACGGTTGCACAAAGTTGTCGGAAAATCCGATCGCTCTGAACGCGGTGAAGTAAAACATGTATGTCGGGACTATAAACGGGGCAGTAGCCAATAGCTTTCGTCTCTTAATTTATTCTGAGCATGTGTGGCACTTTGTGCGTCGGAATTGTCCACACACGGTCGGAATTTACGCGAACGGATTTTTGTTTATTGAAAATTTTATAGCAAGCTCTCAAACTTTGTGTGTCGTAAATTCCGATGGAAAAAGTCAGATGGAGCCCACACACGGTTGGAATTTCCAACAACATGCTCCGATCACACATATTCTGTCGGAAAGTCCGACCGTGTGTACGGGGCATAGGAGGCCTGTCCTTACCATCAGTGCCAACAGGCATTAGACTGACCCCAGAATTTAACTTGAGGGCATAGCCCATAAAGCAACATCAATTGCTGGCAAGGTGCATAATGTGTTGAAATGCTCTTTTAAATCTCCATTGGAAGCCTAAAGCTACATTCACACCAGTGATTCCTGATTCCTGCTGCAGCTCTAAACAGATAGGTGTGGACACTGACCACGTTCACTATAATGACAGGTCGCTGTGTTTGCGACTATCCGCAAACCATCGATTACCTGCGATGATCGCTGCTGGACGCACTTTGTGTGCGTCCAGCAGCGATCACTGCAGGTAATCGCTGGCTGTGCAGCGATCCGTGAGTAGCTGCAGCCACCGGCCCCGTTCACTATAATGACAGGCCACTGGCAGCCGCAGCTATTCGTGGCTCTCTGCACAGCCAGCGATTGAGAAGTGATAAGTGACCCTGCGCCACAGTATCTATCAAGTGAATGTATGTAATCATAGTAATGAAATCAAAATAAGTGGGTGCCGCAGTTATCAAAAATATATGGGAAAAAATTGTGTAAAAATTAGGAGGGGAATTTCTGCCTCTACCTATTACTACCACCTAGGTGGAGAACAAAATCGGATTATGAAGTATAGAAGTGGCGCTATTCTTCTCTTAGTTAAGTATGGTAAAAAGAAATGCCTGGCAGTTTATTACATCCTTGGTTTATCACCAGCCTTACACAAAAAGTTAAAGAAACAAAAACAAAGAAAAAAAAAAATATTTTCCAAAGAGAAAAGAAGAGTGAAGCTGTGGAGAACGGTATTATACCCTCTGTCTTTATTGAATCAGGCAACTAAGGCAAAAATTATGTGTAGTGGTTTTATTCTCCCTAGAAGGTATAGTGAAATTCAGATTCCCAGACAGATTTGGAATCAGAAAAAATGATGCGAATGTGTTACACCCCCTGCCTGCCACAAATAAAAACAAATAAATGATGTACAATTGGATATTCCTAATTACATAGAAGATTGTGCAATAAAACTGATGCTAAAAAACAGCAGGGTGGATATAGTGTGTTACACCCTCTGGTGATCGCTGTTGGATGCACCTATCCGCTTAAGTAATAGGGTGACAACACAGGAGCACAATTAGAAGGCAGAGATAGGGTGAAAAAGGAAGTGTCTAAACAAGGACTTTCATAACAGGATCACCATGTATCATCTTAATAGTAACTGCAGATTTATAAATAATGTCAATTACTTTTGAAACATGAACATGTTAAATCCTGTATGAGATTTGAGTGATTGGGTTTAGGTCTACTTCCCTCACTGTTCTTCTCAGTACACGTTCTCCAGCTCTGTTCCTGCTTTGTGGTCCCCCGGGACTGTTTTCTCTATCTTACTGCCACTCCTCTCCTTTTCTGTGACTGCCAGGGTCATGAAAGTGCCAAAAAACAGGAATGTTTCCCAATCCGATCATAAAATGCCTGATCTGGCAAAAGTTCTTGAATTTTTGTGGTCACTTCAAGTATAACTAAAGCAAAATCAGTTTTTCTTTTAATTTAGATTTGGATAGAGTGGCGGGGGGTAGAACCACTGTCAGGTTTTTATTGCTGTTTGTGCCCCCATTAGTGAGATCCATTGTCTCTAATTGTCCTGATCTCCGATGTCACCAAGAATAAAGGGGAGGGTAAAAGAGCTGTATCTAACATAAAACATGTCAGACAGAATAGAACTTGTTCCTGTTGGCTATTTCAATAAAGGAAGATTATTTTTTTGCATCTTGGTGTGCGGCATTCCTGTTGCTGGTATGGATGACTTCGGGGGAACCGAGCCAGCATCTGAGATGCGATTGTGGGGTGTGGAGCCTGATCTTGCCTGGAGTGGCGTGTAAAATATTTGAAGTGTATTTTTTCATATATTCATACACTAAATTACCAAAAGTATTGGGACGCCTGCTTTTACACGCACATGAACTTTAATGGTATCCCAGTCTTAGTCCGTAGAGTTCAATGATGAGTCGGCCCACCCTTTGTAGCTTTAACAGCTTCAACTCTTCTGGGCAGGCTGTCCACAAGGTTTGGCGTGTGTCTATGGGAATGTTTGACCATTCTTCCAGAAGAACATTTGTGAGGTTAGGTGTTCTTACGTGTTGAGGTCAGGACTCTGTGCAGGCCAGTCAAGTTCCTTCACCCCAAACTCGCTCATCCATGTCTTTATGGACCTTGCTTTGTGCACTGGTCCAAATCATTTGGTGGAGGGGGAATATGGCATGGGGTTGTTTTTCAGGGGTTGGACTTAGTTCCAGTGAAGGGAACTCTTAAGATGTTAGCATACCAAGACATTTCGGACAATTTATGCTCCTAACTTTGTGGGAACAGTTTGGGGATGGCCCCTTCCTGTTCCAACGTGACTATGCACCAGTGCACAAAGCAAGGTCCATAAAGACATGGATAAATGAGTTTGGGGTGGAGGAACTTGACTGACCTGGGTCCTCACTTGATCCAGTGCTATACAAGAAAAATAACCACTGCTCCAGGTGTGTGATGAGAGACTAGTTGGAATGTCTCATAGAGTGCCAGGCCCGGCCCACCTCCATGGGAAACTTGAGAAAGAAGAAAGAAATAGCTGCAGATCCAGAAATCCCGATTACCTTTTATTGTTCACAATATGTTGGTGACCATATGTTGGTGTCTTTGGTGTTATCTTTGTGAACAATAAAAGGCAATTGGGATTTCTGATGTGCAGCCATTTATTTCTTCTTTCACGATCCAGTGCTATGCTAGCCTGTAGCGGCTCTCTCCTTGTGTTCATAGGACAGAGAAGCAGCAGAGGGAGCCATTGGCTCCTGCTGCTGTCAATCAAATCCTGACAGTGGGGGGCAGGGTCGAGCCGCTCTATGTATGTCTATGGACACGCACAACCCAGCTCAGGAGCAAGCCTGCACTTCTGCCCTCATAGCAAGCGGCTTGCTATGGCGGCAGAAACAGAAGAGACGCGAGGAGCACCAGTGGGGGAACCCAGAAGAGGAGGTTTGGGGCCGCTCTGTGTGATAACATTGTACAGAACAGGTTAGTAAACATGTTTGGTATTTTAAGAAAAAAAAACCTTTATAGCCACTCGTATATTTAGTGAGATTTGTTTTTGGTCACTAATGTTTCACAAAGCTAGTTAGGTATGTTACAATTTCACTTGTATTTGATGTATCACACCTGTGTTTTTGGAATGAGGTAACTAAGTATGGTATTGACAAATTAGGCCAGCCATGGACGGTTCAAATCTCGGCCGGTTTAGCAGGAAGTGGTAGAGATTCAAACCGTGGGCGGCACAGTGGTGTAGTGGGTAGCACTCTCGCCTAGCAGTAAGAAGGGTTGCTGGTTCAAATCCCAACCACGACACTACCTGCCTGGAGTTTGCATGTTCTCCCTGTGCCTGCGTGGGTTTCCTCCGGGTACTCCGGTTTCCTCCCACACTCCAAAGACATGCTGGTAGGTTAATTGGATCCTGTCTAAATTGTCACTAGTATGTATGAATGTGTGTTAGGGACCTTAGATTGTAAGCTCCTTGAGGGTAGGGACTGATGTGAATGTACAATGTATATGTAAAGCGCTGCGTAAATTGACGGCACTATATAAGTATCTGAAATAAATAAATAATAAATAAATAAACCGTGTATGGGCAGGCTGAATGTACCAAGTTGAACGATCAACTTGGGTACAACCAGCCTGCCGGATTTACTTGCAATTATCGCTAGCGGCTGGTATAGCCACTAGCAGTAATCACTCTCTTCTCCCAGCTTCCCCCAACCTCCTTCCAACCTATGGTTGCAGGAAAGAAATTGGAACTGTCTATGGCCTGCCTTAGTGTGGCTTGTCTACAGAACAGATTCTATGGGACATCAGTGGTCACAGTAAATGTCTACAGTGAAGATAAGTAAGGTTAGGGACCTGGCTATGGTGTTTGACAGGGGTGAGTGAATATCAAATCAGACAGAATTACATACAGTGATCAGCATAAATGAGTACACATCTTTTGAAAAATAAGATTTTAATCAATATCTCAATGAACACAAGAACAATTTCCAAAATTTAGTTTTATAGAACATTTGTTTAGCTCCATTACATGAAAATAAGGTTACTAATATAATTGAGATTACAAAATCTTCAGTTTTACTCAAATTAGTTGATGCAAAATAATAATACACCCCACAACAAAAACGACTACATCAAGTATTTTGTATGACCACCATGATTTGTAAGGACTGCACCAAGTCTTCTAGGCATGGAATGAACAAGTTGGTGACATATTGCAAAATCTATCTTTTTCCATTCTTCAAGAAAGACCTCTTTTAGAGCCTGGAAGCTGGATGGAGAGTAGAGCTCCACAATTAACCGTTAAAAAATTGTGATCTCGATTCAACCCCCCTGACGATTTCTATTGCAGTTTGCCAATTCTTTCATATAACAAGTGGAGAGACTTATCTGCTCACTCAGCTGTCAAAAGAAAATATCCGGGAAGTCTGCCAAGTTTGTAACATGAAATATTGTAACTAACTCTTCCTTCTTAGATCCAAGGGATAAACTTCTTTGTGAAATAAATCCAGGCAGTCTGCCAAATTTTTAAACAACGTGTAAATACCACTTAAAGTCTAAATCTTTTTCTGACACTTCTTTCTTAATAATTTAAAATCAATATTTTTTGCTAGAATTAAAATTAAAATTAAAATTACTTGGAACCCCCAAACATTATATATATTTTAGCAGAGACCCTAGGAAATAAAATGTCAATTGCTGCAATATTTTATGTCACACTGTATTTGCCCAGCGGTCTTTCAAACGCAATTTTTTGGGGAAAAAATACACTTCAATGAATAATAAAAAAAAAGAAACAGTAAAGTTAGCCCGATTTTTTTTGTTTTAATGCGAAAGATGATGTTGCGCCACGAGAATTGTGAGAGAATCGTGATCTATCTTCTAAGCAAATAAATCATGATTCTCCTTTTAGCCAGAATCGTGCAGCTCTAATGGAGAGTGATGGTCGTCTCTTTAGAATTCCCCATAGGTGTTCGATTGGGTTCAGATCAGAAGACATACTTGGCCACTGAATCAATTTCACCCTGTTCTTCTTCAGAAATGCAACAATGGTCTTAGATGTGTGTTTTGGATCATTGTCATGTTGGAAAAGTGCACAACGACCAAAGGTATGGAGTGATGATAGTATATTCTCTTTCAATATGGAGCAGTACATCTGTGAATTCATGATACCATCAATAAAATGCAGCTCCCCAACACCAGCAGCACTCATGCAGCCCCACAGAAGGTCACTGCCCCACTATGTTTCACTGTAGGCACCATGCATTTTTCTTTGTTCTACTCACCTTTGCGACGCCATACAGTTTTAAAGCCATTAATTCCAAAAACATTTATCTTGGTCTCATCTCTCCAGCATACAGAGTCCCAGTAGTCTTCTTGTTTTTCAGCATGGGTCCTGGCAAATTCTAGGCAGGCTTTTTGTGCATGGGCTTTAGGAGAGGCTTCCTTTGTGAATGACACCCATGCATGCCATTCCTCTGCAGTGTATGCCGTATTGTGTCACGGGAAACAATCACCCCAGTTTGGCTTTTTACTTCTTTAGCTAACTGCAGTGAACTTGCATGGCAATTTTCTTTAACCCTTCTCATCAGAAGACGCTGTCGAGCTGTTAACTTCTGTGGATGACCTGGACGTCTTTGTGAGATGTTTACAGTTCCATCATTATTAATTTTTTTTAATCACTTTTGCTACAGTATTTGCTACAGTAAAGTATTTGTTACACGTTTGCTACAGTAAAGCTTTGCTGATCTTCTTGTAGCCTTCACCTTTCTTGTGTAAAGAAATTATTTTCTTTCTCAGGTCTTGTGACATTTCTCTTCCATGTGGTGCCTTGGCTGACAGCATGAAATGGGAAGGGGTTCTCGTTGTTCAGTAACGCCCTTTTACATTCAACTGTCTGCTGCACACATGTTTCATGAATAATTAGACTCACCTGTAGTTGAATTCTTGTTAATTATGATTTTGTTGTCTAAAAATTAGCTTTGCTCCTAAGACTTTTATTGGGGTATATTCATTTTTTGCAACATTGTCTTGAAAGAATTTGTTAGGAAAAATACTTTTTTGTGTGTGCAAATTAACAAATCTCGGTTGCAATCAATGGTCCGCATTTGTGGGAGTATTTTGTAGTATAGTGTCCCATAGAAAATGTTCATTCTGAAAGGAAAGTAAAGGTTTTCTGATAAATCTGTTGGGGTGTACTCATTTATGCTGAGCACTATATCTTTCACCAGGTTAAATGGTCCTATATATGTATTTTAAAGGCGTATTTAGCTGCCGTCTTAAAGTTTTGTTTTGAACAACCATTTAACATGGCATATAATATGTATCATAAATGAAGTGTATGTTGACCATAAGGAAACATTCACTTTTATCCCAGGGAGTAATTGCTTCAGATAATTCAAAGTGACAAATAAAAGAAAAAACAAAAAGAAATAGGCTGTCCAAGGGATCTGACAATAAAAATGATACATAAAACATCCTCAACAAACTCTTTATTTTATCAGTTAGCAGAAGTTTAATTTTCTTGACTGTCAGTATTAGCAAACACGTGTTTTCCTGCCAAAAATAATACAACTTATTACATTTTCCTGAGTGGAACAAATATATAATAAAAATGTTATTATGTTGACTTTCGAACTCTTTGCATGCATAACCTCTTGGATGCTCTTCTAGAAAACATTCCCGCTATAATTATACATCTATATAATGCAGACAGTGACCTGAAATAACTTGGTAGACTAATCAGCAAACTAGTACAAATCTAATAAGAGCTATTAGAGCGATTTGATTCGATTTAGTAAAGTACTTGTGTCTGTTATGCCATACAATTCAATATGCACTGCAATTGTCACTAGATAAAACACCAGATAATGAATTATACTGGACATCCATGATGAGTCATACTACTACCTTCTTTCTCCTTCTAATTTCTAATTTCTACCTTCTTTCTCCTTCTAATTCATTCCTCTCTTTTAGCTTCAGTTGATCACTACTACACGCAGTAGTTCTTTGGCATGATCTCATGACCTAAAATAAAGAATCCCATCACTTTCACCATAGTAACGCTTTGTGTGTAGACATTTAGTTTAGTGATCAGATCTTAAAGAGATCTCTATCCAACCCCAAGGAAACTGATTATATATATCAGTGGTCGCCAACCTTTCAGACTTCACGGATCACTGACATGAATTTTACATGCCTTATACACACAATGCTCTGCCTCTTTGCCCCCCTTCCTCTGCATCACACTGTTGCCTTACACAGACTCATCATTGGATCTCACCTCCTTATCCAGCCATATGCTCAAGCTCCGTGCTCCCTCCCACAGTCTGTGATCAGCACTGCCATTGGAAGTCCCCTCCTTCTTCACCTCCCGCTCTCTGCACTACTCCCAGCGCCTCCCTCTGAGTTCACAGGAGCCGGAACTACAGAGGGGGTATTGGGTATCAATGAGCACTGACAGTATTGACTATCAGCATGCATTGAGTACAACACTGGAAACAACATTGGGCAGTATACTGTACATCTGCCACAATGTTGATTTGCGGCAGAACCCCTGGGGAACACCAACATTTTCTCTATGGCCCACTGGTTGGTAACCGCTGATATACTGTATGTGATTTAAGACTTTCAAAATAGTACCAGTCAAATAACAAACACACACTTAAATTCATCCTTTCATGAAAAATAAAAAAATGAACGAATATCTTGGCCACCCCATCTGGACCTCACTGCACATAGTGGCCATGATGCCCAGCGTTGCTGATGTAGCAAGCTGTACTCTGTTATACACAGCCCCAGAGTGAGTATCCATCATAATGCCCAACCATGTGACCGCGCTACCAATGAGAAGTATTCGCCATTGTGAGTATTATGATGGATACTCACTGGAGCTGAGTATAACAGAGTACAGACTGCTACACTGGCAGCACAGGGCATCATAGTCACTACATGCAGAGGTGTCTGAAGGGGTGGCCAGGATATTTGGAGTTCACTTTTTAATTTCTTTGTGAAAAAGAATGCATAATCGTTTTTATTGCTTAGCATTGGTATCAGTCTTCTAATAGTACATTTCACTTTGATAATTACATGGCGCAAGGGGAGGCGCCTGTACAAAATGCCATTGTTATTTACAGTAGGTGTCCCTAGGGCAACAATAAGGTCCATATACAGCCCAACTAAATGTATTTGTTTTCAACATCCTAGGAACTTTCTGTTCCCACACTACAGAATGTCAATCAAAATGTGTACCATAGCTTTATCATTAACAGATTACACTAACTGAATATGTTGTGTTACTTTTAAAATGTCTGAAGCTTAGGTGCATAAATGCATGTGATGGGCTGGTGCTGGTCTTATAGAAACAATGAAAGAACACCAATGGCTTGCTCAGAATGTCATTACAGAAAGCTTTGATGGTGTGAAGAACTCAGTATTTAATAGTCAGAAATAATTTAACTGATTTAGCAACATTAAATTATAACATTGGTTGGTATGAGATACTAAATTGTGCACACCCATAACTGCCCTTTGAACTGCATTTCAAATCCTGCAGGGATTTCTCATATATACTCTAATCAAAGATCAGGGGCTACTGAGTGTAAAAAAACTCACTTGTGTCTTTCTTTAGTGCACCAATATGGTAATTTCTTGCATCCTGTATGATGGTAGTCAACCTCCTTGCTTACATTTTTTATTTATTTCCTAAAAACAGGGTTTAGTGGCTACAGACCATTTGTTACAATGTAGAAGATTCAAGAGTCAGCTGGAAAGCGCTGTCTTCTCTTTTCACATTGGAGTGGTGAACCCAATGAGTCCTCCTCCCTCTGCCACTGCCCATGCTGGGCTCCAGAGAATGGGGAGCAGTAGCTCCACTTTTACTACAACCAACTCACTGATTAAAATCTGTAGAGATCACAAGGGAGGAATTAACTGGATGAGTTTGAGCCCCGATGGGTGTCATCTGCTGACTGCCAGTGAGGATTGCACAGCCCGTCTATGGAGAACATCTGACAATCAATGCTGCAGGTTGCTGCAAGGTGAGTCTGCACCACTACTTCACCTGTTTGAAAACAAATGTCAATTAGCATGATTACTCATGGTAGTAGATTGCATAGACTCTATCCAGTCCTTACAGACTTATCAGTGAAGCAATGGAAGGTTGTTGGCCATTGGGAGTCAAAACAACCTGCACATATACTGTATACAGTACTGTACATGCATACTCATAGCCTATGAATGCACATAGACACTAAGCCATGGCATTACACCAGCTAAGTGGTAGTAATTATCTATAAAATGCATTCTGCCTATAATTACCGCTAGGAGAAAATGGAGCAATACACAAGGTGTCCTGGCAGATCACAGCATTGCCTTGATTATGCTCTATGATTTACTAAAGGCAAATTGGGTGTTCACTGTGCAATGACATTTTTTCTTAGTTTAGTAAACATTATAAAAATTCACTTTGGGAAGAATACCCAATCATGTGCAAGGAAATTCAATTAAAAAAAACTTATTTTAGCTTGCACACGATTGGATGATGGCAACCAGCAGAGCTTCCCCTTATTTGCTAAGCTAAGGGAAAATTTGCTTGCAAAGTGAAAATTTCCTTACAAAGTGAACAGCTTATTTGTCTTTAGTAAACAAACCCGTATAGACTGACCTTGTCCTAGTCCAATGCTCAAGAGTCAGTAATAAGAAATTCAAACGTTAGAGTTAAGCTGAGTTGGAGTTAAGTAATGTTAGAGTTAAATCAAGGAAAAGAGGGTTGAAAGGTGTTAATTGCCCTCTCGAGTCTGTCACATGGGTTGCATGAGAATGACCAACAGGACCCAACACTAAATGGTAAGGTAGATGTCTCCATAATGGTTGTTCTTAGAAAGATTTCCCTCTACATCCCTTTGATGCTCGGAATTATCTTGCTTAGAAAAGTCATTTTTATTCGTTTTCAAGGTTATCATGACCATTTTATTTTGTTTTTTTAGTTTCAATATGCCATCTGGCGTCCCTAATAGCCTCCGCTGCACAGAATCCAAACTATATCCTTAAATAAATGGTCTCAAATAGGCTAAATGCGGAGGGCAATGTTCCTAAGAACAACCATTATGGACATCTACCAGTCTACTTTAACACTGGTCTCTGTTGCTTCTACTCATGCAATCCATGGGGCTAAAGAGCCAATGGCTCCCGCTGCTGCCTCCATGTCCAGTGAGGAGTGCAGAGGGACCCGCTGCTTTCTGGCACAGCACTGGATTGAGATCGGGCTCAGTTAAGTATAAGTGGCGGCCTGGTCTCAGAAGTTTTTTTTTTTTTATCTTAATGCAGGGAATGCATTAAGGTAAAAAACCTTTAGCCTTTAGAACCACTTTAACATCTTTCAACCCTCTTTTCATTGACTTAGCTCTAACTTAAAGTATAACTAAAGGCAAAACTTTTTGTTTTTTCGTTTTTGATGGTGTGAGAGGGATTAGAACATCTGTCAGTTATTTTTAGGGTTTGTGCCCCCATTAAGGAGATTCACCCTCTCTATTTGTCCTGTTTACCATTATCATTGAAAGTAAAAGTAAATAACCCAAATTTTGGGTTGTCCCCAGAAAAGTAATAGTGAGGAAATCTTCTAATGGGTACACTAGTTCTGGTGACCTGGGGGTCCCCAAGAAATTCCCTTGATTTACATGGATTTCCCTTCACTCCCTGTTTGGCTATGAAACAGGAAGTGAAGGGAAATCTCCACACTGGGACACAAATGTCGAAAAAATTTGACAGGGGTTATAACTCTAACTTGCTCTACACAAAAAAGAAAAAAAAAGAGTTTTGCCTATAGTTCCACTTTAACTGTAACTTCTGAGTTGCTTATTACTGCCTCCTGAGTGTTAATTGGGATGAGGTCAGCCCATTTGTAGCAACACTCACACTAGGATTGGCCAGTCTATGGCATCTCAAAATTTCCAATTTTTCCAAATGGGTTTCAGGCCCTGGCGAAAAGAGGATGTGAGGCAGTGTGTTTTTGCTGATAATTCTAGAGCTCACGGATGAAGAATGGAGGTAAAACATTGCCACAATAAAACAATAGATAAATGCAATATGCAGTCAACTGGACTTGTGATCCAAGAACACGTTGGTGGTCTAATCCTGATTTGCCGATATAATCACGCAGAGTGTCATAAAAGGACACCGCAATTTTCTTAGAAAGCTGTGCTGTATATTAAACCTGGCTGGGAGACAGGCAGACTTCTCTCCAGAGATTAATTTCCCAAGTTTTTTCCAGTTGACAATTCCAGAAGCAAATGTTACTTTAATCAGGTTTCATTTTATAATTAAAAGCTTGTTCTGTTATTGCGCCAGAACACTATCTTGGCAAGAGTCTCTCAGTTTCAGCTGACATCAGACCTGGGTTTTATATACAAGCTTATACTGCATAGTAATTGAATTGACATTTGAATTGAACGAGGACATGGAAGGAAGAGAGACTTTAAACTACGTGGCAAGGTTGGCAAATGCAAAGCTGTAATTTGGCAGTTTGGTAAGGGGAGCAGTTTTTTTAAATAAATCTGTTAAATGATCTGCCATGTTTTTGAATAAGAGCAGCATTTGATGCAGTAATTACTACATAATAAGCAGAAGTCATATTTTATGATAAATCCATTTTTAGTGGCCCTTCCAAAGCACAATTCTGGCACACACAAAAAAAATTGTAGCAAAGAGAGAAACTGATATTGTATAAATGTGAGTTTTGGTGGGTTTAGGACTTTTATTAGTTTGAACCATTTTGTGGTTACAAGCTTTAGATGGTTGCTGGTTGTACCTATCACTCTATTTTGCAGAATTTGATACTAAAGCTGGAAATAGACAGACAGTTGTATATCTCCACAAAAAAAGATGGAAGGGGAGGTATCTTTCTGTCCTTAGATAAATTGGCTGAACACTAGGACCCGGTGGTGACAGCATGTGCAGTTTTCTGATCCTTTCCTAAGCTCCATAGCAGACAAGCTAGAAAAACTCCTTGTAAGCTAATAAGTATCTCGACCAACTAAATAGGCGAAGACTTCCTACTTTTCAAAAGTGATGCCCCACATAGGAGAATTGCTTGTAATTGTCGTTTTTTGGGAAATCTTATTCAGTAAGACCCAGGTAATGTCCAACATGCGGTAGACAGTTCCAAAACCACTCTCTACCTGTGAAGCCAGGCACAAGGTAGGTGTAAACGTTGGTGCTGCAGCCCAGCGTACTGATCCCCAACAATACACCTGACATATGTCCTTGCTAAAACATATCTTTTTTTAGCACAACGGGTAAAATTACAGCAAGAGAGGCTGACATGTTTCGGCAAACAGCCTTAGTCATAGCAAGTGCTATGCCAGCAGCAAGCACCTGGAAATTATTAAGTTATCGCCTTACAGTAAACTGAAATCTGATAGCATAATTGGATTATAAAATATTGTCATGTTTGTTACTAGCATGCACAGCCTAATAAAAGCATGGCATGTGATGAATTTGTGCAAACATTTTGATGATTTGGCCATGTTAAAGCTA
Organism: Aquarana catesbeiana; assembly: GCF_042186555.1. Taxonomy (NCBI): domain Eukaryota; kingdom Metazoa; phylum Chordata; class Amphibia; order Anura; family Ranidae; genus Aquarana; species Aquarana catesbeiana. Next base: position 97,305,314 of record NC_133328.1, read on the forward strand.
CACCAATCTCTGGTTTAAAAAAGAAAATTCTATTCAAGTATATATTCGTAACTAAAAAAAGTACCTTCTATTGCTCTCAGCCTCCTTCAAATGTCCAAATTATTTTTTTTGTTGCTGTGATCCAACTTCCTGTTAGAGGGTGGCTACGTTCCTTCTCCATGGCCCCACTGTATGTAGAAATGTAGCCACCCTCTAATGCTCACTCCCATGATGGACTGTGGACTGTTGGATTTGTAGCGTGAATATGACGGCAAATAACGTGCGCTGCAAACAGAAGTGAGGGGCGAAAAAGAGAGGGCTGTGAGCTCACTGAGGGACTTTACAAGATGGCTGAAAAAACACAGTAAAAAATAATTTCATGAAAAATAGATTGCAAAGGTGTTAGGTAGTAGATGTGTATGGATTTTATTGGAGAATAAGGACAAGGTTTATATCTTTTTTTGTTTTGGATGGAGTGATGAGGGTAAAGTCCCTTTGCCAGGTTCTAATTGATGCCTGGGGTCTTTTAGGACCTAGCAATGTTCCTGTTACAAAGTGACCACACTATATAGCCTCATGCACATCATGCACACTGGCCATTTTTTTTCTTCCCTTGGACACCTTTGGTCCTGGCAGCAAAAAAGCAGCTTAAAAATAAGCCTAAAGCCGTGTTTGGCACAGAGTACAAGCGTTTGGGTGTTAATTGATTCCATTGGGCAGAAAATTAATTTATTCTGGCCCTTGGAATAAATGAACACTCAGGCCTTAAACACTTGTAGCTTTTAGGTGCATTTAGACGCATTTACACGTATTTAGGTGCATTCTGCATTTTTTCCTGCCCAGAAGCTCCTCTCCTGAACATGCCAGTGAGAGTTTATTTTTTTCAGCCTCTAAACACTCCTCTTCTAAAATGCCCATGAATGCCTAAGTATGCATGGCCACATAGGCTAACATAGAGGTGCAGAGATGAAAAGGATCCGGAATCCGCTGCACTTCTTCAACCCTTAGGTTAGAGGTTATGAGTAAGTGCTAACTGTAGCATGAAACGCGTTAACTTTGATGTGTACTCCTCACTGACTGTGGTGATTTTAAAGAAAATTCAATAAAGGTTAAAGAAGTGCGGATCCTTTTCTTCTCTGTGGCTTACAGATGAGCTGTGCTAGCACCTTCACCCTGGGTGGTTAGTAGGTGGACTGCTTATTACTCACCTGGAGCAGTTTTGCTTGTATAACATAGAGGTGCGTTTACAGGCTGAAAAAAAAAAACATCAAATGCCTATAAAAATGGTGTTTTTTAAGTCCATTGTGCATGAGGCCTAAGATCATAGAACGCACTTCCCTTCAGCTGAATTTATAAGTATTTTCTCTTATAATAGGAACCATTCAGCAACACATAATGGAATTGGCTTAGCAAAATGTATATTTATAACATAGTAATAGTTTACATTGGCAGGGTTGTAATGTCTTTGTGTGTAGTAAACTCACAGTCCGCAGGACTCTTGTAGCCCTAATATGCACAGCGTCAGTGGCAGCGGAGACTCGGGGTGTGCCAGAGGTGAAATAGTCACTGTGAGTTCATCTGTTACCTCTGTTGTGTTACAGTCTACGCTCTCCCTGCACTACCATTGGATGGCTTAAGGTGCACAATATTACATTCTGTATATTGCGAGAAAATAATGTTCACAACCACTATGCCAATATCTCAGGGTTTCTGACATTGTTTATATAATCACAAAGAATAAGAATTCAATGTAATATTTCAATTGAACAAAAACAATCAAAATAAAGCAGAACTGAAGACAAACTTTTTTTATATTTTTTTTTTCGGTAGGGTTATAACCCCTGTCAGTATTTTTTTTTTGCTGTGCCCCATTGGGGTGATTTCCCTTCACTTCCTGTTGCAAAGCTAATACAGTTAGTCAGGAAATCCCTTCAGAGTGAGGGAAATCCATGGTAGTTCCCAGGGTCATCAGAACTAACGTCCCCATTGGAAGATTTCCATTCTATTCCTCAAAATTTGGGATTTACTTTCAGTGACAACAGTCACTATGATAAATAGAGAGGATGAATTTGTCTAACAGGGACACAGACTGCAATAAAATCCCAACAGGTATCCTAACCCCTCTCCACTCCATCCAAAACTAAAAAAAAAAAAATTTTGCCTTTAGGTATGCTTTAGGAACCGACTATTATACAAGGAAATACGCAGCTTACAACCTGTCAAGAGAGAAATATCCATAATCTGCTTCTAAAAATGCCAGTTGCCTGGCTTTTATGCTGACTACTGACCCAGCAACAAGTATGCAGATAAGAAAAGGCAGAACAGTCAGAAGCCCTTATCTCTATACTTGTTTCAGGTCACTGACTCATAGTATTGAAGACAGACAGCCAAGCAACTAGCATTCTCTGAAGGGTAGATTAGTAATTGCATAAGTAAAAAGCCAAATCTTTTCCTTTTCATTTTGTATAGAGCACAGAATAGTTAAAACCCCATGTCAGGGTTTTATTTGCCATGTGAATCCTAATGGGGGGATGTTCCTTACTTCCTGACCTATAGACACAACAGAAAGTAAGAGGAAATCTCTCCAAAGTGAGGGGAACCCACTGTTAAACAGCTGTCATCGCAATTGAAACCTCATTGAAAGATTTCATTCCTGTGCTGTTTTCCTGTTTTATTCCTGTTCTGGTCACATCAACAACGTTGGAATTTTAAGCGATCACCATGACTAATAGAAGGTTTATCTCCTCAATAGGGACACCACCTCACCATTCTATCCAAAACTGAAAAACGTTGTGCTTTAGATACACTTTAATGTATAGCATAGTTGACAATATATTAAAGATGAATTTAAGGTATGAATGTTTTCTACATAGTCATAGTTACCTTGGTCCAATCAATGTAACTACAGTGGGGACGGAAAGTATTCAGACCCCCCTTAAATTTTTCACTCTTTGTTATAGATATTATAATGTTTGCAGCCATTTGCTAAAATCATTTAAGTTCATTTTTTTCCTGTATGTACATACAGCACCCCATATTGACAGAAAAACACAGAATTGTTGACATTTTTGCAGATTTATTAAAAAAGAAAAACTGAAATTTCACATGGTCCTAAGAATTCAGACCCTTTCCTCAGTATTTAGTAGAAGCACCATTTTGATATAATACAGCCATGAGTCTTTTTTGGGAAAGATACAACAAGTTTTTCACACCTGGATTTGCGGATCCTCTGCCACTCTTTCTTGCAGATCCTCTCCAGTTCTGTCAGGTTGGATGGTAAACGTTGGTGGACAGCCATGTTAAGGTCTCTCCAGAGATGCTCAATTGGGTTTAAGTCAGGACTCTGGCTGGGCCATTCAAGAACAGTCACGGAGTTGTTGTGAAGCCACTCCTTCCTTATTTTAGCTGTGTGCTTAGGGTCATTGTCTTGTTGAAAGGTAAACCTTCGGCCCAGTCTGAGGTCCTGAGCACTGTGGAGAAGGTTTTCGTCCAGGATATCCCTGTACTTGGCCACATTCATCTTTTTCTCGATTGCAACCAGTCATCCTGTCCCTGCAGCTGAAAAACACCCCCACAGCATGATGCTGCCACCACCATGCTTTACTGTCGGGACTGTATTGGACACTTCCCTGAAGACGTTCACTACGAAACGTACGTCGGAGCGGTACGTGGTCACATGTCCTATCATCCAACAACATCCGGATCCTTTGGCTGCCCCCCTGTGTAAGCTGGAACGCACGCCAGCGTGGAGGAGACATGAAAGGCTTTTTTTGACTGCGAAGTCACCCTGACATGCAAGCAGCCCCAGTGCCGGGTAGGCACCCACCAATGTAAGCGGCCATTTGGCTTTTTAATTTATTTACTTTTTTAATAAATGGTTTGCTATGGAGACTGTTTTTGTTTCCTATGTATCCTTATCCTATCTTGAATGAGCCTGACGGGAATGATCCATGCCTATAATACCAACCACAGCCCGGCCATCCATGTGAGCAGGCACAACCCTGCACAAGCGCTAGTGACTCTCTTTTTAACCAAAGGAGTCATTGGTATCTGGTAAGCAGATATCTACTACTTCGAGGTGTTTTCCTTTTCTTTTGTTTCTTTGGTGATGGAAAACCTTTTGTTTACAGCAACAAGATTGGGATAATATTGAAAGATATCACTTCAGCTACTTCAATCACTTTTTTATGTGGACAATCAATCACTATATATGTTTTCACTAATGTGGGCACTTCAATGTGTAATCTATGATTTGTCAATATTATGATTTTCATTTTTTTTGGTAACACAGGAGATATATTTATTTAGAGCACTTGAATAGTATGGTATCTAGCGCCCCCTAGCTTTCTTACATTTCCATTTTTTTGGTAATGCAAGTGATGAGCAGTGCCTGGTTTTCTCCACACATACCGCTTAGAATTAAGGCCAAAAAGTTCTATCTTGGTCCCATCAGACCAGAGAATCCTATTTCTCACCACCTTGGAGTCCTTCGGGTGTTTTTTAGCAAACTCCATGCAGGCTTTCATGTGTCTGGCACTGAGGAGAGGCTTCCGTCAGGCCACTCTGCCATAAAGCCCTGACTGGTGGAGGGCTGCAGTGATGGTTGACTTTCTACAACTTTCTCCCATCTCCCGACTGCATCTCTGGAGCTCAGCCACAGTGATCTTTGGGATCTTTGGCTTCTTCTTTACCTCTCTCACCAAGGCTCTTCTCCCTCAATAGCTCAGTTTGGCCAGACGGCCAGCTCTAGGAAGGGTTCTGGTCATCCCAAACGTCTTCCATTTAAGGATTATGGAGGCCACCTGAACCTTAAGTGCAGCAGAAATTTTTTTGTAACCTTGGCCAGATCTGTGCCTTGCCATAAGTCTGTCTCTGAGCTCTTCAGGCAGTTCCTTTTACCTCATGATTCTCATTTACTCTGACATGCACTGTGAGCTGTAAGGTCTTATATAGACATGTGTGTGTGGCTTTCCTAATCAAGTTCGATCAGTATAACCAAACACAGCTGGACTCAAATGAAGGTGTAGAACCATCTCAAGGATGATCAGAAGAAATGGACAGCACCTGAGTTAAATATATGAGTGTCACAGCCATGGGTCTGAATACTTAGGACCATGTGATATTTCAGTTTTTCTTTTTTAATAAATCTGCAAGAATGTCAACAATTCTGTGTTTTCTGTCAATATGGGGTGCTGTGTGTACATTAATGAGGAAAAAAAATCAACTTAAATGATTTTAGCAAATGGCTGCAATATAACAAAGAGTGAAAAATTTAAGGGGGTCTGAATACTTTCCGTCCCCACTGTATGTATATACCATACCTGGCCGATGCCCTAGGAAGCTGGGAATCACTGTAGCAAACATCGCTACTCCAGCTTGGCATGGGCTCCATTCAGAGAATGCTTTGCACTTTCTGAATGAATGCAAATCATTCTCTGATTGGATGAGGAGGAGAATGTGATGTCACCAATCCACATCTCTATCAGATCAGTCAGTTATAGCAGTATGCCCTGCTGTACTGTATACACAGAAGGTTGACTGCTTGGCATGGGTGCTGTTCAGAGAATGCAAAGCATTCAGAGAATGGAGCTCCTGAATAAATGCAAAACATTCTCTAAATGGGCGAAGTAGAAAGCTGAAGCATTGACATGAGCAGGGTTTACTTCCGTTTTTTCAAGCTTCCAGGGGCTTTGACCAGGTATGATATATACAGAGTTAAATTGGTCCAAGCCGGAGATAAGATTGTAAGCTCTAACAAGCAGACCCTTTAACTTCTTCTGCATTAAATTGTATTGTAACTATACTGTCTGCACTCATGTTGTAAAGCGCTGCTCAAACTGTTGGCGCTTTACAAATCTTGTATAATATTAATAATGATATATCTATACCTGGGATTCTTCATTAAAAAAGATGATTACACTGATTACACATTAAAGGCGTTTTTTTCTTCAATTGTTTACCTACGTCCACATTACAAAGGTTCCATAGTAAACACTGGAGATCAGGGAGTGTATAAGGCTGTCATGACACCTCTCTTTGTCTTGCATGTATTTGGTCATAGGACACAGCAGCTACATCACCTTTTGTCATCTGGAGAACGAGGTGGCGTTCACATGCAGTGCAGACCACTCTGCGAGAAAGTGGGAGGTAGCAACAGGACAGTGCCTGACCGTGTACACAGGACACACGTCCATTGTTAATAGGTGGGTAAGCCGTCCCTGGACCAGCTGTCATAATGTTTGCTAGATGTGATTTGCATGGGTGCAACGTGGGGAGTCTTCTTTGTTCTTTGTCAGTATAATTAACAGCAGTTGCCCCCACTGGTATTCTGAGTCATCCATCAGCAAAACTTATAAGTGGAATATTGTCTGGTCTACACACATGTATAAAGTGTACATACATCATCTAACTATATAGATATATTTTGCAGTACTTCAAAGGGTTAGTCCATACATACTGTAACTGAAATGTCAGATTTTGATAATATGAAAAAGAGCTTAAGCCCAGTTAAAGTCACAGAAATGAATATACATCAGGATTGACATTATACAGGCATACCCCGCTTTAAGTACACTCACTTTACGTACATTCGCGAGTACGAACATACCCGCGAGTGTACGTAAAGTACCTCGCAAGTACAGACTTCCTGCACCATGCAGCCGCAGTATGGCCTGGAAGAGGCGGAGCTGCCGCTCAGGGTTGTCGCCAGTGATGAGAGTTGCCCGCCAGCCAGCCCAGAGTTGCTTGCCAGCCATGCCTGCCAGCTAGCCCAGAGTTGCCCTCAGCGATGCCCGACAGCCAGCCCAGAGTTGCCCACCAGCCATGCCCACCAGCCAGCCTAGAGTTACCCGCCAGCCAGCCCAGAGTTGCTGCCTAAACTTAAGTGGATTACTGTACAGTACTATAAACTTCACTCCCTGACCCCCCCCCCCCCCCCAACTACAGCCATGGCCCTCCACTATAGGCCCTGATCCCCCCACTACAGCCCCTGACACCCCCAGAAGTGAAAAAAGCTATTGATTCACTTTAAGTACATTTTTTCATTTTAAATACATGCTCTGGTCCCATTGAGTACTTAAAAGTGGGGTCTGCCTGTATAAAGATGGATATCATTTTTGTTGTTCAATTTTCTTTAGATTTACCTTCAACTATGTAGTGCAAGGGCCTGCCCGTTGTCTCAACTCTTGATTGGATAGATTGATAGCAGCGCAGCCATTGGCTCCTGCTGCTGTCAATCAAATCCAAAGATGCAAGGCCCCCGGGGGCGGGGCCAAGTCAGGCATTCTGCTTCTATGTACAGTAGATCTGTGTAAATGTCTTATTTCAAACTGTTTTGATCTGGTCACATGATGCAGAAGCTTCATCTCCCCTGTGTCATTGATTGCTTAACAACAGGACTGAATTTTGGAAGCCCATATTACCCACTGGCTTCCATTGCCCATCCATTGTTGCCGCTCCCTCCTCTTCCCTGCAGCTGCCGCTCCATGACGTAGGGAAGCCAGAACTTCTGTGTCACGTGACCTGGCCAGAGCGGATTGAAATAAGGTATTTACAGAGAATTTTTTTTGCAGCACTATACAGCATAGATAGGGAGAGAAGGAAAGTAGTGGTTTAAAGTGGAATTAACTCTCAGTATTAACTATTTTAATCCTTATGCTGCTAACATTAATAAATCGATAGGAAGGTATATTATATTTACTTGTTTTTCACCTTTTTATTACATTTCTTTAATTGCTTTCTGGTTTCCAGGCCTAGGCCAAAATTATGTCATACATCCCAGGAATCCTCATGAGCATTTGTTTTTCATTTGGAGGGGGAGAGGAGGGTCTTTCTCAGCTAAGCATGCTCTCCTGCCTGCATCCCTGAGCCAAGGGCAAATGTGTTCCAGGAAGTTAATGCTACATGAATCATCTGCCCTTACTCAAGATGGCCGTGTCTAGAAATGCTACGGGGGTGTTTTTTAAAGTGCTTTCTCAACAAAATAAAGCATAGAGACATGGATGGATGGGGAATTTGCTTTGAATATTAAAAAAAAAATTAAATAGGATTTTCGGTTTGTGGTACTCATATACAATTTAGTTCCACTTTAAGTATATGTAGCCTTTACTTCCACTTTAAGATGTCTGAAACGCTTCAAGCAATGGGTGGCCCTGTTGGCAACACCCAACTCAACAAGAGTCAAATAAAAAAAAAATCAAAGAAGTTGGGTGGAAAATTATTGGCTGAAGAGTGACTACATCCTATTATATGCAGTCACTGTTTGGGTATTCAAGCAGGCGTGGGTTCGCGGACTTGCAGTTGCTTAAATATACAGGTAATAGCTGGCAGGGAAGATTCCTCCATTCACACTGGTTAGTGTTGATAGAGGAATCAAGTGATTTTCTCTCACTCAGCTTGCAGGTTAAATGAGTGAATGAAATGAAGTTTGCATGGCTAGGTTTACCTTCACTTTCCTGTTATAGCAGTTGTACAAAGTTCAATACACACCAGAGTTTGATGACCACTCTACCCTGTATGCATTGTAGTCTATCAGACTTGGTCAGACCCCCTCCCCTCTTTAAATGCGTTTTACATGCGGTAGCATTGAACTCTATATAATGTGCGTTTTGATAAAAGATCAAAGATGCAACAAGCAGAATTTTAACGCACAATATTACAGGAACATGAGCAACAATATATTTGGGGTTAGGTATGCCTTACTTAAGAAAATAGGTCACTGTTTATTCATCTCCCACAGGATTCTGGTCAGCAGGAATTTGCTCTTCAGTGGTTCTTATGACCGGACAGCTCGTCTATGGGATGTAGACTCTGGCAGATCTCTTCAGGAGTTTCAGGGTCATAGAAACTGTGTGTTGGCCTTAGCTCATTTTTCATCCAGCGATATCCTGGAAGCATCCAACATGGAAGGGAAGGAAGTGAAGGAATTTCTGGTGACTGGGAGTACAGACTGCACAGTGAAAATCTGGGAAGCCTTTAGAGGTTGCTGCCTTCAGACCTTACAAGGACACGTAGGAGCCATACTGTGTATTGTGCTGGATGTCCCCAATAAGGAACTGTTTTCAGGAAGCACAGACTATACCATCCGAAAGTGGAACATGGTCACAGGAGACCAACTCAAAGTGTTCAGAGATCACCAGGGATCTGTTATCTGCCTGGAGGTAGGAGACATAATTATAAATTAATTCATTGATAACAGCTGTGTTGCCTATGCTATGATTGGCCTACAGCTATCACATGGTACCTGGGCCAATCACAACACCCTGTACCATGTGATTAACTGCAGCCAATAAAAGATCACTAGTGATCACAGCTGTCATGAATGGTTAACACATTCATGACAGTTGAAAACTTTGCTATTACAATGATCTTCATTGTAATAGCAAACAAAGTGTAAAAAAAAACCCTGATCACCCCCCAGAGTGGTACAGTATTACTATGGTGGCAGTGAATTACTCTGATAAAAGTATGTAAAAAACACATAGTAAAAAAAATAATTAAAAAATAGTTTTTAAAAAAGTGAAAATAAAATGTTTAAAAAATTTAATAAAAAACTATTACATTTTTTTTTCCACATTCTGTCACCAGTCAGTGTCTCTGATCACCGCCACACCGGTCATATGATGCACTGTGACTGGCTGGAGTTGCGTGACGTCACTCTCACGCATGCGCGCGGGAGCCGTCAGTCACGGCATGACCCCCTTTAGAAAGGGCGCGATCTGCCATCGGCGCACGGCTTTATTGTAAATATCTTCTAAAACATGGAGGTTTAAGAGATATTTCCAGCACCTACAGGTAAGCCTTAATATAGGCTTACCTGTAGGTAAAAGTGGTTGTACAGGGTGTACAACCACTTTAAGGAAGAATTCCAGGCATGGTATATCTTTACCAGTATACTTACAGTATGTATACACCATGCTTGGCTGATGCCCTTGGAAGCTGAAAATCACAGAAGTAGACCTTGCTACTTTGGTTATCTTCACTTGCTTCTGGGTCCCGAGCCAAGAGGCTGCACTGCTGCTTACTGAAGACAGGAAGTCAGCTGCATGTGCCATTCAAAGAATGCTTTACTCTTTGTGAATGAATGCAAAGTGTTCTCTGATTGAACGAAGTGGAGAGGTGGGGTGGTGATCTCACATTCTCCACCTCATCCAATCAGAGAACGCTTTGCATGTATTCATAATGGCAAGTGGCCTACCTCTGTGTCCACAATGCATCAGGCCGGCTGCTCAACACAGGACCCAGAAAGCAAGTGGAGATCACTGGGGTAGTGGTGTCTACTTAAGTTATTTCCAGCTTCCAGGGCATCAACCAGGTATGGTATATACCAGGGGTAGGCAACCTGGGGCCCTCCAGCTGTTGCAGAACTATATGTCCCATCATGCCTCTGGGAGTAATTGTAACTGCTAGACTTCCAATGCCTCATGGGAAATGTAGTTCCACAAAAGCTGGAGGGCCCCAGGTTGCCTACCTCTGGTATATACAGTTACCTTGGTACTATGTATTAAATATCCATATCTGGAATTCTTCTTTACTTATCATTTTGATTGACATTTCTTCTATGATCCTCAGAACCTACTGATCAGTATTCTTGGAAACATTTTCATGGTTCTGATTGGATATATATCCTGGAGAGAAAGAAAAGTCGGAATAAGACTTCCTTTTATGTGAAAGGTCAGGCACAGAATTTGGAATTTCTCAGTGTACATTGACCTTCTCTTGTATCTTGCGGGCCAGTGTACTCAAGGGGAAGTTATTTTTAATCCTAAGCATCTTAAAAAATAATATTTCTTCTATTTTATCTCTATTTAACCCATTGCACCCTGCTTATGTGTAGAATACAAGTTTTATTTTAGTTGTTTTTTGATACAAGTATCCAAGCTGTTATTATATTGAAACTGTTGTCTGTATAAACAGTTCTGTATGTGCAAAGGGGTCTAAAGAAATAATGTACTTATTTTTGAATGTGATAAAATTGGGCACTTTCAGTTTTAAGAAGGTTTTACTGTGCTATATATACATTGATTAGAGTTGAGGGTTTTTGATTGCTATTATCTCATTGGGTTCCAAGCCCTACTGTCTCATTGGATCCCAAGGCATACTCCACAGAAGCCATAGCTTCCATATACTGCACTGATGAAAGCCAAATAGCCTGGAACAGCTGTATGCCACTTGGAATAAATGACACTGTGATTTTAGACTATACCGGTGTCTTATCGAATTCAGTCCCCTATCATATAGTGTCCTCCCTGTACTGCGCAGGCGCAGTACGGAGGACAAAAGAGACTCCGAAAGTCTCCGAAGTTCAACAGCTGATCGTCAGCTGTACACGGCGCCTGCGCATTTATTCTTACCCTATGTCCAGGATCATTCCCTACTATCCAAGTGGACATAGAGTTAGAATAAATATTTGCCGAGCGCAGCGAGGCCGTGCCCGAAGCGTGGCGAGCGAAGCGAGCCCGCGAGGGGCCCTCTTACACTGCCATCGCTAACAGGTGCCCGAGCGCCGTGTACAGCTGATGGTCAGCTGATCAACTTCGGGCATTTTCGGCATCTCCTGCTCCTCCGTACTGCGCAGGCGCTGCGCCTGCGCAGTACGAGGCGGACACTATCTGATACGAGGACACTATATGGCAGAACACCGGCACTATACACCAGTTTATGGTCAAAGGGGTGTAAAGCAATTCTTCGCATGTCTCTGCCCACTGAAATGCAAAATAATCCTTTTGTTTTGGGATATGTGGTGGGATGAGTAATGTAAAATACCTTCTGTTTTAGAAGGTTTTACTGAGCTATGCATTGATTCGAGTGAGAGCTTTTGGATTGCTTTAGTTCCTTATCAACATAAGCTATAGAAATTATACTGTACAGAATATAGAATTTGTTTTGCAAAGACATTTAATACATGACAAAGGATTCCCAGTGTACTAAAGCCATAGCACAGTACTGTGCTTTGTTTTGACTGAAACCTCCTATATTTGATTATGGATGAAATTACTATGTTCAATGTAAATAATGAGAACCATCACCGGTTTTCAACATTATCATAGAAAATATTCTATACTGAAAACTTAATGTGGTTATAGTTTTTGGTGTGTGTATATATATATATATATATATATATATATATATACACACACACACATAATATATACAACCCCTATTCCAAAAAGTTGGGTTGCTGTGTAAAATCTACATAAAAACAGAATGCACAGACCTGCAAATCCTATAAACTCATATTTTATTCGCAGTAGAAAATAGAAAACGTATTGAATGTTTAAATTGAGAAAATGTACCATTTTAGAAAAAAAAAGGTAGTTTTAAAATTGACGGTGGCAACATGTCTCAAAAAAGTTGGGGCAGGGCAACAAAAAGCTGGCAAAGAATGTGGTATTAACAAGAAAGAGCTGGAAGAACATTTTACAACTAATTAGGTTAATTGGCAAGAGGTCAGTACACGACTGGGTCAGTGGCGGCTGGTGAAGTTTTAGGATGGGGGGCGCCAGACACCACCCTTCCTTTTTGACCCCTCCCACTTCTAATAAGCCCCACCCCTGTATTCCACTTGCTTCCACCCATAGTTTCAGGAGTATACAGCTCAGCATCACAGGCCAGAGTATATAGCTCAGCATCACAGGACAGAGTATACAGCCCCAGAATCACAGGACAGACATTATAGCTCTGCATCACAGGACAGAATATACAGCCCCAGAATCGCAGCACAGAGTATACAGCTCAGCATCACAGGACAGAGTATATAGCTCAGCCTCACAGATCAGGGTATATAGATCAGCATCACAGGTGGGGTATATAGATCAGCATCACAGATTGGATATATAGATCAGCATTAAAGATACGGTATATAGATCAGCATCAGAGATATGGTGTATAGATCAACATCACAGATATGGTATATAGATCAGCATCACAGATAAGGTATATAGGACTGCAGCACTGCCCAATCCCCCCTCCTCCCATCCGCAGCATGGGTTTCCCTGCACTGACAGCCCCCCCGTGGGCAGCGCTGGTCTCCCTGCACTTACAGCACCCTCCCACCCCCGACGCGGCTCTCCCTGCACTGATAGCGCCCCCTTTGCGCAACGTGGGTCTCCCTGCACTGACAGGCCCCCCGAGGGATGGCACTTACCGGGCTGTGTTGTGACCTCTTCTCCTGCTGTGTCTCCTCCAGTGCAGGCAGCAGCGGCGGGGGTGCCGTTCCTCCAGCTTCCTCCGCTCTGTGTCTCCTCTTCCGCCAAAGCGCTGGGCATCCAATAGGATTGCCTGGTGCTTTGGCCAATCAGGAAACAGGTCTCACTGACCTGCCTCTTGATTGGCAGGGGGCACTGTAGTGTGAAAATAGCGAAAGATCATTCACAATGGTCACACAATTGGGTGGGATCAGGCCGAATTCTCTGCACCCCAAGCCCACCCTTTTTTGAGGCCTATTAGAGCCTCTGTGCTTCAAAAAAGAAAAAACACCCCCTGTCACCCCCGCCATAGGAGTCCATGAGTCCGGTGTCTTGAAAGGGGCCGGGTGCATGGATAGGGAGGTGGCGGCAGGGATAGGTGGGCGGTGCCCGTACGCCCACAGTGCACAGGCCGCCACTGGACTGGGTATAAACAGAGCACCTTAGAGAGTCAGAGTGTCTGTAAAGGTGGACAGAGGTTCACCAATCTGTAAAAAGCTATGTAAAAAAATTGTCGAACAGTTTCAGAATAATGTTCCTCAACATAAAATTGCAAAGATTTTAAATACATATCATCAACGGTACATAATATCATCAAAGGATTCAGATTTCAGAGAAACTGGAGAAATCTCTGTGCGCAAGGGACAAGGCAAAAACACAATATTAGATGCCTTTGATCTTTGGGCCCTCAGTCAGCACTGCATTAAAAACAGACATAATTCTGTGATGGACATCACTGCGTGGGCTCAAATCCACCTTCCTTCATCCCCATGGTCAACACTAGATATGCTCTCACCTTCTCTCCAGGATCAATACATTATAATAGGCCAGAAATCGCTTGTTTTCCCCTTTTTTTTATATTGGGATCCTCGGGATTTCAATTCAAGCCAGTGCTTTTTATCCTCTCCAATTGTCAGGACAGATGGCAAAAAAACAAAAAACACCACATACTGTTTACTGCTTAAGAATCTTTATTAAAAACAAATTCCATTAAAATCCACTCACATTTCATAGTGCACTAAGCCCCGGTGCACAGAAGTGTAAAGTGCTACAAGTATATTACACAGTGGGTGCTTAGTGGCCAGTATACATACAAATTGCGGTTGCTTCCTGGTTTGTACATGCGTAATGACGTCATCCAAGCTCCTTCCAACGCATTTTGTCACATGACTTCCTCTGCCCTGAGAAATTGAAAGGATAAGAGGCACCAGCCTTTAATTGAAAAATCTGGGGCCTTAATATAAAAAAGGGGAAACAAGCGATTTATGACCTATTATAATATATGGGTCATGGAGAGAAGGTGAGCTCACATCTGGTGTTCACAGAGGTGAAGGAAGTTTTATTTGAGTACTATAATAATATTGGGTACACAAGACACTGTGAAGTGTTAAAATTGGAAAAGAAACACAAAAGAGACTCATTTTCATTTTATAATTTTTATTGTGTTATAGAGCACCATTTTTTTGTACAAAGCTTGGGAGTGACTCTATGTTATTGTTTTATATGGAGTAGCGCTGCGCTCTTTTTTTTATATTATTTGACAATGATAATTTTTTAAATATAAGCACCATCTGTTGGTTAAATCTGGTATTGTAACATGACCATAAAATACTATGGTTAGTCATAGGAACCTCTGTGTTTCACTGGCTGGACTGGCAAAGAATGGCAGTCAGTTACATAAAGAATATATGTTTATGTTTGTGTTTTGTGGCTTTATGCAGAAGACAGTATAATTATCATCATTTGCTTCCACAGGAAACCAGATTATGTACAATATCTAACAATTCTGAGAAAACAGTGTACGTCAATCATGGGCAATATGTTGTAATTTTCAGTCTGCTCTTCTTTCTTTTTTTTTTGTTGCAGTAGCATTGCTTTGCGTTACCTATATTACATGATCTAGCTTTTTTAAGGCAGCAAATAATGTGCAGAGTAACAGAGTAATGCCGCGTACACATGAGTGGACTTTTCGACCGGACTGGTCTGACGGACCAAGTCCGGCGGACAATCCGACCGTGTGTGGGCTTCATCGGACTTCCGACAGACCTTTTCGGGCGAAAATCCAACAGACTTTAGATTTGAAAAATGTTTCAAATCTTCCCGCCAGAACTCCGCCGTACCCAGTTCCTATCGGGAAGCCCGTTCATCTGTATGCTGATCCATCTGTATGCAGCTACAGCACCTGCCCGCGAGAATGTTTCCAGCGTGATCCTATCGCGCTGGTTCTCGGAGACAGGGTACTGTACATCTTGCGCTCGCTGCAATAGGAAAAACACATTTTCGAGCGGGAGAGGGAGGTGACAATGCCCCTTAGGTCTGGTATGGATTTTAAGGGGAACCCCCTACGCCGAAAAAATGGCGTGAGGGTGCCCCCAAAATCCATACCAGACCTTTATCCGAGCATGCAGCCCGGCCGGTCAGGAAAGGGGGGGGACGAGCGAGCCCCCCCTCATGAACCGTACCAGGCCGCATGCCCTCAACATGGGGGGGTGCTTTGGGGGAGGGGGGGCCTGCGACCCACCCCTCCCCCAAAGCACCTTGTCCCCATGTTGATGAGGACAAGGGCCTCTTCCCGACAACCCTGGCCGTTGGTTGTCGGGGTCAGCGGGCGGGGAGCTTATCAGAATCCGGGAGCCCCCTTTAATAAGGGGGCCCCCAGATCCCGGCCCCCCACCCTATGTGAATGATTATGGGGTACATTGTACCCCTACCCATTGACCTGGGGGAAAAAAGTGTCAATAAAAAAAACACACTACACAGGTTTTTAAAGTAATTTATTAGGCAGCTCCGGGGGTCTTCTTCCGACTTCGGGGGTCTCTTCCGACTTCTCCGCTCTCTCCGGTTTTTCTCCAATCTTCTTCTCCGGTTCTTCTGCCGGGCTCCTCCGCTATCTTTTGCTCTTTTGCTAGCGGTGGCCCGGTCTTCTCCGTCATCTTGTTCCCTCTTCTCTTCTTCCGATGTTGACATGACGCTCTCTCCCGCTGTAATGCTGTGTGAACGGTGCTGTCATATTTCCCCCCTCAGAACACACAGCCAGGCACGCAGCATTTTCTGCATTCTTCCTCTGTCTCGAAGATAAGTCTAAGGGTTTATTTTTTTGTTTTTTATTGGAACAGCAAATTGGATAGGGATGGGAAACATTCAATACACCAGAACTGTAGAACTGTATAGCTTAAGGACTGCTTGGCTTCTGACTGTATTGCACAACCCCTGGCTGTACAGGGCAAACTTTGGTGCAGTAATGTACAAATGTTTGCTATCATGCACAACTCCTGGCTGTACTGGACTGGCAAGAGAAATTTCCTGCAGGACTGTTTGCACCAATAGTGGCCTACACTCCCTAAGGAGTGGCTCTTCCTCCCACCAACTTCTGTCTAGCTCTGCTCAGTCTCTGGACAAAGTTCTCTTCAGGAGGGCCCCCAGCCAAGCCTAGCTGGGACCTCGGTGTCTTCACCTTGGCTCCTCTACCTGCCAGGTCTAAGACTACTTATAGGCTCTCCCTCCACCTTCTGGGCACACCTCCCCAGGGATATCCAGGCTGCCTGTCATGCTGTCCCTCCAACTATACCTGTAGAAGTCTCTAGAAGACAAGGGGGAGAAGCAGAACAGCAGCCCGTGAAACACTGAACAGACCTAAGCAATCAATCCCTGCTCCACTGTTTACAGAGGAGCTAACCTAAATTTACCTAGCAGCCTACTCTGAACTAGAAGGGTGCTACATCCGATTTCTTCTCCCCAGGCAACCGGAGGTGGAGGGCAGGACCAGGGGGCATGACCACCTCATTCCCTCTTTGCACAGGTGGTTGCTATGACAAGAGGAGGAGGAAGGTGGAAGAGGAACGGAAATTGCAACCCTGCAGGTCTTTTGTCTCAAGTGGTACATGGCTGAAGGAAAGAAGCTTCTCCAGCAGAAATTCCATGTGTCTGCACACAGACTGCCCTAGTACCACTGCATACTGTCCTATCCTGCCACTAGATACTGCACACTGATTTTTACAGGTATAGGGCAACTCTGCCTCACAAACTACTGACCACTTAGCTTTGCCTCACTAACTACATTTTAGGGCTTAAACTGCAATAATTTGTGAACTCAAGGTGCAAAATATGCAAAAAAACTTGCAAATTAAGCAGAATGTAAATCAAAAAAAGCAAAACATTGTGCAAAAAAGTAATACTGCAATCAAGCAATAAATAAATTAAAAGTGTACAAATAAATTCAGTTGATATCAATATTCAAAAAGGATCATAAAGAGTCTGTTATTTAAAAAGTCCTTATATAAGAAATGGTGATAAAGGTGCTCAGTGCTCAAAAAAGTCCTCCAAAAGGTGCTAAAGTACTCAAAGGTTCTCTTTCAAAAATAAGGTGGCCGCTTACCAAACAGTATTGATCCTGAATTACAGGGATCAAAAGAGCATGATATCAATCTCCAGGTGAGAACTCCCATACAATACCAAATGGTGACAATATGCTTTCTCAGCGGACTGCAATGGACCTTTTTGAGAACCGGCCCTTAGCCTTGAAGCAGTCCAGAATATATTTATTTCGAGCAAAGAGCATGAATTTCCCTTAATATCACATTTTAGGGCTTGTTCACACCAGCTGCTGTGCAAGACACAATGTAGATATTTTTCAGCATACCATGGATCTTCAAGTTGATTCCAAACATTTTTTGATTGAAGTATGATCACATCACAAACAAGAGAGTGGAATGTTTCAGAGTCACGCAGGACCCCTTCATCAGGCATGTGCTATGCAAAAACACATGCTAAATTGCGTGGTTGAGAAACACTGTTCTACAGGATACTGAAGTATTGCAGGCCATACTGTGTACATCAGCATACTGCAACTTAAAAAAACTCCTAAGCGTTGGAATATTGTGTAAAAGAGAAAGAAATAATGCCATTACCCTTTCTCACAGTTTCCTAATGTGTATTTGAGAAGTAAATAGCGATTTAAGAAGCCCTTATTCCATACTTGGAACTGTTATACTGGCAGGGGCTTCAGTGATGAGATTTGCATATTAAGTTGCTTAGTGAAAGAATGCACTAAGCTTAGATTACGATTTTCTTCATTTTCAGGACCGAAACCTTAGGAACACTTTGCTTTATAAGGTTTAAAGAGGTTGTAAACCTCTGAAACACCACCCCCCCCAAAAGAAAAAACAACCTGCAAGACAAAGGCAGTATGCATCACATACTAGCTCATTATGAAATATTTAAACAAAGCTGTTGCAGCGGTCCCCGTACACCACTGTCACGGCAGACATCTTACCCAGAGCTTTTTCCGGGTTCGCAGGCTCCGGCGATGTGATTGGCAGGAGCCCCGATGACCGCCGTTTATGGCACGGCCTCGGAAGGAATAGCACCCGTGAGCGCACAGTGATGTCACTGACTGCATGCACTGGAATTATCTCCTAAACTGTACAGGTTTAGAAGATATTTTCAATACCTATAGGTAAGCCTTATTATAGGCTTACCTATAGGTAGGGATGAGCTTTGAGTTCGAGTCGAACTCATGTTTGCCTCGAACATCGGTTGTTTGCCGAACAGCGAACAATTTGGGGTGTTCGCGGAAAATCCGAAAGCCGCGGAACACCCTTTAAAAGTCTATGGGAGAAATTAAAAGTGCTCATTTTAAAGGCTTATATGCATGGTATTGTCATAAAAAGTGTTTGGGGACTTGGGTCCTGCCCCAGGCGACATGGATCAATGCAAAAAAAAGTTTTAAAAACTGACTTTTTTTGGGAGCAGTGATTTTAATAATGCTTAAAGTGAAACAATAAAAGTGTAATATTCCTTTAAATTTTGTACCTGGGGGTGTCTATAGTTTGCCTGTAAAGGGGCGCATGTTTCCCTTGTTTAGAACAGTCTGACAGCAAAATGACATTTCAAAGTAAAAAAAGTCATTTAAAACTACTCGCGGCTATTAATGAATTGCCGGTCCGACAATACACGTAAAAGTTCATTGATAAAAATGGCATGGGAATTCTGCACAGGGGAACTCCGAACCAAAATGTAAAAAAAAAAAAATGACGTGGGGGGTCCCCCTAAATTCCATATAAGGCCCTTCAGGTCTGGTATGGATTTTAAGGGGAACCCCGCGCCAAAATTAAAAAAAAATGGCATGGGGTCCCCCCAAAAATCCATACCAGACCCTTACCCGAGCACGCAACCTGGCAGGCCGCAGGAAAAGAGGGGGGACAAGAGAGCACCCCCCCCTCCTGAACCGTACCAGTCCACATGCCCTCAACATTGGGAGGGTGCTTTGGGGTACCATGTTGATGGGGACAAGGGCCTCATCCCCACAACCCTTGCCCGGTGGTTGTGGGGGTCTGCGGGCGGGGGGCTTATCGGAATCTGGAAGCCCCCTTTAACAAGGGGACCCCCAGATCCCGGCCCTCCCCCCTGTGTGAAATGGTAAGGGGGTACAAAAGTACACCTACCATTTCACAAAAAAGTGTCAAAAATTAAAAAAATGACTGTGTGACGCTTCTCGTCTTCTGATGTCTCTTAAATAACGGAGGGCGGGGACACCCGGTGACCCCGCCTCCCTCTCTGACGCACGGGGACTTGACAGGGACTTCCCTGTGGCATTCCCCGTGACGTCAGAGAGGGGCGGGGTCACCCGTTACGTAACTGTCTCTTTTAACATTTTCGACACTTTTTTGTGAAATGGTAGGGGTACTTTTGTACCCCCTTACCATTTCACACAGGGGGAAGGGCCGGGATCTGGGGGTCCCCTTGTTAAAGGGGGCTTCCAGATTCCGATAAGCCCCCCGCCTGCAGACCCCCACAACCACCAGGCAAGGGTTGTGGGGATGAGGCCCTTGTCCCCATCAACATGGGGACAAGGTGTTTTGGGGGACTACCCCAAAGCACCCTCCCAGTGTTGAGGGCATGTGGCCTGGTATGGTTTGGGGGGGCGCTCTCTCGTCCCCCCCCCTCTTTTCCTGTGGCTTGCCAGGTTGCGTGCTCGGATAAGGGTCTGGTATGGATACGCCATTTTTTTTTTTAATTTTGGCGCGGGGTTCCCCTTAAAATCCATACCAGACCTGAAGGGTCTGGTATAGATTTTAAAGGGGACCCCACGCCATTTTAAAAAAAAATTTGGCCGGGGTTCCCCTTAATATCCATACCAGACCTGAAGGGCCTGGTATGGAATTTAGGGGGACCCCCATGCCATTTTTTTTAAATTTTGGTTCAGGGTTCCCCTGTGGGGAATTCCCATGCCGTTTTTATCAATGAACTTTTATGTGTATTGTCGAACCGGCAATTCATTAATAGCCGCGAATAGTTTTAAATTACTTTTTTTCCTTTGAAATGTCATTTTGCTGTCAGACTGTTCTAAACACGGGAAACATGCGCCCCTTTACAGGCATACTATAGACACCCCCCAGGTACGAAATTTAAAGGAATATTACACTTTTATTGTTTCACTTTAAGCATTATTAAAATTACTGCTCCCGAAAAAATGGCCGTTTTTAAAACTTTTTTTTGCATTGATCCATGTCCCCTGGGGCAGGACCCAGGTCCCCAAACACTTTTTATGACAATAACTTGCATATAAGCCTTTAAAATTTGCACTTTTGATTATTCATGTTCGTGTCCCATAGACTTTAATGGTGTTCGCGTGTTCGAACACATTTTTTTCCTGTTTGCATGTTCTGGTGCGAACCGAACAGGGGGGTGTTCGGCTCATCCCTACCTATAGGTAAACATTTGCAGAGGAAGTTTACTTCTTCTTTAAAGTGATTGTAAATGTTAGTTTTTTTCCTATAAAAATAGCAAACATGTTATACTTACCTGCTCTGTTGCAGTGGATTTGCACATAGCAGCCCCGATCCTCCTCTTCTCGGGTCCCTCTTCTGTAATCCTGACCCCTCCCTCCTGTTCAGTGCCCCCATAGCAACCGAGCCGAAGTCACAGCTCCCTGTGTCCATTCAAACATGAAACCCTGACCCGACCCTGCCCCCTCTGTCCCCTGATTGGCTAGCTGACTTTGATTGACAGCAGTGGCACCACTACTGTTTCTCAGCTAATCAGGAGGGAGAATCTCGGATGGCTGAGACACTGGTGGACATCACTGGACAGAGAGGGACCTCAGGTAGGTATTAGGGGCTGAGGGGGGCTGCTGCACACAGAAGGCTTTTTATTTTAACCACTTGCTTACTGGGCACTTAAACCTCCCTCCTGCCCAGGCCAATTTTCAGCTTTCAGCGCTGTCACACTTTGAATGACAATTGCGCAGTCATGCAACACTGTATCCAAATTAAATTTTTATCATTTTTTTCACACAAATAGCGCTTTCTTTTTGGGGTATTTAATCACTACTGGGGTTTTTATTTTTTTGCTAAATTTAGAAAAAAAAAACATGTTTCATAGTTTGTTATAAAATTTCGCAAACAGGTAATTTTTCTGCTTCATTGATATGCGCTGATGAGGCTGCACTGATGGGCACTGATGGTCTGCACTGATAGGCACAGATAAGGCGGCACTGATAGGCACAGATGAGCATTGATAAGACGGCACTGATGGGCCCTGATAGGTGGCACTGATGGGTGGCACTGATAGATGGCACTGATAGGTGGCACTGATGGGCACTGGTAGTTGGCACTGATAGGCAGCACTGGTGATGAGGCACTGATTGGTGACATTGATAGGTGGCACTGTGGGCACTGATGGGTGGCACTGGTGATCACTAGTAGGCGGCACTGTTGTGCACTGGTAGGTGGCACTGGCAGGTGGCACTGGTGGGCACAGATGACTCCACGGCTGCTTTCCTTGATCGGGACTGATGTCCCTCTGACAGCCGCTGGTGATCGGCTATCAGCGTGAGGAGAAAAATTAGCCAATTACCAGCTCTGTTTACATCACATGATCAGCTGTCATTGGCTGACAGCTGATCACGTGGTAAGGGTTCGGGATCGGCCCCTTACTCCAATCTGTGATCAGCCGAGTCTCATAGACTCGCTGATCACAGAGAGCGCCGCGCGCCCTGCAGGGGCGTGCAGGCCACTCGAGCACGGGAGGACGTCTATTGATGTCCTCTCAGCAAAGTAGGTCCGCGCTGTAGCCGTCAGTCGGCTATAGCGTGGACTAGAAGGGGTTAATGCATAGAATGCGTTAAGATAAAAAAACTTCTGCCTTTACAACCACTTTAACTTTATTATAAAATATATATATTCTGTACATCCAAAACTGGTATAGAGGCACTCGTGCATCTTGCAGCAGAGATAAAGCAATGCAATGCAACGGTATTTACTGTTTGCTTTGATTTATTTCTGCTGTAAGATGCAGAAGTGCCTCTATAACTGTTTTGGATGTGTATGGATATTTCTTTGTGGATGAGTACACAGGCCTTTATCTCACACATTCTGGGGAATTTACTAAGCTTCCTTTATTAACTAATCTTACATTATAATGGCGCAGGAAACTGTCAGGGGTAACGTGGGCCACATTAACTGAGCAGATAGACCTGTTTTAGGTCTACAAAGTGAGGGGGCAAAACTCTCATAAATCATAAGAACTGTTGGGAGAGGACCCTAGGATGGTGGAGCGTGGGGTGCAGATAACTGTGGGGAGGAGCAGAGAGTCAGGTAATTGAATCGAGTAAAATGGAACAATTAACCATAGCAGTTTGGGCACAGCCCCTTTGCAAGATATAATATTTATTTGCCCGGAGTTGGGCATTAATGATTAAGGTCTTTGTCTACAGTAAGCAATTAACATGCCAGCTCTGATATCATTTGTTTCTTTCTAGGCCCGGTGTGTTAACTGCATATCATAAATGTTATATTATCGTTTTATTCGGAAACAGTAACATAATAAATCATTTTGTTATATAGCTCTATTTGATTTATGTGTACCGTGCTCTTCTCAGGCTTCCAGCAGCAGGCCACACGTAAGACACGTACAATTCCACAACATGTTACAACTTGCATTGAAGATATTGCCTCTTACCGGGTTACAGGAGCGGAAAAAACAACGATCTGGATGTTTGTGCCAGTGGGCTTCCCTGCTGAGCAAATCCTTTAATACTTTACTTTTATATTTAAAGGCCAAGCCCTTCCAAAAAAGGATTTTCCTGTAATTGCTGTTTGGATTATTTATTCGCTGCCGTCTTATGACTCTTGCCAGCAAAGATCTATGGATCTCCCATAGATGCCATGAATTCTAGGCACATTCCTTACCCCCGAAGTCATACCTGTGGGTGGGTTTACATTTAGGGGTTGTGGTTTCTAAAAGCATAACATAGGCTTAGTTCACTTTTGGGCAGCAGCTGAAGAATGATTTGCAGTGGATTGCTTTTCAGAAGGCGGCTAATCAGCCAATGTCTGGCGTTCAGGAGGCGATCCTGACGCCTCCTGAATGCCTGTTTGTTTTTCTGTTTTTTTTGCCAATTGGCAATTTTTAACACGCATTGACGCCAATGCAAAACGTTGATAAAATTGCGTTTTTAACGCCGCTTTTTTCCTGGCGTTGGTACTAGCTTTACAGCCCGTTTTTTAAAACGTCCATGTGTATGAGGCCTTAAGCTTTTAGGTGGGGGTCAGGGGGTTACAAAACCTGCGGCCTGTTTTTACCATACCCTGACTTGAAAACAGCTTTATAGTTCCCTCCCTGGCTGGAGGACATCCAGCATCATTGAGATCTTTCCTCTCCAGCCTGGTGGTTCCCTGGCCTACCACTTTCATTCACAATTTTTTATGAGACTAATGTGTGGTGTAAGCGAGAGCCAAGCCCTATTGACTTGAATGGGCAAGCTTGAAAGGACACGAAAAGGCAGGTTACATTTTTTAAGCTTTTAAATGGGGGTCAGTGGGTTACAAAACCAGCAGCCTTTTTGTTACCACCCAATGTGCCTCCTAGAGCTCTGTTCTATCAGGAGATGATTGGGGACAGTAAAAAAAGGGAGGATTAGAGAAGACAGGATCAAACAGTCTTTTTACAGATTGCAGAGTATTACCCCTTAGGTTCCATAGTAAATATAACAAGCATGCTTTACTGCATATACAGACTGATTTTACTGTTGTGGCTTTAGTAACACTTTAAATAAGATTAATAGCTACATTAACCACTTGCCGAGTGCCGCACACCGATGTATGTCCAAACTTTGGCGGCGGATATCGTTGTTATGGCAGCAGCTAGCTGCCATAACCCCGGCATCCCCGTTTTCATGCGGTGGTCGGCTTTAAGATAAAAGTGGTCTCTGCGGCGGATTCGCCGCGAGATCACTTTTATTGGTGGCGGGAGAGGGCCCCCTGCCGCGATCCGGTGCCCTCCACTGCTTACCGGAGCTGTCGGTAGCGGCGGAGGCGATCACGTTCTTCTCCATGCTGTGCCTGGAGACGAGTGAGGCTAAGATGGCGCCCACTCGTCTCCATGACACTGCTGGGCGGAAGCAACGTAAAAACGTCACTTCCGCCCATACGTCTTAAAGGCACATTTTTTTCAATGTCATTTTTTTAAATGACTTTTTTTTTTTTTTTTTAATTGCATTTTAGTGTAAATATGAGATCTGAGGTCTTTTTGACCCCAGATCTCATATTTAAGAGGTCCTGTCATGCTTTTTGCTATTACAAGGGATGTTTACATCCCTTGTAATAGGAATAAAAGTGACACAATTTTTTTTTAAACTGTGTAAAAATAAATAAAATCATGTAAAATAAATAATAAAAATAAACATTTTTTTTTTTTAAAACCCCCTGTCCCGACGAGCTCACGCGCAGAAGCGTACGCATACATGAGTAGCGCCCGCATATGAAAACGGTGGTCAAACCACACATGTGAGGTATCGCCGCGACCGGTAGAGTGAGAGCAATAATTCTATCCCTAGACCTCCTCTGTAACGAAAAACATGCAACCTGTTGAATTTTTTAAACGTCGCCTATGGAGATTTTTGAGGGTAAAAGTTTGACGCCATTCCACGAGCGGGCGCAATTTTGAAGCGTGACATGTTGGGTATCAATTTACTTGGCGTAACATTATATTTCACAATATAAAAAAACTGGGCTAACTTTACTGTTGCCTTATTTTTTTATTCAAAAAAGTGAATTTTTTCCCAAAAAAGTGCGCTTATAAGACCGCTGCGCAAATACGGTGCAAAAAAAAGTATTGCATTGACTGCCATTTTATTCCCTAGGGTGTTAGAAAAAAAACAATATATAATGTTTGTATGTTGTTATAATGTTCTAAGTAATTTTCTAGCAAAAAAAACTGTTTTAAACTTGTAAACACCTAAAATCTAAAACGAGGCTGGTCCTTAAGTGGTTAATTTGCTAACTTCTGTGTTCTCTGGAATTGTTACATTGCATCTCTTGCTACATATAAGAAAAATAAGGAGGGAACTGTTTTTCGGCTCCATCTAGTGGCCATACTGCAGTATTTTACTACTTCCCATAAAGAACATTTGTTCAGAAAATAGCCTAATAACATTTGTTTTTGCCAAATTCGCACAGAACAAATGTAAATGCAGACTGACTGGATGAATGGCTAAGCAAATTTTATATAAATAGAGCTTTATGTCTGCAACTCCTCATGGACATTTCAAGGAACATATTGCTGTTTGACAAATGTTAAAAAACAAAACAAAACAGAACTGTCATTGAATATCTGAAACTGCTGCAAACTCTGACTGTACGTGGTTACAATTACAGCATATCTAAGACATTGGAAAGAATGTATAATGTTAGACAGAAAGGACAGTTAACCTAAACTTGTTTTGGTTGTTTAATGCACCAGCACACCTAAATATTAGCAGATTCAACCACAACTGTACAACCTACCGGGCCAATTCTGACACTTCTCTCATATATGTAAGAATCTTTTTTTTTGTTGCTAGAAAGTAACTTAGAACCCCCAAACATTATATATATATATATATATATATATATATATAGCAAAGTCTTTAGCCTCTTCCAATCTAATGGGGACCTCTAAGGCCAAAGATAGCTGACATCCTTCAATATGTAGTGGGTTGTGAGGCATAGTGGGTGCAAAGATGGTAAAAGTCATTGGACGCCAGACACTTCTTGGATGTCAAAGAGGTTTTATTTCTCTTAACAATCCTTTTTGTATTTTGGGGGGAAAGAGGGTTAGGGCCAGGACACCCTTAAGTAGTTGTAGATTCAATTGTCAGACTCCGGGACTTCAATAGGAGGACAGCTGTGCAGGGAAAGGCCCCAGCAAGGCACCACATCTGCACATGGAGGAATGCTGTCTCCTATGGCAACAGACCTTTAACAGTTTCTCAAACTCACACGTAACAGTTCCTTCAGCTTCACTACAACTGCTTGTTGTAGTTCTTCAACGCTGAGCTCCCAGTCTCTCACTAGACCCACTGATTCACTGACTCAATCTCTTGAGCACCTCCAATCTTTGCGGTGGTATCCCCCTCAAGAATCACCCCCGCCTCTCTGCTGGGTCCCTAGCTTGGCACTCCAGATACTCCTCAAGCTTCACCCCTGCTGACCGGCTCGGTCCCTGGCTTGACACAAAAGGCTGCTCTGCAAGCATCAACTCCGCTGGCTGGGTCCCTGACTTAATCCCCTCGTGCAGTTTCCTGATTCTCCACCGTGCCCGTTCGGTGAGAATACTGTTCTGGTACTTGCTTCAGTTACTCACTGTGGTCCCTGGTAAAAGTGGTTGGTCCCTTAGTGGTGACAGCTCCATTTGTACCTCCGACCACGACAGGTTCTCCGGCCGGCAGAACCATCACTTTTGGTTGGACTGCAAGCCGCAGTCCCAACCCTGCGCTGCCCTCTTACTTCTGGATAGGCCCTCACACAGCCTGGCAGCCAGATGCCCCTGGGGTAGGCCCAATCTCTGGTCTAGCAACCTGGGGGGCTTATGACACACGTCCACCCAGACAGCCGTCCAGGTGGCACAGAACGTAGATCACCTGACTCCACCCAAATATATAGGTGCTCCCAGCAGGCCAAGGGATTCAAGAAAGCCCCTGCCCATTGGCTGAGATTCCCCATATAACCATAACCTGATCTTGGGTTGCCCTTCTCATATCTAGTATCACCAAGTACCTGGCCACCTAGTGGTAGAAGAGAAAAGTGCAACAAGGCCAAACTTAGGGAGAAATCAATTGATCTCTATCAATGAACCAGGATATCTAATCCTGGCAAGTAAATTTGTGAGGAGCTCCCTGCCTAAGCTACAGGGTGCTACATATAGTTTTTAGCAGAGGCCCTAGAGAATAAAATGGAGATTGTTGCAATTTTTTATGTCACATGTATTGGCACAGTGTTTTTTCAAATGCAATTTTTTGGTTTAAATACACTTAATAAATAACAAAAAAAAAATGTATAATCCAAATTTTTATACTTTATGAAAGGTGATGTTATGCTGGATAAATAGATACCCAACATATCATTCTTTAAAATTATGCACACTCATGTAATGGTGGAAAACTACGATACTTTTAAATCTCCATAGGCGACTCTTAAAAAATTTCTACAGGTTACCAGTTTAGAGTTACAGAGGAAGTCTGGTGCTAGAATTATTGCTCTCACTCTGACAATTGCAGAAATACCTCACATGTGTGGTTTGAATACTGTTTACATATGTAGATGTGACCTACATATGCCCTCACCACTGAGCTGAGCACAGGGGGACAGGGGCGATTTAAAAAAAAAATGTTTTAAATATTTTATTACTTTTTTTTATTTTTACACTGTTCCTTTAAAAAAAAAATGATAACTTTTATTCCCATCACAAAGAATGTAAGCATACCCTGTGATTTAAATAAGTAGTGACAGGTCCTCTTCTTTATGGAGAGATCTGGGGTCAATAAAACATCGATCTAATGCTTTAAAAAAATAAAAATAAATGGCCTTGTTTACATTTGGCCGGAATCAGAAGTGACGTCATGAGGTTCCTCCAGTCCTCCTAGACCATAAAGATGAATAGAGGCTATCTTTCCTCCGCTCATCTCTATTACCAGCCGCCACAACCACCAGATCATTTCTTCAGAACCATCGGAAGCGGCGGGAGGGGAGGGGGAGTGGTGACCCCTCCCGCCACTTCTAAAAATGATCCAATGGTGCATCTGCCACTCGGACTACTTTTATGAGTTAGAGAATCTCCTGCTGAAAAAAACAATACTGGGTTTGTTGCATATTGCTGCAGCCATAACCCCGGTATTCGACTTCTGTCCGAGGACGTCATTTGTCTATGGCCCAGTCGGCAAGTGGTTAGTGCAGTGTTTAACATCTAATTGGTACTATAACTGACATATATCAAAAGTAACACTTTGAGTTATGGAAATATATGTGTTGTCAAGTGCCCAAGTGATACAGCTTTAAAAGGGAACCTGTAAAGATAGAATAATGGCAGCTACTACTGCCATCAGTAGTATCACTGATCATCAGGAAAGCAGGTGCTCATGCTTGGAGCTTGCTTCCTACTGGCTGCAAGTGGTAGACAGGATTTCTTTCAGCCCTGGACGTTATAAGGAAAATAGATTATACAGTCCCTTAAATTGTTTCAAACTTTGCTATTCAGGCATTGGGAGGTATGTATTAATCAGAGGTAGACTCCTGCAATGGTCCTCTCAGATTGTTTGTGTCATCACTCCTGTATATTTGGCTACAGATGATTTTTGAGCCATTTCATACACATTTTGGAGATCTGAGTTGATGTGAGGGGAAAATCTAGCCCAGTAAGTTTGTTTTAACATCTTATTGAAATAAATGAATCTGCTGACAGATGGTAAGAATGTTCTGCTGTCAATACAGAATACGATATGTTCAAGGGAAAACGAGAA
Organism: Aquarana catesbeiana; assembly: GCF_042186555.1. Lineage (NCBI taxonomy): Eukaryota > Metazoa > Chordata > Amphibia > Anura > Ranidae > Aquarana > Aquarana catesbeiana. The sequence continues at coordinate 97,334,252 of NC_133328.1, forward strand.
AATAAAAACGCCGCCTGCTTTTCTCGATCCATGCTAGAAATACAATTCTGTGTGGCGAGTTGATACTGAATGTGACGTCCCACACAGCGAAGGGTATTTTTTGTGCTGTGTTCAATTTTCTTTGCAAAAAATCCCACCAAAGAGTTTTTCCCACCGAACAGATATTTTCACCGGTGGCCTGAAGTCCCCTCTGCCATCTTTAATGACTCAGGGAGTTCAGCAGTAAGTTCAGTTGCTGGCTCTGTTTCACCCATCATGGAGTCTATGACCTACCTCCAGGAGGAGCCTCATTCTTCTCTGTACTTTCTCAGTCACAGAAAAACAAACACTACCATCCAACATCCCTTCATAATGTTTCTGAATACGAATGGCCCTGTAGAAGCACTGATCAGATTCCACATATGTATATGTATGCCGTGAGGTATCTGAAAAGAAGGAACACCCATGATCGGTAATTTGGGATCATTAAGCATGTTGGAACTATGCTCAGTAGAGTTCTCTCAGGAGCTTATTGTAAGCTAAAAAGCTTAGTCACAGAAGTACACTGCGGTAATGTGCTTATTACCACATCAGTGAATGGTAACACACTGTACATTCACATACATTAGAGGTTTCCACTTCCATCTTGATTTGCACACCTATGCACCTTCACAGTGTAGCACAGACCCCAGGCTGGGCTGGCTATATTATCCCAGGTTCCATTCGCTGTGAGGCACATGGCTGCCAGGCACACAGCAGTTCACAGTCGCTTAACTCTGAAAGCAGGCAGTGCATGCCTTTTTTGTAGTTTATTTGCTGATATAACTGTGTGCGGATAAGCCTTGGGATACTCCAAACTAGTAGAAAGATTATGGAGGACACTTATAACTGCACTGTCTCGTCAAGGTAAAGCCACCCTCTTGTATTCAATGTTTAGTGAACGATAACTCAGGGGACCCCTTTGCGAAGGTAAAGACTTAGTCAGAAAACTGGAGTAAGCTCTTCCAAAAGGTGACACGGACAGTCTCTGGGATCTTTAATGCCCTGTACACACGACCGGTTTTCCCGTCGGAATAAACTCTGAAGGTTTTTCTGACGGAGTTCCGACGGAATTCCGCTCAAGCTGTCTTGCATACACACGGTCACACCAAATTCTGACGTGACACGGTGACGTACAACACGTACGACGGGACTAGAAAACGGAAGTTCAGTAGCCAATAGCTTCCGTCTCGTACTTGCTTCAGAGCATGCGTCGTTTTTGGTACGTCGGAACAGCATACAGATGAGCAGTTTTCCCGATAGGAATTGGTTCCTTCGGAAAAAATTAGAACATGTTCTCTTTCTAGGTCCGTCAGAATTTTCAACTTAAAAAATCCGATGGGGCATACACAGGATCGGAATATACGATGAAAAGCTCCCGTCGGACTTTTTCTGTCGGACATTCCGCTCGTGTGTACATGGCATTAGGCTTGTACTCACTGTGCCTTATGCACTTCCATGCTTTCTTGCTGTACCAGCCAGCCTCTATACTGGATGCCTCAGGTCAGATCCTTTGTGGACTTTCTGCACTGCTCTTCAGGAATTCAGGAAGTGGGTCCCCTAGCTCTTTAGCTGAAGCTGGGACCCAGATGGCCTCTTCTAAGCTGCAACTATCAGCTCAGAGGGCCTCAGCCCTCAGGCTGGGTCTTCTCCCATAGGAACAAGGACCCTGCTGTTCAAGGCCCCAGCCTATTTATACCCACCTCAGCCCCATACTGGCCACTCTTTCCTGCCAGGGATTGACTAAGGTGGTATAAATATGCAATAAATTCTGGAGCATTCCAGAAATCCAGGGAATGTAGTTGAGCCTGCACCATAACCCAGAACAGCCAAAAGCAATTGAACACTTCTCCCCTGCTACAGAGGAGCCAAAAACTACATTTGCCTTAACTATTAGCAACCTAGTTAAGAGGGTGCTACACCAGTAAGCAGGAATGTGCGGTCAAAAGACTAACATGCATTGCAGTGCAACTGCTGAAAAACATTTTGCATACCTCCCAACCTTATGAGATGGGAATGAGGGACACCTGTTACTAAGAGTATGCAGGCATAGGACCCACCCCCTGCCATGCCCCTTAAAGGAGAATTATACAAAAAAATAAATGATTAGTTAAACCCACAAGCGCTTTTTTTTACCACTACTATTTATACTTTATACTTTTATATTGGCATTTGAAATTTACAAATGCAGCAATTTAGAAATTGGATGAAAGATTTAACAGTGGGAAACACTTTTTGAAAGCTATAAAGTGCATTTTAACATACAACTATTTAGAACAGACCAAAATGAAGGACAAATGAGGAGGAAAGAGGGACAGAGGGACTTTGTTCTAAATCAGGGACAGTCCCTCGAAATTAGGGACAGTTTGGAGTTATGCATTTTGGTTATTTGTGGTGCATTATGCAGCCCAATGATACACAAACATTCCACAACTGACCTCAGTGGTGTGAATAAGGCCAAAGACTATACAAGAGGGGCCAGCAAACTTTCAAGCTAACCAACAACAACAAAAAAACTAACTTATCAGTTTAGGTTAACTACTCAGGTTAGGTTGCAAACATTTGCAGATCTAGGGTGGAAGCCACACTGTCAGGTCAAGGCATCTCTGATAAATGTGGCTGTAAACTATCTAAGGCTGGATTCACACCTATGCATTTTTAGTGCTTTTTGCATTTTGCAGATTTGCACTACAGTCCATTTAACATGGTTTCCTATGGAACACGTTCTGTAGTACAAATCTGCAAAATGCAAAAAGCAATAAAAATGCATAGGTGTGAATGCAGCCTAAGGCTCCCTACGTTTTTAAGTGCCCACCACCACAGAGCAGTAGTGTGAACAAGGCTTGGGACTGCACCATGCAGAGATGTCCAGCGCAGTCCCAGTGCAGCTAGTGTGAAAGGGCCTTTCAATAACTTATTAAATCAGTCTGCATTTCTTATAGAGTTCCTTGGGGAACTAGAGCCAGATTAAACAGGATTGTGATTACAAGCTTGTCTCTGCTCTGTTTGAGGATTTCATTTCATCGGTGGTCAACAAGACCAGTAGTGGAAATAAACATTGGGATAAAATTCTGAGGCACTCTCTTGCCTGTGCTATGGTAATGGTTAGTTGTGATTACCATTTGTATACTTTTAGGTAGAACTCAAAATGAATGTAATGTACTTTTTGCGAACAAAGCAGATGTTTGCGGTATAGCACTGAACACTGCTTTCCATTCAATGCTGGCATCACCATTTTTTGAAGCATTAAATATTTATAATATACCCTTCTTATGTTTTCTCCTGGGTGGCTACTCAGAATCTCTACTAGGGATGTTAAACCTGTATTTGTTAAATATTTTCCCTGCTGTTATATTATGTAGCCAACATTTGTGTAAATGCAGCGTGTGAAAGTATAACTAAAGCCAAAAAACAAAAAATACATATATACTTCAAGTTTCAATTCTCAATTATTTCTTTAAAATGTTCTGTGCATCAAATCCCCATAAATATCCCAGATATCCCCACCTGCATCCATTTTCTTTATGCCTGTGTCTACATTTCATTCTGCTCTCTTAATATGTGTAGTCACCCATTAAGATGCACTGAGAGCACAGAGTGTAAGTTTATAAGAGAGATGAGCTTGAGTGAAAGAGAGTGCATTCTTGACATCCCTATAGATGAGTATGTTCCTCCCTGCTGGCCCATGAATGGTGCAGAATTTAGCTGTGCTAATCATTTATACTTGATTACTGTGCCAGAAGCAGGTCTGATAGAATGTATTCAAGCAACTGATGAACAGGCTGCAAAGCTATAATATACATCATTCAGTGGCCAACTCCCTCACTGGAAAATGTACGTCTAAAGGGTGTCCAGGGATGTGTTCTTTTACTTTTGCAATCAACAGGAAGTTGATATATCACTACTCCTGCTGGCTGTACTGAGCAGGAAGTACTAAAGAACAGCAGTTGAAGCTACAGATATGACTTAAGATATGCACATATTTTCAAAGTAAGAAAAATATAGCTCAGCAATACTATCATACTATCACAGCGCTTTGGGTCAATGATTAATGTTCTCTAATAATAATGTGATAAATGTGACTTTAGTACTCCTGTAAGTGGTTTGTGGCTATGGCTGTTTACCATGCATTGAGTTTACGTAGACTATCAGGGGCAAGATTGGACAAGGTGGCAAGAGAGCCAAAAACCTACTCAATGCTGTTGTCACCCCCAGTAATTTGGTTTTGTCTTTCCTCTCTCCTCCTGTCCTTCCCAACCCTGCAGAACTCTGCTGATGGCTTGCCCTGAGAGTGGTTGGATCATTCCTGGGTAAAGGATTGCCATATACTAAGGACCTTGATGTACTGCTTTAACTGAGTTCATGGCTTCATTTTATACTACATACCAACGATGCCTCAGAATTTCATACTGATGGCTCGACATGGCCCAGCAGGAACACATACCCATCCCCTTGCCTCATGGGACACAGCTCCTGCTCCCTACACAGCCTACTTCCCAGTTGTAGTGGGGCAGAATTTCAGTAAATCTCTGGGGGTCCATTGGGTGCTGTGCTTTAAAGAGTAATTCCACTTTTGTTGAGAAAAGACAACCCCCTCTAGGTAATCAATGTATATTGCAAAGATTTTAATAATCTTTTTTAACAGACCCCTACCTGTTTCTGCTCTGAAGAAATAGCTTGTTTATTTGTCTTTGTCCAAGTGCAAAGTGAATGCGAATGGGGTGACTTCTTCATTATTGATCAGCTATTGCACTTGCAGGGTTCTAATGAGGAAAGTGGAAGGGTCTGGATCACTTTAGATCTGATTAACCCTTGGCAGTATCTCACCAAAAATATAATTTTTGTTGCAGAGGATTCGAGGATGCCTAAAATCAGATTTATATCTTAGTGTAGCCTTCTGTAAGCCAATCACACAAGTAGGAAATTACATCTCTGGGGGTTTTCTGCACACCAACTGTGTACTACTGCAGTGATCTCCAAACTGTGGCTCACAGGCCCATGCAGCCTTTTGCTTGCCTTTATCTGACCTTAGGGGCACTATTCCTCCCACCAATACCAATGATGAGGCACCATTCCTCCCAATCACACCAACAGTCAGGCACTATTCATTCCACTGACACCAATAGTGGGGAAAAATTCTGTCCACTAACATCAGTGATAGGGTACTATTCCTTCCACAGACATCAATAATGGGGCACTATTCCTCCTCTTACTGACCACAGGCGTTGTAATCTTTTTTCACCATTGACCACCAAGCCTGAGACATTGTTTACGTCCAGTGATGCTGGGGAATTTTCTTCTCCCACTGGCCACAGTACAGCCCCCCTAAAGTCTGAAGGACCATAAACTGGCCCCCTTGGTTAGAAAATACAGAGACCCTTGCAATATTGCCTTGAATTTTACAGAAAATTACCATGCTGTAGATTGAAATGAAAAGGTCATTTTTGATAACAATAAATTACAACATAACTTCCTTAGAAACTGTATATACCTCTGTTATTTTTATTTAATTTTGTTACATTTGTTCCACAAAAATTTAATTACCCTTTAGGTTTGCTTTGTTTTAAATCTTCTAAACTAGAGACAGTGCATATACCCAGGGGTTGGATACTGTGCCCCACAATGAACAATGAGAGAAGCTTTACTTCTGTGTATAGTTTGTAATATATAGTGCCTTGAAAAAGTATTCATACCCATCAACATTTTCCACATTTTGTCATGTTACAACCAAAAATGTAAATATATTTTATTGGGATTTTATGTGATAGATTAATACAGAGTGGCACATAATGGTGAAGTGGAAGGAAAATGATAAATGGTTTTCAAATTTTTTTTACAAATAAATATCTGAAAAGTGTGGCGTGCATTTGTATTCAGCCCCCTTTACTCTGATAACTCTAACTAAAATCTAGTGAAACCAATTGCCTTCAGAAGTCACCTAATTAGTAAATAAAGTCTACCTGTGCATAATTTAATCTCAGTGTAAATACAGCTTTTCTGTGAAGCCTTCAGAGGTTTGTTAGAGAACCTTAGTGAACAAACAGCATTATGAAGGCCAAGGAACACACCAGACAGGTCAGGGATAAAGTTGTGGAGAAGTTTAAAGCAGGGTTAGGTTATAAAAAAATATCCCAAGCTTATAACATCCCAAGGAGCACTGTTCAATCCAGCATCCAAAAATGGAAAGAGAATGGCACACCTGCAAACCTACCAAGACATGGCCATCTACCTAAACTGACAGGTCGGGCAAAGAGAGCATTCATCAGAGAAGCAGCCAAGAGGCCCATGTAGGGTTGCCACCTCATCCCTTTAAACCCGAACATATATGAATTACACAGGTTCTGAGGCTAATTTAATGCAGATAAGGCACCAAGTGAGTTTAATTACCACCTTAAGCAGCCATAGAACCTGTGCAATTAATATGTGTTCGGTTTTAAAGGGATGAGGTGGCAAACCTAGGCGCATGGTAACTCTGGGGGAGCTGTAGAGATCCTCAGCTCAAGTGGGAGAATCTGTCCACAGGACAACTATTAGTCGTGCACTCCACAAATTTGGCCTTTATGGAAGAGTGGCAAGAAGAAAGTCATTGTTGAAAGAAAGCCATAAGAAGCCCCGCTTGCGGTTTGCGAGGAGCCATGTGGAGACACAGCAAACGTGGAAGAAGGTGCTCTGGTCAGATGAGACCAAAATGAAACTTTTTGGCCTAAAAGCAAAACACTATGTGTGGCAGAAAACTAACACTGCACATCACCCTGAACACGCCATCCCCACCGTGAAACATGGTGGTGGCAGCATCATGTTGTGGAGATTCTTTTCTTTAACAGGTACAGGGTAGCTGGATGGAGTCAAATACAGGGCAATCTTAAAAGGAAACCTGTTAGAGTCTGCAAAAGACTTGAGACTTGGGAGGTTCACCTTCCAGCAGGACAACGACCCTAAATATACAGCCAGAGCTACAATGGAATGGTTTAGATCAAAGCATATTCATGTATTAGAATGGTCCAGTCAAATTCCAGACCTAAATCCAATTGAGAATCTGTGGCAAGACTTGAAGATTGCTGTTCACAGACACTCTCCATCCAATCTGACACAGCTTGAGCTATTTTGCAAAGAAGAACGGGTAAAAATGTCACTCTCTAGATGTGCAAAGCTGGTAGAGACATCCCCAAAAAGACTTGCAGCTGTAATTGCAGTGAAAGGTGGTTCTACAAAGTATTGACTCTGGAGTAGAGCTGCACAATTAATCGTTAAAAAATCGTGATCTCGATTCACCTCCCCTGACGATCTCTCCTGCTGAGTTTGACGATTCTTTCATATAAACAAGTGGAGAGATTATCTGCTCACTCAGCTGTCAAAAGAAAACATCCAGGCATTCTGCCAAGTTTAGAACTTGAAACATTGTATCTAACTTCCTTCTTAGATCAAAGGGATAGAACTTCTCTGTGTAAACAAATAACCTGGGCAATCTGCCAAGCTTTAAACAACCTGTAAATGCAGGAAGTTTAACCACTTAAAGTCTAAATCTTTTTCTGACACTTCTTTCTTAAGTTAAAATCAATATTTTTTGTTAAAAAAAATTACTTGGAACCCCCAAACATTAGAGATAAAATATATATATATTTATTTATTATAATATTTTATAATATGGAATAAAATGGCAATTGCTGCAATATTTTATGTCGCACTGTATTTGCCCAGCAGTCTTTCAAATGCAATTTTTTGGGAAAAAATACACTTCAATAAATAAAAAAAAAGAAACAGTAAAGTTAGCGCAATTTTTTTTGTTTTAATGTGAAAGATGATGTTACGCCGCGAGAATCGTGAGAGAATCGTGATCTATCCTCTAAGCAAAAAAATCGTGATTCTCATTTTAGCCAGAATCGTGCAGCTCTACTCTGGAGCTGAATACAATTCCATGCCACACTTTTCAGATTTGTATTTATAAAACATTTTGAAAAACATTTATCTTTCCACTTCACAATTATGTGCCACTTTGTGTTGGTCTATCACATAAAATCCCAATAAAATACATTTACATTTTTGGTTGCAACATGACAAAATGTGGAACATTTCAATGGGTATGAATACTTTTTTAAGGCACTGTATATCCATGTAGCAGCTGTATTAGCTTAATACATATGCAGGTCCTGTTTCCTGCTTAGCAGAACTGAATACTGTTTGTATTTCTCTGCTCTTCTAGGGGCAAGCCTGTTTGTCTGAGAGTCAGTGTAATCAAAAACAACAAAAATGAAAGTCACATTACTAAAACTAAATCTAATTCTAAAAATTACTTTAGAATAATAACTTAAATATGTACTAATGGAAACTGCGCTAGAGTTTCACTAAACTGCAATAGCATGAATAATGTGTTCTTAAGTGATCCTTATCTACTCTATTTTATTATCTCGCTCCAGAATCTGGGCACACCCCTAACTCTGCGGAGAGACGGCTCCATGGGTTGGCCAGTGATCTGCAGAGCTGCTCAGGCTGGCTGAGGTGCATTAGCTCCCAGGAGGGAAAGTATCATTTTTTTTCAGCACATATTTTAAATTAGTATTGCAATGTCACATCAAGATTTTACCGTTTATCTAAAAAAAAAAAATAAATAAATAAATAAAAACATTGAAATTAACTAACATACTCTTTAAGGCCCCATTCACACTAGCGCGTTTTTTGATGCATTTTGCATTTTGCAGAAATGCACGGGAATTTTTTAACATGGGTTCCTATGGAACATGTTCACATCAATGCTTTTTTGTATCTCTGCGTTTTTGGAAAGGGTCGGGGACTTTTTTTCATGCAAAAAGCAGCGTTTTGCATGTAATGGTTTTCAATGGACAAGCATCAAAAACGCAAGTGCACCGTTTTTGCAGCGTTTTTGATGCGTTTTTGGTGCGTTTTTGGTGCGTTTTTGCCGTTTTTTGTTTTTTTTTTTGTAATTTTTTTTTTTTTTTGTAATTTTTTTTAAGACTGTAAAAAAAATGAAAAAAAAAAAAAAAAAACGCAAATCGCGGCAAAAACGCGGCAAAAACGCGGCAAAAACGCTGCTCAAAAACGTGGCAAGCATGAAAAAAAAACCTCCAAAAACGCTCAAAAGCAACATGCATAGGTGTGAATCGAGCCTTAGAGTTTAAACCAAACCATCCCTTTCCCTTCTTCATGATATTATGGGCAGTCAGGCTCCATTCACACTAGCGCGTTTTTTGATGCATTTTGCATTTTGCAGAAATGCATGGGAAATTTTTAACATGGGTTCCTATGAAACATGTTCACATCAATGCATTTTTGTACCTCTGCGTTTTTGGAAAGGGTCAGGGACTTTTTTTCATGCAAAATGCAGCGTTTTGTATGTAATAGAATTCAATGGACCAGCATCAAAAACGCAAGTACAGTGTTTTTGCAGCGTTTTTACATCGTTTTTGATGCGTTTTTGGCGTTTTGTTTTTTTTTAGACTGTATACAGTCTAAAAGAAACTGTAAAAAAAAAAAACGCAACACGCCGCAAAAACGCTGTAAAAACGCTGCAAAACTGCTGCTCAAAAAACGTGGCAAGCATCACAAAAAACACTGCAGAAACGCTCAAAAGCAACATGCATAGGTGTGAATCGAGCCTCAGTGAATGCTGGCAGTTTATAGGGCTAGATTCACACCTATGCATTTTTAGTGCTTTTTGCATTTTGCAGATTTGCACTACAGTCCATTTAACATGGTTTCCTATGGAACACGTTCTGTAGTACAAAACTGCAAAATGCAAAAAGCACTAAAAATGCATAGGTGTGAATGCAGCCTAAGACTATGAGAGTAAAGGCTGCTGGTGGAAATGTAATCTAATTTACTTGGCAGCCTTTCATTGCAGGTTTCTGTGAAAGAGGAACGTCTTTCCCCTGTGTCCCTCTGTGGTCTTTTGTTTTTCGGTCTGTTCATTCCTTTTATCCTGAATTAACATAATCACCCATCCAGCAAATCTAGCTTTGTTCTCCTTGACTCTCCTGCTCTGCTGCCGCAGACTGGGTCCCGGGCCATCTTCCTCTCTAATGTCATCTGGAGCTAGTTGTCTCTTTTAGGGGTAGGGCGGAGTTAAAAAATAGGCAGGATGAACTATTCGTGTATGTGTTCACTGTGGCTGTCAGAGTGGTCAGATGATCCTGATCAACAGGACAAAGTTAGTTTGCGGAGTCAAGTTCCACTTTAGCACCCAACTCTAGTATGGGCACCCACAAGACTTTTGGCACCTTTCTTTTCAGAAGCCTCTCCTTCACCACAACCATTCTTTTGTTCAGTGTATTATATACAGTACAATGCCTTGAAAAAGTATTCATACCCCTTAAAATTTTCCACATTTTGTCATGTTACAACCAAAAACGTAAATGTATTTTATTTGGATTGTGAAGTGGAAGGAAAATGATAAATGGTTTTCAATTTTTTTTTACAAATAAATATCTGAAAAGTGTGGCATGCATTTGTATTCAGCCCCCTTTACTCTGATACCCCTAACTAAAATCTAGTGGAACCAATTGTCTTCAGAAGTCAGCTAATAAAGTAAATAGAGTCCACCTGTGTGTAATTTAATCTCAGTATAAATACAGCTGTTCTGTAAAGCCCTCAGAGGTTTGTTAGAGAACCTTAGTTAACAAACAACATCATGAAGGCCAAGGAACATACTAGACAGGTCAGGGATAAAGTGGTGGAGAAGCAGAGTTAGGTTATAAAAAAAAATCCCAAGCTTTGAACATCTCACAGAATGGAAAGAGTATGGCACAACTGCAAACCTACCAAGACATGGCCGTCCACCTAAACTGACAGGCCGGGCAGGGAGAGCATTCATCAGAGGAGCAGCCAAGAGGCCCATGGTAACTCTGGAGGAGCTTCAGAGACCCACAGCTCAGGTGGGAGAATCTGTCCACAGGACGATTAGTCGTGTACTCTACAAATCTGACCTTTATGGAAGAGTTGCAAGAAGAAAGCCATTGTTGAAAGAAAGCCATAAGATGTCCTGTCTGCAGTTTGCGAGAAGCCATGTGGGGGACACAGCAAACATGTGGAAGAAGGTGCTCTGGTCAGATGAGACCAAAATTAAACTTTTTGGGCTAAAAGCAAAATGCTATGTGTGGCGGAAAACTAACAGTACACATCACCGTGAACACACCATCCCCACCGTGAAACATGGTGGTGGCAACATCATGTTGAAGGTGCTTTACCTCAGCAGGTACAGGGAAGCTGGTCAGAGTTGATGGGAAGATGGATGGAGCCAAATATAGGGCAATCTTAGAAGGAAACCTTTTGCAGAGTCTGCAAAAGACTGGAGACTGAGGGGGAGGTTCACCTTCTAGCAGGACAACGACCCTAAACATACAGCCAGAGATACAATGGAATGGTTTAGATCAACGCATGTGCCTGTGTTAGAATAGCCCAGTCAAAGTCCAGACCTAAATCCAATTGAGAATCTGTGGCAAGACTTGAAAATTGCTGTTCACAGACACTCTCCATCCAATCTGACAGAGCTTGAGCTCTTTTGCAAAGGAGAATGGGCAAAATTTTCACTCATTATGGTAGATACATGCCCAAAAAGACTTGCAGCTGTAATTGCAGCGAAAGGTGGTTCTACAAAGTATTGACTCAGGGGGCTGAATACAAATACACGCCACACTTTTCACATATTTTTTTGTAAAAAAAATTGAAAGCCTTTTATCATTCCACTTCACAATTATGTGCCACTTTGTGTTGGTCTATCACATAAAATCCCAATAAAATACATTTATGTTTTTGGTTGTAACGTGACAAAATGTGGAAAATTTCAAGGGATATGAATACTTTTTCAAGGCATTGTATACTTACCTTTTTTAACTGTCTTAGGACCAGCCATGTGATGTATGGGGTCCTGTTAATCTCCTGGTCTTTTCTGGTATTGGTCAGTCCTAAATGCTGCAGAGGACTTTGTTCAGCATTTTGTCTAAGCGGTATTCTCCTGTAAGCCCAGTTTGATGTTGCTCCCCCAGGGGGTGTGTCCTTGACACCTCAAACTTACAGGAAGCCGATTGAATGACGTTTCACCCAAAAAAGGAATGCTGCAGGACAAAGCGGTGAGTCTACGAGGGACAGCACCAGGTAGGAAGTGAGTATTTCTGCTAGGGCTGCTCTTTCTATTTTAAGGAACCTTTGGCAATTGTATTGAAAGTTTTTTTTATTAAACTGAATTTGGTCTTTAAGTCCTGTGCAGTTGTGAACCAGGTGTGCTTCCATTAAAAAAAAATATGAATATACTCTTACAGTTCTTGACAGCAGTCAACCAAAATAGAGCTCAATGAGGCAGATGGATCATCTTTGTGTATATAGACGTCACATACACTTTAGTTTGATGTTAATTTTGTTTTACAATAACGCACAAAGTATCAGGGAAAAGCCAGAGAAATCAGCAAGGAGTGGAGTGCCTCTCACGTCACCTGTAGGTCCTGGCCGATTAGTCTATGAAATTCTATCTTAAGATGATGTTAAACAATAGAAAAAGAAAAACAACCATCTGGCTGATCTCTGTGCAGGTCTGGAAATCCTGACCGTTGTCTCGGTATTGGTCTCCTATAATCATCACACTTTAGCTGAGCTGTTATTGGGCAGAGCAGAGATTTCTCTTGGAGAAGAAAGGAAACAGATGATTTATCGGACAGCATGCTACATGAGATAATATTGACAGATACATGGACAGACTGTTTACATGGGCTGCCCTGAGCTGGCCTTTATCTCACTGTAGTTAGCTGGAAGAGGGAATTAGAAGACTGAAATGTTGTTCTTGGTCTGTAATTTCTAATGATATCATCAGCTTGCTTCATATTCCTGGCTTCTCTATTATGCTGCATGAGCTCCTGCTGGAGGGCAATAGGAGGACATTGAGGCTGAGTTGTCATCAAATGAAAGGGACATGGAGGGTATTGTCCATAGGAACCTGTCCGATACCTACTTTTATCGGATGACCTGAATTAGACAGAATACAACGAATGACATCCTTTGCTATTGGTATGTCATCTAACTTTCTTTCTTTTGGTCTTTGTATTTCAATTTCAAGCTCTTTATATTACAACACTCTATAAAGATGCCAAGGCTTTGCAACCAGGTTTTAGAGCAGTTATTCTCAACCAGGGTTCTGTGAAACACTAGCGTTCCTCTAGGGGTTGCTAGGGATTCCTTGAGCTGTAGCTGATTGACTTCCTAGTTGATGGCTCCTGCATAGTTCCAGGATCAACATCACAAGGCAGAGCCAGTACCATGACACCAATAATCTTTTCATCTGTCTTTAAGGGTGACATTCTGATCACTACTGTACGCTACATGCCAAGGTGCAAGAAACCATGACCCCCACTGTAAGGGGCGTTTCCCATTTGACCCATGATGAACTGGATTTATAAGGGTTCTCCGAGACCTCAAAATTATTGAGGGATTACAAGTTTGCAAAGGCTGTTTTGGGTGTAGGGCTTACCCCTAAAGAAGCTGCTTGTGTTGGGTCTTCTGTTGTGTGCCTGCGACTCTGCTAGCAGCTCTGTACTCTCTAAAAATGCCTGCTTGGACCGAGGATATAGATGCAGACACCTGTGCATAAAAATACCCCCACATACAGCAGCACATATGTACTAGAAAATGACAGACACGTTTAAGTATTTGTTTTTACAAATGAAGTATCATTTATTTAAATTGTAAACTGGTATGAGCAAGAAGAGCTATACTGGGGTATATCAGGAAGGAAGGTTATATTGAAATGGGTTGACCATCAAAGATGATAACGCAGCAGTTTATGATCAAACATTAGCAAACAGTAAAATTGTGATGATTAACTGGAATTATTAGCAAGCTGTAAACAGTGAACTCTTAGTAATTCACCACTTTTCTTTAATTTACAGAGGGTGGTCACTGCAGCAACAGTCAGTAATCCCCATGTACTAAATCTTATGCTGGCCAGCTTGTTGGGGCCCAAAACCTTGTGTTGGAGCGCGCTAGGTATTGTCCCTTTTTAGAGTTGGTGCATGCAAAAGTCCAGTGTTCCTAGCTGGCGAGCCTGTCCCTGTGCAGTGTAAGGCACAAATGCCTTACTCTGGTGGTATCCTCAGCATGTGGCTCTTTACTACACAGCAGGCTCCCCACAGTCCAGGTCCTGATCCAAGGCTCAAGGATAGCATCTGCTCTGCTTCCCCTGTGTTCAGATAAAGATGCCCAGCTTACTGCTCTCACTGCACACAGGTGGGTTATGGTCTATATCAGTGCTGTTCTCCCAGAAGAAAGAGAGCTTTTTTTCTCTTTCAACTCTGGGAAATTGCTGCTGTTCCTTCCCTTTAATATCTCTCTATTGGGAATTGTAGTTTTCCAGTCAGCCTGTGGTATAGCTCAGTCCCTCCTGCAAACTAGACTTCCCACAATCCTTCATGATTTTCCTTAGCATCTCTCTTGTAATTCATGTTCCCCCCGGCACCCTCTAGTGGCAGTGCTATGCTATGGGAGGTTCTTGAATAAATAAAAGATATTGGTACAGTTTACTGCAGAATTCACGTTTTAATGTTAAGTTCTCTTTTTTTTGTTTGCCATTTTTTCAGACAGTGCTGGTTGCCCAGCTGGACCGCACATGACTTCTCATATATGAAGGTTGCCACATCTGACCTTTTTCCTTTTTATTGTCTTTTTAAAATAACAAATGCAATCATCTAGGAGGTTGAATAAAAAGTTTAGTGCAGCATAATACTTTTGGTAGTAAAATAGTATGTTTGAATAGAGATGTACACATTAGACCAAAAAGAGGGGCAACTGAGGGTGCATGAGAGACCAAGGGATTTGGTCTCTCATGACAGTCCCTCCAAACAAGGGACAGTTGGGAGCTATGGTGAAGGCAGAGACCACCAAGCATAGAGTATTTTAAGAATTAGGTCAGCAGTGGAGGAGGTCTCAGTACTGGTTCCTCCAAATATTAGCACTTCCAACAAACAGAGAGAAGGCACACTACAAATGTACAACCGGATCACAGGGAAGACTGTAGAATGGTACAGGTTCATGGTTAGATATGACGTTTTTTGTGAAACATCTGCTCATCTGTGGTCAACCTAAAGATCTCTTTAGCAAGAGAAAATGTGTGCCTGTTCACAAATAACTGTCACATTCATTAAAGGCAGATCTAGGCAAATATAAATGACACACATTAAAGCACAACTTCAGTCCGCCTCCCAGGTGCCCCCCCCCCCCCACACACACACACACTCGGACGCCATCATTTTCGCGCAGCCTTTGGGTCCTGGCAGTGCCCATCAGTACAGCTTTGCACACTTAGGTGATTTTCCACACTTGTGCAAAGATAAGAAAGGTTTCAGACTCCCCTGGTAGCAGTCTTTGTGTATGCATGGGAAACCCTATATGTGCAGATGGCCGGGGAAACATGCTCTCTGGGGACCAGAGCCCTGCAGCACATCTGTGCAGGGACTTGGGAGAGATTGAAAGCGAGTTGAAAGTGCCACTTTGCAGCACAAATAAATGACTACAAAAAAGAAAAAAAGTATATTTGTATTGCCTGGTACACATGGGCTGAACGAAAAAAAAACCTGAAGAGCTCTGGAGGAGCTCGCTGTACTAACTATCCAATGTTAGTACATTGATCTTCCCGCTGACAGGGGGACTGCCCCCACTAGAGCACCGGTCAGCGCTGGCAGCCATTGGATGCTGATCAGATGCTGGTTTTCCAGCATGCCCGTTTGATTGCCTCATACATATATGACATACACAAAGTTTGAATAAAGTAAACAGTCTTAACAAAAAACTTACTTATTTTCATGCAAAAAGTAATGGCCATACAAATGAAATACAATCATCTTGTGCAAATTCCACCCATAATTTCATCTTTGCTGCAATGGCTACAGTCCTGCATCATAAACAACATTTGGTTTTTCTTTTTTCTAGCTCCGTGTACCTTGTTACTAGGGTGTCTTGTTTTTTATTCCTCCTTTGGTGCCGTGGCGATGTACGTCTGCGGTGCCTCTGCTCCTGGGAGATGTGTGTCATCGTTCCCAGGAGTCAGTGGGCATCGCTGCCTGTTTGTATGGCGCTACGCCCAGTGTGTAATGCGCAATGCGCATGTGCGAGATCGGGAGGTGCATGCTGGGTAGCCAGCCGCACCTTATCCCGGAAAACAGTCCTAGTGGGTTTCAGATGCCCACAATCAAGATGGAAGCTCTCAAGGAGAAAAAGGTTAGTTAAAAAAAAAAGATGTACTAGAACGGCGGATTTTGTAACAACATTCCTTTACAGAATGTAATTAATAACAGCAGAATGAGTGCCTTAAAAATATAAAAATAAAATATGTGGGTGGAACTCCGCTTTAAACAAAACAATTTTAATTTTGCCCAAATCTACTTCTACTACTACTACTGCTACTACTACTACTACTACTACTACTACTACTACTAAAGCGCTGCGTAAATTGATGGCGCTATATAAGTACCTGAAATTAAAAAAAATATATATATATATATATATATACTACTAGAAAATGAGAATTAGCACTTGCTGTTATGGAGTGGCACAAAATGTTTGATTAGACTATACAAATTTAAATATAGGCCAACAGCAAGCCAAGAGATGGTTGGCGGTCAGCACTATAAGCAGTGTAGGGTGTGTTTTCTTTATTTCTTTCAATTGGAAACCATTGATTGGGACAAGAAGGAGGGCTGTATAGTGAATGTAAATGGTATTTTTTATCTGACCCTCACTGACCCCCTGAAACTCATCCGTGGACCCTACATTAAGAAGCCCTGCTCCAGGTGGAAGTTCTTAATAGCAGTTATTGTACCTGTTAATGGGCTAGTCATATTTATCTTGTTTTTGGCTTGAGTTCTACTTTACGTGAAATTAATAATTCTATATCTTCCATGAAATTTCCGGTCTTACAAAGCTTAGATTTATAGATCTCTGCTGAAATAAAGCACTTGTGACTGCCTGTCATGTGTGCGCACAGGTTCCTCATGCTGGATGTTTTCTTTTTTTGCAGATGGTGGGACGACACTTGTATTCTGGGAGTGTGGACCGAACAGCGAAATGCTGGTTGCCTGACACTGGTGAATGCGTCCGGACATACAAGTCTCACAAGCACAGCGTTAGCACTTTGAAATGCCATGCTGGAATATGTAAGTCACAGCTATATCCACAATCAGACTAATTGCATTGTAGCCCTATACACATATAAGCAATGATATGGAAACTACAGGTGCTATATGGAAGTCTGATAAAGGGTCAGTCCACCCAGACGTTAGATTTATCATTATATGATCTTCCCCAGTTTTTTATATATGGTTACTGGTTCAGTGGCCCTCATAACTACAAACATTTAAAGGTTTGTACATAGACTAATTGTATGGGAAGTCGTGGTGAGTGCAGAACTGTGATATGTACTCCGCTGTTTATATCTGTGTGACACAAGGTTGCTATGTCACTATGTGCATGAATGATCAAACTACATTGCAGTTAATTAAAATGATCAAGGCATCTGGTATACAAAGGCCACTGAGCTGCTTTTGCTTTAGCAACCAACTTGTTATAGTGATACAAAATTTAAAACTGAGAATAAAAGATGTTCAAAAATGAAGACAAGAAATATCTCTAATCATAAATGTTTGGTTCTCTATTTCTTGTTTCTAAAGCAGGTTATAAAATGAAATAGTTGGAATGGTCAGCACAGGTTGTTGCCCTCTGGAAACGTAATGGGCTCATTGATGAAACAACAATGAAGCAAAACCTACCCTTCTCCTTTTCACCACACCAATCCCAAGATCAAAAGTGTCAACTTACTATAGGGACTAAAACATCAAGTCCTATTCAGGGATGAGCTCAGGTGTGTATGGATTGGTGTCTGAACCCACCTGAGCAAGCCCGCCAGGAAGCTGTCACTGTACTGTGCCAGTCATAAGCGGCCAAGGCACTCCCTCACCCCAGCCGCACATATACACACCCATTGTATATGGGAATAACCCGGCCACAGATGATTGGCCCAGTGCAGTAAGACTAGGATCTGACACACCTGAGCTCATTACTAGTCCTATTAGCTTTACATAAACCCAATCATTAAAATGTTATATAAGATTTAACATGGTAATATTATTTAAAAAAACATTTTCAATATTTAAATGTGCAACTTTGATTTAAATAACACAAGGTGAACCTTGGTATACGTATTTTGTTCAGAGACTTCCTGTTCCAAGGTGACCACATTGTGTTCCTAATAATAAATGAGCAATATCACCCAGTACATCTAAGAATTTGTAAACTGCAATATACAGATGGTACTATGGTATTTGTAGGTCCTCCTGAGTCGCCATGTCTGTTCAAATGTAAATTGTATGTACTGTATGGTGTTGGTTTTCAATTTTGAACCCTGACAGCTCAAAGACTGGGGACTTTAAAGGTGGGTGGTCTCTCAAAGAAACATTTACACTAACATCTTAAAAACAAAACAGCTTTATTTTGTAAGTACTTCAAAAGTATTTTGAGGATATATGAACCCCTTTTCCTAGAACAGATAGCAAAGTTGTTCAAAACTTAATATGGGACATAAACCCCAATTCAAGTAAAGATACACAAATCCTTAATCCCAACACTTATAACTGATGGTACAAAATATGTCACTATCTGAATTTGATCCGATAGAGTGTTGGTGTAGATCAATATAATTTTAAGCAGAGCAAATGCCAACGCGTTTCACCCAGAATGGGCTTCCTCAGGGAAACAGTGGGGTTATGTTCTGTAGATTCCAGTTATATCTGTGGTATGCCCGACTGTATCCAGATCAGCCTGGGGTGCCTTTAGATGTCTTCAGGGGTGCCTTGGCAAAATACCTAGAAATTGCCCAACAACTGTATACAAGCCAGCGGTTGAATCAAGCCTACCTATAAGTTACACAAAGCCACAGATTTTCAATGTGCACCATTACAGCCTTCCAGCTGCTGGTCCTAACAACCACTGATGTAATCGGTTGATAAAAAGGACGTCGGGCACCTACCCCTCTCCTTTAGCACCAGGGCTGAGTGAGGGAGATAAACCGAGTGAGAAGAGAAATATAAGAGAAATATTGGAATACTAAATCAGTACCAGTGTGCAAGGATGTATTTGCTTTGGAAGAATAAATCACCACTAATGTTGGGTGTCATAAGCATGTGGATGTTGCAAAACTATTAGTTTTGTTTTTTCAATTTTAGAATGGGGTGTCTCGAGATTGTGTGGAATTTTAAAGGATGCCTTGCCTGAAAAAAGGTTGAGAAACACTGATCCAGATCACATATCAATAATAACCAAGAAACACCTTCAGTAAAGTAATTTGCTCATTATAGAAGGAAATCCTCAACAATTGTCCTCCACAAGTATATTAAAGGGCCAACTGTCTATCAAATTTTCACACACCAGGAAATTTACAGTGCCTTGCCAAAGTATTCACCCCCTTGGCTTTTTACCTATTTTGTTACATTACAGCCTTTAGTAAAATGTTTTTTTAAATCTGAATTAAATGTGATGGATCAGAACACAATAGTCTAAGTTGGTGAAGTAAAATGAGAAAAATATATACATTAAACTATTTTTCAGAAATAAAAAAATAATTGGCATGTGCGAATGTATTCACCCCCTTTGTTATGAAGCCCATAAAAAGTGCAACCAATTGCCTTCACATAATTAGTGAAATGATGTCCACCTGTGTGCAATCTAAGTGTCACATGATCTGTCATTACATATACACACCTTTTTGAAAGGCCCCAGGGGCTGCAACACCTAAGCAAGAGGCACCACTAACCAAACACTGCCATGAAGACCAAGAAATTCTCCAAACAAGTAAGGGACAATTTTGTTGAGAAGTACAAGTCAGGGTTAGGTTACAAAAAAATATCCAAATCTTTGATGATCCCTAGGAGCACCATCACATCTATCATAACCAAATGGAAAGAACATGGCACAACAGCAAACCTGCCAAGAGATGGCCGCACACCAAAACTCACGGACTGGGCAAGGAGGGCATTAATCAGAGAGGCAGCACAGAGACCTAAGGTAACCCTGGAGGAGCTGCGGAGTTCCACAGCAGAGACTGGAGTATCTGTACATAAGACAACAATAAGCTGTACGCTCCATAGAGTTGGGCTGTATAGCAGAGTGGTCAGAAGAGAGCCATTACTTTCAGCAAAAAACAAAATGGCACGTTTGAGTTTGCGAAAAGGCATGTGGGAAACTCCCAAAATGTATGGAGGAAGGTGCTCTGGTCTGATGAGACTAAAACTGAACTTTTTGGCCATCAAAGAAAATGCTATGTCTGGCGCAAATCCAACGCATCACATCACCCAAAGAACACCATCCCCACAGTGAAACATGGTGGTGGCAGCATCATGCTGTGGGAATGTTTCTCTGCAGTCAGGACTGGGAAACTGGTCAGAGTTGAGGGAAAGATGGATGGTGCTAAATACAGGGATATTCTTGAGCAAAACCTGTACCACTCTGTGTGTGATTTGAGGCTAGGATGGAGGTTCACCTTCAAGCAGGACAATGACCCCAAACACACTGCTAAAGCAACACTTGAGTGGTTTAAGGGGATACATGTAAATGTGTTGGAATGGCCTAGTCAAAGCCCAGACCTCAATCCAATAGAAAATCTGTGGTCAGACTTAAAGATTGCTGTTCACAAGCGCAAATCATCCAACTTGAAGGAGCTGGAGCAGTTTTGCAAGGAGGAATGGGCAAAAATCCCAGTGGTAAGATGTGGCAAGCTCATAGAGACTTATCCAAAGTGACTTGGAGCTATGATAGCCACAAAAGGTGGCTCTACAAAGTATTGACTTTAGGAGGATGAATAGTTATGCACATTGACTTTTTCTGTTATTTTGTCCTAATTGTTGTTTGCTTCACAATAAAAAAAACAAAAAAAAAACAAAAAAAACATCTTCAAAGTTGTGGGCATGTTCTGTAAATTAAATGATGCAAATCCTCAAACAATCCATGTTAATTCCAGGTTGTGAGGCAACAAAACACGAAAAATGCCAAGGGGGGGGGGGGAATACTTTTGCAAAGCACTACAGCTGCATCATAACCATCCAGGTTTTAAGTCCAGAACATGAAGGATTGTGACTTTCTCCTTCAATGTCTTGGTTCGCATAGCACGCCTTTCAAAGTAGTGTGTACTTTTATTGCAGTGCAAAATTGGTTATGAATAAAGTGACACTAAACAATATCCCTGTTCACCAAAAATAATCCGTACACTTTCACTATATAATAGCCCTGTAATCTATTTTTTGGAAATTGTTTCCAAGGCCAGCCATACACGGTTCAAGTCTTGGCCGGTTCAGCAGGAACCAGGCCGAGAGCTGAACCATTAGTGGGCAGGCTGAATGCACCAGCCTGATGGATTCGCTTGTGATTATCGCAAGTGGCTGCTATAGCTGCTAGTGTTAATCACTGTCTTCTCCCAGCAGGGATGGCTTTTCCCACCTGCCCCTGCAGCCAGGAGAAGGCAAGGTCTCGGCTGGAGGGATTCCCCTGTCACCACTGTCTGTGTTGATGGGAAAATCGAGCCATTTTCTTTCCTGCAACCCATGTTTGCAGGAAAGAAATTTGCTTTGTGTATGGTTTAGGCCTTCTGGTTTTTTTTTTTTGCCCCCTTGTTATGTCCTCTGTGGGCTTCTAAACTTCTCCTTTGGAAGGAGCAGAGCAGAGCACGTTAGTTGTGGGCATGTGCACTGCTCCATTCACACTGCAAATCCCATAGTCCATAGTCTATTGTTCATCTTGGGAGCAAGCAAGAGAAGGTGCTATGTTCCTACATACAGTGGAACTGCAGAGAACGAATGTAGCAACCCTCTAACAAGAAGTCAGATCACAGCACCAAAAAAAAAAAAAAATGGAGGTTTAAAGGTGGCTGAGAGCAACAGAAGGGACTTTTTAAAAAGAGTATACATAGTTGAAAAAATGTTCCTTTTTTATCAGAGTTTAGTGTCACTTTAAGTTTGCATTGCCTTTGCTACAGTTGTGTTTTGTTCACAAATGTGATATATGATCTTTGCTTTATTCTCTTTCCAGTATTTACAGGAAGCGGTGATACTTGTGCGAGGGCATTTAATACAAGGACCGGAGCTTTGCAACAAGTCTTCCCAGGACACACATTCATCATAAACTGCATTCAGGTGTGTGAGGACTCCTATGTGGATCCAGTGATGGAGAACCTGAAGATTGCAGGTTTTGCATTTTCTGGCTATGGAAGGCTCTTGCTCCTCATTCAGTCCGTGTCACATCAAAGCAGAATTCAGGATGACATTTTGGGGGGATTTAATTGCAGGTGTCATAGGCACTCTTTAGAACTCTGTCGGGCCTCCACACTGAGATTGTGAGTGTTTGCCTGATATTCATGTAGCTGTCAGAAACCGGTGCATGAATGTGTTGGGGGGCAGTCCTCAGGTCGGAGTGACAGGTTCTTAAGGTGGCAATAGAAACAACTACCTGAATTTGGCACACGTGTCAGTAATGTTACTGAAATTAGTGCTTGGCTGAGTTAGGTACAGGCAGTACTAAAGTGAGCTACCATCAGAAAAATGTCACTAAAGTTGTATGAAACCCTATTAAACACTCAGCATTTAGGTTAAAGCAGAGAGCACATTAAAACAAACATTACCCAGTAAAATATTTGTAAAAATTCTTACCAGAACACTTGCAGTTTACGACTATTAATGCTGCTGGTTCCTGCTCTCTCAACTCTGCCTCCCTGGTCTTCACAGGAAAGAGTTAACAGTGGACAATGCAGCCTAGAACCAGTCTGTTAGCTTGGAGAAGGGAGGAAGATAAAGGAAGAAGGGGCAGGGGAGTGCCTTACCATCCTAGGCTACAGGGCTGTCAGTTTCTATTGATGCACACACTGTGGGAGGCACAACTCTAGTCCCTGCATGCAAGGGTGGCACCATAGGATGCTGCAAGATAAAGGCGCCACCCTGAAACAGGAAGCCTGGAGCAGTGGCCATGGCTTAAACTAGAGCATAGGCAAAGATTAAAAGATAAAGAAGCTGCAAACTCAGTAAATTATTTAATCAGCTGCAGAAAGTGCTTAAAAAACTGAGGGTTTAACCCCTTGGGGCTGGCTGCAGCTGGCCCTTTAAGGGGTTTGCTATGCTGGGAGGTGAGACAGGGCTTATGGCCACGTGACCACCGTGATTGGCTGTCAGGGTGCTCACGTGATCGGGAAAGTCTTCCCGTGAGCCGCCGGTCACTGTGTCAGGAGTACACAAGGTGTGCACTCTCGGCACAGCACTGTCGATGCTATTGCACACACATATGCAGCCAAGAGGTTAAAGTGTCACTAAACCCACAACATTAAAAACTATCAATAAATGATATATTACATGCTGTTCATACTCACTCAGTCACTATGGGATTCATTTTCTGTATTCTGCAAAAAAACACTCTATTCATGTCCCCAATTCAGATAGAGATTTTGCAGAGCTGTGGTGGCAACTCTGCACATGCATTTCCTCCCTATTACATCTGAGCAGCCCATGTGACTATAGCGTCACACATATGGGCGTATACACAGTGGTAAATGACAGCCCACTCCCTCCCTCCTCCTCCATGCTCACTAACCAGATAAACACAATAGTGGTGGGTTATTACACATAGATTTATGGAGGAATCACCTCCCTTGTATTCTAAGACACAGGCTGGAGGGGTGTGACACAGCCTGTGACTGGTAGACATCCGCCCACACCTTGTTATTGCCAAAAAATAATAAAGATTTGATTTTAAATATATATTTGTATGACAATTTAAAACAGTTTATTGATATTATTTATTTTTTACTTTGTATTGCAAAGGCTGTTTTTCTTATTTTGAACATGAAACCAGCAGCAGAGGATCTGCTTATCCCTAGGTTCTTATCTCTGCTTTCTTGTGACCCACGTTTAAATAGGCTGCCATGCCTATGTTCGAAGAAAAAGGTGCATGCACCTTTCTCAAAACCTGTCCCGTAGGGATTTCCCTGCAGTTGCTGCACCTGCAAATGCGCTGTGTTTTTACATGTGTGGTTGTGGCATTCAGAATGAATGGCAGCCCCACGCGTTTTCTCACAGCAGCGCATTTCCTCTGCGGGTGGTTGCGGGTGCAGGAATCGCAGCAATTCCCGCACCCACAGCCACATTCATAGGTGTGAACCAAGCCTATGTTTCCCTGCAGATAGGCT
This sequence comes from Aquarana catesbeiana, assembly GCF_042186555.1. Classification (NCBI taxonomy): domain Eukaryota; kingdom Metazoa; phylum Chordata; class Amphibia; order Anura; family Ranidae; genus Aquarana; species Aquarana catesbeiana. The sequence continues at coordinate 97,358,475 of NC_133328.1, forward strand.
GGGAAAGATCTGGGCCACGTGACAGCTGTATATCGATTAGGAAAAAGATACTTAGATGTTTTTTACAGTACCATCATCCATAAACAGAAATAGAAGGGACAGTGCAAATTAAACAGTGTGTGTTTAGTATCACTTAAAGTGGTTGTAAACCCTAGGACAAAAAAAAAAAACCTGCAAGACAAAGGCATAATGAGCTAGTATGCATAGCATACTAGCTTATTATGAATTACTTACCTGAGATCGAAGCCCCTACAGCCATCCTCGTACACCACTCCGGCGCCTGACATCGCTCCCAGGGTTACTCCCGGGTTTTGCAGGTTCCGGAGCCGCGATTGGCTGGAGCCGCGATGACGTCACTCCCGCGCATACGCGCGGAAGCCGCCGGTAATGGCACACTCACTGAAGCAACGGCACGTATGCGCCATTGCTTAACTTTGCATCAGAGCGCATGTGCCGATGATGTCGGCACATGCAAATACAGGGGATATCTCCTAAACCATTCAGGTTTAGGAGATATCCAGGGTAGCTACAGGTAAGACTTATTATAGGCTTACCTGTAGTAAAAAGTGTGTTGTAAAGGTTTACAACCACTTTAATGCTTTATTGAACTCCCTAGTTTGTGTTTAGTCTCTGGAGGAACATTCACTCATTATTGTCCTGTGATTTTTGTTTGCAGATATATGACAATGTTTTATACACGGCTTCTCATGATGGAACTCTTAGAGTCTGGGATATAAAGGAAATCTGCTCTCAGAACAAGCACCAGAAGAAGACATCAGTGCGGAGTAAACTCTCTCAGAAAGGAAGCTTGCCTCACCTCTTCCATAATAAAGTAGGCTGCTCACCAGAGGAGAATGATGACTGTGAACCAGTAGAATTGCTATAAAGGCTGGAAGGCTTTTTATTCTAGCAATACTGGAACTACTGCAATAACTGCCCACATGACTGCTATAGGACCCTGGGACAAATCGGGGGCCAAATGAAGTATCAGTGTGAGTCTTTCCTTTTATAGAGGTCCGCTTTGTGGTTCTGTACAGGTACCATAACCACTAAAGCAGCAAAGTACTTGTTAAATTTCATACCTTAGCACTTGCAGTTTACAATGTTTAATTCTGCTGGCTCCTGCTCTTTCAGGGCTGCTTCCCTGAACTTCCAGTCTTCCCAGGAAAGCGTTAACAATGGTCAATGCAGTCTCCAGTCAGTCTTGGAGAATAGAGGGGGGGGGGGGAGAAGGGAGGAAGAGCAGGTAAGTGTCTTGCCATCCCATGCTCTGGGGCTGTATGTTTCTATTGATGCACACAGTGGAGGAAGGCACAACTCTAGTCCCTGCATGCAAGGGTAGCTATATAGGCTGCTGCTGCAAAAAAGCAGCCACCCTGAAACAGGAAACATGGGTCAGTATCATGTAATGTCATGTTGTCATGTGACCTTAAAAAACCGTCAGCACCAGAAAAGCACAGCTTAAGGACCGCAAAAATGTCTGTTGCTTTAGCGGCGCTTCAGTGTGAAAGGGATCTTAAAGATAAAGAAGCTGTATACTCAGTGATTGAATCAGCTGCTGAAATTGATTAAAAATTGAGAGTTTAATATCACTTTAAAGCCTCGTACACACAATCAGATTTTCGAATGACCGTTCATCCATTTTTCGTTGCATGCTAGTCTCATATCGAAAGTGAAGAGGTTACTCACCATACAAAAATTTTCTTACGAAAGAATATAACTTCAGAAGTGATGTAATGTGTTGAATAGTTTTTGTATGCATTCTTTCGTTTCTGAGTATGCATAGTCTTGCTCTTGCGATTTTTTTGCAGACAAAAACCGTACTAATTAAACAAAAATTGGACGTTGAGTTCAAGTACGATAAAAATTTTATAGTCTGTACATCCAGGTTTATGGGACAAAAAAACCATAATCGGCTGTCGAAAGCATCATATTAACAATACGGAAATCAGAAGAACGTTCGTCTGATGAAATTTTACTTCCGATTTTCCTGTAGAGAGATTGTACAAGACTGTACAAGATTCACACATTTCAGACATTTTTCTAATTGGATAAAATTGAGAACAATGTGCAAATGCTGGGTAAAGGTTGTGTGAAAACATTTACACTGTGTGCACAATTATTAGGCAAGTTGTATTTTTGAGGATTCATTTCATTATTGAAAAACTACTGTGCTCTCGGTCAAACCAAAATGTTATTAAACCTCAAACCTGAATATTTAAGAAAGTGAGGTTTTGGCTTTCTCAGGAGAATATCTATGTGTGCAGAATTATTGGGCAACTATTAGTGTGCAGAATTATTATGCAACTAAATAAAAAACGAACATTTTCAATAACAGTCATAAGCCCTCCATTCATGGAGTCTGTCAGTTTCTTGATCTGTTGACGATCAACTTTTTGTGCAGCAGCAACCACAGCCTCCCAGACGCTATTCAGAGGGGTGGACTGTTTTCCTTCACCCTAAGGCCCCTTTCACACTGGGGCGGTGGGGGCGTCGGCGGTACAACAGCGCTATTTTTAGCGCTGTTGTACCGTCGTTCTTGCAGCGGTATTCGGCCGCTAGCGGGGCGGTTTTAACCCCCGCTGGCGGACGAAAAAGGGTTAAAATCCCTCATATAGCGCGGCTATAGCCGCGGTATTGCCGCGGTATAGCCGCGCTGTCCCATTGATTTCAATGGGCAGGAGCGGTGAAGGAGCGGTGAATACACCGCTCCTTCACCGCTCCAAAAAAGCGGTTTGCAGGACTTTTTTCACCGCCCTGCCTGCGCACCGCTTCAGTGTGAAAGCCCTCGGGCTTTCACACTGAACAAACAGCGGAGGCTGTTTAGGGGCAGTTTGCAGGTGGTATTTTTAGCGCAATACCGCCTGCAAACCGCCCCAGTGTGAAAGGGGTCTAATTCTCCAGTTTAAGAAGGGCTCACAAGTTCTCAATAGGGTCTAGGTCAGGTGAGGAAGGGGGGCCATGTCATTCTTTCATCTTTAAGCCCTTTACTGGCTAGCCATGCAGTGGAGTACTTTATGCATGCGATGGAGCATTGTTCTGCATAAATATCATGGTCTTCTTGAAAGATGCAGACTTTTTCCTGTACCACTGCTTGAAGAAAGTGTCTTCTAAAAACTGGCAGTAGGTTTGGGAGTTCATTTTCAGTCCATCTTCAAAAGGTCCAACTAGCTCATCTTTAATAATACCAGCCCATACCAGTACCTGGCCTTCACTTTGCTGGCGTCTGAGTTGAAGTGGAGCTCTGTGACTGTTACTGATCCAGCCATAGGCCTATCCATCTGGTCCATGAGTCACTCTCAGTTTATAAAACCTTTGAAAAATCTGTCTTCAGATATTTCTTGGCCCAGTCTTGATGTTTCAACTTATGTGTCTTGTTCAACGGTGGTCCTCTCAAATCTTTGGCAGTTAATTTGTGTCTTTTTTTCTCGACACGTTTATTGCGACCCAGTTGACTATTTGCAACAAAAAGTTTGATGGTTCTGTGATCATGCCCAAATATCTTAGCAATTTCAAGAGTGCTGCATCCCTCTGAAAGACTTTTTTGACTTCTTAGTCAGTTAAATTTTTTTTTGGGCCCATTTTGCCAGAGGAAAGTAGCTGCCTAATAATTATGCACACCTTGATATAGAGTGTTGATCTCCTTAGGCCACACCTCCCTCATTACACAAACACACATCACCTGATATGCTTGGAGTTGAACAATATGCATAAAAATGATAATTTGGTCAAAATACTCACTTGCCTAATAAATGTGCACACAGTGTATATAGACCTCTTAGTCACAGTCTCCTGGTAAAACGAGGCTGTGTATTTGAACACTATGGGCACCTCCACTGACCTAGTCATGTGACATCACAAAAGCCCTCCATGTCCAGGTTATTACTTGAAACTTCACTGCCAAGTCAAATCTAAGGCCCCATTTAGGGTCATTTTGCCCCAGTGCATGTGGCTCCAGCATTTAGCCATGGGCAGAGGGCCTATTAACTGCTATGAGACCCCATAGGGCTAGGACAGGGCTGGGTGGTGCACTCAGCAAAATCTATGTTAAGGGCAGTATGCACCTGGGAACTAATGCCCTAAAGGCAGACTTTCATTCCAGGCATCTACACTGGAGATCAAAATTAGAGAACAATTTATGAACACTTGATTTTTTCAGAAATAATGTAATCTTCATTCTCATTGCTCAACATTTAGTGGATTTTTTGTTGTGGCTATACTATGCCAATAGAACAGTGTTTTTCAAAATAACCAAGGCAACTCAACAAAAAAAAAACCTTTATTTTGTAGAAAACACAGTGATCAAATTAGAATACAGCAATGACTGTAGCACAGAGAAAGATTACAACAAAAATTTCTGAAGGTTACAACAATCAACAATTAGTGTACAGGCCCTTGCTTTGAGTGACTTCAGCACATCTGCAGCCATAGGACATCACTAGTCTCTTGCACTGCTCTGGTGTGATTTTTTTCCACTCTTCTTCCAGTCTCTTCCATAGTTCAGTGACTGAAGTGGGTTTCTTGGCCATAACTTTGTTGCAAAGGATTTTCCAGAGGTTTTCTATTAGGTTTAGATCAGGACTCTAGGCTAGTCATTTCATTATTGCAATGTTTTCAGCTTCAAGGAACTGCTTTACCCGTTTTGCTGTGTGACAGAGGGCAATGTCGTGTATGAAAATTGGTGGCCGATTGGGTGATGAACGTAGGGAAGAACGCGCATGTTATCGGAGAAGGTTCTAATAAACATTTGCATTCACTCTGCCATGTAGCTGTATAAGAGGCCCAACTCCTGCTGCAGAAAACATCCCCCAAACCATGACGCTTTCCCCTCCACCTTTCACTGACTTCTTTACACACTTTGGGTTCAGTCTTTCCACAGTTTGATGTTGAACATAATGTTTCCTATTGGACCCAAATAAATGAAACTTGCTTTCATCGCTAAAGTGAATTTTGGACCATTTCTCTTCTGTCTGTACACCATGCTCCTCAGCAAAGGTTAGTCTAGCCTTTTGATTCATTCTGCTAATGAGAGGTTTGGGCATTGCAGAGTGGGCTTTCAGTCCAAATTCTCTTAAAAAGCAAGACACTGTATGATGAGACAGATCCTTACTCTGTTCAGCATTGAACTGACGAAGCAATCCCAGCTGCAGTTTTGAACCAATTGCCCATTGAGATTCTCTGCATTATCCTGTCCTCTTGCATTTGTCTTTCGTGTACAAGCAGCCATCTTGGGGTACTTAAATGAGTTTGTGATGTTGTACAGATGCAATATTCAAGAAATCACAGATTTGGAACGACAAACTTCTCTTGCTATGGCTGAAAGGGCCATCCCTTTAGCTTCATCTGGACAACTTGTTGCTGGAAAGTTTCATTCCATTTAGAACAGCTCACCATCTTGCAAAGTCAGTGAAAACTGGAACGTTAGGCTGTCAGTTAAATAGGCTTTGTTAGATAATTAAATCAATTAGCACAAGGTTAGAGATTAACTCCAATAACTGGGAGGTATCTCAAAGTGTTCTCTAATTTTAATCAATGTTCTTTTTCAAACCTCATTTAAGTTTTTTATTCTGTGCTTTAAAATATATGTAACTCATTAAATATGCTTAAGAAAACTGCTCTTTTACTCTTGTTTAGATCATTTCAAATTTCTCTAATTTTGATCTTGGTGCATATGGCCCTAAACCTACATATTGTGAGTGCACCACCCAGCCCTGTCCAGCCACAGCAGCTGGCAAACTCTCATAGAGGCTGTGCTCTCTGCTTGAGGCTAAATACCCTCTGTGCATGGGGCCTAAGCCTTTTGGTGAATGTTATGGTACTTTCAGAACTACAAACGTCAGAAATGTGTTGGGAAAGAAATGTGTGTGCCTTCCTAGGAAAATAAATACACTTTAACCTGTTTGTGCAAACGATATGCTGTGCAATGTAGTGGACTATTTAAAGTCAACATTGTATATAAGTAGATTTTTAGCTGTTTTTTTTTTTTACCTCTTTGGACTGCAATGGTGTGATCCATGAGTACATGTTAGATGATCACTAGACTTTGTAATTATTATATTTCCTTCAACATTGATATGCTTAATATTTTCTTTTTAATGTGACAATAAGAGATGCAAATTAAAGTGTATATAAATCCTAACAGCAAACTTCTCTTATTTGCTTTCGTTTGTCTGTTATATATTCCATTGGAAGCGTAGTGTTATATCTGTTTGATGAGTTCACAAAAATACCTGTTTTCCTGATTGAGGGCAAGCGAGCATTATCATCCTAGGACTGGAAGTGGGTTACAGGCAGAACCACTATGTAAAAATAAAGGAAAAAGATCTCCAAAAATACTGTATTTATCGGCGTATAACACAGACTTTTTTCCCCTTAAAATCAGGGGAAAATCGTGTGTGTGTGTGTTATACACTGATCCCCCGCCAATTGTGAGCCTTTTGGCGGCTCTCGGCGGCTTTTGGTCGCTCTCGGTGGCTTTCGGCTTTTCTCGGCGGCTTTCGGCCATTCTCGGCGGGTCTCGGCGGCTTTCGCCCATTCTCGGTGGCTCTCGCAGTCCCGTGTGAGCCGCCGAAAGCCGAGTGCGTCCGAAAGCCGTTGAGAACAGCCGAAAGCCGCCGAGAGCTGCCGAGAACAGCGGCGCCATTTTCAAACGACAGATTTCTGCAAACGAAGGGCAAGGCTACAGATGGACACTGACAAGGCTGCAATGGGGGACAAGATTACAGATGGACACTGACAAGGCTGCAATGGGGAACAAAGCTGCAATGGGGGACAAGGCTGCAATGGGGGACAATGCTGCAATGGGTGACAAGGCTGCAATAAGGGACAAGGCTACAGATGGACACTGACAAGGCTGCAGATGGACACTGATGAGGCTGCATTGATGGGCATTTAAATGTAAGTTTTTTTCCTTAAACTTCCCTCCTAAAAGTTTTTTTCCTTAAAATTCCCTCCTAAACTTGGGGTGCGTGTTATACGCCGGCGCGTTTTATACGCCGATAAATACGGTAATTGAATGCAGCCAGCACATCGAATGAGTGGTAAGCTGAAATACATTCTTATTTTTTGAATTAGATATTCTCTAAAGGCTACCCTGAACATTCATCGGCTTTAAAGGACAACTAATACATGCTCCCTACTAGGGATGAGCCGAACACCCCCCAGTTTGGATCGCAGCAGGACATGCGAACAGGCAAAGAAATTGTTCGAACACGCAAACACTGTTAAAGTCTATGGGACACGAACGTGAAAAATCAAAAGTGCTAATTTTAAAGGCTTATATGCAAGTTATTGCCATAAAAAGTGTTTGGGAACCCGGGTCCTGCCCCTGGGGACATGTATCAATGCAGAAAAAGTTTTAAAAACGGACGTTTTTTTCGGGAGCAGTGATTTTAATACTGCTTGCCCCGGGACTGTGACGTAATAAGGGGTGGGGTCACCAGGTCACATCACCCAGTGACCACGCCCCATCCCTATATAAGTCATTGCGGACCGAGCACACGGCATTACAGTGGGAGAGAGCGTTGTGTCAACATCGGAAGAAGAGAAGTGGGAAGAAGATGGCGGAGAAGACCGGGCCACCGCCAGCAAAATAGCCGGCAAAAGAGCAGAAGATAGCGGAGGAGCCCGGCAGAAGATACCAGAGAGCGGGAGAAGAACCGGAGAGCGTGGAGAAGAGGCTGGAGAGCACGGAGAAGAAGGAAGAGACCGCGGAGAAGAATGAAGAGACCCTGAAGTCGGAAGAAGACCCCTGGAGCTGTCTAATAAATTATTTTAAAAACCTGTCTAGTGTGTTTTTTTTTATTGACACTTTTTTTCCTAGGTGAATGGGTAGAGGTACGATGTACCCCATACTCATTCAAATAGGGTGGGGGGCCGGGATCTGGTGGCCCCTTATTAAAAGGGCTCCTGGTTTCCGGTAAGCCCCCCCGCCCGCAGACCCCGACAACCAACGGCCAGGGTTGTCGGGAAGAGGCCCTTGTCCTCATCAACATGGGGACAAGGTGCTTTGGGGTGGGGGGGCCACAGGGCGCCCCCCTGCCCCAAAGCACCCACCCCCCATGTTGAGTGCATGCGGCCTGGTATGGTTCCGGAGGGGGGGGGCGCTCACTCGTCCCCACTCCCATTCCTGACCGGCCGGGCTGCATGCTCGGATAAGGGTCTGGTATGGATTTGGGGGGGGGCCCCGCCGTTTTTTCGGTGCAGGGGGTTCCCCTTAAAATCCATACCAGACCCAAGGGCCTGGTATGCTCTTGGAGGGGGAACCCATGCCGGTTTGTTATTTAAAATTTGGCTCGGAGTTCCCCCTCAAGATCATCTGAGCACAAGTCGCATGCCAAAGTCGGATCATGCGAGACGGCGATCCGACTTTGATCCAACTTCAATGATAGTCAATGGGCTGAAGTAGGATCAAAGACGGACCAAAGTAGTACAGGGAGCATTTTCAAAGTTGGACCGGCTTGTGTCAGACCAGTTAGGATGGCTCCCATAGGGAAACATTGATTTTCACACGTCATGCGACATGAGCTCCCAATGTCGGAGCGCTTGCCGCACTAGTGTAAACCCGGCCTGAAAGTGAATAAAGTGCCAATTCAAAGCTGCTAAGCATTAATCACAATCCCATAATATGTGAGAAAATGTATAAAAAATAATAAAGAAAATGCATCGCTATGCGATAATAACCTTAATGCTGTAAAGGTACTATTATAAACAATATCATCAAAGATGTATAAAAGAAGAAAAAATCAAAAATATATAATAAAACAAAATTTGTGTATCAAGCAAGTTCACATTAAAAAAAATCTTTCCATTAGTATCAAGTGTCCAAAAAACTTTGTTCTCAATCATCTTCAAATCCACAAAAATTGAAGTGTATGTATACAATGATGTTCCATAAAGTGACTCTTGTAATGAAAAATCCTGGTTTAAAAGAGGGTGACTTTGCACACGTGCTCCCCCCCCTGCGTGACTGTGCTCACCTCAAATAGCGTGACCGCACAATTAAGTTTGGTCCACATAAGCTGTTGAACCACACTCCTGGGCTCTGAGTAAAGATGGGCTCAGCAGGATCCCACGGGAAAATCCAAAGAATGTTAAAATGTTAAAATAAGAAAGAGGCTGGATAGTTCATTATCGTTTGATTATAAATTTATTTAGAAAAAAGAACATCAGGGTACTCACATTTTGTAGGTGCTTCCAGCGCACCAAACTGTAAAAAACATTTAGTATCAACATCCTCTCCAAAGTAGCTTCAAAACTTGTGTTTGCCAGTAGTAGCTTGCTCAAATGAGCATGAGACTGTCTCCTCCACCATCCTACTGACCTCCCTGTCCAACGAGGCCAAAACGTTGTCTTCCACATGCCAGTAGAGAGCCGGAATGGCCTTCCGTGAAAAGAAATGGCATTTTGGAACCTGACACTGAGGTACAGCACATTCCACAAATTCACAAAAGGGGGCGGAGTCTACCAGCTGAAAAGGCAGCAGTTGCAGTGCTAGCAATTTGGCCAAGCTAGCATTTAGACGTTGAGCATGTGGATGGCTGGGACCAAATTTCTTTTTACAGTTCAGCAACTAGGGTAGGGAAATATGCCTGCTAAAATCAGATGGTGGTGTACTGCTAGCAGATTGGCTGCAAGTAGTTGGGACACCTATTGCTATACCTTCATTCCTCTCAGTGCAGGTTTTGGAGGTATAGTAGGGTTGGAGATCCCAGATGAGGAGCAAGGAGAAGTCTGCCTTTTTCTTTGATGTGGGTCTTTCAAGTGTAATCACTGCATGAGCAGAGATGGGATGTGAGCAGCCTGCTGCCAACTCACATCCTGTACAACAGGTCACACCTAGCAGGAATCTGTGGCAGTTTTCTATATGGAAAAATGCTGTATTCCCCCTGTTAATCTGGTGTTAATCTCCCTGTGTTAATGTGGTCCATGCCAGTTCTGACAGTTTCCACCACCATTATAATGGTGCAGAAAACTTAGTTAGTTCCCCCTTATGTGTAATCAAATGAGTTACATAAAATATGTTAGCAGATCAGTAAATCTAAAGTTAAAAAAAAGTGTAATTGTGCATTTTGAAACCTCTGGTATTATTGCTGCAGACTCTTATGCCCTCTTGGGTGTAAATCAATTATTAGAATACTGACTTGTCTGAAATGCTACACAAAATACATTCATGTTCATGCTCCTGCTGAATGCCACCTCTGTCCGTCCGGTGCTGGAATGTCTCCTCACCAAGCCCAGTCTCCTTCACCAAGACTCATGGTGGCAGCCATGAAGGGCATCTGGTCATGATATATGTGAAGGACAAGTGGAGGTACTTGTACTGTACCTATGGATAGGAACCCACAAAGACCACTGTAAATTTCCTCATAAATTGATAGGTTATGAAGTCCTGAATATTGGTTCAGACCACAACATACTTTGGCTCCATTATGCATAGGTCAGGTATAGGGATGAGCCGAACACCCCCTGGTTCGGTTAGCGGCAGAACATGTGAACAGACCAAAAATTTGTGTGAACACGCGAAACCTGTTAAAGTCTATGGGACTTGAACGTGAAAAATCAAAAGTGCTAATTTTAAAGGCTAATATACAAGTTATTGTCATAAAAAGTGTTTGGGGACCCGGGTCCTGCCCCAGGGGACATGAATCAATGCAAAAAAAAGTTTTAAAAATGGACGTTTTTTCGGGAGCAGTGATTTTAATAATGCTTAAAGTGAAACGGTCAGAAAAGGTTCCCTCCGCTGGTAATATCTATCATTTGGCGTGCAGTACTGATGTCCACCAGCAGGTGTCTCCTGGCAGTTTGGAACTGTTAGAGCTTTTTCCTGGTGGTATTATGTCATCTTTGGGCCGCAGTAGTGGCGTCCACCAGCGCTTGGATCCTGGCAGTGTGGAGCAGGCATTACCTTCTGCAATTAGGCATCACCTGACTTTGATAGCAGCTATAGTATAAATACCCGGCAAGTGCACACACACCTTGCCCTGGTATTGTCCTTGTGCCCTGACCTGCAGCCTGTTTATATGTGATCCTGATCCTGGACCTGAACCCTGATATCTGTATCCTTAACCTGTTTGTTTCTGTTCCTGTATCCGTGGATCCTTGCCCTGCTGCCTGATTCCTTCCATCTTGTTCCCTGTCTGTTTAGTCCTGGCCCCCCATCTGCTGATCTCCTGTTCATGACCCTGGCCTGGCTTGATTACGATTCTGGTACTCCCTTTTTGCTATATATATACTGGTTGGTTTTTTATCACTGTTTGGTTGTTCACTTTGTTCACTCTGTTTGTATTGGTGGTGTGTTCATATTTATATGTATTTACTTTAGTAAATGTATTTACTTTCACCTGTTTATGTCTGGTTCACTCTGTCGCTATCACACAGTTCTGGTCACATCTGGTTTATGTCAGAATACCAGGGCCATCCCTGTCCAGAAGTGGCTGCACAGGGGAATGATTTTGATTCAGTTTGGTTGCAAACATGAATGCCGATGAGGTTATTTATTTTTCTCTGCTGGCATCTGAAAGTAGTGATTATTGCCACCAGGCTTTGAAAGGATGGTCTAGTGACCAGTTGTTTGCAGCTATCCATTTGGTTCACTCCCTGGTCGATTAGGGTTATATATTGTTTGGGGAGGTGCAGCCTTTGATCAAGATCTGTACTGAGCTGGCCCTGCCCTGTATTCCGAGGGCCATGATGATTTCACTCCTCCTTTTAGTATGAATCAGGTTGTATACCTAGTGTGGCTTTTTGAGGATGATCCCGCTGATTTTTGTGAGCACTACTCAGCCTGTTCCCCACAGGTGATTGCTGAGGGCATTGTGTCTGCTCAGTCTTTTGTTAGACAGGGAGATTTAAAACTACAGTTTTTACAACCTATACTTTGACATGGTCTGACATGGTGCAATCAGCCCCAGCCAAACAAACCACCTCTGCCATCAGACACCAGCCTACCCAAATGTATGTTTCCCCATCAGCCATGTCAACCTCAGTTGCAGCCCAGTATATGGTGCTCCCAACCAAATACTCATATCCGGTCTCTGCTCCCTGTACCTATCCTGCATTCAACCCACCTGTCTCTTCTCTGCTGCCTACAAACCCACAAGATCTTCCCCCTAGCTACTGTTACCTCTTCTCTGCCATATCCCAATCCTCCTTTCCAGTCTGCTGCATCCCTTACCTACAGTCCTGCAGTCACCTATAGAGCTTCAGTTGCTAAGCCAAAGAAAAAACTAAAGTTTTTCCCAACCAACACGATCCTCCCATTAACCCAACCTGCCTCCACACCCACCAATCTGTCCCAGCTTGAAGTTCCGGTGCCAGTATCCCAGCCCGAAGTGCCAAAGTTCCAGCCCGAAGTGCCAGAGTTCCAGCCGGAGGTGCCAGAGTTCCAGCCGGAGGTGCCAGTATTCCATCCCGAAGAGCCAGAGCCAGCATTCCTCCTGCCTGAAGAGCCAGAGCCAGCATCCCTGCCTGAAGAGCCAGAGCCAGCGTCCCTGCCTGAAGAGCCAGAGCCAGCGTTCCCGTCTGAAGAGCCAGAGCCATCGTTCCAGCCTGAAGAGCCAGAGCCAGCGTTCCAGCCCAAAGAACCAGAGCCAGCCTTGGAGCCTGAAGAGCCAGAGCCAGCGTTCCAGCCCAAATTATCCGGGCCAGTGTTACAGCCTGATGAGTTCCTGTTTGCTGCCCAGCCTGATGTGCCTCTGTCTGCTGCCCAGCCTGACGAGCCTTTGTCTGCTGCCCAGCCTGATAAGCCTCTGTCTGTTGCCCAGCCTGATGTGCCACTGTCTGCTGCCCAGCCTGATGTGCCACTGTCTGCTACCCATCTTGATGTACCTGTGCCTGCTGCCCAGCTTGAAGTGCCCGTGCCTGCTGCCCAGCTTGAAGTGCCCATGCCTACTGCCCCACTTGATGTGCCCATGCCTGCTGCCCCACTTGATGTGCCCATGCCTGCTGCCCCACTTGATGTGCCTGCTGCCCCACTTGATGTGACTTTGCCTGCTGCCCGGCTTGACGCCATGGACTTTTCTCAGCAATGGCTAGTTGGAGCTCGGAAAGTTGGTATTCCCTTTTTGCTATATATATATATACTGGTTGGTTTATAATCACTTTTTGGTTGTTCAGTTTGTTCACTCTGTATTGGTGGTGTGTTCACATTTATATGCATTTACTTTAATAAACTGATTTACTTTCACCTGTTTATGTCTGGTTCACTCTGTCGCAGTCACACAGTTCTGGTCACATCTGGTTTATGACAGAAACATTAAAAGTGAAATATTCCATTACATATCGTGCCTGGGGGGTGTCTATAGTATGCCTGTAAAGTGGCACATTTTTCCCGTGTTTAGAACAGTCCCTTCACAAAATGACATTTCTAAAGGAATAAAAGTCATTTAAAACTGCTTGCGGCTGTAATGTAATGTTGCCCCCCCCCAGCCCATTTGGGTCTGGTATGGATATTAAGGTGAACCCCGCAACCAAATTATAAAAAAAAAAAGGCGTGGGGCCCCCAGGCCCTATATACTCTGAACAGCAGCAGTATACAGGCGGTCCCCGGGTTACAAACAAGATAGGGACTGTGTTTGTTCTTAAAGCGGATCTTCACCCATTTTTTATACTTGATATCAGTGGCTTGTATACAGAGCACCGAGTGCTATATGGACCTTTTTTTTTTTTTTTCCCCCCTACCTTGCGATATACTTGCTTTTCTTTGTTCTGTCCCTGCGGCTATGGGTGGGGACTTTGCAGGTATTTTCGTCATTTCCTAACGCGGCGCACTGTCTCCTGGGATCTCTTGTCATTCATCCCAGGAGTCAGTGCGGAGAGCCGTCGTGAAATCTCGCGTGATTTCCGACGCCCGCTGAGCTCTTGGCGGCAATCCGATCTGTGTGTACTGAGCATGCGCGAGATCGGGGCTAGAACGGGCAGTGCATGCTGGTCTATCAGCAGCACTGTATCCCGGAAGAGGATGCCTGTGGGCTTCGCATGCCCACAGGCAAGATGAAACCCGGCTAAAGAAAAAGATATACATTTTTTTTAATGCAGAAAACGGAGAGCAGTAAGCTGGAAAAACAGAACAAGTAAGTTCAATGTTAAAATATACTATACATTGTCAGTTTGCCAAAAATAAAAATTATTTGGAGACAGTGAAACCCCACTTTAAGTCGAATCTGTTTGTAATTTTGAACAGGTACATTTTGTAAGTGTAGCTCCAGCCAAAAAAATTAATTTTTAAGCTTCTTGGATAACATAGGGAAGGGTTATCCTCACCCCTGTAACATTTGCTTTGCTGTCTGAGCCCCTGTTCAGAAGATTTCACCTCACTTTCTATCCCAATGACAATTGGATTTTGAAAATTTTGGGTTATTAGGGAAACAAGGATTGGTGATAAGAGTTAATATGGGAAAAAGGTGTCTCCCCACTGATGCTTTTACAGGAAAGAATTTCCCTTCCTAGGGGTAGATTTCCTCTCACTTCTTGTTGTCTCCCTCCATTTGTAAGTAGGAGTTGTTTGTAAGTCGGATGTTCGAAAATAGGGGACCGCCTGTATATACTATACAGCCTGCCCTATACACTCTGCGGAAAATTGGGCATTAGGTGTTGGTGGTACCAGAACACTGTAAGCCCTCACAGTTACTCTTGGTGGGCATTAAACAAGAGCAGAAAAATTGGGCCTTAGGCGGTGGTGGTGGCACAACACTGTAAAGCCTCACAGATACTTTTGTTGAGCGCAGGAACAGGCCCTGCTGTGAAATATTAGATAAAAAATTGTAATTACGCGCCCTTGTTAAACAGGGGCAGAAAAATCGGGTCTTAGGCAGTGGTGGTGGTGCCACAACACTGCAACCCCTCACAGATACTCTCGTTGAGCGCAGGAACGAGCCCTGCTGTTAAATATTTGATCAAAAATTTTAATTACGTGCCCCTGTTAACCACTTGACCACTGGGCACTTAAACCCCCTTTCTAACCAGACCAATTTTCAGCTTTCGGTGCTCTCACACTTTGAATGACAATTACTCAGTCATGCAACACTGTACCCATATGAAATTTTTGTCCTTTTTTTTCACACAAATAGAGCTTTCTTTTGGTGGTATTTAATTACCGCTGGGTTTTTTATTTTTTGCGCTATAAATCAAAAAAGACTGAGAATTTGAAAAAAATACTTTGTTTCTGTTAAAATTTATTGCAGAGTATTGGCAAGTATTGGCAGAGTATTGGCGAGTATTGGCAGAGTTTTGTAGAGTATTGCACAGTGTTGCAGAGTATTGGCAGAGTATTGGCAGTGAGCAGCGGCACTAAACATCTAGCCCACAGCACTGCTGCAATCTCTCCCCCCCCGCACTATACCGATTGGGGAGGGAGGAGAGGAAGGGGAGGGAGGGAGGGAGGAACCAGCGTCCTGAGGTGACGCCGGTTTGTTTACAAGTGATCGCTCCGTCATTTGACGGAACGATCACGTGGTAAACAGCCGCGATCAGTGGCTATTTACCGTGATCCGTGATGCGCCGATGTTCCCGAGGGCGCGCCGGAGCAACATTCTGGAATGACGTCCCACGGACGTGCACCCAGAATAAGCCTAATGTGCTGTAGCTGTCTTTTGGCTATGGCCCGGTCGGCAAGTGGTTAAACAGGGGAAG
This sequence comes from Aquarana catesbeiana, assembly GCF_042186555.1. Classification (NCBI taxonomy): domain Eukaryota; kingdom Metazoa; phylum Chordata; class Amphibia; order Anura; family Ranidae; genus Aquarana; species Aquarana catesbeiana. Next base: position 97,374,105 of record NC_133328.1, read on the forward strand.
AAAAATTGGGCCTTAGGTAGTGGTTGTGGTGCCCTGAACCGAAAATATTCTTAGAAGCTATCATCATGAAAATTGAGGAGGAAAAGGATAGTCACTCAGCATATGCAGTCTTCAAGGGATCCCACATCCATAGAAAAATCAATCGGTTACATCAGCATCAGGTGCTTGGTAGCTGGTGATCCAAGACATTCATTTTTATGAATGTGAGCCGATCAACCGAGTCTGTGGACAGGAGCACTCTGTGATCGGGTACAAAGCCTCCAGCAGTACTGAATGTGCATTCAGAAAGAACACTGGATGCAGGACAGGCCAGTAGCTCAATTGCATATTGAGCAAGCTCTGGCCAGTGGTCCATCCTCAAGACCCAGTAACCCAGTGGATGTTCTGGTGGAAAGGTCTCCAAGTCTGATCTTGCCCCTAATAATTCCTGCACCATGGAATTCAGACGCTGGTTGCTGGAACCGATCAGACCTGGGCGCTGAGGACCGAAGAATTGCCTGAACGCATCGGTCAGCTGGCCATCTTCTCCACCGCTCTTTCTGTGACTGAACAAAGCCTCAGCAACACGTTGTCCAGCACCAGGAAATTGTAACCTCCCAGGCTCTGGAAACGCATTGCACAAACCCTTCTGCAAGGCCTCCCGAAGATGTTTCATCCTCTGCTCCCTCTGCGAAGGCTGGATAAGTTCTGCAACCTTACCCTTGTAACGTGGATCAAGAAGGGTTGCCAGCCAGTAATGATCCCTTTCCTTGATACTAGGGTCCTTTTGCAGGCTTTGCAGGATCAGAGAGGCCATGCAGCATAGGTTTGCAGAGGCATTCAATCCTGAGTCCTCTGGGTCACATGATCCTCAACCACCTCCTCCCAGCTATGTACAACTCCATGGGTTTCTGGGGACTGCAAACAATCCCTTGAAGACTGCTGCTGAGTTTTATCCTCCACCTCCATGCTGACACAATCCTCCTCCTCTTCTTCCTGTGTGATTGGCGGGCCTGCAGGAATACTAGTATCTGGATAAAGGGGGCCTTGAGAGGTAAGGAAGTCCTCCTCTTCCTCCCGCTGTTCTGCCTCAAGTGCCCTGTCCATTATTCCACGAAGCGTGTGCTCCAACAGGAAGACAAGAGGGACAGTATCACTGATGCATGCACTGTCACTGCTCACCATCCTCGTGGCCTCCTCAAATGGTGACAGGACAGTACATGCATCCTTGATCAGTAGCCACTGGCGTGGCGAAAAAAAGCCAAGCTCCCCTGACCCTGTCCTGGTGCCATACTCACACAGGTACTCATTGATGGCCCTCTGCTGCGTGTGCAGCCGCTGCAGCATTGCCAATGTTGAGTTCCACCTGGTAGGCATGTCACAAATGAGGCGGTTCTTGAGCAGGTTGCATTCTCTTTGAATGTCAGCCAGCCGAGCACTGGCATTATATGACCGTCAGAAATGACACAGACTTTCCTGGCCTGCCTCAAGAGATCCTGTAAGCCCGGGTACCTGCTCAAGAACCGCTACACTACCAAATTCAGGATGTGAGCCAAACAGGGAACATGGGTCACGTGTCCCTGTTGGAGGGCAGAGAGGAGGTTGTTGACATTGTCGCATAAAACCATTCCTGGCTGAAGCTGGCGTGGCACCAACCACCTCTGAACCTGCCCCTGCAGAACTGACAGAATCTTTGCCCCAGTGTGGCTCCTGTCCCCTAAGCAGACCAACTCAAGCACCGCATGGCATCTTTTTGCCTGAGTGCTTGCATAGCCCCTTGAACGCCTATGGAGCACCGCTGGTTCAGAGGAGAAATCTGCAAAGAGGCCATAGAGGAAGAAGAGGAGGGGGTGGAGGAGAGAGCTGTGGCAGAATCACCAGTAGCATTTTGGAGGCATGGTGGCGGAACAAGCTCCAACAATACTGAACCCTGTCCTGCATCCTTCCCAGCTGCCAGCAGAGTTACCCAGTGTGCCATGAAAGAAAGGTAACGTCCCTGTCCATGCCTGCTGGACCATGAGTCAGCAGTAATATGCACTTTACTGCTGACCGCCCTGTCCAACAAGGCCAAGACATTGCCTTCCACATGCTGGTAGAGAGCCGGAATGGCCTTCCGTGAAAAGAAATGGCGTTTGGGAACCTGCCACTGAGGTACCGCACATTCCACAAATTCACAAAAGGGGGCAGAGTCTACCAGCTGAAAAGGCAGCAATTGCAGTGCTAGCAATTTGGCCATGCTCGCATTCAGACGCTGAGCATGGTGGAACGCTGGGACCTCATATCTTTTGACGGTTTAGCAACTGGGGTAGGGAAATTTGCCTGCTAAAATCAGATGGAGGTGTACAGATAGCAGATTGGCTGCAAGTACTTGGGACACCTATTGCTATACCTTCATTCCTCTCAGTGCAGGTTTCTGAGAGGACTGGAGGTATAGTGGGGTTGGAGAACCCAGCTGATGAGGAGCAATGAGAAGTCCGCCTTGTTTTTTGATGTGGGTCTTTTAAGTGCTGTTGCCAACGGACTGCATGAGAGGTCGTCATATGTCTGGTCAAGCATGTGGTGCCCAAGCGGCTGCTGTTTTGGCCACGCTTGATACGCTTCAGACATATGTTGCAAACAGCAACGGTGCGATATACTGCCCACGTGTCAAAAAAGGCCCACACCAAAGAACTTTTGAAAATATGTGGGGAGTCAGCAGCGCCCTGCACCTGCTTAGCTCTGCAGTGTGATGCAATAGGGTGGCTCCCCTAAAGCTGCCCCTGGAGGGCATCCTACCTCTTTGGAGATGTGCCTCCTCCTCCTCTCTTCTATCAGGCACCCAAGTTGAGTCAGTGACCTCATCATCCCCTCCCTACTCGTCACTGAAGCAAACCTGGCAGTATGCTGCAGCTGGGGGGGGGGGGGGGGACATGACTGCCAGTTTCTTGACCTTCTTGGGCACCCCCTCTCTCTAGGCTGACGTTACTCCCTCCCTCAACCTGGGTACCATCATCGGAGCCTTCATATCGCTGCGCATCCTCCTGCAGCATGTACCCGACACTGTGGTTGATAAGTTCGGGGGACTCCTCCGTGCATGATGGCGGGGCTAGGGAAGGAGTGACTGTTGACTTGAAGCCGATGGAATAGGCTGCTTTGGCAGCTGCATTGGCAGGCAAACTACTCTGAGCCTGGGTGACAGAGGATGAGGACGGCTTTGTTATCCATTCCACCAACTCTTCTGCATGTTGTGGCTCAAAACAGCCAGCTACAGGAAAAAAGGACAAGGGTGCCCCACGGCCACGTGCTGAGGATGCACCGTGTCCACAATCAGCACTGTCGACTGTAGACACAGAGCCTGCTTGCCCTCTTTTAGTGGCCTGTGAGCATCTGCCTCTCCTTGGTAGCCTTCCGGACATTCTGTAAATTTTGTTTAGCAAAAAAATACTACACTGTATTGTGTAGACCAGTGTTTCTCAACTCCAGTCCTCAAGGCGCCCCAACAGGTCACGTTTTCAGGATTTCCCTCAGATGAAACGGCTGTGGTAATTACTAAGGCAGGGAAACTGATCAAATCGCCTGTGCAAAATAATGGAAAACCTGAAAACATGACCTGTTGGGGCGCCTTGAGGACTGGAGTTGAGAAACACTGGTGTAGACCACCAGGAAAATAGTAGCAACTGCACTGTGTACACCAACAGTAGTGTAATAACAACTATGGGTGTACTGTATGTATTGTGTGCTGTGTACACCACCAGAAAAGTAGTATAACTAGCAACTGCACTGTGGGTGCATGGTACTGTGTACACCAACAGAAGTGTAAGAACAACTATGAGTGCACTGTATGTATCGTGTACACCACCAGGAAAGTAGTAGCAACTGTGTGTGTGTGTGTGTGTGTGTGTGTATATATATATATATATATATATATATATACACACACACACACACACACACACACACATATATATATATATATATATATATATATATATACATACATACAAGACTATCTGTGTGTGTGTGTATAATATATATATATATATTTTATTTATTTATTTTTATTTTATCTATGTATTTATTAAAGACACAGCAGCTAACTGAATCACCTGCCTGCCAGAAGTATATTAGAAACAGTACACCAGGAACGGCCTGCAGTGAGATCTAGCTAAACTGGATACAGTGGATAGATATATACAGTGGGGACGGAAAGTATTCAAACCCCCTTTAATTTTTCACTCTTTGTTATATTGCAGCCATTTGCTAAAATCATTTCATTTTTTCCTCATTAATGTACACACAGCACCCCCATATTGACAGAAAAACACAGAATTGTTGAAATTTTTGCAGATTTATTAAAAAAGAAAAACTGAAATATCACATGGTCTTAAGTATTCAGACCCTTTGCTGTGACACGTATATATTTAACTCAGGCGCTGTCCATTTCTTCTGATCATCCTTGAGATGGTTCTACACCTTCATTTGAGTCAAGCTGTGTTTGATTATACTGATTGGACTCGATTAGGAAAGCCACACACCTGTATATATAAGACCTTACAGCTCACAGTGCATGTCAGAGCAAATGAGAATCACGAGGTCAAAGGAACTGCCTGAAGAGCTCAGAGACAGAATTGTGGCAAGGCACAGATCTGGCCAAGGTTACAAAAAATTTCTGCTGTACTTAAGGTTCCTAAGAGCACAGTGGCCTTCATAATCCTTAAATGGAAGACGTTTGGGACGACAAGAACCCTTCCTGGAGCTGGCCATCCGGCCAAACAGCTATCGGGGGAGAAGAGCCTTGGTGAGAGGTAAAGAAGAACCCAAAGATCACCATGGCTGAGCTCCAGAGATGCAGTCGGGAGATGGGAGAAAGTTGTAGAAAGTCAACCAGCACTGCAGCCCTCCACCAGTCGGGGCTTTATGGCAGAGTGGCCTGACGGAAGCCTCTCCTCAGTGCAAGACACATGAAAGCCCGCATGGAGTTTGCTTAAAAAAAACACCTGAAGGACTCCAAGATGGTGAGAAGTAAGATTCTCTGGTCTGATGAGACCAAGATAGAACTTTTTGGCATCAATTCTAAACGGTATGTGTGGAGAAAACCAGGCACCGCTCATACAGTCCCAACAGTGAAGCATGGTGGTGGCAGCATCATGCTGTGGGGGTGTTTTTCAGCTGCAGGGACAGGACGACTGGTTGTAATCGAGTGAAAGATGAATGCGGCCAAGTACAGGATTATCCTGGACGTAAACCTTCTCCAGAGTGCTCAGGACCTCAGACTGGGCCGAATGTTTACCTTCCAACAAGACAATGACCCTAAGCACACAGCTAAAATAACAAAGGAGTAGCTTCACAACAACTCCGTGATGGTTCTTGAATGGCCCAGCCAGAGCCCTGACTTAAACCCAATTGAGCATCTCTGGAGAGACCTAAAAATGTCTGTCCACCCAGTGCTGTGTCTTGACCTAGGCCGACAAGGCCCAGGCCAAGGGCGGCACTCTGCAGGGGGTGGCAAAACAGCCACCCCCCCTGCACAAGAACTTCCCCCCCGACCCGTCCTCCCGAGTCCTGGTTCCCGCAGCCTCCTCCCGCATCCACCGCCCACAGCCACTGAGGTGCCTGACCAGTGGCGGAGTGATCTGCAGCCTTGTGTGCTCTGTGCTGCGCCGGGGTCTGGGAGCCTGGATGGGTCTTCAGACATCGGGAAATCCCACCAACTGCTTCACCATGCAGCCCACACTCAGGTAGGAGGAGAGTGGGGAAGAGTGTATGGCAGCCAAGGAATGAGTGGAAGGCTGTGCAGTCTCCTCATGCTGTGTTTGGAGGTCTGGTGCCAGCTCGTTTTGCTGGGGCTTGTAGTGCACTCTGGGGGGCTGAGATATGGCAGCCTCCTATTCTGGGACTTCTAGTGCCTTAGACTTCCTCAGTCCCCCCACAGAGGGCACTACAAGTCTCAGCAGAGTGGGCTGCCATTCTTCAGTCCCCTGTAGTCTAGGGCACTACAAGTCCCAGCATAGGAGGCTGCCATATCTCAGCCCCCACAGAGGGCACTACAAGTCCCAGCATAGGAGGCTGCCCTTACAGAACAGGAGGAGCTGGGGGGGGGGTTGTACTGGGAGGGGAGACAAGGAGGCACAGGTTTGAGATGAGGGTTTTTTTTATCTGAAAGTGAGGATTTATGCTGGGAGGGGGAGATGGGGGAGGGTTTGTGATGGTGGGGGGGATTTATGCTGGGAGGGGGAGATTTATGCTGGGAGGGGGAGATGGGGGAGGGTTTGTGATGGTGGGGGGGGATTTATGCTGGGAGGGGGAGATGGGGGAGGGTTTGTGATGGTGTGGGGGATTTATGCTGGGAGGGGGAGATGGGGGAGGGTTTGTGATGGTGGGGGGGATTTATGCTGGGAGGGGGAGATGGGGGAGGGGGATTTATGCTGGGAGGGGGAGGGTTTGTGATGGTGGGGGGGATTTATGCTGGGAGGGGGAGATGGGGGAGGGTTTGTGATGGTGGGGGGGATTTATGCTGGGATGGGGAGATGGGGGAGGGTTTGTGATGGTGGGGGGGATTTATGCTGGGAGGGGGAGATGGGGGAGGGGGATTTATGCTGGGAGGGGGAGGGTTTGTGATGGTGGGGGGGATTTATGCTGGGAGGGGGAGATGGGGGAGGGTTTGTGATGGTGGGGGGGATTTATGCTGGGAGGGGGAGATGGGGGAGGGTTTGTGATGGTTGGGGGATTTATGCTGGGAGGGGGAGGGTTTGTGATGGTTGGGGGATTTATGCTGGGAGGGGGAGAATTTGTGATGAGAGGGAGGATTTATGCTGGGAGAGAGATGGGGGGGTTTATGCTGGGAGAGAGATGGGGAGGATTTGTGATGAGAAGGGGGGATTTATGCTGGGAGGGGGAGGATTTGTGATGAGGGGGGGGGATTTATGCTGGGAGGGGGGAGATGGGGGAGGATTTGTGATGAGAGGGGGGAGATGGGGGAGGATTTGTGATGAGAGTGGGGATTTATGCTGGGAGAGAGAGATGAGGGAGGATTTGTGCTGAGAGGGGGATTTATGCTAGGAGGGAAAGACTTGTGCTAAGAGGGGGGATTTGTGCTGGGAAAGGGGAGATTGAGGCAAGGGTTTGTGCTGAGAAGGGGGATTTGTACTGAAAGGGGTTATATGAAGGTGAGGATTTGTGCTCAAAGGGGGTATTTTTGCTGCTAGGGAGAGATGGAGGGGTTGGGGGTCTGGAAGGGGTGTGGTTTACAGATGATAGGTTGGGTCTTAAATAGGAAGGGGTGTGGCTTTGACAGGAAGGGTGGGTCGTATTTAAATTAGGGGGTGCATGAATTTAGTCAGGCCTAGGGCAGCACAAAACCTAAATAAACCACTGTGTCCACCAATGTTTACCATCCAACCTGACAGAACTGGAGGGGATCTGCAAGGAGGAATGGCAGAGGATCCCCAAATTCAGGTTTAAAAAACGTGTTGCATCTTTCCCAGACTCATGACTGTATTAGATCAAAAGGGTGCTTCTACTAAATACTGAGCAAAGGCTCTGAATACTTAGGACCATGTGATATTTCAGGTTTTTCTGTTTTAATAAATCTGCAAAAATGTCAACAATTCTGCATTTTCCTGTCAATATGGGGTGCTGGGTGTACATTAATGAGGAAAAAAAATGAATTTAAATGATTTTAGCAAATGGCTGCAATATAACAAAGTGAAAAATTTAAGGGATTCTGAATACTTTCCGTCCCCACTATATATATATATATATATATATAATCACTGCAGCTAACTGAATAATCTGCCTGCCTGTTCAATCTAAAATGAGACACGCTCTCTCTGTCCACGCCAACAACACACTACACGAGGCCGACGTGCAGGCGGCCTTATATAGTGTGGGGTGTGGACTTAGTCCCCCTGAGCCATATTTTTGTTTAATATTATTGTTGTCATCTATAGTATGGCCATGGTGTATTGAAAATTGGGCTGGCAACTTCTGAACGCCAAAGGGCTTCCACCATCACCTTGGATTATGATAAGTATAGGTAAATGTAGATGTAGAATGTAAATGCATGACGTGTACAAATCAATGGTTCCCTATGAGAGCCGTCTTAACTGGTCCGACACAAGTCAGTCTGACTTTTGAAAAGGTTCCTGCACTACTTTCGTCTGACTTTGGACCTTTTTCAGCCCATTCAATAGCATTGAAGTTGCATCAAAGTCAGATCCTTGTTCTAACCATCCAACATGGTGATTACAGCAACAGTAAAAGGAATTTATGTCACAATGGGATTGTTTTGATTGGTCAAAGGACAAGTCAGACTATCGCAAAATCATATCCTGTTCATTCAAGTTGGATCGAAGTAGGACCGATGTCATAGGGCAAAGTAGGATGACAGTCGTACAACAGTTGTGTCGTACCAGTGTGAACCCGATCTTAAGCCCTGATGGGGTGGAGTTGTGGCCTCAGAAAAAGTTGGCTTTGCAAACAATCAACCATGGAAATAAATAGTTTTTTTGACTTGAATATTATGGTGTGGTGCTAGAGTTCTAAATTCACGTTTGTTTCTATAAAGAAAAGTAACTGCTTATCTTACAATAAAGTACAAAGTCTGCTTTCTAAAGTATCTGTGGAATGACTTAGCATAAACATTAAAAAGTTAATTGAATTAAGAAATAAACATTACAAAACAGTGGAATATAATCGTTTATTCAGCAATTTGTTTGATGTTAACATCAGCCATCATAAAATACAGTCTGATCATGCATTGTTAATGGAAGAACAGCAGACAAAAGTATCTACCAACTCAACTACCTTTCACTGAAAACTTGCTGTTTTCTGATTTCCACATAAAATCTTTACCTCTTAAAGTGGTAGTAAAGTAATATTTCTTAAGTTGAACCTACAGGCAAGCCTATAAGGCTTACCTGTAGGTACAGTGAATATCTCCTGAACTTGCAGTGTTTAGGAGATTGAATGCAGCCAATGATGTAATCGACGCATGTGCTCTGAAGGTCCGGCATACCGGGCAGGACCTTCAGAGCTCTGTATGCATGCATGCATGCATGCGTGAGAGTGACGTCACCACGGCCCCAGCCACCCATACAGCCGGAGCCCGCGAACCCGGAAGGAAGACTAGGGGAAGATGGAAACGGTCACAGCGTGGTGCTGCAGGGCTTTGTTCCAAGGTAACCATTTTATAATGTGCTAGTATGCGATGCATACTAGCACATTATGCCATTGCCTTGCAGGGGATTTTTGTTTTGTAATGCTGTGGTTTACTACCACTTATACCTTGATAAGTAGAAACACAAATCTAAGTTCAAGAAAGTTTCTGAGAAAAGATTTGGCACGGACAGACTTGCTTAATTATTTAATTTTGCAAAGTGTTAAAAAAATGTTTTAGATACAAATAATTTAGTTTTTTTTTTTTTTTTTTTTAACAGCAATTCATCACAACACTTGTGCAGGCATTTGTCTAAAACAAGAAAAAGTACATTAGCAAAACTTTTTTCATGCATAAGGCACTTAAAAGTGTACCTTCCACTTCAGACACTGTTCAGGCAACCAGTTCACCACAAACCAATGACATCCTAGTGTGATGAATCTGATAAAACCCTGAAGTCACAGTAATGTTTCTAATTCCTAGTCAATGGATAAGCGGTGACAACTTAAAATAGCTAACTACATTGTGTATGGGTAACAAGTACATTTTAAAGGCTCATTTCACATAAGCACTCAAGCCCTAGGCAGCATCCAGAGTCGTTTGTTTACATTCCTTTCCACCATCGAGCTGCATGGGGGTAGCCTATAGAAAGACAATGGGTACACACTGGCTGTACAGACTCACCCGCACAGCCTAGTTTGACAGGTACATCTGCACGCCTATCAAACTTGGCTGTGTAAGGGAGTCCATAAAACCAATGTCTACCCATTCACTTTTTATAGACTCTCTTCTTTCCACCAATGAGCTGCAAGCAAAGTATACATACAGCTCTGGCTGATACAAAAGGCTGCGCGCCCATGTAAATGTGCCCCATCTGTTATATCAAGCCAAAACAAAATATTTTAGCTTTAGGTGGATACCAAAGTTTGGACTTTCCCTCTTTCTTCTGGAACGGAAAGAAAAATCCAGCGGCTGCAGTGAGCCCCACAATGGCCACGATGTGGAGTGGGAACTCTAATGCAGAGTCATGACAAGATAGAGGAAGCAGTAGGCCGATTTAATAAACCTATGTTCACCTGAAGCTCAAACAGCAGAGAAGGTCATTGTACCTTTAATATGCCTTGTTCATTGTTTTCTAAGCTTTGACTAAATGCTCAAAGCAGTTGTGCCCTATAAGTCTACTTGTACCATGGTAGTACACAGTCAGTATTTAATATTTGTCCTGGTTATTGTGCTTAAAATAATTTTTACACCACTTCTAAAGCTGACTTTTTTTGGAATGGCTAGAGGTCATATAGTTTCACAGCCTTTATATAAACTGTTTATAGCTAGAGAATATCAGTGATTACATCTGAACAGGAAAGGAAGACTGTCCTGTACACACGACAACATCCTTGCTCATGACTTGAATTGCAACAGATGATCCAGCTGCACACTGACACCTCCCTCTGTCATGTTCCACTCATAAAGGGCTTAGACCAAGTAACAATGCTCCTTATGGGATGCAACGCTTTAAAAGAAGAAGCCAGTTTGGGGTTGGATCATCTCATGCAATGAAACGTCATGTTAAGAATTCCAGGTGTGGTCCGAAATTCTTCTTTTATTACCATGACTGGTTGGCTGTTTTTTTGTAAGTCATGTGTTGTACAACCATGGTGAAAGTCTACTGACTGAGCAGAATTGGGCACAAGAAAATCCTCTGGATAAGTTATAACATCTGAACATTGATATGCTGTATTCAAAAAAATGGGCAATTGAGGCAATATTCTATATGAATAAAGGTAAGAAAGCATGGAATGAAAATAGACTTAAATATAGAATTCGTACAGATCATGTAAAGGTTATTGTAAAACGCATGTATGAGCAGAACACTCAACTAGTCAAAAATATAATAAAAAACAAAACACTTTTTGATGAAATAAAAGGGTCAATCTACCCAAAACATGTTTCTGCAAATGACAAGGGATCCAATGTTTCATTTTTGGGTAAGGACTTGGGAAGGAAGGGTCTCTGCAATAAAGCTCACAGCGCTGACCACCTGCAATGTCAGTTATAGAGGGATCTCATTCTCACTCCTGGATTTTTATTTATATAACATCACAGAGAATAAATGAGGAAAACAAGAACCTTTGAAGTGGGTAAGAGCTGAGGTGGGAAGTGGGAAAACTACTGAAATACTTGAATGACAAACAGGCTGATAATCCATCTCTCCAGGATCTACCCATAACAAAATAATTCACTTTACTGACCCTATAGTAAATGCTCTTTCATATTTATGAAAAATAGATACATGTAACTTTATGGCATTTCCTGTTCATGAGCCAAAATTAACATTTCACTTCTAATTTCTGACATTACTCACCTCTCTGCCATTTTATCTGGATGAAAAATCCACTCAGTGTGCAAGCATACAAGTGCATAAGGGAAATCAGCCAATAAATGTCCCAAGTACTGTACAATTATGGGAAGCAGGTCCAGAAAAAGTCATTACCTTACTCCGAGACTTCTGAAGACCTGGCATCCAAGCATGCAAATCACTGTCTCATGTGAAGTCTGCTTTACCATACTCCCCATTATGCAACACCACAAAATAATTTTGGGATGTAAGGAGGAAGAAAAAAAGGATCCTCTCTGTCAGGATATCTCATCTCCTGCTTTTAAATAGACTGATAGAGACAGGTGCCCTTTAATAGTTATTATAAATGGTCTGAGAAAGCACTCTCTTTCTCATTTCTGTATGAGTAGTAAACACAGAGAAGGGAAGCATGTGGGTTTCAGATCTTATATCAAGTAGCTTTCTCTATTTATAATCCACAAGTGTACAGAATACAATGCCATCCTTGGACCCAATCATAACATGGCCACTTCACCGTTCATATATTTTCTAAATTTTTTGTTCTCGTTTTTACAAAACCGTGTCTGTTCCTAAGCCTGAATCCATGGAGGAAACTTCGGGTAAGGAATGTTGACACGAGAGCATAGGGATCCTTCACCACATACCCAAACAGTAGCTGGCAGGGCAGCAATCACTAAAAATTGAGGCTGTGAAACCAGCATTACAGTGGCTGTTAAAAAAGCCACAGTTAATAATTGGAAACAGATCCTAAGTTTACTGCTTTTTTGGCCATACTTCTCCTTTGGGTCATAACAGTGCACTTGTGCTCTCCTGTGACCCAGAGTCAGCCGTCAGTAGGGACAGCTGCAGCATCAGACCAATGCTGCAACAGGGAGGTATGTGGGTTTTTTCTTTTTTTAAACCCATCCATCTCCCTTCAGTGACCAAAGCTTGGGCATAACTGTGGAAACGGCCCATGTCTTCAAAGCCAACATACAACTTTTTATTAGAGAATATAAAGTTGTGAACTTGAAAGACTAAAAACTGACTAATACAAATAAAATGTGCTTATCACCTTTTTGATAGGCCTCGGTCTACAATTCTAAAAAAACTTTTCTACCTAAGTTTACCCATATACATAAATATTTTTCCAAATCTGATTTTGATATGTGGAAACATTTTCTTTAGAAACTGCAAAACAAGCGTTTGCTGGATTTTTGAGTAGATGATAACTATCAGACGATCAAGGTAAAAAAATAAAAAATAAACCAACACGCACTGCAACCCCACTGAACAAAAAATTTGCTTTGATTTTTCCTAGATCAGATGTGCTTTTTAAATTATATGATCAGATTAAATTGGGAACACATGTGCACCTATGTTCTGTAAGGTTAAAGTGTTATTAAACCCAAAACTGTAACATATTGCAGCTTACCAATCTTTAGCTGGAATGGTTGCATTAGTTGTTTTTTTTTTTGTTTTGTTTTTTTAAGCTTTTCCTCCTGTTTTCACCTGGTGATCTGGCCAGTAACACACCACCTGTATTAGAGTGCCTACGCTCTGAATCAGGGGATTCCAAACATTTTAAACAAAGGGCCAGTTTACTGTCCTTCAAACTTCAGGGGAGCAGGACTTTGGCCAGTGGAAGAAGAAAATGTCCTGGCGTCATTGGGACTAAACAGTGCTCTGTCATTGGTATTAGGGGGAGTAATAGTGCCCCATTGCTGGTATCAGCGGGAGATATATTGTCCTGCCATTGGTGTCAGTGGGAGGAATATTGCCCCATTGTTGTTGTCAGTGGGAGGAATAGTGCCCCATCATTGGTGTCAGTGGGAGGAATAGTGCCCCACCATTGGTGTCAGCGGGAGGAATAGTGCCCCTCCATTGATGTTAATGGGAGGAATAGTGCCCCATCATTGGTATCAGTGGGAGGAATAGTATCCCACTGCTGCTGCTGACGGTGGGGGGGAATAATGCCCAAAGGGCCAAGATAAAAGCAAGAAAAGGGACCTCGGGCCACAGCTTTGAGACCATTGCTTTGGGTGAAAGAGCACAGGAGGTACCTTTCGACAGCAGCATTGTCAGTCTGGGGGAGGAGAGTGTTAGTAGTACTAGCAGATTGAGGATACATTCACATAACTTGCGGTGGGACTGAGTTGGGCAGCTATTCCATCATAGTCAAACTGTATGACAAGGCAAAACGCCTTGTCTCTTTATTTGCCCTGTTTACACCACTGCATTGTGATGGTGTGTGCTGAAATAAAGTACTGTAAAATACTTATTCTCAGCGCAAGGCAAACCACGGCCTTGCACTGCACGACGGCCATCTGAACATTATGATCGGTCTGCGTGACAATTTCGTGACATTTCAACAAAGTTTGTTTAAAGAAAAAAAATTGAGCAGTTTGGTGAGCTGATCTGGCTGGGCCTCACCACACACACCAGGCACGGTGTTGTAAAGCAGCAGCTGGCGTGAATATACCCTTATATATACTAACCAATTTAAGCTCACACTTTTTAAGCAGTTACAGGAAACCGTTTTGTTTATTTTTGTAATAAAGTTTTTACATAAATAAAAGCCAGTCACTGTAAGCACCCCCTGTTAGTGGTAAATAGTTTGTCTCAACCCTCTAACGGCTACCTCTGCAGGAGTACTTGGTCTGTTAAAAAATAACAGACTTACCGGCTGGATCACCAGGCGAAAATAAAGGAAAGAAAGCCTAAAAAAGAAAACAAATGCAGCCATCACATCTAATAATTGGTAAGCTGAAATATAATAAATATCATCCATCCATGTGTCAGTACCGATACTTTTCTAGACAGAAGACCCTGAGCAGGCCAGGCAACACAAGTAGAAAAAGAGTTCTAATTAAACTTTGGATAAGATATTAAAAATGATCTATTGCAAATGTTGCCAAAGCTACGGTCAAAGATAAGAAGACATTGGTTGCTAAGGTGCTGAATAGCCACCATTGGTTAGGGTCAGGTTAAAAGTACAAAGTCCCAATGGCAAGGTGCAGGAGGGTGTGCGCTCCCCTAGATGCAAAATCCTATTTTTAAGCTTATTCTCGAAACAGGTGTGCTATTTTCTGACAAATGTACTCATGGTACAGCAATAAAAAAATCGTCTTTGTCTTGGCTTGAACTGGTGCAGAATACAAGGTCACTGGAAGAAGAAAAATGTGTACCATCCAAAATGAATTCATACATTTCCCACACATCTGAAATTTTAATTGCTGGTGTCAAACTTTATAAAATATGCATCCTGAGCATATGAACATACAGTAAATTGATACATTTTTTTTTGCATTATTATTAATAAATAATAACAAAACTTACAAAAAATATATATTATCCCACACGTAGCATTGGTGTTTCACAAAGTTGCCCTTAACATTTGTTTTGCTCTCTAGAATGCTGAGCGTTTTTTTTTTTTTTTACAGCACAACAGTACCTGTACCAGTATTTAAATCAAAGTAACTGGGAAATTAGGTGTGGACTTGATAGGTACCTCCACCGGAAAGGGAAAGTACCGCTTTAAACGCTCCTCCCCTGCCACATTTGGTATGTAATTTTTTTTGGGGGGGGGGGGGGGGGCGGTACCTAGTTTTGACAGGTACCCGCTCCCACTTCGCCTAGGTGATCCGAGTGGAAGTTCTCCTCTACCCCTCCCTCCCTGCAGTCTTCTCTGGGCCACGTCACTGGTCCCAGAAAACTGCCAGACCATTCAGTAGGCACAGCATGACTCGCACATGTGCAGTGCACATCTGGCTGTGAAGCCGCAAGCTGTCACAACCGGGTGCCCACAGTTGAAATGCCGGCGCCAGGGAGAGGAGAGCATACGGTTCAGGTGACCACATCGCTGGATCTTGGGACAGGTGTGTGTGTGGTTATTACACTTTTTGTAGCTGCTGACTTTTAATAAACGCAAATACAACTCGAGCTTCACTTTAGGCAACAATAACAAAGACATAGATATTAAAAACAGCCAACGTTCTGTCTTAAAAGACTAAATGGAGAAAGGAACTCCCTGTGTACACCACAAACAAATGCTCTTTGGAACGAATACCAATGATGATAAATAGGTAGGTAGGGTGTTCCACCATCCTTGTCCTCTACATGTTTCGTGGCTTCTCGCTTCTTCAGAGGAAATGAAGATAACACTTTGGATCTAGATATAAATACAAAGAATAACAAAACAAATTATCATAACATCGAGTCCATAATTACATAATGAATGTGAAACTTACTAAAACTCTAACAATCAATGGGATGATGTCATTGCTGTATCGCTAATCCCAGGGCGAGCGTGAGGCAGGATATTACTACAATTAACCAAACACTACTGGTAGTGTCATGTGATTGTTACATATGGTTTTAGTAAGTTCCACATTCAATGTGTAATTATGGACTCGATGTTATCATTATGTGTTTTCTAATTCCATGTATTTATATAAAGATCCAATGTGTTCTTGTCTTCATTTCCTCCTGAAGGGGGAAGCCGCAAAACATGTAAAGAACAAGGATGGTGGAACTCCTTACATTGTTTTATCATTTAGATTCGTTACAAAGAACATTTGTTTGTGATGTACACAGGGAGTTGCTCTCTCCATTTAGTCTTTGAAGACAGAATGTTGGCTGTTTTTAATATTGTTACTCAATAAGGCTATTGTATTTTAAGTTGGTTACGATCCTTACGGTGCCTATGAAAACCACACTTAATCATCCTAATGCTTTCATTTCTAGTATGGGATGTGGTGCACCATATGTTGTTCATTTGGGCCTCTAGGTCACCACCTGGTAGACTGGTAGAGACCCTGATGTTTGCAAAAAAATCTTTTCAGTATTTAAATCAAACTCATCTGTATAAAGTGCTAAAAAGACAATAAAGACATCATGTGCCAAAGCAGAAGTGTCAATACTGCCGAATATAACCAATCAGGTTCCATCTGTCATGTTTCTAGCACAAGTCAGAGACCAAAAGGAACATCTGGATTGATTGCCATTAATGTACTGCAGTTGAGTAAAGTCTCAATCTACAGCTTTTCTAGGTAGGAAAGATACTCAACAAGAATGAGCTCTTCTTCCTCTAATGTTAAGTCCAGATAGTCCTCCTCATGTTCAGGGATATCATCCAGAATCTCCTTCACAGGGTCGATGTCCGGCTCAACAGTGTTGGTGTTACTTGATGAGCTTGTTCCTAAAACGATATCACAGAAAAAGGAGACATTATTTCCTAATGTAGAGTTTGATGGATGGCTAACAAACTGTTGAAGCCCTCCCAAAAAAGAATTTTCCTCAATAGGAATGCAATTTCAGCTGTCAAGAGCCTCCACACCCTGGGTGGATGAGCCCTACCTGTCCTCAGTCCAGTGGCCTTGGAAAATCGAAAACGCATACAAGACAGCCAACAAAATCCAGAGACCCACTAAAATGAATAGCTTTCCAATTCTTTGTACACTGCTGGTTTTATCTCCAATCAAAGAAAACAGACAGGTTTTCTGGTCGCTCTGGGTCCCCGGAGACAGGTCCTGCTAGCCTACTGTCAGGAATTGCCTTGTGCTGGAAACAAGTCCCCTCCGACAATAATTAAAATAGATTTTTTTAGTAGAAAATATAGCATGATGGATCGAGGTCTAATAACACCTAGCCCTGCCAGTAAATTTAAGTATTTTGTAAAAAGTCAAGTAAAATACAAATATTAACCAGATACATGTACTGTAATTAGGGCGTCACTACAAAGTAGTATAAAAATAATGACCGCTGCTGAATATGCTATTTAATTCATTTTCAAAATTCAAAGCAAACTCACCCATTCATTCATGTTCCAATGCTTTATTTGGTTGGTAACTCACTTTACAAAACACATCCCTAGCATTTCTAGCTGCTGCCATCTTGTGTAAGGACAGGAGAATAAAGTATCTTTTTACTTCCTGGAATCTATCTGCTCTTAGCTCAGGCATGCAGGTAGGAGAGTGTGCTTAGCTCAGAAAGCCCCCTTCTCCCGATGAAAGAAATAAAATGCACAGGAAGAGTCCTGGGATGTATGACATCATTTTGGCCTAGGTTAGAAACCAGGAAGCAACTGAAGAAATGTTTAAAAAAAGTTTAATTAAATATAATATACTTTCCAATCTATTTACTAAGGCTGGCAGCATAAGGATTCAAAGTAGTTGGTTGAGAGTTTAGTTTCGCTTTAAAAAAAAAAAAATTCAAAAATAGGAATCATATATTAGGTATCAAATTAGTCGTAGAATTACAGCAAGGTTAAAGCGAAAAATATAAAATACAAAAACATAAAATGTGAGAGCAGTAATTTTTTTTTTAGCGCAGAAGAGACATACCATGTCTATTCTGCATTAAAGAATATCTACATTCTTCCTTGCAGACTGTTTGCACTGTACACTGGGATGCGTGCGTATGCACAGCAGTTCTGTCATACCGGCCAATTAACATGGCTGAAGATCCAGAACCCAGAAAAAAGGGGTTAAATCTAACTGAGGAGCGTGCATTTTAAAGAACAGAATGTGATACCTGCAGACTCTGAGGACGAGGAGCTAGGCTCGGGTGCTGATGAAGAGTTTTCCAGCTCTTGCAGGAGGTGAGGAGGGAGAACTCCTTGGTGGTGAGCCAACATCTGAGCGGCCAGTTCAATGTTACCTTGAAATAGTTGGAGAGCTGCCTTAGCTGCCTCAGGAGTGAAACCAATATAAACCAGCTAGACAAAAAAAGACAAGCAACACATGAGGACATAAAACACTCCTTGTACGTCTTCCAACAGTCAGCTGAATTCAGAGAGCCATGTAATACAATGCATGCGTCCGCAGACAAAACTATTACACATAATAATGGCTCCTTTTTCATTTATTAAATAACATTTGATTTCAATAAGACTCAAACTTCTTAAATAACAAACATAAAACATGGCCCACCATTCACTGAAACACTGGTTACCTTTGTCCACAAAAATTTGATTGAAGAAAGTTTAATAACTAAATGTCAGTAAGGGATTTATTTTATCTGATGCACATAAAACTGGAAAGACTTTGCATAACAGTCAGTATTTCTCAAATGCTTAATTGCTGTCATTATTAAAGTGAACCTAAACCACGTCAGTGAAAGTGAAAAGAAAAAAAAAAAAAAAAAAAAAAAAAACACACAACAAAAAAAACAAACACAAACACAAACTAAACCAAATTTAACCACTTGACCTCTGGAAGGTTTTACCCCCCCGACTCATGACCAGAGCATTTTTTTGCTATTCAACACTGCGCTACTTTAACTGGCAATTGTTTGGTCATGCAACACTACCTAAATGAAATTGATAATTTTTCACATAAATCAAGATTTCTTTTGGTGCTAAAGTGATATTAATGGCAAGTTTTTTTCTTCAAAAAAATAAATAACAAACACGTCATACTTACCTGCTCTGTGCAGTGATTTTGCACAGAGCAGCCCCGATCCTCCTCTTCTCGGGTCCCCCACCAGCGCTTTCGGCCCCAAGCAGCTTGCTGTGGAAGCACCCAAGCTGCGGGCTCTGCATGTCCATTTAGACACAGAGCTGCGTCTCGGAACCGCCCCCTCTTTCTTCTCATTAGCTCACTGGCTGTGATTGACAGCCAATGAGGAGGGGGAATCCCCGGAGAGCCGAGGTTCTCAAGCACATTGCTGGATCGCGGGGGGGGGGGGGGAGTATTGGTGTGGAGGGGGGGGTAAGCTGCTGCACATGTGCAGAAACTTTTTTACCTTCATGCATTCTATGAATGAGACTTTAGAACCACTTTAATCACCGCTGGGTTTTTTTTTTTTTTTGCTATATAAAAAGGAAAAATCAAAAACTAAATTTTCTTAGTTTCTGTTAAATAATTAAGCAAACAAATGATCTTTCTTCATAAATTTAGGTCAAAATGTAGTCTGCTAAATTTCTTTGGTAAAAATAATGTAATATTATTTAGTGCATCTTATTTAGTCTGTGTGAAAGTTTAATATATATTATATATATATATATATATATATATATATATATATATATATATATATATATATATATATATATATATATATATATATATATATATATATATATATATAGAGAAACATATCGGCCGATATTATTAATTAACATAGTGGGTAAATTTTGCTTTTGCTTTATCAATAGGGAGGGAGTTCAGCTGCTCACCTAAGTTTTGTAGTGGGGCTTCCACTTGTAGGGTCAAGGATTTCTTATGTACTTTTTCCAGAGCACAGATTTCAGAAAGGAGAGAGTCTGAGAAGTAATGTGTTTCTTTCTGTGAGAGCCCAGTTTTAGGAGTATCCCCCCCGATTATGCATTTATGCAGTTCCCAGTGCAGTGTCTGGGAGTGTGGTCAGATCAAAGTAAAAGATCTAATTGTTGCCGAAGCAAGTAAAAGGGTACTCTGCAAAATGAAGATATAAATGATTCTAGTGTACGTCCTGTGATTAGCTGAATAAAAAGTATAGTCTTCTTTGTTGTGGGTATTGAGAGTTCTCCAGCTGGCAACTAAATGATGGTCATTGAAAAGCTTTTTTGTTTTCTGCAGTTTCGAATATGGCAAGAAAGTGGTGCCCTTTGACATTTCCAACTGGGGGTCCAGAGCCAAATTACAGTCTCTCCCATCAGACGGAAACCCTCTTTGTGTTGGTTTATCAAGGACAGACATGCTTCCAGCAAGGAGACCTGATCTTAATTTGTCAAGCATATACTGACTAGGGTGACCTTTTCTCCAATAGGAGTATCACAATGAGGGGACGACCTTCCCTGTCCCTAATAACCCGCAACGCTTTTCAGGGTACACGTTTAGCGAGGAGAGTCAAGACTCCCTTAGACTTGGCATCTGCAGATTCAGTATCATATACTGTAGGAAATCTGAAGTCACACGGTTTGGGGACCTTGTTCACTCTAAAGTGTATCTCTTGAAGGACCTTCACTGCCTGTTATCAGTGAATGTCTATCCTAAAGCTACATATACATGTCTAGATTTTCTCTGCTTCAGCTTGTGGCTGAAGCAGAGAAAATCAGTAGATTCCCCATCCACACTAAACAGTGTGGATAGATGAATTTCCACTGCCAGCTAATGTTTTTTTTTTAGGTGCTGGTTGATGCCTGAATACCCTAATAGTGATTGCATCGAACAGGATCTAGTTCACGTTTGAGTCTATAGCCAGCATTAACCTATCCACAACACTACACGAGCATCTGTTTCCAGCATGTGCTAACCAGTGATTGTAAAGTGCAACAGGGCACAATGCAGAAAAAGAACAGCACATATAGAACGTATTCATGGAGCACACAGAACAAAATGATTTACACCAGTGCAGAAACTGGAAGGAAAATATTAACCTGATCTATTGATAATAAATTCTAGATTCATCCTATCTCACTTTCTCCTCATTCCAGGAGCCACAGCCAAGCAATTCTTTATTGCCTCCTTATGTGTATTTACCATGTCATATTTATCAGCAATCTCCAAACCAGTGACAGCCTGCAAACTCAGCATATCCTAAGGCTACACCACCTCCCTGATGTGAAAAGGGATGCCTGGCTGGGGAAGATTAATATCCCAACTTGTAAGATTCAAGTGGTTGCTCAGTAACCTTAAACTGTCTCATGTGATAGCTTGGATTGGGACAGACTGTGTTCATTCACTGCCAAAAAATATTACAGATCATCTTCTTCAGCAGTAAAAAGAAGGCTGTAAACAACCCTGTGTGAACAGAAATATGATGCGGGACTGAAAGTGAATAAATAATAACCATTTATATATTTTAAATAAGCCAATGGCTTTTGTTTTGCATTTATTATTTACTTGCTTCACTCCCCCCCACCAATGCTAAAATGTCTAAACACAATCCAATCCTACATTTCCAATAAAGGTTTGCATAAATGTTGCAATTTGGTGACAAAACTTTAAAGCCAAACTCAAGGAAAAATAAAAATCCTTCCTTGCCATGGGGCCAGCCCCACAGTGCAAGGTTTAAACACTCTAAGGTCCAGGGCACTGGAAAAGCAGATTTACCAGATTCCCCACTACCCTGGCAGATGGCACACCTCTATGCTCTGGCAGTGGGCTGTCCTTTGACACTCAAGTTTGGGTCATGGCTACAGGTTTGCACCAGTCCTGATGAGGACTGAGTGCTAGAGCATAGGGTAGAAGAGCCAGCAGGAGCAGAGAAGGCCGCTAGATGTAAAAAAGCATTTAGCTCTTGCAGTGCTGGGCAGCCCCACAGTAAGGGAGTGTTTTAGTTTCCCCAGACTTCAGCTTTACCCTTTGCAAACTTGGCGCAAGATGTTTAGAGAGACACATTGGTTAGTAAGATTTGGTAACCTTTACCACTCGGCAAAAGCTTCCTGCGCCATTATAATGCGCCACATAAACAAATTAGATTAATCTGTTTCAGGTCTCACTGCACCAGTTTCTATTTCAGAGTATAACAGAAGCTGGTGCAGATTCATGCCTAGTTAAAGAGATTGTAGTAACTTACAATACAGAAAATTGTCGCAGATCCCCGCCAGACTGGTATATGGGGGAAATGAACTATCTGCTCACATGCCTATCTCTGCTGCATGCAGTAAACACACCACATGGGCAGACCCTGCAAATAGGCAAGGAAAGCTTCTTTTCCTGCCTATACTCCCAAATGTTAACCCTGGCAAACACAGAATTTACAACCTTCCTCCTTTTTTGGGCTCCCAGCTGAATGGGAATGGCAGGGATTTAGTGGGGAGGTGAAGCAAGCAGTTCCAGCTCTCCTGCTCTCGATGTTTGGCACAGACATAGGATAGAACACAGAACTGATCGCTGATAATAAGCAAAGGGGATGTACCCTTTCAGTAATTAGGCTCAGGATCTACTCTGCTTTGTAAGTTTTGAAGAGTGGCACAGGCTTTATGTCGGCACCACTCTTTGTCAAGTTTCCCCTTTGTGTCTAGCAAATAGTTCTCACTTCGTTTATATGGTAATCCTTTCAGTAACTGTTACCACACAGAAAAATGTTCTATAAACAATTCATAATCATTACTGATTTATACATTAGATGGCAGAGCAGTGGTAAAACAAGAGTAAAAATGCAATACGTTTCATTTACAAAGCAAATACTTCTTACCTGATCGATAATCTGCTGAGGAACATTATACGAGTCGCTGCCAGCTGGATTGCCTTGTGGTATTAAGCGCTCTGGATTATCTAGGAGTATCTATTGGAATACAATTGATAAACTTCATATGTACAGTTTAGCTTCAATCAGCCCACCAACACCACAAACCGTATACAAGTAAGATCTTCTAATCATCTATTATTATTGATATCAGGACATGCACCCCATGTTCTGGGACACAGGTATATGTTTTAACTTCTACTTTTGAGTGGTGCCAAAAGCAATATAACAATATAATTGGACCCCTGATGAAGTCACTGGACCTATGAAGTAATGCGTAGGGAGATGGCGATCAAATCATTCTGCAACACTTTTTTTTTTTTTTTTTTTGAGCCTTGGATGAAAAAAAAAAAAAAAAAAAAAAAAAAAAATTCTAAAAGGGGATGAAGATGGCTATGGATTGAGATCCTTGGAAGTGCTGAATGGGAGATCATTCATGGCTATACCAACCCTGGTTAAAAGGGGAAAGCGCATTTTGACCTAAAATACACTTGGGTCATATACGGACGATGAGAGCATCTGTATGTCGGTGACAGGGATTTCACAGTATATGGTGTATTATGAGCACCACTGTATGCGTTTGTGAAGATATCATAGTATTTTATTAAATGGTCATTGGAAAACAAGTGAAAATAAGGACACAGGCACAAGTATTTTTGCACTGATCATATTTATTGAAGGGCTCATACTATCTGATTTATTATTAACGGCTTTTTGTTCTTCTAGCAGAACTTTTTGGTTTTGAAAATAGTACGAGTGGGTAATAGTGTGGGTACTGTACAGCACTGTTAAAGTATTAGGCCTCATGCACACTGGACGTTTTTACAGCGGCTGTTTTTGGCTTCAGATGTTTTTTTCTGCCGCCAATAAACTCCCCAGCATGTCATCTTATGTGTCAATGCACACATAGGCTGTTATCAGCAATTTTTTTTTTAGCAGGGGCGTTTTTTGGCTGGAAAAAACCCCCAGAATTAGTGGGTTTTGAGAGGAGTTTTTCAGCTGTAAAATAGCTCCAACTCTGAAAACAGCTTAAAAACGCAGAAAAAACGCGGCTATTCGGTGTTTATCAGTGCGAGTTATGAGCTTTTATGGGAGTATAGTTTTTCTAAAAAAAAAAAAAAAAAAAAGCCAAAAAAAACCCCAAAACGCTACAGCTAAAAATTGCTGGTGCAATAACGCTGAAAAATTCACTCTACAGCTACAGCTTTCTACAGCCAACGTTCCTGGCTTTTTTAAAACATCCAGTGTACATGAGGCCTAAATATTAATATAACCGGTTGCATTTGAAGGCATCATGTCACTAAAATAAGCAAAATGTTCTGAATCACTGAAGACTGCCCAGCACCAGAGAAGAGGTGAAGAGGGGGAGGACCCTGCACTGCACTTGACTATGCAGAAAACATCAGAAGTGAAGGGAAGGTAAAAAAAAAAAAAAAAAAAAAAAAAAAAAAAAAAAAGTACAGACTGGAGGAAGGAGGAAGTCTAAAATTGGGCTTGACATTTAAATACTTCTCAAAAGGCAAATACACGCCATAGGCCATCATCTGAGTGTGAATACAGTATATGAAGGTGACCATCACACACACACACACAGCTCTATGTAACCATATAGTGTAGGTAGGTAAGATTAGAGTACCCATTATACTTTGGCCAGTGTTATGTACACCTTACGTACTTGCCTGAAGATTTTTGAACCATGACTATGCCGAGTAACAAAAAGGAGCAAAAAGGCAGTGTACAGCGTTTACATAAATTTTTATATACAAAATGAAATTGATGTAAATAATGCTTACGTATGTAAAAATGCATTCAAAAACCTTGTTTCTATGTATATTCATATGTACTTGGAGGCATCCATATTTGCTTTTTACCCCCTTTACACCTTTAACCTGTGTTAAGTTCCTCAGCAAGATACTCCGTGGCAAGTATATAAGGTGTGTCTAAAAAGTCTGGTGACTAGTCCGATATCTCAAAGGCAATATGGACCAGGTGCGTGCATGCAAATGGCTTTCCAGAGACACGGCTGTGGGCAGTCGAATGTAGTCAGTGTGAGAGGTATGGTCACAGTGAGCAACAAGTGAAAATCAAGTTCTGCTACAAATTGGGGAAGCTGACAAATGAACAGAAAGCAAAACAGATGGAAACCTCTGGCAATTTCACTACCATGTGTGACCAGGATCCATCCTTTCTGCGAACCATCGTCACGGGATGAGACCTGGTGCTACCAGTTCAAGCCGGAATCCAAGGGGTAATCCATGCAACGGCCCCTGCGGACGTCTATTTCCCCGTCTGAAGAGCGTCATGAAAGGCGACGTTTTGTGGACGTGGCAGCAATCCAACAATGTGTGACAGCGGTTCTGCGATCGATTCCTAAAGAGCCATTTATTGACAGTTCCCAGAGGCTTTATGAACATTTTCAAAAGTGTGTTGTGAGCAATGGCTATTATTTTAAAGGCCAATAAAAAGGTAATTTGTTTGTATCTTCTGTTTTGTTTGTTTTCTGACACCATTCACCAAAATTTTTAGACACACCTCATATGTTACATTAGGATACTAACAATCTGCTGCACATCAAAATGCATTTACTTTTTTAAAATTATAAGCTTTTAAGTGTATATTGTATTTTTTAAAAGCAGCACAGTCTTAGTGGTTAGCACTTCTGCCTTGCAACACTGGGGCCCTCGATCTAAGTCTTGGTCAGGACACCATTTGCATGGGGCCTGCCTGCTCTCCATGTGCTTTGGTGGATTTCCTCCCACACTCCAAAGACATGCTAGCAGGGTAAACTGCTCCTTTCTAAAACTGACCCTAGTATGACATGAGTAGTGCACTCAGGACGGCCCATCAGCAGATAAAAGTGCCTCGAGTCCCCAGGGAAAAAAGTGCTGCAGAAAAAAAAAAAAAAAAAAATTTGAACGCTTTAGAATACCTTAAAAAGGCATTGAAAAATGATTTAGGCGGGCAAAATAGTTATACCAATGCTTGGTATCTAGGCATCAATTGACCTCTGATCATAGAAGCTTTAATCAGAACAGAAATCAAAGCAGATGGAACAATGATCTAAGCTAGACAAAACCATTTAGCCACTAGTGTGTAATCACATACTATACATTCACACAATTCTGCAACTGTGCTCAGTTACAAGTCCACCTTTTGCAAACTAAATAATAAATGCACCCATATTTGCAGCAAAAAATGTGAATTTTTTTGGGCAAATAAGTCTACAAAGCAAATCAGATCGCAGGTTCAATGCACAGGCTCCTGCAGACTCTGGCTGCCTGTCTGACGTGAAGACTTTCACTAAGAGAGTTAGAGGAAGCGTCAATGGATTACAAGTGCAGTGATCACCACTGTTGTGTTTCAGTGATAACAAGTCAGGCTGCCGCAGTGGGAGATGGGACTTGTTGTTCATTCACAGATCTACCTGCGCAGCTGAGCAAAATATAAAATGTCAGCTGCCACCGGAGAGAGATAAACCCCTGCATGCTGGTAGGAAGCAGTGTTAATTTCGTCGACTAAATTAATACTATTTTCATCTACTAAAATTAAAACAATTGAGATGACTAAAATACGACTAAAACTAAAATGGCATTTTAGTCAAAAGAGTATGACTAAAGCTAAATTGACGTCAAAATTAACACTGGTCTGTAGTGCATGTTCAAACCTTAATACCATAAATAATACCATGTTAGATTTTTCACTCCAGAAGTATATAATGAGTTTGGAAATTGTAGAGAAATGCTTAAATAATGCAGTACAATTTAATTACACCAATTTGATTTTAGTTGACTAAAACGTACTGGAGATTTAGAGCCCTTTCACACTGAAATCGCCCGGGCGTCGGCGGTAAAGCGGCACTATTTTTAGTGCCGCTTTACCTTTGTTTTAGCGGCTTTATTCAGCCACTAGCGGAGTGGTTTTAACCCCCGCTAGCGGCCGAAAAATGGTTAAACTGCCCGCAAAACGCTGCTGCAGAGGAGGTAAGGCGGCGCTGCTCATTGATTTCAATGGGCAGGGGTGCTATAGGAGTGGTGTGACGCCCTGCCAGCGCAACGTCCCAATGTGAAAGCACTCGGGCTTTCACATTGGGCTTGCAGCTGAGGCTTTTTTCAGGCGCTATTTTCAGCGCTAAAGCGCCTGAAAAAGGCCTCCAGTGTGAAAGGGGTCCTAGTCGACTAAATAGTAAAACAACTGCAGAAGACTAAAATGGGACTAAAAAGTAAAATGCCATTTTTAGTGAAAAGACTAAGACTAAAACTAAATTTTCTGCCAAAATTAACACTGGCAGGAAGGTGGGGGGGTCCACTGGCAACTATGTTGTAACATGGTCTAAAAGGTGGCGATAGCCTTTAATTAGGCACTATATAGAAAAAAAAAAAAAAAAAAAAATATAATATTATATATATATATATATATATATATATATATATATATATATATATATATATATATATATATATATATATATATATAATGTATGAAAATCTGAAAACACCAAGAATGTAAAAATATAAAATTCCCATTAAACTGCAGTCCGGTAACATTCCCCCAATGCCCCATTATGGTTGAACCCGAATTTACCTCACATTTATAAACTCCCGGATCCTTATGCATGGGCCAAATGCGGTGTAAAGATTTTATCACAAATAGTGTCGCAAATGACATTATCTCAATCACAGCTGTCCTCTCTATATAATATTCCGCATCACTACCAATTTCGTTACCTCCAATTATCACATGCTTTTGCTGCGCAATTTCCACGCTCTTCTTGCACCATGGTTCAGTCGGGGCTGGAGAGGACACTTAGAACCAATTGAGCTGAAAAACCTACTTCACAGCTATACGCGCACTTGGTCTTGGTGTCTTTGCCATCTCTAGACAGACTCTGGGCTCGCCGGCAGCGAGACATACCCACTCTAGACAATGATGATTGGGATGATGTTTGGGATTTTCCTTTCCGATCTCTGGTATCCATGCGTGATAGATTAGTGCAATTTAAGATTGTACATAGAGCATACCTCACTTCACAGACTCCACATGATGAACCCTGATTGCCCCGCTGAATGCTGGCGATGTGGAATCTCCCCGGGGGATTTCTCACATATTTTCTGGAACTTCCCTAGGATTCAGCAGTATTGGAGAGAGGTACTAGACATGATAAATAAGGTCACACCAGCCACGTTGCCACGAGTCATGGAGGTTTGTCTCTTGGGTCTGATTAGAACACGTGTTCCAACTATAGCGAAACGTACACTAGCGGGAATATTGCTCTTTCTTTCTCGAACATCACGGGACACAGAGCCACAGTAATTACTGATGGGTTATATAGGTATCACTGGTGATTGGACACTGGCACACCCTATCAGGAAGTTCAACCCCCTATATAATCCCTCCCCCTTGCAGGGATACCTCAGTTTTTACGCCAGTGTCTTAGGTGATGGACGTGTAAAGATGTCCTGTGCTGAGCTCCAAAGGGAATATCCTGATATCCTATACTGGGGCAAGCCAGGCGAACTGGATCCATTCAAAGTGTCTTTTCATGGCCGAATTGAATGGTACCCGGGCCTCGTGTCCGAAGAAACGAGGTTTTACCCGTAACGCTTCTCTTTTTAGAGAGCTGGACCCCGCAGATCAGAAAATGGCTTTAAACTTCCTAATTTCTGGCGAGGTGCTTTACGGTCCCAGAACTGTTGGATCCCCCTACTGATGGGGGCCCCAGTCTCTGACGGTTTTTTCAAACGGAGCCCACCGTGAGAGGTGAAGATTGGGTCTGTGTAAACTGCACCCTGCGGCTGGATAAGGTAAGAGGAGATTCCACAGAATTTGAGTTCTAGTGGCTTTTCTCCTTTAAGGTAAATGCATGCTATGCCTATTGTGACCACCGGGGGCTGCCAAGAGCACAACCTGCACATGCTGACTGTCTGTCTCAGTGTTCATCATTGGTGTTTTTTCCTCACAGCGTCTCAAGCTGGCTGCAAAGAAGGTAAGATGTAGGAGGGATTTCTCATGTTTGAATGTTCCCCCCAGGCTAGAGGGACCACAGGGGTCTAGAAAGTGGTTATACCACCCGGACTCTGCGGCCTAATGGCCACCATCTTTGAAGATAGCCGTTCAGGCAGATCTTGTACCAGCCTCCCCCCCCCTCCCCCCGCTCCCAGCCTTCCTCCAGAAGCATGACAGGAGAGTCGGCCAGCGTGGGAATGGGCGCTTGTTTTTTTTTTTTTTTCAAAACTCGAAGGGGGGGCGGTAGAGGGGGAGGGGCGGGACGTCAGCACTGAGTGCTTAGACTCCCCACTCAGGCCAGCTGCAGGCTATTAGAGGCACTCTGTACAGGTGCACACAGCCTTCTGAGAGACACAGAGCTGACGGTCGCATGTAAGGTGGGACACATGCATTCTCCTAGGCAGCATTTACTGAAGTAACACCAGACTGAGCATTGGGTAGCAAGGCTTTTAGCCAGACTACATCGCTCAGCGGGCAGTGTTCATTTGTATACCTCACACCTTGTTGCTTTGCACTATGGGTAGAAGAGGTTCAAGCACCCCAGGAACCAGAGACACTAGGGGATCTCGTTCAGGTTCTGAGGGCCCCCTGTCGGCAGCATCCTCCCCCCCTAAAGATGGGCCAGGGACGGCTAGCCAGGGAGAGCCATCGGGGTCAGGGGCCACACCTGCTTCTGGCACTTCAGCCCCTGTATATATTACACAAGAGGTTTTTTCCTCAACCATTAATGGTCTAGAGGAAAGATTAATGGCCGTGATTACATCTTCACTCAGTGGAAGAAAACGCACAAGGCTTTCCTCTGTTCCCCAAGACCCTCAGACAGAGGAGCTCTGGGATAAAGGAGATGAATCCCTTTCAGAGGATTGGGATGGGACGGATGATTCCTCTTCAGAGGACTCAGGTGGAGAGGGACCCTCTGCGACTTCCCAAGAGGAGAAAGTCTTAGTGCAGATCCTCACTGGATTGGTCCGCTCCACATTTAAGTTGCCCGTACCTGAAACTGCTAAAGAATCCTCTTCTGCTTTGGGGTCACTGAAACCTTTCCAAGCAGCACATGCTTTTCCTGTTCATACTTTACTTGAAAAGCTCATTTATTCTGAGTGGGATCACCCAGACAGACGTTTTTTTTTCCTCCGAGAAAGTTTAACACTTTATCCGATGGAAGAAAAGTTTATTAAAATGTGGGGAATACCAGTTATTGATGCCGCCATTTCCTCCGTAAATAATAGCCTGACTTGTCCTGTAGACAATGCTCAGATGCTCAGGGATCCTGTAGATAAAAGGATGGAATCCCTATTGAAGGATGTTTTCTCCTTAGCAGGATCAGTGGCCCAACCTGCAGTAGCAGCGATTGGAGTCTGTCAATACTTAAGAGACCATGTTAAGCAGGTCAAAGTATTACCTGAACAGCAGGCCCAGGGGTTTGCTAACCTTCCAGCGGCCTTATGCTTTGTGGTTGACGCCATTAGAGATTCTATCGTGCAAACCTCCCGTCTTTCACTGGGGTTGGTGCATATACGTAGAATCCTATGGTTGAAAAATTGGTCAGCCGAAGCACCATGTAAGAAGCTACTGGCTGGGTTTCCATTTCGTGGTGCAAGGTTGTTTGGAGAGGACTTGGATAACTATATCAAGAGAATCTCTTGTGGGAAAAGCACTCTCTTACCTGTCAAGAAGAAGAGTAAGCGTCCCTCTTTCAAACAGACTCTTTCCCCAGCGCCGGGGGCTTCAGCCTCCAGGCAGTCTCGACGGCCGCCTCCATCGGGGTCCAGAGACAAGAGTCAACCCCAGGGACAAAAGAGGTCCTGGGGAAAGAAGCCTACTAGGCAAAACACTAAAACCTCTGCATGAGGGGGCGCCCCCGCTCACTCGAGTGGGGGAAGACTGCGACAGTTCTCAGAGCTCTGGCAGGAGGACTTCCAGGACAGATGGGTAATCTCCACGGTAACCTTAGGGTACAAGCTGGAGTTTCAGGAATTCCCCTCTCCTCGGTTCCTCAGATCAGGTGTTCCCAGAGACCCAGAGAAGTACCAGTCGCTCCTTCTAGCGTTAGGGCGACTTTTGTCGCAGGAGGTCATTATGATCGTTCCCGCAAAGGACCAGGGATTGGGCTTCTATTCCAACCCTTTTACGGTCCAAAAGCCAAATGGGGATGTCAGGCCCATTCTGGACTTAAGGGATCTGAACCGATTCCTAAGGATTCAATCCTTCCGCATGGAATCAATTTGAACAGTAGTTCCCACCCTGCAGGGAGGAGAATTTCTGGCATCAATAGACATCAGAGATGCATATCTGCATGTGCCCATTTTTCCTGCTCATCAGAAGTTTCTGCGCTTCGAGGTAGGAGGGCGCCATTTCCAGTTTGTGGCTCTGCCTTTCGGGATAGCCACTGCATCTCGAGTGTTCACAAAAATCTTGGCTCCTCCTCTGGCCAGATTAAGGGCTCAGGGTATAGCTGTCATAGCATACCTAGACGACCTGCTCTTGATAGTCTGGTCGGTAGCCTCTTTGAATGGAAACTTGGAGGACCACAGTCAGGTATCTAGAACACCTGGGTTGGATCCTCAACTTAGAAAAGTCTTTCCTAAAACCAGTAAGAAGACTGGAGTATTTAGGTCTGATTATAGATACAAGCCAGGAGAAAATATTTCTACCCCAGGCAAAGATCACTGCTTTGAGAGAGCTGATTCTGACAGTAAAGGACCAAGAAGGGTCCCTCAGTCCGCCTTTGTATGAGGCTACTAGGGAAGATGGTGTCTTCATTCGAAGCAGTTCCCTATGCTTAGTTTCACTCAAGAATGCTGCAACACAGTATTCTGTTGACCTGGAACAAGAAGGTTCAGGCATTAGACTTTCCGATGCACCTGTCGCATGTGGTGCGTCAGAGCCTCAATTGGTGACTCATACCCGAGAACCTGCAGAAGGGGAAATCCTTTCTACCGGTTACCTGGACGGTAGTAACAACAGATGCCAGTCTGTCAGGTTGGGGAGCAGTTCTGGAACAGGCTGCGGTCCAAGGGATATGGTCCAAGACAGAGAGGACCTTACCCATCAACATTCTGGAGATCCGGGCGATACATTTAGCTCTAAAAGCCTGGACTATCAGGCTACAGGGTTGTCCGGTCAGGATCCAGTCCGACAATGCCACAGCAGTGGCTTATGTCAATCATCAGGGAGGCACCCAGAGCCGAGCTGCTCAAAAGGAGGTGAACCAGATCTTAGTCTGGGCAGAGATGCATGTGCCATGCATATCGGCAGTTTTCATCCTGGGAATAGAGAATGGGCAGGCGAACTATCTAAGCTGCCAGCAGTTACTTCCAGGGGAATGGTCTCTGCATCCCGACGTCTTTTGGGCCATATGCCAAAGATGGGGGGTTCCAGATGTAGATCTCTTTGCATCCCAATTCTACACAAAGATAGACAGATTTGTGGCAAGGACAAAAGATCCTCTTGCATGCGGGACGGATGCGTTGGTGATTCCGTGGCATCGGTTCTCACTGATTTACGCATTCCCGCCTATTCTGCTATTACCACGACTCCTTCGCAGGATCAGGCAGGAAAGGAAGTCGGTACTTCTGGTGGCCCCCGCTTGGCCCAGAAGGACTTGGTATGCAGAAATAGTAAGGATGACGGTGGGTTCCCCGTGGACCCTACTGGTACGCCCAGACCTGTTATCTCAAGGTCCAGTGTTCCATCCTGCCTTACAAACGCTAAATTTGACGGTTTGGCTATTGAGACCCACGTTCTGAAGAGTCGTGGGCTCTCCGGTCCTGTCATATCTACCTTGATTAATGCAAGGAAGCCAGCTTCCAGGATGATTTATCATAGAGTCTGGAAAGCTTATATAACCTGGTGTGAATCCAGAGGTTGGCATCCCAGGAAATATGTCATAGGTAGAATTCTTGATTTTCTACAATTAGGATTAGAGATGAAGCCGGCCTTGAGTACCATCAAGGGCCAGGTCTCTGCTTTATCAGTATTATTTCAGCGGCCACTTGCTTCGCATTCTTTGGTCCGAAATTTTATGCAGGGGGTGATGCGTCTTAATCCTCCGGTTAAAGCGCCCCTAAACCCCTGGGACTTGAACTTGGTCCTGGCTGTGTTACAAAGACAGCCTTTTGAACCAATAAGTCAGATTCCTTTGGTCTTGTTGACAAGGAAGTTAATTTTTCTGGTGGCCATCTCTTCTGCTAGAAGAGTATCAGAATTAGCAGCTCTTTTCTGTAAGGAGCCTTATTTGATTATACACAAGGATAGAGTGGTACTGCGCCCTCATCCTAGTTTTTTACCGAAGGTGGTTTCTGATTTTCATTTAAACCAAGACATTGTTCTGCCTTCCTTTTTTCCAGATCCCTGTTCTCCGGAAGAGAGATCTCTACATTCATTGGATGTAGCAAGAGCAGTTAAGGCCTATCTAGGGACAACTGCTCAGATCCGCAAGACGGATGTTTTGTTTGTGCTGCCAGAGGGTCCCAATAGAGGACAGGCAGCGTCAAAAGCTACCATTTCTAAATGGATTCGATAGTTGATCATTCAAGCTTACGGTTTGAAACAGAAGATTCCTCCGTTTCAGATCAAGGCACATTCCACAAGGGCTATTGGTGCTTCTTGGGCAGTGCATCACCGGGCCTCTATGGCTCAAATCTGCAAGGCCGCAACCTGGTCTTCAGTTCATACATTCACCAGATTCTATCAGGTGGATGTGAGAAGGCATGAGGATATCGCCTTTGGGCGTAGTGTGCTGCAGGCAGCGGTACAGGGTCCTCAGGTCTGTTTGCACCCTACTTGGTCGTGGTTCCCCCCCCTCAGGTAGCATTGCTCTGGGACATCCCGTCAGTAATTACTGTGGCTCTGTGTCCCGTGATGTTCGAGAAAGAAAATAGGATTTTTTAAAACAGCTTACCTGTAAAATCCTTTTCTTTCGAAGGACATCACGGGACACAGAGGTCCCGCCCCTCTTCTAATACACTATATTGCTTGGTTACAAAACTGAGGTATCCCTGCAAGGGGGAGGGATTATATAGGGGGTTGAACTTCCTGATAGGGTGTGCCAGTGTCCAATCACCAGTGATACCTATATAACCCATCAGTAATTACTGTGGCTCTGTGTCCCGTGATGTCCTTCGAAAGAAAAGGATTTTACAGGTAAGCCGTTTTAAAAATCCTATTTTTATGCCCAGAAAAATATCACCATGCAATGGAAGAAACCTAACCCCCCCCTCTTTGCGGCAATGGAAACGTATGGTCAATGATAGTCTCCCCTTATATAAGGAAACATACGCAAATAGGGGTTGTGAGTTGAAATACAATAAAGTATGGCGTAGATGGCTAGCTGAACCAGAAACGGCTTAACTGAGACTCAGCAATGACCTGAGAAGTTAAGAGGGGTGTTAAATGTTGATTAAAATAAGGGGAAGACCTTTTTTCTTGCTATACTCCAGGGTATAAATCGAGAATAGGGGAACGCACCACTTGGATGACTAACTGATGTGTTGTATAACATATGCTGCAGTGATGTACAGTATAAAATGGATATGTTATGTAAATGTGTCTTAGCGCCTAAGTTGTATGTGTATTGTTTGTTTTCAAAATGCAATAAAAATAATTAAAAAAAAAAAAAACAAAAAAAAAAAAAACTGCAGTCAGGTAACTAACAGTAACAACAGAAAACCGTTTCATTACGGAAACAGAGTTTTTCTTTAAGAGGAGATAAGTCCACTTTGCACATGTTTAATTTGTGTCAACATTCCAACAGTATAACCAAATGAAACCCCCACACCTTATCTTCACATCACACACATACAAGTCAGTTGGCTCTATGGAAATATATACTGTATGTACACATTCCACTTAGGATTGACGGATATCAAGTCCTATGATTTCTAGAACAGATTGCAATCCGCTGGCTGCAGAGGTTACAAGTCACTTCCAGCAAGCATCAAATTTTTCCATAATTCCCTTCCTACCTTTGTCAGGAAACGTCAGTGTTTAGCCAAGATCATATCATAGAACTAAATGATGGTTAGCATCAGCAATACACTTCAGATTTCCTATACATTATTATTTTTTCACTTGATATATAGAACCTGTGTGTAAACGGTAAGTATTTCATATTAAGATGGCTATACAAATCAGTAATGTATATACTGTCTGGATATGGCTGCTGAGGACCAAGAGAGAAATCATTTTCCTCCCAGGCCTCTGAAGAGGGGTCTACAAATGGGAAGGGAACACTAGAAAGAGAAGGGGAAATGGGCAACACAGTGGTTAGCAATTCTGCCTTGTGGCACTGGGGTACTTGGTTTGAATCCTGTCGAGGACACAATTTGCATGGAGTTTGCAGGTTCCCCCTTTGCTTGCATGAGTTTCCTCTGGGTACTCAAGTTTCTTTCAACACTCTAAAAACAAGCTAGTAGTTCCTTGGCAGTAGCATATGTATGCATGTAATTAGACTAAGTTCCATGAGGACAGGAACTGATGAAATTGTACAGTATGTAAATCACTGTATAAAGCCTGGTACACATGGCGAGACCAGTTTTTTTTAATCGTCTGGTTTTTATTGCACGCTAGTCTCCATTTCGAAAATGAAGAGGGTACTAAAGTTCTGAATATTCTCACATAACAGAATAAAAATTTGGAAGTGATGTATTGTATTGTATTTTTGGACTAAAACTGTACTGATTAAATGAAAAATCGTATGATCTGGCATTGTATGAGAACAATTTTTGTGCTTGTCCCATTGGATAATTTTGCACGACCTGTTGTGATCGGCTCTCAAAAGCTGTGTGCTAACAATCACATTATCGTACGATAGCGTCAAAAGCGGTATTTTTCTATTTGTGTGTACTAGGCTTAAAGCGGAGTTCCACCCAAAAGTGGAAGTTCTGCTTTAAGGACTCCTCACCCCATTACATGCCACATTTGGCATGTCATTTTTTTTTGGGGGGGGGGGGGGGGGGGGGGTACCTAGTTTTGACAGGTACCCAGCTCCCACTTCCGCTCGGGCCACCTAAGCAACTCAAGCAGAAGTTCTCCTTTCCCCCTCCCTCCCTGCAATCTTTTGGGACACGTCACAGGTCCCAGAAGATTGCCCAGCCATTCAGGAGGCACAGCACGACTTGTACATGCGCAGTGCGCACCCAGCTGTGATGCCGCAAGCTGTCACAGCCGGGTGCCCACACTTGTGATGCCAGAACAGAAGTGAGGGAGAGAACTGAGGGTTCAGGCGGCCACATAGCTGGATCCTGGGACAGGCGAGTGTGTGTTTATTAAAAGTCAGCAGCTTCACTTTTTGCAACGGCTGAGTTTTAATAAACACAAAAATTACTGGAACTCCGCTTTAAGTTGTTGGTGTAAAATAAATGCATGTACAAAAATTATAAAAAGTTATGCTTTTAATTGTTAGATTAGAGCTGAGAATAAAAAACCTGTCTCGGCTCAACCAGCCCAAAAACATAAAAGTAGCCCACTGTATGTATTAAAAATAGCAAACAATTTTATTTGATAAACCACAAATGTATATTTAAAACAATGACTAACAGATACAAACACCAATAAAAACAAGCCAAGTCCACCTCTTTCAGACCTACGAATAAGACCAAGAAAACAGCGGCATGTGGCAAATGTGCAAAAATAAATCTAAATTTTGAGGGACCAGTTATACCCTCCAGTCCACAAAACCTCTTGAGAATGAATAGCTTGTGCACCTATGGAGGCCAAGATATATAAACTGTCAATGTTCATGGGGTAAAAAGTGTATATCCCCAATGTCAGTCTGCTGCATAGTTGGATCCAGTAGTGATGAATATTACTGGCCACAAATAAACAAATAGAGCTGACAATGTCCTGATGTTGTTTGGACGACCCAAGATAGGGAAGACTTTTCCTTAATTGTTAGATCTGTGGAAAAAAATAATAGCTGGTTTTGGTCTGGTTGCTATGGGTAACACAGGCACCTTTTTTTTTTTTTAAGAAAACAATGTCCTCTTCATCCAAAATACCCAAATACTTACCTTAGGCCCCACTGCCTATGGATGGAGTAGTATTCCTTTGGATAGCTGTGAGTGGCTATGGGAATTAATGGTCACAGCAGCCATAATATTAATAAATTTTATATATATATATATATATATATATATATATATATATATATATATATATATATATATATATATATATATATATATATATATATACACACACACACACACACACACACACACACACACACAGTGTTCAGGGAATATGAATAACAAAAACCCACTCATCTTTATCGTTTGAATGAAGCCATTTATTATCAACTGCGTTTACTCTTTTTAAATCGCAACAGAAACTAGCCAAATGACCCTGACTAAAAGTTTACATACCCCAGTTCTTTATACCGTGTATTGCCCCCTTTAACATCAATGACAGCTTGAAGTCTTTTGTGGTATTTGTGGATGACGCTCTTTATCTTCTCAGATGGTAAAGTTGCCCATTCCTCTTGGCAAAAAGCCTCCAGTTCCTGTAAATTCTTGGGCTGTCTTGCATGAACTGCACGTTTGAGATCTCCCCAGAGTGGCTCAATGATATTGAGGTCAGGAGACTGAGATGATCACTCCAGAACCTTCACTTTATTCTGCTTTAGCCAATGACAGATCGAATTGGCCTTATGTTTTGGATCATTGCCATGTTGGAATGTCCAAGTACGTCCCATGCGTAGCTTCCTGGCTGAAGAATGCAAATGTTCCTTCAGTATATACGCAGCCCATCTTTCTTCAAGTGCCTCCTTATTGTACATCTTGAAACAGCAACACCACATGTTTTCAGAGAGTCCTGTATTTCACCTGAAGTTGTGGGTTTTTCTTTGCATCCTGAACAATTTTCCTGGCAGTTGTGGCTGAAATTTTAGGTAGTTTACCTGACCGTGGTTTGGTTTCAACAAAACCCCTCATTTTCCACGTCTTGATTAGAATTTGAACACTGCTGATTGGCATTCTCAATTCCTTGGATATCTTTTTATATCCCTTTGCTGTTTTATACAGTTCAACTACCTTTTCCCGCAGATCCTTTGACAATTCTTTTGCTTTCCCCATGACTCAGAATCCAGAAACGTCAGTGCAGCACTGGATGTAAGATGCAAGGGTCTGTCAGGAGTCCAGAAACTCATTGACATTTTATACACACACACTAATTACAAGCAAACAGATCACAGGTGAGGATGGTTACATTTAATAGCCATTCAAACCCCTGTGTGTCAACTTGTGTGCATGTTATTGGGCCAAAATCACCAGGGAATCTAAACTTTTGATCAGGGTCATTTCGGTAGTTTCTGTTGCCATTATGATTTAAAAAGAGTAAACACAGTTGATTGATAATACATGGCTTCAGCCAAACACAAACCATGAGTGAAAGAAAAGTTTGTGTCGTATCTCTCAGAGAGAGAGAGAGAGAATGTTATATTGATCACCATACTGGAACATTTTTTAATGTTTATACATCATTGGTTATAGGATTATGAATTGAGGTTGCACAGCACTTTAAGTTATTTGTACAAAGGGGAGTTTACAATCCAGCCCAGCTGTCAGCACTGAGTACAAACAAACAGGCTTGTAACACTGCGGTGGACTACCAAGAAATAGAGGCCATTCTATTGATTTATCATATTGGAAACAGATGGAAGCCTCACTAAATACAGCCTGGGAGGGGGAGAGGCAGAAGAGTTATGACAGATAACTGCTCATACATTAAAGGATTAAAAGGAAAGGTCATTGCTCTGAGACAGAAACAGAAGGGAGAATAGGGTGTGTATGCTGAATCAGACCTCTCACCAAGGTCAGGGATTCTTCAATTCTAAATATTTTCTTACACAAATATACTGAGCAGAAAAGTATCAATTAATATTTATTAATCATGTTACTAAAAGCGTATCTAAACACAAGAACAAAATTTGGTAGTATTGCAGCTTACTGATCCTTCGAACTGATGGCTGCATTAGTAGTCTTTTTTCACATTTTACGTTTCTTTATTTTAAGCTGGTAAGCCTGCTGTTAACACACTTCCTGTGCTAGGGTGACAAGCGTACTGAGCAATGTTGCCACCCTAGGAAAGGGACTGTTAGGACTACATAACACCTTCCTTGTCAATAATAGGGAGAGGCGTTTTGTAGTCCACAGAGATAGCAAGGAACAATGCTAACGGAGACAGTACAGAAATGTATAAGCTCACAAGAACTCAGGCTATTGTTTTTTTTTACTCATCGAAGAGATATAATAAAACACTTTCAATAATATATTTAAAAAGGGATTGCAAATGCTCAATTTTTTGTTGTTGTTAAAATAACAAACATGTCATACTCACCTGTTCTGTGAAATGGTTTTACACTGAGCAGCCCTGATGCACCTCTTCTCGAGTCCCCCGCGAGCACTCTTGACCCCCCCCCCCCGAATGCCCCCATAGCAAGCTGCGTGCTCTGGGGGCACTCCAGCATTCTCGCTCCATTGACACACAGAGTGTGGCTCGGCCTCACCGCCATTCCCTCCTCACTGGCTGTGATTGAGAGCAGCATAAGCTAATGGAACCAATTTGGCTGCTGTTCCTGAGCCAATGAGCAGGAAGAGAGCTGTGAGAGAGACTCTGCACTGCGCTGGTTCGAGATTGGGCTCAGGTAAATGCTATGCATTAAGGAAAAAAAAAAAAAAAAAAAACCACCTTCTGTGTGCAGCAGCCCCCCTAATACTTACCTGAGCCCCATCTCCATCCAGCATGAATGCCTCGACCATCCGGGACTCTCCCTTCTGACTGAGACACAGCAGCGGCACCATTGGCCCATGCTGCTGTCAAAGTCCGTTAGCCAATCAGGAAGGAGAGGGGGTGGGGCTGGGCCATGGCTCAGTGTCTGAATGGACACAGGGAGCTGTGGCTTGGCTGGGGTGCCCCCATAGCAAGCTGCTTGCTGTGGGGGCACTTGACAAGAGGGAGGGGCCAGGAGCACCAAAGAGGGACAGCGTGTGAGGAGGGAGAGCGGAACCGCTGCGGCGGTGAGTAAACAGAAAAAAAAAAAAAAAAAAAAAAGTGTCAGCACAGTTATCTGCCCCAGCCATCTGCTCCTGCCATCTGTCCACAGTGCCATCTGTCCACAGTGCCATCTGTCCCTGCTGTCATGTCTCTGCCATCTGTCC
This sequence comes from Aquarana catesbeiana, assembly GCF_042186555.1. Classification (NCBI taxonomy): domain Eukaryota; kingdom Metazoa; phylum Chordata; class Amphibia; order Anura; family Ranidae; genus Aquarana; species Aquarana catesbeiana. Next base: position 97,413,892 of record NC_133328.1, read on the forward strand.
CCAGTGCCACGTATAAATGCCATCTGTCATCAGTGCCACATAGTGCCATCTGTCATCAGTGTCACGTGTCATCAGTGCCACGTATCAGTGCCATCTGTGCCATGTATCAGTGCCATCTGTCATCAGTGCCACATATTAGTGCCATCTGTCATCAGTGCCATGTATTAGTGCCATCTTTCATCAGTGCCACGTGTCATCAGTGCCACATATTAGTGCCATCTGTCATCAGTGTCACGTGTCATCAGTGCCACGTATTAGTGCCATCTGTCATCAGTGCCACGTATTAGTGCCATCTGTCATCAGTGCCACGTATTAGTGCCATCTGTCATCAGTGCCACGTATTAGTGCCATCTGTCATCAGTGCCACGTATTAGTGCCATCTGTCATCAGTGCCACGTATTAGTGCCATCTGTCATCAGTGCCACGTATTAGTGCCATCTGTCATCAGTGCCACGTATTAGTGCCATCTGTCATCAGTGCCACGTATTAGTGCCATCTGTCATCAGTGCCACGTATTAGTGCCATCTGTCATCAGTGCCACGTATTAGTGCCATCTGTCATCAGTGCCATGTATTAGTGCCATCTGTCATCAGTGCCACGTATCAGTGCCATTTGTCATCAGTGCCACGTGTCATTGTCCTGGTTCTCCAGGGCCTTCAAAAGTGTAATAGGTAGTCAACAAATTCGATGTGTAATTTATGCTCCTAGAACACGTGATGGCGCTCCCTGCATGTTGGGCCTCTCTATGTGGCCAGGCAGTGAAAAAGTCCCACACACGTGGTATCGTAATACTCAGGAGTAGAGGTCGACCGATATGGGTTTTTCTCTGGCCGATGCCGATGCCGATATTTAGAAATCGCGGTGGCCGATGGCCGATATGTGATGCCGATTTTTTTGGGCCGATATATTAGGCCGATTTTTTTTTTTTTTTTACCTTCATCTCATAAAATCTAACAGTTAGACCCCTTTCACAATGGGGCGTTTTTCAGGCGCTTTTGGGCTAAAAATAGCACCTGTAAAGTGCCTGTCAAACGGCTCCCCTGCAGTCTCAGTGTGAAAGCCCGAGTGCTTTCACACTGAGGCGATGTGCTGGCAGGATATTAAAAAAAGTCCTGCAAGCAGCATCTTTGGAGCGGTGTATACCACCACTCCTGCCCATTGAAATTAATGCGCACCGCTGTCGAATCGCCTGCAAAGCGTTTCGGCAGCAGCGCTTCAGGGGTGCGTTTAACCCCTTCCTCGGCCGCTAGCTGGGTTATAAGCGACCTGCTAGCAGCCGAATAGCGCCGCTAAAATGACGGTAAAGAGCCGCTAAAACTAGCAGTCTTTTACCGTCAATGCATGCCCGCTGCAGTGTGAAAGCAACCTTCAGTGATACGGAAATTTTTTTACATTTAAACATTTATTAAACAAAACAAACCTCCAATCAGTTCACTTGTATGTAGAATTTAGATAAAAAAAATATAAAAAAAACCTCTCTTAAATATTAAATACACAAAAACAGGTAATCAAAACTTCTGGATGAAAAAAAATGGGCTAACTTTACTGCTTAGTTTTTTTTTTAAATTTATTAGTGTATTTTTTTTTTTTAAATTACATTTGAAAGACCGCTGCGCAAATACCGTGTGACATAAAATATTGCAACAACCGCTATTTTATTCCCTAGGGTCTCTGCTAAAAAAAATATATATAATGTTTGGGGGTTCCAAGTGATTTTCTAGCAGAAAATACTGGATTTTTACTTGTAAGCAACAAATGTCAGAAAAGATTTAGTCTTTAAATGGTTAAACTGAGAACTTCTACACACGGAATTTAGTTCATTCAGAAGTGTAAACATTGTATCCTTCAGGTTCTTTTTATCAGATTTGGCAGGCTGCCCAGAGAGGGGGAGAAGTCGCTTCGCACAGACAACTTACACTGACTTCTATTACAGAAGTCTTTTGCAAGTCGCGCTGAAGCTATATCGGCTTTTTTATCAGCACAATCGGCCGATGCCGATTAAGTAAAAAACACCAAATATCGGCCGATATATCGGCCGGCCGATATATCGGTCGACCTCTACTCAGGAGGAGTAGCAGAATGTATTTTGGGGTGTCATTTGTGGTATATACATGCCATGTGAGAGAAATAACCTAATACAATGACAATTTTGTGGGGGAAGAAAAAAAAAAAAAAAAAAAAAAAAAAAAACACACCACTTCATTTTGCAAAGAATTTTGGGAAAAAATGACATCAAAAACCTCACCGTGCATCTTACTAAATACCTTGGAATGTCTACTTTCAAAAAAGGGGTCATTTGGGGGGTGTTTGTACTTTCCTGACTTGTTCGGGTCACAAGAAATGAGATAGGCCGTCAGTACTTCAGGTGTGATCAATTTTTTATGATTTGCACCATAACTTGTAGACTCTCTAACTTTCACAAAGACCAAATAATATCCACTAATTTGGGTTATTTTTACCAAAGATATGTAGCATTATAAATTGTGGCCAAAATTTATGAAGAAAAATTACTAATTTGCAAAATTTTATCACAGAAACAAAGAAAAATTCGTTTTTTTTCAAAATTTTCGGTCTTTTTTCATTTATAGCGCAAAAAATAAAAAACCCAGAAGTGATCAAATACCACCAAAAGAAAGCTCTATTTGTATGAAAAAAAGGACAAAAAATTCATTTGGGTACAGTATTACATGACTGAGTAATTGTCATTCAAAGTGTGAGAGCACTGAAAGCTGAAAATTGGTCTGGGCAGGAGGGGGGTTTAAGTGCCCAGTTGTCAAGTGGTTAATGCATAAAATGCATTGAGGGAAAAAAGCTTTTACCTTTAGAGCCACTTCTAAAAAGTAAGCAAAGAAGAGGAATACATTTTTAAAAAATGTACATACACTATAAGGCATGATTTATTTCACATTTACAAAAGTTGAGAATGTTAGCCTGGACGAAAGTACCCAATAAAAACCTGTTAGCTAGAAAGGGAGAGCCCATTAAACTTGTATATATGAAGAAGTTGCACTGCCAAAGCACCTCTATAAGGTCTGTAGTTACATCGCAACAATGAAACACCAAGGCTAGGACAGGTATGGCAATTATTACATCAATGAATAAAAGAAGAGCAGCATTACCCAATTACTCATCCCTCCCCAAATGTACAGTAAAAAGAGAACTCTAGAATCTTTTTTCAATAATTTTTAAGATTGCAACAAAGTAAAATAGAAGCATTATTCCTAACCCTCTTGTCTAGAAATACATTTTTACTATATTGTCTCCCTCTATATTGTAAAAAGCTACAAAACTGTTGGTGCTATAAAAGTTCTGTATAATAATGAATACAAAAAGTGGCCCAGTACCAGTGGGCTAACATTGACAAGGTTACTGTACACAAAGTACAATGAACTCAGACGTAGCACAGATACAGACAACTTCATGAAGCCATGGTGCATCACCATAGAGAGCAGTACATCAATGTAACAATGAGCAGAAGAGGAGGATAGAAAGAATGGAAGAAAAAATAGGAAATAAGAAAAAATTGAGAGGTTAAGGGAAGAGGCATGGGTCTGCGGGTCCCCCCAAGCCTTCCGGGGTTAGCTTTGAGGATTTTCAGTAGGTTTTAAAGGTTTAAGAGTCAACGGCCAAAATTTAAGGGGAGGTAGTGTGGTATCCACTGGGAATAAACCTTCTCAAAGAGGGCCAATTTATCATTCAGTATGTCAGTCATTTTTTTGTTGGACACCCCCTGTCTTAGCTGCAGCCATTTTGAGTAAGGGCAGATGATTCATGTAGCATTTACTTCCTGGAATGTAGGTCAGGCATGCAGGCAATAGGGTGTGCTAAGCTGGACAAACCCCTCCTCCCCTTCTGAAGACTCCTGGGATATATACTCGAGTATAATCCAACCCGAATATAAGCTGAGGCACCTAATTTTACCACAAAAAAAACTAGGAAAATTAATTGACTCGAGTATAAGCCTAGGGTGAGAAATGCGCACCTAATGTAAGTGGAAAGGAGGGTCAACAATGCCCATTTGCAGCCTCAGTGTGCCCATTTGCAGCCATAGGTCCCCCGAACTTCAAACTCGGTAGTTAAGGGTTTCTAGATGCCTCCTAGCTGCAGCCAAAATTTGGGCTCTCTGGACCCAAAGGGTCCCGAAATGACATTGCTGCAAATGGACACAGTTGACCGAATTTAGAGCCCCGTATTTCGGGGCCACTTGGTGCTAGGAACCCCAAATTTGGTGTGCAAACCCAGTGGAACTACAATATATCCAAAGCTGGGGTTCCTAGCACCAAGTGGCCCCCGAGATATGGGGCCCCAAAGTCAGTTCGGAAAACGTCAAGCACCTTTCTGCAGCAGAGAATGACATTTTCCGAACCGACTTTGGGGCCCTGTATCTCGGAACCCCAGCTTTGGAAATGTTGTAGTGCTAGTTCCACTGGGTTAGCACACCAAATTTGGGGTTCCTAGCACCGAGTGGTCCCGAGATACGGGGCCCCAAAGTCGGTTCGGAAAATGTCATTCTCTGCTGCAGAAAAGTGCTTGACTCGAGTATAAGCTGAGGGGGGCATTTTCAGCACAAAAAAAAAAAAAATGTGCTGAAAAACTTGGCATATACTCGAGTATATACAGTAACTTAATTTGCCTAGGCCAGAAACCACAAAGTGACTGATGAAATGTAAAAAAAAAAAAAAAAAAAAAAAAAAAAAAAAAAGTTTAAAAACAAGCAAATACAGGGCATCCGGAAAGCATTCACAGCGCTTCACCTTTTCCACATTTTGTTATGTTACAGCCTTATTCCAAAATGGATTAAATTAATTATTTTCCTTAAAATTCTACAAACAATACCCCATAATGGAAAAAGTGAAGCGCTTTGAATACTTTGGGGATGCACTGTATGATCTACATTCCTATTTACTACGTAAGCATAAGGATATAAAAAAAAAAAAAAAAAAAAAAGTCAGTGTTGATTTGAGAGAGAGTGAAGTTCCGCTATATTTTTTTTAAAATTAAATAATAAACATGTTAAAGTGGAATGTTAAAAATGTCTCTTCTGCATTAAGGTTACTTACCTGCCTGCCCGCAGTGAGCTGCATACGCACAGATTGTTGTACATGTTTGGCAATGCTGATTTGACTGAACTCCAATGCATGAGTAACGTCATCTCGGGCAATGAAAGCAGGCAGCGAATAATGTCTTGAAGCTAGCTGCCCGAAGATATCAGTGACCGGATGGGAGCTGCGGGATGTTGCATCACTGCAGCCAAGGTGAGTATAGTTCTGCTTTAATACTTACCTGCTCTGTGCAATGGCTTACCTCCTCTTCTGGAGTCCCCCACCGACATGATTGTTTTTTTTTTTTCGCCAAGTGCACCCTCAGCAAGCTAGCTGTTGAGGGTGGACTTGTGCAGGCACGCTCCTGAGCCAGGCTGTGTGTGTCCACAACATTAGAGGTGATTAAAGATAAAGGGGCAGCGAGGGGTAAACAAGGATGCTGTGCAGGTGCTGGATGTACAATTAATCAACCAATGAAGTAATTGGTTATTAGGGCACCAGTAGAAGGCCCACACAGAGTCCAAGGTTGTAATGCTGCACAATAAAATTCTGTGGATTGGGCAAGTTTGATTCACTCCCTGGGTTGTTGATAATTTTGGGGCAATTTGGGGTAATTTTTAGGTATTGGAAGACAGCACTTGAACAAGATTTGCAGCAGTGGTGGCAACTCTGTACATGCTCAGGTTTCAGTGAGTTTCTAGACGGAGCATTTCCTCCCCATCACATCTGAGTAGCCCATGTGACTATAGTCACACATGCGGGCGTATACATAATGGTAAATGACAGCCCATGCCCTCCCGCCCTCCCTCCCTCCCTCGTCCTCCATACTCAATAACCAGTTGAACACAACGGGGGCAAGGCATTACAAGTAGATTCATGGAGGAATCACCTCCCTCTTATTCTAAGACACAGGCTGGAGGGGTGTGACACAGCCTGTGACTGGCAGAAGTCTGCCCATACAGTATTATTTCCACAAAATAATAGAGATTTGATTTCAAATATACAGTATATTGATAGGACAATTTACAATAGTTTATTGATATTTTTTTACTCTGTATTCCAAAGGCTGCTTTTTTATTTTATTTTGAACATGTGACCAGAAGAGGACTTGAAGCTCCTCCTGCTTATGTTTCTCTGCAGACAGGCTGGGAAAGAGCTGGATCATGTGACAGCTGTATATCAGCTTGGAAAAGGGTACTTAGATTTTTTTGATTAAAATAATTACAGTGCCATCGTCCACATACAGAAATAGAAGGGACAAGGTAAAAAAAAAAAAAAAAAAAAAAAAAAAAAAAAAAAAGTGTGTGTGTTTAGTATCACTTTAATTGTGAACGTCAGTCTCCTCAACTAATTAGTCTGGAATAACTAGTAGGGGCCCATTCCAACCAATCAGATAACAGTAGCAGCTAGCAACATTGTGACCCTTAGCTGAAAATAATTTCTGGCAATCTATAAAAATGAAACAACCACATTTATTCCCCAACGTTCGCACTTCCACTGTTATGGGCTGTGTTATTTGCCAATGAAGTAACCCCCAGCTCCACCTGTAAGCCTTCAGGTTTTTCAGGTTACCCGATTCAAACTGTACTGATGGCTTCCCTTCCTCCATGATCTGTCAGCATCATTAAGTCAGCCACACATGGATCGAAATTTGGTTGGTTCAGCAGGGAATGGCCAAATTTCAATCCATTTATAGGCACTGTTGTTGTACAGAAGTCGCTCTACAGATCGACTTCTATACAACCATCCTGTTGGATTTGCGTGCGATCAGTACTGCAAACGATATCTGATCAATGTGTTCTACCGACAGGGAAGCTTCCCCGCTGTCAGAATGCAATAGCTTGGTGGGAGGATTCCCCTACCCACCTTGATTGTGTGGCTGGGGAAATCGGGTTAGTATGGGCTGCCTTAGGTGGAACTTTGGGCACAATAAAGGGGGCCTTCCTGGTTGCAATCTTGCTTGGACCCCATATTAATGTGGGACATACTACCATGACTACAACTTTATAACTCTTAAAGAAGACACACAAGAAGCTGTCCACACACACATATAACTTTTTCGATCTTAACCTTTGATCCAAGGCACGAGGAAATGATTTGTGTCTGTATTCAAAACATTCATGTTGCTTGCAACAGAGTAATTGTTATAAATGCTAAAAAGAATGAAGCAGTAATCTGTATTCCTGGGTTATCTGATCTCTCTGGTCATTTGGTTTTACTAAAGTAACATTTTGGAAACTGCTTAATGTACTTGGCACTCTAGCGCTAAAAAAAAAAAAAAAAAAAAAAAAATCTTATTTTTGTTCTATTAGAAATGTGGAAAGCCAATATTGTATGGAAGGAGAACTCACAAAAATGTTGATGCTAGATGGGCATTTGATTTAAAGTGACTGTCACATGTAAAATAAAGAAAGCTGCAAGCAGGCATTAAGTGCATGTGATCCGAGAGGAAGTGAGAGCGGGTACCTGTCAAAATCGGGTACCTGCTTCCTCCTGAAAAAAAAAAAAAATGACCTGCCAAATGTGGCAGAGGAGGGGGGAGAAGGACTTAAAGTGAAACTTCCCTTTTTGGGTGAAGCTCTGCTTTAACAATACAAATACAACGCAAGCACCTTGTGGTAACTCAAAATATTTGCGGTGCACTTGAGGAACCCATAATATAGGTAAGAAAATTTTAAAAAAATGTCAGCCTTTGGAATTACCTGCATTTCTGCATACATACATTGTAAACAGAGAATAGGCAGAAAACCATTGCATTCCATTTTAGCATATGGAACTGCTGCTGTTTCTCATAAAAGTGTTCCACAAACTAAAGTGGAGAATGCATGGTTAATGGTTTGATTTACTGTTAGAAATGCTCACTAATTGTTCAGATTTACTAACATAGTCTGAACAATTAGTGATTCTGATTAACATCAGAAAATGGTTAGGTTCGTCCTGATGGCGGCTTAAAATCAATACGTGACTCATATGAATGGAGGAGTCAAACTGTGCATACAACTGTATATTTTGTACATTTAACCCAGCATCATAAGCATTTCACAGGTAAGCTACCTAGGAAAGTAAGTGTTCATGTGGACCTGGAAGGACCATGGCGTACATGCTGAAAAAAAGCTCTTACAAATGCTTGATACTTAAAAAAAAAAAAAAAAAAACTATATTACCCGAAGGCCTCATTTACACTTGCGGTCAGGGGACAGTAAACATGGCACATTAAAAATGATACCCCCTGTCAAATTCAGCGAGCAGTAAAGCCACCGACCAAGACCCATTCAAGATAATGGCTAGGCTCACGTTTGTGTCACAGTATTTCCATAAAGAACAAACCTTTAAAAAAGGCATTTAGTACATGACAATGTCAGCCGTTCCTGTTCCACATTCTGAAAAACAATCCACTGCGTATTTCAAATACTGCCGCTGGTGTAAATAAGCTCTAAAACCATCTTGTTTATTTGATCACAGGACACAGAGTGAACGAAAATTTACCTGGACTGCACGGTCAATGTTCCCACTGGCCTGACTTAAGGCCTCTGCAGCAGCAGTCTCAGAATACCCCATCCCACGCAGAGTATTGATCTTGTCCAGTCTTTTTCTTCTCTTCTCTCTCTCTTCTTTTTTAATCTTTGCCTTTTCCTGAAAAATGTAATTGAAAAATGTTTTATTATTATCAGCCCAACAAGAAAGAAAGTAGGGGGATTATAACTATTGCCCCTTCCAACCAAAATTATAATCACAAGTTAGATGACTTCACTTTTCTACTGAAAAAGAATGTTCACATTCATACAGACCTAAGATATTTAGACTGACTGACTGTCAATCTGACATACTGCAAAGAATGAAATGTAATTGCAGAGCTGAAGCCATTATACCAGGGGTAGGCAACCCCCGGCACTGGTGCCGTAAGCAGCACTTGAAGCCTCTTTTGCCGGCACACAACTCTCTTCCCATCAGCAGAGCAGTGCAGGGAAGGGTCAGTGAGACACTAATGCATTCCAATTTCACAATTCCCCACGCCACACTTGCACTGAGGGGGAGGCACTGTACCCCCACACATTGTAAAAGATGGGAAACATTGTTTGGTTCTCCAACTTTGCTGCAGCTGCGATCAACAGCTTTTGTGACAGGAGAGAGATTGGGTGCAGTTCTGCTAGGGGGGGGGGGGGGGGGGCGGTCCCTGTTTCCAGGAGGAGGACTGTCATTGGCGACTGCTAAAGCCAATCACAGTCCTGCTAGCCCCGTCCACCATCTGGAGGAAGATGACTCGCTTGGTTGCCACTACCAGTCTCAGAGAGAAGGGATTTCACTGTGACTGAGAAAACCATAATCAGGTAACAGTTTGTGGAAGTACTGTTGAGCTTCTGGAAACTTTGTTGAAATTATTCCTTTGGGTAACTTACTACTGAACCCCTGCACTCTGTTATGTTCAGCCACAGCCAGTATTCAGCACAATGAAAACCACACCCAACTTTTCCTGTGGCACAGAGCGCCGCACTTTTTCTCAGCTGCAGGGGCCCAACTTATGATCCTGCACACAGGCCCACTGATTTCAGAAAATGCCTGACCTGAGCTCATCATTGCACATCTATCCCAGATGCTTGTATGTGACATCACATACAAGCACATGGGCTGGATGCGAGAGTTGAAACAGTAGGATGAGTGTGCCAGGACAGGTAGATGTGTCTCTGCTTTGTTTCACCACTCTGCATATCACACATATCATAGATGAGAAGAGGGTACAGATGAGCAGGAGGGTACAGCGGTGGGGAAAATGAGCAGGAGGAGTTCAGAGGTGGGGCAGAGAAGCAAGGAGGTACAGAGTTGGGGCAGATGTGCAGAGGAGAAAGGCGGTACATCGGTGGAACAAAGGAGCAGGGGGTTACAGTGGTGGGGCAGATGTGCAGGGGGTTACAGTGGTGGGCAGATTTACATGGGGTTACAGTGATGGGACAGATGTGCAGGGGGTTACAGTGGTGGGACAGATGAGCAGGGGGTTACAGTGGTGGGACAGATGAGAAAGGGGGTACATTGGTGGGACAGATGAGCAGGGGGGGCAGTGATCTGAGGTGTGACGATGCATGAATTGGGGCTGATCTGAGGTGTGGAGTTGCAGGATGTTAATTTCTCACTATTAAAGTAGTTTACACTAGCATTTACTTTATGAAAAATCATTTTCGTGATTGAGAGGGTAAAGTTGTTATAAAATCGGCATGCTCAATTTCTTTGAAAAATTTTTTTCGGCACACTGTGCTCAAAAAGGTTGCCTACCCCTGCGTTATACTGTAACTCTAGTCCCCTCTAAACCAGTGCCATCTATTGCTACATCTATAAAACCAGTTATAGTGGGGAAAATAATAATTTGATCCCCTTCAGATTTTGTAAGTTTGCCCACTTACAAAAAAATGAATGGTCTATAATTGTTATCATAGGCGTATTTTAAATGATAGCGACAGAATATCAACCAAAAATAACACGATACAAATTTTATATATGGAGTTGCAGTTCAGTGAGTAAAATAAGTACTTGATCCCCTACCAACCAACAATAATTTTGGCTCCCACAGACTGGCTACAGTAAAGTATATGCTCATGTGGTACACAGATTAGTCCAGTCAATTTAAGAAGGGGCTCCTAACGACAACTCGCTACGTGCATAAAAGACACCTGTCCACAGAATCTTTCTTCCATTCAAACCTCTTGATCATGGGCAAGACCAAAAAACTGTCAAAGGATGTCTGGGACAAGATTGTAGACCTGCACAAGGCTGGAATGGGCTACAAGACGATCAGCTTGGTGAGAAGAAGACACCTGTAGGAGCGATTATTCGCAAATGGAAAGAATAACCATCAATCACACTTAGTCTGGAGCATCATGCAAGGTGTCGTCTCATGGGCTAAGGATGATCATGAGAAAAGTGAGGGATCAACCCAGAACTACAAGTGAGGAGCTTGTGAATGATCTCAAGGTAGTTGGAACCACAGTCACCAAACAAACCATTGGCAACACAATACGTAGCCATAGACTGAAATTCTGCATGCCCGCAAGGTCCCCCTCCTCAAGAAAACCCATGTACAGGCCCATCTGAAGTTTGCCAATGAACATCATAATGATTCAGAGAAGGATTTGGAGAAAGTGCTGTGGTCAAATGAGAACAAAAATTGAGCTTTTTGGCATTAACTCGACTTGCTGTGTTTGGCGGAAGAAAAATGCAGACTATGACCCCAAAAACACCATCCCTACAGTCAAGCACTGTTTCTCTGCTAAAGATATAGGCTGACTTTGCCACATAGAGGGGCCAATGATTGTAAAATCTGGGATGAGGACCTTATTCCCTCAGCCAAAACATTGAAGATGGGTCGTGGATGGGTCTTCCAGCATGACAATGACCCAAAACATACTGCCAAGGCAAGAAAAGAGTGGCTCAGGAAGATGCACATTAAGGTCATGGAGTGGCCTAGTCAGTCTCCAGACCTTAACCCTATAAAAAAAAAAAATTTATGGAGGGAGCTGAAACTTTGAGTTGCCAAGTGACAGCCAAGAAACCTTAAGGATTAAGATAAGATCTGCAATGAAGAGAGGACCAAAATCCCTCCTGAGATGGGTGCAAACCTAGTAACCAACTAGAAAGAAATGTCTTACTTCTGTGCTTGCCAAAAAGGGTTTCTCCACCAAGTCATGTTTTGCTTGGGGATCAAATACTTATTTTACTCACTGAACTGCAACTCAATTTATAACATGTGTATCATGTGTTTTTTCTGGATTTGTGGTTGGTATTGTGTCTCCAGCATTTTAAATACACCTATGATAAAATCTAGAGACCCTTCATTTCTTTGTGAGTAAACAAACTTACAAAATCTGCAGAGGATCAAATATTTTCCCCACTGTATATGGATTGACTCTTAATGCTTATTGAGATCCGTAAACATCGGTGGAGTGACATCGCCGTCCAGGCTCTAAACAGGATATGTGCATAAGACCTTTTTATTTTAGAGGTCAATAAGATAAGGTGATAAGGTGAGACCGTATCCATAAGAGGTGGTGGTGGTGTTACACCTGAACACACAACAGAGGATTTTTTCCATTTGTGGGAGTTTTTAAAGGACTTATATTCATGGACACTTGTTTTTTTAACATTGGTCACCACACATATACTTTTCATGTCTTCATCGGTTTATGGCACACGTGGTATTGATAATCACAAGAAGGTGGTAAATATGTATAACGCTACAAACATATGCTAGTGCTTTCAAAGAACATGTTTCTAATTGGAACACTGAAGCAGTCAAATTTACACCTTACATATATGCAGGATGTCCTTTCTGCTTAGTAGTTCAGCATAATGATTGTGTTTTACTGCACTTATCTACAAGAATACAGTCACAACTAGGACTGCACCATTTCACTGAAAACTATACACCAGGGGTAGACAACATTAGCACTCCAGCTGTAGTGAAGCTACAAATCCCCAAATGGATTTGCAAGACTGACAGCCACAGGCATGACTCCTAGAGGCAGAGGCATAAAGAGATTTGTAGTTTCACCACAGCTGCAGTGCTGAAGTTGCAGACACCTACCACACACTCTAACCTGTAATCAAATGTCTCACTGCAGTGGCTTAGCAAGGTTGCTAACTGCACAATTTAGAACAGAAATACTAGGAGAGACTTTAAAGTGGTTGTAAAGGCTCAAGGTTTTTTACCTTCATGCATTATATGCATGAAGGCAAAAAACACCTGTGTGCAGCCCTGCCCCCCCACTAATACTTACCGGAGCCCCATCTCGATCAAGCAATGTGCACGAAACCAGTGGCTCTCCCGGATCTCTTCATCCTCATTGGTTGAGGCCATCGGCTCCCGATAATCACAGCCAGTAAGTCAATGAGGAGAGAGTAGAGGCGGGGCCCAAGCCATGCTCCATGTGTGAATGGACACACAGAGCAGCAGTTCGTGAGCGAGCCTGCTTGGGTGATCCCCAAAGCAGGGAGGGAAGAGGAGGAAGAAGGAAGAAGAGGAGGAGGGAGAGGAGGGAGAGGAGGGAGAGGAGGGAGAGGAGGGAGAGGAGGGAGAGGAGGGAGAGGAGGGAGAGGAGGGAGAGGAGGGAGAGGAGGGAGAGGAGGGAGAGGAGGGAGAGGAGGGAGAGGAGGGAGAGGAGGGAGAGAGAGGAGGGAGAGGAGGGAGAGGTTCCCTATAAAGATGCCAAATAACATTTCGCCTCATAATTGTCATATACAGTTGGGCTCATAAGTTTACATACCCTGTCAGAATTTATGATTTCTTGGCCATTTTTCAGTGAATATGAATGATAACACAAAAACATTTATTTCACTCATGGTTAGTGTTTGGCTGAAGCCATTTATCATCATCAAGCAAATGTGTTTACTCTTTTTAAATCATAATCACAACAGAAACTACCCAAATGACCCTGATCAAAAGTTTACATACCTCAGTTCTTAATACCGTGTATTGCCCCCTTTAACATCAATGACAGCTTGAAGTCTTTTGAGGTATTTGTGGATGAGGCTCTTTATCGTCTCAGATGGTAAAGCAGCCCATTCGTCTTGGCAAAAAGCCTTCAGTTCCTGTAAATTCTTGGGCTGTCTTGCATGAACTGCAAGTTGGAGATCTGCCCAGAGTGGCTCAATGATATTGAGGTCAGGAGACTGGGATGGCCACTCCAGAACCTTCACTTTATTCTGCTGTAGCCAATGACAGGTCGACTGGGCCTTGTGTTTTGGATCATTAAAATGGAATGTCCAAGTGCGTCCCATGCACAGCTTCCCGGCTTATGAATGCAAATGTTCCTCCAGTATATTTTGATAACATACTGCATTCTTCTTGCCATCAATTTTGACCAAATTTCCTGTGCCTTTGTAGCTCGCATATCCCCAAAACATCAGTGATCCACCTCCATGTTTCACAGTAGGAATGGTGTACCTTTCATCATAGGCCTTGTTGACTCCTCTCCAAATGAAGTGTTTATGGTTGTGGCCAAAATAGCTCAATTTTGGTCTTATCACTCAAAATGACTTTGTGCCAGAAGGTTTGAGGCTTGTCTGTGCGCGGTTTAGCGTATTGTCAGGGCTGGTGCAAGGATTTTTGACACCCTAAGCGAAACCTAATTTTGTCACCCCCCCCTTGGCACCACCCCGACCTCACCCCCTTTGCCCTGCCCAAGTATACCGCACCTTTTTAATGAAGCGCCCATCAAAACGCAGCCCACCAGCGCCCATCAAATGCAGCCCCACCAGCGCCCATCAAATGCAGCCACACCAGCGCCCATCAAATGCAGCCCCACCAGCGCCCATCAATGAATGTGCGAACAGAGCGGCAGCTGCCTGCTGATGCTGAGACTTAGTTGCTTGCTGCAGAGAGAAGAGAGTAGGAACACCATTGGCCGTGCGCCCTAGGCAGCTGCCTAGGTTTGCCTAGTGGTAGCACCGGCCCTGTGTATTGTAAGCGGTATACTTTGTGGCATTTGCCTAGTAATGGCTTTCTTCTGGCAACTCGACCATGCAGCCCATCTTTCTTCAAGTGCCTCCTTATTGTGCATCTTGAAACAGCCACACCACATGTTTTCAGAGAGTCCTGTATTTCACCTGAAGCCATTTGTGGGTTATTCTTTGCATCCTGAAGAATTTTCCTGGCAGTTGTGGCTGAAATCTTAGTTTGTCTACCTGTGGTTTGGTTTCAACAGAACCCCTCGTTTTCCACTTCTTGATTAGAGTTTGAACACTGCTGATTGACATTCTCAATTCCTTGAATATCTTTTTAGATCCCTTTCCTGTTTTATACAGTTCAACTACCTTTTCCCGCAGATCCTTTGGACTATTATTTTGCTTTCCCCATGACTCAGAATCCAGAAACGTCAGTGCAGCACTGGATGAAAGTTGCAAGGGTCGGTCAGGAGTCCAGAAGCTCATTGACCTTTTATACACACACATTAATTACAAGCAAACAGATCACAGGTGGAGGATGGTTACCTTTTGTTGGAGTTCAACATAAATTAGTATCATATTTCTGGAGGTTTACTTCCTGGTTGATACAGCCAGGTGGCCTAGGCTGGAGTGTAGCCAATTAAGCCTAACTCTGCGTGACAATACTGACTCCAGTCTGTCTATGAGAATTCCTGATTAGCATGTCTGCAAACAAAGCTTCAAAGAGAGCCACTGCTGCCAAGGTGACTGATGGGTTAAGCTAAGATCTGACCCATGTCTGACAGTGGCGATTCATGGACAAGTGCTGCCCCCTAGTGGACAATACAGCATGCTTCCTGGAGAATGGATAGATGTTAGGAATATCTATGAGGAGGAGGCAAGTGGGGGTGGCTACGAGTGGGCGTGTATGTTTGAGTAAAAAGGAGCACACGCAGACAATTTGCCCTCTCTCTCACTTCTGATGCTGGCCTTGGCCTGAGCCTCTTCCCCCTTTCCTTTTGGATCATGGCTTGGGCCTAAGCCTCATGGCTCTGGCCCTCTTTTTCAACATCTTGAGACCAGCCGATGAGTCCAGTCTAGAGGACCTGATAAGTATATTCTTGTATTGTGTTCTGATTGTAAGCTTCGTAATATTGTAATATCTTTCTAGTATTTCATGTTAGCTTTCTTATTTCCTTGGGAAAGAAATAAAACTTTATTCCTTATAAACCGTGTGTTTGGTTTCATACTAACCTTGTATTATTGTGATATCAACAGTAACATGTGCTTAAAGTTTAATATAGACCAACTATAGGGATCAGGCAGTTTAATACATGTATGCAATAGTTATATAGGCTATAAAAGATTGTAATATTGCATAGATTACTTCACCTTTAATGATTTAAAAAGAGTAAACACAGTTGATTGATAATAAATGGCTTCAGCCAAACACTAACCATGAGTGAAAGAAAAGTTTGTGTTATCATTCATATTCACTGAAAAATGGCCAAGAAATCAAATTCTGACAGGGTATGTAAATTTATGAGCACAACTGTACAAGAATCCAATGTTGATAATAAAGGCCTAATATTTAATTTGTGTGGTTACTGGTAAGTTGAGTCACATACTGATCTTGTATATCGCTCTCCAGTGGTGAAATATTCCAACACTGATACCAAACCAGATCCTCTGAGAGGTCACACTCCATTGGGGAACACCATCATTTGGCTCAGAGAGTAATTCAGACCATCATCATTCATCCAAAACTGAAAACATAATTTTTCAGTGGAGATGTCAGAGACCAGACATGAGGAAATACCTGAGGGAATCATACATTATTTAAATGCGTTACTTTCAGTGACCGCTGATAGGGTGAAGGAAACGAATCCATCGCTTCATCTTCCTCAGTCTTAAAATGCATTTCTAGGCAAACCCTTTTTTTTTTTTTTTTTCAAGGTTTGGATGTTGTGGAAGGGTTAGGCCCTCCATCAAGTTTTTATTGCAGTCTGGGTACCATCGGGGAGATTCAACACTGTGCTTGTCCGAATACTGTTGTCACTGAAATCGAATGTTAGGGGGTATTCTAAATGTTTTCAATTAACTCTAGAACAAAAGGTAAGAAGAAATGACACCTGTGCTGGGGACAACTGTCTAAGACGGGATTTCCCCTCACTTTGGGAGATTTAATCTAACTTCTGTTACATCCCTGAAGCGAAGAGAAATTTCCCCAATGGTACACAAACAGCAAAAATAATAATCTGTCCAATCAGAAGGCTGGGAATGCGCTTCTGTCCAAGTTGTATTGAAGTGTGTCTGTAATTGTGCACTTAGTTTTTTTTCCCCTGACGCTTTAAACATATCTGTATTTTATTATTAACTATATATCCAGTGTATTCACACATTCTGGCAGTCTCTATTTAGCAATAACTAAACACGATCCTGGTTGTTATACCTCTCGTTTACATGAAATATGGTTGGCAGCATGTTCCACATTCCCATAACATGCTCGTAGCGCCAAGCGTGCCTCCTGAGCTGTGCATCCCAATTGCAATAAAGTCTCTACTTTTGCTGGGTCGATGGAGAGCTCATTATACAATCGGCTAGCCTAAAAAATACAACAGATTAATTTTTCACACAGGGAAATAACTTTGTTATTGATTATCATAAGCTTGCAATTGATGCAGCACTACATTACATGGCTTACGTTAATAAATAACATGTAATATACAGCTTCCGAATAAACAACTAATCAGCAATGAAAAATCAAATAGCCTGACTTCTGTAAATTATTAAAAACCTGATGTCTGTCCAGGTCCGATTTAGGAATTTTGACCTCTCAATATAAATATAGAAAATCCAAATATTTAAAAGCAGAATGGCATTTTGTAAAGGAGCATTTGTTTGCAAACACAAATCAGTGCGAATGCAAAAGCAGCCTAAATCGCAGAAGAAACTCCGAAGCATCTCAAATACAATACTGACCCCCATTGTAAAAGAAATACACTTTCAATATCGTACCTCTGATAGTTTTTGTGATGCTTCGTTGGCTCTTCCATTGTGGTAATTTACTATTCCTTGCAGAAGATTAAGTCTTAGAAATAAAACTCTCTCTCTCCCGTAACTGCCCTGTAACAAAGAACACACTTGGTAACAACTTAAAAAACGATAAACACAAACAGAGCATGCAAAAAATAATGAAAAAATGTTTAGTCAAATTTTTATTTAAAAAGAGAAGTATGGCCAAAGCTTTTTTCATCATACTTCTCTTCTGGGTCACAGGAGTGCACTTACTTGTACTCTTCTGTGACCCAGAGTCAGCCGTCAGCGCACTAAAGCCCGCTGTTGGCTGACATCACAAAGGCAGTCCAGGCTCTGGAAGGATCCCGACAATAACATAGGGATCCACCCAGATACCTGATCAGAAGCTGGCTCATCCTCCCAGCACACCCAGTGAGCGCTGGAGAAGAACAGAAAGCGGCGACGGAACAATCAGTGCTCTCTGTTCACAGCCTACTGAAAACTGAGCAATCAGTGGTCATGTGATCACTCTGTGCTAGGGCTTAGAGTCATCAGGGGGCAGCTGCAGCATCAGGGAGGCGAGTATGTTTTTTTTTTTTTTTGTAAATCACATAAATCTCCTTTAAAAAGTACTTTAAGTTAAAAGTGAAGATTTTCTATTCTATTCAATTTTATAGGGAACATCTGGATGTCAATTGTGCCAAAAAAGTACCCAAAAGAAAATCTTCTGTCTTGAGTGTAAAAAAGCAGTGCACATCCTGTACCTTGAGCATCATAGAATGAACAGGATAAAATTGCGAGCCCCATACAGCTTTAATGGTTCACAAAAATAATTTTTTTTCGTCATACTTTCCAGTAAAATCCTTTTCTTTGAGTACATCATGGGACACAGAGTCAGGCTAATATTCACTACCTGCTGGGTTATACTTCATCTCCAGGTGAATGGACACTCGTAGACCAAAGTTCTTTAGACAGGAAGTGATCCCCAATATATCCCCTCCTACACAGGAAGCACTTCTTTTTTGAGGATTCAGTGCTTGCTACAAAACTGAAGGGAGGGATCTCTGTGTCCGATGATGCACTCAAAGAAAAGGATTTTACAAAATCCTATTTTCTTTTTCATACATCATGGGACACAGAGTCAGGCTAATATTAATTACCTGCTGGGATGTCCCAGAGCAATAGCCTTGAGGGGTGGGAGACACCATACCAAACAATAGCCATCAGAACTTATATGGCAGCCCGCAGTAAACTGCGGCTGAAAGCCGAATCCTTGGCTGCTTAAACATCCACTTGATAAAATTTTGTGAACGTATGCACTGAAGACCAGGTAGCAGCCTTATAAATCTGACCCACAGATGCCTGATGGCGAAAAGCCCAGGAGGTTCCTACACCCCTGGTAGAATGAGCTCTCGCCCTAAAGGGAGGAGGAGCTTTACGTTTCAGACCGTAGGCCTGAATGATCAATTGACGGACACAATTGGCAATGGAAGCCTTGGAAGCTGCCTGCCCCTTCTTGGGTCCTTTTGGTAAAGCAAAAAAGGAGTCTGATCCTCGGATCGCTGCAGATCTAGATAAATAAACCTTGACTGCCCGGACAACGTCCAATGAATACAGTCGTCTCTCTTCGGTCGAGCAAGGCTGAGAGAAAAAAGAAGGCAAAATATCCTGATTTAAATGAAAGGCCAACACCACTTTTGGCAAAAAGGATGGAACAGGTCATAACACGACCCTGTTGTGGTGAAGGATCACATATGGTTCCCTGCATGAAAGGGCCACCAACTCCGACACCCTTGTAGCTGAGGTGATGGCCATCAGGAAGGCTAGCTTGCGTGACAGCAAGTCTAATGGAATTTCCTTGATAGGTTCAAATGGTTGTTTCTGTAACACAGACAGCACCAAGTTCAAGTCCCAAGGACACATAGGTGACCTAATGGGGGGAAGCAAGCAAGTTGCTCCTTGCATAAAGGTTCGGATCAGCGAATGGGAGGCTAAAGGCCTGTGGAAGAATACCGATAGGGCCAAAACTTGACCCCTGATGGTACTCAAAGCCAATTTGATTTCCACAGCTTACTGTAGAAAAGAGAAAATTCTCCCAATCACGTATTTCCTTGGATGCCATTTTTTGGCTTCACAACAAGCAATACAAGTCTTCCAGACCCTATGATAAATTTTCCTAGTGACAGTTTTTCTAGCATTCACTAGGGTAGACACTACTGGTCCCGAGATGCCACGGTCCTTCAGCACCCTGGCTTCAATAGTCATGTGGTCAAATTTAGATACTGTAAATTGGGTGGAATATAGGACCTTGAGACAGATCGGGGCGACCTGGAAGCGTCCATGGCCCCTCTATTGTCAGTCTCACAATCTCCGGGCACCAGGTCCTTTTGGGCCAGGCTGGTGCCACCAGAATGACTGGAACCCCCTCTTTCCGAATCCTGCGCAACAAATGTGGAAGCAGAGGGATCGGAGGGAAAGCATAAACCAGGGAGTACTGTCTCCATAGAACTATCAGAGCATCTGCTCCAACTGCCAGAGGATCCCTTGTTCGGAACACAAATTGCTGTAGCTTGTTGAACCTGGATGCCAATAGGTCGAACTCTGGCCATCCTCAACGCTGGCAAATTTCCTTGAACACCCCTGGGTGTAGGGACCATTCCCCCGGGCAGATCTTCTGGCGGCTGAGGTAATCTGCCTTCCAGTTCTCTACTCCCGGGATATGGACTGCCGATATTAATTGGCACATGTCCCTCTGCCCAGGCTAGTATGTAGTTCACCTCCTTCAGAGCTGAATGACTCCTGGTACCGCCTTGGTGGTTTATATAGACCACTGCAGTGGCATTGTGCAACTGAACCCTGATAGGGCAGTCCTGAGGCTCCACCCTCCAGGACCATAGGGCAAGACGTACTGTCTGTAATTCCAGGATGTTGATGGGAAGGGTCCCTTCTGTCCCTGACCATTTCCCCTGAGCAGTGAGCCCTTCTAGGGTTGCTCCCCAGCTTAAGAGACTGGCATCTGTAGTCCGTACTCTCCAAGGATTTTCCCTTTCGCAGGTTCTGATCCTGCAACCACCAGTTTAGGCCTAAGCGTGCCTGAGGAGATTAGCACATTGGATAATCCAGGGCTTGTCTGCTTCTGATCCAGGCCAAGAAGATGTCTGGTAGTAAAAGCCTGGAATGGAACTGGGCATAGGGCACTGCCTCGAAAGAGGATACCATCCTCCCTAGAAGACTCATACAGAGCTGAATGAAGGGTCGCCTGGTGCCCCTTAACTGACGCACCTGAACATACAGGGCACAGATCCTTACAGGTGGCAAGAATACTCTTTCTTGAACCATATCTAGGATCAGACCTAAATACTTTAGACTTTGAGCTGGATCAAGGCTGACTTTTCGGTATTTATGATCCAGCCTAAGCTTTTCAAATATCGCACTGTGCATATTATACTCTGTTCTAGAGCCTGTAATGAGTGATCTCTGAGCAGGAGGTTGTCCAGATACTAGGATCCCTTGGGCCCTTAAAAGGCCCAGTACTGGTGCTAGGACCTTTGTGAACACCTGGGGAGCTGTAGCCAGCCAAAGGGGTAGAGCCACAAACTGAAAATTATGTTCCTCTACTGCAAAACGTAGGAACCTCTGATGAGACTGAAAAGATAGGTATGTGTAAGTATGCGTCTTTTATATCGATGGAGACTAGAAAGTCTCCCCTCTGGAGTGAGGCTACTACTGAGTGAACAGACTCCATCCGAAAGGACTGTATCAGTAGATACTTGTTCAGGGATCTTAAGTCCAAAATGGGCCTTGTGTCCCAGTTTGGTTTCTGAACCGTAAACAGGTTTGAATAAAACCCTGTACATCTTTCGAATACCGAAACCTCTACAAAATCACTCCTTGATGCACTAGATGATGTAGTGCCTGAAGCCATACGTTAATTTTTGGAGGATCCGAGGGAACGCTGGATCTTAAAAACCTCTGAGGGGGAACCCCCCCGCAACTCGTTTGTAACCACAATATAATTGAGGTGACCCACTCGTCCTGAATTATTTTTCTCCAAATGTCCGCAAAGTGCAGCAGCCTTCCCCCCACTTGGAGTGGCGGCGTCCCCTCAAAAGGAGGGCTTGGTGCTGGGCTTAGAAGAATTTTGGACCCAGGGCTTCTTCTGGCCCTGCGGCTTGCCCCAGCCCTAGCACCCTGTTGGCGGCAGAACTGCCTTGACGCTGAGACATTTAAGTAAGCAGTCCCTGAGGTTTTCAACGAGGGACGTCTGGTGCTTTTCTTCACAAGAAGTAGAGAACTCTTTTGGATATATTTGTCCAAATGATCACCATTTGGACAAATATATCGTTCCCCATGAAAAGGGAAACCTGCCAATAACTTTTTACAAGGAAGCTCGGCTGACCAGTTCCTAAGCCACAAGAGTCTGCGCATATGTACAGACGAGAGAGCCAAATGAGAAACCTGCTGTATTGAATCCTTTAAGGCGTCAATAGCAAAACACAGCGCTCGAGAAATACCTGCCTTACTTTCAGGTAGATCATCCTCCTTGTTAGGCCTACCAGGCCGTTTGACCTGATCCTTTATGGACTGGCAGATACCAATTGCTGCAACAGCTGGCTGAATAGCTGAACTGGCCAAAGAAAAAAGGAAGCCAATTTCTTGTCAACAGGGTCTTTTAAACCCTGTGCGTTATCTACCAGACAAGTTAAGTTCTTGTTTAAAAGGAAGCGACTGCTGCATCTACTGCTGGCATGCTCCATTTATTTAATGAGCTTTTCATCCATGGGATATAAAGGGAAAACCACTTAGGAGGAAGAAAAATCCTGTCTGGATGTTCCCAATCAGCATACACCGCCTGTTCTAACAGGGGGTAAAGGGGGAAAGCCTGTGTGGCCTGAAGAGGCCTCAGGGATCCCAAAGAGGACCAGGGGGGCTCAGTCACCTCTGCAAGAGACAATTTAAAGGCAGGACGAACCATTTCAGTGAGAGACAGGATCAAAAGACTCTGCGACTGAGAGGCAGACATCAACTGGATATCTTCTTGTACAGATTGCTTGGAAGCAGACTCATCTGCCTGGCCCTCCACAGAGTCCTGAGGTTTAAGCTCTTCCTCCATCCTCAACCCATTCCTGCTCCAGACTAGGAGGCTCCAGGGAGGGCAATCATGACAGCAATCCTTTGTTCTAACCCGGCTAGGGCCGAGGACAGTTTATCCTTGGTGATAAAGGGTGAAGCAGCAGCATTGACTATAGTCACAATACCAGATAGACGCAGCGGTTCAGATTGCCCGAAAGCCTACGGTCTTTCAGGGTATACAACACTAGGGATACGACTAGGTTCAACAGTAACTACTGATGACATTGGTGTGCCCTTCCCTGTAGTGTTAGTCCCCTTCCTCTTTTTTGAAGACATTTACCAGCCACAAAAAGAGAGTACTTGGGTGTAGTATTAACACACCTCAGAAGGGAGACCCTTTCATAGGGCTCGCCAAGCCCCTATGTAGCAATCCTGTTAAGCACCTTTAGCTTGCCAAGCAACACTTGGTGACTCACATGACCCGGGTACGGAAAATGAACCGCTGCAATTGTCTGTTCAGAGCCTGCTCTGTGTCCCACAGGTGCCTTCTGGAAGCAACGCATGCTTGGCCTACACAGCTTAAATAAGCTGAGTGTGCGCTGGAACATTATGTGCATGCGCACGTACATACGTGGTCCCGGCGAATGAGTGTGGCTGTATTATGATGCAAATCCTCGTGTGCCCAAATAAAGGGCTACTGCGCATGTGCAGCGAAGCCGCATGTGCCATGGCCGCCAAACAAACTGCTAAGTCCAGCTGCACTTTTGCGAATGCATATGCACCATGGTCGCCAAACTGCTGAGCACAGCAGCACTCTTGCGAACGCACATGTGCCCTGGTGAACTAAGGTGAACTGGCGCACCTTTGTGCGCCATCATACAGGTAAAAAACAGCCAGACACAAGCAAAGAAAACGTACACCTTTTCAAACATTCACAGCTAGTCCGTCTGGTCATCATACACAGGTGTCCAGCCTCTAGCTAGCTTGACTAATTGTTACAATCACTGGGACACCCCACAATAAGGGGTTTCACTTACCCGTCCAGGCGCAGGGCAAGTTAGAAACTAAGAGCCCAAACTTCACCAGCAGTGCATGCATTATTGCCAGAAGCAAGTGTGGGCAGTGATTAACGTGTCAGTATTACTGCCAATTAACAAGCTTTGCAAAATTTTTAGTAATGGTAAAGTTTAGTTTGGTAATGCTGTGTTGTCCTTGCTGTACCTGAGGACATACACATGTATGTATGTATGTGAGTGAGAGATATATATATATATATATATATATATACACACACATACACACACACACACACACACTGTATTTGGTATAAATTACATTTCTACACGGCAAATAATTTACTTGTAGGTGTAGTAGAGTAATAGAAAACCAACAGACCCAACAGTCATGACGTGTGCATGCTGCCGATTCTGTGTAATTGACTCATTAATTGAAAGGGACATGTTCAAAATAATTAGTGTAATTGTTCAATAATAATTGTTCAATAATAATTGTTCAATTAGTGAGGTCATTCAGTCTGTGAAAAAACAAGTGTCAAACAGGTGGCCCTTATTTAAGGAGGAAGGCAGCAAATGTTGTGCATGCTGGGTATAGTGCATTTCTCTCTGAAAATCTGAGTAAAATGGGTCGTTCCAGACATTGTTCAGAGGAACAGCATACTTTGATAAAAAAAAAAAAAAAAATTGATTGGAGAGGGGAAAACATAAAGAAGTGCAAAAACTGATAGGCTGTTCAGCTAAAATGATCTCAAATGTTTTAAAATGGCAACCAAAACCAGAAAGACATGGCAGAAAATGGAAAGACTACCATTCGAATGGATTGAAGAATAGCCACAATGGCAAAGACTCAGCCAATGATCAGCTCCAGGGTGATCAAAGAAGGTCTAAAAGGTTTTTTTTTTTTTTTTTTTTTTTTTGGGAATACAGCACCAAAACACATTAGGCATGTATAATGATGTGTATCTTATCACCTGCAGGCAGCTGCTTCTTGTAAAAATCCTCTTCTGTGCCTCCTTCACAGCCACCAAATACTGCCCTGAGTGGCTATGTTCTGATGTGGTGAATGGTAACAGCCGCCACTGCTACTGATTAAAGTGGTGCCTCTAGCTCCCTCACCCATACCCTTCTGCCCTCTCCCCCATTCATATTGCTCACATTACTACATTCCCACATTGCACTGCGTTCAAAGAATGAGCGGAGGGAATCCTGTCATTGATGCAATGTATTGTGAGAGTGTTGTAATGCGAATATTTTGAATGGTGGAGAAAGCAGAAGGCGGTGGGCAAGTGGTGCAACTTTTCTCAGTAGCAGCTGCTGCTGTTAACCTTTCCAGCACTGGAAAACAGCCATTTAGGTCAGTATCCAGCAGCTTTGAAGGAGACGTATAAATTATTTTTAGCAGAGGCAGCCGCCTGCAGGATCAACATAACAACCAATACCTAATGTTTGGTGCTGTATCCCCCTCCACAAAAAATATATATTAAACTTCAGCTTTTAAGCTCAAATTAAGTTTAAACAAAAAGTAGACGGAAACAAACAGTAGCATAAAAATTACATTTAAGTGTTTTACTGACTATAGGATTTTAATTGCTCCCTAGCAAAAGCAATAGTCCCAGGAACAGGCCGAAGACTTCAGAGAAGGCTCTTCACTCTCTGTGAGAGCAGCAGTCTCTCTGCAGAGGTCCAACTCACCCCCTTTCAATCTACAAAGTGCACGCTATTAGCTGTCTGCAGAGCTCCCGCTTTTTCTGGAGGGACATGGGATCATATACATCAATGCAGTAAGACTGAATAGAGACATGCATGTTGGTGAAGTGGCTATAAGCAGGTGCACCTAAGTGCAGTAGTGTTGAGCGGGGTTGTCTGCTGATGTAAACCTTTGGATTAGAACTACAACTGAAGGCTAAAAACACAGGAGATGTAATAATGAAGAATGCAACTAAGAATACAACAGCCTTACTAATTATAAATTGTAAAGAGACAACATACTTTTATGTTGACAAGCCGTTCATGATTCTCTCCATAGCATTTATTGAAGCACCTCTGGGACATATTTAGTTTTGAGTCTGCGTCATCCAAGCAGTCTAACTGACCCAGGCGAAAGTAACACCACACAATGTCAAGCTGCAGCACAGCATAATTATCCACGGAGTCCAACAGTTCTGTCCCACATTCACTGCAAAAAACAAAAAAAAAAAAAAAAAAAACAAACAGTAAGTACAGAGAAAAAAAAAAAAAAAAAAGTACAGTGGATATAAAAAGTCTACACACCCCTGTTAAAAGGTTGGGGGGGGGGGGGGGGGGAGAGTAAAAATAAACTAAAATAATGTGGCTGCATAAGTGTGCACACCCTCTTATAACGTGGGATGTATCAGTGTTCAGAATTAAGCAATCACATTCAAACTCATGTTAAATAGGAGTCAGTACACACCTGCCATCAGTTAAAGTGCCTCTGATTAACCCTAAATAAAGTTCAGCTGTTCTGGTAGGTCTTTCCTGACATTTTCTTAGTCGCATCCTACAGCAAAAGCCATGGTCCACAGAGAGCTTCCAAAGCATCGAGGGATCTCATTGTCAGGAGAAGGGTACAGAAGAATTTCCAAGGCATTAGATATACCATGGAACACAGTGAAGACAGTCATCATCAAGAGGAGAAAATATAGCACAACAGCGACATTACCAAGAATTCGACGACCCTCCAAAATGGATGAAAAGATGAGAAGAAAACTGGTCAGGGAGGCTGCCAAGAGGCCTACAGCAATATCCCGTATTCTTCATATGTCTGGGCTATGGGGTAGAGTGGCAAGACCGAAGCCTTTTCTTAAGAAAAACCATCCAGACCCAGCTACATTTTGCAAAAACACATCTGAAGTCTCCCAAAAACAGGTGGGAAAATGTGTTATGGTCTGACGAAACCAAAGTTGAACTTTTTGGCCATAATTCCAAATGATATGTTTGGCGCAAACACAACACTGCACATCACTAAAAGGACATCATACCCACAGTGAAACATGGTGGTTGGTGGCAGCATCATGCTTTGGGGCCGATCTTCAGCTGAAACAGGGGCCTTAGTCAAGGTAGAAGGAATTATGAACAGTTCCAAATACCAGTCAATATTGGCACAAAACTTTCAGGCTTCTCCTAGAAAGCTGAACATGAAGAGGAACTTCATCTTTCAGCATGACAACGACCCAAAGCATACTTCCATATCAACAAAGAAGATTAAAGTTTTGGAATGGCCCAGTCAGAGCGGAGACCTGAATCCGATTGAAAATCTGTGGGGTGATCTGAAGAGGGTTGTGCACAGAAGATGCCCCCTCGCAATCTGACAGAGTTGGAGTGTTTTTGCAAAGAAGAGTGGGCAAATATTGCCAAGTCAAGATGTACCATGCTGATAGACTCATAGCCAAAATGACTGAGTGCTGTAATAAAAACAAAAGGTGCTTCAACAAAGTATTAGTTTAAGGGTGTGTACACTTATGCAACCATAGGATTTTTTTTTTATTTTTACTTCCCTCCACCTAAAAGATTTCAGTTTGATGTTCAACTAAGTTGTACAGTTTATAGGTCACATTAACTGCTTGCTGATCAGCCGCCGTCATTATACTGCGGCAGGTCGGCACGATCCCGCGAACTGTCGTAGCTGTAAGTCGGTCCCTTTAACCGGGAAAGTAGGCACGTGCCGCTGCACTGCAGGGGTGCCGATGCGATCGCGGGCACGAGAGCCAGAACAGGGACGTGTGTGTGTGTAAACACACAAATCCCCGTTCTGTGAGGAGAGGAGAGACAGATCGTGAGTTCCTACTAGCTAGGAACAATGATCTGTCATTTCCTCCAGTCACTCCCATCCCCCTACAGTTAGAACACACACTAGGGAACAGTTAACCCCTTGATCGCCCCCTAGTGTTAACCCATTCCCTGCCAGTGACATTTACACAGTAATCAGTGCATTTTTATAGCAATGATCGCTGTATAATGGTCAATGGTCCCAAAAATGTGTCAAAAATGTTGCAGTCCCAATAAAATAAATAAAATAAATAAGCTGATCACCGCCATTACTAGTAAAAACAAAAAAAAAAAAAAATTATAAAAATGCCATAAATCTTTCCTCTATTTTGTAGACACTATAACTTTTGGGCAAACCAATCAATATTACGCCTATTGCAATTTTTATTGCCAAAAATTGGTAGAAGAATACATATCGGCCTAAACTGAGGAAAAAATTTTTTTTTTGTGTTTTTTTTTTTTTTAAATTGGGGATATTTATTATCGCAAAAAAAGTACAAAATATGGTTTTGTTTTTTTTTCAAAAAATTGTCGCTTTTTTTGTTTATAGCGCAAAAAAAAAAAAAAAAAAAAACCCACGCAGAAATGATCAAATACCACCAAAAAAGAACTCTATTTGTGGGGAAAAAAAAAAGGGACGTCAATTTTGTTTGGGTACAGCATTGCACGACCGTGCAAAATCTCAGTTAAAGCGACGCAGTGCTGTATCGCAAAAAAAATGGCCTGGTCATTGAGCAGCCAAATCTTCCGGGGCTGAAGCGGTTAAAAGGTGGAAAAAGATTTGAAATGACTTAATTTTTGTCTCATTTTTTTTTACATCACAGAAACCTGACATTTTAACAGGGGTGTGTATACTTTTTATATCCACTGTATATCAATCTATTGTAATACTGTTACTTTTGCCGATTTGTGTTTAATGGTGCAATCTACAGGGCCAACTTTTCCTGGCCTCACTTCCACCTGGCTCAGAAACAAGCAAAGTCAGGAGAAGGGTAGAGGAAGCTTCAGTAAATTAGAAGTAGAAAGGTGCAGTTTCCACCAAGAAAGTTGTAATAGTCGGTGAATATTCTTGAACTGGTCGGTTTAGGCTCTTTATACAATTATCGATATGTTAACAATAATATTAATTAATAAATATGAATTAATAATATTATTTTGTTGCCACGTCTTAACTTTTGAACACCACTAAGTTCACACTGTAGTGGGTCCAGGATCGAGTGTATATCGCACGCACTCCCTAAGACGCAGGCAAAGCGCACTGCTCTTTTGCAGACATGCAGGGAAAATGCGTCGAGTTTTTGGGTGCATAAAGCCACAGCACCACACGACTGCGTTTTTAAAAAAGGGTCAGGAACGTTTCACTGCATATCCCGCAGGTATAGCAGCCCAATCATATGAATGGGCTGCTGCACCCGTGCAAACATGACACGCAGGACTACTAAAGTGTGAACCTAGCTTTATACATTTTCTGAAGATTGTATCAATCTTTGCACAGTCACTAATGTTGGTTTGTTGACATGTTTTTTAAGTTTTGCTGCGCAGATTGATTTACAAAATTATTTTCATTGGCCTTACATGTCTAACTTTTAGATGGAAGATGTCAGCTATAAACATGTGTGAGATGATCGCTGATCTGTCATTTATTTCAGGTCCTTATATAGCGCCGTCAATTTACGCAGCTCTTTTACATTGTACATTCACATCAGTCCTTAAAATAAGAGTTAGGGAACATGGCCCTCAGAGTTAATAGGAGTACTGAGAGTCTTGAAAGAGATCCTAGGAACTGAATGAATCATAAAAAGGATAGACTCCAATTCTTTAAACAGACTTTTGGAATAACAAAGGTAAAGAGTAAAAATAAAATTATCATTCTGTAATGTGCCCTAAGTTCTAGAGGAATGGATTTCCAAAGCTTAGTAATAGCGCAATATTATTTTCAATTTAGTCTATGACTCGATTTTCACAAATCCTTAAAAACATTTCAGCTAAGACCCGGATTTAGGGGAGGATAAATATGATTTAAACCTTCATTGCCAATGGTCAAACAAGAGATTTTTCCCCACTTAACCCTTAAAGCTGATAAATTCAGTGACAAGATGAAACAATGATTGATATGGGTTGACCAACTGAATCAATGTGTCATCCACATAAAAGAAGACTGCAGTTATTTATCCTCCTGTCCACAAGTGTACAGAAATGTAATTTCATTCATTCTATAAATAAAGTGGAAACGATTAAGATGTAGGCACTTGATTATTGCATTGAACACCATTAAATACCACATCTTCAATGGTTAATTTAACCATGACATCAGTTCTGTTGTCATTAACAGTAAATAATATATATTATTATAGTGAGAAAAGGATGCGGGTGTAGAGCACAACCTCTTCAATTCACAAAAGGCATGGATGCAACGGTATTCACTGTTGTGAAGATGCAGTGTTGTGAACGGTAGAGAGGTAAATAACAAAACTTATAAAAAATGGGAAACACCTAAAATAACATCCATGTCACACTACAGATGCTCTCACTGGCAGGAACTTGCAAGCACCCGGGTCACTATGTTGAGCACAGCAGGGCAGTGAAATGCTTACCAGTTAGTATATGTCTCTGATCAGTAATGCCGCGTACACACGAGCGGACTTTCTATCCTACTTGGTCCGGCACACTTTCCGACGGACTTTGTCCGCCAGGTGCGCCGGACTTTAAAACGGACGGACTTGCCCACACACGCCGGGACTTTCCGGCGGGCTAAGTCCGCCCGTCTTTCCGACGGACTTTCGCCGGAGTTCCGGCGGACTTTCAGAATGAACGGACTTGCCCACACACGGACAAGTCCGTTCATTTTGAACGTGACTCAGGTGCGACGGGACTAGAAAAGGATGTCAATCTTGCCGCTTTTAATCGGCGAGATTGACACCTTACTAGCCCCGTCGCGGGGCATACCAGGCCCTTAGGTCTGGTATGGATTATAAAGGGGAACCCCGCTACGCCGAAAAAACGGCGTAGGGTCCCCCTAAAATCCATACCAGACCCCGATCCGAGCACGCAGCCTGGCCGGTCAGGAAAGGGGGTGGGGACGAGCGAGCGCCCCCCCCCCCTCCTGAACCGTACCAGGCCGCATGCCCTCAACATGGGGGGTGGGTGCTTTGGGGGAGGGGGGCGCCCTGCGCCCCCCCCCCCCAAAGCACCTTGTCCCCATGTTGATGAGGACAAGGGCCTCTTCCCGACAACCCTGGCCGTTGGTTGTCGGGGTCTGCGGGCGGGGGCTTATCGGAATCTGGGAGCCCCCTTTAATAAGGGGGCCCCCAGATCCCGGCCCCCCACCCTATGTAAATGAGTATGGGGTACATGGTACCCCTACCCATTTACCTAGGAAAAAATTGTAAGTAATAAAACACACTACACAGGTTTTTAAAATATTTTATTAAACAGCTCCGGGGGGGGGGGGGGGGGGGGGGGGGGGGGATCTTCCTCCGGCTTCGGGGGTCTTCTTCCGGCTTCGGGGGTCCCTCCGCTTCATCTTCTCCCGGCGTCCGGTTGGTTCTTCTCCGCTCTCCGGCCTCTTCTCCCGGTGTCGCAGGTCTTCGGCCGGCCCCTCCGCTGTCTTCATGTAGCTCTATTGCGAGCGGAGGTCCGGACTTCTTGGCTTCTTGGCTTCTCTTCTCTTCTCCCAGATGTTGACACGACGCTCTCTCCGGCTGGACTGGTCTCTGAGGGCTGCGTTGTGACTTATATAGGCGGAGACCCCGCCCCCATATGATGTCACAGTCCCTGGGCATGCTGGGACTGTGACGTTTTAGGGGGCGTGGTCGACCACGCCCCCTAAAACGTCACAGTCCCAGCATGCCCAGGGACTGTGACATCATATGGGGGCGGGGTCTCCGCCTATATAAGTCACAACGCAGCCCTCAGAGACCAGTCCAGCCGGAGAGAGCGTCGTGTCAACATCTGGGAGAAGAGAAGAGAAGAGAAGCCAAGAAGCCAAGAAGTCCGGACCTCCGCTCGCAATAGAGCTACATGAAGACAGCGGAGGGGCCGGCCGAAGACCTGCGACACCGGGAGAAGAGGCCGGAGAGCGGAGAAGAACCAACCGGACGCCGGGAGAAGATGAAGCGGAGGGACCCCCGAAGCCGGAAGAAGACCCCCGAAGCCGGAGGAAGATCCCCCCCCCGGAGCTGTTTAATAAAATATTTTAAAAACCTGTGTAGTGTGTTTTATTACTTACAATTTTTTCCTAGGTAAATGGGTAGGGGTACCATGTACCCCATACTCATTTACATAGGGTGGGGGGCCGGGATCTGGGGGCCCCCTTATTAAAGGGGGCTCCCAGATTCCGATAAGCCCCCGCCCGCAGACCCCGACAACCAACGGCCAGGGTTGTCGGGAAGAGGCCCTTGTCCTCATCAACATGGGGACAAGGTGCTTTGGGGGGGGGGGGGGCGCAGGGCGCCCCCCTCCCCCAAAGCACCCACCCCCCATGTTGAGGGCATGCGGCCTGGTACGGTTCAGGAGGGGGGGGGGGGGGCGCTCGCTCGTCCCCACCCCCTTTCCTGACCGGCCAGGCTGCGTGCTCGGATCGGGGTCTGGTATGGATTTTAGGGGGACCCCACGCCGTTTTTTCGGCGTAGCGGGGTTCCCCTTTATAATCCATACCAGACCTAAGGGCCTGGTATGCCCCGCGCTCGCCGCAATAGGAAGATTTGTTTTTCCTATTGCAGCGAGCGCGAGATGCAATACCATCCCCTCGTGTCGTATTTGGTCCGTCGGACCAGCCTACACACGAGCGGGCTTTCTGTCGGACCAGCACACACACGAGCGGACTTTCCGCCCGAAACTGAGTCCGACGGAAAGATTTGAAACTTTCTTCAAATCTAGGTCCGGCGGGCTTTTGGGAAGAAGTCCGCCGGAAAAGTCCGCCGCCGCCCACACACGGGCGGATTGTCCGGCACACTCTGGTCCGCCGGACCAAGTATGCCGGAAAGTCCGACCGTGTGTACGCGGCATAACTTACACTATATAGCAGGGATATGCAATTAGTGGACCTCCAGCTGATGCAAAACTACAAGTCCCATCACGCCTCTGCCTCTGGGTGTCATGCTTGTGGCTGTCAGAGTCTTGCTATGTCTCATGGGACTTGTAGTTCTGCAACAGCTGGAGGTCCGCTAATTACATATCCCTGCTCTATAGTGTTCAGTCAGTGAGGAAACATGCTTCACTCATCTGGCTGGCGAGGGATCAACAAACACAAGCAGGTGAATGTCTTATCTGCACATTTTAGCGACCCTGGCAAGTTCTCACCAGCAGCAGGATCACTAGTGTGACATGGATTTCAGCCAAAAATGAGATAGATTATTCATTGCTATCAAAAGATAAAATAACAAAGCCAGTCCTCGCTGTAATCAGCTTCAGTGTAGAGATCCCAGATATCCTCCTGGACCCCCCCAGACTGACTGGAAAGTGAAGAGAAGCAGCACAGTGATGAGCTTATCTCTCACTTTCTCCTCCTATCAGAATGCTTCTTGACAGCACATGAACCGGTTGGTTCCTTGTCCGTTTCTTCTTATACTCCAGCTCTGCTGTACAAGGACTTCAGTAGGCTGATACCAGGTCAGTGCTTACACTGCTTGCAGTTAATAAATACTTTTTTTTCCCCAATTCTGTTTATTGAGCTTAATTAATACTTTTAAATGGTGTACTAATTATTATAAAGCTGCATTAAGTTGTGTCTTTTATATCTGCCTAGAGTTCAGCTTTAAAGTGTTACTAAAGCCACAACAGTAAAATCAGTCCGTATGCAGTAAAGTACGCTTGTTATACTCACTGTGGAACCCAAGGGGTTAATCCTCTGCATTGTGTAAAAAGGCTGCTTGATCCTGTCTTCTCTGATCCTCCCCTCCTTCCACGGACTCCTAATAATTTCCGGATAACACAGTCTATGGAGTCAGGCTGCACATGCTCAGTTTAGTGTGTACTGCTAGAGGAGTTTTTTTTTTTTCTTGGGAGTGTGCATGTGATCACACAGGTACAATTAGCACTGTCCAGACAGAGGGTCAGGGGTCTTGCCGTCTCATAGCACGGTCAGAAAAAAAACTTCTCCTACAAGCTTTAACCAGTGCTTGGCTGGACACTGATAGAAGTCACAAGACTGCTATATACTGCTGATCCTGATCCAGTGATGTGCATTAGAGCAGCAGCTCTCCCGGCTCTGTCCCGCCTCTCTGCACAGATTGATAGCAACGGGCACCATTGGCTCCCGCTGCTGTCAAATTCTGTGATGAGCAAGCGGGACTGAGCCCTGTCTGTGTCAATGGCTATTTAGGAGTGAGCCTGCACGAGTGCTCCCATAGGAAGCGGCTTCCTATGGGGGCACTCGCCGAAGAGGAGGACCCAGGAGCGCTGCCAGGGGACCCCAGAAAATACCATTGCATAGAGCAGGTAAGTATAACAGGTTTGTTATTTTAAAGAAAAAAAAAAACCTGAAGGTTTAAATGTCGCTTTAAGGGCTCGTTCACACCAGTGCCTTGTAAAACGCGATATGTAATTTTTGAGAACGCAAAATGCATTTTTAATGCATTGCAATACAATTTACCATAACGCAGAATGAGTTTTACATGCGTTTACATCCCTGGTCACCTGGGAAAAAATTGACATGACTCAAAAAAGGCACTTCTTACAAAAACGTGCAGGGCGTGCCTTCCATTGACTATATTGGAATGTGCCTTTTTCAAGCAGGGCACTAAAGATTAGGTTGGGTTTTAAAGGGGACTATTTTTCATGTGATCTTGCCGTGCTGCAACTGTGTGTTTTAGCGCTGCAAGGACTTATGCCCCGTACACACGATCGGACCTTCTGACAACAAAACCATGGAATTTTGTTCAAAGTTGTTGGCTCCAACTTGTTTTGCATACACACGGTCACAAATGTTGGCCAACAATTACGAACGTAGTGACATACAAGACGTACGGCGAGCCAATAAAAAGGAAGATAAATAGCCATGTGATATCTCCATTACGAAAGCTAGTTTTACAAGACAGAGCGCTTCCGGCTTGTACTGGATTCAGAGCATGCGTGGACTTTTGTGCGACGGACTTGTGTACACACGATCGGAAAGTCCAACAACAAAAATTTGTTGGCGGAAAATTCGAGATCCAGCTAGCCAACATTTGTTGGCGGAAAGTCCGACAACAAATGTTCGATGGAGCATACACACGGTCGGACTTTCCGCCAACAAGCTCACATCCAACATTTGTTGTCGGAAAATCTGATCGTGTGTACGTGGCATTAGTCCATTCAGCAGAACGTGTTTTAAGGCTTTTTTACCATTTGTACTCATCCAAATGTCAAAGTAACACAGTGATCTGCAAATGTAGGGGTTGTTTAGGAGAACAGAGAACACAAATGTTTTTCAGCCTCCTGGCTATTATGTCACACAGCTCTGTCAAATCGTCCTTAGGACAGAGCTGCCCCAGTCTCAGTCTCTCGGCCTAACTGGTTCTATCAGTAAGTAGACTGACTACATACAGACTTCTACTTGCTTAGCTCAGACACATAGGGGGAGATTAACTAAAACTGGTGCACACAGAATCTGGTGCAGCTGTGTGCTGTAACCGCTTTTAATTTCAGCTTGTTCAATAAAGCTTTGACAATAAAACCTGGAAGCTGATTGGTTACTATGCACATCTGCACCAGATCTGTGTGCACCAGTTTTAGCAATTCTCCTCCATAGACTACCTATGCCCTTTCACAATCTTCAAGATTCAGAAGTAAATCTGGCTCGGTGTTCTGTCTGTGTTGGTCAGAAAAGCCTGGCATTTTGTTCCTCTTGTGTCATCAGGCTTTGCATAGGAGAAAAACCTAGCTGGAGAACACCTCTCTGTTGTCTCCAATAAGAATTACCTTCCATCTGTCACACTTTTTACTCAAAAGGAAAAACAACTTTACGTTAAACACCTGCGTGTGTGACTGCAATTTGGATTTAATGTTTAACTGGAAATTGATGTTGCTAAGCAGAAAAAAAAAAAAAAAAAAATCAGACAGGGCAAGACTCATTTTTCCCCACAGAGGAAAAAAATGATGATTTCTACTATTTTCTTTATAATTTTCTAGCACATTAGAAACTGTTGCATATGACAGGAAAAGCATATTTGGCACTCAACTACTCGTCATTCCTGGAGAACTTACACTTGCACTACCTAGTTCTTGTAAGGGCCCCTCAGTTTGCATCTCTTGTGAATGTGGCCTCACATATATACAAAATGTCCCATAACCGAGAATAAAAAAAACTCTACTATAAGCCTCCCAGGTTAAAGAAAAACGCAAAATAATACAGTATGCCTGTACAGGGTCTTATGGCTTTCCATGCCTTTTTGCACCTCCCTTTCCTTATGTGTGCAACACTTTTTCCCTGTGTCATTCCATTTTATTACACAACTGAATTTCTGAACTTATTTATTTTGTTCATGTCAATTTGTTCATGTCAATAGCACCTTTAGAAATATATTTACCTAGAAAAATGGTGACGTGTTCAATACTTATTTTACCCGCTGTATATTGTTGAGTGCAGTCCTAAATCATTTAGATTTTTTACTAACTCATGAATATTTAATTTGAGACCCTATCAAAAAAAAAAAAAAAAGTCCACCTGTAGTATTAAATAAGTGATTATTTACAGCTTCTTACTCCTTCCGTGGAATAAACACTCCATGTGCTGCATGCACCACCATTAGCAGCTCACCTCACTTTCTGACCTACACTCAATAGGTCACTTGCATTTAAAGCACTCAGATTTTTCATGTTTTATTCCTCAGCCTTTCTCCTGGATTTGCGGGAGCATTGGCACTCTTTAATCGAATCAAGAGGGGCATCTAACTATCCATCTGATCCCTTAAAAAGGAGAAGTACAGCTCGTTTGGCTGTACTTCTGTAAATCACAGGAGTGCAGTTCATTCTGCACTCCTGTGACCCGTTTTCAGCAGAGAGTGGGCTGAAGTCTGCTCCCTGCTGATGTCACAGAGTTGGTCCAGGCTCAGCATCATCACGACCATGGAGTCAGGATCTGCCCAGATCCCTGGACCGACACCCGGCTCAGCCTCTTAGCGAGCCACTGAGAACCTGAGCCGGCCGATTCTGCCTCCTCCACAGTCCAGCACTCCAGTGAGCAAGGACCAGCTCTCTGCTCACGGAGCAGTGAGAACCGAGCGTTCGGCGGTGTTCGAGGGCTCGTTTCTAAGTGTGGGGGTGCCGGAGACAGATGCAGCATCGGACCGATGCTGCATCCACCTAGGTAAGTATGAAATTAAAAAACAAAACAAAAAAAAAAAAAAAAAAAAAAAAAAAAAAAAAAACAAACAAAAAACAACACATACTTCTCTTTTAAAAGGGACATGTGCAAGTCACTGAGCTGCTAGTGGTGGTGTGTATTCCACGGAAGGAGTAAGAAACTGAATAACCACTCATTAATACAGCACGTGAACTTTTTATTTTGTATACTTTTTTTCCATTAGATTGTGCACATACATTTTTCAGCACATTTGAGACTGTATATATTTTTGGTTTTATTCATATTTATTTTAAAACAAATAGGTGCGCACTAGGGGATTTTTGTTTATTTAAATATTCATGAACTGTATTATTACTTTGTTATGTTAGGTAGACTAATGCTTGCATTTTCTTTGGCCTTTAAATGGTTAAAATTCCATCTAGATAAACTGAATTATACCTAACCGAGGGCAATCTATATAACATAATGCAAATGTCAAAGAAATGGTTATAAAAATCAACAGTTCCCTAAAGAGCTCATTAGACGGTGACCTTTACAGTCCACCGGTGAGAGCTGTCATATGTTTTAATGTTTTTCAGGCATCTTTCAACTCAGAGGGGATTTAGCCTCTATGTGGGGGGAAAAAAAAAATAAAAAGAGGCCCTGTAACCTTGTAAACAGATAAGGATGAATCAGTCCTTACCAGAAGTGCTTGTCTGCATCCAGCAGGAACGGCAGTGCTAAAGCATACTCTGTTCTCTTCAGGAATGCTCTTCCCCTTTCGTGATAGCCCATCGCCAGCATGAGAGCCTGCAGACACAAATCCAAGCAAGGGAACAGTCAGAAACGTTCCTAATTACACCAGGGATGCTGTGGCAAGAAAACTGGAGCAGGGATTGCAGAGACAAGTCTCTAGAGAGATATTTTCAACCATCACCCAAATTACAGCGATAGGAACTTGCCAGCTTTGAGCTCTGACATAGTGTAGAGTCATTAAATGTCCATACTTTCCAAAATGAGGTTATGGATGTCAGGCAGACCTTTCATAATATGAAATGACACTAAGCAGAGTCCATCAATGAAAAAGTATGGCAATCCAAACGCCAGATGTTTGCAATGTGGCAAATGAATGTTACTTCCGGACATGTTCAACAAGCTGAAACATGGGATAGTTTGACCTCGGAGGCCACTCAGTTCTGGAGCATGAGGAACTTCCAGTGAGTGTGCTTGACACAAGCTGATCGTGACTTGCAAATGAGTAACAATGGCTCTCTCTGTTTGGCCTCCTTTACACGGTTTTTTACTTGCATGAGAGCATTGTGTACATTTGCAAAACTTCAAGCAGTTCTGTTGAACCCTTTAAAAGTAAACTTATTCCAAAACGGGAATGTTTAACACAGATCTTAATGGAAGTGATGATTGTCACATTAAACAAGCTGCTAGGAGACTTCAGTAGGTTTTCAACAAGATCCACATATTGCTGAAGCTTACTAAAAAATGCTAGCAGATTATTTAAAGTGACAGTCAGCATTCCCACTAGGTCTAGGATCTATGTGTAACATGATTCATGAATGTTTACAGCTGTGTTCCACAATGGATGACAGAGAAATACAGGTTTTTCCTTACTGTTTATGTTTTCTCTCTCTATGCTGGGCAAATAGTGCACGCTCTTTGTAGGATAGTTCTGTAGACATGTGTGAGCTCTAGCAGTTGCTGAAATTTACAATTTTACTGCAAACACGCCTGAGCTCATCCTTAATTACAAGCTAGCCAACCGTCCGCTCTAAAGAAGGGTACCGGAGTGAAGGCATCACGCCGGTACAACCCCTTAAAGCAATATTGGTAAGTTTTGTGACCGATACTTCAAAAAAAAAAAAAAAAAAAAAAGTGAATATCGGTCGACCCCTAATTAGTACAGTGACAGTGTATAGTATTATTACTGATCACTGTATTAGTGACATTGGTGATGCAAGTGGCAGTTTAGTTCCCACAAAATGTCAGTTAGTGTCAGATTTCCCACCGCACTATCGCAGTCCCCTTACAAGTTGCTGATCACCACCAATACTAGTATAAAAAAAAAACAAAAACAAAACAAACACAAATTCCTAATTATATATATTTATTTTATTTATTTATTTCAGGTACTTATATAGCGCTGTCAATTTACGCAGCGCTATATATATATATATATATATATATATATATATATATATATATATATATATATATATATATATATATATATATATATATATATATACACACACACACACACACAAATAACTTTCATGCAAATCAATATACACTTATTGGGATTTGTTTCACCAAAGACATGTAGCAGAATACATTTTGGCCTAAATTTATAAAAGAATTTGATTTTTTTAATTTGATATGTTTTATAGCAGAAAAAAAAAAAGATAATTTTTTTCAAAATGTGTTTTTTTTCATTTATATAATATAAAATAAAAACCCCAGTGGTGACCAAATACCACCAAAAGGAAGCTCTATTTGTGAGGAAAAAAAATAAAGACAAAATTTCATTTGGGTACAGTGTTGCATGACAACGCAATTACCTGTTAAATTAGCGCAGTGCCAAATAGCAAAAAATGGTCTGGTCATGAAGGGGGTAAAATCTTCCCAGAGTGAAGCGTGGTTAAACAAACAACGTGCAACAACGTATTTGTGTGTTCAGGTTTAGAATCAACTTAAAGCATGGGCATAGGTGATCAACAAAACATAACCATTAAATACTAACAATAGTCTGATACTATAATATCCTACCTTTTTCGCAGCTTTAGGCATATTGATTGCGCGTCCTGTTTGATTTGCAATTTCCAGGTATGGCACGGTGTCTGGATCCAAGCTCTCACCTGTAGGAAAAAATCAATTGAAATTTAAGATTAGGATAACTGGTTTCTAGTAAAAAAACAGCAAGGTCAAAAACTCTACAGCTGGTTATAGATGGGGTGACTACCTGTAAATGCTGCATGATATCTGCCCATCCTCTGTAGACCAAAAACTTGCTGGAGTAAGGAGGAGCAAGTAAAGAAATTATTCTATTGTTCTTACAGACAAGATTTAGAAATCTTAGGAACTTTGCTAGACAGACACTGCTCTCAGCCTCCTCCAAATCTCCAATTTCCTTGTTTTTGCTACTGTGATCTGATTTCCTGATAGAGGGCAGCTATCTTCATTCTCCATTGTCCCACTGTATGTAGGCTTGTAGCCACCCTGACGTGCTTGCTCTCCTGATGGACTAGGGACTATGGGATTTGTTGTGTGCATAGAGCAGTGCACATGACCATTACTAATGTGCATTGCACAACAGAAGTGAGAGGGAAAAAAGGTTCAGGAGCTCAAAGAAGACTTCACCTAAAGGCAGAACACCAAACTAAGAAACGATTTCATAAAAAAAAAAAAAAAAAAAATAATAAGGTCAAAAAGGAATTCTAAATCTTATTAAAAAAAAAAAAAAATTATAATGTTATACTCACCTGCTCTGTGCAATAGTTTTGCACAGAGCTGCCCCAATCCACCTCTTCTGGGGTCCCCTGCCGGCGCTCCTGGCTCCTCCTCCTCGGCGAGTGCACTCATTAGGAAGCTACTTCCTACGGGGGAACTCTTACAGGCACGATCTTCACAGACTAAAAAATCTGCTGTAGTCCAAGGATGGACCATGGCTTTTACTTTAGATATGCATTTAAAATTCCTAAGGCTGGATTCACACCCATGCAGTTTTAGTGCCTTTTGCAGATTTGCACTACAGAACGTGTTCCATAGGAAACCATGTTAAATGGACTGTAGTGCAAATCTGCAAAAAGCACTAAAACTGCATAGATGTGAATACAGCCTTAAGCTTTGTTCAGGATGTCCTCTTGATGAGAGCTAAAAGAAGAACGATTTCACCAAGTTAGTTTGTTCTCCTTAACCACCTCAGAAGATTTGGCTGCTTAATGACCAGGCCATTTTTTGCGATTCGGCACTTGTAAACTCCATTTATGAAATTTTACCCAAGCACATGTTCTCAGCAGAGTCGCTTGTAACAAGTTCTCAGAAACACGGGATAACAGTAACTGAAAATTTGTGTCGGTGAGGGAGTTAAGAGGGAGATTAGCATCAAGCAGACTACAGCTCTGCACGGAGGGTGCATGTGATCAGCACAGGGCCAATCAGCACTGTCCAGACGGTCAGGGGTCATGCAGCCTCATAGGACAGTCAAAGGAGAATGAAAACGCCTCCTACAAGCTTTAACCAGTGCTCGGCCAGACACTGATAGAAGTCACAAGACTGTTGTTATATACCGCTGATTAGAAAAGGTATTTAGCAGTTTAGATTTACTGAAATAATTGCATTTCCATGTTCTGTGTACTGTGGGAGACCAGATATAGTGAATGCAGGGTCCTGCATTTAGTAACACTTTAACCGATTTCCCAACTGACTCACGTCTTTTTACAGGGGCAGAATGGCACCCCTGCGTGAAACCCTGTACGAGGTTCCCTTTAAGAGCCGTCAGAGGGTTCTTGCACGCCCACTGCACAGCAGGGGGGACCCGACGCGCATAGCCGGCGGTCGCGTGCACGGGGTTTTGTGTGTAAACACACAAATCCCTGTTCTGTCAGGGGAGAGGAGACATGTCGTTTGTTCCTACTAAGTAGGAACAAAGATATGTCTCCTTCCCTAGTCTGTCCTATCCCCACACAGTTGGAACACACATTTAATCCCTTGATCGCCCCCTAGTATACACTCCATATTTATAACACTGATCGCTGTATAAATGTCAGTGGTCCCAAAAATGTGTCAAAAGTGTCCGATCTGTCCGACGCACTGTCGCAGTACCGTTAAAAATCGCAGATCACCGCCATTACTAGTAAAAAAAAAAAAAAAAAAAAAAGGAAAAAAAAAAAAAAAAAAAAAAAAAATTAAATAATTAAAATGCCATAAAATCTTTCCCATAGTTTGTAGATGCTATAACTTTTGCGTAAACCAATCTATACATGCCAATTGCATTTTTTTTTTTTACCAAAAATATGTAGAAGAATACACATCGGCCTAAACTGATGAAGAAATTTTTTTTTTTTTTTTTTAAATTGGGGGGTATTATAGCAAAAAGCAATAAATATATATTTTTTTAAAGTGTCGCTCTTTTTTTTGTTTATAGCGCAAAAAATAAAAAAACGCAGGGGTGATCAAATACCACCAAAAGAAAGCTCTATCTGTGGGGGAAAAAAAAAAAAAAAAAAAAGATGCAAATTTCGTTTGGGTACAGCGTCGCATGACGACGCAATTGTCAGTTAAAGTGACGCAGTGCCAAATTGTAAAAAGTGCTCTGGTCAGGAAGGGGGTAAAATCTTCCGGTATGAAGTGGTTAAGGTACTTCAGGTATGATTGCCTTGTACACTCCTATCACTCTGATGTGGTTTAATACCCACTGTAACATACAGTATATATCTATGCTCTTGCTTTGTAGAAGTTCAGGTCTTATTTGATGCCCGTATAATTGCTAAAATGTATCTGTTGGTATAAACAATTTTTTTTTTTTTTTTTTTAATTAGAAAAACAAAAACCCTAACGCTATAGAAGACCAGACTATTTGTTGACTAAAAATTGCATGACACCCATTCAAGTTATGTGTTGCTGTAAAAGCACCATTGTAACTGAATAGTTTGACTTAAAGGGGTTGTAAAGGCAGAAGGTTTTTTTTAATTGTAATGCATTCTATGCATTAGGATAAAAAGCCTTCTGTGTGCCCCCCATAATACTTACCTGAGTTCCATCTCTATCCAGTGATGTCCACGAGTCCCTCGGCTGTCCAGGATTCTCCCTCCTGATTGGCTGAGAGACAACAGTGGTGTCATTGGCTCCCGCTGCTGTCAGTCAGTAAACCAATCAGGAGAGAGAGGGGGGGTGGGGCCGAACCCCAGCTCTGTATCTGAATGGACATACAGAGTTGCAGCATGGCTTAGGTGCCCCCATAGCAAGCTGCTTTCTGTGGGGGCACTTGAAAGGAGGGAAGGGCCAGGAGCAGCAAAGAGGGACTAGAGGAGGATGTGACGGGAGTCACTTTGGGCAGGGGGCTGGTGGAACCCAGAAATCTTGGAGAGGTTGGGAAACCCTTGCTTCAGCTCCCCATGCACCTCCTATGTCTAAGTCACCCTGTGTCTATTAGGGGCACTGGGTGACCAAGAAAATAATGGAAATTAAGAATGTGGCTTGGATTACTTAAAATCTGAACTATACATGCTAATTGAAAGAGCTAGTCACCTTGGCCTCTGGAACCGGAACCTCTGCTACTGGGGACTCCTGCTATTGTCTGTTTAATAAGGTGTACTTTGTTTATACTTATGATAATGTGGATTATATCTTCTGAGCTACCTAGGCTGGTTAAATGATTAGTTAGTTAGCTCATGTTAAATTATGTCTCTGGTTATAGTTTGTATTGTTAGGGTAATATGATCAGGAGGGGGGGGGACCTCCTTCTCAAGTGTACAAAAGTCTGTATTCTTGTTCTAATAAACATTCCATGTTGCAATTTGTAACTGAGCTAGTCTCGCCTGGTTTTTAGTTACAATATGTGGCTGTAACATCAGATATCTGATGTTCAGACTGGAGGAGGCTTTGTACTGACGGAAGCACTCAAGTGGATTGTGTGACCGGATTCCGTGACAGAGGGTCCAGGCTGCCCTGTGCAAATCCACTTCACAGAGGAGGTAAGTATAACATGTTATAAAAAAAAAAAAAAAAAGAAGGGGGAAAGGAGACTTTACAATCACTTTGAGCTGACACAGCAATGTAAATAAGAGAAGTCTGATACAGTCACTAGAATTCCTGGACCTTATACAGGGTCGACCTGTATATTGTTTTTCGTTAAACATCCACAAACCTGCTAATAAATGAAAATTAATCTCAGCTGATGCAAAACAGAACATACCCCGATCTGCAAGGATTTCCAGCCCTCGTTTTGTACGCATCATCTTCTTCTTCACACTCTCCTGCTTCTGTGCCTCATCTTCTCGTTCCTTCTCCTCATTGTGGACCCTCTTCTTTGCCTCTTCCTCTGTGTAGCTGAATTCGAGGACCAACACCTTGGAATTGTGACCCACTCCTTGTTCTTGCAGAGTTTTATCTAGTAGAAACAGGCTTCCTCATGAACCATCTGGTTTATTCTATACCATCAACAAAAGCTACATTACATTTTAGTTCAATATAGAATCACCTCTAACTAAAAGAACAATATATATTTTTTCCCTAGTGCACATTAATGTTATAGTTGAAAGCCAGGCAGATAAAAAAAAAAAAAAAAAAAAAGTCAGCAGCTACAAATACTGCAGCTGCTGACTTTTAATCGGA
This sequence comes from Aquarana catesbeiana, assembly GCF_042186555.1. Taxonomy (NCBI): domain Eukaryota; kingdom Metazoa; phylum Chordata; class Amphibia; order Anura; family Ranidae; genus Aquarana; species Aquarana catesbeiana. The sequence continues at coordinate 97,457,844 of NC_133328.1, forward strand.
CACTTACCTGCCCCAGGGTCCAGCGATGCAGGGGATCGAAGCCCCGCTCGTCCCCCCCTGTGCTCGGCGGCGCCGGCAATTTAACTGTGGGCGCCCGGCTGTGGCTTCACAGCCGGGCACCCATTGAGCATACACGAGCCGCGTGCCGTCACTGGCCCTGCAATCATCTGGGACCGGTCACGTGAGGGAGGGTGGAGAGCCGATCTCCCTTCCTGCGCCGAGGGAAGTGGGGGGGGGGGGTGATACGCCACGTTAATGAGGCTGGGTATTCATTAATAAATAAATAAAAGCAGTGTAAGTCCCTGAATTTGACTTGGGATCAGCCTTGCAAATCATAGCACAGACTAGGAAAGGAAGGGGCAGGGCTGAGAGCCAATCGGTGTGTTACATGCAAATGTGCTGACAAGGAACATGCTGAGAAGAGAGCACAGTGAGCAGAAGGATGACCTTATCAGTCTGCTACCGCTCTTATTGTCCAGTCAGCAGGCTGGGGATGGAGGGAAGACACCAAGGTATTTCTTCCACAGTCTGCAATTCTGAGAAATTGGTGTCATTCTGGGGTGTATAAAACAGGGAGAAGGTAAAGGGGTCTTCTGTTCACCTGCACTGTGACAGTACACAGGTGTCTCTATAATGCTGCAAGGCTTGTCACCCACGAAATTCAGATCTCAGATACAGCATGGGTCAAAGCAGAGGAAGGACCTCAGCCTCCTCGACGGACAGAATTGTGATGACCACTAAATTCTCCCCTGAAACACATTGGATTTAATCTTAGACTTTTGGGGAGATTAGTACAGGTAGGAGATTTTTTGGAAGAAGGAGGGAAATTAGGTCTGGAGGAAGATTTGTGGTGCTAACATCCACATAGGAAGAAAGCATGTCATCAGTCTGCATCATCTTCCTTTTTAATCATACCATATGGTCGGGATCCACCCAGGAGCATGGACTGGCAGCTGGCTCAGACTCTCCCAGAAAGACATGACCCCTATTCAATGAGTAATCATACTGCACACAGTTGTTTTAAATACTCCTCATGATGTAATTTTTGACGGAACATGCAGGGCGGAGCCAGATGCTGTGTAATCACCACGCATGCAGAAGTGTACCGATTGGGTCCTGAGTATTGAGGATACATAGCGCTATTAATTTCATTACATGTGAGTGGTTTTAATCTCTTTTTAAAATTAGATTTGCTACCAGATTTACACTATTGGGAGCAACTGTCTCTTATTTTCTCTCTTTCTGTATGCACACGAGGTGTGGAAATGATTTGTAGAGAAAAGTGGTGGAATTCCACAACTACATTGGTTTCATCGCATTTATAACAAACTATGCGCAATATGACTGCCCATTGAATAGGGCTCAAGCAATATGACAGCTCACCAAATGGGGGTCAACCAATTTGACTGCTCATTGGATGGGGGGGGGGGGGGGGGGGTCAACCAATTTGACTGCTCATTGGATGGGGGGGGGGGGGGGGGGGTCATCCAATTTGACTGCTCATTGGATGGGGGATCATGTAATATGACTGCTCATTGAAGGGGGTAAGCCTACACCTGTGGCAAGTTTTGGAATAAAGTTCATGTGGATGAGCACATTTGAAGATTACCTTTTTGTTTTCACATTGTGACATAGAAGGACCTTTTTTGATTGTTTCACAGACTGCACATTGGAGTTTCACATATTTTTGTCAGAGTTTTTCACAAATTATCTTTGCACTAGAGCAGTGGTTCTCAACTCCAGTCCTCGGGACCCACCAACAGGACAGATTTTAAGTATTACCTTGGGGAGTTGCAGACTAGAATGCTGCAATCACTGAGCAGCAAATGATATCACCTGTCATGTATTTCAGCTATCTTACAAACCTGGCCTGTTGGTGGGTCCTGAGGACCGGAGTTGAGAACCACTGCACTAGAGTATAAATGTGTTTATATTAGTGCAGTACTTGCATTCAATGTTCATTTACATTATACGATATAACTAATATATATCTAATATTGTGCCAGCTGCTTTTCTTTTTTGTCTTCACTGTGACCACAAGCAAATTTTCATTTGTGTACCTTTTTTTGTTCACGTACACGTTCATGTTAGGGTTGCCATGAACGGCCTGGTGTAAGCCCAAAACGATAGCCCAATGGAACATTTTCAATGCTGCTATCGCACTCAGAGAAACACAACCAGGACAGATACTTCCCATTTAACAAGGAGAGAGAAAAGTCAGAACTTGCAAACTCAGTTAGATATCTCTCCACCCATTGTTCCTGGGGAGACCTCGAATATAGAGAATATACTGTATAATATAATAATAGCCTTGGCCAGAGTTAATCTCCTTGTAAAAGCATGTAAAAACAAACAGTGCCCTAGGCGACTTGCTATTATTTTGCCCACAATCATCCTTTTAAAATAAAACAAATGACTGCAGCGTCATTCAAAAAACTGCAAGACATCCCACAGTGCGGCCACAGAGAGAAAGCCAGTGCACATCTGCAAGGCATTAATTTTCACCGTAAGGCAATTTTAGTGGCTTAGATATCAGTTACAGAGTTTACAGCGAGAATCCTCCTGCCCCGACTCTGACAGCACTAATGAATAATGTGTGTAGCAGCTTTATAATCAGTTGGTGCTCAGCTGGAACATATTGGGCTCGGTGACAAGCTTGTGACACAGAGCAATGTAGTACAACCAGGTGATGGGAAACGAATAGCAGGGGGGGCTGGAGATGTTATGCTGAGATGGAAATAGAATTTATTATTTCATTTTTTAACAGGTAATTCAGTACAAAAGGAAATAACATTCGCGGCGGAGGTGAATAGTAAGCTGCAGTACAAATAAAAATGTGACTAATGTTTTCATAGTAATACACAAATATCCACACTGGCAAGTACCAAGGGACTACTTCTAGTCCAAGATTTATTATTCACTATTAATTTCATCAGCTTGCTACATAACCACTTCGGCACTAGATTTTATTTTCTGCACACATATTGTGTAACTGTTTATCAAACGCATATACTCTGGGAAAAATATAATAGAATGGTTTTTAGAGAATATAAATACAACGTAATACCCAATTTTTAGGTAAAATATAAAAGATGGGTTGCATCGTATAAGTGTATCTCAAACATGACAAGTCTTAAAATTGCGTGTGCCCCGTGAGATCACAAAAAACAATGGACTGGAGGGGCGAAACGCGTTGACGTACTTCTGGTTTGTGTTAACCATTAACCAAATTTCCGTCTCCATGGAACGCACGCCATTCAGCTGCAAACTCGATTTTTTTTTTTTTTTTTTTTTTACTGATGCCTGTTTTTGCCAAAAATCCTGTAAGTTGCGCATTGAAGGCACTTGATAATTGATGCCAAACGTTATTTCACTAGGAGTTCTTTCTTTGTTTCCCCATCTATGGAGTGTGGTATATCCTTCCTGTCTTAAAACGTCTCCCTGCAGGATTTTACTGAGGAACCATCCAGCATATCCCCAGATCATTTGATCAATGCCATTTTGATCCCAGACTGCGAAGCTGAGGATCCAATAATTTTGGTGAGTGGGGACACCAGAGGGGAGCCACTTCACTGATTCAAAAGTTTTGGAGCACCGTTGCACTTTTCACTGAAGCACTTTTAGATTTTATGTTTCCGTTTTCTCTTAACATTGATACATTAGGCACTGTGTATTAGGATGTATATTGCTTGATATAGGCTGCTAGCGCTGTTTTATATATTTTTCATTGTTTAAGGTTGTAGCACCTTTGTGCAGCAGCTGTGGTCTTCCTATTAAATTTTTGTTTATTCATATTTCAGTATTTGAGTTAACTCTCCAGTGCGAGTTTTTGAATTAGATATATTGTTGAAGCTGTAAGCACCCCTCCCCCACCTATCCGAAGTCAAGAGTCCCCCACCTTTTCTTTCATCACAGTGCACCCCCCTTTTATTTTGTGCTGCTGTCGGGAAGAAACTGTGGGCAGAGCCGGTAAGCATAAAGTACAGGGTCTGCAGGAGGACTAGAGGGGGGCTGAAGTCAGCTGCTGGAGTCTGCTAAATGCTGAGACCAGGAGAGGGGGAGGCAAGGGAGTGCTGTGGCTGCACAGAGAGGCCGAGGATCTGTAGGAGTCCTGTCATCCTCTGTGCTGATGACTGCTGAGATTGGGGAGGGGCGTGGCAGAAACAAGCCACTCTGCTGCTGCATGGAGAAGAGCAGGATCTTGAGTTCTGTCCTCCTCTATGCTGCCGCCTGCTGAGACAAGGTGACCAGAGACAAGGGGGGTGCCACAGCTTTGGGACAGGTGCAAGGGCCACATCACTTTATACCATTGTTTGTGCCCTTGTGAATTTTTTTAGTTAAAAAAAAAAAAAAAAAAAAAAAAAAAAAAAAGGAGCTGTGTGATGTGCCAAATTGCCCACCCCCTACTGCAGCCGGAACAGACAGCTGCCGGAGGAAAGCGCTCTCTGTTCTTTGTGAATTAACCTCAAACCTAGGTTAACATCTATGCAGGTTGCGGTTGATGCGTTTTTTGGGCACTTTTTTTTTTTCCCTAATAGGAAAATAGGACAGTTCTGTTCATGTGATGCGACTCTACACTCTCTGGCACTCAAGTAGCATCAGGGCCAGTTCACATCATATGAAGTCCAGTGCGTTATTTTTCTGCATCAAAAATGCATGGAAAGTAGGTTATATGATTTCCAATGGCATAGTTCATACCAGTGCGGTCAGTTCCAGAAAAAAAAAAAAAAAAAGTAGAACTTTTTTCCTACACTGGACTGTACTAGAACATGGTAAAACGCCCGCACCAGAACATATTAAAAAGTGCATTTCTGCGGTGTGAACCAGCCCTCAAAGCATGAGCAAAGTTGCATCAAAGTAGTGCAGAAACCTTCATGTAGCCAGAGCCATATGTGTCTAGCCACCCACCACAAAAAAATTCACAGCTGGTTCCCTAATACGCATGCGCGAAGCGCGCTGCGCTTTCTAATTGGTCCAGTGGCAAAGGAAGGAGCCGAACTTCCAGGAGACCGGGCCGTGGTCAAAAATAGGAGGGGCATTGAAGACGGATAAGCGCCAGTTCCATTTTTGAGTGGAACTGCGATTTAGGGCAAGGGTTAAGAGCTAGAGTTAGCGGTAATTGTTGGGGTTAGCATTCTAACCGCTAACCCCTATGCCGCGCACAAATGATCGGAATTTCTGACAACCAAACCGTGGATTTATTTCCGACGGATGTTGGCTGAAACTTGTCTTGCATACACACTGTCACACAAATGTTTTTGGAAATTCCGATCCGCAAGAACGCGCTGACATACGACGGGACTAGAAGAAGGAAGTTTAATAGCCAGTGCCGCTCTTCTGCTTGATTCCAAGCATGTGTGGAATTTTGTGTGTTGGAATTGTGTACGCACGATCAGAATTTCCGACAACGGATTTTTTTTTTTTAACCCTAACCCTTAACCCTAAAATTATACCAAAATCCTAGCCCTTTACCCTAACCTTTAACCCTAGCCCTTAAAGTTCACATTGAAAAAAAAAAAAAAAAAAAATACATTTTGCATTTTTTTTGCAGGTAAAAAAAAAAATGTGCATTTATTTATTTATTGGAGCCTGTAAAGCATTGCACCTGCGATCTGCAGAGCGCGAGTGCCAAGCAGGTCTCCTGCAGACACACTGCCAGGAAGCAACGTGCCAATTTAAAAAAATTACAGTACGGGGAACTTCTCCAGTGGCTGCAGCATTGGTAACCCGTTACATGTTCCACCTCAAAAATGGGTGGAACATGCAACATGTTTCCAAAGGTGAACTTATCCTTAAACCCTAGCCCTTAACCCTAACATGCAAATTTGGACACATAAAAGGTTCCTGCACTACTTTGATGCTATTTGGGTGCCAAAGAGTGTAAAGTGACATCAAATTCGCACTACATGAACCAAACTGTCATACTTTCCCCTTAACTAAAAAAAATTGCATCAAAAATACAACACTTGTGTTTTTTGTGCAGGTCCGTTGAAGTCTATTACACACAAAATGCAACCTGCTGCATTTCTGCAAAACTAGAACAGGTGTAAACCAGATCTTAGAGGCAGCATATGCTCTGTTTTTTAAGTTTAGAAGAGTGCTGAAGCACTAACCAAGTAGATAGCCCTGTTTTACATCTATCTGAGACACCTCCATCAGTTGAGAAACTAGCAGGAGTTTTCCCAGAGCTGGTGTATGGGATGTGAGCTGTCAGTAGACAGCTCACAAACTCATATCTGCCCGTGCAATGGTTACACTACATCAGGATCTCAAAACTACGGCAGTACAGCTGTTGCGGAACTACAGGTTCCACGATGCATTGTAAAAATCTGACATTCACAGACATGACTAGGCATGATGGGAATTGTAGTTCCTCAACTGGAGGGCCAAATTTTGGAGACCCCTGCACTACATGATCAGATCCTGCAGGAATAACAATCTACCTCCTCCCTCCTACTCTGAGCCGAGTGCGGGGGCAGGGATGGGCAGACCGATCGGACCATGCAGCTCTAGCTGTCCTGTTCTCTGTGCTGTGTCTCTCATAGGCAAAGCAGAACAGAAAACTGATTGCTCCTAATCAACGTGGGCTTGTGCCCCTTTTGTTATATAGGAGCAGCATCTGCTCCATTTTTTATGGATTAAAGGAGGTGTGCAAGCATTATGCTTGCACCATTCTTTGGCAATTCTCCCCATATGTGCCATTTGTGTAGAATTGTATATTAGTTTCACGTGTGGAAAGGTTCACCAGCATCTGGTCCATTTTTTACATTTAGAGGAGTGGTGCAAGCATTATGCATGCACCATTCTTTGCTTTTCCCCCCTTTGGGTGTAATTGTGTAAAACTGCATATACGTTTCACATGTGGGAAGGTTCCCCCTTTATGGTGGTTTATGTGCATTTTGAATTGCATATGTAAGTATTACTGAGCCTAAACCTATCTACATGTACAATGACAATGGAAGTCTAAATATATCCCCTAACAGGTTGCCTTTAGATGGGTATTGGCTGTAGGTATTTCAAGTGAGTATTGTGTGTATGTGCAAGAACTTTGATTTACATTAGGTAGAACGTCAACTCTACTTCATCAATTATGAAATGGCAAAAAACCTATACAAACTACAGGTGTGATCACAGAATACATGCAGGGGAATTCAATAAACCGGTAATGTAGAACTGACAGTGGGCAAAGCCTGATAGGGTACTCAGACTAGTTCCCCATCATATCCATAGTGGAGTCATAGCCTCTATTCAGTCCAATAGGGGCTTTGGATTATTCCCACTGCTGTCCATTGACAATCAAAGACAAGGCGGACCTGATAAGGAACTAGTCTCAGGCTCCACCCACCCGAAAATTCAAATTCACGGCCGCTGTGCCTGTTGGGTGAACCTGCAGAACTTTGAGACCAGTTCCCCATCAGGCTCACCTTGCCTGTCATGTACAGCGGATAGCAGTGGGTGGATTCCAAAGCCGCCATTGAACTGAACAGCAGCTATAAATCCTCCTACTGCCATCTGCTGTAGAGGACCTGACTGCGAATCTGTTGCTTAGTTCCTCATAGTCTGCCCACCTCTAGTTTAAATCTACTCTGCCATGTGCCTGTCAGTGTGGTGGCACAGAGGCTGGGGAGGGGGTACACTGGCGAAGGAGGGTCCAATGTAGACACCCCTCCATCAATGACGGCATCAGATTCATGTACTGCCTCTGACAGGTAAATGAATTGGGCGCCACAACAGAATTTGGAGGGGTGTCTATGACAACCTTTATGAATTGCCCAGATGGTTGTCTATACCATTTCCATGACTCCTTCCTGCCTTGTTACTGTCACAGATGAGCTAGCACCTGCTACCTATATTTATAGCAAAACATTCCGGAGAAACTGGATAATAAGAGTCCCAAGCAAGAATCCAATTATTTCTAATCAATTTTAACTGGCTTAGCTTTTAATCAGTCATCTGACACCTTCAGTCCCAGGGAGGCAATTGATTCTATGAACCATGTGAAATTCTGTACTCATATGATCCACTGGAAAATTGCAGACAGGACAAGGTCTTTCAACCCTGTGAAATATATGGTTAGTCGTCAAGTTAAAAACAGAGAAATAAATGAAAGCAGCTATGTTTGCTCAACAGGCACAAGTAAAAGGGTGAGATCAATGCGAAATAATACAAAGTGAAAGCTTGGGTAATGTTCCTATTATCCATGTTACAGCTCCATCTAGTGGACAAAGAAAACACAGCAAGAACTGACCACTAAGGGCTCATGCAACACAGGATGTTTTTACAGCTGCTATTAGGGGCGTCTGACGTTTTTAACTGCTTCTAAACGCCCATACATGTTAGCCTATGTGTTCATGAACACAAACGGTCAGAGGCGTTTGGTGGCAGAAACGTTTAGGGACAATAGGAAAAAAAAAACCCCCACACGACAGCCTGTGCTTCCAGAAGCAGTAAAAAAGTCTGACGCCTCTAAAAGCAGCTTAACGGCAAGCGTTTTTTTTTGTTTTTTTTTTAACACAGGTCAAAATCAATGCTTCCCTATGAGAGTCCATTGATTTGAATAGAAGGCGCACCAGAAGCGTGGGGTCGTCCGTCCCCCCCCAAGATTCAAGGTAAGGATTTTAACAGGAATCCCCACGCCAAAACAAAACAAAAAAAAAAAAAAAAACAAACAAACAAAAACGCCTGGGGTCCAGGAGGGGGAAGACGAGCGCCCCCCTCCTGGACCACAACAGACCACATGCCCTTAAAATCCATAACAGACCCAAGGGTCTGGTATGGATCTTGGGGGGACCCCACGCAGTTTTTTTTTTCAGTTTGGCACAGGGTTCCTCTTCAATATCCTCAGCGCACAATCGCACTGCGAGTCGAAACATCATGATCCGACTTGTTGTGCGACTTCTATTCAAATCAATGGGCTCCCATAGGGGACCATTGATTTTGAATAGAGGCAGAGAAACGCACGTTTTTACAGCTGCTTTCTCCTGGCGTTGGTAGTGGCGTTACAGCTCGTTTTTTCTAACGCCCTGTGTGCATGAGACCTAAGAAAGTATTGAAGAGAAGGCACCATTTATAACCTCAGCTAACTTTTACTCCTTTTGCACCCACAGGGCCAGCAAAAACCATAACCTTTGACACATCCCCACTTAAATCTAACATGTAAAATATTGAAGGATGAAGAACCTTATGGTGCCTTCTGTTCAATACTACCACTACAGGTTTGCTTTAAAGCGATTTAAAAAAAACATTTAAATAAAAACATGTTATACTTACCTGCTCTGTATAATGGTTTTGCACAGAGCAGCCTCCTTTTCTTGGGTTCCCCACCGGCACTTCTGAACCCTCCTTACCGCCCCTAAAGCAAGCAGCTTTCTATGGGGGCACTCGTGTGTGCTCACTCCTGAGCTGGCTCTGTGAGTCTATCACAGTATGACCCAGCTCTTGTGCAAATTCCTGGATTAAGATCAGGTTCATCCAAGGGGGGGGGGCGCGCAGCTGCTCGCAGAAGTTTTTTTTTTTTTTACCTAAATGCATAGAATGTATTAAGAAAAAAATAAATAAATAAAAAATTTACACAGGCTAACACTATCCACAATATTGTCAAAAGTATTGGGATGCCTGCCTTTACACGCACATGAACTTTAAAGGCATGCCAGTTTTAGTCCGTAGTGTTCAATATTGAGTTGGCCCACCCTTTGCAGCTATAACAGCTTCAACTCTTCTGGGAAGGCTGTCCACAAGGTTTAGGAGTGTGTCTATGGGAATGTTTACCCATTCTTCCAGGAGTGCATTTGTGAAGTCAGGCACTGATGTGGACGAGAAGGCCTGGCTCGCAGTCTCTGCTCCAATTCATCCCAAAAGGTGTTCTATCGAGTTGAGGTCAGGACCTCAAGTTCATGTGCGTGTAAAGGCAGGCATCCCAATACTTTTGACAATATAGTGTACCTTCTGAAAATTCTAGCTGTCTGGCAGCCTTGCTGTCCCAGTGGCTTCCTTAGTTACTGATCCCTGACAAATAGGGAACTTTAGAGTTCTTACTTCTAGCTATAAAAAAAAATTTGGGAGGTGTCTCAGATGATACAAAGAGATGAAACATATCCTCCAACAAGTTGTACCCGTTTATCTGCAGTCAGAAGTGACTAATGCAGAAGGCAGAGGGAAGAGAGAGATGGAAATCACACTAGGTGCTTTGGATTGGGGCAAGTACATACTATAGAGGGATATAGTTCATTTTTCATTTCAGAGGTTTACAAAATTGCTTTAAGTCTCTTATCCACTTTCATCCTGCTGACTGGTGAGTGAAGGAGTATCAGCACGCTGCTAAGATTATCATTCTCCCCCTCCTGTAAGCAAGCATCATATAGAACGCAATGTGCAATTCAATAGAGCCCAATTAGCTCACGCAACTTTATCAGTCCTGGACACTTTACGCACATGAGTTATAGGTAGAGGTCAATCAATATAATCGGCCGATATTTGGCATTTTTTAATTAATCGGCATCAGTCGATTGTGCTGATAAAAAAAAAGGCCGATTTAAAACTTCAGCACGACTTCCAAATGACTTCTGTAATAGAAGTCAATGCAAGTTGCCTGAAGTCTTCCCATGGAGACTTGTCTCTCCTATCTAGGCAGCCTGCCAAGTCTGAGAAAAGAAGCAAAGAGATACAATGGGGGTTATTTACTAACGTTAAATCCACTTTGCACTGCATGTGCATTTGGAAGTGCAGTCTCTGTAGATGCAAGGAAAATAAAAAAAAAAAAAAAAAAAAAAAAAAAAAAAAAAAAACACAGCATTTTAGCTTGCACATGATTGGATGATAAAATCAGCAGAGCTTCCCCTCATTTTCATTGCAGTGCAAAGTGGATTTGCCTTTTGTAAAATAACCCCCAATGTTTATACTTATCAATGGACTGAACTCATGTGTAGGAGTTCTCAGTTTAACCATTTAAAGACTAAATCTTTTCTGACACTTATTGCTTACAAGTAAAAATCCCATATATATATTTTATGCAACACGGCATTTGCGCAGCAGTTTGAAAGCAAACACAATTTTTGGGGGGGGGGGAACACTAATGAATTAAAAAATAAAAAAAAAAAAAAAAAAAAAAAAAAAAAAAAACACAGTAAAGTTAGCCCTTTTTTTTCATCCAAAAGTTTTGATTACCTGTTTTTGTGTATTTAATATTTAAGATATATTTTTTTAAAATCTAAATTATACATACATACAGTGAACTGATTGGAGGTTTGTTTTGTTTAAATAAATGTTTAAATGCAAGACATTTTCTGTATCACTTATTACTTAAGGCTGCTTCCACACTGGAGCGGGCAGGTGTTGACGGTAAAACGCTGCTAGTTTTAGCAGCGCTATTCGGCTGCTAGCGGGGCGCTGCTAACCCAGCTAGTGGCCGATGAAGGATTTTATGAGATTTCTAAATACTGGCGTCGGCCAGAGAAATACCCATGTTGGTCGAGCTCTAGTTATGGGGAAAAATAATATAAATGCTCGTTTTTAGGTATTTATACCAGAATTTGTATTGTTCATTCTATTTATTCTGATGATGGATTTTAAAGGCTTGGATAAAAGGGAAATCTGAGTGAGGAAGCTGTCAGCCTTGGGTATGTGCAATCTCCCTAAATCTGAAGGTTTGGGTAACCTGACCCTTTGGTAGACTGGCAATTCAAACATGAGAGGAGGACATAAAAGGAACTTAGGGTTACACATGGCTTGTTAAAATCTGATGGGTAAAGTATGTTACATAAGTATTTTTAAAGAACAATTAGAAGATCTGTAACTGGAAAATAAATCATGTTTAAATATTTATCACTGATGAAAGTACAGAATATGAATGGTTACACTTACCAGTTTCAAGCTGTTTCTTGTTAGAAATAATTTTTATGCAACCTTCTTGTAATCCATACGTTTGTGCTATTCTGTGAAAAGTGAAAAAAAAAAAAAAAAAAAAAAAACACCACACACAGAAAACTAAGATCAGAAGCTCGCCAGTGAATAATAAAGACTACTTTCTCAAAGCGGTATTAAAACCAAAAATGTAAATATTGCTGCTTACAAATCCTTAGATGTGATTGTTTTGCATTAGTGCAGTGCAACTTTGATCTGATTTCAGGAGTGATTTTGTAGAGCGACTTATTTTGATTTTATCACGATTTTTAAGCATGTGCATTTTTATTGTGACTTTATGGCTGTGTGTTTTACTACAACTATTACTTTTGAGGGACCAAGGACTGGCCTAGGAACTGAGTTAAGGGTTAGAAGAAAAAAAAAAAAAAAAAAAAAAAACAAACACCACCCCACATGATACTGCTTTCATTTTATTTCTGTGCATTTCCATTGAAGTCTATGGGGTCAAAATCAAGCTGGAATCGTACCAAGGTAGGGAAATTTACAAAATCACTCTGTGCTGGGTTTTACATAAACCTGCCCCTTCGAAAAACATGGATCTTTTTCAATCTGCTAAGGTCAGTCCACAGGATTTTTTTTAACCAACATAGTGAGTGGTATCACACAGAGAACTGTGGTCTTGTCCATGTATAAAGTAAAATCGGCAGGTACAGTGGTGGCTGGTGCTCAAAATTTTTTCATCAATTGCAGCCTCACTGTGCCCATCATATTGCAGCCACTTGTGCCCACTGACCATCCCGCTCCTCTTCCTAAGCGCCAGGCATCCAATAGGGTGGCCTGGTGCTTTGGCCAATCAGGACTGACGCTCTGCCTCCTGAGCCCCGAGCCCACCCGATTTTGAAGCAAATTAGAGCCTCTGGCTCTAATCAGGCGCTTCAAAAAGTACCACCCCCGCCATAGGAATCCATGCCTCCGGCATCCAGAAAGGGGCCGGGTGCATGGATGGGGGGGCGCGAGCCTCTGTGCCCACAGTGCACGGTCCACCACTGGGCAGGTAGAAATGGTATCCTAGGCTTTGCTTAGCTCCCCTTCAGCCTGCCACCCACTAAAGCAGCACACAGCTACACGGCTCTTTATCTGCTCTACACAGAAAAAAAAAGAAGAAAGAAAGAAGAAAGCATAGTTGTCCATATCTGCTTGGCAGGCTCAGCTGTAGCCTGTGTGTCCTACACCGCACAAGCAAAAACAGAACAGTTCTAAAGAGCCATGAGGCAATGTGAATAATAAAAAGATGTAAGGCAGTGCAAATAATAGAGAGACCTAAGGCAGTGAGAATAATAGAGACTTAAGGCAGTGAGAATAATAGAGAAATGTAAGGCAGTGAGAATAGAGAGCATGGATGAGCTCAGACGTTTTCAGATACTAGTGTGAACCTGCCTGAGCTATCCCACCAGAAAGCTGTCACTGAACTGCCAATCATAAACAGCTGAGGCATTTCCCTGTCCCACAGCCGAGCATATACCTGCCCCCTATATATGTGAGGGTACAGGGAGGGAAATGCCTCGGGGGGTAGTTTGCAGTGAGAGCTTTCTGGCGGGATAGCCCAGGCAGGTTTGGACTAGTATCTGAACACACCTGAGCTCATCCATAATAGAGAGACAAGAGGAAGTGATAATAATAGATTGACATGGAGACATGAGGCAGTACAAGTAACAGAGACCTGAGGCAATTTGTGTGCGTCCAGCAACAATTACCTCAGGTAATCGCTGGCTGTGCGGACAGCTCCAAATAGCCACTGGTGGTGGTCATTACAGTGAATGGGGCCAGCGGCCGCACCTAGCCAATCACAGCTGCAGCGGGAATCAAAAGATTCCTGTAGATGCAATTCGCACCATCGTAAATCGGAACTATGAATGTAGCCCAATAGAGAGCCAGGAGGCAGTACAACTAATAAAGTGCTATGAAGCATTAATAAATTGATTTGAGAATGTTTACACAATAAAATGTGTATGGGGCACTGTGTATAAAAAGGAGGCATAGCACGTAACAGAGAGGTATGAATTAGCTCTTTTTGTTGTGAATTTGTGATTCTCCTGTGACAGGAAACGTTCAAAAACTGAAAATATATTTTCGTTCCTTCCCCCATCAACTTATATTTATAAATTATAATTAAATTTATATGTATAAAAAGGGCACAGTAATTGGAACGTCAGACGTTTGGTACAGGTGGCAGAACTGTGCAAGCCTTGCATACAGTGAGGGAAAACAGTATTTGATCCCCTGCTGATTTTGTACATATGCCCACTGACAAAGAAATGATCAGTCTATAATTTTAACATTAGGTTTATTTTGACAGTGAGAGACAGAATATCCAGAAAAATGCATTTCAAAAAAGTTATACCTATTGATTTGCATTTTAAATGGTGTGTATTTGGTGGTATTTGACCCCTTTGCAAAAAATGACTACTAGTACTTTAGTACCTGGTGGCAAAACCCTTGTTGGCATTCACAGAGGTCAGACGTTTCTTGTAGTTGGCCACACATCTCTGGAGGGATTTTGTCCCACTCCTCTTTGCAGATCCCTTTCAAGTCATTAAGGTTTCAAGGCTGACATTTGGTAACTCGAACCTTCAGGTCCATCCACATATTTTCTATGGGATTAAGGTCTGGAGACTGGCTAGGCCACTCCAGGACCTTAGTGTGCTTCTTCTTGAGCCACTCCTTTGTTGCCTTGGCCATGTGTTTTGGGTCATTGTCATGCTGAAATACCCATCCATGACCCATTTTCAATGCCCTGGCTGAGGGAAGGAGGTTCTTACACAAGATTTGAGGGTACATGGCCCTGTCCATCGTTCCTTTGCTGCGGTAAAGTTTTCCTGTTCCTTTAGCAGAAAAACAGCCCCCAAAGCTTAAGGTTTTGACCTCCATGCTTGACGGTGGGGAGGGTGTTCTTGGGGTCATAGGCAGCATTCCTCCATTCTCCAAACACGGCAAGTTGAGTTGATCCCAAAGAGCTTGATTTTAGTCTCATCTAACCACAACACTGTCACCCAGTTCTCCTCTGAATCATTCAGATCTTCATTAGCAAACTTCAGATGGGCCTGAACATGAGCTTTCTTGAGCAGGGGGACCTTGTGGGTGCTGCAGAATTTCAGTCCTTCACGGCGGAGTGGGTTACCAATTGTTTTCTTGGTGACCATGGCCCCAGCTGCCTTGAGATCATTGACAAGATTCTCCCGTGTAGTTCTGGGCTGATTCCTCATCGTTCTCATGATCATTGAAACTCCATGAGATGAGATCTTGTATGGAGCCCCAGACTGAGGGAGATTGACAATTATTTTGTGTTTCTTCCATGTGTGAATAATCGCACCAACTGTTGTCACTATCTCACCAAGCTGCTTGGCAATGGTCTTGTAGCCCATTCCAGCCTTGTGAAGGTCTACAATCTTGTCTCTGACATCTTTGGACAGCTCTTTGGTCTTGGCCATGGTGGAGAGATTGGAATCTGATTGATTGCTCCTATGGACAGGTGTCTTTTATACAGGTAACAGGATTAGATTAGGAGCACTCCCTTTAAGAGAGAGTGCTCCTAATCTCAGCTCGTTACCTGTATAGAAGACACCTGGGAGCCAGAAATCTTGCTGATTGATAGGGGATCAAATACTTATTTCACTCATTAAAATGCAAATCAAAATGTATAACTTTTTTTGAAATGCGTTTTTTCTGGATATTTGTTGTTATTCTGCCCCTCACTGTTAAAATAAACCTACCATTGAAATTATAGACTGATATTTCTTTGTCAGTGGAAAACATACAAAATCAGCAGGGGATCAAATACTTTTCCCCCCTCACTGTATCTATACATGGTAGCCAGCTGGGTAAGGTACTGCACACATGCCAGTCGGTTACATTGACTTCAATGGGCTCCAAGTACATCAGTACATAGATAGACCTATAAGCAAAGCAGTAAAGTCTATCTAGCTGACTATTCTATGAGCAGTGCAATACCAGGACACCTATAGATGAACAAAGAAAAAAAGCTGAAGCTCCATGTAGTTATTCCACCTGGATCAAAACCATCAAAGTGCTGTACTTTTCATTGCTAGTAAGTGGGCAAGGGGGACCTTTAGCAGGAACAAAATGTAATTTCATTTTTACTTTAAACTAAATAAGTAATACACAATCTTTGTAGCTTGACATGAGATACAAATGACTATAAAATATTAGAAAATGTAGATGTCCAAAGACTCAAAAACTATACTTACTGACACTTCAGCTCCTTCCCTGTTATAGTCAGGCAGGTTTCTATGTAGTTCTTGGATCCCTTAAAAAGAAAAAACGACCAAGATTAGGCCTTTACTCAATTTACATTAAACAATTTATGCTAAGCAGGGCAATAACTTCTCCGCAGGATGTGGAAACCTTGCAAAAAGATCTGAACAAATTAATGGGGTGGGCGACTACATGGCAAATGAGGTTTAATGTAGAATAATGCATTTGGGTCGCAAAAATATGAATGCAATCTATACACTGGGGGGGGGGCCTCTATGGGAATCTAGGATGGAAAAGGACCTGGGGGTCCTAGTAGATGATAGGCTAAGCAATGACATGCAATGCCAAGCTGCTGCTAACAAAGCAAACAGAATATTGGCATGCATTAAAAAGGGGATCAACTCCAGAGATAAAATGATAATTCTCCCACCCTAGAAAACTCTGGTCCGGCCGCACCTGGAGTATGCCATCCAGTTCTGGGCACCAGTCCTCAGGAAGGATGTACTGGAAATGGAGAGAGTACAAAGAAGGGCAACAGAACTAATAAAGGGTCTGGAGGATATTAGTTATGAGGAAAGGTTGCGAGCACTGAACTTATTCTCTCTGGAGAAGAGACGCTTAAGAGGGGATTTCAATTTACAAATACCGTACTGGTGACCCCACAATAGGGATATAACTTTTTTGCGGAAGGGAGTTTAACAAGACATGTGGCCACTCATTAAAATTAGAAGAAAAGAGGTTTAACCATAAACTACGTAGAGGGTTCTTTACTGTCAGAGCGGCAAGGATGTGGAATTCCCTTCCATAGGTGGTGGTCTCAGCAGGGGGGGGGGGGGCATCGATAGTTTAAAAAAAAACTATTAGATCGGCACCTGAACGACCACAACATACAGGGATATACAATGTAATACTGACTTATAATCACACACACATAGGTTGGAATTAAGGGACTTGTGTCTTTTTTTTCAACCTCACCTACTATGTAACTATGCACATCAAGCAAACCTAGAAAGCAGGCACCCAGAAGGGTCTTCACATACCTGTATATAGCTTCCAAAGAGGCACACCTACCTCTACAGCTGCTCCATTTACAGACCCATGAAGTTTCAGCTCTTCTGTATTATAGGTACTTCTTTCTGATTTAGTTTCACTTTCTTACTGGGGTATGAATTTCCCCGACTTTCTGGCTCAGCTTTACCATCTAACATTCCATTGTACAGTAGGACCACTTTCGTGGACAATAGGAGCACTCTATTTCCAGTTCCAGTTGGTGGAGCTTAGCCAGCAAAGGGAAACTAAATCAGCGAGAAGCACAAAAAGAGCATTTCTAGCTCATTAAAAGGTAATAACAAGCATGTGGTGCTGTTTGCGTCAAGGTAGAATTTTAACTAATAAAAATCTAAAAATGAAACAGGTCCACTTTAGGATCCTCGAAAGGTATAAAATACCTTACTGTATACTATACTGTAACACATACATATGCAAATCCTCTGGTGACTTCCAAACCTCAGTTCTACCACAGATCTCAGTCAATCCAATCCACCCAACACCCCTTAGGGATACCATATTATATAGCTTTCACACGGAAAGCCAGCAGTCCACATGCGTGGATCTCAAAAATGCTATTCATTGAGGATCCATTTTAAACTGTAAGATTTTAAAGTGCAAACAAAAAGTGCAAAAACATGGCAAAAATTGCACAGTCATCTTGAGAAATGGTCTACCGAGGCCCCGAAAAAAAAAAAAAATCAAAGGATTTATCTCTTTTTTGCACTTTTTAATTATGCACTTTATAAACAAGACCTCAATCATTGGCATTTTTGAGATTCACCCGTGCAGCGTGCTGGCTTTCCATGTGAACGATCTCACACAGATCCTGCCTATTCAGATTCGTTGATGGTGCCAATAATGTCAAAAAAGAGGAGGATCTCCAGAAACCTCACTGACTGTAGATCTAGACAGAACAGTCATTGCAAATTGTACAATTTTACAGTTTACATTTGTAATGTAGGATATACATAGATAATAGTTTAAGCCTACACTCATAAACCTTCTTTGCATTAGTATGCTATGGATTGGGCCCTGAATGTCACCAATTAGCAGCGTGGACTCCTCCAAATCATGCCTGGGCACCATCTAGTCTTCACATGGATTGCTTGGTAGCGGGGTGAGTTTTAAATACAATGCTTACTAGAACATTGTAATGCATACATATTTATTAATAATGCCAGATCCACAGTTGCCGAGTTTCTTACTTTGTTAAGCTTGCGTGGCAAGAAGACCAGCAGTGTAGCCAATCCTTTAGTCTTAAAGGCCTGATTTCCGCTGCCACGTTGTATGGCAGAGCAGCGGATTTCTTCCAATGCACTGGCTATGTCATCCACACTGTACTTCAGCTTTTCTGAATATTTCAGAGACAGCTCCTGGAAAGGAATACATGATTTAAAATCAGACAGATTTGCAAATCTGAACAGTTTTTATAGTGAAGCTCCACCCAAAAGAGCAAGCTCTGCTTGTTCGCACCCTCCCCCTCTCAACTGCCACATTCAGTACTTTTTTTGGGGTGGGGGGGGGGGGGGGGTACCTGGTTTTGACAGGTACCGCCTCCCACTTCTGGGTAAGATCGCCGCAGTGATCTTTGAGTATTTCTGGCCCCTCCTCCTTCTCCCAGCTGCCTTCTGGGAAGGTCCCAAAAGACTGCGGGACCATTCAAAAAGCGAAGATTCCAGCACATGCACCCGAAGACGATTGACGAATCGGATTGGGGTGCCGACATTGCTGGATCCCTGAACTGGTAAGTGTCCTTATATTAAAAGCCTGCAGCTACTGTATTTGTAGCTGCTGACTTAATTTTTTTTTTTTTTGGCCAGACTGGAGCTCTTCTTTAACATCTCTTCAGTTACTGGTTTCTAGGCCTTCGTAAATGATGTCATACATCCCAGGAGTCTTCAGGAGGGGATTTCTCAGCTTAGAACACCCTCATGCATGCATGCCTGAACTAAGGGCAGATGAATTCCAAGAAGTAAATGCAACATGAATCATCTGCCCTTACTCAAGATGGCCACAGGCAGAAATGCTAGGGAGTGCTTTTCAAAGTGATTTCTCAGCAAAATAAAAGCATGGAGACATGAATGTATGGGGGGGGGGTTGCTTTGAATATTAAGCATGAATTAAAATTTTTTTTTGGTTCTGATGCAATGTAGTTCTGCTTTAAATTGGTTCTATTAATCTATCCTACACTGTGTAAATGTTTTAAAACGATGTCTGTAAATACCTCATCTTCGATCTCTTCTGGCCCATCACGTGACCTTCGGCTGCTCTATTCCCCTGATCTAAGGGCTGCAGTGGGAGGGGCTGAAATCCCCCTCTGTCAGCCGGGAGGTCACGTGACTGCTGTGCTGGACACACAGCCTCTCTTGCTGTAGCCCTTAGATGGTGAGTAGAGCGGCCAGAGGTCATGTGACCTGCCAGAACAGATCGAAGATAAGGTATTTACAGGCATGGTTTTTAAAAAAAAAAAAAAAAAAAAAAAAAAAAAAAACACACAACACACACACACACTTACACAGTGCAACATAGATTAATAGAACAGAGGAGCTGGCAGTAATATGCCTTTACTTTTACTGACAGCTACTAATAGCGGCCGGAGGGGGAGAGAGGAGAGCAGCGGGATGACAGAGGTGCGTAAACTGACCACGGTAACCAGGGATCAGCAGCCATGATTACTGTGGTCAGTACACAGAGGGGGACACAGGGACAGGCAGGATCTCTGTATTCTGTAAAAAAAGCTGTTTGATTCTGTATGGACAGATCCTCCCCCTCTCGCAGGGTCTCTCTTGGCAAGGCCAGATAGGACAAAGTTAGAGAAGTAAAGCTGCACATGCTCAGTTTGGTCTCTATTGCTGGAGAGAACATTTCCTTGTTGAGCTGAGCTTTTCAGGTCACATGGTATTGACATCACACATTTGGGCATGTATCCAGACCCTAAATGACAGGCCAGCCACATCTTGATTCATGGATGATCAGCCTCCCATAAGAGCATAACCACAAAGGCTGCAGTGGAAATCTGAACTATTTTCATATTACTGGGTTTAGTAACACTTTAACCTTAAAGGATAACTAAAAAGCAAAATTTTTTTGTTTTTAGTTTTTAGTTTTTGGATAGAGGGATTAGAACGCTTGTCAGTTTTTATTGCAGTCTTTGCCCCGTTTATGAGATTCACCCTCTCGATTTGTCCCGTTTACCATTATCATTGAAAGTAAAAGACAATCGCAAATTTCGGATCATCCCCAGAACAGTAATAGAGGGGGACACTAGTTCTGGTGACCTGGGGGGCCCCAAGGAATTCCCTTAATTTACAGGAATTTCCTCTCACTTCCTGTTTTGGCTATGGGACAGGAAGTAAAGGGAAATCTCCGCAATGGGACACAGATGGCAAACAAAAAATCTGACAGCGGTTATAACCCTCCCTTGCTCTATCCAAAATTTAAAAAAAAAAAAAATTTTGTCTATAGTTCTACTTTAAGTTCTGCTTGAGGACACGTCCTATCTTGTGGCCTTCTGGCAGGCACTCACAGCATGGAGCAGTACTGAAAATGCTTAACAGCCTACTGCAGATTTGGTAAACATGGGGTAGAAACAAAGGAAATACTGAAAGCTTAGGTTCATTAAAAGTAATAATCACATTTTTTTATTTTATGTAGCACTCTTCTAGATAGGTGCTAGGATGAGTGTATTATAGTTTTTGGCTGCTCTGCTTCACAAAGGAACAGCAGGTTTATTAGCTGTCTGCTTAACAGAGAGCTGTGATCATTAATGTAGGCTGCTCTGTGTGATTTGGTGCTGTTTTATCTTGGTTGAGTGTCCCTGTGCCTACCAACCTGGGACGATTCTGGGCTATTAGTGGAGACTAGACAGAGGAGCAGCATGAATAGGCATACCGCCCAGGCCAATTGTAAGGGGAGGTGCCCCTAGGCATGCTGGGTGCTGGTATTTATACTGGATGAGCACACGGGCTTGGGTACTTTTTCGTATTCCCCCAGAGAGGAGAGGGCCTGTTACCTCTCCCAGCACAGGCTGCCATGTGGCCTCAGGAGGGAGACCTGAATGTTGAATGCTGAAACCCATGGTTCTCCTGAGAGCTGACTGAGGGAGGATGTCCATGGATCATGTCTGGTATCATGGAGGAAGGTGACCTGCGACCAGGGCCTTGTGAGTACAGACCCCCCCCCCCCCAAGGGATCCTAGGGATTGGTGTTGCTAAATCCCCCTCAGGGTGATAGAAGTCAGCTGCTGGGTGTAGGCTAAAGGGGACATCGGCTGGTGTCTTAAAGAAGCAAGGTCCACTAAATTCCTTTGACTAAAAAGGGACTTTGCTCTATTCTTTACAGTCTGCTATACAGTTTTACAGAGAAAGATGTCTTCACTGAGATTTGGAGTATCCTACTATATCCTGTCCCTAGCCAAAGTCTCCAATAACGCGACAAAACAAAACCCCTAGACTGGTCATTGGAGACAATGAGCAGAAGTGTATGTGTGCTCCTAGCTGTGGGAAATATCTAGTGACTGGCTGCAGAGCAAAGAGTGGGGAAGACCCGGGCAAAATACCAGCGGCTCCTGCGGGAGTAGCGCTACACTTGCAACAAGAATAATGTCCTGAATATGTCAATATCAGACTCCTGGAAGCATCTGCACATAAACCTTCAGATAGGGAGAAGGATGCACTCAGGGATGGTCACATTAACAAGCTTCTGCCTCTTGTCATATACACAGCTGAGGTCAGCTCCAATTCAGGCTGCTTATAGTGGACTTGGCCTGGCATACCTTTGCTGTAGTGTACCCATCTTATTCTTTTATCAAGTGTTCCTGGAAAACTTCCTCAGAGGGGACAGAGACAACAATAAATACCTGAAAGAGCTCAAAGTGACTGTAAAGGCTTGTTTTTTTTTTTTTCTACAAAAATAATAAACATGTCATACTTACCTGCTCTGTCGCAGTGGATTTGCACAGAGCAGCCTGGATCCTCCTCTTCTTGGGTCCCTCTTCTGTGATCCTGGCCTCTCACCCCTATTCAGTGCCCACACAGCAAGCAGCTTGCTATGGGGGCACCCAAGCTGAGTCACAGCTCCCTGTGTCCATTCAGACACGGAGCCCTGACCCGGTCCCACCCCCTCTCCCCTGATTGGCTAGCTGACTGACAGCAGCGGGAGCCAATGGCACCACTGCTGTGTCTCAGCCAATTAGGAGGGTAGAATCTCGGATGGCTGACACACTCGTGGACATCAGGGAAGGGGGGGGGGGGGCTGCTGCACACAGAAAGCTTTTTATCTTAATGCATCCACCTTCGGACTTTACAACCACTTTAAAATTATTCACACTTCATCTGAAACTGGAAAATAAAGTTTTTGCTGGAGCTTTATTTTTACATCATAAAAAATAATTTTAAACAGTAGAAGTAATTGTTCTATTTTACAAGGCTGACATTATAAAAACGCCATAAAAAGAAACTCCATAAAGAGTGAACTTTAATAGTCTGGACAGCTTTCATTTTCAGTTACAAAGACTAGCTTTAGAGCAGCACAGTGACTCAGCGATTAGCACTTTTGCTTTGCAGCAATGAGGTTCACTGGTTCAAATCCTGCCCCTGGCACTATCTGCATGGAGTTTGCTTGTTATCTCTGTGCTTATGCGGGTTTCTACTGGTTTCCCTTCACACACCAAACACATGCGGATCGGTTAATCGTCCGAGAATGTGTGGGCGGGTCTAAAAATCCCAACTGCAGACTCCTATGACAGACGCCTGTAACAATCTGTTGACTGGCTAAAGCAGCTCTGGTATGCATATCATACATGGAGCCATGGGTTGTGGTAGTAGGGGAGGGAAAGACTAAAGCTGCTCATACACGTATAGATTTCTTTCCTTCAGTTTGTTGGCCAAATAAAATAAATTGAACAGATTCCTCCATCCATGCTAACAGCACTGATGGAGAATCCCTATTCCCCAGTGAACCAATGAGGAGAGAGATGGGGTGGGGCCGGGCCGCAGCTCCGTGTCTGAATGAACACAGGAAGCAGCGGCTCGGGTGCCCCCATAGCAAGCGGCTTGCTGTGGGGGCACTCAACAGAAGGGAGGGGCCAGGAGCGTCGCGAGGGACCAAAAAGAGGAGGATCTGGGCTGCTCTGTGCAAAACCACTACACAGAGCAGCAGGTAAGTATAACATGTTTGTTATTTTTAATGAAAAAAAAAAACTAGACTTTAAGTCTAAGGAGCTGCATGACATCTCCTGGGCAGCTTTATTTCACTCCAAGAAGATGGCTCTCTCTGCTTTTCTGGAAGCCCGTCACTAATGCTTCAGGTCCAAGCATCTTCAAAATTAGAGTCAGTGCAGCTGCTATGCCTGCCCCTCCCCTCCTCCTGTCCAATCACAGAATCCTTTGTATTATTTTAGGGCAAGCAGTACAGTTACAATACAATTCTGCACAAACTGTTAGCACTACATAAATCCTGTATGATAACAATAATTATGTGAACTTATTCAAAAAAATGTAAAGGCTTCTCTGAATGGGCAGCAGAGGGGAGGGGCAGGCATGGCTGTTCTATGTGCCTCTCTCTCCTATTTTCAGCGTATGCTCAGGTAGAACTATAAAGGTCCTTTCACACTGGGGCGGGGGCGTTGGCGGTAAAGCGCTGCTATTGTAAGCGGTGCTTTACCGTCGGTATTCGGTCGCTAGCGGGCAGTTTTACCCCCCTGCTAGCGGCCGAGAAGGGGTTAAAACCACTGCAAAGCGCCTCTGCTGAGGCGCTTTGCCGGCGGTATAGCCGCGCCGTCCCATTGATTTCAATGGGCAGAAGCGGTGAAGGAGCGGTATACACTCCGCTCCTTCACCGCTCCGAAGATGCTGCTAGCAGGACTTTTTTTCCTGTCCTGCTAGCGCACCGCTCCAGTGTGAAAGCCCTCGGAGCTTTCACACTGGAATGAAAGTAGTGGCACTTTCGGGTCGGTTTGCAGGCGCTATTATTAGCGCAATAGCGCCTGCAAACCGCCTCAGTGTGAAAGGACCCTAAAGCTGTCAGATATAAATGATAGAAATAAGATCAGGAGAAGTCGCCCATAGTGTGGCTGCACTTTTTACAAAGTGGCTGAATTCCTGGAATTCAACTTTAAAAACAACATAAAAATAAGGGGCACCGTGCATTCGATTAACCTGCGGAAAGAAGATAAAAACAAGTCTGTGAACATACTTTTATCTCTGCGCCAGCTTCTTGATTTTCATTGGTGTAAGGAGATTTCCAAAGCTGAATGTGATCTTCCCTTAAATGATTTGTCAATTGGGACATCAAAAACTTCTTTACTGCCATCTTTTAATTAAAGAAAAAAAAAAAAAAAAAAAAAGTAAAATCAGATAAAGATGAAAGCGTACAACAAACATAAAACAAAACAAGGAAGAAACATCTGAGAGGTGCTGGGAATTCAGTGCTTGTTCAACAGGCCAAACAGGAAGTTCTCCAGTAAGCTCACTGGGTTTAATAAGGCGGATCCCAAGGCAAGCAGACGTCCCCCAATGGGTACCGGCAAGTGATTCAAAATGTAAAAAAAAACACAAAAATAGGCGCCACACCATAAGGTGATTGAGTTCAAGAACATTGGAATTGTTCACAATCCAACCATATAAAAAACAGCCACTGGGTTTCGGGGGCAACACCACTTCATCAGGGCTACAGAATATCTTGGAATGAAGACTAGAAAGGACCCGGAACATCAGTATGAAATCCACAAGGAGGATCCCTTAGCCTCTTGACAACCACATAAGGTATATACACTATACTACCAAAAGTATTGGGACTCCTGTCTTTACACGCACATCAACTTTAATGACATCCCAGTCTTAGTCCATAGGGTTCAGTATTGAGTTGCCCCCCCTTTGCAGCTATAACAGCTTCAACTCTTCTGGGAAGGCTGTCCACAAGGTTTAGGAGTGTGTCTATGGGAATGTTTGACCATTCTTCCAGAAGTGCATTTGTGAGGTCAGGATGACTGATGTGGACGAGAAGGCCTGGGTCACAGTCTCCACTCTAATACATCCCAAAAGTGTTCTATTGGGTTGAGGTCAGGACTCTGCAGGCCAGTCAAGTTTCTCCACCCCAAACTCGCTCATCCGTGTCTTTATGGACCTTGTTCATGCACTGGTGCGCAGACATGTTTGAATAGGAAGGGGCCATCCCCAAACTGTACCCACAAAGTTGGGAGCATGAAATTGTCCAAAATGTCTTGGTGTGCTGACACCTTAAAGCGGACCTTCAGTCATTTTTTCAAATTTCCATCTAATAAATCTTCTGCCTATGAAGTTTTAACTTTGGATAGTAAAACATTTTTTTTTTCTGCCAGTAAATACCTTATACAGCCCACTTCCTGTTTCTTGTCTAGTAAAAAGCCAAGGCTTATGACATCATGCACAGCTCTCTCTCTCTCACTCTCCTGAGAGTTTACCAGGAAGGGAGGGAGGATGAGTTACAAGAGGGCCAATGAGAGCTGCAGAGTTGGAGGTGTGCCTGTGTGTGTCAGTGTAAATCCAGGAAGTGAACAGGCAGCAGCTTCAGCTGCCCACAGTTAAAATGGTTGCAGCCAGACTCAGTGGAGGGAGATTTCTGCAGCATATTTGGCAAGTACAGAATCACAGTATATATAAAATAATATGCAAAGTGGTTGGAGGGAAGCTTCAGAATGGCAAATATGTTTTTATTACAAATTATGTGAGCAGACTGCAGTTCCTCGCTAAGAATTCCCTTCACTGGAACTAAGAGACCAAGCCCAACACCTGAAAAACAACCTCACACCATACACCCCCCCCCCCCCCCCTCCTCCACCAAATGATTTGGACATGTGCACAAAGCAAGGTCCATAAAGACATGGATGAGGGAACTTGGGGTCGGGGAACTTAACTGGTCTGCACAGAGTCCTGATGTAAATCCAATAGATTAGAGCGGAGATTGTGAGCCAGGCCTTCTCGTACAATATCAGTGCCTGACCTCACAAATGCTCTTCTGAATGATCAAACATTCCCATAGACACACTCCTAAACCTTGTGGACAGCCTTCCCAGAAGAGTTGAAGCTGTTATAGCTGCAAAGGGTGGGCCAACTTAGTATTGAACCCTATGGACTAAGACTGGGATGTCATTAAAGCAGGAGTTCCCCCCAAAAGTGGAACATCCGATTATATGCTTCCTCCCCCTCTGGTACCACATTTGGCACCTTTAAGGGGGGAGGGGGGAACAGGGACATATTTTTGACAGGTCCCCTTCACCATTTCCGAAGATGGAGCTGCGGCCCGGTCTCTCGGAAGTTCAGCCCCCCTCCTCCTTCCCCTGCCGCCGGGCCAATTAGAATGCACAGTGTGCTTCGCTCAGTAGGGAACCAGAAAGGCTTCACTGCCATGTTCCCTTACCTGGAATGGCGGCGGCGGCAGCACCCGGGAGTCCATCCGAAGATCGGCTGGGGTGACGACATTGTGGGCTCCCTGGACAGGTAAGTGTCCTAATATTAAAAGTCAGTCAGCAGCTACAGTATTTGTATCTGCTGACTTTTATTTTTATTTTTTTCACTCAGGCTGGACCTCATCTTTAAAGTTCATGTAAAGGCAGGTGTCCCAATACTTTTGGTAATATAGTGTATGTGGCAGCAAGAAAGAAGGTGTGCTAGCCAATCACAGTGGTCAAATGATTCAGAAGACCCGCCGCCTCCCAGGAATGAAAGGATAAAGGTTTTACATTAATAAATAAAAGCTGACCATTGTACGCACCCCCGACAGTGGTAAATAGTTTGTCTGATCCCTGTAAACTGATACATTCTGCTGGAGAGCTTGTGCTTTTGAAAGACAACAGACTTACTGACTGGATCACCAGGTGAAAATAGAAAAAAAGGCTAAGAAGAAAGCTAATGCAGACATCACATCTAAGAATGGGTAAGCTGCAATATAATGAATGTTTGCTTTTGGGTTTAATATCACTGGGACCTTCTCAGAGATGAGGGGGTGAGCGGGCAGGAAGAAGTGTGGAGCTCAGACAGAGACATATTTCAGCATGCTAAGAGATGGTAGCAGGAATGGGGCTCACAGAGAAATCATTGGACACACAGGAGGGGGCTGCTCTATGACTGTCTAGTATTGGTGAGCTGCCCCCCCAGCACAGACATGGAGGGAGGTGTAGGGTTCTGTCACTCACCTCTCCCGCTCCTCTGTCACTCACTCTGCTGTGTATACTGCACTCACATTCTCATTGTATACATCACACCTCTTGTAACACAGCGATTCCTTCTCAGCCAATAGCTGAGCTGAATTTGTGTTCACGTGATGCGGCAGAACGATGACAGAAGAGCGCTGATTGGATAACGTCACTCCAGCTAGGACTGCGCAGTTGGTTTCGTGTAGGTGAAGTCAGGTGATTTCCCAGCTTCTAAGGGGCGGAGCCGTAGGAGTCCCTGGCGGTCACGTGGTAATTTGGGGAGGAGCCATCTTCACTAGACGATCTGATTGGACGATCAGCTTTGGATTGGCTGTGTAGTAAGAGGATACTCCTAAACAGCTTTTTCATATAGAATCAAACTAGGCAGACAGTTGTGCTAAACAGTTAATGGCAGATCTAAAGGAGATTGTACAAGCAGGTTGTATAGTGTATGGATACTTTTAGCTGTCGTTTAGGCTGATCATACACCATAAAATCTTATTGTGCAATCTCCTTTAGCCCTTGTTCTCATGCTATTGGACAAGTTGCACCCTATTGCCGGTAATGGCACTGTTCAAGTCGATGCAACGCTAACTTTGAGGTGCCGCATTGATTTGAAAAAGTAGTTCCTGCATTACTTTTGGCAATTTTGAAGCCGCACGGATATCTTCCAGGTGACACTCGGCTTTGAAATTGTGTGATTTCAGATGATGTCACACAATTTCAAAGCCTCAGACAATGTGAACGAGGGCTTAGATCTACCGTCAGTTATGTACTGCAGTAATTTGATATCATTTGTTTAGATACGTCCTCATATTAGGCTCCACTCACACCTGGGCGTTTGTGCGATTGCAGGCAGAATCGCATCGCATTTGGGATGCCATTAAAAGAGAAGTATGTTTTTTTTTTTTTTTTTTTACTAGAATGCTGCATCTGTCCCCCGTCACCTCTAACACTGAGAACTGAGGGATCAAACAGCGCCGATCACTCGCTTCTCACAGCTACGTGAGCAGAGAGCTGCTGTCAGTCAGAAGTTCTCTGCTCTGCTCTCTCCTCGCTCATTGGAGCACTGGGCTGTGGAGGGGGTGGGAGCGGCCTGATCTGGCTCTCAGCCACTTGCTGATAGGCTAAGCCGAAACAGGGATCTGGGTGGATCCGACTCTATGGTCTTGATGATGCCCGAGCCTGGACCAACTCTGTGACATCAGCAGAGAGAGGACTTTAGTCCGCTGTCTGCTGAAAACAGGCACAGATCAAACTGCACTCCTGTAATCCATAGGAGAAGTACAGACAATCGAGCTTTGGCTATACTTCTCCTTTAACCGCTTGCTGACCAGCCACCGTCATTATACTGCGGCAAGGTGGCACGATTCCCCGAATCGCCGTAGCTGTACGTCAGCTTTGGGAACTTGCTATTGTGGGTGCGTGCTCCCATTGGCCTGCGGGGGAGCCAATCAACAGGTCTGGCAGACTCTATGTCCGCCGGCCACCCGCGATCGTTCCCCACAGTGACAGAACGGGGATCTGCCTTGTGATCTCCGTTCTGACAGGGGAGATCACACAGATCCTGTCTTTCTGCTAAGCAGGACGATAGATCTGTGTGTTTCCCCAGTCACACAGCCCCCCATATAGTTAGAAAACACCTGCAGTGTTAGTACAATAACAGTGCATATTTTTAGCACTGATTACTGTAATAATGTCACTGGTTCCCAAAAATGTCAGTTAGGTGACCAATCTGTCCGCCGCAATGTCGCAGTCCTGCTAAAAATCACTGATCGCCGCCATTACTAGTAAAAAAAAAAAATAAAATAAATAAAAATGTCATAAATATATCCCCTATTTTATAGACGCTATAACTTTTGCGCAAACCAATTATACACTTATTGGGATTATTTTTTCCAAAAATGCTGGCCATACACTATACGAAAAATCAGCCGAACCCATTTTCGAAAAACAAACATTCGGCCGTGAGCGCAAATGATAGTGCCATCATATAATGACCGATAAATCGTTCAGTGGACATACATGATTGCATTTTTGTTCGTCTTTTTACATATACCTAGTGCAAACAGTTCAGACGGGAAACACATTAACCTTTCAATTTGTCGTTCATTTGGCAGAAAATTTCTGAACTTGTCCTTCGTTTTTTCAGCTCAAAGACGTCCCACCGATTATTAATTTTGTGCCCATTAACTGGCCGAAAAAAGAAAGAAATGTCTAAATGACTGAATTTTGGCTGATTTTTTTTGTATAGTGTATGGCCAGCATAAGACTGGGATGCCATTAAAGTTCATGTGCGTGTGAAAAGGCAGGTGTCCCAATACTTTTGACACTATAGTGTAGTATCAACTGTCAATGGAATGAATCCCAAAAAATTATAACGAAATTAACACATGCATCCATTTCATTCGGATTCATAAAAAATAAACAGCTGGTTGTTAAGGAGCAGAGGTCGCCGTGTAGTAGCATGTTGTAATGGTTGTATATTCGCCTCCTCCACGGACAGCCCCGCATCATACCTGAGTATATGTGGAGGGACCAAGCATCATAAAGAAGAGGACAGTGCTGAAGCTGGTCAGAGTTGGGAGTATGGTAGGTAATTCAGCCTCCCCAGATACCCCCAGAAATATCAAACGTTTAACCCTTGTAGTGAGGTCCCCTGCACCATTTTTTTTTTTTTTTTACAATCCCAGCTTTAAAGTGGTTCTAAACTCCAGTCCGCAAGGTGCTCCAACAGGTCATGTTTTCAGGATTTCCCTTAAGATGAATCAGCTGTGGTAATTACTAAGGCAGTGAAACTGATCAAATCACCTGTGCAAAATAATGGAAAGCCTGAAAACATGACCTGTCGGGGCGCCTTGAGGACTGGAGTTGAGAAACACTATTCTAAAAGCTCAACATTATTTTTTACCTTAAAGTGGGGTTCCACCCAAAAAAAACAAAAATACTTGAAAAATCCTAAACAAAAAAAAATTTGGATATTTTTTTTTAACTTACCTCTAAATGCCTGTTGCTAGGGGGTCCCTCGTAGTCTGCCCCTTCCAGTGCCTGGGCTGGTGACATCACTTCCCCCTCGGCACAGGAAGGGCTCCGCTCTGCTCCCTCGCCGCTGTCAATCATCTGGGACCCATTACAGGTCCCAGGAGACTGAGCGGCCAATCACGGCGCGTGGCGCCGCTCGCGCATGCGCAGTGGGTGCCAGGCTGTGAAGCCACAGCCCGGCGCCCACAGTTGCAATGCCGGCGCCGCTGAACGAAGGGGGAGACGAGCGGGGCTTCGATCCCCCGCATCGCTGGACCCAGGGACAGGTAAGTGCAGTATTTGTAGCTGCTGACTTTTAATTTTTTTTTTTTTTTTACCCGACCCCCTGGGTGGAACTCCTCTTAAACCACTTCATGCCGACCTGGCGCATATATGGGGCCTCTTGGTGGTTGAGTTTTAACGGCGAGTGGCTGCATACAGTGGAGAAACCTCCCGGCCCGTTATGTGGATCTAAATAGCAGGAGGTGGAGGTGGGCATTCCTGTTCATGTGACCGCTATGATTGAAAGTCATAGTGGTCACATAACTGGTACCCGTTTACCGGTACCTAGGGCCGTATATACTGTATATGCAGTCCTATGTACCGGTAAACAGGTACCGGTTATGTGACTGCTATGCCTGCCAATCACACAGCGGTCACATGAACAGAAATGCCCACTTCCACCTTCCGGCATTTAGATCCACTTAAAGGGCTGGGAGGTGTTAAAGTGGCTGTAAATCTTCACATTTACCCAGGTAAAGTAACTGACCTCAGGTGATACACAGAGGTGATACAAATGCTCCTGTGTAAGTTGTACCTGTTTACCTGCAGTATTCTCTTCTCTGAAGCTCTTCAAAGTTCAGAATTTATAACGCTTGTCTGAGCTGTCAGAAAAAAAGGGGGCAGAGAGTTGAAATTACAAACTGCAGAGCTGACTGGAGGAAAGGAACACACCTCCCTGCGCACAGGAACAGAGGTGAGGCTGTCAATTAACTGGAGATCCCTCCCCTGTCACCTTTTTTCTCTTGGTGTCAGGAAAACTTGTCAGAAGCAGCAGAGAGAAATTACGCTTAACGCTCTTAATTGAGACATGTAGACACTATAGAGGGATATGCTTTGTTTATATTCCATGTCTGAGGTTTACAACCATTTTAATGCATTCTCTGCAATAACTCCTTGGCACTGACAGTACACATATGCTGCCCTGTGTAAACTACCTACTGTACTGAGAGCCCGCTCCGTGCGCACTCCCAGCTTGGTAGCTGGTGGGGATTGGTGAGCTCCCAATGCATACTTGCGATCAGGAGCTTTCCGATCACGTGACAGCCAATCACAGCGGTCACATGACCCAAATGTTCGCCTCCCTACATCTGGAACCTCTTAAAGAGCCGAGAAGCGCCGGTGCTAAAGGGTTAAGGTAAAAAATGTTGCAGTAATTCTATCACTCCTTCACCCCCTTATACTTACCTGAGCCTGAGATCGTTCCAGTACTGTGCCCCCCTGCAGGAAGCTCTCTCTTTTCTCTCTGATCACAGAGGAATGGCTCCTGCTGCTGTCAATCAAATCCTGTGAGCAGAGACACACACAGCCCACTGATGGGTTATAACACTTTCTTACTCTATCCAAAATGAAAAAAATAAAGTTTTGCCTTTTCTTCTACTTTGAGTCTAGAGGGTATAAGAATATGCCATAATACTTACCTTACTTCTTGCTCCTGCTATCTTCTGGCACTTACCTCTTCTATTCAGTCCTCCAGATTGTGGGCGGGCTCTCGTCATCCTCATGCACAATGCAGGACTGCTGGTTCTGCATTGTGTATGATGACATTAGAGCGCAACCTCCAGCTGGAGCGTCTCTTCTGTAATAAAATCCACCTACCTGCCTGCTTGCTGTGTTCTCTGGCATGTAAACTAAGCTGCGTACTGCTGACACAGTGACTGTTTGCCAGGATGACTGACTCCTGCGAATGCCAATGAAGATGGCTGAAGACTGGCAACCAAAAGAAAATGCCAGGACCAGTGAAAGGTGGGGACAGTTGAAGGAAAGGTAAGTTTAGCTCCGCTTTGAGAGCCTGACCACACAACATGGAGGAAGTCTGCTGGAGAGACAAAACACTTTTCTTCATTTCTTCATCTCAGCCTAGCAGTAACTGACATAAACACCGAGTGGGAACACTGGAAGAGGGGAGAGCAGAGTGATGTGCTTCAAGTTGGACCATATGTAAATATTTGACTGTCCATAGGCTGGCTACATGTTTTCTCAAAAAAAAAATCATTTAATATTCAGATGTCACACAAAGTGCTCGTTTACAATTATGGTTGGGGGGAGTAAGAATGCGCAGTTGAGACACATTTTTACCGCACTCTCATAAGCTGCAAAAGCAGCGGAGGGGGGTGTACACATGTTGTGCCAAAAATGATCCCCCCTGTTTGTTTGGCAGGTAGTACCATACCTCCCAGCTTTTTGAGATGGGAATAAGGGACACCTATCAGCAAAAGTACGCAGGCATAGGACACACCCCTTGCCACACCCCCTTAAAGGAGAATTGTACAAAAATACAAGATTGTTTAAACCCGCAAGTGCTTTTTTTTTTACCACTACTGTTCCTTTATATTGGCTTTTGGAATTTACAAATGGCACAATTTAGAAATCAGATGAAAGGTTTAGCACTGGAAAACACTTTTTGATAGAAAAAAAGTGAATTTTATATACAGCTATATAGATCAGACCAAAATAAGGGACAAATGAGAAGGAATGAGGGACATTGTTCCAAATCCGGGACAGTCCCTCGAAATCAGGGACAGTTGGGAGCTATGTAGTACTGCTGCTGAATGCAACCTCTTTGGGTGATTGGGGCTGCGCGGCAACCGCCCTGCAACCACATGCAACCCACACAGTTGCAGCGCAGTGGAATTTACGGGGTAATTCACAGGCTGGTGACACGTGGTAACATATTGCATTCTCACCGCCTGACACTAGCCTGTGAAAAGCAATACGACCCAGGATCACTTGTCAGAGGTGCAGCAGTGAAAGCCGCATGTGCAAACATCGCTTGATTATTTCCTTAATTCATGTGAAAAGTGTGTTATTTGGTAGGGATCACTAACCCCCATTCAAGGCTCTACTTAATTAAAGCACACAACAGGAAGTCAATTGTTATCAGGTTTATTTATTGTTTGTTTTACATCAATTGAAGTCAACTACTAAGAACAATACAGGAAAACCGTTTCAATTTAGGCATCTTGCCCACAAAGCATTTCGCCCCTGTGCATCCAACCTCGGCTTCAGTGCCCAGGAGGCATGGATGCAGCATCCAGCCCTGTTGCCCGCAGCCTGTCAAAGTCTATGGCAGGCTGAACTATACTGCGGCTGGACAGGCCTGAAAGCTGTATGGAGTGTTACTCGTATTTAGGGCCCTGTACAATAATACCTGCATTCCAGGCATTCATCCCTGAACATGAGTAACACTCTGTACAGCGCTCAGCCCCGTCCAGACGCAAATTTTGGACTATTTTTCTTCTTTTTTTTTAACTTACTTTAGAAACATTCAGAATGTAACATTGACATACTTGTTTTCATGGAGAAAATGCTGATCCAGGTTCCCTTTAGTGTTGTCCACATGACTAAATGCCTAGGCACTTGATTCTTTATGTGATTTCTGCTAAAAAATATACTTTCTATCTATGTCAGCATAGCTTTATATTAATATTGATCATAAGTTCACTTGTCAGTCAGTCCATACTTTTTCTGGTATTGAACAAACTAAGGAGGGGTTAGAAACTCTGCTGGATTTTATTGTTGCCTGTGTCCCAATTGTGGAGAATCACTCTGTGGTTTTACTACCCGTTTCCCCTGGGTGAGGACATTTTAGTCGTTCTGGAAAAGGGGACATTTCAGATTTGGGTCACCTGCACCAGCGACAGCTGTCAAAAGTGTGATTTTTCCTTCACTTGAAAAGCCATTACCCTTAATTTCTAGTTCAGCTTCAAGGATAGGAAGTGTGGTGAAAACACCCCAATGGTAGCACAGACAGCAATTGAAACCTGACAGAGGTTCTAAACTTTCCCCACTCTGTATAAGTATAGAATAAAAGTTCCAAGTCATTTTGGTTCTCTGTAGAATACATTTTTTCTTTTAAGTGCATGTCCAACCAAAGACTTTACTTTTCTAGCTTTGGATTGCTAGCTGGAGCTCTTTTTTTGAAGATTTAACCTCACTTCCTGTCGTGATGACCAGTGTTCATTTTGATGTCAAATTTCGATTTAGTTTTATGCCCCGTACACACGGTCGGACTTTGTTCGGACATTCCGACAACAAAATCCTAGGATTTTTTCCGACGGATGTTGGCTCAAACTTGTCTTGCATACACACGGTCACACAAAGTTGTCGGAAAATTTTATCTCCTGCTCTCCAACTTTGTGTGTCGGAAAATCCGATGGAAAATGTCCGATGGAGCCTACACACGGTCGGAATTTCCGACAACACGCTCTGATTGGACATTTTTCATCGGAAAATCCGACCGTGTGTACGGGGCATTAGCCATAGTCTTTTGACTAAAATGCTATTTTCGTTTTAGTTGTATCAGTGGCGGCTGGTGCTCAATATTTTTTTTTTTTGGGGGGGGGGGGGGGCGGCAAACCAATTTAACCCCCGCATGGGAAACGGACGGGAAGGCGACGATTCACATGGGTGAAAAAATCCCTCCTTCTCGTTTGTTGACGAAAATTGGAATTGATTTTGATCATAAATTTCATCACTGAAAATTTGGGGTCCATTTCGTTTTATTTCTGCCCTTGCTGCTGTCAGAAAGTTCCCCTCACTTTCTGTAAGGTAGATCATTGCCAGCAGGGTAGAAAGTGAAGAGAAATCTTTCTAATGGAACCTCAGATAGTAGAAAAGGACTGACATGGGCTCTAATCCTGTCCCATTCTATCTAAAAGAAAAGAAAATACGTTTTGGCTGGACACACACACTTTAATAAGAAGTTCAGCAACTGGTCAATTGCAGCTATGTGATGGGTAAAATGTGACCCCACTGTGCCACCCACTTCTGAGCCCACTGTGCCACTAGCTCTTAACCCCAGCTGCCAAATCTTAGAGCGACAGTGTGAATGCAGAGCCAAGGGAAGTCCTAGACTCCTCCTCGTCTTCGATGTGTCATATGACACAGCTGAGGGAGGACCTGGAAGGACTTCCTTCACTCTGCCGCTGTATCTGAGGCCTGGGGAGTGAAATGTTAAACAGAACTGGGGGGATTTGTGGTGTGTTACTGACCCTTGCGCTCTGTGTTACTAGCTACCGACCTCTAAACTCTGCTTTAATTACTTCTGACATCTGAACTCTGTGGTACTTACTCCTGACCCCTGCACTCTGCATTATTTACTACAAATTCATGCACCGTGCATTACTCCTGACCCATGCACATACCACTGACCTCTACATTCTGTGTTACTTACTTCTGACCCCTAAACTCTGCTTTATATACTACTGACCTCTGAACTGTAAGGTGCTTACACCGGACCCCTGTACTCAATGTTACTACTTGCTTCTGAATTCCGTGTTACTTACTACTGACCTCTGCATTCTCCATCACTTACTACTGACCTCTGAACTTTACATTACTTACTTCTGAACTCTGCTTTACTTATTACCGAACCCTGCACTCTAAATTACTTACTACTGACCTCTGAACTCTGCTCTACTTTCCACTTACTTATGTATTGTGTTATTTCCTACCAACCTCTGCACTCTGCATTACTTACTCCTGACTTTTACACTTTGCATTACATACTATTGACCTCTAAATTCTGCGTTACTTTCTCCTGACCCATGCACTTTGTGTTACCCACTACTGACCTCTGGACTCTGTGTTACATACTACAGACCTCTGTTGCTTGCTACTGACCCCTGAACTCGTCAAACCTGCCTTCTTTTTATCAGGGCCTTACTACTGACCCCTGCACTCTGCTTTACCTACTACTGACCTCTGTATTGTGTGACTACCAACCTCTGCACTCTACATTACTTTTGACCTCCACACTTTGCATTACATATTATTGACCTCTAAATTTCGTGTTACTTTCTCCTGCTCCATGCTCTCTGTTACCCACTACTGACCTTTGAACTCCGTGTTACATACTACAGATCTCTGTTGCTTCCTGCTGACCCCTGAACTCTTCAAACCTGCCTTCTTTTTATCAGGGCCCTACTACTGACCCCTACACTCTGCTTTACCTACTACTGACCTCTGTATTGTGTTACTACCAACCTCTGCACTCTACATTACTCCTGACCTCCACACTTTGCATTACATATTATTGACCTCTAAATTCTGTGTTACTTTCTCCTGCCCCATGCTCTCTGTTATCCACTACTGACCTTTGAACTCTGTGTTACATACTACAGACCTCTGTTGCTTACTGCTGACCTCTGAACTCTTCAAACCTGCCTTCTTTTTATCAGGGCCTTACTACTGACCCCTGCCCTCTGCTATTGTGTTACTACCAACCTCTGCACTCTACATTACTCCTAACCTCCACACTTTGCATTACATATTATTGACCTCTAAATTCTGTGTTACTTTCTCCTGCCCCATGCTCTCTGTTATCCACTACTGACCTTTGAACTCTGTGTTACATACTACAGACCTCTGTTGCTTACTGCTGACCCCTGAACTCTTCAAACCTGCCTTCTTTTTAACAGGGCCTTACTAGGCTATCTCCTAAAAAAAAAAAAAAAAAATAGGAAGATCTCCACCTCTCCAGGACTGTCTACCCTTGCTTTATTGTTCTGATGTATGACGAGCGGTGTGGCAGGATATACTGTTAGAAAGGTTTTCCCATTTTAAAAAGCTAAGAGATATTCTGAAATGCTCTGAAAACACCCAAAACTAGCCATAATTCAATGAAACTGCATAACAAATTACTGGAGCAGACAAGCCCTTGGCTTTCTAAGTCAAGCTATTTCCTTCTGACATATGGTAGTGCTAAACGTCACAAGGGTTTTATTGTTTGGTTCAAGAACAATATTTCAGACTTGAAAAGTAAAGTGCAAGCTAGAATAAAATGCTCACATAAGGTCACATATTTTTTGGTGGACTTCCAAATATTTACTTTAATGTGTTACATATAAACCTAGCTTTCTGGCTGTTTCAGATATACGTGGGCTTTTCTTCTGAGGGAAGGGATAGAAGAACAGTTTCTCTGTGGGGGAAGAAGGCTTAGAAGAAGGAAACTCGTAGTGACCCCAGGATATAGGGATTGGGTGTTGAAGGGAGGATTTCCTGTATGGACTATTGACAGGCTTGTTGTCCTTTGCCAATCCACTAGTTTCTGTTTGTCCTGCAACATCTTCTTCAGAGTCCTTGCTTGGCTGATGGTCAGAGCTCAGAAATCTCTTAAACAAAAAACTTTTATCATTGTGTTGCTTGTGTGCAGCTGTCCTTTCACCAAGATTGTAATGACAATCAATCTGCACCATGCGGTGGATGTTCAGGTGAGCGTGCCATGTGCCATTCCTGTCCTTCAGGTAGTTGTTATCCAACAGTTCTAGGGCAACCTCTTTCACATGGATCTGCTCATTAAATGCCTTTGGATGCTGAACTCTCTTATTCACAGGAACTGTGTCCAGAGTAGTATCCTTTGGAATGAATTCATTTTCTCCTGTAAATTAAGAAAATCTGTTATTATAGAACTCATTATAGAACTCTGATTATTAACAATTATTTTAAAATTCAAAGCAATGATGAAACTTAAAGTGTATGTAAAGGCAAAAAACTTTTTTCTAGTTTTGGATAAAGTAGGGAAGGATTGGAACCCCTATCAGGTTTTTACTGCTATATGATGCCCTGTCAGAGATATTCTGTCTTGCTTCCTGTCTTGCTGAAACCAAAACAGGAAGTGAGGGGAAATCTGCAACAGATACATTGCTGTTGGAGAAGTTCGAACACTTCTACACTATATAAAACCAAGAAAAAGAGTTTTGGCTGGACATACAATTTATTATATCCAATTAGCTTTACCCAAATTCCTAATGATATAAATATTTGCCTTTTAGCTTGTAACCTTTAAACTTCCAAGACCATAATACATATATAAACATTGCGGTTTTGAAGCGGTTTACCAGGGCTATGGCTGCAACTGTCAGCCATTACACCGGTTTTGTTTTTTGGAGCCAGCAATTCTCTTTCTGATAAAACTGATCTGAGTGGCTGATTAGCTGCTGGATAGCTTTTAGAGGCAGCAGGAGGGGTTGCCCCTCCCTGCTGTTTCTCGGGATTACCGTTCTCACTGGTGAGCCCGGGAAGCTATTCAGCGGGTCGTGCAGTTGTCCATAGATGTGAAGAGAGATCAGATTGTCTCTGTTCACCTCTATGATCTAGGAGCCCAGAAGCAATGTCATGACATAATCAAAATAGTTGCGTGCTGCCACCTAGTGGTGAGTGAACAAAGTTTTTTGTATATAAGAGCTGCTGCTATCACCTATGTGTTCCCACATAAACAGCATGTGGTAGCGCTGCTTATGAAACTTAATGCTATATGTAACTATACAACCATAAAGTTAAAGTATCAGTGCCAATAAATAATGTAAAAAAATAAGAGAACCTCGTGCTATGGAATAGCTAAATGAGCTAGTTCTAAAACATATAAGCTGCTCCCCTCAAAGTGCAATAGTGCTAGCTTTGTCTGATTTGGGGTGTGTAATGATAGGGGGCGCTGTGAATAGTGTGACTTAATGGGTTAGACTAAATCTTGTGCATATACAAAATAAAGTGCATAGTGCTAATTTAAATGCTATAACAATTAATTCATGATTAATTATTAATCCAGTGCTAAAATGACATTGATTCAAATATTTCATCAAAAGCAAAGTCAATAAATCTTTTGTGATACAACTTCAATCCTTACACCATCACCAATAGCAACACTTCATGAAAATCACCCGGTGGATGTGAGTGAATTTCCTACTCACCAGACCATTGTGATCTCTTTAAATAAAAAGAAGGTCAGATCAGGCTTGTTAGTGTGGGTCTGTGGTCTTGCTGGTATATCAGAGGAGATGTGGCTGGAATCTTGTTAATACTCCACCGCAATAACAGTTAAAAAATGAAAAAACAGGATCATAGCGTAATACAGTTTAATTAAAAATGAATTAAAAAACATGGGCCAGATGGCCACCTACACCTTGGTAGGTGCCTTTCCTTGGCACTGGAGGTATACAGCATAAATCACTAGGCTAGTGGAAGGTATGGCCATCTCGCTCGCGCTGTGTTGATCGCGTGCGTTGCACCGCCGTGGTGAGACAGAAACTGTAAGTGGCCGGATGTGACGTGACCGGGATGCGCCTCGATGTACGTTTCGTCTTCACAACATCATCAGCTTACTTACTGTCTCTCTCCTTATCCATTCCCCCTTACGTATGAAGTGAACATTGAGTGTATCTACATGTACTGTGAACTGTCAGTTATGCCTACGAGTAGGGATGAGCTTTCTGTTCGGGTCGAACATGAGTTCGGCTCGAACATTGGCTGTTTGCCCATTCGTCGAAAACCGAACATTATGGGCCGGTCGCGCCAAATTCGAGCGGCGCATAACGGCCCATAATGCACTGCGGGGGCGCAGTGCATTGCTGTATGATGATTGGACAGAGCATGCACCATGACCTGCATGCTTTGGCCAATCACAGCACCCTCAGCTAAGAGAGCCATAATTGGCCAAAGGCAGGGTGCCTTTGGCCAATTATGGTTTAGGGGGACTAAGTCAACGCCCACACTGACTGCATGTCGGCCTCGTGTAGTGTGTCGTTGCCGGCGTGGACAGAGAGAGAGTGTCATTTAGATTGAGCAAGCAGGCAGGCAGATTATTCAGTTAGCTGCAGTGTATTTCATATATATATAGATATATATCTATATATCTATATATATATAGATATATCTATATATATACAGTCAGTCTAGTATGTATATGTGTGTGTGTGTGTGTATATATATATATATATATATATATATATATATATATATATATATATATATATATAAATCCACTGCATACAGTTTAGCTAGATCTCACTGCAGTCCGTTCCTGGTGTACTCACTGTTTCTACTATACTTCTGGCAGGCAGGTGGTTCAGTTAGCTGCAGTGTATTTCATATATATATATATATATATATATATATATATATATATATATATATATATATATATATATATACAGTCAGTCTAGTATGTATATGTGTGTGTATATATATATATATACATATATATATATCCACTGCATACAGTTTAGCTAGATCTCACTGCAATCCGTTCCCGGTGTACTCACTGTTTCTACTATACTTCTGGCAGGCAGGTGGTTCAGTTAGCTGCAGTGTATTTCATATATATATATATATATATATATATATATATATATATATATATATACATTCAGTCATATATATATATATATTTATTTATTTATTTCCACTGCATACAGTTTAGCTAGATCTCACTGTGGTCTGTTCCTGGTGGTGTACTGTTTCTACTATACTTCTGGCAGGCAGGGGATTCAGTTAGCTGCAGTGTATTTCATATATATATATATATATATATATATATATATATATATACAGTATATATATATATATACTGTATATATATATATATATATATATATATATATATATATATATATATATACAGACAGTCTAGTGTATGTGTGTATATATATATATATATATATATATATATATATATATATATCCACTGCATACCGTTTAGCTAGACCTCACTGCAGTCCGTTCCTGGTGTACTCACTGTTTTTACTATACTTCTGGCAGGCAGGTGATTCAATTAGCTGTAGTGTATTTCATATATATATTGTCATAAACCAGATGTGACCAGAACTGTGTGACTGCGACAGAGTGAAACAGACATAAACAGGAGAAAGTAAATAGGTTTATTAAAGTAAATGCATATAAATGTGAACACACCACCAATACATTTGGGTAGGCTGGTGTCTGATGGCAGAGATGGTTTGTTTGGCTGGGGCTGATTGCACCATGTCAGACCATGCTGAAAGTTTAGGTTGTACAAACTGTAGTTTTAAATCTCCCTGTCTGACAAAAGACTGAGCAGACACAATGCACTCAGCAATCACCTGTGGGGAACAAGATGAGTAGTGCTCACAAAAATCAGAGGGATACAACCTGATTCACATTAAAAGGAGGAGTGAAATCATCAAGTGAGGCCCGGAACGAAAGGACTGCAAGGAGGGATAGTGTAGGGCCGGGCATGACAGTGTGTCTAAGGGAGACACACATGGGGTTAATGTGGAAAGGAGTAATGGGAGTGGCAAGAAAGGGGAAGGTAAGAAAGAAGTTTTTGCCAAAGGGGAGTGGTTATATTTATAGAGGGGGCGGTGCAAAGGGTCAGTGTGAAGATGAACTTACAGGAGGAGGCAGTTTTTCCCACCCTCCCGCCCTAGATATATGTGTGCAATGTGTCCGTGTGTACTTGCTGCTCTGTTTTTAATTTATTGCAGGAAAAGGAAGAAGGTCGTCATGACAGCGGATAGGTGCCCTTCAGGGCTATGGCGGTGTTCTTCTGGTGGTCTTTGACGGTGGCAGTAAACGGAGGGATCAAAAAGGGGTGGGGGGCTCATCGTTTGTATGTGCCCCTCCGGTGTATTCCTGAACGGTGGATGGAATACTGGAATGGTTGCACTGTGGGAAGGGGTTGTCTCCGAGCGGTCACAGCTGGAGGCCTATCAGTTTGGAAAAGGTCCCACAGTGCATTGGTATGGTATGTGGTTATACGTGGTTAAAAGGTGGGTCACCGTCAGAGACCATCAGACTGGGGTTAACAGGTTATGTTATTGTTTATTATATTTATATATACAGTATATATAATATATATATATATATATAGTGGTTTGGAGTTATTTAGTTGGTTTGTTTTAATAAAATAGGCTGTTATGGCCATTTTACTCCATAAAATATAAGTGTGGTCTCATTATTTGAGGTGGGTAAGGTATGGGTTGGAGATAAGTGGGTAACAGCGATAAGAATGAAGGGGACATTTAGACTACACTGGTCATGGCCCTCTGGAATGCAGGGCAGGGCCAGCTCAGTACAGATCTTGATCAAAGGCTGCACCTCCCCAAACAATATATAACCCTGATCGACCAGGGAGTGAGCCAAATGGATAGCTGCAAACAACTGGTCACTAGACCATCCTTTCAAAGCCTGGCGGCAATAATCACTACTTTCAGATGACAGCAGAGAAAAATAAATAACCTCATCGGAATTCATGTTTGCAACCAAACTGAATGAAAATGTTTCCCCTGTGCAGCCACTTCTGGTCAGGGATGGCCCTGGTATTCTGTCATAAACCAGATGTGACCAGAACTGTGTGACTGCGACAGAGTGAAGCAGACATAAACAGGTGAAAGTAAATAAGTTTATTAAAGTAAATGCATATAAATGTGAACACACCACCAATACAAACAGAGTGAACAAACTGAACAACCAAACAGTGATAATAACCAACCAGTATATATATATATATATATATATATATATATATATATATATATATATATATATATATATATATATATATATATAGCAAAAGGGAGTACCAGAATCGTAGTTAAGCCAGGCCAGGGTCATAAACAGGAGATCAGCAGATGGGGGGCCAGGAGTAAACATAATATACATATAGTATACAGGAATCAGGGTTCAGGTCCAGGAGATCAGGATCACAGATAAACAGGCTGCAGGTCAGGGCACAAGGACAATACCAGGGCAAGGTGTGTGTGCACTTGCCGGGTATTTATACTATAGCTGCTATCAAGGGCAGGTGTTGCCTAATTGCAGAAGGTAATGCCTGCTCCACACTGCCAGGATTCATCTGCTGGTGGATGCCAGTACTGGGGCCCAAAGATGACATACCAGCAGGAAAAAGCTCTGAAAAAGCACCTGCTGGTGGACCTCAGTACAGCATGCCAAATGATAGATATTACCAGCGGAGGGAACCTTTCCTG
The DNA here is from genome assembly GCF_042186555.1 of Aquarana catesbeiana. Lineage (NCBI taxonomy): Eukaryota > Metazoa > Chordata > Amphibia > Anura > Ranidae > Aquarana > Aquarana catesbeiana. Next base: position 97,501,239 of record NC_133328.1, read on the forward strand.
ACATATATACACTCAGTCTAATATATATATATATATAAATATATATATATATATATATATATATATATATATATATATATATATATATATATATATATATATATATATATATATACCCACTGCATACAGTTTAGCTAGATCTCACTGCGGTCCGTTCGTGGTGTACTGTTTCTACTACTGGCAGGCAGGTGATTCAGTTTGCTGCAGTGTATTTCATATATATATATATATATACAGTCAGTCTAGTATATATATATATATATATATCCACTGTATACAGTTTAGCTAGATCTCACTGCGGTCCATTCCTGGTGGTGTACTGTTACTATACTTTTGGCAGGCAGGTGATTTAGTTAGCCGCAGTGTATTTCATATATATATATATATATATATATATATATATATATATATATATGAAATACACTGCGGCTAACTGAATCACCTGCCTGCCAAAAGTATAGTAACAATGAACTTAAATGATTTTAGCAAATGGCTGCAATATTTATTTATTTATTTATTATATACTAGACTGAATATATATATATATATATATATATATATATATATATATATATATATATATATACTAGACTGACTGTATATATATATATATATATATATATATATATATATATATATATATATATATCCACTGCATACAGTTTAGCTGGATCTCACTGCAGTCCGTTCCTGGTGTACTCACTGTTTCTACTATACTTCTGGAAGGCAGCTGATTCAGTTAGCTGCAGTGTAATATATATATATATATATATATATATATATATATATATATATATATATATATATATATATATATAGTAAGTCTAAACTGTTCACCGTACACCGTTCCTGGTGTACTGTTTCTACTATACTTCTGCCAGGCAGGTGATTCAGTGAGCTCCAGTGCATAAAATATATATACAGTCTCCTACATATATATATATATATATATATATATATATATATATATATATATATATATATATATATATATATATATATATATATATATCCACTGCATTCCAGTCTAGCCAAGCCTATATCTGACTGCAGGCCATTCCTGGTGTACGTTTTCAAATATACTTTCAGGCAGGCAGGTGATTCAGTGATCTGCAGTGCATAAAATATATATACAGTCTCCTACATATATATCCATTGCATTCTAGTCTAGCCAAGCCTATATCTGACTGCAGGCCATTTCTGATGCACGTTTTCAAATATACTTTCAGGCAGGCAGGTGATTCAGTTAGCTGCAGTGTATTTCATAGATACAGTGGGGATGGAAAGTATTCAGACCCCCTTAAATTTTTCACTCTTTGGTATATTGCACAGTGGTGTAGTGGGTAGCACTTCCGCCTAGCAGTAAGAAGGGTTGCTGGTTTGAATCCCAACCACGACACTACCTGCCTGGAATTTGCATGTTCTCCCTGTGCCTGCATGGGTTTCCTCCGGGTACTCCGGTTTCCTCCCACACTCCAAAGACATGCTGGTAGGTTAATTGGATCCCATGTAATTTGTCCCTAGTATGTATGAATGTGAGTTAGGGACCTTAGATTGTAAGCTCCTTGAGGGTAGGGACTGATGTGAATGCACAATGTCTATGTAAAGCGCTGTGTAAATTGATGGCGCTATATAAGTACCTGAAATAAATAAATAAATATTGCAGCCATTTGCTAAAATCATTTAAGTTCATTTTCTTCCTCATTAATGTACACACAGCACCTCATATTGACAGAAAAACACAGAACTGTTGACATTTTTGCAGATTTATTAAAAAAGAAAAACTCAGGTGCTGTCCATTTCTTCTGATCATCCTTGAGATGGTTCTACACCTTCATTTGAGTCCAGCTGTGTTTGATTATATTGATTGGACATGATTAGGAAAGCCACACACCTGTCTATATAAGACCTTACAGCTCACAGTGCATGTCAGAGCAAATGAGAATCATGAGGTCAAAGGAACTGCCTAAAGAGTTCAGAGACAGAATTGTGGCAAGGCACAGATCTGGCCAAGGTTACAAAAAAGTTCCTGCTGCACTTAAGGTTCCTAAGAGCACAGCGGCCTCCATAATCCTTAAATGGAAGACGTTTGGGATGACCAGAACCCTTCCTAGAGCTGGCCGTCCAGCCAAACTGACCTATCGGGGAAGAAGAGCCTTGGTGAGAGAGATAAAAGAGAACCCAAAGATCACTGTGACTGAGCTCCAGAGATGCAGTCGGGAGATGGGAGAAAGTTGTAGAAAGTCAACCATCACTGCAGCCCTCCACCAGTCGGCTCTTTATGGCAGAGTGGCCCGACGGAAGCCTCTCCTCAGTGCAAGACACATGAAAGCCCACATGGAGTTTGCTAAAAAAACACCTGAAGGACTTCAAGATGGTGAGAAATAAGATTCTCTGGTCTGAGGAGACCAAGATAAAATTTTATGGCCTTAATTCTAAGCGGTATGTGTGGAGAAAACCAGGCACTGCTCATCACCTGTCCAATACAGTCCCAACAGTGAAGCATGGTAGTGGCAGCATCATGCTGTGGGGGTGTTTTTCAACTGCAGGGACAGGATGACTGGTTGCAATTGAGGGAAAGATGAATGTGGCCAAGTACAGTGATATCCTGGACGAAAACCTTCTCCAGAATGCTCAGGACCTCAGGCAGGGCCAAAGGTTTACCTTCCAACAAGACAATGACCCTAAGCACACAGCTAAAATAACAAAGGAGTGGCTTCACAACAACTCCGTGACTGTTCTTGAATGGCCCAGCCAGAGCCCTGACTTAAACCCATTTGAGCATCTCTGGAGAGACCTAAGAGGAGAGGCTGTCCACCAACGTTTACCATCCAACCTGACAGAACTGGACAGGATCTGCAAGGAGGAATGGCAGAGGATCCCCAAATCCAGGTATTAAAAACTTGTTGCATCTTTCCCAAAAAGACTCATGGCTGTATTAGATCAAAAGGGTGTTTCTACTAAATACTGAGCAAAGGGTCTGAATACTTAGGACCATGTGATATTTCAGTTTTTCTTTTTAATCTGCAAAAATGTCAACAATTCTGTGTTTTTCTGTCAATATGGGGTGCTGTGTGTATATTATTGAGGAAAAAAATGGACTTAAATGATTTTAGTAAATGGCTGCAATATAACAAAGAGTGGAAAATTTAAGGGGGTCTGAATACTTTCCATCCCCACTGTATATACAGCCAGTCTAGTATATATATATATATATATATATATATATATATATATATATATATATATATCCACTGCATGCATACAGTTTAGCTAGATCTCACTGCGGTCCGTTCCTGGTGTACTCACTGTTTCTACTATACTTCTGGTACTTCTGGCAGGCAGGTGATTCAGTTAGCTGCAGTGTATATATATATATATATATATATATATATACAGACAGTCTAGTATATATATATATATATATATATATATATATATATATATATATATATATATATATATATATATCTCCACTGCATACAGTTTAGCTATATCTCACTGCAGGCCGTTCCTACCCTTGCACCCCTAGTGCAGTTGCTACTACTTACTTTTCTGGTGGTGTACACGGTACACAATACATACAGTGCACCCATAGTTGCTATTAGACTTCTGGTGGTGTACACAATGCCCTGCACCCCTAGTGCAGTTGCTGCTACTTTTCTGGTGGTGTACACAGTACATAATACAGTGTAGTGTGGTGTTGCAAAACAAAATCCCCATCATGTCCGGAAGGCCACCAAGGAGAGGCAGTAAAAGAGGGCAAGCAGACTCTGTGTCTACAGTCCACAGTGCTGGTCATGGACATGGTGCATCTTCTGCAGGTGGCCGTGGGGCACGCTTGTCCTTTTTTTCTGCTACTGGGACAGGGGCAGAAAAATTGGGCCTTTGGTGGTGGTGGTGCCACAACACTGTAACCCCTCACAGATACTCTTGTTGGGCGCAGGAACGGGCCCTGCTGTGAAATATTAGATCAGAAATTGTAATTACATGCCCCTGTTAAACAGGGACAGAAAAATTGGACCTTAGCCAGTGGTGGTGGTGCCCTAAACTAAAAATATTGTTGGAAGCTAGCATCATCAAGATTGAGGAGGAATAGGATAGTCACTCAGCATAGGCAGTCTTCAAGGGATCCCACATCCATAGAAAAATCAAGCAGTTACATCAGCATCAGGTGCATGATAGCTGCTGCTGATCCAAGACTGATTCATTTTTATGAATGTGAGCCTATCAAGGGAGCCTGTGGAAAGACATGCTCTATGATCCGTTACAAACCCTCCAGCAGCACTGAATGTGCGTTCAGAAAGAACGCTGGATGCAGGACAGGCCAGTAGATCAATTGCATATTGAGCTAGATCTGGCCAGTGGTCCATCCTCAAGACCCAGTAACCCAGTGGATGCTCTGTTGGAAAGGTCTTGCCCCTAGATATTCCTGAACCACATAATGCAGACGCTGGTGATGGTTGCTTGAACCGGTTAGACCTTGGCGCAGAGGACTGAAAAATTGTCTAAAGGCATCGGTCAGCCAGCCACCTTCTCCACTGCTCTTCCTCTGACTGAACAAAGCTGTCATGGTTATGCAGTAATTTTTGTCTGTCAGCTTACCTCTCCTTCATGTGTTCACCTTTAGAGGCCAGACACTCTCACCTGGCTACTTAAATAATCTCTCCTCAAAGCATGGCTCCACCCCAGCCCCTATCAGGGAACTCTATATTAACCTGTGCACAGCAAGCCTGCCTTGCTGATCAACTTTTGTGTGTTTAGCTTCCGTGTGCATCTTTCTGTGTCTTCTACTTCTGATTCCAGTTACTGATCTTGGCTTGTTCTCGACTATCCCTGCCTGCTTATGACCCTGACCTTTGGCGTGTTCTAAGTTTATCTTTGTCTACGACTGCTAGTTGCCCAAACCTTTGGCTTATTCCCTTACTATCTCTGTCCTCCTGTAACGTACAGTGGGCATGAGCTGGGAGACCCTGGGGGTCGCAACCTGGAGCCAGTTGCAGCCCAGTCCATCCTCACCACTAGAGGCTCTGGTGAACACCTGCTGGCTCTTAGACTTCGCGCCCTGGGGAATCTTACGCTCTAGCCCCTGCGGGATCCATGTCGGTGTTCCAGCGGACCTGCTTCCCTTACCACCTAGACTCCCATCCGCAGCAGTCAGCCGTAGGGTCCACTACCTTTGCAGTGCACTCCTGACCCCAACGGTGTGCATCTGTCACCTGGCCTCAGGTGACCTGACAGAAGCCTCAGCAACACGTTGTCCAGCACCAGAAAATTGTAACTGCACAGGGTCTGGAAATGCATTGCACAAAACTTTCTTCAAGGCCTCCTGAAGATGTTTCATCCTCTGCTTCCTCTGCCAAGGCAGAATGAGTTCTGAAACCTTACCCTTGTAACATGGATCAAGAAGGGTTGCCAGCCAGTAATGATTCCTTCTCTTTGATACCACGAATCCTAGGGTCCTTTCGCTGCGTGGCTTCCCTGATTCTGCAAAGCCTGCAAAAGTTTCCAGAGGCATTCGATTCTGAGTTCTCTGGGTCACTAAGGATCACATGATCCTTAACAACCTCCTCCCAGCCACGTACAACCCCTTGGGTTTCTGGGGACTGAAAACCATCCTTTGAAGACTGATGCTGAGTGTTATTCTCCATGTCCATGCTGACACAATCCTCCTCCTCCTCTTCCTCCTGTGTGTTTGGCGGGCCTGCAGGAATAATATCTGGATAAAGGGGGCCTTGAGAGGTAAGGAAGTCCTCCTTTTCCTCATACTGTTCTGCCCTGTCCATTATTCCATGAAGCGTGTGCTCCAACAGGAAGACAAGAGGGACAGTGTCACTGATGCATGCATTGTCGCTGCTCAGTGTGCTCACCATCCTTGTGGCCTCATCAAATGGTGACAGGACAGTGCATGCATCCTTGATCAGTAGCCACTGGCGTGGCGAAAAGAAGCCAAGCTCCCCTGACCCTGTCCTGGTGCCATACTCACACAGGTACTCATTGATAGCCCTCTGCTGTGTCTACAGCCGCTACAGCATTGCCAACATTGGTACCTGCAACTGAGCTACAGCACATTCCACAACTTCACGAAAGGGGGCAGAGTCTACCAGCTGAAAAGGCAGTAGTTGCAGTGCTAGCATTTTGGCCAATCTGCCATTCAAGCTAGCCTTCAGAAGGTGAGCATGTAGATGGCTGGGACCTAATTTCTTTTTAATGTTTAGCAACTGGGGTAGGGAAATTTTTCTGCTAAAATCAGATAGTGGTGTAGGTGGTGGTGCAAGTACTTGGGACACCTATTGCTAGACCTTCATTCCTCTCAGTGCAGGTTTTCCAGAGAACTGGAGTAGGGTTGGAGATCTCAGATGAGGAACAAGGAGAAGTCTGCATTTTTCTTTGATGTGTTTCTTTTGCCTGTAGGATATTGCTGTTGCCGTAGGATATTGTAATTATGAATATATTGAATTTACATTTAATTTATTTATATTTAATGAATATATTTAATTTAGCTTGTAGCTATGTAACATATTATCTTCCCCGAAATCTCTGGTAGACCAGACAAGTCGGTGACTAGGCTTGTGTATACAAACAATGGGATCCAAAAGTCATTGTTTTACACATACTCACTTCAAAGGATCCCATGCTGGGATATGCAATGAAGGGAGACCAACTCATAATCAATACTTAATTTCCCAGGAAAATTCAAGTTAAGCTCTTGCTCAGAATAGTCACAAGGATTTGCATTATAGGGGGCCAACTTATGCAAAGTATACGGATTGGAGATGTAGGCAGTCCTTAAAGCGAAGCTCCACCCTATTTTACATGTTTTGCTCAATCACATGCCATGAATGTATTTAGTTATAAACGGATATATATATATATATATATATATATATATATATATATATATATATATATATATTTTTTTTTTTTTTGTACCTGTTTTTTTTCCAATGTCCTTCTCTGCTTCCTGTCTAGTTATCTGCGGATATGGGTGGGTCAACTGCGGGTATTACGCAATTTCCTTTTTACATGCAATGCCTCCTGGGAGCTGCTGTCATCATTCCCAGGAGTCATTGCGCAGGCCTGCTGCGAGTTCTCGCGGGATTTCGACGCCCCCGCCCGTTGTGATGGCAACCCTGAATTTTACGGCGCTGCTCACAGTAAACACTGAGCATGTGCGGGAAATAGCGGCGAATGCTGGGAGCTATGCTTGTGGGCTTCACATGCCCACAAGCAAGATGGGATTGGCCACAATCGATTTTTATAAATATTTATTGAAAACAAAAACGGACAGCAGCAGCTTAAAAATACCAAAACAGTGAGTTTCAATTTAGATTTGTACGTGTCTGAATGAATAAAAAAAATAAAAAATAGGAATGGTCGTGGGAACCCCTCTTTAAACAGAAATAGGGAAGCTCACCAATCAGAGCCACGCTATGCCAACCAATGAGGCATGAGCATGTAATGATATACACAGACTAGATGGGAGGGAAACACGCACTTTTATGGGAGAGCAACCATCAGAATGGATGGAACCTTGGTGCAAAGGGTAATTATAGGAAAGGTCTGCATTTTACTTGTAAGTAACTAAATATGTTTGCAGATTAATGTTTTTAGGAATATACTCTGTATTCCTTCATGTAATTCTCTTATTTTAACCTAATATTTTCTTTGTTGCAGTAGACTATAGATAGATGGTCGTGTATTATATAGACTTTCAACTACTCACCAATAAATGTTGTTATTGTATTAAAGCTTTCACTCATGGTCAAAGAACACTCATTTAACCCAAATCATATAGAAAAAATCAATCAGATACTAAATCCCAAATATAGTATACGGGAAAAAGACTGCATGGGAGGTCGTCATATGTCTGGTCAAGCATGTGGTGCCCAAGCAGCTGCTGTTGTGGCCACGCTTGATCCGCTTCAGACATAGGTTGCAAACAGCAACGGTGCGATCTGCTGCACACGTGTCCAAAATGGCCCACACCAAGGAACTTTTCAAAATCAGCAGGGAGTCAGCAGCACCCTGCACCTGCGGAGCTCTGCGGTGTGATGCAGTAGGGTGGCTGCCCTTAAGCTGCCCCCTAGAGGACATCCTGCCTCATTGGAGTTGTGCCTCCTCCTCCTCTATTCTATCAAGGCACCCAAGTAGAGTCAGTGACCTCAACATCCCCTCCCTCCTCATCACTGGAGCAAGCTTGGCACTATGCTGCAGCTGGGGGGGGAACATGACTTCCAATTTCTTGGCCTTCATGGGCACCCGCTCTCTCTAGGCTCAACGTTACTCCCTTCCTCAACCTGGGAACCAACATCGGAGCCTTCAAATCGCTGCGCATCCTCCAGCAGCATGTACCCGACACTGTGGTCGAATAGTTCGGCGGACTCCTCCATGCATGATGGTTGGGCTACGGAAAGAGTGACTGTGGACAAGGAGCCGGTGGAATAGGCTGCTTTGGCAGCTGCATAGGAAGGAAAACTACTCTGAGCCTGGGTGACAGAGGATGAGGAGGATGAGGACGGCTTTGTTATCCACTCCACCAACTCTTCTACATGTTCTGGCTCAATAACACGGCCAGCAGCAGAAAAAAGGACAAGTGTGCCTCACGGCCACCGGCAGGGGATGCACCATGTCCATGACCAGCATTGTTGACTGTAGACACGGAGCCTGCTTGCCCTCTTTTAGTGGCCTGCTGTGAGAGCCTGCCTCTCCTTGGTGGCCTTCTGGACATGATGTATATTTTGTTTTGCAACACCGCACTACACTGTATTGTGTACTGTGTACACCACCAGAAAAGTAGTAGCAACTGCACTATGGCTGCACTGTATTGTAATTACAATTTTTGATCTAATATTTCACAGCAGGGCCCATTCCTGTGCCCAAGAGTATCTGTGAGGGGTTACAGTGTTGTGCCACCACCACCACCACTGCCTAAGACCAAATTTTTCTGCCCCTGTCTAATAGGGGTCTGTAGTTACAACTCTTGATATAATATTTTGCAGCAGGGCCCGTTCCAGTGCCCACCAAGAGTAACTGTGAGGGCTTACAGTGTTCTGGTACGACCAACACCTAAGGCCCAATTTTACGCAGAGTGTATAGGGCAGGCTGTATAGTATATACAGGCCGTCCTCTATTTTCAAACATCCAACTTACAAACGACTCCTACTTACAAACGGAGGGAGACAATAGGAGGTGAGAGGAAATCTACCCCTAGGAAGGGAAATTCTCTCCTGTAAGAGTTAATATGGAAAAAAGGTGTCTCCACTAATGCTTTATCGCCAATCCTTCTTTCCCTAATAACCCCAAATTTTCCAAATCCAATTGGCATTGGGACAGAAAGTGAGGTGAAATCTTCTGAAGAGGGGCACAGACAACAAAAAAAAATGTTACAGGGGTATAACCCTTCCCTATATTATCCAAAAAGCTTAAACATAGATTTTGGGGTTGGAGCTACACTTAAAAAATGAACCTGTTCTAAATTACAAACAGATTCAACTTAACAACAAACCTACAGTCCCTACCTTGTTTGTAACCCGGGGACCGCCTGTATACTGCTGTTCAGAGTAGAGCTGCACGATTCTGGCTAAAATGAGAATCACAATTTTTTTGCTTAGAAGATAGATCACGATTCTCTCACGATTCTCGCGGCGTAAGATCATCTTTCACATTAAAAAAAAAAAAAAAAAAAAAAAACTGGGCTAACTTTACTGTTTCGTTTTTTGTTTTTTTTTTATTCATTGAAGTGTATTTTTTCCCAAAAAATTGCATTTGAAAGACCGCTGGGCAAATACAATGTGACATAAAATATTGCAGCAATTGCCATTTTATTCCCTAGGGTCTCTGCTAAAATATATGTAATGTTTGGGGGTTCCAAGTAATTTTCCAGCAAAAAATACTGATTTTAACTTAAGAAAGAAGTGTCTGAAATAGATTTAGACTTTAAGTGGTTAAACTTCCTGCATTTAGTTGTTGAAAACTTTGCAGACTGCCCAGCTTATTTATTTACACAGAAGTTCTTTCCCTTTGATCTAAGAAGGAAGCTTAGTTAAAATGTATCAAGTTAAAGACTTGCTTTCTTTTGACAGCTGAGTGAGCAGATTTAGGCCTCTTTCTCACGGGGCGGATCAGTGATGATCCGCCCCGTGAACATCCGCTGGCTCAGTGGGGATCGCTCCGCCGATCCCCGCTGAGCAGGAAGATGACAGGTGCATCGCTGCACGCTTTGCAGCGAAGGACCTGTCAGAGCGCCGCTCTCCCCTATGGGGGATCGGATGATGACGGACCGTAGTGTCCGTCGTCACCCGATCCGATCCGAAAACGGATGGAAAAGTAGGTTTTTCCTCCGTTACACTTTTCGGATCGGAGCGGGGTCGGATGTCAGCGGACATGTCACCGCTGACATCCGACGCGCCATAGGGATGAATGTATGTCCGTTTTTCATCCGAAAACGGAAGGATGAAAAACGGACATACGGATCGTCCGTGTGAAAGAGGCCAAAGTCTCTCCACTTGTTATATGAAAGAATCAGCAACCTCTGCAGGAGAGATTGTCAGGGGAGGTGAATCGAGATCACGATTTTTTAACGATTAATTGTGCAGCTCTAGTTCAGAGTGTATAGAGCCTGGGGGCCCCAAGCCTTTTTCTTTTGATTTGGGTGTGGGTTCCCCTTAATATCCATACCAGACCCAAAGGGCCCATTAATGGGCTGGGGGGGGGGCAACAAATGACTTTTTTTCCTTTAGCAATGCAGTTTTGTGCAGGGGCTGTTCTAAACATGGTAAACACGCGCCACTTTACAGGCATACTATAGACACCCCCCCAGGAACGATATTTGAAGCACTTTTATTTTTAAACTTTAAGCATCATTAAAATCACTGCTCCCAAAAAAACGTCCGTTTTTAAAACTGTCACGTTCGAGTCCCATAGACAGGGTTTGCGTGTTCGCATGAACTTTTGCTCTGTTCGCATGTTCTGCCGCGAACCGAACTGGGGGGTGTTCGGCTCATCCCTACCTACAAGGTTTCAAGACGTTTAGAAGTCTGATGTTGCATGAATAACTGTGCCTAAACAAATTTATAAATTTCATTCTGATCAGCCTATACATAAACCCGGGATGCCTCACTATGAATGACAGTACTAAACTAGTCTATCATTACTGTGCTCAGTGATATATCTTTATTAATTACCTCACCAGGAATTTCATCAATCAATGGATAACAGTCTCAAAGCTAGCCCTAAATGGACATTTAGCAACCAATTAACTGGCAAATATAGTTTTGATACTATCTATTTTTGAACATGATATTCCTGGGTCTAAATCAATACTGATAGCAGCATCATTTATCTCCATTGTGAATGGGTATGCATGTGGTTGTTTTTGCGTGGGGCCCATAGTTCTGGCGCCATATTGTGACAACGTTGTCAACTTTGTATGTGTAAATCTTTAAATTAGGGAATGGCGCTGTTATATATAAAATAGTGAATGTGTGTAATAGTACAGTGACATCTACATATAAATCCCACACAGACTAATCCTTCCTATTTAAGGATATAAAGTGACAGGTGCTGAAAAAATATATGTGCAGAAAGATATAAGCCAATATGCGTTGTTTAGTGAAAAGACAATCACTATAAAGTAGATGAATAAACCAGTATGCGAGTGAAAAAATAATCACTAAAAATAGGAAATTTGTTATATGAAAAAATAATACCAGGCATCCACATGTGTGTGTTTCATAAAAAGGAAAAAACAATCCACATAGCGTAACTCCGTCTAATTAGTTTATTAAAAGTCCAAAGTATATGCAAGGAATAGAAATGTTAAAAAGGAGAGGGAGCTCGCTGACTGGTTGTATGTCCGGAACCACAATATCTGGATATGGCGTATTGCGTATCAAGATAGTCCCACGCCATATCCGGATATTGTGGTTCTGGACATACAACCGGTGGAACGCAAGTGCCGATTCAGGATAGCGTTGCTTCCCCGTGTTGTTTGGAGAGTATGCGAGTCTGCGAGCTCCCTCTCCTTTTTTAAATTTCTATTCCTTGGATATACTTTGGACTTTTAATAAACTAATTAGACGGAGTTACGCTATGTGGATTGTCTTTTCCTTTTTATGAAACACACACATGTGGATGCCTGGTCGGGAACTTCACTGAAGCAGGAGATAGTGGAGTCTCCCCTCTCTTTTTTCCTGCCGGTGGATGAGCCTAGCTGCTGGGAACTGGAAGGACATCGCAACCTCGGGATTAACACTTTACGCTCGCACCCCTGCAGGGGTAGGGCGCTCTGGTGAGTGCAAACACATAAGGGGAATACTGTCACCAATGTCAGCACCTTTTACCCATGCCCTATTGTAAAGAGGATTTCTATACATTGGATGGAACACTTATCACCTTTATGGACACTTTACCTTATTTGATATACAATGCACAGTTTGGTTTTTATTGATTGATAAACTTTATTAATTCATTGAGTGACTGCTTTTTCACTCGCATACTGGTTTATATATCTTCTTGCACATATTTATTATATCGTTTAGCACCTGCCACTTTATATCCTTAATAGGAAGGACTAGTCTTTGTGGAATGCATATGTAGATGTCACTGCACCATTATTATTTTTTCATATAACAAATTTCCTATTTCTAGTGATCATTTTTTAACTCGCATACTGGTTTATTCATCTACTTTATATTGATTGTCTTTTCACTAAACAACGCATATTGGCTTATATCTTTCTGCACATATATTTTTTCAGCACCTGTCACTTTATATCCTTAAATAGGAAGGATTAGTCTGTGTGGGATTTATATGTAGATGTCACTGTACTATTAAACACATTCACTATTTTATATATAACAGCGCCATTCCCTAATTTAAAGATTTGCATTTTTTGGGTTTCACCTAGGTGTTTCCTGATTCATAGGGGTGCAGCAGTTTCTAAACATCCTAAGCGCGGATCCTTTGACATATACCACTTTGTATGTGTGTTTTTTTATTATAGGGTATGCTGGGATACAGTTCCACATTAAATGTCATTGTTTTACATTCAGTGGTTTTAGCGTACTATTGATATATTAATAAAGCTAATTTCATTTCTATAAACGGTATACTGTGGCTGATCCTTCTTATTGCTTTCTTGGGGCTTCTCTTTGCCCCACCTTCCAAATTTTTACCTGAGTTCCCAGCATAGCTAAAGAACTGACCACGGTGTGTTCTCCTGCTTAGTGTGGTCAATTTTTAATAGGAGCGCAGAGGGAATGGCAGGAACACCAGGGATTTCACATAAAAGAAGCAATACAGAGAGAACAGGATACTTTTTCATACAGCAGGCACATATCTGGAATATGAAACGTTGGGGTAACATAGTCTTGAATGAAGAACATGTAAGGATGGAGAGCTTTAGAAAGAGCCTCAGGTACGTAATCTTTATGATAACATTGGTATCGGTAACCTTTTGTACAAAGCATAGTGACTGCTTGTACTAAACAGTTGGCACTTTACCTATCATATATTTAGTGAATTATTATAAAACTCCAGGTCTAGGTTGTTTTGTTTCAGACACAATGACTTAATTAAGCTAGGCAAATGTCAAGACATGAGAAGAACAATCTATTGTGTACACTGACAAAACAATGATAAAAAAGTAGAATGACATTTCGAAACAAGGACATAGTAAGGGTTAACAGTGTATTTACCAAGGCTCCTTGGCACCTGCAGATTTCAATGAAGTAACCTTGTACATGTGGCAGGAAGTTCTGCATTTTGGAGGGAATCCAGTATCTGGATTAAAGATAATTTGTTTACCTTTTATATCAGCTGTCCTGCATACACTATATTACCAAAAGTATTGGAACTCCTGTCTTTACACGCACATGAACTTTAATGGCATCCCAGTCTTAGTCCTTTGCAGCTATAACAGCTTTAGCTCTTCTGGGAAGGCTGTCCACAAGGTTTAGGAGTGTGTCTATGGGAATGTTTGACCGTTCTTCCAGAAGCGCATTTGTGAGGTCAGGTACTGATGTGGCCAAGAAGGCCTGGCTCACAGTCTCTGCTCTAATTCATCCCAAAGGTGTTCTTTTGTTTTGAGGTCAGGACTCTGCCAGCCAGTCAAGTTCCTCTACCCCAAACTTGCTCATCCATGTCTTTATGGACATTGCTTTGTGCACTGGTGTTGCAGTTATATTGGAACAGGAAGGAGTCATCTACAAACTGCTCCCAAAAAGTTGGGAGCATGAAATTGTCCAAAATGTCTTGGTATGCTGACGCCTTAAAGTTCCACCCATTTCAAAGTCAGCAGCTAAAGAAAGTGTAGCTGCTGACTTTTAATAATCAGACACTTACCTGTCTCATGGTCCAGCGATGCGGGCACACAAAGCCCCGCTCCTCTCCCCCTCCTCTCCATGGTGCCAGCATTCTAACTGTGGGCACCCGGCTGTGGCTTCACAGCCGGGCACGCATTGTGCATGCGCGAGCCATGCTGCGCGATGTGAATGGCCGGGCAAACTTCTGTGACATGTCCCAGAAGATTGCAGGGAGGGAGGGGGGAGAGGTGATCTTCCTTCCGGTGCTGCAGTGCCAGGGGAGGAAGTGGGACCTGGGTGCCTGTAAAAACAGGGTACCTGCTCCCCCCAAAAAATGACATTCCAAATGTGGCATGTCAGGTGGTCACCAATACTTAAAGTGGAAGTTCCATTTTTGGGTGGAACTCCTCTAAAAGTTCTCTTCACTGGAACTAAGGAGCCAAGCCCAACCCCTGAAAAGCAACCCCACACCATAACCCCCCCTCCACCAAATGATTTGGAGCAGTGCACCAAGCAAGGTCCATAAAAACATGTGTAGCGATACCCCCGGGGGAGCCACTTAAAGCAGTTGTTAACTGAAAAAAAAAAGATCCTGTTCCTTTAAAGCATTTTATACAGCACAGTGCTGTATACCCTGTAACACCTGTAATACCTAGCTGATCCTGCCTGGCTATACCCCCCCCCTACGCTGACTCCGATATATCAGGGCTGCTGAGCCCTGACACCGTAGTCATCCATACGTGCCTCTGTCATCCGCAGCCTACTATCTGTCTCCTCTGTACTCTCTCCCCCTCCTCTCTCTGCCTGTCAGCTTGTGACAGTGCCTGCCCCCTCAACTCCTGCTGCTCAAATAACTTTCACATCTTCATACCATCCCCTTTGTGTTCTAATCCTGTGTGCCCTTGTGTGAGTAATTTATAAAAAAAAAAAAAAAAAAAGTCTACTATACCTCATTTCACAGCTCATCTCAGCGGTCACATGATCGGCTGGCTCTCTCTCTCCTCTCCCGAGTGAGGTCAGCGGGGAAATCTGGGCCTTGCCCGCTGCACGGGGAGAGAAGAAAGCCAGCCGATCATGTGATCGCTGAGAAGAGCCCTGAAATGAGGTATAGCAGGCTTTTTTTTTTTTATATAAATCACTCACACAGGGGCACACAGGATTAGAACACAGAGGGGATGGTATGAAGATGTGAAAGTGGCTTAACAAGCACTTTAAGTGTGTTTGTTGCGTACTCTTCCTCTCAATAACAGTCTCAGCCCCCCCTGGCACACCTGGCAATAGTGTATGTGCAAGGACCAATGAGAAACACACACGTATTGATAAAACACAGAAACTGTCTTTACTGCAATATTTCTGTGGAAAAGGGTAACAGACAATAACAATATATATATATATATATATATATATATATATATATATATATATACACACACATATAGTATGTCAAGTGAATCAACTGAACAGTAAAAAGTTCCTATGGGAAGTTTGTTGTGGAAATGAATGGTCTGGCGACTGGGTCTCTTTAAAATAGACTAAAGCTGGCCAAAGACTGATTTGATTTGTTCGAGTTACATCTATGGGCAGGCTGGTTGTACTGAAGTCGATCCATTGGAGGTTTTATTTTTCATGCGATCACTGCCAGCGGCTGTAGCTGCCGGCAGTGATCACTGTATCTTGAAACCGCCAGCTGTCAAAATACACAGACTGACTGTGTTGATGGGAGAATCCAGGATAATGCATGGTTGTCTTAAAGTAATTGTAAAGGCAGAAGTTTTTTTTGTCTTAATGCATTCTTTGCATTAAGATAAAAAGCCTTCTGTGTGCAGCAGCTCACCTCACCCCTAATACTTACCTGGGGTCCATCTAGATGCAGCGATGTTGCACGAGAGACTCTGCTGTCCAGGACTCCCCTCCTCATTGACTGAGACAGCAGCGTGGTGCCATTAGCTCCCGCTGCTGTCAATCAAAGTCAGTCAGCCAATGAGGAGAGAAAGGGGGCAGGCCACGGCTCTGTGTCTGAATTGACACAGGGAGCTGCGGCTCGGCTCGGGTGCCCCCATAGCAAGCTGCTTGCTGTGGGGGCACTCAACAGGAGGGAGAGGCTAGGCGCACCAAAGAGGGACCCGAGGAGAGGAGGATCTGGGCTGCTCTGTGAAAAACCAACTGCACAGAGCAGGTAAGTATAACATGTTTGCTATATTTAATTAAAAGAAACAAGATTTTAGTATCACTTTAAGATTGTGGCATGTTCTATCTTACCAACAAGTCAAGGTGCTGACTTCCCTTCCTAAATTTAAACAATTGTACTTGATGCACCTGTGGTACCACAAATCATGTTATTGAACACAGTGAAATAATATTCATACCGAGATCATTTGTTAATTAGGTCAATGAACATGTAAAAGTTCTCTGAAAGCACTTAGGACATGTAACTGTATAATATAGGCATGGTGGAATATAAACAACCAGCTTTCATGAAACGTAAAACCATTTATTAGAAGCACAAAGTCAAAAAAGGCAATAACACAATTGAATTGTGGAGGACTTCATACCATTTCCATTTAACAACATTGTCTGTATGTATCTCTCTGTGAGATCCTCTCCCGAGAGAAAACCCCTGGCTGTGGGAGCCTACTTGCCTATGGTTGGAGATATACCAGCGATAGTGGGGCTGGTAGAGAAGAATGTAGAAGCCAATGGTTGTGGGTCTGCTCTGAAGGGCAAGGAGGCTCTGGTGATACTGCTTGTGGCAACCAAGCTGGTCCGGTGCAGGGTGAAGAAGATAATCGGATTGTGGTCACTGGAGAGCTGGCTGAGGGGACGTTACACCTCACGCCAGAACCGACGTGCAGGAGAGGCCGGAACACGGAAACACCGATTGCAGCATGGCACCAGGAGATGACATCACAACCAGCGTCAGAGCGGAGGGCTGAGTAGGGGAGAGGAATGAATTCCTCACATCTGCCTGTAAAACGATCACCATGACAACACATTTCACTCGAACGAGCCTTGTCAAGTCACCTATCTCACAGTGAGATACATGCATACATTGTTGTTGAATGGAAATGGTATGAAGTCCTCCACAATTCAGCTGTGTTATTGCCTTTTTGGACCTTGTGCATCTAATAAATGGTTTTACATTTCATGAAAGCTGGTTGTTTATACTCCATTGTATACATTATACAGTTACATGTCCAAAGTGCTTTCAGAGAACTTTTACATGTTCATTGATGCTTCATCCACCCAAGGATTATTTTTTCTAGCAGCTATGGACAAGGGACTCCAAAAACCCTTGGATTTGACACACGCATTCTTATTAGCGCCCAATTTTTTTTTTTTATGGTGTGATTTTTGTTCATTAGGTCAGATGTTTTTTCATGCACTTATCCATAATACTTTCTCCTAGCCAGTAAATCAACCAATTAAGGAGTTATTTATCCTCGCATTCCTGAATCAATATTGATTTAATTCATATCTGTAAAGTTTATCTCTGGAATCAAATGTGGGGACAGCTTGAAAACTGACCATTGACAAAGTCTTTCAAATCCTATCTGGAGAGAAAAATGTCACATTTATAAACAATAAAAGAAGAACTGAAGCAAGCACTAAACTTGCCTGAGAGTAGAACTTCAAAGCAAATTCTGTGAAAATAAAATTCTATAAAAAAACACTTGCCGCGATTCAATAAAACATTTTCGACACTCTCCGGGCCATATCGGCAAATTAGAAAGTCCTGCACCTAATTCTTTGAGAGCCTTGAACAGTTCTGTTAACAGATACCACATGTGTGATAGATTCGGTTAGTTCTTATTTGAGCCACTTTCACCAATGTGTCGGTATGGCTGGAACAATTTCAAAAAGAATTACCGCCAGTTCGTAGATACAGAAACTGGAGGTAGTTAAAACCAACTTGGAAAACAATAGAAAAAAAGTGGCACATTGAGCTAGAGGATGAGGAGCCAGTGAAGGGGGAGTGGAGAAAACTCAGGGGGCTGTAATGAATCAAATAAATTAAGTCTTTGAGTTCAAAGAAGGACAGTCCTTGAAGAACCTATCCTGGGGCTACACCGCACCTGCCAGCTTGAAAGAGTAGAAGCTGCTCTGTAGAACATTGAAGGGAAAAAAAGCAGCGTCCACTAAGCGTAGTATGTGAGAACAACACATTTATTCTGAAGGTGAACAACTCACATGTAAAAGATCTTGAGCATTGCATATAAGTAACAATGTCCCTCTGTGTCCTTGGGTCAGTCCTGCTGTATCCTTGGGTCAGTCTCTGGCAAGCCGGCAAGGAGCTGCGGCCGTGCTGGTGGTTCCCGGCATTCCCCGGCTAGGTAGGCAGCTACATCTGACACGCCAGTGGCAGCTTGGACATGGAACTGGAAGTGAGCTCAGAGTGGGGCTGCAGTGTAGTAAAGAGCAGGGCATGTTTAAATTTGTTTGTCAGGAGCACAGCATGATTGGTTGCTACTATCCAATGAGGCTATGCAGCTGACAACATCCTAGAAACCAGCATCGATGTGTAGCTAATAGTGTCCCAGCAACTAACAACCCTATGTAGCTGACAGCGTGCTAACAACCAAGGCAATTGCGCAACCCAGGGGCTGAACATGCACTGATGATGGAGTACCCAGTATGGATACTGTGGCCTCAGTGCCACCCCACACATTCTTTCTTATGACAAATTGATGTACATATTCTGTAAGGTACATGAACCTGTTGCTAGTTACCACAGTTGTTAGACTAACTATTGAACGTTTTCTTATGAGTACCTATGACACTCATTAAGAAGACTGAGGACTGTTTATAATGTTCCCATGACTCCAAGGCCGGCCATAGACGAACCATGTATGGACAGGCGGAAGGCACCAAATTGATCGATCATTTAACTTGGGTACAAGCAGCCTGCTGGGTCTTACATGCGAATATCACTAGGGGCTTGTATAGCTGCTAGCAATAATCAATGTCCTTTCCTGGTGGGGACAACTTCCCTCCGGAGAATACAATGACTAGGCGTTAGGGGTTCCCCTGTCAACACTGTCTGCAGGGAAGAAATTTGAACTGTAGGGCCTGCTTAAGAGTCTTACATTGTTTTTTTACCCTCCTAACAGCCCCCCCTTAAGCTTTAAAGGCAGTGGACATGGTTTTACACATGCTGCACCCACGATTCAAGTGAATGGGGCTGTGCCGCAACCTACAAAGCACGTGGTTGCAGTACAATGCTGTTGGTTTTTAGTTAAAATAGGCAGTGAGATGTATTTGTGTGCAATTTTTCCAAATGATTAGCATTTCAAAAGCCAACCATTGTTCTCAGTGTGCTTTGTGTTGTACCCTTTTCAGAAGTAATCATGGGATTAGCTAATAGAAGGCCAACTATGGGAAAAAAGTTTACCAAAAAAATGGAGTAAAAGCCACACACCATATTCGGTTTACAACGTAATTATTCATGTGGAAAAATCCAATGATCACCCTATATGGCATCCTCAATCTTTGATGCATTTCACCCTACAAGGGTTTAATTGTAGAGGACTGCTGCTTTCTGTGAGGAAGCAGCAGTCTCTCTGCACTGGTCTAACACCCCCCCCCAAGTAAGTCACAACTTGGGTTCTCCAATTAGCAGGAAATGTGTTTTGCTGATTCTAGAACTGTGATTCAGCGAGGGTGTATTAGACCACTGCATAGTACAGATAACAGCAGTCTCTCTGCAGTATGCTGCTGGAAGGAAAATGTTGGGATTGGCACTGGGAAGCAGTTATACTATTTGCAACAGTAAGATATTTAAAGCGGAACTAAACCCCTTCTATCTTTTGCAGCAAAGGAAGCGGCCATCTTAGCCTCTGTTTGATCTTAAACTGCCACGATGAGGCACAACTGATCAGTAATGACATTTGATGGTTTGACAGTTTGGTTGAGAGCACAAGCAAATAGGACAGTTACATTCCCAGCATGTGCCAGAATGTAACTGTTTTTTGGAATTGTTAAATCGAGATTGGTTTAGTTTCACTTTAAGCTTTTCTGCTCAAAATTCAATGTACTGTATGTGCATGCTTTTTTTTTTTTAAACTTCAATTAGGTTTTAAAGCATAATCACACATCAAGAAACATTTCAGTAGATTATAAAATCTTTACGTTTTGTGAAATATGTGTATAAACAATGCTATATAATAAAGGGATCTAAACTGAATATAAGCCTTAGATTATATGTTTTTATAGTTATTCATTGTTAACCGCCAAAAATCGGCCTCACGCTGGGCACACAGTTTATAATTCTGACTCCATTTGTTTATATAAGATAATACAAGCCACACGTGAGAGATTAGGATATATTTCAATACATGGAAGATATGACCAAGATTAGACTTGGAATTATACTTAAACAAATGCGTGAGCTGAATTGAAAGTTGCATTTAATTCTTTGCTAAAACAAACCGGCAAACGTTGGTCTAGTTCAGAAAGATTGAATGATTAATTTGAGTAATAATAAAAAAAAAAAAAAAAAAAAAAAATTATATGTGATATACTATATACTTCACTTCTTGACAGCCTGTATCTTGAAACCACGTCGCTTTACCAGTTCTCGGATGCTGCAAGTATTCCACCCTTCCAGGTATAAACTGCTATAACACTATTCTGCAATAGCAACCAATCACTCCTGCATTGTCAGCCAGGATGGGACCCATGTCAGGGTATTATTGGATTGGTGAAATAGCAATTTTCTTTTGATTTACCGGCTCACTCATAGACTGTCACTACATTTCAATGAGCAAACTGTGGCAATGGATTTCATGTATACTGTACTAATTCATACAGCTCCCCGAAGATGCACACTTGTCTGCATCAATAGCATTAAAATCTGGGTGCACATCCAACTTGTTGCGGTTCAGCAGTAATATCAAAAAAGGATGTAGTTAATGGCACATCCAGCATACATTGCATGAAACCTCAGTTGCATTAATCATGGTACAAATAGGAAAGACCTAACAGACCTTTCATGCCTTTCACACTAAAAAGTCCTAAAGCTGGCCTTAGATGTATCGTTACTTCGCCCTGTGGCCACTAGGGGCGTGCGCGCCCACTGCTCGCCCCCGGAGCCGATGTGAGTACCCGCCGGGCTCCCGTGATCGCTCGTGACACATCGAGAACATAGGATCTGTGTGTGTAAACACACAGTTTCTGATTCTCTGAGGGGAGAAGAGACTGATTGTTCATATAAAGTATGAACAGCGATCTGTCATCTCCCCTAGACAGTCCCCTTCCCTCTTCAGTTAGAACACAGGGGGGAACACAGTTAACCCCTTGATCGCCCCCTAGTGTTAACCCCTTCCCTGCCAGTGACATTTTTTACAGTAATCAGTGCATTTTTATAGCACTGATCACTGTATAAATGCCAATGGTCCCAAAAATGTGTCAAAAGTGTCCGATGTGTCCGCCATATGGCAGTCCTGATAAAAATCGCAGATCGCCGCCATTACTAGTAAAAATAAATAAATAAATAAAAATGCTATAAATCTATCCCCTATTTTGTAGACGCAAACCAATCAATATATGCTTATTGCGATTTTTATTACTAAAAATATGTAGAAGACTACATATTGGCCTAAACTGAGAAAAAAATAGCTTTTTAAAAAAAAAAAAAAATGGGGATATTTATTATAGCAAAAAGTACAAAATGTGTTTTTTTTTCAAAATTGTCGCTCTTTTTTTGTTTATAGCAATAAAAATAAAAAACGCAGAGATGATCAAATACCACTAAAAGAAATCTCTATTTGTGGGGAAAAAGAGGACATCAATTTTGTTTGGGTGCAGCGCCGCGCGACTGCGCAATTGTCAGTTAAAGTGACGCATTGCCGAATTGCAAAAAATGGACTGGTCATTCAGCAGCCAAATCTTCCGGGGCTGAAGCGGTTAAGAAAAATTTTCCATCCCGCGCCTTCAAATTTTCCTGTCACTGCGGTAGAAAACAATTGGCTATTTGACCCCGCTAATCCAAATTTGACTCATCTTTGGCCAGCTTTAGTCATACAGTGATAGAGGCTGAAGGATAATTGTTACTCTATAATTAAACGTTCTTTAGTGTGAAATGTGTAAGTAGTACATCAGCATTTCTATCTGTACCATTTTTAATGCAATAAAAGGATTCCTGCAATTTACACACATCCTTTTTAGATATTATGACACCAGATTTCACTTCTAGATGACTCTAGGGGAAAACCAGGGACTGTTTGGAAGGGCAGTTCTTCAAAAACCCCAAAAATGTTTAGAAGTTGAAAACCTCCATCCAGGGCCCTCATTCACATGGGCCACACATACATGTAAGCCTGTGGAGGGCCGTGATTACCTGCATGGGGATGTACATCCAGAATGCATTCTGTGCCTCCCTTTGCGGGTAAACACGGCCCTCCATGGGCATATGGTTATGTATGCCCCGTGTGAATAAGGGCTAAGTCTGAACCAATTGGTAAACGGCTAAAAACACAACTGAACTATAAAAATGTGAACTGTGTTACCTTCCTAAAGGATCAGTAACACTTTTCAACCATTCTTTTGATCCAGGCCCCCCTACCAGAGAAAGTAGTTAGCTTGGAGACCTTCCTTTTCCCTACTGAAATGATGCACTACAGCTTGGTGTCCAGCCTTGCTGCTTGGATAATTAATGAGCTGCAACTAATGAAGTCATCTGTGTGCTATATTAAATATACATCTTTGTTTGTCTTTCATTGCACATGATTCTTTGCAAAGTGAATTTTCACCACAAATGCTAAGTCAAAAGGAAAATTCCCTTGCAAAATGAACATCCTATTTACCTTTAGAAAAACAAACTGCTGGTGATATTACATCATTAAGAAAGACCCAATGTTCTATGTGCCAAGGCTGACCTAATGATAACTCCTTGGCTCTGTGTCATTTAGCTGTAAAAAAGTGCAAACAATAAAGGGCATGTACTGGTCCAGAGTGTAATTCTTCTGACTATAAAATCCTAATCCCAACTGAAGGTAGCATGCCTTTACACTTAAAGTATAATGAAACCCCAAAACAACAATTTTAGGTATTGCAGTATTCTAGTCTTTAAACATGGTGGCTGCATGTTTCCCTTTATTTTCAGACTCTTTTTCTGTATTTTCACATGGTGATCCTGTCTGTAAAAAATTTCATATCCTAAATTGACAACGCCCATCCACTGTACTGTATCTGTGGAGAAGCAGTGTTAGGATTGTAAGCTCCCAGGATCAGGGCCCTCCCAGCCCTCTTGTATTGAATTGTAATGTTGTTGTACTGTCTCCCTTTATATTGTAAAGTGCTGCGCAAACTGTTGGCGCTATATAAATAATGTATAATAATGATAATTACTCTAGATCAGCACTATAAGCACCACTTCTAATCGTTTCCATAACATAGAGGGGAGAGATTATGTAGTAATCATAATGTAACTGATAACAGTCAGAACAGGCAGATTGTACAGGAAGTTATCAGCTGGCAAGATCTGAAACAGAATTAATAGGTTTTTTGCGCTTCCTAAGCAGATAGAACAAAACACTTTTAATGGTCTATTTAACAGATCAAAAGGGGCCAAATAAGAAAAGGTAAAGTGTTAGTAAAGGCAAACACTATTCTTAAAATTTGTCCCCCCCTCCCCTCTTCCTACCTAGCCTGCATAACCTGTAAAAAAAAAAAGAACTGTGTGCTTACTTTTTTTAATCAGGTCCAGTCATGTGATTCAGCAGCTCCGGTTCCCCTGTGCAAGGGAGCTATCAACAATGGCTATGAATTCCCAGAGATGTGACATCACCCATAGGCTCTCATGGCTCATCCATTGTCAGAGCTCCGCAAATACCGTGTGACCACCATTTTATTCCCTAGGGTTTCTGCTAATATATATATATATATATATATATATATATATATATATATATATAAAATGTTTGGGGGTTCTGAGTAATTTTCCAGCAATAAAAAGATGATTTTTACATGTAGGAAAGAAGTGTCAGAATTGGTCTAGGTGGCAAGGGGTTAATTACCATAAGTAATATACAAATAATTATTATATATTGTTTTTAAGGTAATTTACTATATTTTCAAAATCTGTACTCAAGCAGGTGGCTTAACGGACAAATACTGAAGTTTGAATTTATAACTTCCAACCAGTAATTTCACAGTAAATAAATAAATAATAAGTTATTATGCTATAACATATAGCATAATAATATATGATTTAGCTTGAATATAACAGTACCTTTTCAGCAAGCAGCAGATTCTCATGATCCCTCTTAACTGTGTGAGAAAAACATGGGATTGTGGGTAAATCTTATACACACACACGCATGTTTTTTCCTTCTAGTTAAGAGGACTGGGCTGGAAGGGAGCATTTGACTTTTAGACACATGCCCCTTCTGTGACACTGCAGTGAGAGGCGTGCCTCCACTGCAGCATTTTTATTGGACAGCTTGGGCCAATGGTACTTTACCATTGGTCCAAGACTCCAAGCTTTTCATTGAGCTCAGTGCCTCTGACAAGAAGTGAGGAGAGGCACTGTGAGCTCAACCTCTCAGTCTGCTGCAAACAGAGTGTGCCAGCTTGTATTTAAACTGGCCACTCTGTATGTAGCTTCTGATAGACTGCGCAAGGAGCCCCGTATCTCTGGAACCATAGGTCATAGGAGCCCCAAATATTTACCAGTGGTGGGGTAGGACTTAGGCCAAGCTACGACCATCGAAGCTCAATTTTTATTTTTATTTTTTAATGTTCATGGCAGGTGAGGCCCTGCCTCACCTGCCTCCCCTGACTGCACCTTCCTGAGCTATGTATATAAAAGAAAGTCAGAGAAATATTTGAAGCTCTTGTATGCATACTTCTTCCACTTCAGCGACTTGAAGTATTGGAACAATAGAATCAGTATAAACAAGCATTTTCATAAGTAGAGCTTAGCAATGGCAGCTTCTCTCAAAACAGACTTCCTTTAGGGCCCATTAACACCAGAAACTGTCTGTTTACTACATGTTTTTCATGCACAATGATGTGCATTTGACGCACGTTTTTATGTACATTTGCAAGCTTGCATTTCCTTTGAGGCCAGTTCGTTTTTTTTCTTCTTTAGGCTTTTATGTGCACTGCACTGTGTTGTGGTACATTTTTGTGCGTTTTAATGTGTTCGTGTGCATTTGCAGTGCAGAAAAAACGCAGCTTGCTGTACTTTTTTCGCTGTGAAATAGTGTGACTTATGCCTATGGGATAACCAGGATTTTGGACTTTCTATGCACTTGGAGTGCAGTCAAAAAGGCATCCCACTGCGTCTGGTGTGAATAGGCCCTTAGGCCTTTTTCACACAGGCTAGCCGATCAGGTCTGCCTGTCAGTTTTTCAGGCAGACCTGATTAAATGGTCCATGTATTCCTGCGGACCGGCAGGTGTAAACAGACTTGTTTCCATTTACACCCACCTACCTCTAATCCAATCTGGTCCGCTAAAAAAAACGGAAGGGGATCTGTTACCCCCCATCTAGGTTGATCGGATTGGAGGGCAGTTGGGTGTTCATTTAAACCCAATCGCCCGTAGAGCTGAGCGGGCTGTGTCTGTGTCTGCTCTGCATAAAGGGAGCAGACACGGATCTGTCATTGCCATGCTCTGCTCAGCAGGGAAATCATGCGGATAGATCCCCCGCTGGGCAAAGCAGATTCTGCCCCATGTGAAAGGGGCCTTAACCTCCCTGGCGGTATGATTATTTCAGATTTTAGGTGCTGAAAGCGGTACCATTATTTTGCACAGAAATTTGGTGTTTTATATTGTAGGCCTGTAATTCTTAGGAATAGTTCACTTAAATCTGTCCAAACAAGAGTCTAGTAGACATCCCGGGTATGATAAAGTTTGAAAAACAAAATAAAAAATTATAATATAATAAATAACTATAAATAATTATAACAAATAATAATATAATAATAATAAAAATTATTCAATAATGTAATCAAATCAAAAACACTGAAATTTGCTCAGTTGCAGAATTGTCGCTTTCGTTACTTTTAGTGCTTGATGACGGATCTCCCCACAAATCACTATCGCTCAATTCTGCGAGTGATTCTATTTTATTATCGCTGTTTTCTAGCTGGTCTAAAGCCACTTTTGATGTAAAGAGACAGTTTTGGTTGCTATGGACAATCTCCAGTTTCCAGGCAGAAAGAACAGTTTTTATATATATAAAACTGCATGCAGGACACTGGGCAGACCACTAGGGACAAAGGGGATGTGTCATTATTTGATACAGTACTGTAATCTGTAAGATTACAGTATACTGTATCTGTACTGTGTGTTTCACTTTTTGAATTTGCCGCCGAACTCCATCCCCGTGCGTTGCAACGCTCGCAGGGAACGGAGCTCGGCACTGTGAATCGAGCGAGACACGGCGGCTCACCGATCACAGCGGGGAGACATCGCAGGATCCAGGAGACAAGGTAAGTAAACTCTTCCTGGATCCTGCGATGCGATCCCGAGTCTGGCTCGGGGTTACCGCTTTTGGTATGAAAAATCCACCCCGAGCCAGACTCGGGAATACCGCCAGGGGGGTTAAGCCTTATTGGAACATTATTCAGAAATAAAGTTTAGTGCACATGGCTCTCATATCACATTGTCAGATACAGACATCCCAACGTGCAAAAACTAATTTCAGGGAGGTGACAAACTCATTTCAGGGAGGTGGCGCTTCGTAGTAGTAGCAGTAGTTTTTTTTATTTTTAATAATTGATTTTTTTTACAGTTTTATTTGTTTTTAATTTTTTTTCACAATGCTTTTTGGGGGGAGGGGGTTGGGGCAATGGACAGTGTTGGTAGGGCAGGGGAGAATGGTGTCAGTAGTTTTTATTTTATGTTTTTACACTCTTTTTCTTTTTTTACAATA
Source organism: Aquarana catesbeiana (assembly GCF_042186555.1). NCBI lineage: Eukaryota > Metazoa > Chordata > Amphibia > Anura > Ranidae > Aquarana > Aquarana catesbeiana. The sequence goes on from NC_133328.1 coordinate 97,528,424, forward strand.
ATTTTTTTAATATATTTTTTGGGGGCTTTGGTGAAATATCAGGGGTCTAAGCAGACCCCTGACATCTCCCCTTTGAGACAGACAAAGGGACTGAGGACACATTCCCCAGTCCCTTTCTCAGCACTAAAGATGAATGAACAGGAGACAGAGGCTCCTGTTCATTCATAAACTGAGCAGAGTAAAAACAGTTTACTCTGCTCAGTTATCACAGGACATAGGAGCGATCTCGCTCACTGTGTCCCATTCCTGACATTTCCTCCCCCTGCAACTGGCGGGAGAGGAGAGGAAGAGAGCCGGCTGCAGGGGACGAGGGGGGGCGGAGGAGGACAGGTGGAGTGGAGGAGAACAGGGGGAGCTGGAGAAGGACACAGAGGGGGCCGGGGGAAGAGCACACAGAACAGCTGGAAATGATCGCTGCGGCGGGAGGGACAGCTGTGAACACCGATCTCCCTGTATAGCTTTTTAGCTTACAGCCGCAGGAGGAAGAGAAGGAGAAGCAGCTGTCAGCTAAAAATCTATACAGAGGAGATCGGTGTTCACAGCTGTTCCCCACCGATCATTTCTGGGAGAGCGCTTGCGGGTGTGCAGGAGCCGTCGCAGAAATGCGGGAGACTCCCACACCTCGCGGGAGACTTGGGATGTCTGCAGATATATAATGGATGGATCATTGCAAGTTATAGTTGGAGGAATGACAGTACATCCCCAATGAATTTAATTCCCTTGGGGACCAGTGACACTAATACAGTGATCAGTGCAAAAAAATGCACTGTCACTGTACTAATGACACTGGCAGGGAAGAGGTTAACATCAGAGGTGATCAAAGGGTTAAGTGTGCTCCTAGGGAGTGATTTCTAACTGTGTGGGGGGTGGCTTAACTGGAGAAAAACGGAGATCGCAGAAACACAAGATCTCCATTTTTCTCTCTGACAGAACGGCGGTCTGCCTTGCTTGCTCCTGGCAACGATCGGTGGGTCCCGGCAGACATTGCATCCGCCGGTCCCACTGATTGGCGGAGCGTGCGCACCCTAGACCCGGAAGAAGAGGCAACGTACAGGTACGTTGTTTTGTGCAACTCGACAGTAAATGTGAGGTGGGCGATCCGAAAGTGGTTAATTTAACAAGCTGAAGTTAAGACCTGATTGGCTACCATGCACAGGTGCACCAGATTTTGCACTCTCCAGTTTTAGTAAATCAACCCCATAGACTTCATTTTGCAAGGGAATTTTCACCAGAGCTTAGCAAATGAGGTGAAGCTCCACTGATTTCCACTATCCAATCAAGTGCAAGAAAACATGCTGTTTATTTTCCTTGCGTGTGATTGGGTAATCTTTGCAATGTGAAATTTCACCAAATTCACTAAGCTCTGGGACAAATTCCCTTGCAAAGTGAACAACCTATTTGCCTTTACTAAATCAACCCCAATGCCTGTTAATTGTGAGATGACGGGAAAAGTCCTGCAAGCACCAAGATGGCTGCTAGTAGTATGCCAAGCTGCATCTCTGATAACACTTATACTCTTAAACTCTCACACTGAATTTTTTTGTCAATGAAGTTCACAAAACATAATTTTTAAAAGTTATGCTTCTCAAACAAAACATCTGTAAATTTCTCCTTGTTACTTCAGCAGTACAAAGCAATAGCAATGTACTTCATTATATTTACTACCAAAGTGATAGTAATTCGTAGGGAAGAGATTCAATTATGGCAGTAAAAAAAAAAAAAATCAAAGCAAAGATGTTGCCCGTAGCAACCAATCGTCTGCCAACTGCTTTTTCTAGTTTTTTCTAGTGCAGGATATAGAAAAAAAGAAGCAATGGAAAGTTCAAAAATGGCAAACTAGAGTTACAATTATATAAAGAGATGAATGAAAAGCTAATGAAAACAGCTGGAAGTGCAAGTCACAAGCTTATCATACTAGTCTGACAGGATCTGCAGGCTGTTTTCAGTTGTACTTTTGTACTGTTGCCTAATATTTTGGGGCATACAGACATTCTGAAGTTCAGTAGCTGAAAACTATTCTGCTATTAGTTATAATTCAAGCTTATGCTATTTGGTGCAGTCCAAAAAATCTGACATATAGTAAGCCACATTGTAGCTGTACCGAATGGCAAACACCAACAATTCAGGCATTTTTAGTTGGCATATTAAACCTTAGTTTGCAAGTTAAAGTTTAGCCAACACCGCTCATTCACTGTTTGTTGGCACATTGAAGTAGGACTTAATCTGGGTTAAATCCAAAAGTACCAATATCCTACTTCTATTAGTCCAGAGCTATCACACACACACCGGCTACTGCATACATAGGCATGTTTCTAAAATGTAAAGGCTGTAAAACTAGCATTTTTTGTTTAGATATTTTTTTTCCACAATAAATGTTAATTTTCTAATGGTTTTTACACTAGATAATTGTATATTGATTGGTGATGTGATATAATCACCTGTAAATTGCGCTTTTTTATTATTATTTTGTATCATGGACAGACATTGCATTGTTTAATAAATGCCATATACAGACAGCAATACAAATGTGATCCATGTGAATGAAAAATAATTGTAGAACTGTTCAGCCTTTTGCAGTCCAAAAAAATGCTTGCGGTCCTTTGGCACTTTTTGCGCGGGGCCCCTGCAGATACTAATCTGTGTTGCTCCGTTGCTCTGTTATAGCAAAGATTTCTAGCAGTCTCATATAATACGTCTCCAGTCTATAACTGTCTTCTGAATCATGTCCCCAGTCTTCAACAACTCCCAAGACCTCCTGCTCTCAAACTCCCTTGTCACCTCATCCCATGCTCGCCTTCAGGACTTCTCCAGAGCCTCTCCCATCCTCTGGAATGCTCTACCCCAATCCGTCCGATTTTCTCCTACTTTATCCACTTTCGGACGATCCCTGAAAACTCTCTCCAGAGGCCTATCTGGCCCCCACCTAACAACTGTACATTTATCTTCTCAATCAGCACATCACCCATAGTTATTACCTCTTGTATCTCTTGACCTTCCCTCTTAGATTGTAAGCTCTAAGGAGCAGGGCCCTCTGATTCCTACTGTATTAAAGTGTATTGTATTTGTAATGTCTACCCTCAAGTTGTAAAGCACTATGTAAACTGTTGGCGCTATATAAATCCTGTATAATAATAATAATAATAACTCCTAAAGAGTGTTCTCAGTCTCTGAAAGTCTCCTGCAGCATATCCAAAGTCTATGACCATCACTGTTAGTGGTCTCTGACCACCTCCGGTATTATGACCATTGTCTCTGAAAATCTCTTGTATCATGTTCATAATCTTTGACTATATCCTGTTGTGCGTCTGCTGTTTCTGACACGGAATTCTATGTGCAGCCCTTTGGTGATGTCAGGGGCCACACTTGAGGCCCCCCATATCAGGATAGTTGACCACCACTGATCTAGATTAACTTTCAATTATTGACGCTATACAGAATAAAAGGTACAAGTGAATGGGTAGGTGTGTAGATCCTTAACAGCTGCTGGTTTTCTGTCTTGCTTAAAACCTAAAATCATCAGCAAAATAAACTTCTATGAACTTCAAAATAAAAAGTTTGAAGTTGAGATTATACCCCTTTTATTGGCAAACTTAACTTATTAGAAATGCAAGTTTTTTTAATGCAATTTCCCTCCTTCAGGCTTTATAAACAACAAACTTTCTGCGTTAATTGTTGGCTAACACAATACAATACTTTGGTACTGAACTTCAAAAAGAGAAAGCTTTTCATGCTACGTACCTGCTTTGAACACAATTATGTGCGTCTGTAACTTTTGCTTTTGTTTTATGCCGTAGTATTGTTCTTCAAGGCGACTGATATCCATTTTGCTTAGCTTCCTGTTGCTGTCAGCAGGATCCTTGTAAGTGTGAGTCACAGATAAAATCTCGCTCATATATTTATACGCCTTTAGCATTTGTTCCCACAGAGGGAACTGCTGCATGCAGCCGCAGCACCCAGACATCTCTGTCTATGTCTTTTATTAAAGCACAGTTAAGTTCAAACTCAGCCACCAATTAAGTTTTGAAAGCTGAACTGCAGTCTATAGCTACTGCCAGAACACTGGGGACACACCGGCTCTGCTATCCCAGTAACTAGTAATTTGCTGCAAATATTTCAGGTTGGCTTGGTTGTCTTAGTTCAAAGTAAATGATAAGTCCAGCGCACACAGATTATTGACTCAAGGTAGAACAGAAATTGTAGCCAAGGGAAAGTAATGGGATTTACAGCAGCCAATAGGGAGGAACCCTTTACTACATCTACATAAAGGAGAATATCTTGGAACATATATATTTCTCCAAATAAAGTGTGCTTTTATAAAATGTCCTTGGGCCTGGTGGTTTTGCCATCTGTAAAGTAAAAGGAAATGAAAAACAAGTGTCACAATTACCCAAATAGACATTTACCATAAGCACAAATCAGAATTTTTTAAAGGAACACTCCACCCAGGACAAATTGTGCCTTTAATGGTACATTAGTCTCAATGATGGACATCCTTTTCATAGAAATGGATGAGGAATCTACTGCCCATACATGTCCATTTTTGTGAGAAGCTGTGTGGTTTCCAGCTGGAAGCACAGTGAATATCTACAAGGTGCAGGGACAGGTAGGAGTAGGGTTGGCAAAAATGTAGTTATCCTTTGAAGTGACTCTGCTAAAAAGATAGAAAAATGTGTTTTGTTTTGGATTAATTAGTTATGTTAAAGGGATTGGAAAGACAGAAGGTTTTTTTTTATCTTAATACATTAAGATTAAAAAAAAACTTTCTGTGTGCAGCAGCCCCCCTCGGCCCCGCTAATACTTACCTGAGCCCGTCTTTATCCAGCGATGTTGCAGGAGTTACTAAGCTGCCCAGGACTCCCCATCTCATTGGCTGAGACAGGCTCCCACTGTCAATAAAAATAATTTAGCCAATCAGGAGAGAGAGAGGGGTGGGGCCAGGTCACGGCTCCATGTCTGAATGGACACAGGGAGCTGTGACTCGGCTCAGGTGCCCCCATAGCAAGCTGCTTGCTGTGGGGGGCACTCAACTGGAGGGAGGGGCCAGAAGCTCCAGCCAGGGACCCGAGAAGAGGAGAATCCAGGCTGCTCTGTGCAAAACAAACTGCATAGAGCAGGTAAGTATAACATGTTTGTTATTTAAAAAACAAAACAAAAAACAAGACTTTACAATGTCTTTAGGCCTCTTTCACACGGGGCAGATCAGTCATGATCCGCCCCGTGAACACACGCTGGCTCAGCGGGGATCGCTCCGCCGATCCCCGCTGAGCAGGAAGATGACAGGTGCATCGCTGCACGCTGTGCAGCGACGGACCTGTCAGAGCGCCGCTCTCCCCTATGGGGGGATCGGATGATGACGGTCCGTAGTGTCCGTCGTCATCCGATCCGATCCGAAAACGGAGGGAAAAGTAGGTTTTTCCTCCGTTACACTCTTCGGATCGGAGCGGGGTCGGATGTCAGCGGACATGTCACCGCTGACATCCGACGCTCCATAGGGATGACTGTATGTCCGTTTTTCATCCGAAAACGGATGGATGAAAAACGGACATACGGATCATCCGTGTGAAAGAGGCCTTAATCATTTTGTTTCATCATAATTATTATGTTAGAATGATTTGTTTTCCAAATATGTTTCATACATTTGGAATTCATTTTGTATATTCGCATTTGTTTCATATATTCAGATTTGTTTTTTATATTAATTGCTCCCAATCAATTCATATTTCAGAAATTATTTCAGGAGAGTAGCCATGTTCATTTTAATGTGTTTATTCGTTTTTTTGAGAAATTACTTATGCACTCTTTTTGGGTGGGATGGAGGTGGATTCATCAGAATCTCCAAATCATAACATAACAAATTAAACTAAATTAATTTCAGGTTCATTTGTTATGTTATGATCAGAGATTCTGATGAATCCACCTCCATCCAACCTAAACACAATAAGTAGGAATCATCATCTTATTTGCCTTTTATACCTTACTGTATTTATTGCAACAGCTTCCAATGTCATATGTATTGCATTTTTTATAATAATGAAAAATGTTAATGCAAAATTAAAATGAAATGGATCCAAATCAATTCGGTTCATTTGTTATGTCGTTACGATTTTCGGATGCTTCAAACATTAAAAAAAAGTCTGAATGAAACGAACGAATACAATTAAATGTTGTTGTTTCATTATAACTTATTTTGGATTTATTGAAATTTGTTAGTATTGTGATTCAAAGATTCGGATACATCTGAATCCCCGAATAATGAAAATTTAGTCCAAATTTTGATTCGTAATGAAACAAATCGCACATGTCTTACCTGCACTGATGAAATTAAATCTCCATCTGATGTCTCGTCAAGAAACAACACTTTCTGGAGCCTTGGATTGCTGATTCCTCAATTTTCCCAGTGGTTCCCCTGACTGGCTTCTACATTTACTACTGTGTCCTGTAGTGGCTTACAGGTTGGCAGGAGGAACAGCTAAGTGTGGTGAGGGACCAGCAATCTGTCAATCAGGGAAGTGTCGGTTTCTGAAGAGACATCAGTTGGAAACTTTTCATCATTAGAGCAGAAACTTTTGCCAAGAGACATACTATGGCTGCTAATACTGACTTTTAATAATGCTAAATGCCTGGAAGTGAGACCTAATTTTAGTGCTTTCTTTCTCACTGACCTTGAAGATGCATGCAGCCTCTGAAGTCAGAGCAAAATCCAAAATATTTATTTGTATATGTTCTCAAAAAATATTAGCTACTGGATCAGCATGACAGCTAGAGAGCTAGAATTTCAGAATCAGAACTCTGCAAAGGCAACTCCTCTTAGTCCTTTTAATTTAAGCCTCATAAATCCCCAAACCGAACATAAGCAAGCAATTTCCAGTAGTTATATCCAGCAGTGCATAGATATGACAACTGATGAAATCATATTTTTCATAAAGCCTAGTTGAGCCCATAATTCACATAGGTAAGCTACTGTACATGAATGTTACAAATATGTTTCATACATTAAATGTCACAGAGAGATTAATTATAATGCAGCTGTAATTATGAAGGATCATATAAGGTAACACAGGGGTGGACTCTTTGTTGAAGAGCAGGCACAGCTCCACTACATCCCACAAGTCAGTGGCAGTGGTACTTTTCAGTATGAAGGCCCATGGCTCACTGGCATACGCCTACTGTGCCCAATGGTAAAACCAGCCCTGTGTAGACTGTTACTCTTAAAACAACAGAGCACTTGATAGTTTCTCATGGCAGAAAAACATTCTATAGATCTTTTAAACCTTTTCTTCAGTGAAAGGAAAGGGACTGGTGTCCATGGTCACACTTACTCACCAGCCCCATAATATGATCATGATAATCCAGCAACTGGGCCTGTAGGGGAGATGGCTTTCCCTTACCCGACAAAGTTAAACTGCAATGCCAACTGCACAATATTTCGGCAGGGCTCAAGGCAAAAGACACTACACTACTTATTCCTTTAAAAGGCAGCCATGTAGCTCATGACTCACCCTTAGCCACTCACTATGGCTTTATATTTAATTACCAAGTGTTCTTGTTCTTGGGATGGGTCTCAATAACATTTCTTTGGAAACAAAATACATAAGAAAGAAATACACAAAGAAGAAGAGGGAGATAACTGGACTTTGGTTCCTCGGGACTGGACTTCTGGTATTATGACACTTAATGGTCTTGCATTTTAATTTTACCAATTGTTTTGTAATAAAATTAGTATAATTTCTGTCCTTTCAGATGCCAGAAAAGTTTGACATAATTTTTGGAAATATGGGTTTATGACTGGACTTTCAGTCAATAAGTTGTAAATAAATTGTATGAATTTTTAAGTTCTCTCCTAAGTAATCTCTTTATGGGTACATTAACCACCTCAATACTGCACCATAACCGAAAGACGGCTATGGGGCATCTCTGTCGTTCTGGGAGGGTGTCCATGGACATCCTCCAGAACAAGCCTCCCGTTCGCCCCCTGGGGTGTGCATTGGGCGAGCTCTGTGTTTGCTGAGTCCTTAGGACCCAGCTGATCACAGATCAAGGTAAAGGGCCAATCACAGTGGCCCTTGACAATGTGGTCAGCTGTGTCCAATCATAGCTGATCACATGTAAAACAAACTTGCCGGTTATTGGCATTCTTTTTCCCACGCATAGTCACAGCGCGAGGAAAGGAGAGCCGGTAACCGGCAAGTCTGACAGGGCACATTTACACTCATTATCAGTGCCGCCTCTCTAGTTCCCTTGTTGCCGCCTCCCATGCTCGCCTCCAGGACTTCTCCCAAGCCTCTCCCATTCAATGGAACTCCCTGCCTCGTCAGTGCCCATCAGTGCAAAGTATAAATGCCCATCAGTACCGTCGCATCAGTGCCAATCAGTGCAGGCTCATCAGTTCAGCCTCACCAGTGCCAATTAGTGCAGCCTCATCAGCGCCCATAAGTGTAGCTTCATCACTGCAGCCTCATCAGTGCAGTCTCGTCAGTGCACATCAGTGAAGAAAAATTACTTATTTGCAAAATTTCATAAGCGAAACTATGAAAAACGTTTTTTTTTTCATTTTTGGTCTTTTTTTCGTTTGTTTAGCAAAAAAATGAAATCCAGTGGTAATTAAATACCACCAAAAGTTCCTTCTCAAAGGAACAAAGAGAGCATATTTTGTGATTTGTACACTGCTCCTCAATTGTAAGGACGTTCCAGGAGTTGGGGTTTAAGGTCCTGACCCGATGGTATAGAGTGGCCGCGCTCTTACATAAGATTTACCCTTCGGTTCCCACTTGTTGGTCTTGTCAACAGCCTGATGGTTCACTATTACACTTATTTTGGACATGCCCCCTTATCCGCCCCTTCTGGAACACTATCCGGAAATAGTTTTTTAGACTGACAGACATTTCACTAGCATATGATCCGACGCAGTGCTTGCTTCACCTCACTACGATTTTGAGGAGTAGATATAAGAAGTCCCTGTTGATTCATCTTCTTAATGCCACTAAAATATGTATAAGACAAAAATGGAAATGCTCGGAACCCCCATCAGTTGGTCAGTGGATAGCTATGGTGAATGAAATTAACCCGATGGAACCATTAACAGCTGCATTAAAACAAAAAGAGGAACAAGTCAACAAAACCTGGTTTTACTGGCACAATTTCTGGTACTCGCAAGACTACAACACCTTTGTGGCCTCCTCGGTTGAGCAACTGTGATTGTGCATGTGTTCTTAACCATTTTCTTCAACAATCCCCCCCCCCTTTTTTTCCCCCTTCCTCCTAAGTCTTCCTGTTCAATTCCTGTCTTCCCCTATTGAGCTTGCTTAGTCTCTTTTCCTTCTTGCTCTTGCCTTCTTGTCTTCTAACTTCTGTGATGTAATGCCTTCATATTTCTATTGGAAAATTTGTCCGTGAACACCAGCCCTTGGGCAATTTTAATGTTTTACACTGTTGGATTCTAATTCAGGCTAATGTAGTTTCTTTATTCTTTATCATCCTATTCACTATGTGCCTAGCATACGGTTCAACTCATTATTGGTTTGTGTAACAGTCTATGCTTATTGTACCATATATCAATGCTGGATTTGTATTGTCCTTGCTGGTGCATACAATATAACTTTAAATTAAAAAAAAAAGATAATACCACCAATAGAAAGCTTTATCTGTCTCAAAAAATGATAGAAATGTCATATGGGTACAGTGTTGCACGACCGCGCAATTGTCATTCAAAGTGTGACAGCTCTGAAAGCTGAAAATTGGCAAGGGCAGGAAAGGAGTGAAAGTGCCCAGTATTTAAGTGGTGAAAAGTCCAGTCACATCCCTCCTTTTTTTTTTTTTTTACACGTTATATACATTTTGGAAGTGGTACCTAGCTTAATATCAGCCTCTATGCTAATTTGGAGCAAAATACACACATACTTACTAGGCATTTTTTTAATGAGCATCCTCGCTGAATACAGTAACAGTATCGTGTGCCCTTTCCCCTGATTATAAGATACTCTTAAGACCCCTTGCAAGTAACGACGCTTTGTTTGTACAAGCGATTTGCCTGTTGCACAACTGCAGGCAATATAACTGGAGTGTTCTAATAAAGTACTATACTTAATTCCATTCAACACCTAGTTTCAAAAACACTAGCGTGTAACCCAGTTATCAAGCTAAGGCACTTTTACCGTTCCTCAAGTTTAATTGCCACTTCAGGGATCACGTGGAGAAAAGAGGTATTGTGCAAACACACTGAAACTCTAATTTAAAAAAAAACATTTAGAAAGTAATGTCATCTTGAGATTCCTGCTATTACAATATAGCTTTAGTTTATACACTTTTTAATAGCAATAGGTTCACCCAAAGGGCTTGTTCTAATAGTCTTTAATAGCAGGTGTTTGGTAAGCAATTACAAAAAAACTTCCCAAAGGCTCTGCTTAATGTAATATATATAAGTGAATGTGTTATGCCGCGTACACACGAGCGGAATTTCCGACAGAGTCAGATGGGAGTTTTCACTGTATATTCCGACCGTGTGTATGCCCCATCGGACTTTTTCCGTTGAAAATTCAGACGGACTTAGATAGAGAACATGTTCTATATATTTCTGACGGAACAAATTACTATCGGAAAAACCGCTCGTCTGTATGCTGTTCCAACGCACCAAAAACGAGGCATGCTCTGAAGCAAGTACGAGCTATTGGCTACTGGCTATCGAACTTCTGTTTTCTAGTCCCGTCATACGTGTTGTACGTCACCTCCTTCTGGACGGTCGGAATTTGGTGTGATCGTGTGTATGCAAGACAGCTTGAGCGGAATTCCGTCGGAACTCCGTCAGAAAAACCTTCAGTTTATTCCAACGGCAAAACCGGTCATGTGTACAGGGCATTAGGTGGAGTTTGAGACAAGCGTTTGCTTCACGTGCTGTGATTGGATTTGGAGACTGCAGGTAATGTTCAGCAGGTGCTGATGGCACTGTGCCATCAGTTGCCGCCACTGTGCCATCAATCGCAGCCACTGTGCCCATCAATTGCCGCCACTGTGCCATCAAACGCAGCCACTGTGCCATCAAACACAGCCACTTTGTCCATCAATTGCCGCCACTGTGCCCAACTGCCCATCAAACGCAGCCACTGTGTCCATCAATTGCTGCCACTGTGCCCATCAATTGCCTCCACTGTGCCCATTAAACGCAACCACTGTGCCCATCAATTGCTGCCATTGTGCCATCAAACGCAGCCACTGTGCCATCAAATGCAGCCACTGTGACTTTCTCTGTGGTCAGCTTACGTGCCTCCGTCATCCGCAGCTCTCCTCTATCCTCTCTCCCCGTCCCTTCCCTGCCTGTCAGCTCGTACCAGCGCTGCCCTTCTCCCCTCCCCGCTGCTATAAAACTATGTTATATTTATACCATCTCCTCTGTTAGATAACAAAGTGTCCTAGTGTCTGTGCTTTATATAAAAAAAAAGCACAGACACTAGGACACATGTTCTTATCTAACAGAGGGGATGGTATTAACGAAACATGGTGGCTTAACAACCACTTTAAGCTAATGAACTTACTGTTAGAAAGAAGAAATGCTAATCACTAAGTTACTGTGCTGTCCAGTAAAAAATAATTACTTCAACATGGTGCAGTGTGACTTTTAAAAAGGTGCAGGTCAGTGGCATAACTAGAAACTTCAGGGCCCCGGTGCAAGAAACCAGGAAGGGCCCCCCTGACCGCCAGGGCCCTTTCCATTAATCCCGGGCCCTTTCCTCTGGTCTGGATTCGAGTGCCATAGACTGCAATGTTAATTCACTAAAATCACAAGGAAATCGCGAGGAAGTTGCAAGACTTTTGGGGTCACAGCAGTGTGAACTGAGCCTTACAGCCCCACAGCCGTCTTGCCCCCCCCCCCCCACAGTGGCGGAACACCAGGGCCCAGTAGCGACGTTTACGTCTCTAGTAGTTCTGCTGTTGGTGCAGGTACATACATGTTTGACACATTTTTGGCGCATTTTGGCAGGGTTTTGTGCTTAACAATCAAAAAAAAATGTGCGAAGCATGAAAACACATCAATACCCTTGTAAAAACATGCTACAAGAATTAAGTGAAAAACACTAGATTTTGCAGCAGCAGTGTATATTTATTATATTGACAAATGAAAACAGCTTCTTGTATTAAATGAACATTCTGCTAGTTTATAAGTCAGGGATTCTGCCTGCAGGCTACTAGACCAGAGATACTGGCTTCTTTATTCTGTAATAATGTATCCTCCCTTTAATTACATGATTGTATTTAAGTATTAAGTTCTTGATGTCCTGAGAGGGCTCGTTCAGCCTACCCATGTAATTCATTGTTAGCTAGAATTATGGTATATAAAGTGACATGAAACTCTGGTTTTAGACCCGGTTCACACTAAGAAACGCATGTGAATTGCACAGGAACTGCATTCCTGTGCAATTCACATGAGATTTAGTGCGGTGCAATTTGAGCCCATTCATTTTGAATGTGCTCAAATAGCGCCAAAGACATGCATGCAGCAAATTTGGAACCGCACTGCAACCAGATCACATGGTCATTTTGTCCTGCATTCACGTTTTTGCCTGCATTTCGATGCTTTTGATGCGTTTCTGATGCGTTTCTTCAGTTGTGGACAGTTGAGGACATGTGCATTCCTCTGTGTTTTTGATGCATTAGGGCTCATTCCTACCAGATGTGTTACCAGTGCGTTTTTTTCTGCATCAAAAACGCATGGACAATGTTTAACATGGATTCCAATGGCCCTAATTCACACCAGTGCAGTGTGTTCCAGTGCAGTCAACAAGTAGAACTGTATTTCTGTGTGGAACATGGCAAAAAGCATCAAAAATGCACTGGAATGCACGAACACATCAAAAATGCACTGGAATGCACGTCCTTAATTAAGATGAAGAAAAAAAGGGGAGAAAAACACACTAGAAAGCATTAAAAACACATAAAAAATGGACTTGAATGCATCAAAAATGTGCATGTAGAAACACATTTGTAACGCAGAAATTGTGGTGTGAACTGGCCCTAAAAATAATAATAAAAAAAAAGTATTTGAGTATGTATTCTTGACTCTTGACTTTTTTTATTGGGTGCTGTGACCCGACTTTCTGTTAGAGGGTGGCTACGTTCATTCTCCATGGTCCCACTGTATGTAGGAAAATAGTCACCTTCTCTGGCTTGCACCTGAAATGGAATAGGGACTATGGTCTATGGGATTTGTAGTATGTATAGAGTATTGCATACTACTGCAACTAACATGCACAATCCAAACATATGAAAGTGAGGGGGAAAAGGAGAGGTTTGGTAGCTTGCAAAGGTAGTTACAAGGAGGCAGAAAAACACAGTAATGCCCCATACACACGAGCGGAAATTCCGCCAACAAAAGTCCGATGAGAGCTTTTGGTCGGAAAATGCGACCGTGTGTATGCTCCATCGGACTTTTGCTGGTGCAATTCCAGCCAGCAAAAGATTAAGAGTAGGTTCTCTATTTTTCGTTCGGAAAAAGTTCCTATCCAAAAATGAATTCGCCTGTATGCAATTCGGAAGCACAAAAAATCACGCATGCTCGGAAACAATTCGACGCATGCTCGAAAGCATTAAACTTCATTTTCTCGGCTCGTCGTAGTGTTGTATGTTTCCACGTTCTTGACGGTCGAAAGTTCAGAGAACTTTGGTGTGACCGTGTGTATGCAAGCCAAGCTGGAGTGGAATTCCGTCGGAAAAACCATCCAAGATTTTTCCGACGGAAATTCCGCTCGTGTGTACGAGGCATTGGATTGCAGGGATTACAGGACATGTGGATGAATTATAAGTCCCCCCATTCATAGATCCTGTTTCACTCACAGAAGCTGTAGTACAGCTTCTATGAATGGCGGAGCTGGGTGGAAAGGGCAGGCATAGTCTGGCTCTCTTGATGAGAGTCAGTAACAGCCCCTTAGTTGTAATAACCCCTGCCGCAACAGTTAATGGCAGCGGGAGTAGGGGTGGGACATGGACGGAGAAGGATTTCTACTGACAGAAGAGGAATCAACACAAAGGACACATTCTTCTGATTGTAAATGATGCAGATTTTTCTGTTTTGTTTTTTTTAGCTACACTTAGGGATTAATTTACTAAAGGGAAAAAGACTGTGCACTTTGCAGTTGCTCCAGAGCTTAGTAAATGAGCAGAAACTCTCTGCTGAATTCCATCATCCAATCATGTGCAATCAAAAATGCTGTTTTTTAACATTCTCCTTGCACATGATTGGGTTCTCTTTGCAAAGTGAAGCCTTACCTAATTTACTAAGCTCTATCGCAACTGCACTTGCAGAGGGCAACTGCATTTTGCAAAGCACACAGGGGTTGATTTGCTAAAGGCAAAAAGACTGTGCACTCTGCAAGCGCAGTTGCTCCAGAGCTTAGTAAATGAGGTAAAGCTTCACTTTGCAAAAAGTTCCTAGTCACGTGCAAGGAAATCGATAAAAAAACGCATATTTGCTTGCACATGATTGGACGATGGAAGTCGGCAGAGCTTTTTCTCATTTACTAAGCGCTGGAGCAACTACTCTTGCAGGGTGCTACTGCACTTTGCAAAGTGCACAGTCTATTTGCCTTTAGTAAATCAACCCCATAGTCTATTTGCCTTTAGTAAATCAACTCCAGTGCATAAAAAAGCATATGTATTGTTCTGAGGTTTATGTGTGTCTGTAAGATTGTCTCTTCTGGCACAGCAATTAAGGATTGTTTTGTGGCAGATATATGCAGTATATATTTTGAGTAAGCTTGAATTCCGTTTAACCAAGCATCATGCTGCAATGCCAACTTTTCACCACCACGCTGTGCACTCTATTGTTTGTTCCAAAATGTTTCTCTTCCTCAAATTCTAAAGTTGATAGGTATGTGTTGGTAAATCTAAAGAAAGACCAAAAACATCAAGATGGATCGGTACAGGGCTAAGAACTATGGTGGGCGATTTCACTGCGAGATATACATGTATGTAAAATATTACTTTTGGTGAACTGACAATTTCCATATGTAGGGGGTGTGTCCCTAATCAATCACCTGATAGAATGTCTGATCCCAACTCATTACTAAGCAAAGGTTTACACCATGTATGGTGAGCTACACTGATCTGCATAGATCAACGCAGGCTCAAGCCAAAGGGCACATAGTGAACAATTGTTTTCTAGGTGCCCTGTTCACACTATACTGCTGCATTGTGGTGGGTTGCAGTGCTCTTGCAAGAGCAGTTGCTCCAGAGCATAGTAAATGAGCAGAAACTCTGTTGACTTCCATCATCCAATCATGTGCAAGCAAAAATGTTTTTTTTTTTTCCTTGCACATCATTGGGTACTCTTTGCAAAGTGAAGCCTTACCTCATTTAGTAAGCTCTGGAGCAACTGCACTTTTCAAAGTGAACAGTCTATTTACCCTTAGTAAATGAATCCCTTGATTCAACTCTTTACACTGCAGCACGTTGCAGCAATTTTGAATAAAGAGTAATTTTTCGACATTTGAATAAAGTGACACTTCAATAAAAGAGGAAAAAATAAACAAATAAATCCCTACACAACAAACATTTTAGCCTCGGTTCACACCAGAGGCGGCACGACTTGTATAGAAGTCTATGCAAGTCGCCCCCAAAGTCGTACAGGAACCTTTTTCTAAGTCGGAGCGACTTGCGTCGCTCCGATTAGAACGGTTCCATTGTACTGAACGGGACGCTACTTGTCAGGCGACCTAGGTCGCCTGACAAGTCGTCCCAGTGTGAACCGAGGATTAGCGTGCAAACTGGTATGAATGTAGGGTTAGTTTACACCAGTGTTACCCCCTGAAGAGTGAAAGGTGGTGGGGAGGCAGTGTATAGCTTTCTCAGTAAGTGCTTTAATGCCTTAAACCCTGCACTAGCATGCCCCAACGTGCATTGCGTGTGGTTGTGGAGTGCTGCTGTTCAGTTGAAAGAGTCATGTTCAGCAGGCGGTACTTCCTACTAAAGGCAACATCAGAGATCATTGTTGCCGCAGCATATGTACTCCCCCTCCGCTGTCTTTGCGGTAAAAAAGGGAATGATTGGAGAGCGGTAAAAACGGTGCTCAGCCACACGTTTTTACTGCCCCCCCAAACACAAGTGTAAAGGAGGCCTGAGCCACTTACCTGGCACAAGTCTGAACTCCTTCCCTGAAACCTGTAACTCTCTTTTCAAAGTTTCTCTGGTAATCGAGGTTGAATCTGTCCACTGGGAAGGCTAGCAGTGTTCTACATAGCAATAAGTCATGGTGACTTTAAGATAAAGTTTGCAGCAGCTCAGAATAAATGTACAAACAGGTATTAACAGTTTTAACATGCATGCCAGATTGGCTAGACTTCAGTACACAGGGTACCTGTTCGAACAGCCAGAAAATTGTTCCAGCAGGCATAACATGAAAAATAACTTGCTGTCTCCTGCAGGCCTGCTGGAACTAATTCTAAGTACACATGAAATGCTGATGATGGGACAAGGTACATCACAGGGCCTGCTACACCCTTCCAGAGTACACGGCGATCGTATCCAGCCTGCCAGCTCACTGAATACAGGTAAAAGCCCAAACTGCACAAAATAATCCCCTAAGATTCATTTTGAAATAGTCTATCAACCATACAATATACGACAAATGGAAGTTCTTGGGCCAAAGCTGCTTTTATGTCTTGAGATTTTTTTTGCAGCAATGCATTGTTAACAGGAAGTAACAACACAACAACACATTTTCTTTTATTTTATATTTGGATCTCCTCAGAATTAGAAGATAAAGATGTCAGGTGTTACAGGATTTGGGTTTTCATGCTATCACTGACTGTAACTGGGCACATTTATGACTCACTCACCCAGGTGCAGAAGACTGTACAGCTTAACCGCTTGCTGACCAGCCATCGCGATTGTACTGCGGCAACATGGCTCGGCTGCGTGAAGCGCCGTTGTGTTACGTCGCGTCCTTATTTGTCCACTAGGGGCGCGCGCGCCCCCTGCTCGCCCACGGAGCCGATGCGAGTGCCCGGCGGTCGCGATCACCTCCGGGCTCCCGCGATCGCTCGGGGCACACGGAGAACCGGGATCTGTGTGTGTAAACACACAGTCTCCGGTTCTCTGAGGGGAGAAGAGACTGATCGTCTGTTCATACAGAGTATGAACAGCGATCTACACAGTCCACTCCCCCCTTCAGTTAGAACACACACTAGGGAACACAATTAACCCCTTGATCGCCCCCTAGTGTTAACCTCTTTCCTGCCAGTGACATTTTTACAGTAATCAATGCATTTTTATAGCATTGATCGCTGTAAAAATGGCAGTGGTCCCAAAAATGTGTCACAATTGTCCGACGTGTCCGCCATAATGTCGCAGTCCCGATAAAATATCGCCGATCACCGCCATTACTAGTAAAAAGAAAAATAATAATAAAAATGCCATAAAACTATCCCCTATTTTGTAGACACTATAACTTTTGCGCAAACCAATCAATATACGCTTATTGCCATTTTTTTTTACCAAAAATATGTAGAAGAATACATATCGGCCTAAACTGAGGAAAAAAATAGGTTTTTTATATATTTTGGGGGGATATTTATTATAGCAAAAAGTGAAATATATTGCGTTTTTTTCAAAATTGTCGTTCTTTTTTTTTTATAGCGCAAAAATAAAAACTGCAGAGGTGATCAAATACAAAGAAAGCTCTATTTGTGAGAAAAAAAGATCTCAAATTTTGTTTGGGTGCAACATCGCACGACCGCGCAATTGTCAGTTAAAGTGACGCAGTGCCGATTCGCAAAAAGTGTTCTGGTCAGAAAGGGGGTAAAATCTTACGGGCTGAAGCGGTTAACCACTTCACCTCCGGAAGATTTACTCCCCTTAATGACCAGGTCATTTTTTGCGATACAGCACTGCGTTATTTTAACTGACAAATGCGACTGTGTACCCAAATAAAATTGTCATTTTTTTCCCACAAATAGAGCTTTCTTTTGGTGGTATTTGATCAACACTGCATTTTTAATTTTTTGCGCTATAAACTAAGAGACTGACAATTTTGAAAAACAAAAAAACCCAATAATTTTTACTTTCTTCTATAAAACATATACATTAACCACTTGCTTACTGGGCACTTAACCCCCCCTGCTATCCAGACCAATTTTTAGCTTTCAGCGCTGACACACTTTGAATGACAATTGCGCAGTCATACAACACTGTACCCAAATTAAATTTTTATCATTTTTTTCCCACAAATAGAGCTTTCTTTTGGTGGTATTTGATCACCTTTGCGGTTTTTATTTTTTGTTAAAAAAATGTAAAAAGACCGAATTTAAAAAAAAATTTTTTTTAAATATTTTGTTATAAAATTTTAAAACAGGTTATTTTTCTCCTTCATTGATGTACATTGATGAGGCGGCACTGATGGGCACCAATAGGTGACAGTGATGGGCACTGATGGGTGGCAATAATGGGCACTGATCGGTTACACTGATAGGCAGCACTGCTAGGTGGCACTGATTGGGACCACTGGTGGGCATTGATAGGTGGCACTTGTGGGCATTGATAGGTGGCACTGGTGGGCACTGTGGGCACTGTCAGGTGGCAATAGCCTCTTCCTCTTCGGGACCGATGTCCCTTGCAGATAAGTCGGTGATCGGCTTTTTTTTCTCCTCGCGCTGTCAGCATGAGGAGAAAAAAAAAAAACGATCACAGAGCTTTTGTTTTGATCATGTAATCAGCTGTCATTGGCCGACAGCTGATCACATGGTAAAGGGCCGGGACCCCCTTTTTGGTAAAAAAAATCCTAATAAGCCTATATTGATAGGGTTACGAAAACGTATAGTGTCTACAAACTATTTTATACATTTATGGAATGTTCATTTATTTATTTTTTTATTCTAGTAATGGCGGTGATTAGCGACTTATAATGGGACTGCGATATTGCAGCGGACAGTCTTGACACTAACTGACACTTTTGACACTTTGTGGGAACCAGTGACACTAATACAGTGATCAGTGCTAAAAATATGCACTGTGACACTATCACTATGACACTGGTTGGGAAGGTGTTAAACATCTAGGGCAATCATAGGGTTAACTGTGTGCCTAGCTTGTGTTTTTGTGTACTGAATGTCCTGCTTTTGCTAGGGGATCTCTCCCCCCCTGTCAGATTGGAGATCTGCCTTGTGTGTTTTACCGACGATCGGTGAGTGCCGGCAGACATCCAGTGCCTGGCACCCGTGCCTGGCTTCTGCTGTGAATATTCACAGCAGAAGCGGCCCACCGGTTGTGTGTGCGTGCACCCCCGAGGCGGAAGTGCAGAATCACACATATATATGCATGATTCTGCACAGGAGAGCCGCTCTGTAGCAGTAAATCTGCTATAGGGTGGTCCGGAAGTGGTAAAAATAGAACGTATCTCATAGTTGCCAACATTGTAAAAAAAACTTTTAGGACACTTTTTTGGCTGTAGGTGGAGTCGCATTATAATTAGGGGTGGGGCATGCGTTTGTAGGCGTGGTATAGAAAGATTAAAAATGTGCCACACCGAAAAATGAGCGTGGCTTATGCGAATAGTGGGTGTGTCGTAAATGGGCGTGGCTCAAAGGGGGTGTGGTTAGAGTCTGAGATGAATGAGGGATGGAGAGGGAAAGGGGAAAGGGGGGGAGAGGAAGAGGGATGGAGGGACAGCAGCCCCAGATCCTACACCACAATAGCAATATGTGTATTCCAGAGTTTAACAATCAGCAGATAAAGATACCCCAAACACCTGGTGTTAGCGCTTCAATCATCCCGGCACCATGGTTGTTATGGTGCCAGGATGATTGAAGCGCATTATTTCTATTATTACATTGTAATATAAAATTAAATAGTTCAACTCACCATAATGCAGAATCAGTGGGAGCCCTGAGCGTGTCACCTGCCACATCGCCTGCCACCAGATGCCATCAGGTGCCCCCAGCAGAGTCCGTCCCTACATCAGGTGCCCCCAGAGGAGTCCCTCCTTACATCAGGTGCCCCCATCAGCGGAGCCTTCCTCACATCTGTGTCCCCAGCAGCGGAGTCCTCCTTACATCTGTGTCCCCATCAGCAGAGCCCCCCTCCTTATATCTGTGTCCCCAGCAGCGGAGTCCCTCCTTACATCTGATGTCCCCATCAGCGGAACCCCTCCTTACATCTGGTGTCCCCATCAGCGGAGCCCTCCTTAAATCTGGTGTCTTCATCAGTGGAGCCCCTCCTTACATCTGGTGTCCCCATCAGCAGAGTCCTCCTTACATCTGTGTCCCCATCAGTCCTCCTTACATTTGTGTCCCCATCAGTCCTCCTTACATGTGGTGTCCCCATCGGTCCTCCTTATATGTGGTGTCCCCATCAGTCCTCCTTACATGTGGTGTCCCCATCAGTCCTCCTTACATGTCTGGTGTCCCCATCAGTCCTCCTTACATGTTGTGGTGTCCCCAACAGTCCTCCTTACATGTCGTGGTGTCCCCATCAGTCCTCCTTACATGTCGTGGTGTCCCCATCAGTCCACTTTACATGTCGTGGTGTCCCCATCAGTCTTCCTTACATGTCATGGTGTCCCCATCAGTCCTCCTTACATCTGGTGTCCCCATCAGTCCTCCTTACATCTGGTGATTCCATCAGTACTCCTTACATGTCGTGGTGTCCCCATCCATCATTCCTCCTTACATGTCGTGGTGTCCCTATCAGTCCTCCTTATATGTTGTGGTGTCCCCGTCCATCAGTCCTCCTTACATCTGATGTCCCCATCAGTCCTCCTTACATGCTGTGTCCCCATCAGTCCTCCTTACATGTGGTATCCCCATCAGTCCTCCTTACATCTGGTGTCCCCATCAGTCCTCCTTACATGCCGTTGTGTCCCCATCAGTCCTCCCTAAATGTCGTGGTGTCCCCATCAGTCCTACTTACATGTTGCGGTGTCCCCATCCATCAGTCCTCCTTACATGTTGTGGTGTCCCCATCAGTCCTCCTTACATCTGGTGTCCCCATCAATCCTCCTTACATCTGGTGTCCCCATCAGTCCGCCTTACATGTTGTGGTGTCCCCATCAGTCCGCCTTACATGTCGTGGTGTCCCCATCAGTCCTCCTTACATGTTGTGATGTCCCCATCAGTCCTTCTTACATGTTGTGGTGTCTCCATCCATCAGTCCTCCTTACATGTCGTGATGTTCCCATCAGTCCTCCTTACATGTCGTGGTGTCCCCATCAGTCCTTACATGTCATGGTGTCCCCATCAGTCCTCCTTACATTTCGTGGTATCCCCATCAGTCCTCCTTACATGTTGCGGTGTCCCCATCCATCAGTCCTCCTTACATGTCGTGGTGTCCCCATCAGTCCTCCTTACATCTGGTGTCCCCATCAGTCCGCCTTATATGTCGTGGTGACCCCATCAGTCCTCCTTACATGTTGTGGTGTCCCCATCCATCAGTCCTCCTTACATGTTGTGGTGGCCCCATCAGTCCTCCTTACATCTGGTGTCCCCATCAGTCCTCCTTACATGTCGTGGTGTCCCCAATCATTCCTTCTTACATGTCGTGGTGTCCCCATCAGTCCTCCTTACATGTCGTGGTGTACCCATCAGTCCTCCTTACATGTCGTGGTGTCCCCATTAGTCCTCCTTACATGTTGCGGTGTCCCCATCCATCAGTCCTCCTTACATGTCGTGGTGTCCCCATCAGTCCTCCTTACATGTCTTGGTGTCCCCATCAGTCCTCCTTACATGTCGTGGTGTCCCAATTGTTCCTCCTTACATGTTGTGGTGTCCCCATCAGTCCTCCTTACGTGTTGTGGTGTCCCCATCCATCAGTCCTCCTTACATCTGGTGTCCTCATCAGTCCTCCTTACATCTGGTGTCTCCATCAGTCCTCCTTACATCTGGTGTCCCCATCAGTCCTCCTTACATCTGGTGTCCCCATCAGTCCTCCTTACATGCCCATGGTGTCCCCATCCGCGGAGTCCTCCTCACAGATCAGTGTCCGTCCCCAGCAGCGGAGCCGGCCTCACATCAATGTCCCCATCAGCAGAGTCCTCCTGTGTGTCCCTGGCAGCAGCGCCCTCCTGCATGCAGCATCTGTCGTGTCCCCTTCAGCGGCAGCTAATGCGTTCCCGGGTTTCTCCGTGTGTTCAGTGGAGAGGGGAGGGGCCTCCCCTCTCCACTGAACACAAGGGGATTAGCACTCACGGTGGCAGCGGCGGCCATGTTCTTGTAGCCCGCTGGCTGT
This sequence comes from Aquarana catesbeiana, assembly GCF_042186555.1. Taxonomy (NCBI): domain Eukaryota; kingdom Metazoa; phylum Chordata; class Amphibia; order Anura; family Ranidae; genus Aquarana; species Aquarana catesbeiana. Next base: position 97,550,624 of record NC_133328.1, read on the forward strand.
TTTTGCTAAAACATTCCCGATTTTCCCAGGACAAAAAGCAAAATCCCAGGAATTTAATCGGAACAAGCTCCGATCGGGACAAGGGTCCCAAAATCGGGGTTGTCCCAGGAAAATTGGGACTGTTGGCAAGTTTGCGTATCTCTGTGCCTGGGGATCACAGGTGTTTGCTTAAAGAACAATGACAGACTGTGGCTTTATGCTGGTAACAGCTCCTCTGAGTGTTTACATGTGTATATGGATGGATGTGTGCCCCTGGATGCAGACAGTTTGCATCCGGCCCATTTATTCATCCCTGTATGCATGTAAACCTTTGGATGTGCAGTTGTCATTGTAAAGCACAGCCTGTCATTCTTTTGCTTGTGTTTATCTAGCAAGGTTACTTTGCGGTATAAGCAAGGAAGTTCAGACTTCTGCAGTGTATAAATGTGCTTTTACTGAACAAAAATGCTGTACATACAAAAATATTACAATATTAGGAATACAGTACAAAACTGACAGATATCAAGCAAGATGCCTAGCAAACAAGCAGAAACTATGATCTGTAACAGTAGAAATACGCTTAAAAGTTACTTAACTCCAGTTACTGTGTGTTCATGATCTCCGTTGACACCTAGGACTCAGGCTTCTTAAGAAGTTGCTAGAAAATCAGGCAAAAGAGTCTTTAGGGCTCCATCAGGCATTAACACCACAGCAGGTAGAAGTTTTTTTAACCAGCCAGAAGACATAAAGAATCTTTCACCTGATTCTCCAGCAACTGCTTAAGAAGTCTGAGTCCTAGTTGTCAACGGAGATCACGAACACACAGTAACCGGAGTTAAGTAACTTTTAGACCCTTTTCACACTACCGCGACTTCAAATTTGATCGATTTTGCCGCAATTTCGCGGGTGCGATTTCAGGGAATATCTGTGTAACTTGCATCAAAGTCAGACCATAGTAGTGCAGGGGCTACTTTGAAGTCGGTACGACTTGAAGTCTTACTAATATGAATGGTTGTCATTGGAAATAATGGGGAACGACCTGTCATGTGACTTTGCAGTCCCAAGTCGTTGTACAAGTCGTACAAGTGTGAAAGGGGCCTTAAGCATATTTCCACTGTTTACAGACCATAGTTTCTGCTTATTTGCTAGGCATCTTGCTTGATATAGCTGTCAGTCTTGATTTGTATTCCTAATGTTGTAATAGTTTTGTATGAGAAGCATTTTTGTGTAGTAAAAGCACATTTATACACGGCAGAGGTCTCAGCTTCCTTGCTTATACCCCAAAGCAACCTTACAAGATAAATGCAAGCATAACAGTCACTAATTTGTACAGGCTGCTCTCTGCAGCTGCATGCAATCACCTGGGACCACGGCTGCAGACATACGCTTGTTTTTACCGTGTGCTGCCATGTGAATGAGACGTTATGTTTTTTTCCTTTAAAGTATAACAAAAGCTTGCCTGAGAGATCCGAAAAAAAGGGGTGGAGAGCTGAAGTTACACTCTGCAGAGTTCAGTGAGGAGAGCTGTGAGAGCTGATTGGAGGGAAGGGACACACCCCCCTTCACACAGAGTACAGGAACAGAGCTGAGGCTGTCAATCAACTGCCAGTCCTTCTCCTGACATCATTTTTCTCTTAGTGGGGTTGATTTACTAAAGACAAATAAACTACTCTTTGCAAAGTGTAGCTGCCCTCTACAAATGCAGTTGCTCCAGAGCTTAGTTAATGAGGTAAAGCTTCACTTTGCAAATAATACCCAATCGTGTGCAAGTAAAATACAAGGACAACATCTTTGCTTGCACATGATTGGGTGATGGAAGTCAGCAGAGGTTCTGCTCATTTACTAAGCTCTGGAGCAACTGCTCTTTGCACTGTGCACAGTCTATTTGCCTTTAGTAAATCAACCCCTTAGTGCTTTTAATTTAGACGAGCACACACTACAGAGGGATATGTGTTGTACATAGTTCATGTTTGAGGTTTACAATTACTTTAAGTTTGTGGGTGGACAGTTCAATTAGCGAAGGAAACTTCACCGCTTATTTTGCAGACAGCTTAGCAATAGAAAAATAGAAATGTCAGTCTACCGATGACGCAATCTTCCATTCACTAGCAAGCTTTGCTAAAGAGGGAAGCCAACTTGAAGGCCACAGATAACACTCATCACATGGGCTCCTTTCAGCTTCACAATAAAACAAAAACCATTATGAAGTGGTTTAAGCACTTTGGTTTTATTAAAAAATGACATAAACAGAAATATCTATTTAAAGTGATTGTAAATGATCACCTTGTAAAACAACCCATTCGGTTTAAAATACAAATGAAAGGCAAAACATGTGTATTGATATAAAAAAAATTATTAAAAGACATTTTTCCCTTTTTTATAAGTGATCACATTCCCTCTGTTCTTAGCTGCATAAGAGCTGGAGAGAGAAGAAGCAGCAGTGCAATGAGGTTCCCAGTGAATGGCTGTGCAGCAGGGGTGTGTCAGGACAACTCTGATCACTGAAGGAGAGTACACTGAGTTCCCAGCATAGCTAGAGAACTGACCACGCTGTGCTCCCCTGCTTAGTGTGCTCAGTTTTTAACAGGAAAGTAGCAGGACTGGCAGGAATACCAGGGATTTCACATAAAGGAAGCAATACAAAGAGAACAGGATACTTTCTCATACAAGTACATGGTACGGCAGGTACATATCAGGAATATGAAGTGTTGGGGTAACAAATGCTTTAAAGGGAAACTCCACAAAAATTAGCAAAGAAAAAATAATATAGCGTATACAATTGTGACACAAGTCATATTGTAATTGAATGTTACTAAAAATTACCTTTCCTTTTAAATCTGCAGTGCTGTAATTTTCTGTAAAATGCAATACAATATGGCTACATGGAGGTGTTCTGTGCAAAGAATGTGTACATCACGCACACCCCCAAAACATAATTTCCTGCTTGTATGATTGATTCACCAATTTTCCCAGAAGTCTACACTATGATACAATTCAGATGTTAGCATCCCCTGTAAGACAAATTTCATTTTTGGTGAGATACTCCCAATAGGAAATCACGTCTAAAGGGATACAGACCCAGCAGCTTTCCTCAGAGCCCTGCAGGTGCCGCAGCTGATTGATAATTATGAAACCACTTCCATTAGATTCACTTACCACATGGACACAGAAAAAACACACAGGGATTTCTTCAGAATAACAAAAGGTAGGAATCTGCAACAAAGTTTGTTAAAATCCCTGCAATGTACATTGAACACCCAGAGAGAAATGTTTTTTTCTTAACAAAAGTGGAGTTACTCTTGGTTAAGGCAACCTATGCTGAGACAGATACGAGGGCTGCCATTTCTGCTTGCAATATTAGACCCTTACTTTGCAGAGATGTCCTTATATTACCAATTGGGCTTTGGACACAGCAAATAAAGGAAAATCCCCCCAGTAGAACATGGACACTTAGTGAGTTTAAGGCTTCATTCACACTTGAGCGTAGCAAATTAAGGTGATTTTTTTTTTTTTTTTTTTTTGTGGTTATTTTTCAAGTTTTAGAAGCAATGTGCCTTACTGAAGTTCTTTGGGGCAGAATTATGTGTTTTTGGGCTCATAGACTTTTATTACGGGAGGCTGATGTTATGTGCTGCAAGCTCCGCGCCACCGTGCACAATGTAGTCCAGCATTTAGGAGGTTAAAACAGATGATGAGGAGGTCCTACACTACCTCCTCCTCCCCTATTAATTTACAATTGCTTTGCTCTCTGAAGCGTGTTCCATGTTTGGATCACTCTTCAGAGAGCAAAGCAATTGTAAATGAGGACGTACTGTGTTTTTCTGCCTCCTAGTAACGCCCGCTGTGAGCTCCTGAACCTGTCATATTCCCCCTCACTTCCATTTGTCTGGCATGAGCAGCGCACGTTCGTTGTGGTCATGTGCACTGCTCTATTTAGACTACAAATCAAATAGTCCCGTGTCCATCTCAGGAGAGAACAGGAGAGGGTTGCTATGTTCCTACATACTGTGGGACCACGAAGAACGTATCCTCTAAAAGTAAGTCAGATCACAGCAGAAAAAAATGAAATTTGGAGGTTTGGAGGAGGCTGAGCAATAGAAGAGACTTTTTTTGAGTTAAGACTATATACTTGAATAGAATGGTTTTTTAGTGTCACTTTAAAGTGGATATAAACCTGAAATTTTTTATTTATTTATTTTTTTATATCATACTGTAGAGTATTCTATTTCCTATCATTTGAGCCCAGTCTTGCCACAAAGAGTTAATCCATCCCTGAGCAATCCTCTTTTATTATTCAGTGAGATAAAACTTGACAAACTGAGAAAAACTTTGTCAAATCCTCCCCCTTGCTGTGAGTGACAGGTGATTTACATCTCATGCACTAGCCTAAGACATGCATTATTTTTTAATTCCCACCCCCACTCCTTTCTTCTGCTGCTCTGCAAGGATTGGATGTTCTTGGTTGGTGTCAGTAGGACAGTGGACAGTGTTAGTAGTTTTTTATTTATATGTATTTTCTTTTTACAAGTTAATTTGTTCTTAATTTTTTTTTCACAATCCTTTTTGGGGGTGGGGGGCTTGGGGTTCTGGACCGTGTCGGTATGGGGGGTGGGCAGTTGTAGTGTCAGTAGTTTTTTATTTACAATTTTATTTTGTAATATTTATGTATTTTTTTTTATCAGCCCTGTTGGGGGCTCTGGTGACATGTCAGGGGTCTAAACCGAGACCCCTGACATCTCCCATTTGAGACAGAGAAAGGGACAGAGGACATAAATTCCCCAGTCCCTTTCTCCGCATTGAAGATGAATGGAGAGGAGACAGAGGCTCCTCTCTATTCATAAACTGAAGCAGAGTAACACACAGGTTACTCTGCTCAGCTATCACAGAACACAGGATCGATCGGTAATGAACGCTCACTGTGTCCCATTCAGAAAAGAAAGGGGCCGGTGTTCTGCCGAGAAAGTTCCGCTCGGCGGATAAGGACCCCCCCTACTGCGCAGGCGCTGCGCCTGCGCAGTAGGATCCGGCGGAAATAGCCGAAGGGGAATAGGTCCAAATCAGCTGTACACGGCGCCTGTAAGAGGGCCCCTCGCGGGCTCGCTTCGCTCGCCACGCTTCGGGCACGGCCTCGCTTCTCTCGGCTCTTTTAGATTCCCCCTCTAGGTCCACTTGGACGGTAGGGAAGGAACCTGGACCCAGAGCGCAGGCGCTGTGTACAGCTGATTGTCGATCTTCAGCTTCGGCTATCTCCGGCGGCTGTTAGTAGTTCGTACTGCGCAGGCGCTGTGCCTGCGCAGTACAGGGGGGGAACTTATCCGCCGAGGGAACTTATTCGGCAAGACACCGGTATATGATATTCCGGCCCCTTTCTCCGCTCCCCATCCTGATAGATTAACCCCCCCCCAGCCCGCAGGAGAGAAGGGAAACCAGCTGCGGGGGACAAGGGGGGGTGGATGTGGAAGACACAGCGGGCAGATGAGGACACAAAGGGGGGTGGAGGAGAACACAGGCGCTAGAGGAGGAGGAAGACACGGAGGACAGTCGGGGATGATCGGTGCAGTGGGGGACAGCTGTGAACACTGATCTCCCTGCATGGCTTTTCAGGTGAAAGCCGCGGGAGGGAGAGGAGAAGCAGATGATAAAAAGCCATGCAGGGAGATCGGTGCTTACAGCTGTCCCTGCCGCACCAATCATCCCCGACTGTCACTGGACATCCATGTGTGCAGAAGTGACAGGGGGCCGTGAGCGCGCTCTGCTTTTACCCAGAAAATGCTCTGCCTCTCCTATGCACGCTCTGGCCAAGGGGAGTGAAGAGGTGGGTGGGGAGTCTGCTGGCGTCAAAAATCTGCCCACCGAGCGACGGATAACACACCCGCCCACTGAATCCAGAGTTTTTGGGGGCTCAAAAATAGAGAAAGGGGAGATGTTTAAAAGGTAAGGATACATGCAGGAGGCATGTTTATCCTTATAGTTCAGCACTATGGCAGTAGTTTATATTTGATGACAGTGGGTTTACATCCACTTTAAGTGTTATTTGGGCCCTAACCATTCCATACATAGTTACATAGTTAGTATGCTTGAGACCGATACTCTATCCAAAACTAAAGCACATTTAGGCTTTACACATACTGTACTTTACTTGTATTAGGCTTACTTTCTGCTTTCCTACTAAGTTTAAGGCCCCATTCACAGCTCAGTGCTTTGTAGTTTGAAGCTCCAAAAATGCTGGAAGAGAAAAAAAAATCAATTATTTCCTATAGAGATTGTTCACATCTCCACTCCAAGTCATCTGAAGCCAAACGCCTGAAGTTCAGAAAAGTTCTGGAGCTTTTTTTTAGCTCATAGTGGGCAGATTTGCATGTTTTTGGCATGTTTTTATTCCTATAGAAATAATGGAAACAATTTACATGGTTTTGTGTCCTTTCGTGCATTTTGTTGCACATTTTTTTGCAATTTTTTGCCCAAATGAAAAAAGTAAAAAAAAAAATAGATATAATATATATGAAAACATACAATGCTGAAAAAAGTATTTGCTTCCTTTCTGATTTTTTTATTTTTTTGCATATTTGTCACACTTAAATGACTCAGATCATCAAAACATGTTATTATTACACAAAGATAACCCAAGTAAATACAAAATGCAGTTTTTAAATGATGGTTCCATTTATTAAGGCAACAAAGCTGTCCAAACCTGCCTGGCTTTATCTGAAAAAGTAATTGCCCCCAAAACGTAATAACTGATTGTGCCACCCTTGGCGGCAACAACTGCAATCAAGAGTTTGCGATAACTGGGAATGAGTCTTTCACATTGCTGTGGAGCAATTTTGGCCAACTCTTCTTTGCAGAATTGTTTTTATTCAGCCACATCGGAGGGTTTTCCAGCACGAACAGCCTGTGTAAGGTCATGATACAGCATCTCAATTGGATTTAAGTCCGGGCTTTGACTAGGTCACTCCAAAACCTTCATTTTGCTTTGTTTGAACCATTTGGAGGTGGACTTGCTGTTGTGTTTCAGATCATTGTCCTGCTGCATAACCCAAGTGCCCTTGAGCTTGAGGTCACAAACTGATGGCCGTACATTCTCCTTTAGGATTTTCTGGTAGAGCTCAGAATTAATAGTTCCATCAATTATTGTAAATCATCCAGGTCCTGAAGCTACAAAGCAGTCCCACACCATCATGCTATCTCTGCCATGTCTGACTGTTGGTATGATGTTCTTGTTATGAAATGCTGTATTCGTTTTAAGCCAGATGTAATGGGGCGCACACCTTCCAAAAAGTAACATTTTTGTCTCATCAGTCCACAGAATATTTGCCTAAAAGTCTTGGGGATAATCAAGATGTTTTTTGGTAAATGTGAGATCAGCCTTTGTTCTTTTTGATCAGCAGTGGCTTTGACCTTGGAACTTTCCCATGGATGCCAATTTTGCCCAGTCTCTTTCTTATTGTTGAATCATGACTGATCTTACCTGAGGCAAGTGAAGCCTTCAGTTCTTTAGATGTTGTTCTGGTTTCTTTTATGACCTCCTGGATGAGTCATCATCATGCTCTTGGAGTAATTTTTGTAGGCCGGCCACTCATGGGAAGGTTCACCACTGTACCAAGTTACCTCCATTTGTGGATAATGGCTCTCCTCGTGGTTTACTGGAGTTCCAAAGCCTTAAAAGTTGCTTTGAAACCCTTCCTAGACCGATACATTTCAATTACCATACTTTGTTTCTAATCTGTTCTTGATTTTTTTCAGATTGTGGCAAATCTGAAAGCCTGGGGAATGCCCAGGAAAAAACCAAAGCCTACTTACCACTAGCTCGCAGACAACCAAACTGACCTGTCTAACAGTACGCGTTAAAAACGGGTTTAGTCCGCACGCATTTGCAAATGCATACGTAAGCCACAGAGCCTCATCACGGCACCCTGATATCTGTGGTTCTAACACTAAAATATGAGTGTCCCCACAGTGGAGGCACATGCATTCTAATCGATAAATGCTGGCAGGTGGACTGAAGAGCAGCCCATCCCTTCCTTAAAAGTACAGAAGCACACCAAACACCCAGCAAATAGCACCATGGCTGCAAAGGTGCTGGTGCGTTTCTGGACCAATAAACACGCCAAAGTGATCTAAAAAAACTTGCCACCGCCTTCATTTATAGCTGGCTATCGCAGTAAGCGGCTTTGGAGGGCTACAAACAGATGCAAACAAAGCCTGGGGAATGCCCAGGAAAAAAACAAAGCCTACTTACCACCAGCTCGCAGACAACCAAATTGACCTGTCTAACTTCTATTTATGTGATTTCTTGATTCAACAGGTCTGGCAGTAATCAGGCCTGGGTGTGGCAAGTGAAATTACTCAACTTTACAAAAAATTGTGGTTGTGTCAGAAACCATGAATCAGACTGAGACAGAAGTACAGTTAAATCACACTTGTTTAATAATAATAAAAAAAGGTAAACAGAGCAAACGTAGTCAAAACATAGCCAGAGTTCAGGAACCGGAACGGATAGTCAGACATACCAAAACTTCAGGGAGCCAGAGATGAGCGTAGTAGACAAACAAGCAGGATCTGGAGCCAGAAGAAATGTCAGCCAAGCAAGTCTTTAACATGAACACAGGAGAACTTCTCTAGGGATGTGACCAAGGCGAAAGCAGAGATCATCTGGACTGGATGGCTTAAGTAGGCAGGACTGACAAGCAGGATATCATAAACAGGTGAGTCACTGTGGAGAGATAGGAGCTGGAAATTAGCTGACAGCTGAGCGGCCAGCTTTGAGAAGGAAGGGCTGAGCCCAGCCCTGACAGGTTAATCACAGTTCATTCATGATTTGGCATAGGAGGGGGCAATTACTTTTTCACATAAGGCCAGGCAGGTTTCAACAGCTTTTTTCCCTCATAAATGAAATAATAATTTAAAAACTGCATCTTGGATTTACTCGGGTTATCTTTGTGTAATATTAAAATTTGTTTGATGATCTGAATAATTTAAGTGTAAGAATATGCAAAATATGCAAAAAAAAAAAAAATTTAGGCAAATACTTTTCCACAGCACTGTAAATGTAAAATAAATACACAAATAACTAAAAATCATCATAAATAAATAAAATCAATAATATGTAATAATAAATAAAATATATAATAATTAACCCCTAATCTAAAAATAAATAAATGATTATTATTATTAATAATTTGAATAATAATACAATAATAGCACATCTACCGTAATAAACAAATGAAAGTGAATACAGGAAATAGTAGACACCGTTTACTGTGTTCAGTTGTATTTGTTTATTATGGTAGATGTGCTATTATTTGATTTTATTTAAGTGGCAGCTTTATTGAGTTATTACTTTTTATGTACACTTTGGTGCAGTGGTGGGATCTATAGTGTAGGTGGGCTTTGAGTTTAGATCCTATGTTTTATATAATAATAATTAAAATAATAAAGACCCAACCCGAACCAAGCAAAAATAAAAAATAATAATAATTATATTATTATTATTATTAATATAATATTAATAACAACAACAACAATAATAATAATAACAATAATAATAACAAAAATTATTTGTTTTGTGTTAGGGTTAGGGTGTTTATTTATTATTATTATTATTTTTTTTAGGGGTTAAGGTTAGGGGTTATTTATTTGTTTATGTATTTATTATTACATAGTATTCATTTATTGTATTTATTTATGATTATTTTGTATTAATTTGTGTATTTATTTATTAATTTATTATTATTATTATTATTATTAGTGGTAGTATTATTAACACCCTAACCCTAATAAAAATAAATAAATAATAATAAGACAATAAATAAATCCTATCCCTAACCTAACCTTAACTCTAAACCCTTACTCTAACAAAAATAATAATAATAAATGAATAATAATAATTAAAAAAAAATAAAAAATTATGGAAAAGCTGAAAAACCTAGCAACAAATAATGCAACAGATGATAGTTTTCTCTATTGGCTAATTTAAAAAAAAATCCAAAGCTCAAAAACACTGCATAAAAACACACCAAAATCATGCGAAAAAACACCCGAAAAACACTCAAAGATGATGCTACGCTAAGGTGTAAATGCAGCCTGAAAGAACTGCAATTGCCAAGAAAATGACTCTCATCCTGTTTGTGGGGCATAATGACACAATTGAATTCTGTCTGATACTTTTCTGTTTTTAACTTCTTTTATTTGCACCAACATCCAAATTTTCAAGACAAGCTTTCAGTGTGCGCCCCCTTCCTCAGTACTCTTGAAGTACTGCTTGGACCTTGAAGAAGGGGGTACACCCGAAAGCCTGTCCTGGCAATCTGGATGTTAGTGCAAATAAAAAAAGGATCACAGGCAGAACTCAATTATTTTTGTTGCAAGTGCACTAATATGCAATCCCTAAGGGCATGCTGGAAATTCTAGTTTTACAAGTGCTGCAGAGCCGGCTACAGCTTCAGACCCGGAACCCTGTCTCTATAATCCGGGGAATCACATTACAGTGACATGAGGATCAGGAAGGAAGCTGTCAGTGCACTACAGGAAGTAAGGAGAGAGACATGCAGTGTTTGCTAACAATCAGAGTGCTGTATGAATAAAGCATGTCACCAATCGCCCTTTGCTTCCTGTAATCCTTTAACTAGAGCCCACTGGAGCTGCTTCTGGTTACTGATTTATGTCAGGACCTCGGTGGACGCTCACAGACTCAGGGCTGCAGCCAGCGTGATCCTCTCCCATGGCCTCTGCTGCATATTACCTGGGCTTTGACTTCAGCACTCAGCAGGTAATATGCATTCTTCATGTAATGATCAGCTCTGATAATCTGCAGAGGAAATAAGACAAATCTACATAATATGTGGTCTCCTTAGACTACAGTCACGCACGCCTCCTGCGTTTGGTTTATTATATGCAGGAGAAATGATCTGGAAAGTATTAACAAACTTTATGCTTCCCTGGTCAAGTACTCCTGTGTTTAAATGTACATGCGTTCACATGCATTTAGACATGGTAATAGTATTTAATCTGTCCCTGGACGCACAGAATTCTATTTTCTCTAAACTCAGCTGAACAAACCTAAATGCAGGTAAATGCACAGTGTGATTCATATCAATTAAAATGATTATATGCATTTAGGAATGTCCTATAAATGCATATAAACCGATGTATGTCATTGCCAACAGAGGAGCACAGTGGATTAGTAGTTTACACTCCTGCTTTGCAGTACTGGGGTCCTTGGTATGAACTTAAAGCACAGCTAAACTTACCTTTTCATCAACTGTCCCTGTCCTTCCCTGGTGCCAGCATCTTCTTCTGGGTGCTGATCTTCAGCCATCTTCATTGGCCAGCGTGGGATAAAGTCACTTCTGCTAATGCGCAGGAGTCACTCATACCGGCTCATAGTGACTGTGCCGGCGATGTAAGCTGAGCTGTACTTTGCGCAGCTCAGCTTACAATGCCAGAGAAGACAGCGAGCAGAGAGGTGGATGTATTTTTATGCAGAAGAGAGACTGCTCACAGTTTGTCCCGCTTTAACCACTTCAGCTTCAGGAAGGTTTACCCCCCTTCATGACCAGGCAATTTTTTGCGATACGGCACAGCGTTACTTTAACTTACAATCGCGAGGTTGTGTGATACTGTACCCAAATAAAATGTATGTCCTTTTTTTCCCCACAAATAGAGCTTCCTCTTGGTGATATTTGATTACCTCTGCGCAGGGGCATTGCTAGGTCTACAAAAGATCTGGGGCTAGAGCCCATAGTATCGTAGTAAAGAAAGTCATACTTTTGGGCGGGCATACTCATGTGTGTATATATCCCCAGAGAGCCCCCCTTACATCAGGGTCCCCAGAGAGCCCCCCTTACATCAGGGTCCCCAGAGATCCCCCCACTTACATCAGGGTTCCCAGAGAGCCTCCCCTTTAAATCTGGGTCTCCAGAGAGCCTCCCCTTAAATCAGGGTCCCCAGAGAGTCTCCCCCTTAAATCAGGGTCCCCAGAGATCCCCCCACTTACTTTAGGGTTCCCAGAGAGCCTCCTCTTTAAATCTGGGTCTCCAGAGAGCCTCCCCTTAAATCTGGGTCTCTAGAGAGCCTCCCCCTTAAATCAGGGTCCCCAGAGAGCCTCCCCTTAAATCAGGGTCCCCAGAGAGTCTCCCCCCTGCATCAGGGTCCCCAGTGAGCCCCCCCACTTACATCAGGGTCCCCAGAGAGCCTTCCCTACCCTTGGGGACCCCTGCAGAGACTCGGGGCTATGGGGCCCAGATTTGGGGCTATAGCCCCAAAAGCCACCCCCTAGCAACGCCACTGCCTCTGCGGTTTTTATTTTTTGCGCTATATACAACAAAAGACTGACAATTTTGAAAAAAAAACAATATTTTTTACTTTCTGCTATAAAACATTCCCAATAAAAAAAATTTAAAAAATCTAATTTCTTCATCATTTTAGGCCAATATGTATTCTGTTACATATTTTTGGTAAGCAAAATCCCAATACGTGTATATCGATTTGTTTGCGTAAAAGTTACAGCGTCTACTGACTTTGGTATATTTTTATTTATTTTTTATTTTTTACTAGTAATGGTGGCAATCAGCACTTATAGCGGAACTGCGATATTGCGGCGGACATATTGGACACCTAACTGACACTTTTGACATATTTTGGGGACAGTGACACTAATACAGTGATCAGTGCTAAAAAATATGCATTGTTACTGTACTAATGACACTGGCAGGGAAGGGGTTAACATCAGGGGCGATCAAAGGGTTAAATGTGTTCCTGGGAGTGATTACTAAATGTGAGGGAGGTGCTTTGACTAGGGGAAGGTAAATATCTGTTTTCCAGCTTAGCTGGGACACAGGATCAGCACATTCCCCTTTTACAGAACGGAGATCTGCCTTGTTTACATAGGCAGACCACCGTTCTGCCTTTCTCCTGAACGATCGGCGGGTCCCACTGATTGGATCCCACTGTGTCCAATCACAGTGGGAGTGGGTCGCTGGCAGCGCGCGCGTATGCCACAGAAAGTGTCAGATCACATACCAGGTACAGTATGTGATCTGGTGCAGAGCAGCCGTCCTGCTGCAGTAAATCTTCGGTGGGCTGTCGCTAAGCGGTTAAAGAGGAGCTCCAGTCATTTTTGTGTTTATTAAAAGTCAGTAGCTACACTCACCTGTCCTACGATCCAGCGATGTGCTCACCTGAACCGTCGCTTCTCTCCCTCTCCACTCCCTGGTACCGACATTTCAACTGTGGGCACCCGGCTGTGAAAGCTTGCGGCTTTACAGGCCACCCGGCTTAAATGTGTGCCTAACTATGTGTATATGTGTAAAGTGTGCTGCTTTCACTAATAGATCTCTAATGCCGCGTACACACGGTCGGACTTTTCAGCTACAAAAGTCCGACAGCCTGTCCGACAGACTTTCTACGGCCTTTTTAACGACCGGACTTGCCTACACACGATCACACCAAAGTCCGACGTATTCGTACGTGATGACATACGACCGGACTAAAATAAGGAAGTTGATAGCCAGTAGCCAATAGCTGCCCTAGCGTTGGTTTTTGTCCGTCGGACTAGCATACAGACGAGCAGATTTTTTGACCGGACTCAAGTCCGTTGGAAAGATTTGAAGCATGTTCCAAATCTAAAGTTCGTCAGATTTTCGACCGAAAAAGTCCGCTGCAGGTCCGATGAAGCCCACACACGGTCGAATTGTCCGCCGGATTTGGTCTGTCGGCGTCCTTCGGACTTTTGTAGACGAAAAGTCCGAATGTGTGTACGCGTCATTAGTTTCTCTTAGCAAAGCAGGGAGTAGAAACAGAGAGATCGTTCCCACTGTACTGATGGACAACACAAGAGCTCTGAGCTGTGATTGTACACAGTCAATTAGCAGGTCCCGGCCGTGAATCATTGCCCAGGACTTGATGCCGGCGGGGGGGTTGGCACGCATGCGTGTGCCCTAAATCCAGAAGCAGGCAGCAACGGGTACATCGCTTTGCCTGTGCAGACCACCTATTGCGGGTGGTTTCACAAGTGGTTAAGCTTTGACAAAAAAAGCCGCCCCAGATTTTGCTTTCTCTAGTTTTAGTAAATCAACCCCGGTATGTGACATCATTGTTGTGAGTCACAGACGCTGCGCTCTACACTGACCGGAAACCGGAGGGAGGGGAAGGGGGAAGGGAAGAATTTGCTGTGTGGTAGCAAAACAGTCTGGCGGAGGATGAGGTTATATGTAGGTCTCTGGGAGTGGGGTCACCAGTGGCTCTTCCTGATTGGTGTGAATGGGGGCACTGCCAGCAATAAGGTAAAAACTCAGCAGGAGACGTGACACTAACAATGCACTTGGCTGCCACCTACAGGTAACATTGTTAGCATCACTGTAATGGTGGATAGGTGGGAGTCCGTATCACTGAAATGGTGTGCAGACTCTGTAGACTTATCATTTAAGCCCCTGCTACTTTTAGCACAATTAGTCCAAATCAAAAATTCAGCATAACATGCTCAGTGCTCCACAATTACTCTGTCCCCTACCCCATTCCTGATTTCAGAAATCCAATTTCCAAAAGTTCCCAGGTATGTTTATTTAGCACAGCAGTTCGGAACGCAACAGCCCATGGCAACCAATCAGATTATATGTTTTCTATTACAGAACAATTAAAGATTACTTCTGATTGTTTGGTAAGGGCTACTACTCTTTACACATTGCTCTTTGTCTTTAATAAACAATGTTGTCTGTAGTTAATCAGTTAATCATGGACTTTAGTGTTTCTGTTTTCTAATTTACAGTTAAAGGTTATTGCTGTTAATGAAGGATTTCAAGTTGTCTATGAGGACAATGTCCACTTTGATAAAGATCTACCTGAATTTGGGTAAGTGAATCTTATGGTGTTGGGGAAACTTAGGAAAATATTTTTCTTTGAAGGATAATTCTCTTCCTTTGGAAATGTACGGAAACAGATGTGAGATAAACGCTTGTAGATGTAGCCAAGGTGGGCTCCTTGATAGGGCAGGCTTGGTCACTCACCCTCAAGTCATGAAAGATGGACATAACCAAGGTAGAGTGGGGAAGAAACCACTTTATATATTTAGTGGAAATTAAGACCTTTGCACCGAATATATAAACTGTGATAATGAAGTGAGAAGTGAGCATTTCAATAATAATAGTTATTCTGGAGTCTCTTGTTACTGCAGTCTGATCACAAGCTTTCCCTGCTTTACTTGCTTTGGCTGTAGACCTAATCAGAGGGGCACAAAACACAGCCAGTCCTGCAGTAAATATCCATTGGGCTTATATCTATAAAGCCTCATGCACACTGGGCATTTACTCTTGGTTGCACTCCAGCTGCAGCTAAACGCTTTGGGCCTAAACACCCATTGTGCTTGAGGCCTAAGCCTGAAAGGACATTCTCTGCTTCCTAGGTCCATGGGCAACATACAGGAATTATACTAAAAAAATGAAATAACATCTTGCATGTATTGATGCATCTACATTTCACAAAAATTTTACATATTTTTTATTAATAATTTCATACTTGCCAAATGTCCCAGATTTGCTGGGATAGTCCCTCTTTATAATGACCTGCCTCTTGAGGTTTATGTCCCATGCTGTGTCCTGAGATTACAACATGAAGCCACACATGCTAATTAAGCCCCCCTGACCTCCCGTCCACTAGTAAATCCAGCTCACCTGGGGGATATAACCAATCAGAAGCAGACGTGGAAGGCCTGCCTTTGACGTTCCAGACGTTTACAGAATGCTGTTAGAAGAGGGGGTGCTACACCGTGGTAAACTTGGCCCTGTTCCAACTTTTTTGAGACCTGTTGCTGCCATCAATTTCAAAATGACCTCATTTTTTTTTTAACAATGGTACATTTTCTCAGTTTAAACATTTGATATGTTTTCCATTTTCTATGAATAAAATATGGGTTCATGAGATTTATAAATCATTGCAATGTTATAAAAAATGACTGCGCTAAAGTCTGACAAAGATAGCAGCCAGCACTACAATCCAACAGAAATTGCATAATGAATAAAGTAAAAAAAAGTGCAGCGCTATGTATAATGAATAAAGTAAAAAAAAGTGCAGCGCTATGTATAACCAAACATCAGCATACATGTATAGTGACATTAGCATGTAAACATAATAAAGTGCAATGTGCAGTAATAAGACCCTCATATATGAAAATGAAGAGACTTAAATGGTATGACCACCATGCAATCAAATAGTCCAAATCGTGAATAGAAAACAAAAGTTTGTTTCAATGATGATTGTGAAAAAATCCAAAAAATGCCTTAAGGAGTCACCACGGCAAGTGCATCCACCACCCAGCAGAGAAGAGTCAATATGCTTACCAGAGGACAGCATCAACCAAGCATGTAGTAATAATGGTCAGGATGGTAATCACAGGAATGGTATCCAGGGCATTAATGATCTTCACAGAAACAGACCCACTTGTCAAATCGTAGACTCCTCTGTGGAGCCGGCAGCCCTCCCGGTGACGGACATCTTGGTGTAAGGGAAGCGGAGACTCTGAAGAGCTTGTTTTTGCCTGTGTTGTGGAGTCTCCGCTCCGCACATTGCACATTATTGTTTACATGCTAATGTCACTATGCTGATGTTTGGTTATACATAGCGCTGCACTTTTTTTCAACTTTATTTACAAATCATTGCATTCTGTTTTCATGCAGATTTTACCCAGCATCCCAACTTTTTTAGAACTGGGGTTGCAAAAATATTATGCCAACAGTGTTTGCTTTGCAATTAAAGTGGAAGAAATGCCTATCACTATCTATTCTTAAAAATACTCCCTACCCTTTCTTCTTATTTATCTTCCCTAACCTGTATAAAAAGATGTGTGCACTTACCTATTTTTAATCTGCTATAGTCACATGATTCCACTGCTCCATCTCCCCTGTGTAAGTAAGCAGCTGCTGCAGGGGACAGGAGGGAGCACCGATAACAGTTGGGCTATGGGTGATGTCACAGCTTATGGAATTGTGTAAGCGCTCCCTAAGCCGGAACTGCAAGATCACCGGAGCAGGTTAAAAATAGGTAAGTATACATATCTTTTTTGTACAGGTTAGGCATATAAGTGAGGAGGGGGGAGGGTAGTTAGACTTATATTTTCTTCCATATTAATGTTTATTGTGTATTTTGTGCAAGGTCTGGTGGATTGCCGCACTTTAAATGGACTGCACAGATGAAAGCTAGCCATACACATCAAAATATCTCTTCTTCAGCTCCAAATGAGAGAAGACACTAGATTCCCCTATCCACACTAAACAGTGTGGATAATGAGGTCCTCTGGTGGCTATTGTATTTTGATAGCCCTGGCATCCACAGTTGTCTGAATACCTGATCAGGGCTGCTATTGATTGGAATATACATCTTAGGATCTTAGGATGTGGTCATTGTTCGACTCTCCAACCAGCTCCTATGATTTTGAAACCGAACCGTCTTTTTTTAAAGTGGGTAACACCGACAAGGCCAACTATGGCTCAAATTTTAGCTGATTCAGCAGGAACCATGTATGGCCAGCCTAAAAAATGTAGCTAACTAAACAAATACATAAGTAATGAATCATTGAAGATCTCTCTTCTCCATATTTAAAGTGTTACTAAACCCACAACAGTAAAATCAGTCTGTATATGCAGTAAAGCATGCTTGTTATACTCACTGTGGAATCTAAGGGTTTAATGCTGTTTGATTCTATCTTCTCTGATCCTCCCCTTCTTCCACAGTTCCCAATCCATCTCCTGATAGAACGGGATGGGGAGGGTGCATGTGATCAGCACAGGGCCAATCAGCACTGTCCAGACAGAGGGTCAGGGGTCCTGCAGCCTCATATGGAAGTTAGAGGAGAATGAAAACTCCTCCTACAAGCTTTAACAAGACACTGATAGAAGTCACAAGACTGCTCTAACTGCTGATAAGAAAAGGTATTTAGCAGTTTATATTTACTAAAACTATTGCATTTCCATAGAATAATCCCACAAGGGGAAAGAATGGGGAAGGTTGGTGGGATTATACGATACCAAACACAGGGAAGGTAGAGAGAAAACAAAAAGGAGAAAAGGGAAAAAGGTATAATGATGTATCCAACTGAGAAATGCAAGCTAAAAAGTACAATATTTTATTAAAATAAACCTATTACATTTCAATGTTCTGTGTACTGTGGGAGACCAGATATAGTGAATGTAGGGTCCTGGGTTTAGTAACTCTTTAATGTCACAAGTGGATCATGCAGTATTGGTAGGGTAGGTTTGAGAAAAACTGATTTAGTGACAATAGTTCTGGCTGATTATATTCGGATTGGTGCTGTAGTCTAATCAGCTTTCAATTAAACTGTATAAAGACTTATTATTATTAATATTAGTATACAGGATTTATACAGCACCAACAGTTAGTTCATGCAGCACTTTTACAGAATAAAGGGAAACAGTACATTTACAAAACAACTCAGTACAAGAAGATTAGGAGGACTTGTGGGTCCATACACTCTTGTATACATGTGAGCTCTGCCGGTGGCTATGTCATGTATGCACAAATTACCGTTTACTTGCAGGCTATTAGAATGAAACTAATTGGTTATCTCTGGGTGGGGGGTTGAAGGAAGTGGTGGAGCTGGGAAATGTTACAGTTTGAATTCCCTGTGCTTTGCCAATTGGAAATACTTTATATCAGGTCCTCTTTAATTTATGGGGCCCCCCAGCAGAGCACAATTACCTCCCTTGTGCCCTTCCTCTGCTCTTTTCAGCCACTAGATGTAATGAAAGTCCTGAGTCAAGCAAACATAGCACATACCGCTCTAGGTGGATTTCACATATACTCTGTCCAATGCTCTGTCATTCCAATCCTCAATGCTCAGCTCATCAGCCATCAATCATACAAGATAAAGGTCCGGGACAGCCGCAATCATATGCTTTTTATTGAAAAAAATTTACTTTACACGTCACATAACAGAGGGGGGAAAGGTAGGAGATCTTAACGCGTTTCGTACTTAAAGTGTTACTAAACCCAGTAGTATGAAAATAGTTTTTGCCCGCAGTGCCCACAGCTTATAAATCTTCTTTTTACATTAAAATACTGCCACTATATACCCTTTTGGCTGATCTGTATAACATGGTCACGTGATAAACTGCAGGGTTTTCCCGAGTGCTGAGTGTTCAGGTAGGAGGAAATTTCCACTACAGCCTTTGTCCTCATGCTGTTATGGGAGGCGGATCATCCATCAGTCAACATGTGACATCCCACCCACTGTGTTGTTTTTTAGTTACAGGGCGTGAAGGAGGAGGAGGAGGGAGGGAGGGACTGGGCTGTCATTTAGGATCTGTATACACACCAAAATGTGCAATGTCAATACCATGTGACCTGAAAAGCTCAACTCAACAAGGAAATGTCCAGCAATAGAGACCAAACTGAGCATGTGCAGCTTTACTACTCTGACTGTGTCTTATCTGGCAGTGCCCAGAGTGACCCTGCGGGGGGAGGGGGGAGGGATTTGTCCATACAGGATCATACACAATTCAGAGGATTAACCCCTTAAATTGCACAGTGAGTATAACAAGCATGCTATTCTGCATATACAGACTGATTTTACTGTTGTGGGTTTAGTAACACTTTAAGCTACCACTTAATTATAAGCTTATAATTAAGCACGAAATGCGTTAGAATCTCCTGCCCTTTTGTCCTCTGTTATGTGATGTGTAAAGTCTACTTTTTTCAATAAAAAGCATATGAGGAATGTGGCTGTCCCAGAACTTTCTCTTGGATGAAGGAAAAATCCTGTTTAAGTTGCAAGCCACTGGAGTAGTAGCTTACACAAGGCTATGGACTCCCTGTATGTTGCCGCAGATTTGCCCAGTGCTAAATCACATGCTCCTCCATACCTGGAAGTACAAGATATCTTCCTAAGTCCCCCTGCACTAGCATCAGAGGAAGCAAAGAAAAAGTAAGTATATGCTGGAAGAAGAGTGTGGAATAAAGATGATCTCCATGTTTCATTAAAAAAGAAGTATGCCTTTAAGAAAAAAAAACAAAAAAAAAACTAACAATTATACTCACCTAGATGGCTGTGGCATCAATCCCAGCTGTAGCTGTCCCCCACCACCTCTAATGCCCCGTACACACGGTCGGACTTTGTTCGGACATTTCCGACAACAAAATTCTAGGATTTTTTCCGACGGATGTTGGCTCAAACTTGTCTTGCATACACACTGTCACACAAAGTTGTCGGAAAATCCGATCGTTCTGAACGCGGTGACGTAAAATACGTATGTCGGGACTATAAACGGGGCAGTGGCCAATAGCTTTCATCTCTTTATTTATTCTGAGCATGCGTGGCACTTTGTCCGTCGGATTTGTGTACACACGATCGGAATTTCCGACAACGGATTTTGTTGTCGGAAAATTTTATATCCTGCTCTCAAACTTTGTGTGTCGGAAAATCCGATGGAAAATGTGTGATGGAGCCTACACATGGTCGGAATTTCCGACAACAAGGTCCTATCACACATTTTCCATCGGAAAATCCGACCGTGTGTACGGGGCATATGACTGAGAACTGAATGATCAAAAACCACTGATCGCTCAGTTCTTGGTCTTCAGACCCTCCAGCGCTCACTGGAGTGCAGAGTTGTGGAGGGAGCAGGAGTGCCTGGCTCAGAGCGGTTTGCTGGGAGGCTAAGCCAGCTGCTGGTCCAGTGGGCTTTAGCCTGCTGTCAGCTGAAAACGGGTCACGGGAGTGCAGAATAGGGATGAGCTTCGAGTTCAAGTCGAACTCATGTTCGACTCGAACATCGGTTGTTCGCCAGGTCGCCGAACAGCAAACAATTTGGGGTGTTCGCGGCAAATTCGAAAGCCGCGGAACACCCTTTAAAAGTCTATGGGAGAAATCAAAAGTGCAAATTTTAAAGGCTTATATGCATGGTATTGTCATAAAAAGTGTTTGGGGACCTGGGTCCTGCCCCAGGGGACTTGGATCAATGCAAAAAAAGTTTTAAAAACGGCCGTTTTTTCGGGAGCAGTGATTTTAATAATGCTTAAAGTGAAACAATAAAAGTGTAATATTCCCTTAAATTTTGTACCTGGGGGTGGCCCCACCCCCGTTAATTAAGAACCATCAGAAGAGGAGAAGCGTCACACAGCGGGAGCCTCCCATCATGCCATCATGTATGCGGAGCGGCCCGAGGAGAAGAAGGGAAGAAGACGCCGTGAAGGAAGATGCCGGACGAGAACACCGGAGGAAGAACCAGAAGAAGAAGAAGATGGAGGAAGAAACCGAAGGAAGATAGAAGATAGAAGACAGAAGAAAGAAGATAGAAGAAAGAAGAAGCATTTAAGTAAAGGAATTGTCAAAAACTGTCTCTTGTCATTTTTAACATTTTTGACACTTTTTTTGTGAAATGGTAGGGGTCCTTTTGTACCCCCTTACCATTTCACACAGGGGGGAGGGCCGGGATCTGGGGGCCCCCTTGTTAAAGGGGGCTTCCAGATTCCGATAAGCCCCCCGCCAGCAGACTCCCACAACCATCAACATGGGAACAAGGTGTTTTGGGGGGCTACCCTAAAGCACCCTCCCAATGTTGAGGGCATGTAGCCTGGTATGGTTCAGGAGGGGGGGCACTCTCTCGTTCCCCACCTCTTTTCCTGCAGCCTGCCAGGTTGTGTGCTCGGATAAGGGTCTGGTATGGATTTTTGGGGGGACCCCACGCCATTTTTTTTTTTTTTTTGGCCGGGGTTCCCCTTAATATCCATACCCGACCTGAAGGGCCTGGTATGGAATTTAGGGGGACCCCCCACGTCATTTTTTTTTTTTAAATTTTGGTTCAAGGTTCCCCTGTGGGGAATTCCCATGCCATTTGTGTATTGTCGGACCGGCAATTCATTAATAGCCGCGAGTAGTTTTAAATGACTTTTTTTCCTTTGAAATGTCATTTTGCTGTCAGACTGTTCTAAACACAGGAAACATGCGCCCCTTTACAGGCATACTATAGACACCCCCCAGGTATGAAATTTAAAGCAATATTACACTTTTATTGTTTCACTTTAAGCATTATTAAAATCACTGCTCCCGAAAAAACGGCCATTTTTAAAACTTTTTTTTGCATTGATCCATGTCCCCTGGGGCAGGACCCAGTTCCCCAAACACTTTTTATGACAATAACTTGCATATAAGCCTTTAAAATTAGCACTTTTGATTATTCATGTTCGTGTCCCATAGACTTTAACGGTGTTCGCGTGTTCGAACAAATTTTTTGCCTGTTCGCAAGTTTTGGTGGGAACCGAACAGGAGGGTGTTCGGCTCATCCCTAGCGCAGAACGAACTCCATTCCTGTGATTCATAGGAGTACAGCCAAAATAGCTTAGGTTATACTTCTCCTTTTTAATTTAAATAATTTGTTTGGACCAGCTTGGCCCAAACAAACTATATAAAGTTACATTAAACCTGGAGATCAGCTTTTAAGCAAACCTGTAGCTTTAAGATGATGAACTGGAAGGTAGAGAGAGAATGCTGAATCTTGCTGTGTGTTGTGTGTTATTCAGTTGATCAGTGCATATCAAATAGTGCGTAAGCCACAGAGCCTCGTCAAGGCACCCTGGTATCTGTGGTACCTAACACTAATGTATAAGTGTCCCCACAGTGGAGGCACATGCATTCTGATGGATAGGTGAGAGCAGGTGGACTGAAGGGGAGCCATCCCTTCTTAAAGGTACAAGGGCACACTGAGCACTCAGCATATAGCACAATGGCTGCAAAGGTGTCAGTGCTTTGCCTGACCAAAAAACACGACAGTGATACACAAAAGACGCCACTTGCTCCCATCTATAGCTGCCTATCGCAGCAAGTAGCATTGGAAGGCAAACAACAGGTACAAACAAGGCCAAGGATAAATCCAAGGGAAAAACCAAGTTTAACTTACCACCAGCCCGCAGACAACCAAATAACCCGTCTAACAGTATGCGTTAAAAGCAGAGGTTTAGTCTGCACACATTTGCATGTGCCTCCACTGTGGGGACACTTATAAATTAGTGTTAGGTACCACAGATACCAGGGTCCCTTCCTTGACAAGGCTCTGTGGCTTACGCATGCATTTGAAAATGTGTGTAGACTAAACCCCTGCTTTTATTGCATACTGTTTGTATTGCCCTGTACACACAGTTGGATTTTCTGACGGAAAAAGTGCGATCAGATTGTGTTGTTGGAAATTCCGATCGTGCGTGGGCTCCATCTGACTTTTTCCGTCTGAATTTCCGACACACAAAGTTTGAGAGCATGCTATAAAATTTTCCGACAACAAAATCCAATCATTTAAATTCCGATCGTGTGTATACAAATCCGACGCACAAAGTGCCACGCATGCTCAAAATAAATTAAGAGACGAAAGCTATTGGCTACTGCCCCGTTTATGGTCCCGACGTACGTGTTTTACGTCACAGCGTTTAGAATGATCGGATTTTCCGACAACTTTGTGTGACTGTGTGTATGCAAAACAAGTTTGAGCCAACATCCATCGGAAAAAATCTATGGATTTTGTTGTCGGAATGTCTGATCAATGTCCAATCCTGTGTACAGGGCATTAGACAGGTTATTCGATTGTCTGCGGGCTGGTGGTAAGTTAAGCTTAGTTTTTCCCTTGGATTTATCCTTGGCCTTGTTTGTACCTGTTGTTAGCCTTCCAATGCTTCTTACTGCGATAGCAAATAGTGACTATTGGTTGAGTATTTTTTCCATAACACAGAGAACATTTCATCATATCTATTAGGCTTTAGTACTTGATCTACTGATGGAGAAAAGATTTGGAGCAGATGGAGTTTAGCGTATCAAGTTTCCTACAGAGATGAAAGTAATTGATGTGTCAGCTGTAGAAACAGTTACGTTAAAGCAATCCTAAACCACAGATGGGTGAGTTGCATTATATCCCATTGATCTATAGTAGAGTGCCAAATATTTTACTCCCTGTGAGAACTGCAAGCTTAATGCCCCAATGATAGCATCAATTTAGATAGTACAGTCCGCCTGTCAGAATTCACCACCTGACAGCTTAACTTCATGAGTCATCCTTGTTCTGATTATCAGGAAAACAGAGAGATAATTCTACACACATTGCAAGAAGCTCACATTTTATAAAACCTATATGCCTTATAAAAATGTGCTTACAATCAAAGTCATGACTTCCAGTGTGGTAGGGATTCTTTAGGAATCGCTCCCTTCTGCTATGCATATTAATGCTGTCTTTAGGTTAGACCAGCCTTTCTCAACCTATTCAACACAAAGGAACCCATGAAATAACTTTCTGGTCTCTGGAACCCCTGCTAAAAATGACTATATCTACAATTTATGATACATTAGTGTGATTGTCAGTGGGAAGAATGCTCCTTACACTTGTGGTCATTGGGAAGAATTCCCCCCTTACAGATAGCTAAAAAGATCAACGGTGTCAGTGAGAACTTATCTGAGAGGCAGAAATTGCTCATTTCTCACGGAACCCCTAGTGACCTCTGGAGGAACCCTGGTTGAGAAACCTTGGGTTAGAGATTTCCCCACTCAGCTCGCTCAGGGAAACTGAGTGACACCAAATTCCAACAGCAGGGAGAGGAGGATAACAACAGTGGACATCACATCTTGGTTATATGTATATTTTTACACACCATCTGCCCTCATTACCCTTCACCAAAATAACAAGAGAAAATATATATGGGAAGAGGTCTGTACTGGTTGGTGGATAATTATTTAAAATCGCCCCTCCCTGTTTCTTCCCTGATATAAGTCTTTCAGAAGTAGGGAGGCTGCATTAAAAGAGATATATGGCCAAAGCTTTTTTTACCATACTTCTCTTGTGGGTCACAGGAGTGCAGTTGCTTGTTCTCTCCTGTGACCCAGAATCAGCCATCTGTCAGCCGACATGAAAAAGCCTCTCTAGGCTCTGGTAGAATTCTGACCATATTGTCAGGCTGCACCTAGCCGCCCGATTCACAGCTAGCTCCAGCTCTCAGTGCTCGTTGAGAGCCAAAGCTAGCTGGACCTGGCCCTTCTTCAGCCCGGGACTTCGGTGAGTGCTGGAGGGCAAAGCAGAGAGCAGTGACTGACAGTCACCACTCACAACTTTGAAAGGACCGAGAACTGGGTGATCAGTGGTCACATCACAGAGGTGCTGCAACATAGAGGTGAGTATGTATGTTTCTTTTTTAGTATCCTCAAACTTCTCCTTAAAAGCTATTTTGGCCCTACTTCTCTTATGGATCATAGACGTGCACTTCAATCTGCACTCCTGTCACCCATTTTTAACCGATAGCGGGCTAAAGCCCACTGTCAGCTGAGGTCACTCAGCCAGTCCAGGCTCTGGAAAGATTCCAACTTTACAGTTGGTATTCACCCAGATGCCTGGACTAACAACTGGCTCAACCTGGCGCTTCAGTGAGCACTGGAGGGGCAGAGCATAGAGCCGGTGACTGACAGCCACTGGCTATCTGCAGACTGAAGACCAAGACCTGAGTGATCAGCAATCTTTAATTGCTCAGTTCTCAGTTCTAGAGGTGGTGGAGGACAGATGTAGCATGGCTCGATGCTGCATCTATCTAGGTGAATATGGATGTTTTTTTTAATTCCCACACTTCTCTTTTATGCCCTTGGTCTCTGTACTAGACTCTAATATACTTTTAATGCACCTACTCATTTCTGAAAGTTGTGTACTCTAGCTGAGGCAGCAGACAATTGGACATGATCCACTGTCATATGAGCATCTATATTATTCTTTTAATGTGAATGGACAGTCTTAAAGGCCAATAGGGATGCTAAATTTTAAGAGGAAAGATTGAGATTTGCATATAACTTCAGCTGCCTAGAAGAAAGGTTGAGATTTGCATATAGCGTTAGCTGGCTATATACCTGGGTCTACTTCTCTTTTAAACTAGTAACTTTACCTACCTATAATTATTCATAGCATACTGGACACAGTTTAGCAGGCCATGCACTGATTGAATTTTGTCTGGCTCCTGATGAAACAGCTGAAATTCACTTTGTGAGTGGCCCTATCAGAACCTTCCCACCCAACATTCTTTCATTGAAAAATTGAAGGAGCCAGGTGCAAAATTGTCAGCCAAAGAGTGACAGCATCCAATCAGATGCAGTCGCTGTTTGGGTATTCTGACAGTTTCTGGTGCTTGCTGTCAGAATACAGTAGCAGCGCAAAGGGAAGATTAATGCTCCAAGCAGTCACTAAGTGACACACTTCAGTTGAATAAAAAAGTTACAGCTTTAATGAAATATATAAAAAATTCAATACAAAAATACCAACCATAAGTACCCTTCACCAACCACAGTTAAAAATAAATATAATGTTGTCTAATTGCAGGGAAAGCAACTGCGCATTCACCCATACATTTTTCAACAACGGCAAGTGGCTGGCCTTCAGATAAAAGTGGTCTCCGTGGGGGATTCCCAGCAAGATCACTTTTATCGGGGCAGGAGAGGCCCCACCCCCTCCTGCTGCGTAGTGGAGGAGATGATCGCATCCTTACCCCTGACAGGCCTGGAGCCCAGTGAGGGAAAGATGGCCCCCGCTCGGGTCCATAACATTGAATGGCGGAAGCGACGTCAAATGTCATTTCCGCCCAATGGTCTTAAAGGGGGAATTTTATTTATTTATTTTTTTTGCAAAAAAAAAAAAATACATTTCATTTTTTTTTTTTAATTATTCTATTTTTTTATTGCATTTTAGTGTAAATGTTAGATCTGAGGTATTTTTGACACCAGATCTCACATTTAAGAGGTCCTGTCATGCTTTTTTAGATGTTTGCATTCCTTGTAATTGGAATAAAAGTGACCCAATTTTTTTTTTTTAAAAGGACAGTGTAATAAAAAATAAAAAGTAAAATAAATAAGAAAAAAAATAAAAAATTTAAAGCGCCCCGACCTGCCAAGCTTGCGCGCAGAAGCGAGCGCATACGTAAGTCGTGCCCGCATTTGAAAACGGTGTTCAAACTACACATGTGAGGTATCACCACAATCGTTAGAGTGAGAGCAATAATTCTAGCTCTAGACCTCCTCTGTAACTCTAAACATGTAACCTGTAGAAATGATTAAACATTGCCTATGGAGATTTTTATGGGTCAAAGTTTGTCGCCATTCCATGAGTGGGCGCAATTTTGAAGCGTGACATGTTGGGTATCAATTTACTTGGCATAACATTATCTTTCACAATATAAAAAAAATCTGGGTAAACTTAACTGTTGTCTTATTTTTTAAGCCAAAAACGTATATTTTTTCCAAAAAAATTGCACTTATAAGACCGCTGCGCAAATACGGTGTGACATAAAGTATTGCAATGACCGCCATTTTATTCTCTAGGGCAGGGCTATGCAATTAGCGGACCTCCAGCTGTTGCAAAACTACAAGTCCTATCATGCCTCTGCCTCTGAGTGTCATGCTTGTGACTGTCAGAGTCTTGCTATGCCTCATGGGACTTGTATTTCTGCAACAGCTGGAGGTCCGCTAATTGCATATCCCTGCTCTATGGTGTCTGAAAAAAAGAATATAATGTTTGGGGTTCTAAGTAATTTTCTAGCAAAAAAAAAAAAAGATTTTAACTTGGAAACAACAAGTGTCAAAAAAGAGGCATGGTTAAAGAATACAATAGCAGTACTGCAGATTCATCTGCCTGTGCTGTAAAGCATGGATAGAGGAATCTGTTAGATTTTTTTTCATTAAGCCAGCAGGCTGAGCTAAAAAAAAAATAAAAAAAGATCTATTATGCCGCGTACACATGAGCGGACTTTACGGCAGACTTGGTCCGGCGTACTGGATTTCGTCGGACAATTCGATCGTGTGTGGGCTCCAGCGGACTTTGTTTTCTCAAAAGTTGGACGGACTTAGATTTGAAACATGTTTCAAATCTATCCGACGAACTCGAGTCCGGTCGAAAAGTCCACTCGTCTGTATGCTAGCTCGACGGACAAAAAGCCACACTAGGGCAGCTATTGGCTACTGGCTATGAACTTCCTTATTTAAGTCCGGTCGTACGTCATCACGTACGAATTCATCGGACTTTGGTTGATTGTGTGTAGGCAAGTCCGTTCATTCAGAAAGTCCGTCATAAAGTCCGTTGAAAAGTCCGCCGGGCAAAGTCTGCCGTAAAGTCCGCTCGTGTGTACGCGGCATTAGTGTATGACCAGTGAATGATCTATGATTGTGACCAAGCATATTACTTCTCAGTGGGAAGCAGCCAAATCTGCAGCAGATTTGTCCACGTAAGGTGATGGCTAAATATGACAGATAAAGAACGTTTGTGGGGGTCCTAACTGCTCATATAATATTAAGGACAATGGGATCAGTTGTGTGAAAGGTGAATACTCACCAAGGCAGCCATCCTACAGCTACACTGATCAATCTGCCTGAATGATGTAGGATACCTTAATGGATAATTAATGGGCTGGAGAATTGGAAAGGGGTTACTTAAATGTGCTTACTTTTGACAAAGAAAGTCTAGAACAAGCCTATTCCACAGTGCAGTCTAAAGCCTTGTACACACGATCGGAATTGTGTGATGACCGACCGTTTGTACGCTCCATCAGACAATTGTTGTCAGACTTTCCGCCAACAAATGTTGGATGCCAGGATTATAACGTTTCCGCGGACAACGGTCTGTTGTCGGATTTTCCTATCGTGTGTACACAAGTCCGTCATACAAAAGTCCAAAGTACAAACACGCATGCTCGGAATCAATGCTCACCAAACACGACAATAGCAGAAGGTGTCCAAAGGGTGGCGCTCAAGAGCTGAAATTCCACGTAGTGGAATTTGTTGGCCGACAATTGTGTACCGTTTGTATGCAAGACAAATTCACGGCACACGCCCTTCGGACAAAAGTCTAATGCTTTGCCTGCAGAAAATCCGATCGTGTGTACGAGGCTATAGTTACTGGGTAGTAATGGAGATAATAGCACTGTGAAAAATCTGTGTTTATGCATCTTTTCAGGACACGAGGTGGAGTCCACGTCCACAGTGACAAGCTGACCGTAACTTCACCCGTGTTAATGTGGGTTAAGGTATGAAATTTTTACTGATTTAATTATTCACTGACCTCTGACTTCTGTATGTGGTTTTACACAAGTATGAGCTAGCATACAGTACCTGCTTTTCATCAACAAAATAACAAAGCTTTGCAGCTCTGTACAGTCAGTAGATGTATGAAATGTCCCCCAATCTCAGGGATGCTTCATGACTACAAAATGATCAGTTGAGAAAGTTCACTGAGAAAAGGTAAGATTAGTAGCCATATACTTTTACATTTCCCTTATTTAACCTATGGACTGAAGGAGCGAAAATCAGTGGATTCCTCCATCCACACTTATTTTATTCAGACAGCCACAATTTAAAAAAAAACGTGTGATGAGCTAGGTGGTACTAACAGGGGCACCCACAATTTGATCAGGAATCAGCTGAAAATTAACCCTGGTATGGTTAACTTTAAGCGGAACTAAATCCATCGATTTAACGGTTTAAAAATAAGTGACATTCCCAGCATGTCGGGAGTGTTAACTGTAACATTTCCTTGTGCTCTCAACCAAACTGTCAATCTATCAAATGGCTGGTGTCATAACTGATCATGTGTGCAGAACCTTCGCAGTTACAGATCAGACAAAGGCTAAGATGGCAGCTTCCTTGGCTGAAAAGGATAGGAGGGTTTAGTTCCACTTTGATAGGATTGCTGCATAAGCCCTGGCCTGTAGCAGCTGTTCAAACATTTGTCAATGGCAGTAGGTTACATAATGGATGTGCATCAGAACTGGAGTAATGCACATAGTCAAAGGCTAATATATTTAAAGGATAAGACATTTGTGAAGATGTCCTTCATTTTTAACAGTGTATGCAAGCAAGGTCAACTCAAAAAAATTTAATATTTTTATTAATCCCTCTAAATTCAAATGGAAATACTTTGTAGCTCCAACAATCATAATAGCTATTGGTTATAATTAAAAAGCAGAGGG
This sequence comes from Aquarana catesbeiana, assembly GCF_042186555.1. Lineage (NCBI taxonomy): Eukaryota > Metazoa > Chordata > Amphibia > Anura > Ranidae > Aquarana > Aquarana catesbeiana. Next base: position 97,580,570 of record NC_133328.1, read on the forward strand.
TGCAATCAGCACAAAAAATAACAACAAACCCCCTTTTTTGTATGCAAGCTGGACACTGAAGGAGTTTTCACAAAAATCCAAAAATAGTAAATGTTAAAATATATAAGTGCAGCGTGAACATAAATTCCAAAATGTTGGTGAAAAACAAGTCCCAGAATATAATTTTCAATAATTATGAATAAAATGATGAGAAAACATCCAGATAGTTGGTGGAAAACAAGTCCCAGAAAGCCTTCACCAGTGATGATAAATCCCCACTGGTTAGAATTAGTTTGTGCTAGAAGGATAGGGAAACCCTCCATATTTAAAGGAGAAGTACAGCCAAAGCGCATTTGGCTGTACTTCTCCTGTAGATCACAGAAGTGCAGTTCATTCTACACTCTTGTGACACATTTTCAGCAGACAGCGGGCTGAAGCCCACTGTCGGCTGATGTCACAGAGCCGGGCCAGGCTGGGGTAAGATTACGACAATAAAGTCGGCATTCACCCACAACCCTGGACTGTCACCTGGCTCAGGCTGTCAGCAAGCCAGGGAGAGCCTGAGCCAGCCTACTCCTGAACAGCTCACCGGAGGGGGGGGGGGGGGGGGGCAGAGCAGAGAGTCAGTGACTGACAGTCAGCAGCTCTCTGCTCACGGAGCTCTGAGAACCAAGCAATTAGCGATCTTTGATCACTCGATTCTCAGTCTTAGAGCCGGGAGGGGACAGATGCAGCATCCACCTAGGTAAGTATGATTTTGAAAAACAAAGTGCTAAGTGGGAAGGGTCTGCCTGCTGTAATCACATGATCTGTTTTACCACCACTGTACAGAATACTCCCAGCCAAGGAAGCTTTTTATTTTCATATTTGGAAATTTATTTTTATTTTCCATTTTTTGAAAATCATAGCTGGCTGCAGATTGTTCTAGGACAGTCATTTTTTATTAACACTAGGGCCTCAATTCACTGAGGAATATCGCATGTGATGTTGGCATTACGTGACTCATTTGATCCAAATTTCACATGCGATATTTATAATCTCAATTCACTGTCAGTTTATGTTATATTTACTGCAAAAATAAGAAATGCACAGTAAATACCACATAAATGGATCCAAAAGTCAGTTCATAAAAAATAAACAAATACAGGCATACCCCACTTTTAAGTACACAATGGGGTTTATTTACTAAAGCTGGAAAGTGCAAAATCAGGCTCACTTCTGCATAGAAACCAATGAGCTTCCAGGTTTTATTACCAAAGCTTAATTGAACAAGCTGGGGTTAGAAGAAAAAGAACTTCTCTTTTAAAATACAAGTTCACATTTGCTTCTATGCATTGGTTTCTATGCAGAAGTGAGCCTGATTTTGCACTTACCAGCTTTAGTAAATAAACCCCATTGTGTACTTAAAAGTGGGGTATGCCTGTAATACATTTGTTAAATAAGTCATGGTCCAGCCACATGCAGAATGTAAACAAAGTAGTTCAGACATTTAAAAACAAATGTACAAAAATAAACATGTGGGGGTTCCCCCCACAAGCCATACCAGGGTCTGGTGTAAATTTTAATAGGACACATTGCCAAAAAGAAAAATGGTGCAAGCCCCCCCCCCCCGAAAAGAACTCCATACCAGACCCTTATCTGAGCATGCAGCCCGCCTAGCCAGGGGAGGGTAGGACCAGCGTGCACCCCCTTCTCCTGAACCATACCAGGCCACATGCCCATAACATGTGGGGGGGGGGACTCCCCCCTGGCAAAGCACCTTGTCCCCATGTTGATGAGGACAAGGGCTATTTTCCCCACAACTCTGGCCCCCTGGCTGTGGGGATCTGCAGGTGGGGGGCTTATCGAATCTGGAAACAGTTGACTTTTTAACAGTAAGTAACAATGTTCGCTGTTTGTGGCCATAACATAGTAACCCTACCCACTCACAAAAAATTCCAAGTAAAAAAAAAAAAAACAATGCCTGCTGAGACCCGATCAATCCCATCGTGATCTTCACACCAACTGACATCTCCCGTTTACCCCGCCACTGAAGTAAACGAAGAGGCGGGGTCAACCGGTGAGGTCATTGACCAAATTTGGACATGTTTGGTCAGTGCAAAGAAGATTGCATAGTTTAAAACTAAAATTCCTCACCATTTAAAAAAAAAAGCGCATTAAATATTTTAGGAATGTTTATAAAGTATTAACAATTTTTGGGGAAAACACTACATGCACTATTTTACTGCTGTTTTTGGTGCAGTATTTTAGCTTTAGTGAACTGTACCCTATATTACTGAAAAGTGACTAATTTATATGTTGCATTACGTTTGAGAAAAGTGGAATTACCCTTTAAATCAATTTGTTACGTTTGTTTTTAGGGTTAGCCAATTTTTGGAATTCTTGTGGTATTTTATTTTTTTTAGGCTTTAGATTGTATCTTGGAGAGAATGAAATCTTCTGCATTTGACTTTTCTAAAGTGAAAGCTTTGTCAGGAACAGGCCAGGTAAGTGCTGAAATCCTGAAATGAATGTTCGCTGTTTGTGGCCATACAGTGTACAGGACTGGAGTAGTTGGGTTTCTGAACATTTTAAAATACATTGTTCTTTAAATCTAGGGATTTTACAATTTATACAATATCTCACAAAAGTGAATACACCCCTCACATTTTTGTAAATATATTATTTTATCTTTTCATGTGACAACACTGAAGAAATGAGACTTGTCTACAATGCAAAGTAGTGAGTATACAGTTTGTATAACAGTGTAAATTTGCTGTCCCCTCAAAATAACTCAACACAGCCATTAATGTCTAAACCGCTGGCAACAAAAGTGAGTACACCCCTAAGTGAAAATGTCCAAATTGGGCCCAATTAGCCATTTTCTCTCCCTGGTGTCATGTGACTTGTTAGTGTTACAAGGTGTCAGGTATGAATGGGGAGCAGGTGTGTTCAATCTGTTGTTATCGCTCTCACTCTCTCATACTGGTCACTGGAAGTTCCACATCGCACCTCATGGCAAAGAATTTCCTGAGGATCTGAAAAAAAGAATTGTTGCTCTACATAAAGATGTCCTAGGCTATAAGAAGATTGCCAAGACCCTGAAACTGAGCTGCAGCGTGGTGGCCAAGACCATACAGTGGTTTGACAGGACAGGTTCCACTCAGAACAGGCCTCGCCATGGTTGACCAAAGAAGTTGAGTGCACATGCTCAGCGTCATATCTAGAGGTTGTCTTTGGGAAATAGACATAAGAGTGCTGCCAGCATTACTGCAGAGGTTGAAGGGGCGGGGAGGTCAGTCGTCCCAGAAGGAAGGCTCTTCTAAAGATGGTGAAAACAGTTTGCTGAAGACAAGCAGACTAAGGACATGGATTATTGGAACCATGTCCTGTGGTCTGATGAGACCAAGATAAACTTATTTGGTTCACAGACACAGATGGTGTCAAGCATGTGTGGCGGCAACCAGGTGAGGAATACAAAGACAAGTGTGTCTTGCCTACAGTCAAGCATGGTAGTGGGAGTGTCATGGTCAGGGGCTGCAAGAGTGCTGCCGGCACTGGAAGGCTACAGTTCATTGAGGGAATCATGAATGCCAACATGTATTGTGACATACAGAAGCAGAGCATGATCCCCTCCCTTCGGAGACTGGGCCGCAGGGCAGTATTCCAACATGATAACGACCCCAAACACACCTCCAAGACGACCACTGCCTTGCTAAAGAAGCAGAGGGTAAAGATAATGGACCGGTCAAGCATGTCTCCAGACCTAAACCCTATTGAGCATCTGTGGGGCATCCTCAAATGGAGGAGTGCAAGGTCTCTAACATCCACCAGCTCTGTGATGTCGTCATGGAGGAGTGGAAGAGGACTCCAGTGGCAACCTGTGAAGCTCTGGTGAACTCCATGCCCAGGAGGGATAAGGGAGTGCTGGAAATGGTGGCCACACAAAATCTTGACACTTTGGGCCCAATTTGGACATTTTCACTTAGGGGTGTACTCACTTTTGTTGCCAGCAGTTTAGACATTAATGGCTGTGTGTTGAGTTATTTTAAAGGGGACAGCAAATTTACACTGTTATACAAGCTGTACACTCACTACATTGTAGAAAAGTGTCATTTCTTCAGTGTTGTCACATGAAAAGATATAATAAAATATTTACAAAAATGTTAGATACTGTACATGAAAATCACATTTACTCTTAGAAATGAATTCATTTGAGAAAATTTTTCCACCCTGCTCCTTCTAATTTCTCATCACTGTGGTCAAAAATGAATGCCAATTCGACTCCATTAATGATTAGTGAATTGAACAAATGTCCTTAGACTGATATTTTTTGAATGAAATTCTACTAGTGTATGGCAAGCTTGAAGTGTAAGTTCACCTTTTCACACAGGATTAGCTGTCACTGCCCCCACACTGTGTAAAAGACACAATTTAATGCAGCTCTGTAATCATTAAAACATCTTTAAATGCATTAAATGTATTTCTTTTAAATGCAAGCATGTAACTGAACTTACTTGGTACCTGTTGCTCTCCCTGAGGAGGAGAAGAAACAGGATATGGAGCTCTTGATAGGAGTATGCTGATAGGAGGAGAAAGCAGAGTGTAGTGCAGCCATGTTTTTTTTTTTTAGCTTTTTTTTTTTGTGGTGTGTTTTTGGGTTGGACCATTCCCTATGCTCCAAAGAAGCCCATGTACCAAATTTTGGCTCAGAGTCAGGAGCGTTTGGCGTTGCGATTTTTGCTGTGATTTTTTCGCTCGTCAATCGCAGCAAAATCGCACCACATTTGGGGTGCCATTAAGAAACAATGGCATCGCAAACGTGCCCTGTGTTTTTCAGCGATTCTGGAATTGGGATCAAAATTGCACGATTCTGCCCATGATTCCAGTACGCTTAGGTGTAAATGGAGCCTAATGCAGGCCATACATGGGTCGAATTCTGAATCAGGTCCACCTGATCGGACCTTGCAGTCTCCTATATGGAGCAGCGGATGTCAGCGGATACATGTCCACTGACACCCGCTGCTATCCAATCTGATCCTGCCTGCAAAATCCAGACGGATGGTGGTCCTATTTTCCATCCATCTGGCAGATCAGATCAGATAGGATCGGATGAAAACAGACAGGCAGTCCCCTCATAGAGGAGAGTGGGACTGTGTCCGTGTTGGCTCTGCACAGTGAGTGGAGACGGACCTGTTGTCCGCATACTCAGCGGGGATCAGCGGAGTGATCCCCCACTGAACAAGCAGATTCCATTAGGTAGAGGCGCCTGTGTGAAAGGAGCCTTACTGTCCAGTTACAAGCTAGGAGTAAGTTCATTACACCCGGAGGAAGTGGGCTCAATGCCTAGCAATTTGTTTGTGTGGAAGATGTGAGGGCATCTTGTGGTAGAAAAGAAGTACTACGGGAACAACTTCAGACTAAATGTGAGAATTGCAGCAAAAGACGTTTTTTTATTTTCTTTTGCTTTTCATTTTTTAATAGCAATTTAATAGGAGTTTTGGTTTAAAGTAATCCTATAAGAAGAGAAATACAGGGGCTGCCATCGCTGATCTTCCTTCTAAAATGCTAGCTACCAAGCTGCCTCTGACTTCATTGCACTGGATTTGATTTACTAAATCTGCAAAAGTGCAAAATCTAGTATAGCTCTGCATAGACATAAATCAGCTTCCAGGTTTTTTTTTGTCAAAGCTCAATTGAACAAGTTGAAATTAGAGGTTGCTTTGCTACCATGCATAGCTGCACCAGATTTTGCACTCTCCAGGTTTAGTAAATCAACCCAATGAATCATTGTCCTAGAAAAAGCAGGCGGCAAGTGAAGTCAGACTATCTGATCTCCATGCTTCTTCTGAGTAGGTGACTTAAAAATTACTGAAGCCTTTGGAGCATCCTGACAGCCAGGTACCACCAATTTTAAAATGAAAGGTCAGCAATGGCCTAATGTTTTATTTATTTTTTTGTCGATACAGGTTTCCTTTAAGAGCAATTTAAAATAGAAATATGGCCAAAACTTTTTGTGGCTATACTTCTCTTGTGGGTCACAGGAGTGCACTTACTTGTACACTTCTGTGACAGAGAATCATCTGACAGTGCCAGCCGCTCACGCGCCCTCCACTTCAGAGAGAGCTGGAGGGGGAGAACACAGAGCGGTGACTGACAGTGACATCAGAACTGACTGAAAACTGAGTGATCAGTTTTCATGTGATCACTCAGTTCTTGGGCTTAGAGCTGACGTGCGACAGCTGCAGCATCACAGCGATGTTGCAGCATACAGTTGAGTATGTATGTTTGTTTTTTTTATTCCTAAACTTCTGCTTTAAGCTAAGACTGTTTCAAAATTAGTTCTGAGCTCAGACAAGTTATTTGCAAGCACAATAGTCACAGCAATTGTGTATAGTATTACCCAGTAAATGTATTTGATTGTTTACAAGTAAGTTATTGAATGCCAGACCTATAATACATATTTCATCATTTGCAAAGCCCTGTAGATAATGCATCAATGTCATTACAATATGACAGACTATACATCAATTCTCAACAGTTTATGTATTTATTCAGTTCCGGGAATGCTATGGTCAATGGTTGCTCTTGTTTTCCATTCATATTACAGCAACATGGCAGCGTGTATTGGAAAGAAGGCTCCAGAGTCATTTTAAATAGTTTACTACCTGAACGTCCTCTGCACACTTCACTGCAGGTCAGTATAAAAGGTCTATAGCTGGAATTAAGGAAGGTTACTAGCTGTTTGCTTTCATTTTTTTCACCTGTACTAGAAACATAGCTCCCAACTGTCCCTGATTTGGAGGGACTGTCCCTGATTTGGAGGGACTGTCCCTGATTTGGAGCAATGTCCCTCTGTCCTTCTTTGTCCCTCATTTGTCCTTCATTTTGGTCTGATCTATATAGATGTATATAAAATGCACTTTTTATCCTTCAAAAACTGTTTCCCAGTGCTAAACCTTTCATCCAAATTCAAAATTGCTGCATTTATAAATTTTAAAAGCAAATATAAAGGAAAAGTAGTAGTAAAAAAAGGCTTTGTGGATCTAATTAACCTTTTTTTTTTGTTAATTCTGCTTTAAGTGGGTGTGGCAAGGGGCATGTCCTATGCCTACATACATTTGCTAGTAGGTGTCCCTCATTCCTATCTCAACATGTTGGGAGGTATGCTAGAAACCATGGCATATGCAATCTAAACTATTATACATGGGGCAAATTTGGGCAGGTTCCTGATGAACAGTGGGTGGACCTGGGCAGCCACCTCCCACCTGACACCCCTTGATTTCAAAATCTAAGGAACTGGGTGGAAAATTGTCAGTGGAACAGCGCCTGTATCCAATCAGGGTATTTTGGATCCGGCTGTCAAAATACAATAGCCACAATGGGAGATTCGTTCATCTGTGCTGTGTAGCAAAAATAAAGGAATAAGTAAATAATCAATAAATAATAAAGGAATTGGCTTGATTTTTTCCCCCATTCAGTCTGTAGGTTGAATAGAAAAGCCTACATGTGTATGGCCAGCTTAACCAATTGCTAGAAGCAACAAAGACATTTTCCTTTCCTTTCTTTAATTTTAAAATACAGTATTTTGGTTAAACTTCTGTGCTCTTAGTGACAAAATTTACAGCATTTTTCTGGGAATTGTATGATGGAATGTGTATCAAGATGTGGAAGTTACAGGAAGAGATATATCCATTACGGCACTAGAGAAACCTAACCCGATTAGGTTTAGTCCATAGTACAACTAAATATTGATATATGCAATAATCTGCTATTGCTGCAGCTTGGCTTATTCAGCTCTCTTCCTGCTACTGGAATTCCGTTTCTTTCAGCCCATACACCGCAGTATATTAACTCATGGCACTGCTTGTTTTCTACGCAGATTATAAAACAAGTGTAAAGCCTGGAGGCCCCTGGCTGTCCTTATCATGCAGTGTCCATAGCACTAAAGCACACCTTAAAAATGAACTCTGTAGGGGAGATTTAGTAAATCTGGTGCACTCAGAATCTGGTGCACATGTGCATGGTAGTCAATCAGCTTCTAATTTCACCTTGCTCAATTAAGCTTTGTCAATAAAACCAGGAAGCTGATTGGTTTCTATGCAGAACTGCACCAGATTTTACACCATTTTAGTAAATAACCCACTGTAAGACTGGCCATACATTGTACAATTTTCCTTTAGATTTACCAAAACCATATCATATGAGGTCAAACCTAAACACTTTCAATTTGTATGTATTGTACTCTGGGGTGCCTTGGCAAAATGCCTAAAAAATGCCCAAAATTGTATTCAAGCATCAGGTGGATGAAGGCTGCCTTTTAGTTATAGAAAGCCACAGGTTTTCATTGTGCACCATTACAATTTTCCAGCCGCTAGAGTCCTAGCAACCAATGATGTCATTGGTTGATCGGAAGGACAATAGGTGTCTGCACAGGATCGTTGTTTGCTCCTCCCTGCCCCTCTCCATGAGCACTGAGGGAGACGAGAAACATTGCATTACTAGTCAGTACCAGTGTGCAAAGGTATATTTATTTTGGAAGAATAAATTACCTGTAACATTTGGGGGGTTATTTACGAAAGGCAAATCCACTTTGCACTGCAAGTGCACTTGAAAGTGCAGTCGCTCTAAATCTAAGGGGTAGATCTGAAATGAATGGAAGCTCTGCTGATTTTATCATCCAATCACATGCAAGCTAAAATGCTGTTTTTTATTTTCCTCACATGTCCCCCTCGGATCTACAGCAACTTTACTTCCAAGTGCACTTGCAGTGCAAAGTGGATTTTCCTTTAGTAAATAACCCCCATGGTGTCATACTGAAAGATTTGCTGCATTATGTAAAAATATTAGTTTAGTTTATTAAATTTTAGAATGGGGTACAGAATTTTAAAGGGTGCCTTAACTGAAAAAAGTTTGAAAAACACTGCCATAGACACTCATAAGCAGTCGTTTAGAAATCCTGATGCTCTCAAGGTGTTACCAGAGTCAAGATTGCTTGTGTGACATGGCCCTTAAAAGAAATAATTGATCACAGCGTACACTTTTATAAAAAAAAAAAAAAAAAACAGAATTGTAATAGCAATACAAACAGTAGTTCAGTATGTTTGACAATCCAATATAAGCCTACATGAAAAAATCTCCCTTCATCTTGTGAGTTCTGCCTGTCTGCTGGTCAACTCTTTCCACAACTTCCTCGATTCCGTGCATGCTTTGCAGCTTCTCCTCTGCTGTTTACTTTTATTTCTATGGACTACATATCCCATGGTACCTTGCTGTCTGCAAGCAGTGATTTCCCTACTGACTCCGCCTCCTGAAAATCCTCCTCTCAGCTCCTCTGTAGTTCAGAGGGCTAGCTTTGTGAAAAGTGTGACAAGGCAGTGCCTACCCACATGGCATAGAGAATACATGTTACAGAATGTGTGGAAGTAAATATGTGGGGATATTCATATAGTAAGTTTATATACTTCAAGATCATTCATATTTTATAGGAGTAGACTAGAAATAGCTGAAATACAATGTGGAAATTAATATATGATTTTACACTTTCACCATAGATATGCTTTGGGAGCTGGGGCTGGTATGACAGGTATTGGGTGAGTGGAACAGTCCCTCCAGCTGTTTTGTGCCAGATGTGCCAGATCTTTGCCCAAAAGTGGGAGTTGTGAAGGAAGGGAAAGGCTAGGCATGGCAGTATTTAAATCACAGTTTAATGCTACTATGAGAAGTAAAGAATAAAAAAAAAATTGGGTGTTGGAAGTTTTTGTTAAACAGCAGCCTCACTTTTACTCTATACCCGTGTTCACATTAGACTGGAGTTCTTATAGGGATTCAAAGGCTTCCTGAAATTATAAAATATATTTAAGTGAAAAGCCATCTACTTATCCAGTTACAAATTACTGCAAATACTATCAGCTTGTTGGCATGTCTTCATTGACAGTTGTATCTTTCTTTGCAGTCTTGTTTCTCTATCTGTGACAGCCCTATCTGGATGGACTCCAGTACAAGTGCGGAGTGTCACCAGCTTGAAAAGTCTGTTGGTGGGCCCCAAGAACTGGCTTACATTACTGGCTCAAGAGCATATGAGGTAAGTGTGGTGAAGTAATCCGTATTTTCTGTAAGTACCCCATCTGATGTTTGTAAGGAGTGAATGTCTTGCTTCTCTTTTCCCAATTAGCATTAATATAGAAAGCACCGAGGAGGGGCACGGACAGCTGTTCAGCTTGTTTCATACAGAGGCAAGGGAACAGATTGCATAATGGCAGTCGATAAATTAAAGGCAGCTGCATCAGCATATATTTAGCTAATGGTATTGTAGCATAGAGTAGCAAAGACCTACAGTCATTAGGATGCCAACCTTCCTTGTTATCGTAAAGTGTATTTCCACTTTTTTAGCCTTTTGGAATACAGAATTGTATTTTGTGCAACAACTACTGTACATCTGTATTTAGTAAGAGATACATTTGTCAACCAGTAGATGGCAGTGTTTATAAGTTTGTAGCTGCATCTATGGTTACACTCTATGTCTTTTCCCTGTAATAAAGTTCCTGCTTCCTGTCTGCAGTTAAGCGGCAGATAAACTACATGTGGACTGTGCACTGTCTGGTCTGTAGGGCTATATACAGAATTTCTAACGCAGCCAGGTTAGGATAAGGATAAAACCTACAAAAACACAAAAAATCAAAAAGTGCAGTTTACCTTTTTTAAACTCTCTAGCAAGGGAAAATCCGAGGTAGTTTCCTTTGTTTATGAGGGGGCTGGACAGCTGTGTTAGCCATAATTAACCCTATACTGTGATCTGAGATCTTCATTATCAATTATAACTAGATTTGAACACTGTCTGTCCTAATAAAGAGTTAAAGGTGTAGTGGCTGAGCTTCGTATTGCATTGTATGTCAAAGAGGTTTATTGAAGAAAAACAAGACAGATTCATACATGTTACAGATAGCGCTCATTAGAAACAAGAATTTGACAGTTCCAATTTCCACCAATGATACATTAGCACATACCCTCAAGGTCATGACAACTGTGCCACACCATGGAACCACAGTAGCATCCCATAACCAGTGGATTTGCCCAAAATTATTAAAGAAATAGTCAGTCCAGAGTTAATTCTACCGGAGAAAGCCCTGGGATATCTAACCATGGGGGGACCATGATTTGTAAAATTTTCTTGGGCACCCTCTGTGTTGAAAAATATATTTTTCCAAACGCAATGCATCCCCCATTTGCGTAATCCACTCTTTCAGTGACGGGGGGGGGGGGGGGGGCGGGGGTCGACTGATTACCAGTGCCTGGGGATTAGTTTATGGGCCTGAATGGGGGCTCTAATTATAGCCTGTTTTGGAATATCTTCGATTGGGAGATCATCTAAAATACCTAATAGGCATGGTTTAGGATCTGCAAGGAATATGGTGAAATTACTGCGCTAAACCACAATAGTGTCAAGGGAAAACAAAAAGCAGCTAACACTCAAACAAACAAAGTCCAAACGAAGTAAAAAATATACAGTGTAGCGCTACAAGGAAAAACAGTGAACTTTGATGTCCAATGAAATAATAATAATGAATAAGTAAACTAATATAGAGTCCAATGTTCACTGAAGTAGGACTGAGAAATTAATAAAAATTCAAAAAGTATGTCCATCATGTGCTTGATAGCAGATCTTCAGTTGAACACGGACAACACAAACAATGTGCAAATAACTGTGCAGTTGTGAATATGAAGAAATCCTCTGTAGAAGGAATAAGGTGGGTACTCTTACCAGACATGGTGGACCCACTTACCGTATGGTAGTGGGTCAGTCGAGCTTATGTGGGCCAAGTGCCACAGGGTTAGGATTGGCAGGATAGTCATTCTGTAAGGGATGGTTCCACGCCTCATCCGTGATGGTCCAGCCGGAGATCCTGGATTCTTGTGACTCTCCAAAGTAGTATAAAACTTCCACCTTGTGGGGGAGCCATCTGGAAGTTGTTGATGTATATCCAATGAACTCTATCGGACCGGGATAAAAATAAAAGAAAATGGAGTGACTCCATATGGTGTAGGTCAAAAAAACCCCAGAAGGTATTTATTTAAAAATGACAGTACAATAGATGAGTACAAGTACTTGTGATCACAAGTATATTAGTATAAAAGTATAAAAAGCAACGTGGGGAGCAAGCGTAGCAAGTCCGACGCGTTTTGTCCTCAAAGACTTCAACTGGGGCATTATCATCATGCCCCAGTTGAAGGGTCTGGTATGGATTTTGTGGGGGGGAACCCTACACCATTTTTTTTTAAATTTGGCGCAGGGTTCCCCTTAATATCCATACCAGACCTGAAGGGCCTGTATGGATTTTGGGGGACCCCCACGCAATTTTCTTTTTAATTTTTGGTTAGGGGTTCCCCTTAATATTCATACCAGACCCAAAGGGTCTGGTAATGGACTAGGGGGGGACCCATGCCGTTTTTTTCAATGAGTGTTATCTATATTGTCAAGACCCGACAATTCATTACAGCCGCGATCAGTTTTAAATGACTTTTTTTCCTTTAGAAATGTCATTTTGCTGTGGTACTGTTCTAAACACGGGAAAACTGCACCACTTTACAGGCATACTATAGACACCCCCCAGGCACGATATTTAACCTCCCTGGCGGTTTTCCCGAGTGTGGCTCGGGGTTAAATTTCAGTACCATTAGCGTTAACCCCAAGCCACACTCGGGATTGCATTGCAGGATCCTGGTGCAGTGTACTTACCTTGTCCCCAGGATACTGCGATGTCCCCACCGCTGTGTCCGCGGGCTCTGTCCTCCGCCCCGATGCCCTCCGTTCCTTGCGAGCGATGTGATGCGGCAAATTCAAAAAATTGAAAATTCATAACACATACAGTACACTGTAATCTTACAGATTACATTACTGTATGAAAACATTTCACATCCCTTTTGTCCCTATTGCTTTGTCCAATGCACTGCATGTAGTTTTATATTATATATATTGTTCTTTCTGCCTGTAAACTTGAGATTGTCCATAGCAACCAAAAAGTGTCCCTTTACGTCAAAAGCCATTTTAGACCAGCTAGAAAACAGCAATAGTAAATTAGAACACTTGCAGAATTGAACGATAGTGAATCGTGGGGAAATTAATTTTATTATTATTATATTATTATTTTTTATAATTATTTATAGTTATTTATTATATTATAATTTCTGATTTTGTGTTTCAAACTTTATCATACCCGGGATGTCTAATAGACTCTTGTTTGGACAGATTTAAGTGTGTTATTACTAAGAATTACAGACCTACAATATAAAACGCCAAAATTCTATGCAAAACAATTGTATCGCTTTGAGACGCAAAAATCTGACATAATCATACCGCCAGGGAGGCTAAAGAAATATTTCATTTTTATTGTTTCACTTTAAGCATTGTTAAAATCCCTGCTCCCGAAAAAATGGCTGTTTTTAAAAGTTTTTTTTGCATTGATCCATGTCCCCTGGGGCAGGACTCAGGTCCCCAAACACTTTTTATGACAATAACTTGCATATAAGCCTTTAAAATGATCACTATTGATTTTTCATGTTTATGTCCCATAGAATTTAACGGTGTTCGTGTGTTTGTCCAAATTTTTTGCCTATTCGCAAGTTCTGGTGCGAACCGAATCAGGGGTGTTTGGCTCATCCTTACTTATTAATGGTATTAAGAACACTTGTCCAGTAAAAAAAATGTAGCTTTGTGCACTGCCATAAAAGGTGGATCAAATCTCCATGTTTCCGACTCTCTAGAACATCAGGTACACACCGAGTCTTCTCTTAATAAGCTTTCAACATGTTTAACATTTTGATGGAATTACAAAAACCATCTCCATTTTCTTTAATCCTGCAGCTTTCATTAAAACAATACCTGGTGATCATGCCATGAGGTTCTTGTTCAGACACTTCGTGTTATAGGGTTATAACGCCCTGTCTATGTCTCCCACTTGTGTTCCTGCGTTGTCATCCTGCCACACAGGCTTCTGATAGAGACTACAAGTGTCTGTTACAACATACAGGCATGGTCCACTGTCCATCACCATCAGAAACCTGTCCCTGAAAAATTCTGTGCAGCCATCACTGGAGTACAAGAATGTAGAAGGGAGTGATTGCAAAGAGTGCCAAAAGACCATAGAAGATTAGGAGCACTGAGATGCAACAAAGGATTAAAAAATTTTGAAAACAAGTGTTATAATAAATAAAATGGCAATAGTTAATAAAATAAAATGTGCTTTAACAAACTAAGGGGTTGATTTACTAAAGGCAAATCCACTTTGCACTGCAAGTGCACTTGGAAGTGCAGTCGCTGTAGATCTGAGGGGAAGATCTGAAATGCAATCATGTACAAGCAAAAATGCTGTTTTTTATTTTCCTTGCATGTCCCCCCTCAGATCTAAAGCGACTGCACTTCCAAGTGCACTTGAAGTGGAAAATGGATTTGCCTTTAGTAAATAAACCCCTAAGTGTCATCATCTACCTTAAAAGAGAAGTATAGGTTTTTCTTTTTTTTTTAATTCACTTTTACATAGGTGGATGCAGCATCTGTTCCCCGGCGCCTCTAACACTGAGAACCGAGCGATCAAACACCACCGATCACTCAGCTGCTGACTCTGCCCCCTCCTCGCTCACTGGAGCGCTGGGCTGTGGAGGGGGCGGGAACGGCCAGCTCAGGCTCCCAGCTCTATGGTCGTGATAACGCGGCACCTGGACCGACTCTGGGACGTCAGCAGAGAGTGGGCTGAAAACGGGTCACAGGAGTCCAAAACGAATTGCACTCCTGTGATCCATAGAAGTACATCCAAATAAGCTTTGGCTGTACTTCTCCTTTTAAGAAAAAATATTAACTGGCACATGTATGAACTGTGAAAATCAAATAGGGCAGTGATGGGGAACCTTGGCACCCCAGATGTTTTGGAACTACATCTCCCATGATGCTCAGCTACACTGCAGAGTGCATGAGCATCATGGGAAATGTCGTTACAACACATCTGGGGTGCCAAGGTTCACCATCACTGAAATGGGGCATAAAAACTTTTCCATTTTCATTACATACTTTATTTTAGACCCAGTGACATCATCACTAGTTCTCTGTGCTCCTCTATGCAATGCTTGCAAATGATGGTTAAATGGGAAAAGCCAGCAAGGTGCTGTATATACAGTAGCTTCCTGAAAACATTATAGCACCCTGCCTTGGTACTTCCCTCAAAAGCTCTCAGCTCTGATTCAAGCTTTGGGCTGGCTTTTGGGAGAAGTTATGCAAATATCTAAAAATGCCTATATAGCTGAGTGTCAGTCTGGAGAAATGGGCTTTCCTAGGCAGATGCATTTGCATACAGACCGCCCTGGGTAACACACATACGTGGTGCTGAGCCTTTATGATTGAAAGAACCTGAACTACAACAAAGAAAAGGAGTGGGCCAAGGGCAGTAAGGCTGTGGAGGACGGGGCTAGAAGATAATAGAAGTCCGCCAGCCAGGAAAGGAGGCAGGTTCTACCTGACCTGCTGAAACTTCTAATGCACACTGTTAGAGATTCACAGTGTGCACAAGGCTATGAATTCAGTAATACATTTACAACATGGTTAGCTGTGTAATACTTTTAATATGTTCTCTGTTTATGTGACGTGTGTGTATATATATATATATATATATATATATATATATATATATATATATATATATACACAGTTCACATAATATATATCATGTAAAATGTTTGGATTGGACTAGAAATTGAAATCTGTAAGTGACAACATCTTCCTGTGTGCTCTGAACCAAAAAGTACCCATTGCAATCAATGCAGTTCAACCCATCACTGAACCCTTGCCAATGCACGCATTTTTTAAATTAGATCCTGGACACCAGCTGGGGAAACTGTTTTTATGTTCTATTGTTTGGTTGAATATTGGTCATTTTTATTCAATTCCCCAAAAGCTGGCCATAGATGGGTGGAATTCTAATGCCGCGTACACGTGATCAGACTTTACAGCATACTTGGTCCGGCGTACCGGATTGCGTCGGACAATTCGATCGTGTGTGGGCTCCAGCGGACTTTGTTTTCTCAAACAATTGTTTGACGGACTTAGATTTGAAACATGTTTCAAATCTGTCCGATGGACTCGAGTCCGGTCGAAAAGTCCGCTCGTCTGTATGCTAGTCCGACGGACAAAAACCGATGCTAGGGCAGCTATTGGCTACTGGCTAAGAACTTCCTTGTTTTAGTCCGGTCATACGTCATCTCGTACGAATCCGTCGGACTTTGGTTGATTGTGTGTAGGCAAGTCCGTTCATTCGGAAAGTCCGTTGAAAAGTACACCGGACAAAGTCTGCCGTAAAGTCCGCTCGTGTGTACGCGGCATAAGAATTAAGGTTCTAAGAAAGTTTGTTTTTTCTGGTCATTAGTGGGTCAAATCAGTGTTCGTTTTTGACCTCAGTGATGGGAAAATTAGAAAGAGCAGAATGGAAAATTTGTATCCAGTAAACAAAGTTCTAACAGTTATTCATTCCAAAATCAAATGTTAAAAACAAGCTAAATCTTTTGAACAACAAACTAATGCTGTGAGAATTTTTGTATACATTTTTTTCATAAAATTTTCATTGGAAAATTACATCCATCTAAGGCCAGCTTAAAAGGGTTGTAAACTTTCGCTGTTTTTCACCTTAATGCATTCTATGCATTAAGGTGAAAATCATTTTTTAATGCAGCAGTGCCCCCGAGCCCCCCTTATACTTACCTGAGCCCCGAAATTTGCATGACAGGAATGAGCACACCAGCTCCGGCCCGTGTCTCGTATCCTGATTGGATATATTGATAGCAGCGCAGCCATTGGCTCCCACTGCTGTCAATCAGATCCAATGATGCGGGCACCGGGGGGGCGGGGCCGAGTCCGGCATTCGTGTCTATGGACGCAGCAGCAGGACTCAGGAGCGTGCCAGCAAGGTAACCCCCTGGGAAGAGTGCTTCTCCTAGGGGGGTTATTTGCTGTGGGGAGGAGCCAGAAGAGGATATTCGGGGCCACTCTGTGCAAAACGAGCTGCACAGTGGGGGTAAGTATGATATGTTTGTTAAAAAAACCCCAAAAAACACTTACAATCACTTTAACCGTTTGCCGACTGGCTCACGCCGATATACGTTGGCAGAAGGGCACGTACAGGCAGATTAACGTACCTGTACGTTCCCTTTAAGAAGCGGTTTGCCCGCCCACTGCGACCTCCGTGAGTGTGATCGCGGGTCCCGCTGACTCGTTGTGAGCGGGGATACCCGTGATCGTCTCACGGAGAGGAAGAATGGCGAAATGCTGATGTAAACAAGCTTTTCCCTGTTCTGCCTAGTGACACTGACACTGATCACAGCTCCCTGTAATCGGGAGTGGTGATCAGTGTCGTGTCACACGTAGCCCATCCCCCCCACAGTTAGAATCACTCCCTAGGACACACTTAACCCCTACAGCGCCACCTAGTGGTTAACCCCTTCACTGCCAGTCACATTTACACAGTAATCAATGCATTTTTAATCGCACTGATCGCTGTATAACTGTGAATGGTCCCAAAATAGCGCCAAAAGTGTCCGATATGTCCGCCATAATGTCGCAGTCATGATAAAAATCGCTGATCGCCGCCATTACTAGTAAAAAAAAAAATATCAATAAAAATGCCATAAAACTATCCCCTATTTTGTAGACGCTATAACTTTTGCGCAAACCAATCGATAAACCCTTATTGTGATTTTTTTTTACCAAAAATATGTAGAAGAATACATATTGGCCTAAACTGAGGAAAAAAAATGTTTTTTTATATATTTTTAGGGATATTTATTATAGCAAAAAGTAAACAATAATGGGTTTTTTTCAAAATTGTCGCTATGTTTTTGTTTATAGCGCAAAAAATAAAAAACCCAGAGGTGATCAAATGCCACCAAAAGAAAGCTCTATTTGTGAGGAAAAAGGGACATCAATTTTGTTTGGGAGCCACGTCGCATGACCGCGCAATTGTCAGTTAAAGCAATGCAGTGCCGAATCGCAAAAAACACTCTGGTCTTTTGCCAGCCAAATGGTCTGGGGCTTAAGTGGTTAATCTTTGCTACATCTGTGCCACATTGGTTGTAAATCCACTTCCAAAATTTTCAAACCCAAACATTCAGGTTGGATCCTAGCTGATTGGATTCTTTGTGACTCTCTTTCACAGATCTACATTTCAAAGTTTATTATTATTAGGACCCTTTCACACTGATCAGGTTTTGATCAGTTTTTCAGTTAAAAAAAAGCAAAAGAAAAATGCATCTATTTAAGTCCTTTGGAACTCAGTCAGGTTAGTTGCTTTTCAGTTGCATTTTAAAAACTCCTGTTTGCTGCATTTTTGGTGAGCTTTTCAAAACTGCACTAAAAACGTAGCGCCTTATTGAAATAAATAGAAAATGTGTCAAAAATGCATTAAAAACACACTGCTGTTGTGTTTTTGACGCGTTCTTTGAGTCACATGTCCGTGTTTCACAGGTGCATGATGGGAGTCAGGCAACCAGAAAAAGCACTTGTAATACGCTGAAAATGCATGCGTTTTTGATACGTTTTTTCAATGGAGCAGTGCAAAAGCAGTCTTATCAGTAATAATATATGTATATAATCATTCAAAGTAAGAGGAAAATTACTGATCCTGTGCTAAAGTTATAGTGTGAATTATGAACAGAACTTAAAATAGCAATAGGCTAAAATTAAGCTGAAGATATAAAACTAAACGAAACCCAATTGTTCTGCAAACTTTAGGACTGTAGAAATAAACAAATCAAAGTCTGCCACCTAGTGGATAGACAGAGAAAGTTATCTGGGAATGTTGCACATTTTCTGGACATACGCACGACTCAGCTCACTATGTTAAAATGGGGAATAAACCGTTTGTTTTGGGATTTGTAATGGAAGCAAGACATGTTGATGCCTTTTTTTTTTTAAATGCTGTATTGGACTTTTCTGCTGTATATATGTCTTATGTACTGGCCTGTTTTTTTTTTACATTTTTTTTTTTTTTTTGCTATGTTTCAGCGTTTCACAGGAAATCAGATTGCCAAGATTTACAAACAGAAACCAGAAGCTTACTATAAAACTGAGGTTAGCCGACATTTATTTTTATCCTGTAGTATAAACTTAAAGCTGAGCTCCAGGCAGAGAAATGTTCATTGAAATAAATTCCTCAATAGTCACAAAAGATACAAATCCACTTTGTGTGCACCAAATGCCTGTGTAAACCTAGCTATTACCTTATGTTGCAAGTCGCAGTGACATCATCACTGTGCTGCACACAGTCTGTATAAAAGAGCAGAGCTGTGGGGAGGGGACCCAGAAGGCTCCATCCAGGACACGCTCTCTGCATGATACTACAGGAGGGGTGGATACAGGACCAGCCACCCTACACAAGGAGAAAGAGGAGCAATGAGTAGTCTTTACTACAGCAAACTCCTGCACAGAGGCAAAGCAAGGTTTCATGCAGGATTACTGCACAGCTCAAGAAGAAATACACAAAAAAACACAAAGAGCTAGGTAAGACTTCACATGCCTCTTGTTGAGTTGACCAATCACAAGAAATGTCATAGCAGTTAAGAAAACGGAAAAATATTTGTTTAGCCTGGTGTTACTGGCAACCAAAAGCCTGCTCAGCTCAGATCTTTGTGCCCAGAAGCATAGTCCACCCAGTGACACAAATGTGAGGAGTGTGGTTGTTTAAGCCCACCCTTTTGCTGCTGCAGATATGTGTTTTACGTGAGCGGCAACAGTTAAACAAATTTATTTAGTAACACATTACACCTTAGATCTCATTCACATCTGCATGTTTGTATTGCAGTTAAAGAAAACCAGCATTTAGATATATGGATTCACCCGGACAGTCTGGGTTTTGAATCATATGTCTGGGTTTCAGTCCGCCTGAAACCCGGACACATTATTCTGACCGGCTGTGGCTCCCCAAGTAACCGAGATTGTGAGACACACACAAATCTGCTGCTGTCCGGGAGCTGTGGACGGCTGTCTGAGGGCAGGTTTGGCATTACTGGGGGGCAGGCCGATGATATCAGCAAAAGCAATGTGGCCACACCCACTGTTCGCCGTGCTATGAGTGTCACATTACTACTCTCCATGGGGCACCCAAAGGTGTCCCAGGTCTTTTGTAATCCTACAGTGTATACTACAAAAAGAAAAAAAAGTTGCCCTGCACGGTGCACTGCTAAAGTGTTCGGGTTTGGCTTGGAGAAAAGGTGGCAACCCTAGGGCTGTCATTTCTGGCCTTCTGAAAATTCTACTTGCCTGGCTGTCTTAAAACAGAACTTCACCCAAAAGGGGAAGTTCCACTTATTTGCTTCCTCCCCCTCCTTTGCCACATTTGGCACTTTTTTGGGGGGTGGGGGGGTGGGGTGGATGGTTTGTACCCATGTTTACCTAGGCTTTCTGAGCGGAATTACACCCTCCCCCCTTCTTCACCCCCAGCCTTCTGGGACACATCACAGGTCCCAGAAGAATGTGGGACTATTAATAAAGCGCAGCACGGCTCGTGGTTTCCCTTAGTTAAGATGCCGGCACCTGGACCAAAAGCCCAGTAAATAACGGGCTCACGTGAGGACATCGCTGGATCCCTGGACAGATAAGTGTCCTTATATTAAAAGTCAGCAGCTACAGTATTTGTAGCTGCTGACTTTTAATTTTTTGGGGTGAGACTGAAGCTCCTCTTTAAGCCGGCCATACATGGATTGAAATTCGACCAGTTCAGCAGTGAGCAGCCAAATATCGATCCATGTGTGGCCACTGAGAATGAACAGAAGTCAATCTACCGATCAACTTCTGTTCAACCACCCTGTAAGATGAAAGCAATTTACATATTACTGTTCAATAGGTGTAAAGAATGGCCTATTCATAAGTATGCTGTGAATGGCACTCGTGGCAGGTAGAAATAGGGGAACACAGGTCATTTTTCAAGCATCTCTAGCCTCTTAGGACAGGTCTATAGTGGTCTATAAGATCCTCTGCCCAGGGACAAGGATGATTTTGGTCACAGCCTGTAAACATTGTAAAAGCTGCAGCAATCATATGCAGGTAAGTATATATCTAGCATCTAGTTTATATTTAGGTGTGTGTGTGTGTGGGTGGGGGGGGGATATGAACCTTTTTATTGGGAGAGTGGGGACTAGGTAAGCAGGATAAGTGTACATTATAAAAAAAAACAACTTAGAGGTTGAAATACCAATTTGAATCTATTTTGCTGCCTCAAGAATACCCCTTCCCCTTTCTTTTCTTCTATTTTTTCTTATAACAGTGTTCATGATTCTTACTTCAGGGATTATTCATTTTATATTATGATAATAAATAAAACCTTTCTTTTTTGCAGAGAATATCTCTGGTCAGCAGTTTTGCAGCATCCCTATTTATTGGGGATTACGCTCCTATTGATTACAGTGACGGTAAATTACTTTTCTTTCTACTATAGCCAGAAGTCTTTTTTAAATTGGGTTTGGTAAGATTTATGAATGGAGAAGATGATATATGTTTAGGACAAACTTAAAGAAAAATTGTTAAGACTGGGCTAAACCTCTTCCTTTTAACACGCACGCGCTTCACGAGCGCAGCTCCATAGACACAGCTCAGGAGGCACAAAAAAAAAAATGAAAATAAACATGTATAGTATTTTAACAAAAAAAAATTACCTTTAGTAACACTTTAACCAAACATAGTATAGATCAGTGTTTCCCAACCTTTTTTCAGTCAAGGCACCCTTTAAAATTATGGACAATCTAGAGCAGGGGTCTCATACTCAAATTACATGAGGGCCACAGGACAAGTTTTCACATCCAATGGGGTCGCATGCAAACTTTCCTTTCCCCCAGCATTGGTGTCAGCGGACGCACTATTAACCCCCAGCACTGGTATCAGCGGACGCACTATTAACCCCCAGCACTGGTGTCAGCAGACGCACTATTAACCCCCCAGCACTGGTGTCAGCAGATGCACTATTAACCCCCAGCACTGGTGTCAGTAGACACAATATTACCCCACAGCACTGGTGTCAGTGGACGCACTATTAACCCCCAGCACTGGTGTCAGCGGACGCACTATTAACCCCAGCACTGGTGTCAGCAGACGCACTATTAACCCCCCAGCACTGGAGCAAGCAGATGCACTATTAACCCCCAGCACTGGTGTCAGCAGACGCACTATTAACCCCCCAGCACTGGTGTCAGCAGATGCACTATTAACCCCCAGCACTGGTGTCAGTAGACACAATATTACCCCACAGCACTGGTGTCAGTGGACGCACTATTAACCCCCAGCAATGGTGTCATCGGACGCACTATTAACCCCCAGCACTGGTGTCATTGGACGCACTGTTAACCCCCAGCATTGGTGTCAGTGGACGCACTGTTAACCCCAGCATTGGTGTCAGCGGACGCACTATTAACCCCCAGCACTGGTGTCAGTGGATGCACTATTAACCCCAGCATAGGTGTCAGTGGACGCACTGTTAACCCCCAGCATTGGTGTCAGTGGACGCACTATTAACCCCCAGCACTGGTGTCAGTGGACGCACCATTATCCCCCAGCACTGGTGTCAGCGGACGCACTATTAACCCCCAGCACTGGTGTCAGCGGACGCACTATTAACCCCCAGCATTGGTGTCAGTGGACACACTATTAACCCCAGCACTGGTGTCAGTGGATGCACTATTAACCCCCAGCACTGGTGTCAGCGGACGCACTATTAACCCCCAGCACTGGTGTCAGCAGACGCACTATTAACCCCCCCAGCACTGGTGTCAGCAGATGCACTATTAACCCCCCAGCACTGGTGTCAGCAGACGCACTATTAACCCCCCAGCACTGGTGTCAGCAGATGCACTATTAACCCCCAGCACTGGTGTCAGTAGACACAATATTACCCCACAGCACTGGTGTCAGTGGACGCACTATTAACCCCCAGCACTGGTGTCAGCGGATGCACTATTAACCCCCAGCACTGGTGTCAGCAGACGCACTATTAACCCCCCAGCACTGGTGTCAGCAGAAGCACTATTAACCCCCCAGCACTGGTGTCAGCAGACGCACTATTAACCCCCCAGCACTGGTGTCAGCAGATGCACTATTAACCCCCAGCACTGGTGTCAGTAGACACAATATTACCCCACAGCACTGGTGTCAGTGGACGCACTATTAACCCCCAGCAATGGTGTCATCGGAGGCACTATTAACCCCCAGCACTGGTGTCATTGGACGCACTGTTAACCCCCAGCACTGGTGTCAGCGGACGCACTATTAACCCCCAGCACTGGTGTCAGTGGATGCACTATTAACCCCCAGCATTGGTGTCAGTGGACGCACTGTTAACCCCCAGCATTGGTGTCAGTGGACGCACTATTAACCCCCAGCACTGGTGTCAGTGGACGCACCATTATCCCCCAGCACTGGTGTCAGCGGACGCACCATTAACCCCCAGCACTGGTGTCAGCGGACGCACTATTAACCCCAGCACTGGTATCAGTGGATGCACTATTAACCCCCAGCACTGATGTCAGCGGACACACTATTAACCCCCAGCACTGATGTCAGCGGACACACTATTAACCCCCAGCACTGGTGTCAGCGGACGCACTACTAACCCCCAGCATTGGTGACAGCAGACACACTATTAACCTCAGCACTGGTGTCAGTGGACGCACTATTAACCCCCAGCACCCTTTAAAATTATGGACAATCTAGAGCAGGGGTCTCATTCTCAAATTACATGAGGGCCACAGGACAAGTTTTCACATCCAATGGGGCCGCATGCAAACTTTCCTTTCCCCCAGCATTGGTGTCAGCGGACGCACTATTAACCCCCAGCACTGGTATCAGCGGACGCACTATTAACCCCCAGCACTGGTATCAGCGGACGCACCATTAACCCCCAGCACTGGTGTCAGTGGACACACTATTAACACCCAGGACTGGTGTCAGCGGACGCACTATTAACCCCAGCACTGGTGTCAGCGGACGCACTATTAACCCCCAGCACTGGTGTCAGCGGACGCACTATTAACCCCAGCACTGGTGTCAGCAGACGCACTATTAACCCCCCAGCACTGGTGTCAGCAGATGCACTATTAACCCCCAGCACTGGTGTCAGCAGACGCACTATTAACCCCCCAGCACTGGTGTCAGCAGATGCACTATTAACCCCCAGCACTGGTGTCAGCAGACGCACTATTAACCCCCCAGCACTGGTGTCAGCAGATGCACTATTAACCCCCAGCACTGGTGTCAGTAGACACAATATTACCCCACAGCACTGGTGTCAGTGGACGCACTATTAACCCCCAGCAATGGTGTCATCAGACGCACTATTAACCCCCAGCACTGGTGTCATTGGACGCACTGTTAACCCCCAGCATTGGTGTCAGTGGACGCACTGTTAACCCCCAGCATTGGTGTCAGCGGACGCACTATTAACCCCCAGCACTGGTGTCAGCGGACGCACTATTAACCCCCAGCACTGGTGTCAACAGACGCACTATTAACCCCCCAGCACTGGTGTCAGCAGATGCACTATTAACCCCCCAGCACTGGTGTCAGCAGACGCACTATTAACCTCCCAGCACTGGTGTCAGCAGATGCACTATTAACCCCCAGCACTGGTGTCAGCAGATGCACTATTAACCCCCCAGCACTGGTGTCAGCAGACGCACTATTAACCCCCAGCAATGGTGTCATCAGACGCACTATTAACCCCCAGCACTGGTGTCATTGGACGCACTGTTAAACCCCAGCATTGGTGTCAGCGGACGCACTATTAACCCCCAGCACTGGTGTCAGCGGACGCACTATTAACCCCCAGCACTGGTGTCAGCAGACGCACTATTAACCCCCCAGCACTGGTGTCAGTGGACGCACTATTAACCCCCAGCACTGGTGTCAGCGGACGCACTATTAACCCCCAGCACTGGTGTCAGCAGACGCACTATTAACCCCCAGCACTGGTGTCAGTGGACGCAATATTAACCCCCAGCACTGGTGTCAGTGGACACAACACACTATTAACCCCCAGCATTGGTGACAGTGGACGCACTATTAACCCCCAGCACTGGTGTCAGTGGACGCACTATTAACCCCCAGCATTGGTGTCAGTGGACACACTGTTAACCCCCAGCATTGGTGTCAGTGGACGCACTATTAACCCCCAGCACTGGTGTTAGCGGACACACTATTAACCCCCAGCACTGATGTCAGCGGACGCACTATTAACCCCCAGCACTGGTGTCAGCGGACGCACTATTAACCCCCAGCACTGGTGTCAGTGGACGCACTATTAACCCCCAGCACTGGTGTCAGTGGACGCAATATTAACCCCCAGCATTGGTGTCAGTGGACACACTATTAACCCCGAGCACTGGTATCAGCGGATGCACCATTAACCCCCAGCACTGGTGTCAGCGGACGCACTATTAACCCCCAGCATTGGTGTCAGCAGACACACTATTAACCTCCAGCATTGGTGTCAGCAGACACACTATTAACCCCCAGCATTGGTGTCAGCGGACACACTATTAAACCCAGCACTGGTGTCAGCGGACACACTAATAACCCCCAGCACTGGTGTCAGCGGATGCACTATTAACCCCCAGCACTGGTGTCAGCGGACACACTATTAACCCCCAGCACTGGTGTCAGCGGACGCACTATTAACCCCCAGCACTGGTGTCAGCGGACACACTATTAACCCCCAGCACTGGTGTCAGCGGACACACTATTAACCCCCAGCACTGGTGTCAGCGGACGCACTATTAACCCCAGCACTGGTGTCAGCGGACGCACTATTAACCCCCAGCACTGGTGTCAGCGGACGCACTATTAACCCCAGCACTGGTGTCAGCAGACGCACTATTAACCCCCAGCACTGGTGTCAGTGGACGCACTATTAACCCCCCAGCACTGGTGTCAGCAGACGCACTATTAACCCCCAGCACTGGTGTCAGTGGACGCACTATTAACCCCCAGCACTGGTGTCGGCAAACACATTATTAACCCCCAGCACTGGTATCAGCGGACGCACTATTAACCCCCAGCACTGGTATCAGCGGACGCACTATTAACCCCCAGCATTGGTGTCATCGGACACACAATTAACACCTAGCATTACCCCCTACACTCCACAAATACCCTCCCCCTCACTCCACAAATACTCAGCCTCAGTGTGATGGGCCAATTACCTCTCCTCCTGGGAGTCACCTGGTGGCCTGATCTTCTGCCTCCTGAGTCCTCTACTCCTGTCAGGTCCTGGCTTCAACACAGGCCTAGTGGCAGGGTACCCCGAGAACGCCACAATCTTCTGCCGTGAGGTGGCAGCAGGACCCTTGATCCGGGCCAGTGTTCTGTCGAGAAGTGCCTACTATCGAATAGTACCTGGGACTAACTGCGCATGCGCCGTACGTAACAGCACAACAGCTGATTTTACGATCAGCTGGTGTGTCGGCGGGACGGCGCCTGCGCACAATAGCCGACTGAAGAAATTTTTCAGTCAGATTGAGCCTTGCGCTGCCAAGGAGTGTTCATGTAACATGAAGGGCGCAGATGTTTTCAATGATGGCCAGTGCTGCAAAGATGGGGGCAGAATTTTTAACGATGCCCGAACAAATCTGCTAAACAAATCTTTATCTGCTATTCTTCCTGGAGGGCCTGTGTAGCTAGCTAAATTTTTAAAATTCTGCCCCCATCTTTGCAGCAGTGGCGATCCTTGAAAACATCCGCCCCCTTCATGTTAGATCAGCACTGGCCATCAATAACAACATCCGCCCCCTTCATGTTAAATTCCGCCCCTCACCTACATGAACGTGCCTCGGCACAACCTGCCTGAAAAATGTCTTCAGTCAGCTATTGTGCGCAGGCCCCGTCTTGCCGACACACCAGCTGATCATAAAATCAGCTGTTGTGGTATTACGTACGCACTATTCGATAGCGGGCACTTCTCGATAGAACTAGGTGGGCGGGGTGATGGGTGGATCCTCCCACCTCTCTGCTCTCCTATGTGCGCTGGGCTGCAGCAGCATGCGGGGGAGAGGAGACGGAGAGAGAAAGCTCCCAGCCGCTGCATACTGCCACATGTCACACCCGCCTAGGATCGGCCCTGCCTGCGGGCCGTTTGTAACCGGTCCGCGGGCCAGTACTTTGAGACCCCTGGTCTAGAGGCATCTAATTCTAAAATGTAAACAACTATTCTAATATTTTTACATAATACATCAACATCCACACACGTAGGACACCCAATGTTAGAGGTGATTTATGCTTCCAAATCCAATACACTTTTGCACACTGGAACTGACTAGTATCCCAATGTTTCTCTTCTCCCACAGTTTTTCTTCATCACTCTTACTATAGTAACCCGAGCACTGACAGTGGGGGGCAGGGGGGGTTATTGGTTGTTAGGACGCAGGTCGTAATGGTGCCATCTTGTGTAATGGCCATCTGCTGACTTGTATACAAGTTTGGGGCCATTTTTAGGCATTTTGTCAAGGCACCCCTAAAGAAACCTCAAGGCATCTCAGGGTGTCTGGGCACCCTGGTTGTAAAAGGCTGGTATTATTATATGTAATGCTACAAGCTTATTACAAGTTTTCTTATGTAGGGGTGTTTTATGATGACAAGAGACCACCGAGATTCCTCTACTTGATTATAGGAAAATTTAAGTGACACTAAACATTATCCTTATTCTTCCAAAACAATCCGTACACATCCACTACTTAAAGGCCCTAGATGTCTACTAAATGAGCCTGTGAATGATTTTTCATTAAATAATTTCTTACTCTATTTTTCTACCTCCTTGTAACATCTTGTCAGTGGTTCTTCCTGTCCTCAGGGCCCACTAACAGGCCATGTTTGAAAGATAACTGAAATACATCACAGGTGATATCATTTGCTGCTCAGTGATTGCAGTATTCTGGTCTGCATCTCCCCAAGGTAATACTTAAAATATAGCCTGTTAGTGGCTCCTGAACCACACATGCCACTCCAGGCTCTGGAAGAATCTTGACCTTATTGTCAGGATCCACCCAGCTACTCGATTGACATCTGGTCTTAGCTCTCAGTGATCAGATGATAGTTATCTATCATATATCTATCTATATATCTATCTATAGAGCCAGCTGCCCTTCCCTTCATCCCCCCACACCCCATTCCAGTGACAGTGAGAGTGGTGACTGACAGTCAATCAGTTCTTGGGCTAAGAACCGATGTGGGACAGCTGCAGCATAGAGGGGAAAATGTGTGTTTGTTTTTTTTGTTAAAGTAGAAGTATAGACAAAACTTTTTTTTTTTTCATTTTGGATAGAGTAAGGGAGGGTTATACCATCTGTGTCCCATTGTGGAGACTTCCCTTCACTTCCTGTCCCATAGCCAAAACAGGAAGTGACAGGAAATCCCTGCAAATTAA
Source organism: Aquarana catesbeiana (assembly GCF_042186555.1). Classification (NCBI taxonomy): domain Eukaryota; kingdom Metazoa; phylum Chordata; class Amphibia; order Anura; family Ranidae; genus Aquarana; species Aquarana catesbeiana. Next base: position 97,608,961 of record NC_133328.1, read on the forward strand.
GGGAATCCCTTGGAGACCTCCAGGTCACCAGAACCAGTGTCCCCATTGGAAGATTCCCCTCTATTACTGTTCTGGGGACAGCCCAAAATTTGGGGTTTTCTTTTACTTTGACTTTTTAATGATAATGGTAAACATGACAAGTAGAGGGTGAATCGTACTAACAGGGGCACAGACAGCATTAATAACTCATAATAACAGGTATTCAAATCCATCTCCACTCTGTTCTGTACTTTAAAGAGGTTGTAAACCCTCAAGGTTTTTCACCTTAATGAATTCTATGCATTCAGATGAAAAACCTTCTGTAGTGCAGCAGCCCCCCAGAGTCCTTCTTTTACTTACCTGAATCCGATCGTTCCATCGGCGAGGACAAGCACAGCAGCTCCAGCTGCTGCCTCGGGTCCTCATTGGATAGATTGATAGCAGTCCAACTATTGGCTCCTGCTGCTGTCAATCAAATCCAGTGATACGTGAGCTGGGGGGCGGGGCCGAGTCCTGCTGTCTTTGTCAATGGACGCAGCAGCAGGACTCAGGAGCACGCCTGCACGGGTGTCCGAGGGGCCATGCGGGTGGAATGCGGGTCTCCGAGGGGCCACCCGATGAAGAGGAGGAGCCAGGAGAGCCACTGGGGGACCCCAGAAGAGGAGGATTGGGACCACTCTGTGCAAAACCCTTGCACAGAGTGAGATAAGTATAACATGTTTGTTATTTAAAAAAAACGAACCTTTAACATCATTTTAACTCCAAACTTATCACTTGAGTAAAATGTTTTTTTTTTAAACCAGAGTTTATTATTGCTGTAAATTCCGTTTACTCTCTCATTCTGCTACTCTCTAATTAAATGTGCCTCTGTTTTTTTCAGGTTCTGGAATGAATTTATTAGACATTCATGACAAGATTTGGAATGAGAAGTGTCTTGAAGCCTGTGCACCCGGCCTCAGAGAGAAGCTAGGGCCAGTTGTTTCATCAAGCACTGTACTGGTGGGTTTGCACCTTCCTCCCCAAGCCCAGATGAAAGTATATGTGTATATATTGTAAAACAAGCTGCATGAGGGGTTTAGAGAGGTGTGTGTGTGTGGGGGGGGGGGACAGCAATACACTTATCCTCCCAGTGAATGGCTGTGCAAGGGGTGTGTATTTAATGTGCAAGTCCAGTCAAATACAATCTATGCTTAAACTTGCTCCCACCTCAGCTGAAATCCCTACGCTAACTACTCTGTGAAGGAAAGGTACATACCAGTGGCAGTGCTTCCATTAGGGCGCACGGGCCCCGCCCCCTCTCTCCAGCCACCCCCCTCAAAGCACAAAGCATTGCGCTCACAGTTCACCCAGGTGTGTTAGAAAAGCGAATAAATGTTCGCTTTCCCAACACTGAACCGCTTCTCAGCCAATCAGGTGCGTGAGTCTGTTACCCGTCACCTGATTGGCTGAAAGGACTGGAGCTACGATTGGACAGCTATCAGGAGGAGGGAAGGAGACGCACGGAGGACACAGGAGCCGCTGTCTGACCCACTGCAAGGTCCTACCGCTCGCCGCCGTCACCCGCATGCCTGACCTGCCACCGAGACAGGGTAAGTGCCGGGCAGACGGCAAGCGGGGCACAGTGACAGCATTTTATGGGCACAGTGGCAGCATTTGATGGGGCACAGTGGCACTATTTGATGGGCACAGTGGCAGCATTTTAAGGGGCACAGTGGCATTATTTGATGGACACAGTGGCAGCATTTGATGGGGCAAAGTGGGACTATTTGATGGGCACAATGGCAGCATTTAATGGGGCACAGTGGCAGCATTTAACTGGGCACAGTGGCAGCATTTGATGGGGCACAGTGGCAGCATTTCATGGGGGACAGCGGCACCATTGGATGGGCACAGTGGCAGCATTGGATGGGGCACAGTGGCAGCGTTTGATGGGCACAGTGGCAGCGTTTGATGGGCACAGTGGCAGCGTTTGATGGGCACAGTGGCTGTGTTTGATGGGCACAGTGGCTGTGTTTGATGGGCACAGTGACTGTGTTTGATGGGCACAGTAGCTGTGTTTGATGGGCACAGTAGCTGTGTTTGATGGGCACAGTGGCTGTGTTTGATGGGCACAGTGGCTGTGTTTGATGGGCACAGTGAGGCTACAATAGATGTTTTTTTTTCAGAATTTTTCAGTTTGTTTGCGCCCCCCCAAAAATTTAGAGCACTGGTATATACTTACCTATTCTGAAGGCGCTCTGGTCACATGATCTCCGCAGCTAGAGGAGAGATTAAAGATAACGACTGCAATACATGGGCGATGATGTCACCCAGAGACTTACGATGGGGCATACGTTGTCGGCAGGCCCTTCTCTACACTGAAGCCACCGCTGGGGGCCATTCTTGTGACAGGACCAGAGCGTGCCCACAGAATCGGTAAGTACACACCTTTCCTTACAGTGTAGTTAGTATAGGGATTAGAATGGGGGGGGGAGCAAGTTTAAGCTTAGATAATATTTGACTGGACTTCTACTTTCATAATAGAACAGGCAAACAGCAATTGTGCCTATTCATTTTTAAAACTACTTTCCACCCATAGGACGTCCTTGGATTGAAGTAGCTATACCTGGATGATGCTTGCAGCTACAGGCATCATTCCAGTATGGAGGTTTTCAGCCTGCGATTCCATCTTTAGCAGACGTGTTTCGAGAGGCTGAACAGCCACTCAATCACTCCTGAGGGTGGTGGAAGGGGGTCCTACCGACACCCCTCTCTGTCACACCTACTGATGTACTTGATGCCATATGGACAGTGGGAGGTTCACCAACTTCCTACTCCCTGAGAACTGCCTTCAGATCTTGCTGCTGTACCCAGTATGCCTGAGGGTGTGTTTCTCATTTCACTTCTCCTAGTCAGCCAATAGGAGGGATCAGGGCTGTGTCGGAGGGAGATGGAGCATTTTGGCCACTCCCCTTAGCAAAGATGGCTGCCATGGAAAGTGATGGCACTGTGTCCTGTATAGCACAGTGGCCAAGGAGGGAGTTCAGTGAAGCCAAGTCTGTGATTATATCAAGCTCAGCACTACATAGGTCCACAAATCAATATTCCCTGGGAAAGACCCCAGGGAGAATAATGATTAATCTCTCCCCCATGTGACGTAGACCAGCAGATAATTTCCAAAGAAATGCAGGGGGGTTCCTCTTTATTACAAAAATCCAAAACCTTCTGCATACACAAAAAAAATTCTACCCCTCCCCCCCATGCTCAATTAGTCTGGACTTTTCCACAGACCACTGTCAATGGAATATTTTTTAAACCAACAGAATATAGGGATGTGGGGCAGGTTAGTGCAATTTCTGTGACAAGTAGCACTCTTTTCAATTATTAACAGAATATAGTGTGTAATAAGTATAAACTGCGTCATTTCATCCACAGTTGGTGAGCAAAAAATACTTATACACTTGGTGTTAAACCAGGGCACTAGGAATCGGTTGGTGTTGCTTGGTTCCCCTATCTGGAGACACTAATGGGCCCTTACGTACATTCTATCCCTGCCTCACGTTTTTTTTGTATTATTGGTAATAATAATGGCCTCATTGGCAAAACACCTCTGGGTAGGATGGAATTTAGCTAGAGACCAAAGCTGGCAAATTCATAGGCTTTCATTCTTGTGTACCTGACCAGAGGAAACAGTTCAACTTCACAATTTGAAAAGCGCTGTTTTACCTAAAGTGTTCTCAAATTCAAAATATACTGTATGTCAATATATATATATCACAATAACTTTCGGTGCATTTTTCTTTACCTCCAGGGAACGGTTTCTACATATTTCATCCAGCGATTCGGATTTAATTGTGATTGTCATGTAGTTGCATTCACTGGGGATAATCCAGGTGAGGATTTTTTTAAAATGTGCCAGCTCATAATACTTAATCATTGGCAGATCTCCAGGGATACAGTTCCTTTGTGAAAATAAGGGAGAGTGTAAAAATACCATACCCTACCATCTTTGGAGACATGTAGGTATAAATTATGGTGCCCATGAATATATTAGCTGACAGTATCCAATAAGTTTACACAGGTGGAGAATATCTATCATCCAGAAGAGACTTGAATATTTAGGTCAAATTTCAGGCCTGATAGCTCTTAAAAAAAATTCAAACATACTTGTATCCAGTTTTTAGAGTTATTGGCCTGTAAAAAATTTATTTTGGGTACCAGTTAAAGTTAAAACTCCAAGCAGCAGCAAAATTCACAGTTAAAACACATACAGTATAAGGCAATATTTGTATTTCTGTCTATCCAGTCCTGAGCGTTACAGTTTTGCCACAGAACACAGTCCGTTTGGTGACCAGACTTTTCTTTAATGGTCTGGTCACTTTGACAACGCTTTTAAAATCAACTTCAGTTTTTTTTATTTTTAATGTTCAGATAACGAATAGCATAAGGCCGTGCCATAGGAGAGTGATATAGATTGATGGAAAGACAGACAGAGTACCTAGAAATTGTAGGAAATGAAGAGGAGATACTTATTGTGCGTAATAAGGTCACCCATATGTCCCACCTCAATAAAACAACAAATTCATTACTTTGTTGATTTTACTGGCCTTCTTATATTAGATTGTTAGGTGTGTTTTTAGAGATGTGACCTTTATCTGCAATCAATACAGTTATAGATCTTATTGCTTCTCCAAAAAGTGTTGTCTAATTCAACAGAAATATCAGAAAAGGAACCAATTATACAAGTTGGTTAAAAAAAAAAAAAACTTCTAAAACTACCGAGCGTTACGGGGATTAAGAATATTAATAATATGGTGTGTTTGTATCCTACTATGGATTTAAACCAGGAAAGTAAGTTCATTAGTACAATATTGACAGAATCGTCCTGGGGGTAACTTAAGATGCAAATCTGACTTTTTTTTTTTTTAAAGGTGCGTTAAGTTCCTCTATTAAAAAAATGTAATTGACGCTGGCAAACTATTTTGGAATGGGGAATGGTTCCAGTGCTGCAGGCCTCTGTTGCATTTCAATGACCCAGCATGCACCGGTTGGTGACGTCACAAGGAGGTGGTGCCACCAGGTGAGGTCACTAGGTGGCCCTCCTCTTACCTATTTAAGAAGTGTCAAATGACAGAGCAGGTATTTGGCGATTAACCTTCATCGTGGGCTAAATGTTTTTTCTCTTATTCCCATACTCATTCACATAGGGAGGGGGCCAGAATCTGGGGGCCAACTTGTTAAGGGGGCTTCCATATTTCAATAAGCCCCCTGCCCGCAGACCCCCTACAACCACAGCCCAGGATTGTCGGGAAGAGGTCCTTGTCCCCATCCACAGCAACCCCCCCATGTTGAGGGCATGTGGCCTGGTAAGGTTCAGAAGGAGGGAGAGCGCTTGCTTGTCCCCCCTTTCCTGACCTGCCAGGATACATGCTCGGATAAGGGTCTGGTATAGGTGTTCCCCTTTAAATCCACACCAGACTCAAAGGGCTACCATTTTTGTTTTTACATTTTTGTATTGGAGGCAATTTAAATGTCATTTCTTTTTCTTTATGAATGTCAGTTTTGCTGCAGCAGGTTCTATGCATGATACAGAGGCGCAACTTTACAGGCAGACTAAGGGACCCCCCCAACCCCCCCCCCCTATATTTACAGGAATTTTTCATCTTTATTGTTCCAATTTAAGCATCATTATATACATACACTGCTTTTGTAAAAAAGATATTTTTTTAAAAAAAAATTTGCATTGATACATGTCCCCCAGGGCAGTACCCAGGCCCCCATACCCTTTTGTAAGGCCAATAACTTGCATATAAGCCTTTTAAAAAACGGGGACTTTTGATTTTTCAAATTCGGGTTCCACAAACTTTACTGGGGTTCGTGTTCAAACTTTTGCGATTTCTGGTGCAAACCGAAGTAGTGTTTGGCCCAACTCTACTGGCAGGATCAACCAGGTCCTTTAAATTTAATAAGTACATGAAAATGATAAAGACTAGGATTTATAAAACACACATATGTTAACACACACATAGAAAAACAAATATTTAGGGTAACATACACTTTACCAATGGACAGTGCTGAATCCAGTCGGGCGTTGAGCTCGGAGAAGAGAGGTATGAGGAGGAAGGAAAAGGGGGGTGCCTTGCCATCTTAGGCTATAGAGTTGTGTGTCTCTTTTGAGACACACAGTATAAGGAGATACAACTCTAGTCCCTGCATGCAAAGGTGACTCCATAGGATGCTGCAAGAGAAAGGAGCCACCATGAAACAGAAAAACTGGAGCAGTGGTCATGGTACCACCTTAGACTGGAGCATAGGCAAGAATTAAAAGATAAAGAATCTGCTTACTCAGTAAGTGATTAAATCAGCTGATGAAAATGCAACTATAATGCCCCGTACACACGGTCGGATTTTCCGATGGAAAATGTCCGATCGGAGCGTGTTGTCGGACATTCCGACCGTATGTGGGCTCCATCGGACATTTTCCATCGGATTTTCCGACACTCAAAGTTTGAGAGCAGGCTATAAAATTTTCCGACAACAAAATCCGATCACTCAATTCTGACCGTGTGTGGCCTGTTCCGACGCACAAAGTGCCACGCATGCTCAGAAGAAATTCAGAGACGGAACAGCTCGGTCTGGTAAAATTAGCGTTCGCAATGGATTCAGCACTTTCGTCATGGTGCTATGTAAAAAATGGTTTAATACAGCGCACTCTCTTCTTCTTTATAATGTGAGAAGAATGAAGTAGTTTTGCTGCTCATATTCACACAGACTTCTCACAAACTTCTTTCTTTATTATTTATTGTGATTCCCTCAATATATTTTGATTTGTCACATCTGACCAATTTTTTTTGGTTTGTTTTTAATTTTAAAAAATTTGTTTTCAAGGCTGTTTTTTGTTCAAATTTTTTTATGCTTTTTAATAAAGAATTTTTTGGTGTGTGTTTTGTGTGTCAAGTTACCACAACACCATTGATATCTTGTATTATTGAATCTCAATGAGATTGTTTGGTGTTGGTGTCTCTTGTTAATTTCACATTGTATTTTGAAATGTACTTGAATCCTCACCAACAAACTGTTTTTTTTTTAAGGAAAACACACATAGGAGAGTATAATTGAACCAAAAATGCCTTTATTAAGGGCTCAGAACCAAACAAAGAGGGAGGCAACACTGAAGAAACAGCAGAAATTGGTGAAGCCTTTGACCCCCAGGGCACACATCAATTATTTTACTGCAAAATTGGTGGCCTGAGGAGTCCATATATAAGGGAGTGCAGTCTGGTCCAGAAGTCCCAGAGATCCGGAAAGCAGCAGATGACATCTGTGTCCCCAGGCTGTGGTCATACAAGAGACTGCATCTTTTGTCAGACCAGACTGAACCCAGGGCCATCACTCTCTGGTCTTCCTTCCACGCTTCCTTCCACGCTGTGGCTCTGGTGGTGGAGTTGTGGCAGCAGGAGGAGGAGGGGGAGGAGGATGGTCCAACTCAATCACGTCGGTCTTGGGTGTGATTTCGCCACTCACGCCCTTAGTTAGGACTTTATAAATAAGTTGCTCACACATGAGGCGTTGACCCTCCTGCATGCACTTCAGTTTGGTGACAGCCATGCAGGCAAAGGCCTCTTCAGGAGTGGGTAAGGCTCTGAGGGACGCAGAAGCCTCCTGAATGAGCCTGCGTGCAGAATCCTGCATGTGAGTCGTCTTCCTCGCTCTTTTGTATGGAAGGCGGAGGGGAGGAACCTGCGATTCGGTCAGGCTGCGACTGGTCCCAGGCTTCTCCTGGCTGCAACTTAGCCCCGCCTCCTCGTCCTGGCTGCAACTTAGCCCCGCCTCCTCCTGGCTGCCACATTCCAGAGCCTCCTCCTGGCTGAGGTCTTCCTGTGTATGAAAAAGGGACATAGTTTGAGTTTTTTATTCATCAATCACATACAATTTTTACCTCATGATTGTTGCAAATTGAATGTTAACAAATATAACAGACTATCTTTCTGAGCCCAGCATTTTTCATTCTTGTCCCAATTATTTTTGCCCACTACTGTCTATTGATATGTAAAACAGTTTATTAAATCAGCAATTAGTGATCAATAATAACATCTAGTAAACATCATTTATTTATTGATCAGAAATCTGTAGAAGAATGCTATACCTGGCTCAAGCTGGGCTCCTCCACTTCTTCCTGGTTGGAAGGCCCAGGTTGGACATCAGAAGCCTCAGCTGGGGTGGAAGGAAGAGTGGAAGGAAGAGTTGAGAGGGATTCCCTGACTTCAGTGTGGTCTGACAGAAATCGCAGTCTCTCATTGTACCACAGCCTGGGGACATAAACGTCATCTGCTCCAGCTCCGGATCTCTGGGAATCCGTGACCTTCTTGCGCTCCCTAAGATAAGTGCTCCTCAGGCCACCAATTTTGGTTTTTAAATAGGGCATGGTTGCTGTGGGGACCACCGGCTTCACCAACTCCAGCAGTTTCTCCAGCACTGCCTGCCTCTTTTGTTTATGATTATAATGAGGATGTTTCACCTGCCACAGACAGGGCAGCTCCCTATACTTGTCTATGAACAGGGGGAGGAAGTTGTGGTCATTGAAGCCATCCATTTTTTCTGCAAGACACAACACAAGACAAACCCTAATGTCAGCCTAAAGTCTACTAAACTTGTGCAAATACAGGCCTCAATCTAGAATCAATATAGGCCCAATGTTAAATCTTACCTTCGCAATCACGATTGGCGCCTCCGTTACTCCTTCCTCCGGTCACAGATCGTACGTACTACGCACGCATGTTACGCTTTATACACACTGCGCATGCGTGTAACTCCGCCCACCCCTGACGTTCTTTCTAGTCTATTCCCCGCCCTTTTTCGTTCGGCGCAGTGGGGGAAGAGCACATAGCGGAGACACAGCAGGTGCGTGCTAATTATAGCAACGAGGAGGAGGGGGAGGAAAGCCCAGAAGGAGAAGATTTAAGGCATCAAATATGTCCTTTGGGGAGATGTTGGAGATGGTCGACATCCTGAAGAGGGCCGACTATGACGGGAAGTATGGACCTTACCCCAACCCTAATGTCCGAAAGGCCAAGATCATGGCGAAAGTGGTCAAAAGTCTGCACCGGAATTTCGGGTACGACGATCAAAAGATCAGCTCACGAAAGCGGAGGTCGGACCTCAAATTAAGAGAACACGAGCACAAGATCCGGAGAGTGCTGCAAAAAAGTAAGTAGTTGTGCTGTGTTCCTATTCTTTTTATGTTTATTACGTTCGTGCTGCTCCATGTGCTTTTCTTAACTGTTGTACAGTTTAAAATGGCAACTTTCATGTTCATGGGCACATTATTCGTTCGTATCAAACATTTTTCTTTCGGCCTATAAAACACCATTGTTTTGGCCATATGTATTTGACCACATTTTTGAGGGCCTACTTGTATGAAACTAATTTGGTTGTGTAGATGTGTTTGTTACTAGATTGAAATGCAAACTAGATTCTGTGTAAGGAGAGGACGCTCAGCAGCTAGTTACACATCTGGACACTGGAGCACTAGTGTGGGACACAAGAACACCCTTTTTATTAGGGGTCCCACACAGGTGCTCTAGTGTATGCTATAGGGGGGTCTGGGGATCTGTGAAGCTTGTACAAGACAGGTAAGTATTCAAGCTTGACAAAGGACACTCAAAATTGTACATCTTGGAACTCTGCCAAAATAGACACTTGTATCCCACTTCCAAGCAATGTTTCATATTTATAGTTCTGCCATCAAATATCTGTGTGCTAAGTATACCTATTTTTTTGCACATAGGGGAGAAAAGACTCGGAGGACACCCCTCATCCGAGGAGACCAGAGACCCCCCACCTCTGGAAGAAGGGGAAATACCCCAAACACAAGAAGAGCAGGAGGAGGAAGACGTGGTGGAACTAGTCACCACAACAGGTGAGTGCAGGCTCAGGTAAGAAATGGATGCCGGCATATTTATAATACATGTTTTTTTTTTGGTTTCTCTCTTTTTAGGTGATCGTGATGTTGTGGATCCAGGGCATTTCACCTCGAAAAGTGCACAGATCCTGATCGGGGTGATCATGGGGTGTAATGTTGCATTGGAAAACATCACGAAAAACATCAATGATGTTATTAAAAAAATAAGAACATCATTGATGTTTTGGGGAGAGTTTAAAACCCCTCCAAATCCCTTTCTTTTATGGTGTGCTACAACATTCTAATTTTTTAGCGAATTGTAGAAAATCCAAATTTTGAGGATGCACACAGTGTGCCAACATGTGCTATCTGCCATCACGGGAGATCAATGGACGCGTTTTGGGGGTGCAACCCCTTCCTCAATAATAAAGTAGCTGAGAGGAAGGGGTTGCTCCCCCAAAACACGTCCCTTGATCCCCCGTGATGGCAGCTAGCACATGTTGACATTCGTAAATTGGTGTGCATCTTAAAAATTTGGCTTTTCATGGGGTGACTTCACCCCATCTGAACGCAATATCAAACACAGTTCCTAAATACTCATGTCTGATATTGCCTTCAAGTTCTACCAAATGTGAACTTTGTAAGTTCAAGATTTGTGTCTTTCTTGTTGGTTTTACACATGCCAGTTTTATGTTAAAAGGACATTTCTACTTTTTCTAATGCCACCCCAAAAATTGTTATACAACAAACATGTTGGTTTGTTTTAAAAACCTTGTCAAAATGCACATGTGATTGTGTAGGTATTAAAAAGATTATTAATCAAGAATGTGTGGATAATTGTCTCAACGCTGCAACACTTTTGGGGTGCTCTAATTGATGTTTTCTGTGACAATGGGTGTTATTTCATAAGGGCAAATCCACTTTGCACTACAAATGCAGTTTCAAGTGCACTTGTAGGGCAAAGTGTCTTTGCCTTTAGTAAATAACACCCAACAGTGCTTTGTAAGGTTACATAATCACGCCATTTTCACGACTCACCACATTTCTGTCAGGGTCATCTAAAAAAAACACAAGCAGTAAATGTCACCAAAGATTTCCTTTTTTTTTTTTTTTTTTCATTTGATAAAGGTTTCACACATTGTCTGGCATATTGATGGCCCCCCTACCTGCAAAGAACTCAAGGTATCTTAGCCGGACACCACGGGCACTCAGGGAGGGCAAGCCAGGACGGCCACTTTCAAGCGCCGTCAGGGTTGTTTCATTTATAATTCCGGCCTCAGGCCCAACTGAGCCAGCATAGTTGGCAGAATGTTGATGTAAAAAGTTATGTAAAACACAGCACGCCAGGATAATATGATTCAGTTTATACTCCGCCATATGTATGGGTGTCAGAAATAGGTGGAACCAGCTGGCCATGATTCCAAATGTGTTCTCCACCACTCTTCTGGCTCTGGCCAGCCGGTAATTAAAAACCCTCTGGTCTGGGGTGAGGGTCCTCCTCGGGAATGGCCGCATAAGATGGTCCCCCAGCGCAAATGCTTCATCCGCAACGAAGACGAATGGGAGTCCTTCCACATTGTCTTCTGGAGGTGGCAAGTCCAAGCTGTCATTCTGGAGACGCCTGTAAAACTCTGTCTGGGCGATGACTCCACCATCTGACATCCGGCCATTCTTCCCCACATCCACATACAGGAACTCGTAATTAGCCGACACCACCGCCAACATCACAATACTATTGAACACCTTATAATTATAATAGTACGACCCCGAGTTGGGTGGTGGGACGATGTGGACGTGTTTCCCATCAATTGCCCCTCCGCAGTTAGGAAAGTCCCACCGCTGGGCAAAGTGGGAGGCCACAGTCTGCCATTCCTGTGGCGTGGAAGGAAACTGTTGAGGAAAACAAAAAAAAATTAGACTTTTTGCACATAAACATGGAAAGCAGATTAGACACAAACCTTCTTGGCCAACATCAAGATAACATTTATTAATGGGAATTTTTAAAGACCAAAGTATAAGGTACACCTATCAGATTCCCCCCCCCCCCCCTCATGGGCCATTTCTAACATTATAGGGGGGGAGCTCTTGGACAGGTAACCCTCTCCACTTCATTGAGAGATGAATGCCTAAATAATGGGTATTACTTTGAACAGCCCCTCCTTAGTTACACTATTGGCAGCCCACTGGACAGGTAAGAAGTGTCATAATACAAAGATATAAATACACATTGTACACATTTGAGCACATTTGGACATTCTGCTATTACCTATCAAGATAATAATAGGATACAAAAACTTTAAACAGTACCATTTGAAAGTATACAGGCAGGCCCTTGCACTATATGCTTTGGAGAATTTATCCATAAATCTGACCACTAAAGAGATGGGTATAGTGTGTATGGGTTTGGCAAAGTCAGCAGATAGATGATTGAGGATAGATAGAGAATTGGTATCAGCTGACTTAGCAGTTGGGGGGAGCGAGGGTTCCAAATGATTTCGGGACCCCCAAAAAAAGTCTCTGGCACTCTGCCTGAATTTAAAGCACAAATCACATTTAAAAACATTTTAGGGGTGTTTGGGGTAAAGCACTACTATGGAGCTGATACAATACATTGTTAAGTGACTACATGAGGTGATTATAGGGCAGGAGAGCATGCTGGGGAGGTAAGTGAAGGCAAATATGTATGAAGGAGCAAAAAAATAATTACATACAAATCCAGCATGCATGAGAACAAAGGGGACATTCACAGCATATTCCAATCAGGGTAATTAGGGAATGAGGAAAGAAATACAATATATTATCAAACATGAAATACAATAAAATGTGATATTAAAGGATACAAATCTTACCTTAATATACTCCTTCTGCAGGACCTGGATGATGGCAGAACATGTCTCTGGGATAATGATCCCCAGAGCCTGGGGGGAGATGCCTGTCGAGAACTTGAGGTCCTGCAGGCTTCTCCCCGTCGCCAAGTACCGCAGGGTGGCGACGAGCCTCTGCTCCGGAGTGATGGCTTGCCTCATGCAGGTATCCTGCCTGCTAATATAAGGGGTCAGCAAAGCCAACAAATGGTGAAATACGGGGCCCGTCATCCTGAGAAAGTTCCTGAAATCATCAGGATTATTCTCACGGATCTCACGGAGCAAAGGCATTTGACAGAACTGGTCATGCTGGAGCAACCAATTCTTGGTCCATGAACTCCTCCCCACCCTGTTCATGGACTGGACTTGTGTCAAGGTCAGGACCCCAACACCAAGCCCCCGCACAGCATGAACTCTACGAGGAGTACGTATACGCAACATGGCTAGAAAACGGTCGGCTGCTCAGAACGAAGTAACAGAACGCACTGAAGAACAGCAAGGCCTGTGAAGAGCGACCTGAAAAACAGTAACGAATGAACAAGAACACAATGACTAATCAAAGTCACGCGTAGCTTGCTTGCACGCACTGAAGAGCAGATACAAACCCACAAGCACAAACTGAATAGCAGAAAACGATCTGAGAACCACGAGTCTGAAAAAGCGCGAATCGTCACTCACCAAACTTTTACTAACATGAGATTAGCAAAAGGAGCCCAAAGGGTGCCGCGCTTGGTTCTGAAGTGGCCTTTTCTAGTCTAGTCGTACGTGGTTGACGTCACCGCGTTCTTGGCGATTGGAAATTCCGACAACTTTGTGCGACCGTGTGTACGCAAAACAAGTTTGAGCCAACATCCGTCGGAAAAAATCCCAGGATTTTGCTGTCGAAATGTCCGATCAATGTCCGACCGTGTGTACGGGGCATAACCGTGTACCTTGCACTTATTTGGATCTCCTGTATTTGTTTGGGGAGGAAAGATTGCCTGAAAATATATAGAATCTTTTGAATGTTTACATTGTAACATTGTAATGGTTTTGTTGTAATCAAATCTGATAAAATACGTCTAGATGAATTTAACAAAGTTATTTTTTTTTACCCAGCATCCCTGGCTGGAATGAGACTAGAAGAAGGTGACATAGCAGTAAGTATTTTAGCAGGTAATAAAAGATGTGTAGAGTCTGTCTGTTACATTTAATAAATTCACTTATAATTCCATACACCTAGCAGTAAGCTGTACTAAGCAGGTCCTGGAGCATAAGCCAGATAGGAATTGCAGATCAATATGTTTTTTTCTTCCTATTGTTTATTCTCGTAATATCTTTTATTTTGATTTTATATGTTTTTTTTTTACCTCCAGAGACATTTGCAATCCTCAAGAACGAAGTTGCTGTATTGGAACTAACATTTTCCTAAGATTTTATGGCTTAGCAATGTAATGATGCAGACCTTTTATTTTTTTAAACTGTTGTTGGTTTCACACTATATTTTGCTTAATTTTAGGCATGTCTACTTTAAAGAACAAATTCATGTTTGATAAAAAGTCCTTCAGTCTGCCCCACTGGGGCCCCTATCCTAATTCAAACCTTGACTGCACACTCAGGTGCCCACTTACCTCTTCCCAGTTGTGGCAGCCTTATCTGATGGATAAAGCCTTTTACCCGAAATCTTGTCTGCTACTGTACTTACCTGCACAGTAAGCCCCATTGGATTCTAATGGGGTCATACTCCAACAGTACAGGAACGGCCCCAAGCAAGCACCTAGCAAGTAGGTGTGTCTGTGGCTTACATAAAGCTGGGGGTTATGAAGGATGGAGGTTCATCATTTTTGGTCACAGCATAGATAGCATAGCATAGACAGAAGATCCAGTTTGGTGCTGGGAAACTTCATTGTAAAGAATCTTAAACTTAAAGCAGTAGTAAAGTCCCACAATGAAAAAAACTATTTGAGCCCCCAGGCAGTTTAAAGAGTAACTCCACTTTTGTTGCAGATTCCTACCTTTTGTTATTCTGAAGAAATAGCTGGTTGTTTGGTTGTGGCCATGTGCTAAGTGAATCTGTATGGGAGTGGTTTTATAATTATAAATAAGCTGCTGCACCTGCAGGGTTCTAATGAGGATCATTTTGTAGGGTCTTTATCCCTTTAGACATGATTTCCCTTTGGGAGTATCTCACCAAAAATTACATGTTGCAGAGGATGCCAAAAATTTAACTTGTATCCAAGTGCAGACTTCTGGGAAAATCAGTAAGCCAATCACACAAGGAGGAAATTACATTTTCAGGTGGCGTTCTGTATACCATCTGTGTACAGAACTCCTACAGGTTGCCATATTGTATTGCATTTTACAGAAAACTACCCAGCAGTTTGAAAAGGGAAGGTCATTTTTAATTAAGTTCAATTACAATATGACTTGAGTTGCAATTATATATACTATATTATTTTTTTTTATTATTGGCTATTTTTTTTTCCATGAAAGCGATGTTACCCTTTAACCGCTTAAAGACCGCATATATCATGTCCACATATGAAGAACACAGAGATCACTGTACCTAATCACTAGGAACAGCAGATCTCCATGTTCTCCCCTATCAGAACTGGGATCTGCCTTGTTTACATAGGCAGATCCCCATTCTGCCTCTCTGTGGAGCGATCACAGCTGGCCGGCGGACATTGGGTCCACCGGGCACACGCACCGGCTCCTCCTCCGTGAAGCGGGTGCGTACGCGCCCACAGTATCCATTGCAGAGAACAACGTACAGGTACGTTGTTGTGCGCAATAGAGCCGCCCTGCCACAGTATATATGCAGTGGGCGGTCTTTAAATGGTTAAAGGGTAACACCGCTTTTATGGAAAAAAAATAGCCAATAATAAAAATCGATCCTGGTGTTAACCCCTTTCCTGCAAGTGTCATTTATACAGTAATCCGTGTGTTTTTTTTTAGCACTGATCACTGTATTGGTGTCACTGGTCCCCAAAAAGTTTCACTTAGGGTCAGATTTGTCCGCCACAATATCGCAGTCCTGCTAAAAATCGCTGATCACCGCCATTACTAGTAAAAACCATAAAAAAAATAAAAAGTCCATAAATCTATCCCTTAGTTTGTAGACGCTATAACTTTTGTGCAAACCAATCAATATACGCTTATTGGGCTTTTTTTTACCAAAAATATGTAGAAGAATACATATTGGTTTTAAATTCATGAAGAAATTTGTTTTTTTTAATTTTTTTTTTTTGGACATGTATTATAGCAGAAAGTAAAAATTTTTTTTTCTTTTTCAAAATTGTCGGTCTTTTTTTGTTTATAGCGCAAAAAATAGAAACCGCAGAGATGATCAAATACCACCAAAAGAAAGTTCTATTTGTGGGAAAAAAAGGACGTCAATTTATTTGGGTACAGCGTCGCACAACCACGCAATTGTCAGTTAAAGTAACGCAGTGCTGTTTTGCAAAAAATGGCCTGGTCATTAAGGGGGTAAATCCTTCCGGGGCTGAAGTGGTTAAGTCACAATGTGCACCACATACTAGCACATTATGACAGAGTTACATTAACCCCTTCCCACCTCCCGGCCCCTTAAGAGGTTCTAAATGCCAGGAGGCAGAGGTGGGCATTCCGATCTTGTGACTGCTGTGATTGGTTGTCACAGCGGTCACATGATCGGAAGGCTCCTGATCCCAAATATGCATCAGGAGCTTTCCGTTACCCGCAGGTTACTGTGCTCCCAGTGTGGTAATAATACAAATGGTTGCCCACCCACCGAGAGGCCGCATATATGCATACGGTTAAAATGAAGCCCTCCAGTGGCGCGCTGGCACCACTGTCGGCGCTTTCTGTTCACCTGTTGTTCTCTTCGGGTTCACACTCTCCGCCGCTTGAATGGCTTGCCTGTGATAACATTACTCAAGCGCATGCGCATGGGAGTCATGGTGTGTGCTGTCCATTCAGAGCACAGTTCCATCATGTATAGGAGACATTCACTGTAACCTACAGGTAAGCCTTATTGTGTATATGGTCCCAACTGCCTTGAGATCATTCACAAGCTCCTCCCTGAGCCCACACTGATCATCCTTACCCCATGAGATGAAATCTTGCATGGAGCTCCAGACCGGGGGCGATTGATGGTAATGTTGTATTTCTTCCATTTGTGAAAAATTGCTTAAACACTTGTCTCCTTCTCACCAAGATTCTTGCTGATGGTTTTGTAGTCCATTCCAGCCTTGTGCAGGTCTACAATCTTGTCCCTGACATCCTCTGACAGCTCTTTGGTCTTGCCCATGATGGTGAGGTTTGAATGAAAGAAAGAGATTCTGTGGACAGGTGTCTTTTATACACATAATGAGTTAGGAGCACATTCTTAAATTGAGAGGACTAATCTTTGTACCACATGAGCACATACTGTAGCCAGGGCTGCTGATAGAAATCGCAGGGCCCCGTACAGATTACTTGACAGCTCCCCCCCCCTCCCCAAGAAAATATTAAAGCTATATTTTGCTAAAAATACAATAAAATTATTAGCAGACACAAATACAACATAGACAAAAACAGAAGCAGAGAAGCACCTCTAAGTTCAGTAAGACTTTAGGCTCTGCGCCTAAAATCTCCTTTACAAATACAACATAACTCACAGAATTCCTGCTAAATCTAAAAGATAAAACTGAGTCAATAAATAAAAATGAAGATGAAAAAAATATACAGGCTGGGCAGTTGGAGCTCTGGGATCAGAGAGACCGGAGGCAGGGAAACAAAGTTACAGAGATAACAAACTCAGTAGCAGAGCTAACATTAGAGCCAGTGCTGAGAGGGGGAACCACAAAGGAAGGGGGGGGGGTTATTGAGAAATTATTGTCTTTTTCTCAGCAGATAAAAGATGACAGCAGGGAGAGGGGGAGAGACCAGCTTTCAGCTGCTGGAGGAAGAGTTCTGCAATTGTCGTTCATCACTAATGGCCCTCCTTGTGTGGGCCCCCTTGTGCTCAGGCCCCTACAAGAGGACTGGTGGTCCCCCCTATCAGAGGCCCTGACTGTAGCCAGTCTGTGGGAGACAGAATTATTGTTGGTTGGTAGGGGGATCAAATACTTATTTTACTCACTGAACTGCAACTCAATTTATAACATTTGTATCATGTGTTTTTTTCTAGATGTTTGGTTGATATTCTGTCTCTATCATAAAAATACACCTATGATAACAATTACAGATCCTTTATTTCTCTGTGGGCAAACTTACAAAATCTGCAGGGAATCAAATAATTATTTCCCCACTGTATATTAGGACCCCTGTACTGTCACATAAAGTCTGCTAAATATATTAGGGTCCATTCTCACATATCGCACATCTTATGCTTATTTGGGTATCTAAGCAGTTACAAAAAACTTGCAGTGAAAAAAGTTTGATAATATACTTACCTTATCACCAGCTTCTACCCACAGCACTTAGGTGAGGATGACTTCATCCTCCTTTTGGTAAGATCCTAGGGAATGCCAAGAATCACAATTCTAGCAATCCTGCACTGTGGTGCAGCATCTTCTTGCGAGATTCTCCGGGAAGCAGCATGAAGTCACCCCCTGCAGTATGGAAGCCGGGGAAAGCAAGTATATTTACTACTTTCCCTACAGGTGTTTTTTAAATTTAATTACTGTAAAGCTGCAAAATGTGACAGGGAAGGGAGGCTGATGTATTAACCACTTCCCGATCAGTCGCCGCAGTTTTACTGCGGCAGAATGGCACGGGTGGGCGAAGTGATGTTTGTTTCAGAACTGATCAGTCTCCAGGCCCAGGCCAATGATTTCTGGTCTGGACCTGCTGATCGGTCCTGATGAATGAAATCCAAGAGATCCCTCGTGGAATTCTTTTCTGAGGAGAGAGGGCATCCAAATGTGAGTTGCACCAACACTACACTGACACAGTACACATAGGCACATATTTCACCTCCTGATCACCCCGCGATCGCCCCCCCCCCCAGTTAACCCCTTCACTCCCTGTCACTGTGTCACCCAGTGCAGTGTTCATATTTTTCTTTGATCAATGTACTGGTGTCATTTGTGACACTAATCAGTGTTAAGGTACATAGTAGTACCCCCAAATAGGTCTAGGGACCTCCTAACCCCCCTAATAGAGGTTTAACCCCTTGATCACTCCCTGTCACCAGTGATCACCATATTAGTGTCACGGTGACGCTGGTCAGTCAGTTATTTTTTATAGCGTATATTACCTAATAAAAGGTTTAACCCCCCCGATCACCCAGCGGGTGATATCAGTTAGGTTTTAGTGTCAATTAGGGTCTGCGTCGCCCCAGGCAGCGTCAGATTAGTGCCAGTAGCACTAACACCCACGCACGCACCATACACCTCCCTTAGGGGTGTAGTGTCTGAATGGATCAATAGCTGATCCGATCAGATCTATACTAGCGTCCCCAGTAGTTTAGTGTTGCCAAAAATGCAGTGTTAGTGGAATCGGCCCAGATACCTGCTGGCACCCGCGTTTAGCCCCTCCACCCAGCCCAGCCCACCCAAGTGCAGTATCAATCGATCACTGTCACTTACAAAACACTAAACACTTAACTGCAGCATTCGCAGAGTAAGGTCTGATCCCTGCAAACGCTAACAGTTTTTTGGTAGCGTTGGAAGCAGTCGCTGACAGTCAGTGCTCTTTTTTCCTGTGAGTCTCACTAGTGTACCAGTAAATTTAGAGGCCAAAATGTCCAATCGAAGGTACACTAGTGCTAGTGAAGAGGCCTACACATTTCTGAGCATGACAGATGAGAGTGAAGACGAACTCACCCATCTGTCAGATTCAGGCTCAGAATACGAACCTGTAGACAGCAGTGGCACTGACGACGGAGTAGTGGTCCCTGCCAAGGTCAGGCGTACCCGACCCCATTCTTCTGCTGTTGTTGAGGTGCAAGAACCACAGGGCTCTTGTATGAAGCAAAGAGCCAGTACTAGTGCCACTCATTCTTCTGGTGAACTGGCAAGCACCAGCGGCTTAGTACACCCTGGTCGTACATCCAGCACTGCAGTATCACGTGGTGACGTGGCGAGTCCTATAAGTGCAGTTCAAGCTGGTGAGGTGGCTAGCACAACTAGTGTCCCGCAGCCACCAAGGAGACAAAGAAAGGCCCGTCGAGCCCATAGTGCCCTTCCGGCTGCATTTCCCCACCACTTCTGCAGCACCTGTACTTCCCCCATTCACTGGCCAACCCGGAATTCAGGTGGAAACAGTTGATTTTACATCACTTGATTTTTATTCACTGTTTTTCATGGAAGATCTCTATAGATATATTGTGGACCAAAGCAATTTGTATGCTGGTCAATTCATCGCCACTAATCCCCAGTTGACCCTTGCCATAGATTGGAGACCTGTTACGGTCTCCGAATTTAAGACCTTCCTGGGCCTATCCTTCCTCATGGGCATAACTAAAAAAAGTGAGTTGCGGTCATATTGGTACACTGACCCAATTCACCATATGCCCCTGTTCTCTGCCTCCATGACCAGGAAATGATATGAGCAGATCTGGCGGTTCATGCATTTCTATGACAATGAACTCTGTCGTTCTCAGGGTGATCCAGAATATGATCGGCTCTACAAAATTCAGCCCCTCGTAAACCACTTCAAGCAGCAGTTTGCAACCTTGTTTACTCCCGATCAAGTTGTCTGCATTGAGTCCCTGATTAAGTTTTCTGGCCACTTGTCATTCAAACAGTATCTTCCTAGCAAGCGTTCCAGATATGGGGTCAAGATGTATAAGCTCTGTGACGGGGCAACAGGCTATACATATAGTTTTATGGTTTACGAGGGAAGAGATAATTATTACACAAGCATGCCACTTTTTAGTCACTTGTTTGATCATGGAATTGGCTCGTGTGGCACCGTGCGATCTAATCGCCGGAGCTTACCCCAGCGGCTTGTAGACTTCTGTCTTAGGCTGGGGTAGAGAGCCTGCTTGAGATGTAATAATTTGATTGCTGTGAAGTGGAGGGATAATAAGAATGTTTTCGTTCTGTCCTCCCTTCACGCAGACACGACGGTCCAAATTCCTACGGCGACTGGTGTTGTGGAGAAACCCCTCTGTGTCCACGAATATAACCTTAATATGGGAGGGGTGGACCTCAATGACCAGTTATTGGCACCGTACCTAATTGCCATAAGGCCAGACGCTGGTATAAAAAAGTTTCTGTATACTTATTCCAATTGGCTCTGCTGAATGCTTATGTGCTATACAGGGCTTCAGGACGAACTGGATCCTTCCTTAAATTCCAGGAAGAGATCATCACAGCCCTTCTGTTTCCAGACGGTGCTGTGGCCCAACTTCCCAATCCAAATGCAGTGAGCCAGCTGCATGGGACTCATTTTCTGCATGTCCTCCCTGGTACCCCTACCCAAAGAATTCCCCAAAGAAGATGTTGTGTCTGTAGAAAGTGCAGATATAGGCGTGACACCCGCTTTTATTGTCCCTCCTGCCCTGACCAACCTGGTCGTTGCATTGGTAACTGTTCCAAACGCTACCACACACTAGTTGAGTATTAGCGTAGGGTACAGCATTGTACCATACACAGTCCTAGGCTCACTTACACAGGGTCTCGAAAGATGAGATGGCCATCACATTTTGAGAGACCCTAATCTGGAAAGTTTACAGTTTATATAAAAGTGGAAAAAAAAGCCGCACAAAAACACAAAATTTAAAAAAAAAAAGCCAAAAATAGTTTTGGTTTTATTTTTCTTCTCTCTCTATTGTTCTCTCTCCTATGTTTGCTCTCTATTGCCCGCTCTATTGTTTGCTATTCTATATCTATTGTTTTGCACAAAAATAGCTTGGGGTGTCTACTTTCCAAAATGGGGTCATTTGGGGGGGGGGGGGGGGTTGTGCTATCTGGGCATTTTATGGCCTTCGAAACTATTATAGGTAGTGAGGAGTGAAAAATTTACGCCCTTAGAAATCCTGAAGGTGATGCTTGGTTTTCGGGGTCCTGTACACGGCTAGCCTCCCAAAAAGTCTCACACAAGAGGTATCCCTGTACTCAGGAGAAGCAACAGAATGTATTTTGGGGTGTAATTCCACAACTATGGCACGTGTGAGCAATATATCATTTAGTGACAACTTTGTGTCATTTTGTTTTTTTTTGTTGTTATTTTTCAATCACTTGTGACAAAAAAAATTAAAATATTCAATGGGCTCAACATGCCTCTCAACAATTTTCTTGGGGTGTCTCCTTTCCAAAAATGGGGTCGGGGGGTGGGGGGGGGTGTACTGCTCTGCCATTTTAGCACCTCAAAAAATGAGATAGGCAGTCATAAACGAAATGCTGCGTAAATTCCAGAAAATGTACCCTAGTTTGTAGATGCTATAACTTTTGCGCAAACCAATAAATTATTGACATTTTTTTTACCAAAGACATGTGGCTGAATACATTTTTGCCTAAATGTATGGCTAAAATTGAGTTTATTGGATTTTCTTTTAACAAAAAAGTAGAAAATATTTTTATTTAAAACTTTCGGTCTTTTTCCGCTTAAATCGCAAAAAATAAAAATCGCAGAGGCAATCAAATACCATAAAAAGAAAGCTCTACTTGTGGGAAAAAAAGGACACAAATTTCGTTTGGGTACAGCATTGCATGACCGCGCAATTACCAGTTAAAGCAGCGCAGTGCCAAATTGTAAAAAGTGCTCTGGTCATTGAGCAGCCAAATCCTCCGGGGCTGAAGTGGTTAAGCAAACTTTGCAATCTGCAGTTCTGCTTATTAAAGGATCCATCGTTTTTGCATAATAGCAGAACAAATTAAAGGTCACATCTCTAATAGTACGCCTAACCATAATCTAATAAGGAGGCCTGTAAAATAATAGGCCTTTTACACATTAATGAATTTGTTGTCTTATTCAAGCGGGACATAGGGATGACCTTGTTGCTGGAGCTGGCGCAGCACTTATCTCCTTCAGCCTCCGCACAACTTTGTTTATTGTTTGCATAGCGCTTCCAGTAACAGTTTTTTATACAATAAATAGGTTTATGGGCAAAGGTTATGTCTGTTAGTTTTAATGACCTTTATTAAGACTTATTACATTCAAATAGGGTTATTGAAGGGAAAGAATAAATAATGAATTCCATTATAATCCGTTTGCATAAGTACTGTGTGTTACATAACTAAAGCCATACAGTATGCGAATTTCATCCAGTTCATTATTCCCAATGAATCAGCTGAATTTTTTTATATATTTGATCTTATCAGGCCGCTCCCCTCCCATGTCCTTCAACTGACAGGACAGAAAATTTTTGGCTGAGCAATGGTTCCATCCAATCAGTTAAAGCCTCTGCTTAGTTATTTTGACAGCCAATGGGGCCAGCTGTCAAAATGCCATACCTGCAGTAGGAGATTTGTCCTTCCACGCTGAACGACAAAAATCTTCAGTGTATGGTCAGCTTAAAGAGGAGCTCCAGGCTCCTTCAGACAAAAAATAAAAGTCATCAGCTACAAATGCTGTAGATGACTGACTTTCAACTGGCTCTCGGGTGCTGCCACCGCCATCTCGGGTAGGTTCCATATTGCCCATGTGTGCTGTGCTTTGTAAATGGCCCTGCAGTGGGGGAAGGAGGAGGGGGGCCGAACTTCCAGATGACTTCACCACGGCGAAGTCATCTGGAAGTGAAAGCAGGTACCTGTCAAAATCAGGTACCCACTCTCCCCTCCCCCATGAAAGATGCCAGTTGTGGCAGTGGAGGGGGGAAGGAGGCAAATAAGCGTCCCCTTTTAGATGGAGTTTTGTTTTAAGTTCCTGGTAGTTCTGTCGTCACTAAAGGGTCTAAAAGGCAAACCTCCATAGAATGGCAGAAACCGTAGAAAAGGGTACAGCGTCCAGCTGTCATAGTCAACAAAGTAGTTTCCAGTTTACATAAATCTATAGCACGCTTTAGGCTCCTCTGCAGGCTTGCTGTGCAGAGAATGGCCAATCACTGCGGCTGCTGGCTACCACTTGCCATGATAGTGAAGGGGCCGGGGGCCTCACCTACTTTCTGGGAGCTGCTGGCATCCGCAGAAGGAACTGCCTCTGCGATTTGCACCGGCCCTAATCTCCAGTGTGAATATAGCCTTAGGGAAAGCTGCAGTTGCATTTTGGTGATTCTGCTGCTGGTGACGTGGTCCTAAAGCTAATATTTACTTTAATACTAAGCAATGATAATAGTAAAGTGTATTTGTTTAGGGTCCCTTTCACACTTGTGCGACTTGTCCTGCCACTTGGGACTGCAAAGTCGCATGACAAGTCATACCCCATATTTTCCAATGAGTACTGTTCATATCTTTGATGCGACTTGAGGTCCATAGACCTCAAGATTACACAGGCATTGCTTCAAGTCATGTCAGTCTCGTGACTTGAAGGTTATACAAGTGTGAAACGGGCCCTAAAGTACTCCCTGCACTACTTTGGTCCAACGTTAATGCTACTTGAGGTCCATAGACCTCAAGATTACACAGGCTTTGCTTCAAGTTGCGCCAAAGTTGCAACAAAGTCGCGCAGAAGTAGGCGAATAGATTGTGCACTTTGCAAGTGCAGTTGCACTCATTTTTCTTAGTAAATGTGGCAAACTTCACTTTGTTAAGAATACCCAATCAGGCGCAAGGAAAAAAAAATTAAAAATTTCTTTGCGCATGATTGGCTGAAAGAAATCAGCAGAGCTTTACCACATTTACTAAGCTCTGTGGAAAATAAATGCAAGTGCACTTGGAAAGTCTATAGCCTATCTGCCATTAGTAAATCAACCTCACATAGTCTCCTTCTGTATTCTTATCTCAACCAACCAGATTCTTATCTTACTACAGGTCAGCCTTGGTACAAGTGACACTCTGTTTCTTTGGATTCAAGAGCCCACCCCTGCTCTAGAGGGGCATATATTCTGCAACCCAGTACAGCCTGAGGATTATATGGCCTTACTATGGTAAGTACCCACCACCTATGATGATTAATTTGACATATCCAACTAATGTCATAATGTCATGCTTTCTGCAGTAAATAGCTGATTAGTCTGAAATTGATTCATGTCTTCCTCACTGCTTCTGTAAAGCTTCCACCAACTCTAAAAAAAAGTTTTTTAGAGTGCGTGCGCCCCTACCCAGAAATGTGGATCACGTACCAGATATGTGATCCAGCGCAGGGAGGCTGCTTTGCCGCTATACTTCTAAGGCTAAGTTCACCGCCTCCCATTCAAGTCTATGGTAACGCTTCACAAATGCTCTGGCAGGTGTTTGCAGTGCGGTTGCGGGGCATTAAAATTACTTTATTTCCTGTAATATCCCATTTGTGGAGCTTTTTTTAACACACCTTAACTTCCATTAAGAGAGCCTGGGCGCCGCCTCTTCTTTCCATCCCCTGTGCCACCCCCTATTCATGCGTCCGGCCCCTTTCAGGACGCCGGGCGCATGAATTACAGCGGTGGGGTTTTTTTTTTTGAAGCACCTGATTAGAGCCAGAGGCTCTAATAGGTTTCAAAATAGGGTGGGCTTCAGATGCAGAGCATTGCACTCTGAGCCCACCCAAGTCTGTTAGAATAGCGAATGAATATTCGCTATTCTAACACTGAATCGCCTCTCCGCCAATCAGGAAGCGCTGGTCTGATACCCATTTCCCAATTGGCTGAAAGGACAGGTGACCCTATTGAACACCTAGGAGGAGGAAGGAGGGAGATGCACGGCGGAAGCTGCCGTGAACCACAGGAGGAGGAAGAAAGAAAGCTGCCGCCCGCCAGACATGCTTCCTAGATGGGGTAAGTGCGGGGCTTTGATGCCCCCAAAAGAAAAAAACACCTTCTGGCACTGCTTAACGCTCATCAAACACTTCAAAACTGTACATTGGGTGTTTGGGGAGTGTTTTTAAGGCTTGTAAAATACCAGTCTAACGCCCATACTAAAGCTCATTGACGCGAGTCTAACGACCATACTAATGCTATAGGAGCATTTGTTAAGTGTTAGAAATTTAGTCAAGTGTGAAACTACACAAACAAAAAATACAAAATGATATCTAACACCCCCCCACATGCTTCTTTTGTTGGAGATCCAAAATTCCCCCTAAATACGCATGAAGCTGGAGACTTCTCATGGTGGACAAACAACAACCTGATCCCTCTTTAATTTTTTAGAAAACAACAACTTCACATCATTCTCTTCACTAAAATCTCAACATCAAATTCCCAATACTGAGTTTAATAAATTCCTCCAGATTAGACATTTTTTTAGCACACATTTCCAAACAGTAAATTCACATCCTCTATCATTCTTCGAAAACATATGTCTAAAGTCACTTAAAAGAACAGGCCTGATATCAGAAATATATTCTAATCTAGTTAATAACATAGAACAAAATAAACTCCCCTACATGTACAAATGGGAGCAAGAGTGTGATTTCTCGTTTACAACTAAAAACTGGGACAATTGCATTAATAATTTACACAAGTGCACAAGATCGATCACGATTAAAGAGACTGCAATTAAATTATTTACAAGATGGTATTATACTACGGTTAAAATTCATGCCATTTTCCCCAATACTCCTCAGACATGCTTCAAAGGTTGCAATTCCACAGGTTCATTCTCACACATTTTTTGGAATTGTGAGAAGGTTACACAGATATGGAAGCAACTAGAAAAATTTGCTTTCAAAATTTCAGATAGTAGTATAAACCTCACTCTCCACAACTGTCTCCTATTTTCCCCTATTATTGGACTCTCCACCCATAATATGAGACTGATCCATACAATATGTGTTGCAATACACTGGTTGGTAGCATTCCATTGGAAATCCTAATAAGTTCCTCTAACACATTTGAAAACCAGAATAAACAATATTAATTTTATAGAAAAAATATTCCACACACTCCAGAATACTAATCTTTTTTATAATAAAAAAAATGGGACCCATGGCATAACCTTTCGAATCTCTTTTTCAACCCTGAATAAAATTACCAAGTATTGGAGTCCGAAGAACAATATAAGATATGTATATATATAACAATCATAGAGTTAATTGTTAATTTGTTGACTTACCAAAAAAACAAAATATATATCTATCAATAATCAAACAATATATTTTGTTAGTCTTTATGTGTAAACTACCTGTATTGTACATTTAATGGCATATGACAAAAGCTTTTTGTACCACTTTTTTGTACCCAATAAAAATAGTTTGTAAACAAAATAAAGAAATTTAGTCAAGTGTGAACAAGCCCTAAGTGAGGCAGGCAGTCGGCAAGGGGTTAAACATTTATTGATCTGTCCAGTTATGTATATTAAAGAGGAGCTGAACTCTGGAAGCTTAAAAAAGGCATGAAACTAGTGACGAGTATTCCCTGTGGTCTTCCTGTAGCAGATCTTTCCCCATTACTGAACTACCATGTCTTGTTTCGCACGGTGTCTATACCATCTTGGTAGAGATTTTGCTTCCTCATGTTGAAGCCTCCAGCAGAAAGAACAGTGAGCAGCACAGCGATGATATCACCAAATCTCACTCCACTTCTTTTGGGATTAGCAGAGGCAGCAGTGCCTTAGTTCTCAAACTGCAGATATACTGCAATGGGGTTTGCCTAGGCACACTTACATACCAAAAAGTGCTTTATTATTTTTCCAGAAGGAATTCCATACAATAGGTAAAGCTTTCCGGGTACTGCTTAGGTGCAATGAATATTTCTACAGTCTTATATTACATAGCAAATCTTAATTTTTTGAGTTCAGGTTAATTTTTTTTTTAAATCAAAATGAGATTTTATTATTATTAAAATGGGGAACTAGTTTGCGTTTTTTGGTATTTACCATAACTGCTTTTAATGAGATTCACCCAACCCTTGTGTCGCTTTCTCTTCATGTGCCATGCAAGAAAGCTTATTAATTTGTTTTGGATACCATTGCTTTGACTTTAATCCTTTCATATTTGTATGCCATATATACATCTATATTTTTGTAGGTCATTTTTCTTTATGATGCTTATCAAGATGCAGTATGGCTTGTTTTTACTGTGGTTATACACCGATCAGGAATATAACAAAGGAATATCTTGTTACAATGGCATCTGAAAATTGGTGGGATATATTAGGCAGCAAGTGAACATGTTGTCCGTGAAGTTGATGTGGTGAATGCAGAAAAAAATGGGCATTGCAGTTTGTTGCGTATGGGGCTGTGAAGCCCATGGTGACCCATCTCCACAGCCAAAGGCTTCTGCAATGGTCACATGAACATCAGAACTGGACTATGGAGCAATGGAAGAAGGTGGCCTGGTCTGATGAATCACGTTTTTCTTTTACATCATGTGGATGGCCGGGTGTGCATCACTTACCTGGGGAGGAGATGGCACCAGGATGCAATATAAGAAGGCAAGTTGGCAGAGGTAGTGGGTCCTGCCATTCATGTGGATGTTACCTTGGTGTTCATGCCTGCATGGGTCAGGGCTGTTTTAGCAAAAGGGGGCCATACTCAATATTAAGTGGGTGGTCATAATGTTATGGCTGATCGGTGTATGTCCTAAACTTTAACAAGCCCCTAAAGGTTTTACCCCCTTCGTTGCTTTAACTGACAATTGCGCAGTCGTGCAACAGTGTACCCAAAAACAAATTGATGTCCTTTTTTCCCCACAAATAGAGCTTTCTTTTGGTGGTATTTGATCACTTCTGCCATTTTTATTTTTTGCGCTATAAACAAAAAAAAGACCGCCAATTTTGAAAAAAACACAATATTTTTTACTTTCTGCTATAAAACATATCTAATAAAAAAATGTAAAAAATACAATTTCTTCATCAATTTAGGCCAACATGTATTCTGCTACATGTTTTTGGTGAAAAAATCCCAATAAGCGTTTACTGATTGATTGGTTTGCTATAGGATATTTTTATGAACTTTTTATTTTTTTATTGTAATAATGGTGGCGATCAGTGATTTTTAGCAGGACTGTGACATTGCGGCAGACAAACGTGACACTAAGTGACACATTATGGGGACCAGTGACCCCTATACAGTGATCAGTGCTAAAAAATGCACTGTCACTGTATAAATGACACTGGCGTGAAGGGGTTAACATCAGGGTCAATCAAAGGGTTACGTGTGCTCCTAGGGAGTGCTCTATATCTCTGGGGGGAATGCTGTGACTGGAGGAAAACAGAGATCCGTGTTTCTGCTTAGCAGAAAGAAAAGATTTCCATTTTCCTCCCTCACAGAATGACGATCTGCCTTGTTTACATAGGCATACCGGCGTTCTGCCTTTCCTCTAAATGATCGTGGGTGGTCGACGGCTATCGCGGCTGGCAGACCCACTGATTGGCTTCCGCTGTGTCCAGTCGCAGCAAGAAATGGGTCCCTGGTGGCACATGCATATGTGATCTCATGCAGCCGGCCCCCCCCGCCGCAGTATGTATGTATGTGGTGGGCGGTCCGGAAGCGATTAATAAACATGTTTTGAAAAAACAAAGAAAAGGGCAATAAAGTAACATCAATGCTGACAAAGACATTCACCTGTTTTGTATATTTAATCAATGGAATATATATATATATATATATATATATATATATATATATATATATATATATATATATATATAGGCAAGGTTTTTGCAATTTAGCATACGCAGAAAGAATGTATTGCTTACACAATTGACAAGTTATCAAATTGCTAAAGTTAAATAAAATTAGATTCCTAATTGCAGGAATAAGTGCAAAATAATATAGCAAAGCCCCTAAAATTAGAGTATAATTGAAACAATGAGAACCAAGACCAAGAGTGTACTGTAGTGTGCCATCTCAAATATAGGGGTATTTAGAATATAGTAGTACCCTTAGAAATAACAGATCACTATTGAGTATATGGCAATGAGTACTAAGAGTCACTGTTGAAAATTAAGTAAGAGCTGCATCTAATGTACAGAAAGTAGAAGATTTTTTAGTCATAGAATAGTTTCTTATATGGGAGCGTTTTCAGAATTTATGCTTTTTTCGTTTATACTTTATGTTGTTATGAGGTAGGCATCCCAGCTTGGATCCACACCTAAGCTATCAGCTTATTGGCTGTAAACAATACTTCATGCAAAAAGGTGCACAGATAAATGTTATCAATGTTATAAATTATAAATTCCAAAGGCCTAGGAGTAGTGCTGAGCAAACGGTTTGGCTCAAACATGAATTCGGGCCAAACATTGGCTGTTCGCCCGTTCAGCGAACACCCGAATTGCTGGGGCGTTAGATTGTTTGTTGGGACCACTGAGGATCTCACAATGCACTGCACGCTGTAGAGTGCATTAAAAGCCCTGATTAGCAGTGAAGGATTTTCCCAATCAGGGCACAGAACACTGTCAGAGCCATGATTGGAGAAAATAATGATGACTGTGCCCAATCATGGCTCATTAGTCATAGACCCACCCTCTCTATAAAAGGATCCTTCATAGAGCAACCATTTGCAGCGAGATATTGGAGTGAAGATAGATAAAACAGGGCTCTGTTCATTGCTACTAGCAAGTTAGTATACTATAAAGTGCTATTGTAATTCTATTGTGAGTGTAGAGTGTTAGAGTAATGTGAATATAGTGATAGTGCAGCGTGAGTTTAGCGTGACCATTCATTTTTACTTTAGTGTCAGTTTAGTGTTTCAGGGCAGGTTTACTGCAGTATATTGACCTGCGATAGTGCACATTTACTGCAGTATATTGACGTGCGTTTGTGTATGTTTACTGCAGTATATTGAGCTGCAATAGTGCACATTTACTGCAGTATATTGAGCTTGGATAGTGCACATTTACTGCAGTATATTGAGCTGCGATAGTGCACATTTACTGCACATTGATGTGCGTTAGTACATGTTTACTGCAGTATATTGAACTGCGTTGGTGCATGTTTACTGCAGAATATTGATGTGCGTTAGTGCATGTTTACTGCAGTATATTGAACTGCGTTAGTGAAGGTTTGCTGCAGTATATTGACGTGCGATAGTTCATGTTTACTGCAGCATATTGAACTGTGTTAGTGCAGGTTTACTGCAGTATTTTGAACTGCGCTTGTGCACATTTACTGCAGTATATTGAATTGCATTAGTGCACTTTTACTGCAGTATATTGAAGTGCGTCAGCACAGTTTTACTGCAGTGTATTGAAGAGTGTCAGTGGAGTGTGTCTGTGTAGCGAGTACTCAAAGTGTAAAGTACAAAGTGCACCAAACAGCACTTTCCATTGACTAAAGTGTATCCAAGTACACATTTCCCCGTCTCTATTACATTTCGGTAATAAGCCCCCCCACCATCATGTCTGGAGGACCAACAAGGAGAGGCAGACGTTCCCATGGAACTGTGAAGGGGCCAGCAGCGTCTGTGTCCACAGGCAAAGGTAGACGTGGTCTGTCTCCAGGCAGGGCACCATTTCCTCTGTTTAGTGATGTTGCCCTTGCTATCCAGCTGCAGCATACAGAGGAGGTGTTGGACTGGCTTACTAAACCATCCTCATCCTCCTCATCCTCTGTCTCGCAAACAGAGACTAGTCCATCGCAGCTGCCAGAGCAGCTTATTCTGCCTCCTTGTCCACAGCTACTCCTGCCATAGCCCTAGCATTATGCATGGAGGAGTCAGCTGAGTTATTTGAACGCAGCATCAGCCACTTGCTTCTTGACGATGCACAGCCATTACTTGATTCTGATGCAGGTTCTATACATGGTACAGATGCACCAATTTACAGGCAGACTAAGGGGACCCCCCCCCTCCCAGGCACTATGTTTAACACTTCGATATCAGGCATTTACCCCCCTTCCTGCCCAAACCTTTCAGCTTTCAGCACGGTCGCTGTTTAAATTACAAATGTGCGGTCATGCTACACTGTACCCAAACAAAATTTTTATCATTTTATTCCCAAAAATAGAGCTTTCTTTTGGTGCTATTTAATTATCTCTGTGGTTTTTATTTTTTTGCGGCACTGATGGTCACTGATAGGCGGCACTGATGGGTGGCACTGATGGGCATTGATAGGCAGCACTGAGGGGCACTCATGGGTGGCACTGGTGGGCACTGATAGGTGACACTGATGGTCACTGAAAGGCTGCACTGATGGGTGCTTATGGGTGGCACTGATAGGCAGCACTGCTGGGCACTGATGGCCACTGATACGCGGCATTGATGGGCACTGATACGCGGCACTGATAGATAGCATTGATAGACATCACTGATGGCACTAGCAGGCATTGCTGATGGGCACTGATTGCCATCTCCCTGGTGGTCCAGGTGGCATACCTTTTGGGGTACTTTTGTGGGCATCCCTGGTGATCCTGGCGGCATTCTGGTTGTCCCGGGCGGGCATCCGCGGGGGGTCTGCGCTGATTGTTTATCAGCGCAGACCCCCCCTGTCAGGAGAGCCGCCAATTGGCTCACCTCTACCTGTCTGTCAGACGCGAGTGAGGAAAAGCCGATAAATGGCTCTTCCTGTTTACACCGTGATCAGCCATGATTGGACACGGCTGATCACGTGGTAAAGAGCTGTACTGGCAGGCTTATTCATTGGTATTGTACATTGCACTGCTGAATGCCCGCAAGAGAAGGCTTATATGGTGTGACGAACCACTTGGCACCCTTGGGTGCTTCTGTCAGTATACAACTTCCTACAGTTTGGAACCAGGAACCAGGTATTATAACTGAGCACCCAAGAACTAGATGACACTAGATTAGGTGCAAACTGGAACTGACTTTATTGTAAACTCACACACAATATATATATATTACACAAAATCCGGTTCACATTATCCAAAACAATTAGCACATCTAAGGAACAGCCAACATAAACATTAACAGTACGCTAATTAACACTAGTCACTTAAACAAGCCTTGATTAGTCAGGGGGTGCCCAGACAATCCAGCAACAAGCCCACAACCCTGGATACACAAAGTACATTACACATTATCACAAACATAAACACACAAACTTCCCACAATGGTTTGATAACGAGGCAAAGTAGATACAAGAGTAATCCTATCCTGCAGGAACCTTCAGAAAGATTAGCCAACAGACAGAAAAAATTGGTGACTCATTTAACGCAATTAACAATGGGAATTCACACCTAGGAGGCACACAATGGGCAAAGACACCTAATACATATCACCTTAAACAGATTATACCAGGAGACCGCCAGCATCAGGTTGTTTTGAGCTGATTATGTTAACATCTACTCTGATTCTCAGAGTTTCGGTCATTGATGGTTTGGGCATAGAGGCCCCAAATCTGTATCCAGGTCCTAGGTTCCCAGAGTCTGTGTGTTTCAGGGAGGCATGGACTTGAATCTGAAGTAAAAACTACTCCAAAGGTCCCGCAAAAATAGAACCCCTCAAATGCCAGGGCTCATAGTCAGTAGGCAAGAGGCTAGCCTGCAGTCCCCTCAAAATGCCCCTGTCCTGGTTGGGTCTGTAACATTTGGTATATCCACTGTTGATGGAGTAGGAAAGCAAGGGACAATTTTAAACACTGTTTGTAGACCTTCGTCTACATCTGGACATGCTTTTTAATGTTAATTAAACGGTAAGTATCGCACACAATTTTTCTTTTTTAGGTAAATCTATTTAAAATATGGAACAGGACACCTGGAATGTGTCTGAACGGCAGGTATATTTACATTTTGGAATACAGCAGGAAGGAAACAGTAACTGTGATGTAATGTGCAGAGACAGGCAAGTGTGGAGCTATTTACAAACACAGAGCTCTAGGCTGTGATTCGACACAGCTGATCAGCAGGTCCCAGCCATGAATCATTGGCTGGGATCTGCTGACATACTCAAATCACAGGGGACTAGGTGGACAGGGCTGGAAACAGGCAGCGACGTACCAGTACATTGCATCACATCCATGCCTGTCTATTCCCTCTGTGTTGCACCACAAATGTGATGAAATTCATCTTATCACTTCATTGCCTAGCCTGCTTGTGGCTGTGTCAGATCTATTTATGGTGTAGCTTTCACCTGAGCATTAGATTAAGAAACCCAGGAATTTTGGGATATGTTGTTTCTTCACAGGAAGAGTCAGTTCTTAAACTACAGAGAGAGATGATACACTAAACTGTGCAGTTCCATGTGGCATGTCTCATGTTTGAACACAAGCAGAAACTGCTGACAAAGGAATGTGAAGATTTACTCTATTAAATGCAAACAGCCCACCAAATGAGACCATGAAACTATATGATCAATGCACTTCTTATACAGGTGAAAATACAAGGTTAATAATGCCTACTGGGCACTTTTACTCCCTTCCTGCCTAGGCCAATGTTCAGCTTTTAGCACTGTTACACTTTGAATGAGAATTACGCGGTCATGCAACACTGTACCCAAATGAAACTTTTATAATTTTTTTCACACAAATAGAGCTTTCTTTTGGTGGTATTTAATTACTGCTGGGTTTTTTTATTTTTTGCTAAAAAACAAAAAAAAACCAGTCCAAAAGTTTTTTTTAGTTTCTGTCTGTAAATGTTGTAAATAAGTAATTTTTCTCCTTCATGCATGGGCACTGATAGGCTGCACTGATGAGGTGGGACTTATGGACACTGATTAGGTGGCACTGATGAGGAGGCACTAATATGTCGCACTGATGGGCATTGATAGGTGGCACTGATAGGCACCGATTGGTGGCACTGGTGGACAATGATAGGCGTCACGGATAGGCGGCACTGATGGGCGCTGAGTGGCACTGATGGGCAGCACTGATGAGCAAGCACTGATGGGCACTGAAAGGCAGCACTGACTGGCATCACTAATGGGCACTGATTGGTGTTATTTATGGGCACTGATTGGTGTCACTGATGGGCACTGATTGGTGTCACTGATGGGCACTGAGTTGCTTAGGTGTACTTAGGCAGGGGGTTGTAATGTTTCAAGGAAGCTATATATAGCCCCCTGCTTGCCCCTTCCACCAGCCATTAACTGCCTGCATTGCATAGAAGGACAGAGACCCAATGATGATATCACTAGGTCCAAAATAAAGTATGTAATGAAAACAGAAAGATTTTATTTAGGACATTTCCTTAGAATATTGATGAGGGGAAAAGAACCATGGAAGGCAACATATAAGACGATTAAACAGCTTTAATTTTATGTATAAACATAGCTTTAAAATAAACTTTACAACAATAACTCAAAATGCGTAGTCACTGAAAATAGACTATAATTTCCTTTTAAAGCAGTGACAGTTTAATACCATGCCTTGACGGTGTGTGTTATGTTCTGTATATTGGATAATGTGCAGATGCATATCACCATGTGGCTGCTATTATTCTAATTAATAAACTATTGATTACTATGCAGAAGCATCAATAAAGGTAGTTAGCTGGCGATAAAACCACTTGAAAAGCAGCATGT
This sequence comes from Aquarana catesbeiana, assembly GCF_042186555.1. Classification (NCBI taxonomy): domain Eukaryota; kingdom Metazoa; phylum Chordata; class Amphibia; order Anura; family Ranidae; genus Aquarana; species Aquarana catesbeiana. The sequence continues at coordinate 97,644,004 of NC_133328.1, forward strand.
CCTTTTCTCATTTTAATTCAAATTAAATGATGAGGATAATGACAACAGTTATACATCCATGTACTTATTTTTCTTGTCTTTTTCTTTAGACTTCGTTCTTATTTAATAAGATAAGGCAATGTATAATGTGCAGTAATCTTGTGTTGTTTACTACCAGCCATTCACGGGTAAAATCTTATTAAATTCTATGAGTGTCCTCGCTTTATACATTATCATTGACCATTATGATCATTGATCAGCATTTAAAGTTGATTTTCAGGCATACACATATGCCATATATATATATTTTGAACCTGCCAAAAGTTTTATCATTTCTTCATCCAATTTTGTGATATGACATCACTGTCCTTTTTATTTAATATTTTTTAAAGCGGTACTAAACCCAAAAGCAAACATTTATTATTTTGCAGCTTTCCAATTCATGTAAAACCTTCATCCCAAAAGAAAAAAGAAATGTTGCTGTAACTGCTTGTGTAACTGCAGTGTGAGCTGGAGCTTGGCTTCAATTTGTTGGTGTATTTAAATCTGCTAGTACATCTAACACTCCCCTCCCCCCAGACTGACAGCGCTGCTGTCCAAAGGTGCCCATGTGCTCCTTCATCCAGAGTGGGGGCAATCTAATATAGGAGGCGTGTTACTGGCCAGATCACCAGGTGAAAAAGTCTTAAAAAGAAAACAAATGCAACCACCACATCTAAGCTGCAATATATTAAATTTTTGGCTTTATATTTAATACCACTTTAAGTTCATAATTTTTTTTAACTAATATAAATATACAAACCTAATACATAACTAAGGGTTCCCAGAGTGCAATCGGTTAGCTAAAGAGAGAGCAAAGCAGTTATTATCTACTTTTAGGCATCTTTTCTACTTAAATTCTCAGATGGAGAAATCTAATGATGAAGAGTCACTGCCCCAATATACACTATATTACCAAAAGTATTGGGACACCTGCCTTTACACGCACATGAACATTAATGGCATCCCAGTCTTCTTAGTCCATAGGGTTCAATATTGAGTTGGCCCACCCTTTTCAGCTATAACAGTTCTAACTCTTCTGGGAGGGCTGTCCACAAGGCTTAGAAGTGTGTCTATGGGAATGTTTAACCATTCTGCCAGAAGCACATTTGTGAGGTCAGGCACTGATGTGGATGAGAAGGCCTGGCTCACAGTCTCCACTCTAATTCATCTCAAAGGTGTTCTATCGGGTTGAAGTCAGGACTCTGTGCAGGCCAGTCAAGTTCTTCCACCCCAAACTCACTCATCCATGTCTTTATGAACCTTGCTTTGTGCACTGGTGCGTAGTCCTGCTCCCACAAAGCTGGGAGCATGAAATTGTCCAAAATGTCTTGGTATGCTGATGCCTTAAGCGTTCTCTTCACTGGAACTAAGGGGCCCAACCCCTGAAAGACAACCCCACACTGTAATCCCCCCCCTCCACCAAATGATTTGGACCAATGCATAAAGCAAGGTCCTGACCTCAACCCAATAGAACTCCTTTGGGATGAAACAGACTGTGAGCCAGACCTTCTTGTCCAACATCAGTGCCTGACCTCACAAATGCGCTTCTGGAAGAACGGTCAACGGTGGGCCAACTCAATATTGAACCCTACGGACAAAGACTGGGATGCCATTAAAGTTCATGTTGCATGTAAAGGCAGGTGTCCCAATACTTTTGACAATATAGTGTGTATATACTGTATATATATATATATATATATATATATATATATATATATATATATATATATTTTTTTTTTTTTTTTTTTTTCTTGTATCTTTTTATTGAAACATTTCATTAAAAACAAGAGAGAAGAGGCTAAGAAGCCATCCTCTATCCAGACATTGTAATTATCTCATTTATACATTGATTCAAAACATCTGTAAACCATAATATACCATCAACGAGATATAAAGGAATTTTTCCCTTTACCTTTTAACTAATCCCCCCCCTTAGCCCCCTCCCACCAACCCTCCCACTTCCACTTTCATCTTACACAACATCCATTCTATGCTCCTCCCAATTCACCCATAACTTCCATTTTTTTTCAAATTTTTTATAGTTACTCCTTTTCTTATATATATATTTCTCTCTACTAATCACCTCCCTTACTTCTTTCATCCACTCTACTACCGTCGGGGGATCTTTTCTCTGCCAGTTCCGAGCGATATGTTTTTTGCCCTGAAACAGGCACCTGACTATTGCGGTCTGTGTGTCCCTTAGGATCTCTTGTTCCTCCATCAGGTCCCATAAGCATGTCTTGACTTCCATGCCCAGCGATGTCCCAAACACAGAGTTAATTTTTTCCACTATGCTCTTCCAATACCTATACAGCTTGGGGCATCGCCAGAACATGTGTACCAAGTCTCCTCTTCCTGCTCCACATCTTTGGCACTTCGCATCAGGCCTCTTACCAATCCTGAACAACTTCAGTGGTGTAAAGTATGTCCTGTAGGTCAAATATCGATGGGAAACTGTCTGTGAAGGAGAGAGGGAGACCCTGGGCCCGGAAGCCAAAACATACTCCCATTGGCTATCTGACAATGGCCCAGCATCTCCCTCCCATTTAATCCTATTTTTATCTTCCACCATACTCTCTTGACCTGATACGTTCAAACTTCTATATATATCAGAGACCTTTTGTAGAGTTATTTAACTCTTTAGACTTTTTTAACGCTTACTGTTAGATAGGTCAATTTGGTTGTCTGCAAGCTGGTGGTAAGTAGACTTTGGCTTTTTCCTGGGCATTCCCCAGACACTTGTTGGTACCTTTTTTAGCCTCCCAATGCTGCTTACTGCGATAGCCAGCTATAAATGAGAGTGGTGGCAAGCTTTTGTTATCACGTGAGTGTTTGTATTGGTCCAGTAGTGCACCAACACCTTTGCAGCCATTGTGCTATTGCTGGGTGCTTGGTGTGCTCCTGTACCTTTAAGGAGGGGTGGGCTCCCCTCCAGCCACCTGCTCTCATTTATCCATTAAATGCATGTGCCTCCACTGTGGGGACACTTATACTTTAGTGTTAGGACCACAGATACAAGGGTGCCGTGACGTGGCTCTGTGGCTCACGCATGTGTTTGCAAATGCGTGCGGACTAAACCCCTTTTTTAATGCTTACTGTTAGATAGGTCAATTTGGTTGTCTGCAAGCTGGTGGTAAGTAGACTTTGGCTTTTTCCTGGGCATTCCCAGACACTTGTTGGTACCTTTTGTAGAGTTAGCATTAACTAACTTCCTCAGAGAGGTCATATCACTCCACATTGGTTCCTTTCCACTAAATTGTGCTTCTAAGACATGCCTTATTTGCAGATACCTATAAAATGATCGATTGGAAATCGCATATTCTTCCACTAGCTCCTGGAATGATTTTAATCTCCCTGCCTTATATAGCTGTGGCAAGCAATGAATGCCCTGACGGTCCCACTCCTCAATAATCCCCATTATTTTAAGTTCACTAAGATTGTTATTATACCATATTGGTGAAAACTCCGAGAAGCCCACATAACCCATTATTTTTTTTTACACTTGCCCAGCTCTTAACCATCATCCGAGTGGTGGGACACTTAGTACCAAAGGAGTCCGCCTCCAACGCTTCTACTACTGTATCATGATTAGTGTCATTCAGTAGTACATTACTCCCTGCTACCTTATTCCCTGGCCTATTACTACCTCCCACATGCTGCATTTGAGATGCCAAGAAATAGCAGCAAGGGTCCGGTACTCCCATCCCACCCTTCTCTCCCGGCCGTCGCAGCGCCTGCAAGCTGATCCTTGCCACCCCGCTTTTCCAAATTAACTCTCTGAACACACTGTCCATTTTATTAAACCAATGCTTAGGAATCCACACTGGAGAGTTATGTAATATGTATAGAATTTGTGGCAACCAAACCATCTTGATCAAATTGCAACGCCCGGCGACCGAGAGAGGCAACCGACCCCAAACCCTACATTTCTGTTTTAGTTTTTTCATGAGTGGGACTAGGTTTCCAGTGATATATTGCTCTGGATCTCTTGAGATGGTAATACCCAGATATTTCATTTGACTTACTACTTTAATTTGGGGTATTTGATATGGGAGTGGCTCTGAGGGGGTCTAATGGCAAAATTACTGATTAATGATTTTTCCCAATTGATTGTTGCCCAGAAAAGTGGCCGAAATCCTCGATTATACCCATGGCTGTCCTCAATGAGTCCTGTATGTCCCCCAGAAATAATAAAACATCATCCGCATACATTGCAATTTTCTCCTCTCCCCTCCTTCTTCTAAAGCCCTGTACCCCCTGAGTGGTCCTCAGTGCAATAGCCAAAGGCTGCATTGCTAGGGCAAAAAGCAGGGGCGACAAAGGGCACCCCTGCCTTGTGCCCCTTCTTAATTGGAACCACTTTGAGCACTCACCATTGACTCTAACCTTGGCTCTTGGGTTATCATATAATAGGCTCAACCAGTGGACAAAGCTGGGGCCAAATTGAAATTCCGCTAATACCTTCCACATATAGTGCCATTCCAGGCAATCAAATGCTTTGGCTGCATCTAATGAGAGGAGGGCTCTCTTACCGCTGTTTTCTATGGGTATTTGCATATTTAAATATACTCGTCTTATGTTCGTACTGGTGGATCTGTCCGGGATGAACCCGGTTTGGTCAATATGTATTCATTTGGAAATTATTTTCTTTAGCCTTGTTGCCAAAGCCTTTGTCAGAATCTTCACGTCCGAACATAACAACGATATAGGCCTATATGTAGTCACATCTAACGGATTTTTCCCCTCCTTCAGCAAGATTATTATAATGGCTTCTGTCATAGATGTGGGTAGTTTTCTATCCTTCATAGTTCCATTAAACACTTCCAGAAGCATAGGAAGTAGAACCTCCCCGTATTTTTTAAATATTTCTATAGGTAGACCATCAGGGCCTGGAGCTTTCTGGTTCGCCATATCTGCCACTACCCTTTGCAACTCTTTAAGTGTTAATGGGGCATCTAGCATTTCCCGATCTTCTTTTAATATGGGAAGTTATTTTCAGTTTCCAAAAAAAACCCCACATTTCCCCCTCCACATTTGTTTGCGCCGTACTATATAGATTTTTAAAATACTTTCTAAATTCTTCTAGTATTTCCGGGGTGGCTTTTTTGATTATTCCTTCCCTTCAATTGCCGGTACAGTACTTGAAGAACCATTAGCCTTAATAATCAAGGCCAAAGTCCTCCCAACCCGCTCCCCTTCACCAAAAAAACTCCATCTCTGAAATAGTTTTTTCCTTTCCATCTTTTCCAGAATCGTTCTACCATACTCATTTTGCCTCTCCACCCATGCCTCATATCTAGTTGGAGTTGGCATCTCCACGTACTGTACTTCCGCCTGTCTTACCCTTTCCTTTGCCTTTGATTCTTCAGCTTGTGATTGTTTTTTGGCATGGGAGATTTTTTGTATTAAGACTTCCCGGAGAAAGGCCTTCAGGGAGTCCCATACTATCCCTAATGGAGCAGTTCCTAGATTTAAATTTATAAATTCCGCCAACCCTTCCATAATGGTACCTGTATCCTCAATAATCTCGAGCCAAAAGGGATTAACTTTCCAGTCACCTCTACTGAAGCTCCCCCCCCCCCCTTTATGCCAATTACCACTGGCGAGTGGTCCAAAATCCCTCTTGGCTCATAGACTATTTCCTCTGCTACATTCAATGCTTCCTCATTACCCAGCACAAGGTCGATTCTGGACAGGGTGGCATGCGTCCTGGAGTGACATGAATATTGTCTCACCTCAGGATGCCTCCTCCTCCAGATATCCACCAACCCCACCTCCTCGCAATATTTGAAAGAGGACTCCTGGGAGCTCCACTGCCGATGTTTTTTGGTGGGAACCTATCTATTCCATTATTCATAGCCATATTAAAATCACCGACCACTATAACCGGAATCCCTGGGAATCCCACCATAAATCTAGTTAACTCATCCAATATCTCCATCCCCAATGGAGGAGGGATGTAGACATTAGCTATTACATATTTACTGTTTTCGATTAAACAGTAGAGAAATATATACCGTCCATATATATCCACCTTACTCTGGCTGCAGGAGAAAACCAAATCTGAATTTATCAAAATACTCACACCTCTTGAATAAGAGGAGTAGGTGGAGTGGTACTGTGTCTGGAATTTCTTATGATCCATTATCTTAATTGTATCTTTTTCCAAGTTTGTCTCCTGCAGACAGAGTATTTTAACTTTCGCCTTATCTGCCACAGAGAAAATTGCCTGTCTTTTAGAGTTATCTTTTACCCCCCGAACATTCCAAGAGCATATTATAACCTGTTTTTTTAAATTCATTCTGTGGTCCCTGTACCCTTATACCTCTCAGAACATCTAAACCACCTATTTTTGTGAAACTTGTGAATTATCCTTCCCCCTACCACTCGCACCCTTATCTCAAAACATTCACTCCACCTGCATGAGTTTGAAGTGAGTTTACGATGTGTTTGTGGCGCATTTGCAGCATGTTAGGCCTTGTTCATAGCAGCCAAGAAAAAATCCTAGGCATCTGGGGTGCATTTTTAACTTTTGACAAACTGTGTTAAGCGCAATGCAAACTATACGAACCACGCACATTTTCGCCATAGACATGTTTGTTAAGTGTCAGTATTTTGAGCAAGTTTTAAAAAGGCCTTTTTCTGTTCTGGTTTGAGCCATTGTTCTCTGTAAAGAGCTCCACCTTCGGGGTTAAAGATGACAAGCTTGACGCTCCAATTACGTCCTTGGAGATACTACGGGCACTTAAATCAACGCAGACAGGGAAAACTCCGGGACCCGATGGCATCCCTGTGGAGTTTTATAAACAATATGCTACAGAACTAGTTGACAAACTACAGGTCCTCTTCTCTGAGTCATCGCGCCTTGGGAAACTCCCGGACACGATGAGCGAGGCTATCATTGTAGTGATCCTCAAGCCAGGGAAAGACCCCACGTTGTGCTCCTCGTACTGCCCTATATCCCTTCTGAACGTGGATGCAAAAGTACTAGCAAAAGTATTGGCCAATAGGCTTAACCTGGTAATTACCGCTCTCATCCATAGGGATCAAACAGGCTTCATGCCCGGCAGAGGAACTGACATTAATATCAGACGCCTCCATACTCACATAGACAGGCCGGACGAGGTGACTAATGGGATGGTGGCCTTACTCAACGCGGAGAAGGCTTTTGACTCCGTCGAGTGGGGCTACCTATGGGAAGTGCTCTCGCGATTTGGGTTTGGCCCGGGTTTCACGAACTGGCTCCGCATGCTTTACCATGGCCCCTCAGCTAGAATACGTACCAATGGATGCCTCTCGGGGAAGTTCCAATTGTCTCGTGGCACGCGACAGGGGTGTCCCCTTTCCCCGGGTCTGGTTGCTCTGGCGATGGAGCCCCTGGCTATATTGTTGAGGGCCGACCCTGGGGTAAGGGGACTTCAGGTAGGACCCATTGAGGAGAAGTTATCGCTGTATGCGGACGATGCTCTCCTTTATTTAGCGGATGCATCGTCCTCTTTGCGGACTGCACTCAATCTGATTAATCGATTCGGTGGGTATTCGGGGATTCGCATTAATTGGGACAAGTCGGTCCTATTTCCACTCCATCCCTCGACCCCTAGGGTACCACACCCGCAGCTTAAATGGGTAGATGATTTCAAATACCTGGGGATAAAAATTAGCGGTAACATTCAAGACTACATGGACAATAATCTGCGTCCACTTATGACACAGCTTACGGCTAGGTGCACTGCTTGGCGTTCCCTTCCATTGACTCCTGTTGGCAGAGTCAACTTGCTAAAAATGATTTACCTTACCAAATATCTATATTTCTTTCGCAATACGCCCATACCCATCCCTAGAACTTTTTTCCGGTATCTGCTGATACATTTTGTCTGGGCTGGGAGGCCACCCAGGGTGGCCAAGCAGATCTTATATCTTCCACTTTCGGGGGGGGGATTGGCGCTACCGAATTTTCAAATCTACTACTGGGCTGCAGTTCTGGTCACGATTCGGTGGTGGTTCTCCCAGCCCATGCAAAATCCGGCGGACACTCTGGAGGCAGCCATTCTGGGTTCCTTTGCTGCCTTGAGTAATCTCCCGTTTCGGAGTCTCAGGGCCAGTTTGTCCATGACAACCCCGATGCGAACCACTGTAAGGGTTTGGCAGGAGGCTAGGAAAATATATGGGAAACCCAATTACATTTCACCTCACATGCCCCTGTGGGGTAACCCTATGCTCCCTCATTTTTACACTTTACCGGACCCCTCTCTCTGGGCAAAAAAGGGAATTCTTACATTAAAGCATATAGTTAAGGATGGCAGGCTCATGACTTTCCAAGCCCTTAGACAATCCTTTGCTATTCTGGCCTCCTTCCAATTCAGATACTGGCAGCTGAAGCACGCCTTTGAGGCTCAGTTTCCTGCCCCCCCCCCCCCCCCCCATTCTGGAACCAGACTCTATTGAAAGGCTCTTGACTTCCAGCATGATGGGGAAGCCCCTCTCTACACTATACCTTTACCTGACAGTAGAGCACAATGCCAAACTAACTAAAACCTGGGAAAAGTGGGGGGTTGATATTCCCTCTTTGGAAGAGGAGGAATGGAAGGAGTTTTTAATATCCTACATTCCTTCCATGATAGCTGCAAAGGATAGCTTCATACAATTCAAGTTCCTACACAGGGCGTATTTTACCCCACAGAGGTTGGCACGCATCTACCTTCAGAGAGATCCTAACTGTCAGAGATGCAGACAGGAATAGGGTACTTTCTGGCATATGGTCTGGTTTTGTCCCAGTCTCCGACTCTTTTGGTCTGCAGTGGCATCCACACTGAGCAATGTCATAGGATCAAACTTACAGGTGGACCCCCAAATACTATTGCTCAGTCATCTGGAGGATGTTGAGGGTGATAGGTATAGCAAATTGTGTCTAACCTTCGCATTATACTATGCTAGGCGAGAAATTCTACTGCGATGGAAAATGGTAGAACCTCCTACCCTGGCCTCGTGGATAAGGTCGGTGAATAAGGTACTCCATCTGTATAGATTGACGTATGAAAGTAGGCAATGTCCGGGGAAGTTTGATAAAATCTGGTCGTCCTGGGTCGACGCCTCCGGAGACCCTGAACCCCCTACCCCATAAGCAGGACGTGAAACATAACGGAGGACATCCTACATCTCACGTCTATTCTTCTTATGCCCGTTTCCCTTCATCCCATTCCTTCTCCTCCCCCCCCCCTTCCTCCTTTCTTCCCCTCCCCTCCTCCCTCCTTCCCTCTTCCTCTCTTCCCTCTTCTTCTCCTCTCTCCCCCCCCCCCCCCCGCTGTCCTTACCAGGTTTGGTCGAATATTGGGCTATTCACTTTATACTATCTAAAAATGTATGATGATTTGAGCCTTGAGAGGTATGGTTAAGTGAAACTTCTGACGTTTGCACATTTGGAATATCTGATAAATAATGGCTATTGTTTAAAGGTAAATCTAACTGTCTTTATTCTCACCGCAATGACTGTACTAAATTCTTGTATTGTAATGCTGATTTGTTAAATAAAATTTTCTGTTAAAAAAAAAAAGATGAAAATACAGAATATTCATGCAGTATATTTTTCTGAGTTAAAAAAAAACGTTCCTAAGATTTGTATTTTCTTGACCATAATAATGTAAAATATTCTTTTTAAAGCCTGTTCTAGTTTTGCGGTTCCTTAATACGGATTGTCTGGTACAGTGGTTATTCTAAATCCTTGTACACACGATCGGACTTTCCAATGGGAAATGTTCAATGACAGGCTGTTGGCGGTAAATCCGACCGTGTGTACGCTCCATTGGACAATTGTCGGATTTTCCGCGGACAAATGTTGGATAACAGGTTTTACATTTTTCCGCAGACAAATGGCTGTTGTCGGATTTTCCGAGCATGTGTACACAAGTCAGTCGGACACAAGTCCAAAGTACAAACACGCATGCTCGGAAGCAAGGACGAGCCAGAAGCAGTCGGTCTTGTAAACTAGCGTTCATAATAGAGAGTTAACGTTCGTGACATGGCAAATTATGAAATCTCGAAATGCAGCGCACATTCTCTTCTTTAATGGGATAATAATAAAGCTGCTTTGCTGGTGATACCGATGGAGTTATTGCAAACAAATTTTCAAAGGCTTTTTTTTTCTAGTGATATCAAGAATATTATTATGCTTTTTTTTGGGGCAAGTTACCACAACACCATTATCCCGTAGTTTTTAAGATCAAAGATACAACTATGTTGGTGTTCCTTGTCAATTTTACATTGTATTTTTTTAAATGTAACTGCCTACTCCCAAACTGTTATTTGAAATAAAACACATAGCCAAGTTTTATTCTCCACAACTTTTTTTATTGTGCCTTAAAAAAAAGAAAACAAATAAAATTAGACATGCTATCTGCCAATAGAACTTAACCAAAAAGTGCATTCTATGCATCCAAAAATATATAAAATATACCAAATCAAATCATTATTCAACCAAAAAAATAACGTCAAAGCAATAACTCCAAGATCAATAATAAATAACATATTATCTCCTCCGATTCCGCAACATGTCTGGTTGACGAACGGCCGTTCAGAAACTAACTGAAAAGCAAAAAATGAAAAGCGCGCAATGAAAAGCGTGAAATGAAAAGTGCGAATCAACACTCACCAAACTTCTACTAACACAAAATTAGCAGAAGGAGCCCAAAGGGTAGCGCTAAAGAGCTGAAAAACCACGTAGTACGTCAGTACGTTCGTTTTTGTCGGCCGACAATTCCTTGCTGTTTGTATGCAAGACAAGTTTGGGCCAACGCCCTTCAGACAAAAGTCCACGGTTTTGTTGGCCAACAATCCGATCATGTGTACGAGGCTTAACAATTTAGTATGCACAAGAAAACCTAACTTGTCCAAGGCAACACGCAGAAAACTTTGAGTTTATTGAGTTCTGTGGTCATTCATCCTCCTCCTCTATAAGCCTCAGCTGATGGTTTTAACCAAGAAAAAATGATGCAGTGTATACTCTGGCAGGCTTTGAATGATTTTCACTGTGTAAGCTGAATTTTCCAAAAGCATGATGTAGTGGACAATGTGGACAAATGAACAAAATTTTCAAGAGGGCAAAAATGCGAGGAAAAGAGGTTAATTAGTTGTGTTTCATCAACTCTACATTTTAAAACAATGTAATGTCATTGTTTAAATTGGATCTGAATTCGTCTTTCCAGAATATACATAATATCTCAGGATAACATGAGTATTGCAGTATTCAGCAAAGCTTTATTTGGACTCGTAGTGCACCTGCTACTTGAAGAAGGAGGGAGATGTCAAAGCCCGGAAAATGTAGATAGTCCAAAGAACAAAAGTGTCAATGAGCACTGTAATACTCAACTTGTTGTCTTTAAACCAGATTATATTTTTATCCTCAGTGAATATCCTCCGTGTGTTAATATTGCGTATTTATCTTCACCTAATTTTTATATGCCTTTTAGATTTATGCTTGCTTGCTCTGCTCTTTTTCATGATCGTATTTCATATACAGTTTTGTAGATTTCTAGTGGCTCTCTGTATGTTATACTGTGCAATCAGCATCCTTGGTAATTGATTGCTGCACTAACATAAATTAAATAAAACAAGCAAAAGAAAAAAAAACATATTCAGCACATCTCTGCAATATACTCTATGTACATGTCCCTGTATTTTATCTCATTATAAATGCCGCAAGCACAGGAAATTACCCGTTGATCATGTCAGAAATTCAATGTGCTCCTAATTTTCTAAGTTAGCTTACAATATTGACTCTGCTGCACTGAAATACCAAGTCATGTTGTCAGCCCTATGTGATTTCTCCTTTGCTGAACTACAGAACACCTCCCTTTTATGATATAGATATTAGTAAAGGGAGAGGTGTGAGGGTAAGCCACATAAAAATAGTACTGTGTATTCAATATAGTAAATATAGTACAAATCATTTGGGGTCTAAGCAGAAACACAGACTTGCTTTGGGAAATGAGGAACACTATAGCACCAGTGGCGTATCATCCATGTGTGCAGGGAGTTCACTGCAAACGGGCCCCCCGAGGGGGGGGCACTGTGACCCACACTGCACACATGGATGATGGTTCCTTGATCGATCTCCCTGCATGGCTTTTCAGACAGCCACTTCTCCTCCTCTCCTTCCCGTGGCTGTCAGCTGAAATGCCACACAGGGAGATCGCAACTGTCCCTCTGCCACACCGATCATCCCCCAATGTCCGCCGTGTCCTTCTCCTCCAGCCCCGTGTTCTCCTGACCCCTGTCCTCCTCCTCCGACAGCTATGTCCTTCTCCTCCATCCCTGTGTTCTCTGGTCCCCCCCCCTTCCTCCACCCCCCCCTCGTCCCCCCCGCAGCCGACTCCCTCCTCTACTCTCCCGGAAGCTGTGGAGCTTTGGATGATGTCAGGATGGAGAGCGGAGGAAGGAGTCGGTAAATATGTCATTTACCGGCTCCTTCCTTTTCTGAATTGGACATAGAGAGCGATCGCTACCGAATGCTCTCTTTGTCCTGCAATAACTGAGCTTCAGTTTATGAATGAACAGGAGCCTCTGTCTCCTATCCATTCATCTTTAATGCTAAGAAAGGGACTGGGGAATCTGTGCCCTCAGCCTATTTCTCTGTCTCAAAGGGGAGATGTCTGTTCAGACCCCTGACATGTCACCAAAGCCCCCCAATTGATATATATATCCAATACATTTTACAAAAAAAATTGTAAAACAATAATAAAAAATAATAATAATGGGTAAAAAATATAAAACAGAAGAATATTTATGAATATAAAATAAAAAAACGACTAACAATGCCATACACTCCACACTCCTCTCCTGCACATAATACCGACCTCCATACACTCCATACTCATCTTCTGCACATACTACCCACCTCCATACACTCCTCGCTCCTCTTCTGCACATACTACCCATCACCATACACTCCATACTCCTCTTGTGCAAATATCACTCATCACCATGCACTACTCACTCCTCTCCTACACATACTACCCACCTCCATACACTCTGCACTCCTCTCCTGCACATACTACCCACCTCCATACACTCCACACCCCTCTCCTGCACATACTACCCACCGCCTTACACTCTGCACTGTTCATTCCCTATTTAACATTACCACATTCTGCATTATGTAAGTAATCTCAGACTCTATTAAACCACATCCCATTAAGCCACGCTCAATATTTTTTTTGCACAATTTAAGCCACGCCCACATTTTGCCACTGCGCTTGCCGCATTTTATTTTATCTATACATGGGGCCCACTTTTTATCTTGCACACGGGCCCACTCATTTCATGATATGCCCCTGTATAGAACTTTGTGCACATCCAACAACTACTAACAGTAAGCACAGTATGCACATGCGATAAGCATTAATGTCTTTCCTCATGTAAACAACAACTTAGCAAGCGCAGTGGCAAAATGTAGGCGTGGTTCAAATTGTGTCCCCTGCCAGCGCTCCTGGCTTCTCCCCTCCACCGAATATCACCTATTAAAAGCCACTTTCTAGGGGGCACTCTTGTTGGCTCACTCGCAAGCCTCGCTGTCTGCTTCTATTGACATAGACAGAGGAACTCAGCCCACCCCCTCTATCTCGTCACTGGCTTCGATTGACAGTGGTGGGAGCCAATACCTCCCACTGCCTCAGCAAATCCAGTGAGACCAGGAAGTGAGGGGAGAAAAGTGTTTCAGACGGACACACCGCTGGCTCAAATGAGGGCTCAGGTAAGTAAAAGGGGGGTGAAGTGGGGATACTGATGCCTAAATATTTTTTACCTTAGTGTAGAACTATAGGTGAAACTTTAAAAAAAATTTGGGGTACAAAAAGGGAAGGTTGTAACCGCTGTAAGGTTTATTTGAGCCATCTTTGTCCCATTAAGGAGATTTATCTTCACTTCCTGTCCCATAGCCAAACAGGAAGTGAGAGGAAATCCCTTCAAATCAAAGTAATCTCTTGGGGACCCCCAGATCACTGGAACTAGTGTCCCCATTGGAAGCTTTCCCCTCTTTTACTTTTCTGGGCATAACTCAACATTTGGGATTTTCTTTTACATTCACTTTCAATAATAAAGGTAAACAGAAGAGGGTGAATCTCCCTAATGGGGACACAGACAGCAATAAAAACTGACAGGTGATCTAATCAATCTCCCCTCTATCCAAAACTAAAATGGAAAAGTTTTGCCTTTAGTTATACTTTAAGGCAAGAAATGAGTTAAGTTAAAAAATGTTTAGGCTTTATAACTATTTAACCAAGAATTCCCAGAGTGCTATGGGTATGCTAAAGAGACAGCAGTTGTTAAAATGTTAGGTTTTTAAAATATTACCAGGTATTGATGAGATTATCAATTGACTGACAAATTCAACTACTGCTTGCCACCCGGCCAATTCTGACATTTCTCTCCCACATGTAAAAAATCATACATTTTTTGCTAGAAAATTACTTAGATAGAACACCCAAATGTTATATATACTGTATATATATATATATATATATATATATATATATATATATATATATATATATATATACAGTGCCTTGAAAAAGTATTCATATCCCTTTAAATTTTACACATTTTGTAGTGTTACAACCAAAAACATTAATGTATTTTATTGGGATTTTATGTGACAGACCAACACAAAGTGGCACGTAATTGTGAAGTGGAAGGAAAATTTACAAATAAATATCTGAAAAGTGTGGCATGCATTTGTATTCAGCCCCCTTTATTCTGATACCCCTAACTATAATCTAGTGGAACCAATTGCCTTCAGAAGTCACCTAATTAGTAAATAGAGCCCACCTGTGTGTAATTTAATCTCAGTATAAATACAGCTGTTCTGTGAAGCCCTCAGAGGTTTGTTAGAGCACCTTGGTGAACAAACCGCATCATGAAGGCCAAGGAACACACCAGACAGGTTAGGGACAAAGTTGTGGAGAAGTTTAAAGCAGGGTTAGGTTATAAAAAATATCCCAAGCTTGGAACATCTCATGGAGCACTGTTCAATCCATCATCCGAAAATGGAAAGAGTATGGCACAACTGCAAAGCTACCAAGACATGGCCGTCCACCCAATTTGACAGAACGGGCAAGGAGAGCATTATTTAGGGAAGCAGCCAAGAGGCCCAGGGTAACTCTGGAGAAGCTGCAGAGATCCACAGCTAAAGTGGGAATATCTGTGTACAGGACAACTTTGAGTTGTGCACTACACAAATCTGGCCTTTTGGAAGAGTGGCAAGAAGAAAGCCATTATTGAAAGAAACATCCCATTTGCAGTTTGCGAGAAGCCATGTGGGGGACACAGCAAACATGTGAAAGAAGGTGCTCTGGTCAGATGAGACCAAAATTTTACTTTTTGGCTTAAAAGCAAAATGCTATATGTGGCAGAAAACTAACACTGCACATCACCCTGAACACACTATCCCCACCATGAAACATGGTGGTGGCAGTATCATGTTGTGGGGATGCTTTTCTTCAACAGGGACAGAGTTGATGGGAAGATGGATGAAGCAAAATACAGGGCAATCTTAGAAGAAAACCTGAGTCTGCAAAAGACTTGAGACTGGGGCGAAGGTTCACCTTCTTGCAGGACAATGACCCTAAACATACAGCCAGAGCTATAATGGAACGGTTTAGATTAAAGCATATTCATGTGTTAAAGTTCAGACCTAAATCCAATTGAAAATCTGTGGCACGACTTGAAAAATTGCTGTAGACAGACGCTCTCCATCTAATCTTGAGCTATTTTGCAAAGAAGAATGGGCAAAAATGTCACTCTCTAGATGTTCAAAGCTGGTAGAGACATCCCCAAAAAGACTTGATGCTGTAATTGCGGCGAAAGGGGGTTCTATAAAGTATCGATTTATGGGGCTGAATACAAATGCACGCCACACTTTTCAGATATTTATTTGTAAAAAAATTTGAAAACCATTTATCAATACTTTCCACTTCATAAGTATATGCTACTTTGTGTTTGTCTATCACATAAAATTCCAATAAAATACATTTACGTTTTTGGTTGTAACATGACAAAATGTGGAAAATTTCAAGGGGTTTGAATACCTTTTCAAGGCACTAATATATATATATATATATATATATATATATATATATATATATATATATATATATATATATATATATATATATACAGGGGATAAAATAAGTCTTGAACACGTCACCATTTTTCTAGGTAAGTATATTTCTAAAGGGGCTATTGACATGAAATGTTCACCACATGTCAATAACAATACATGCATACAAAGAAACCAAAACAAATACATTTAGAAATTAAAATATGGGTAATGAAATGGAGTGACACAGGGAAAAGGTATTGAGCATGCTAACTGAAATGTATTTAATTCTTCGTACAAAAACCTTTGTTGGTAATGACAGCTTCAAGACACCTCCTGTATTTCAATTTCAAGGGATATGAATACTTTTTCAAGGCATTCTTTATATTTTTCCATCCACTATATAAAGATTCAATAGCAAATTACTTTTACTGCTGGTGCTGAAGTTAAGACAATCAGCTAAACACAGTGTTAAAATTAACATTTGTGAACTATTTTGCTTACCAAAAACATTTGCAATTGTGTTTAGTCTGTGTTGTGATCCATATACCTCTCCCATTCTAAATCTGAACTATAACTAGTCTTCAGGGTCTGCCCACTGTCAGAGGAGGAAGAGCGCACAGAGGACCCATGACATCACTGGATCAGACCTAGGATACCTGGAATTAAGACATCATGGCTAAATTCTACCAGAGAACTGTACAGTAAATGGGAAGGTTGGGAGGAGTCAGAAGACTAGTTATAGTTCAGATTTAGCCCCAATACAGGATGCCCGTATAGGTTTGGGAGACCTTAAATATTCCCTATGCTGGGTGAGACCACCTGTGTGATCATTCGAGTCGGTAAGGAGCCTCATTACTCACTCGGGTGGTTTAACTCTTGGGAGCCTGGATTCTTTTCATCACGATTTTTGGGATTAGTTCCTTGATTAATTTATGGACTTTTTTCATGCTTTTTGCACTGTGTGTGATGGGACTTTTTTTTATGTGTTTCTACTGTGATTTTTATTACCTGAATAGCTTTTTTGTATTCAATATGCATATTCTATGAATTTCACACTTGGAATGTTCTGGTGAACTATTACATTACTATTTGTAGCACGGTTTCATGACATACTGTGGTCTATATTTTTAGATGTTTATTGTGTGCAAACTTTTTTTGTGTTTTTTTCACTTACTTTTCACATCATTGCTCATTTTTAGCGCTGCATCGTTTTTTATTATTCCCTTACCATTATGCCCTGAGGACAGACTGGGTGGAAAAAATTAGCTGAGTCTACAATTAACTTCCACTCCCATCTCGTTCCCAGCAAAAGGACTGGCCCCACAGGATGGTTGCCCTCGAAGACAACCTACGGACCACCTATGGTTCAGCTATGGCCCAGAAAGCTTTCGTATTCCTCCATGGTTTTTAAGTGTAACCAACATGCCCAAGTGTTAATGAATGCAGAAATTCTGTCTGTCACATAGACCATCTCTGCCATTTGCTCTAATCTGTTCTACAAAATACATTATTACAAAGTAAAATAGTAAAGTACAAAAAGGCATAGTATATAAGTTGGCATAAATATACACTAGATGGCCATGGATAATCGGTCAGAAGTGCATCCAGATAAAACTATTTTAGTATATTCTTTTCAACTTCATTTAATTGCCTTCCTGGATTTCAGCTTTAAGAGACAACACAGTGACCTAAAAAGCATTTGTTCATCACAAACATTCCTCACTATGATATAGACTGCTTCTGTTTTTTGCTAAGTATTTCCATTTTGCTTTTAGTTTGTGAAGTACTCTAAATTTGACAGAGCCAATAAATATGATTTACAATGAGCATTAATAAGACCATTAATACAGGTAGGGATGAATTTAATCTTGAGACGATCGTCCTGTTTTCAGTGGATCATCTGGCACGATCGAATCATTTGTGCATTACTATCACCATATCTCAGTTACAGCTCCTGTGTTTATCGGTCTCCAGGGACAGGTGCAGTTTTCAAAACTGGTTTGTTTTGGAGGCACAGAGAGGTCAACATTTCATTACAAGTGATGAGACACACGTGGCAGAACGGTTTTATACCGCCTTAATGGTCTCTCTTTGCTTCCTAGTTTTAAAAACGGCTCCCTCACGAGAGAGAAAATCAGGGACAAGTGTTCATCCGGCTCCTGGGAAGAGTTTGGTAAAGCGCTGAGATTGACCTCCAGTGGAAACAATGGCTGTCTAGGTAGGTAGTGATATAAATACGGGTGTATCTTGCTTTGGTCCAGCCAGGGTTATATAAAATTGAAACAATGTAAAACTAGAATAGCATTAAAGCTCTGTATGTCATATTATTCAATGAGCATCTCTGTTAATTGATTACTCTACAAAGATAAATTAAAGCTGAAGTTTAGGTATGGCAATTTTTACATATTTACATTGGTCCAGCTTGGACTATGGTAATTATGTGTGTGCCATACCTGTGGGGTCGTCATTGAAGATAGACTTTGCTACTACAGTAATCTCCATCAGCTTCCAAGTCCCATACCAAGAAGCTTCCCTGTTGCTTAGTGAACACAGGAGGTTGCTCGCTTTGCACAGGCACCACATAACATTTTGCATTTTCTCAGTGAATGCAAAATGTTCTCCAATTGGTTGAGGTGGAAATGCAGGGCAGTGAGTGATGGCACAATCCACCTCATCCAATCATTGGCTCGCAGCCTCATCTTGCACATGCTCAGTATGACATTGCACTCATCTGGCTAAACCCCTAAATCTTGCGAGGATTTTTGGTAAAAGGGGGGAGGGGGTGATGAGTGTAAGGTAAAGTATGACGCATGCTGTCATCGGTGAGCCAGCAGATAATAAGCCAGCCATCAATTACTTTTTTTTTAAATAAAATGGCGGCATGATTTTTCTATCCTGCATGAGGAACAAAACACAGAGACTTGGGAAACCGTGCGATGAGGAGGCAGGCAAGTACATATGTTGTTCATTTCACTACATAGACTTGTTGTTCATTTTCACTACATAGACATAGACTGTATTTACGTACTTAGTTTGATTATGGGAGGAGGAGAGAAGTCCACGTTAAGGTGTCTGCTGCTACTTCTTCATTGTACTGAGTTCTGTAGTGATGGAGGAGTCAGTGGATGGAATCACAGCGCACAACAAGGGGCATAGGAATCTGAAGTTTCTGGAAATGTTGGATACTGATAGTTCTGACAGAGACTTCAACAGAGCAATGGAAGAAGACACATGCCACCGGAGATCTAAGTATAATAAGGCTGTTTTACTAAATGAGACTAAAAACTTCATGCATTAAATTGTGTGAACATTACGTTCAGTCATTTAGTCACTTGAAAAGCAAATTCCTGTTTACTTATTTCATTTGCACATGGTTTAGTATTCAAAGGGAACAGAAATTTGCTGTCCACGTGATTAGTAGTTATTTATCTTTTGAAGACTTTCAGCTACTTTTGTTGATCAGCCTGATTATCTCTTTTTTTTTTCACGATCGTGCTTTTGCGTAATTGTATGGGGTGATGAAAGAATTGCTTTAATATAGATAGATAGATATGAATGTCTAACCATTCTTTCAATAAATAAAGGTTAGACATTCATACTCAAGAGTATGTAAACCCAACACTTAATATTCCTGATATGTGCCTACTGTACCACGTACTTGTATGAGAAAGTATCCTGTTCTCTTTGTATTGCTTCCTTTGTGTGAAATCTCTGGTGTTCCTGTCAGTCCCTCTGCTTTCCCATTAAAAACTGACCACTCTAAGCAGGAGAGCACAGTGTTGTCTGTTCTCTAACAGTGCTGGGAACTCTCTCCTCCATGTCAGCCTCGTCTTGATATCCCCCCCAGCCTTTCATTGGGAAGATGAGTGTGCTGCTGTTTCACCTCCCCTAGCTTGTATGCAGCTGAGAACAGAGGTTATGTAATCACTTATTAAAAAAAAAAAAAAAAAACTGGAAAAAAAAGTAATTTAAAATGTTTTTTATATCTCTACACAAATGTTTATCCCTTTATGTCTATTTTAAATGGAATAGTTTGCCGTATAAGGTGAAGGTTTAGAATCACTTTAATGGTTTTAATTATATTGCCATTTTCTTCTTAGGCTTTTATTTTGACGTTATGGAAATCACTCCACATGCAGTTGGTGTTCACAGGTTCAATGGTGCAAACCAGAAGGTAAATTGTACTGTAAAAAAAAAAGAACATTAAAGTGGATTTGTGACCAAATAAAAATGTCTAATAGATTTACATACTGTAGCTGGCACCTCCTGGTTCCTGCATGCGTCTTTTGACTTTTTATTACTAAGCATCCTTGGAACTTAGAATAGTGATGGGCGTTTTTACAGTAAAAACACTCCCTATAATGTAAAAACTCCTAAAAATGCCAAAAGCGGCTAAACGCTTGTTACAGCGTTTAGCAGCATTTTTTTTTTTTTGACGTTTTGCTTTTTTTACAATTGAACAACCTCTGCTCCTGGACACACAGGCTGTTGTTTTTTTTCTACTGTCCCTAAACGCTTATGCCGCCAAATGCCTCTGACAGTTTATGGGTGCATGGACACACAGGCTAACATGGAGGCGCATTTAGAGGCAGTAAAAAAAAAAAAAAAACATTAGATGCCCCTAACAGCAGCTGTAAAAGGGTGTGCATAATCCCTTACAGAAAGGAAAGAAATGGGTTGTGTCAATCATTTCTGTATCTTAACAGTTACAGCAGTATATACAGTATGGGTACATATATTCAAGAAATATAATACAGTTGTGGAATAACCTCGATGATACATAGCAGCATTGGTTGTTAACGGAATGTCAAAACTTATTTCAATATGTGTACACATTTAAGAAAGTCATGAGGTAGAAGAAATCACAAAGAGATACCAGAATAACACATAAGTAAAGATCAGCTTGGTCTAGGGCAGGGGTCTCCAAACTTTCTAAACAAAGGGCCAGTTTACTGTCCTTCAGACATTGGGGGGACTGGACTGTGGCCATTGGTAGTAGAAATTGTCCTGGAGTCATTGAGAGTAAACAGTTCATCCTGGACAATAGGGCCCCATCATTGGGGGCAGTGGGAGGAATAGTGCCCCATAATTGGTGGCAGTGGATGCAATAGTGCCCCATTGTTGGTGGCAGTGCGATGAATAGTGCCCCGTAATTGGTGGCAGTGGGAGGAATAGTGCACCATTGTTGGTGGCAGTGGGAGGAATAGTGCACCATTGTTGGTGGCAGTGGGAGGAATAGTGCACCATTGTTGGTGGCAGTGGGAGGGATAGTGCCGGATTGTTGGTGGCAGTGGGAGGGACAGTGCCTCATCGTTGGCTGCAGTGGGAGGAATAGTGCTCTATCATTGGTAGCAGTGGGAGGGATAGTGCCCCATTGTTGGTGGCATTGGGAGGAATAGTGCCCCATTATTGGTGGCAGTGGGAGGAATAGTGCCCCATTGTTGGTAGCAGTGGGAGGAATAGTGCTCCATTGTTGGCGGCAGTGGGAAGAATAGTGCCCCATCAATGGTGGCAGTGGGAGGGATAGTGCCGTATTGTTGATGGCAGTGGGAGGAATAGTGCCCCATCATTGGCTGCAGTGGGAGGAGTAGTTGCCTAACATTGGTAGCAGTGGGAGGGTTAGTGCCACATTGTTAGTGGCAGTGGGAGGAATTATGCTCTATCATTGGTGGCAATGAGAGGAATAGTGTCTTGCATCAGTAGAAGGAAAACTGCCCCAAGGGACGGGCAGAGGCAAGCAAAGGGACACATCTAGCCCCTGGATCGCAGTTTGCAGCCCCCTCGTCTAGGGGGTTCAAGTTGCTGATAAGTTGGTAGTCCACAGTACAATAACCAATGTGTGGTGCGTAGTCATGTTTCATAAGACATTATACTTTCTCAGGGAGGCATCTCCAGAAAAAAATAGATAGTAATACCCTGAAGAGCCATCAACAGTCAGGAAGTAGCTATCCTGTAGTTAATAGTTTAGTTTGTCGATTTCCAGTGAGTAATATATCCAGACAGACCAGATATCATGAAATTTGTTCCTGTTTATTTTTAGAGGTGAAAACCCACCTTGCAGCCTCCATGACCTTTTCTACCTCTCGCTGCAAATCTTGCAGTGTAGGGCTTTGGGTCTGTTTCCAAAATTTGGGTACAAGACTCCAAGCACCATTTAAAAGGTGCGGAGTGACACTATTTTTATATGACTTGAGGGAGTAAGGGGTGGTATGAAATAGATTATTATTATTATTCAGGATTTATATAGCGCCAACAGTTTACGCAGTGCTTTACAATATAAAAGGGAGACAGTACAGTTATAATACAAGTAAATACAAGAGGATTAAGAGGGCCCTGTCAGAAGAGCTTACAATCTAATAGGGTGGGGCAGGTGGTACAAAAGGTTGTAACTGTGGGGAATGAGCTGGTGGAAGTGGTAGAAGATTAGTTGGAGACATGATAGGCTTTCCTGAAGAGATGAGTTTTCAGGGATCACCTGAAGGTAGCAAGAGTAGGGGATAGCCGGATAGATGGAGGTAGCGAATTCCAGAGGATGGAAGAGGCTCTGGAGAAATCCTGGAAACGAGCATGGGAGGAGGAGATGAGAGAGCTTGAAAGCAGGAGGTCTTGAGAGGAGCGGAGAGGTCGATTTGGGTGATATTTGGAGACAAGATTAGTGATGTAGCTCGGGGCAGAGTTGTGAATGGCTTTGTATGTTGTGGTTAGTATTTTGAATTTAATTCGCTGGATGATTGGGAGTCAGTGTAGGGATTGAAGTAGAGGGTTGGCAGACACTGAGCGGTTGGTAAGGTGGATAAGTCTGGCAGCAGCATTCATGATAGACTGAAGAGGGGATAGCCTATGGAGAGGTAAGCCAATGAGAAGGGAGTTGCAATAGTAAAGGCGAGAGATAACAAGGGAGTGAATGAGGAGCTTGGTGGTTTCATTTGTTAAAAAGGGGTGAATTTTAGAGATGTTATGGCGGTGAATTCTACAAACTTTTGACAACGATTGGATTTGAGGCTGAAATGACAATAGATAGTGAAGAGTGGAGAATTGGATGGGCTTAAGGGTAGTTTTCTGAATCCAAGGAGAAATTTCCTTACAACAATTTGAGGCAATGCCACCATAGGTACAGGTATGTACCTGGGGTTGTCCCCACCAACATCTGGCATCTGCTACAGGGAAGATCTTGGCTAGCCATGAAGGTGTTTTATACCAGCAGGAGAAAATTTTGAAATTTGAAGCAAGATTCTTGGGTCTTAGAGTTGATTGAGGATACATGAGATAATTTTTTTTATTTTTTTGCAATTGGGTTGGTGTAAATTCCAATGTCAGTTCTGATTCCCATTTACTTAAGGGATCATCTGGGAATGGTTGTTAAGAAGAAATTTACAGCATATATTTTCAACTGTTCTGAAAGTGTGTCCTGCTCTAGGAAAATTCTTGTAACCATTTTCAATTCAGTAGTCAAATATTAGGGAATGTTGAATGGTTGGAAACATTGCTTGTTTCTATATTTTTTTTAGGTATCAGAATTCCCAAATGATGTGGAAATTCGAGCTCTTATCGAGGGACAGTTCATGGCTAAGAGAATCTATGCAGAACGACTTGGATATAAAATAAGTAAGTCAATTGCTCCTACTTGCTATTTAGCCAACTGCCTTTTTTAAAGACATGTCTGCAGCTGTTTTGTGGTGGTAACAAATACCTAAAGTCAGCCAGACATTAACTGAGACAACTGTAAAGGTCCTATTCAAAAAAGATGCAAATTATCAAGTGCAGTAACCCATAGCAGCCAAATAAAATTCACATCGCTGCTTTTAGGATTTAGCTCCTATTGCTAAATTAGGTAATTTTGTTTATTACTGTGTTTAATTAGTTTTCTGATAGGGAAAATCATCCATTGTGTGGCCACAAAATAATAAAATAATGTAGCCTCATATTTCACTGAGATCTAGGGACATCAATGGTACATAAGTCACCTAATGTACCATACCTCACTTCCATTCAAATCTTGGCGTTAATTAATCCTCCAATTTGTGTTGCTTTAAGGCAGCCCATTTAATTTTATATGGGCTCTAAATGAGTCTAAACACACACAAAAAAAAACAAAAACACACATTTATGCATTTTGGTTTGCTATGAGGCATGTGCGTTCACTAATAGTAAGGCATGTTTAATCTTCTGTTGTTGCTTCTCTTATGTTCCTCTAGCATGCATGTTTCTTTCCATTAGTCAATTGTCCTCTGCAACTTTCTGTTATCGTGTTCTTCAACCATTGCATTGTAATGTTATAAAAATTATTTTGTTATTGATCATTGCTGTAAAAAAAATTTAAATAATGGAACACTAGCCTGAAAAAAAACAAGCTATTGTCCTGCTCCCAGCTTGTGACTAGACAGCAAAGGAGAAGTAGCAAACTGATGAGCTCACGTCTGTCACTCTGCTTTCTCCTTCTATCTGCATATTTCTTGTTATTACATAAGCACCGTAGGACAACTGATTTTGTCGTTTCGTTTGGCTGCTTCTTCCACTGCCTGTCTGAACTCTGTTGTACAGGGACTTTAAGAGTCTTTTCATGTTAAGTTTAAAAGTGTTTGATCAATCAATCAGCTGCCTTTACATCTTAGTAGATGGAGAAGGAGACTATATATATATATATATATATATATATATATATATATATATATATATATATATATATATATATATATATGATTTTTTAATTGTTGGTAGAGTATTGTTGAAAGGAATGATCTACGATATAATATACAATACATTGTTGCATGCATGGAAGCCACCTGGTGCATAATATAGATTGGACATATTTGCTGGATGGGTGGAGTATCCAAATGCTTGCGAGGACAGAAGAGGACTGAGTATGTTGAATGGGACTCTGACGGTTTCTGATCATTGTATTATTTTTGCAAGTGCTCTGTTGAATTTTCCATCAGTTCTGGGATCCAGTAAATGCTGTCTGGAATTTTGTTTGGATTGGAGGAATTTGCATGCTACACCTGTCTGCGCACTCCTGGTTCCACAATACTAATGCCCCGTACACACGGTCGGACTTTGTTCGGACATTCCGACAACAAAATCCTAGGATTTTTTTCTGACGGATGTCGGCTCAAACTTGTCTTGCATACACACAGTCACACAAAGTTGTCGGAAAATCCGATCGTTCTGAACGCGGTGACGTAAAACACGTACGTCGGGACTATAAATGGGGCAGTGGCCAATAGCTTTCATCTCTTTATTTATTCTGAGCATGCGTGGCACTTTGTCCGTCGGATTTGTGTACACGCGATCGGAATTTCCGACAACGGATTTTGTTGTCGGAAAATTTTATCTCCTGCTGTCCAACTTTGTGTGTCGGAAAATCCGATGGAAAATGTCCGATGGAGCCCACACACGGTCGGAATTTCCGACAACACGCTCCGATCGGACATTTTCCATTGGAAAATCCGACCGTGTGTACGGGGCTTTATAGTTATTAGCCATCAATAATTTATTGATGGCTATACCAGCATAGGTCACTACAAGGGGTCTAATTCTCACCATTAGTCTTTCAGTATTTTGCATCATGAAAAATACATCAGCTATTCCAATCTGGGAATCTGGGGACCACAGCTCAGAATTTTGAAAAAAAAATGGGTAGTGGCGCTGCTAAAAAGTATGAGATTTAATACATTAGTCCATCAATAAGTCCTTGAAGTGGATACTCAGTATATGTAGAGGGGGAAAAATGAAGAGGGGAGACCTGTATAGATTACTTTAGCAGTCCAAAACAACCTTGGTAGCCTTTGAGGGGGGAGTTGAAAGCAGACTCCAGATATGCAAATGAGAAGAGAAACACAGGCGCCTCTAGGTTAGAACTGTAAAAAATTTAATGAGATACAGGTGCATTATCCACTTACATGGAGGTTAAGGAAGTAAGACACAAGTCCATCCACACTGGCATGGCGTTCACTGCAGAGCGGCATTCTGAACAGCTGATTTTTCTGCCTGTGGGGAGAAATCCTAGCCAGCAGGATCTCTGGGACCAGGAAGATGAAACTGAGGCTTGGATCAGGCCGATGGTGAGGGCTGGAACGCGGCGCCGGGCGTGATGATGTCACTGGTGGGTTGCAACTGCATTTTGGAGCATGTGCACTGGTAGATGGAACTCGGCGCGCTCCTTTGTCAAGCTTGACAAAGGAGCGCGCCCTGAGTTCCATCTACCAGTGCGCATGCTCCGAAACACTGTAATGCTGATTGACTCTGTACACTGAAAGGACACTTTTTTTTACTTTCACTGAAAGAATAAAAAAATGTTGGTGTGTTCTGTTTATTTATGTTTAATCTTTGTTACATTTGTAGAGGGTCAGCCTGGGGCAGGGTTAAGAAGGGGTTAATTGAAGAGGGCAGGTACTTCCCCTTCAGACCCGCTTATTGCCAGCTGGGCTGAAAGTGTCAGAGAGGAGCTGTTTGAGTAGGAGAGAAAGACAGAGCAGCACGCTGTGTGAAAAGATCCATTGCTGGATTGTGTACTTGCTGGGTAAGCTTAACCACATAAAAGACTGTAGCTCTGATTAGAGCCATGAACTATTACCTGTAAGCCTGTATGCTGCGGAACTGTGAGCTTTACCTGTGTGCACAACTGTGTGACAAGACAAGACATTTCTACATTACATATAACAGAGCAAATCTTCATATTTTGGGTTCATGACCACTCTAATGCCCCGTACACACGGTCGGACTTTGTTCAGACATTCCGACAACAAAATCCTAGGATTTTTTCTGACGGATGTTGGCTCAAACTTGTCTTGCATACACACGGTCACACAAAGTTGTCGGAAAATCCGATCGTTCTAAACGCGGTGACGTAAAACACGTACGTCGGGCCTATAAACGGGGCAGTGGCCAATAGCTTTCATCTCTTTATTTATTATGAGCATGCGTGGCACTTTGTCCAACCGATTTGTGTACACACGATCGGAATTTCCGACAACGGATTTTGTTGTCGGAAAATTTTATAGCCTGCTCTCAAACTTTGTGTGTCGGAAAATCTGATGGAAAATGTCCGATGGAGCCCACACACGGTCGGAATTTCCGACAACACGCTCCGATCGGACATTTTCCATCGGAAAATCCGACCGTGTGTACGGGGCATTAGTGTTGTGATCTGTTGTAGAAGATTTCCTTCCTTCCTATATACATACAGTATCTCACAAAAGTGAGTACACCCCTCACATTTTTGTAAATATTTTATTATATCTTTTCATGTGACAACACTAAAGAAATGACACATTGCTACAATGTAAAGTAGTGAGTGTACAGCTTGTATAACAGTGTAAATTTGCTGTCCCCTCAAAATAACTCAACACACAGTCATTAATGTCTAAACCGCTGGCAACAAAAGTGAGTACACCCCTAAGTGAAAATGTCCAAATTGAGCCCTAAGTGTCAACATTTTGTGTGGCCACCATTATTTTCCAGCAATGCCCTAACCCTCTTGGGCATGGAGTTCACCAGAGCTTCACAGGTTGCCACTGGAGTCCCCTTCCACTTCTCCATGACGACATCATGGAGCTGGTGGATGTTAGAGACCTCACACTCCTCCACCTTCCATTTGAGGATGCCCCATAGATGCTCAATAGGGTTTAGGTCTGGAGACATGCTTGGCCAGTCCATTGCCTCCCCCCCCCCCCCAGCTTCTTTAGCAAGGCAGTGGTCATCTTAGAGGTGTGTTTGGAGTCGTTATCATGTTGGAATACTGCCCTGTGGCCCAGTCTCCAAAGGGCGTGGATCATGCTCTGCTTCAGTAAGTCACAGTACATGTTGAAAATTCAGGGTCCCGTCAATGAACTGTAGCTCCCCAGTGCTGGCAGCACTCATGCAGCCCTAGACCATGACACTCCTACCACCAAGCTTGACTGTAGGCAAGACACCCACGCTTGACACCATCTCAACCAAATACGTTTATCCTGGTCTCATCAGACCACAGGACATGGTTCCAGTGGTTCCAGTAATCCATGTCCTTAGTCTGCTTGTCTTCAGCAAACTGTTTAGGGCTTTCTTGTGATCATCTTTAGAAGAGGCTTCCTTCTGGGATGACAGCCATGCAGACCAATTTGATGCAGTGTGTGTCGTATGGTCTGAGCACTGACAGGCTTACCCCCCAACCCCTTCAACTTCTGCAGCAATGCTGGCAGCACTCATACATCTATTTCCCAAAGACAACCTCTGGATGTGACGCTGAGCATGTGCACTCAGCTTCTTTGGTCGACCATGGTGAGACCTGTTCTGTGTGGAACCTGTCCTGTTAAACTGCTGTATGGTCTTGGCCACCGTGCTGCAGCTCAGTTTCAGGGTCTTGGCAATCTTCTTATAGCCTAGGCCATCTTTATGTAGAGCAACAATCCTTTTTTTCCGATCCTCAGAGTGTTCTTTGCCATGAGGTGCCATGTTGAACTTCCAGTGACCAGTATGAGAGCGTGAGAGCGATAACACCAAATTTAACACACCTGCTCCCTATTCACACCTGAGACCTTGTAAAACTAATGAGTCACATGACATGGGGAGGGAAAAATGGCTAATTGGGCCCAATTTGGACATTTTCACTTAGGGGTGTACTTTTGTTGCCAGTGGTTTAGACATTAATGGCTGTGTGTGGAGTTATTTTGAGGGAACAGCAAATTTACACTGTTATACAAGCTGTACACTCTCTACTTTACATTGTAGCAAAGTGTCATTTCTTCAGTGTTGTCACATGAAAAGATATAATAACATATTTACAAAAATGTGAGGGGTCTTTTGTGAGATACTGTATCTAACACCACTACTGTATTCTGACTGTTTTGTACTGTTAAGGTAACTTCTCTCCTGACAGTAGAGGGCAATCTACCATTAGCAATATTTAGCAATGCGTTACAGCTATGCTGAGCAGAAAAGCTAGATATGTGTAATACAATGCACAATCTCATTACATAATTTGCAGGTCTGTGCTTTGAACATCTCTTACATTTGTAGTGTGCTACTTGTGTTTGAATAAAAGTGATGTTATTACAGGCACTTTAGGTTTTATTGATTGCAAGGTGTAAAGCCGAATTTCTCAACCTGTGATACATGTATCCCAAGGAGAATTTATTACAGATTTAAAGGGTACTCCTGCTTGTCAAATTAAATTAAATGTAACACATTGAAAGTTTATTAGATACTAACGAACTACATTAGCTTCTTTAGTTATTTTAAAGTGTGAGGGATTGCTTCTAAAGCATACATATACGTTTTTGATGACTATGGGGAAAAAAGTACACATTTACTGCATACTTTAATACAAACCACACACAAAGTGTATTTGGTAAAGATTTTTTACTGCAGAAGGATACATACTAAAAAACAATGTTGCCAAGAATTGGTGACTCCCATTTTGCCTATTCCTTTGTTTATTCAGATTTTGCTTTGATGTATTCCATGACCGGTCATATATACATTTCCTTGGTGAGAGCCTATGTCATCTGTTGGCCTAAATAGATTAATCCATCCTGTAAATATACCTGTGACTACATCAGGCCTCAAAATATAAGAATTCTCAGTGCTTCCCCTGTCAGTGCTTGAGCAAGATTTTTAGGTTTCTAGAATCCACCATCCAGGTGTCAAACCTCATCAGTAAGCTGATGTGTGCACCCTGACGTGGGTATCCTTATCTGTTTATCAAGACTTATATATCTTACCTTGTTGCTTTCTGCTCTTTTGGTCAGGGGCTAAACCAAGACATTTACGGTGCATTGCCATTAAGCTGATTGGTTACATTTCTTAGTAAAGCAAGATTCAAAGATCTCGCCGAGTTAGGCCTTACAACTTCAGTTTAATGTTGGGTGCCTTCGTGTTCTGGACTACCACTTGCCATAAGCATCTGCTTTTGTTAACTTTTTTGTTTTGTTAATGTTGTATTTAGCTACAGTTATGAGCTATATTTAGTTGTAAACTAGAGACATGTACGAAAGGCAAAAGCTTACCTTGTAGTACAATAAACAGTTACATATTAAAATAATGCCGCGTACACACGGTCGGACTTTATGGCAGACTTTGCCCGGCGGACTTTTCAACGTACTTTACGACGGACTTTCTGAATGAACGGACTTGCCTACACACAATCACCAAAGTCTGTCGAATTCGTACGTGATGACGTACGACCGGACTAAAACAAGGAAGTTCATAGCCAGTAGCCAATAGCTGCCCTAGCGTGGCTTTTTGACGGTCGAACTAGCATACAGACGAGCGGACTTTTCGACCGGACTCGATTTCGACGGATTAATTTAAAACATGTTTCAAATCTAAGTCTGTCCAACTTTTGAGAAAACAAAGTCCGCTGGAGCCCACACACGATCGAATTGTCTGACGAAATCCAGTCCGCCCGGCAAAGTCTGCCGTAAAGTCCGCTTGTGTGTACGCGGCATTAGTCAAAATATAGAACCTTGAACATTGAGGTGTAGCCCAGATCATGTTGTCACCTGGGCACAAGGACCTTGCATGTTACATAGCAAAAACATTGGTAACCCTACATTGGATATCATTCATTAAATCATACAAGATTGTATAATGCACATGCTCTTAATTATTTAAAAAAAATTTTCCTGGGGGAAAACTTTGGAGTTTTGGGGGTAAAGGGTGAAGCCTGTCTGTAGGCACAAGTTCTACAACAAGAAAGTGTTTCCTTCCTTCCCCCACAGAGGCCATTGTTGCTGCCCTAGAGGAGCAGACCCCACGGGCAGTGTTTGCTATCCTATTCTCTGCGTTCTGTGCAGAATCACCGTTATTTTGGTAGTATATGCAACTTGCCTATACCTATACCTTACTGTAATAACAGGATATCCATTGTGCCCCTCTCTATATGACCTAATAAATTATTTTTGAAACAACAGGGAAGTGGGAGGTGTCAGGGCTTGGTAATTAAGAAGCGAGAGGGCGGAAGGCGGCAAGAGCAGAATATATTAAGGAAGGGGGTTAGAGCGGTGAAGGAGGGGAGGGAAGGCTAGATGAAAACAAGGGGGGGTGGGGGGGGTAAGGATTAAAGGATTAAAGGGGTGGGAAGTAAAGCTTGTGTGCACATCTCTCAGGAGGGGTGTGTACTTTATACTGATTATAATATTAATAAATCTGTTAAAATAATAAAGCTTATTGATCGACATGTGCGATTCATTTTGTTACGAATCAAAATTTGGTCAACATTTTTGTTATTCAGAGGTTAGGATGTATCCGAATCTCGGATTCACAATAGTAACAAATTTCAAGGAGTCTCAATTCATTTGTATTTATTTGTTTCATTTGGATGACATGATGCAATAGTTTGGGCCTTTTGTTAATGTTTGAAGCATCCAAAATAATGACATAACAAATGATCCGAATTGATCTATTCTATCAGATCTATTTGTTTTTATTTCTGTTCAAGTGGGGATTATAAAAAAGAGCACTACATAATACATGTGAAATAGAAACATATTGCAATAAATAGCTACAGTAAAGTATAATGCCCCGTACACACGGTCGGATTTTCCGACGGAAAATGTGTGATAGGATCTTGTTGTCGGAAATTCTGACCGTGTGTGGGCTCCATAACACATTTTCCATCGGATTTTCTGACGCACAAAGTTTGAGAGCTTGCTATAAAATTTTCCGACAACAAAATCCGTTGTCGGAATTTCCGATCGTGTGTACACAAATCCGATGCACAAAGTGCCACTCATGCTCAGAATAAATAAAGAGATGAAAGCTATTGGCTACTGCCCCGTTTATAGTCCCGACGTACGTGTTTTACGTCACCGTGTTCAGAATGATCGGATTTTCTGACAACTTTGTGTGACCGTGTATGCAAGACAAGTTTGAGCCAAGATCCGTCGGAAAAAATCCTAGGATTTTGTTGTCGGAATGTCCGATCAATGTCCGATCGTGTGTATGGGGCATAAAAGTAAAAAAAAAGATGATTTCTACTTACTGTGTTTGGGTTGGATGAAGGTGGATCTATCACAATCTCTGAATCATATCATATTGAATGAATCGGAATAGTCCGAAATAACTTCCGAAAATACAAATTGATTCAGAATAACAAATCAAATTCTGGAAATGAATTATTCTAACATAACAAATATGATGAAATGAAATTATTAACTTAACAAATGGATCCGAAATGAAAATAATTTTTCCGTCATGCTCATCTCTCCCTTTTGTACTGTATTAAAGTAGTGCCAATAGTACTATTTCACCCATTTATATTATATTCATTTTCTAGTTGTTGCATCTGCTAAAGACATTTAAAAAAAAAAAAAAAGTTCCTTTAAAATTCTTTACTTTTATCAGCTTGGTGTCCCAGTTAATATTTTCATATTGGACATGATGTTACAACTTTGCCTGAACTCTGTGTGCCTTGAACTTATACATACAACACTTTCACCTGGTGATTGTGTTTGTCTGTCAGCTGATGCCACTAAGGCATATCCTGGGGTAGTGGCCTTGGACTGTCCCGCAGCAAAGGCCAGACATTTATCCACGCAAAGAACAGGAGTTCTTTAGACACCGTGGGGTTGATTTACTAAAACTGGAGAGTGCAAAATCTGGTGCAGCTCTGTATAGCTGGTTCCTGACCAGATCACGTCTATACACTGCGGCAGAATGGCACCGTTGGGCGAAACACAGTATGGGTACGTTGTACCCTTTAGGAGCCGCTAGGTGCGGGGGTCCCGCTACGTGTGACAGGCGGGTGCGATCACCGCCAGCTACCCACGATCACGTGCACGAGTGCCAGCACGGGGATTTGTGTGTGTAAACATACAAATCCCTGTTCTGTCAGGGGAGAGGAGACATAACATTTGTTCCTACTAAGTAGGAACAGGGAAATGTCTTCTCCCTCAGTCAGTCCTATCCACATACAGTTACAAAACACTAACGAGGGAACACATTTAACCCCTTGATCGCCCCCTAGTGTTAACCCCTTCCCTGCCAGTGACATTTACACAGTAATCATTTTTGTAGCTGCATTTTTATAGCTCTGATCGCTGTATAAATGTCAGTGGTCCCAAAAATTTGTCAAAAGTGTCTGATCTGTCCGCCGCAATGTCACAGTTCCAATAAAAATAGCAGATCGCTGCCATTACTAGTAAAAAATATTAAAAATGCCATAAATATATCCCCTATTTTGTAGACCCTATAACTTTTGTGCAAAACAGTCAATATACGCTTATTGTAAATATATGTATATATATATATATTATAAAAATATGTAGAAGAATACATATTGGCCTAAAGTGATGAATACATTTGTTTTTTAAAAACTTTTTTATGGATATTTATTATAGCAAAAAGTAAAAAATATTGTTTTTTTTTCAAAATTGTGGCTCTTTTTTTGTTTATGACCCAATAAATAAAAATCAATGTCAATTTCATTTGGGTACAGTATCGCATGACCGCGCAATTGTCAGTTAAAGCAATGCAGTGCCAAATTGTAAACAATGCTCTGGTCAGGAAGCCGGTAAAATTCAGGATTTTTTGTTAAAGCTTAATTGAACCAGCTGAAGTTAGAAGCTGATTGGCTCCCATGCAGAGCTGCACCACATTTTGCACTCCCCAGTTTTCATAAATAAACCTTTGTGATGTGAGGCTTCCTTTACATTTCCTGTAATTAACTCAAAAACATGTATAAAAAGACACCCAGGCAGACCAATAATTATTAAGTGCACGGGGTATTTCAAAGTCAGAACTGTATCCCTATGCTGAGGCCCCCACCTAAAATGACAGGTGTGGTTCCTTAAGGTCATGCATAAACATGAAGAGAATAGGGATTAGAATTCACCTAGAAACCTTATAAAGGAACACCATGGACTTAAAAAAATCAACTCTATTGAATTTGGTAAAATGAATTAGTGCAAAAAACTACCACTGATGCAAACATTAAAAAGACCTGCCAGCAGCACACCTTATACACCCACCACATACAGTCCACACTGCAATAAGTCTACGGGGATACACAATCTCTTCCACAGTCAGTGGGATAAGAAAGGATGAGATTGTTCAAATGGTAAAGCCACTCAATCCACTGAGGCCAAAACTCTGAAAATCTTCCAGTCAAAGGGTATAGCAATCCACATAGAATGCCATTGAGGCTGAATTTTCAGTTAAACCGCAATGAGGGTAATGCAGATTGGATGGGGAGATATGTGGGGATGGAAATGGGAGTAGCTGGCTGTATCTTGGATAGGGTCTATGGATAAAGAGCAGAACCAGTCACAGAAGTTGGTATAGGTCAACTCCACAACAGGAGATTCACAGCCAGATCTCACTGGATATATATAGACTGGTGAGGATTCAACACACAAGTCCCATATAGTATTCACTGGGCAGCATATAGCCACTGTACAACAGTATGCTCACCACCTCATGTCTTACAGAAGGGGGGTTGTTGCAAATCCTCATGCTGTGTGCAGTCCATGCTTGCCAGCTCCTATTTCATAGTCCAATAGCCCAGAGAGATTGAAGTCACACAAATCCAGCCTGCTTCCTAAATAGTTGGGCGGAGTGGGAGGGTGGGTCAGTTAGGGTCACCAGTGGTGTGTGACTGGTTTCGTCCGCCTATCGGTGAACTTCTTCAGAGAATTCACTACTCTCTGCGATAGAAGGAAGATATTGCATAACATAATGCAAAAAGTGACTTTCAGAATATACTACAGAAGTATAGTGTTTCAAGGACAGAAGTTTTACAAGTCATTGATTGTACTAGCACTCTATATCTTGGTTATTTAGCTTATAGAAGATTTTCCAGAAACAGGTTCCTAATAAAGATACATTTAGCAGACTTCTTGCCTTTAGCACAGTTGCAGTAATATATGGATTACATTCACAGTTCACTGAGGGATTGTAATTGTTGTTTGGAATGGGCTTGAGGAAAACCCCTTAGAAAAATAACAAAGAGCCGTGCGTATGAAAAAGGATCTGGTTTGCCCATGGCATCCAATCAGATCCCTGCTGTCAGTATTGTTAAATATGTTACAGTATGGAAGTGGAAACTCTTTGGTTGCTATGGCTACCCAGGTACTTCTATTTTATGAAATTTCACACAGTGCCCAACGGCATGTTCAGTTCTTCTATTTTTATGTTTATTATTATTTTCTTTTAATGCGAGTGTCTTACCAGATTTTATGTTCTTTATGTTGTGCCAAAAGAAAGGTAAATATACAGTGGGGACGGGAAGTATTCAGACCCCCTTAAATTTTTCACTCTTTGTTATATTGCAGCCATTTGCTAAAATCATTACATTCATTTTTTTTCCTCATTAATGTACAAACAGCACCCCATATTGACAGAAAAACACAGAATTGTTGACATTTTTGCAGATTTATTAAAAAAGAAAAAATGAAATATCACATGGTCCTAAGTATTCAGACCCTTTGCTCAGTATTTAGTAGAAGCACCCTTTTGATCTAATACAGCCATGAGTCTTTTTGGGAAAGATGCAACAAGTTTTTCACACCTGGATTTGGGGATCCTCTGCCATTCCTCCTTGCAGATCCTCTCCAGTTCTGTCAGGTTGGATGGTAAACATTGGTGGACAGCCATTTTTAGGTCTCTCCAGAGATGCTCAACTGGGTTTAAGTCAGGGCTCTGGCTGGGCCATTCAAGAACAGTCACGGAGTTGTTGTGAAGCCACTCCTTCGTTATTT
Organism: Aquarana catesbeiana; assembly: GCF_042186555.1. Taxonomy (NCBI): domain Eukaryota; kingdom Metazoa; phylum Chordata; class Amphibia; order Anura; family Ranidae; genus Aquarana; species Aquarana catesbeiana. Next base: position 97,679,788 of record NC_133328.1, read on the forward strand.
TAGCTGTGTGCTTAGGGTCACTGTCTTGTTGGAAGGTAAACCTTCGGCGCAGTCTGAGGTCCTGAGCACTCTGGGGAAGGTTTTCGTCCAGGATATCCCTGTACTTGGCCGCATTCATCTTTCCCTCTTTTGCAACCAGTCGTCCTGTCCCTGCAGCTGAAAAACACCCCCACAGCATGATGCTGCCACCACCATGCTTCACTGTTGGGACTGTATTGGACAGGTGATGAGCAGTGCCTGGTTTTCTTCACACATACCGCTTAGAATTAAGGCCAAAAAGTTCTACCTTGGTCTCATCACACCAGAGAATCTTATTTCTCACCATCTTGGAGTCCTTCAGGTGTTTTTTTAGCAAACTCTATGTGGGCTTTCATGTGTCTTGCACTGAGGAGAGGCTTCCGTCGGGCCACTCTGCCATCCTGGTGAAGGGCTGCAGTGATGGTTGACTTTCTACAACTTTCTCCCATCTCCTGACTGCATCTCTGGAGCTCAGCCACAGTGATCTTTGGGTTCTTCTTTACCTCTCTCACCAAGGCTCTTCTCCCCCGATAGCTCAGTTTGGCTGGACGGCCAGCTCTAGGAAGGGTTCTGGTCATCCCAAACATCTTCCATTTAAGGATTATGGAGGCCACTGTGCTCTTAGGAACCTTAAGTGCAGCAGAAATTTTTTTGTAACCATGGCCAGATCTGTGCCTTGCCACAATTCTCTGAGTTCTTCAGGCAGTTCCTTTGACCTCATGATTCTCATTTGCTCTGACATGCACTGTGAGCTGCAAGGTCTTATATAGACAGGTGTGTGGCTTTCCTAATCAAGTCCAATCATTTAACTGGACTCAAATGAAGGTGTAGAACCATCTCAAGGATGATCAGAAGAAATGGACAGCACTTGAGTTAAATATATGAGTGTCACAGCAAAGGGTCTGAATACTTAGGACCATGTGATATTTCAGTTTTTCTTTTTTAATAAATCTGCAAAAATGTCAACAATTCTGTGTTTTTCTGTCAATATGGGGTGATGTGTGTACATTATTGAGGAAAAAATGAACTTAAATGATTTTAGAAAATGGCTGCAATATAACAGAGTGAAAAATTTAAGGGGGTCTGAATACTTTCCATTCCCTCTGTATATAGATATATCTATAGATATAGAGATATAGATATATCTGTATCTATAGATATATCTATATATACACACACATACATACACATATGCACATATGCACAGTATTACCTGTAGAATTCATATCTAAGGGGCCTATTTCTAAAAAAATTATTGATGTATGTCTCGATTCTGCTGTATTCATTCACCATGAAAATGGCGAGTGTTTAGAAGTGATTGGCACCAGTGAATTTTACATGAATATGATAATTACAGTGTATGACACCCGGACCAAGATTTTCTTTTAAAACATGGGAAATCCAGTTGTTGGTTGGTCAGTGGCAAATGTGATGCAATGTGGCCAGCACAAGAGTATATCTGTATACAATTGCTCAATGTTGCCTGACCACACTGTGGAAACAAAAACAGTCACCTGCGATACAGATGTGGTTTAAATAATAGCAAAACAATAAAGGACTGAATGTCAGCAGTAAGGGCTTGTTCAAACCAGCAAGTGTGAGTTATAGTCCACCCTCTGGTGTGTGTTGTGTAGGGGTGATGGGATTAGTTACAAGCATCACATAGATTTTTTATTTTTGTTTTCTAACTGCATTGAAATGTTACAAAATGACACTCTATGCAAAATAGTGCATTGCAACGCAATGTATAAAAATATAAAGTGCAGTGCTTCAAATGTGAATCAAAGATAATGTGTATGTAAATATGGCATATAATATCTATAAAGTGCAAAATTTATTGCAATTACTGTGAGATACTAATTATGCATGTGACCAACACAATACAGAAAAAAACATACATTGTATTATAAAGTGCAATTATGAAGTGCAATAGCATATAAAGTGCCAAAAAAGAAATCATTTAGTGAAAAGTTCAATAAATGGCTGAAAAAATTCCACGTGAGATATAGAGCCTAGATCGAATGCATGACCACGTGATCCCCGTCACCACAGTGAGGTAGAAGGCTTACCGCAAAGCCAGCAACCACCCTTATTCAGGGGGGTCACAAAGAGCTTGTTAGATTAATGATCCCATAGAACAGGGATTTGCAATTAGCGGACCTCCAGCTGTTGCAGAACTACAAGTCCCATGAGGCATAGCAAGACTCTGACAGCCACAAGCCTGACACCCAGAGGCAGATGTCCTGAGCGTCTCCCACCAGAAGCCTCCACACACCAGGCGATGGTCAGACCAGAACAGATATCCATAGTATCAGGCAGTGTTGCCAACCGCCAATATTTTTACTGGCAGCCAGTAAAAAAGGGCACTTTTATCCTGCCAGTAAATGCCAGTGAAAGAAAAAGGTTGCCAGTAAAAAATATGGCTGTGACGCTTGGAAGAGACCATCCGAGTGCCTGCTACAGTGTGTTAGGACTGGCAGTGTGTCTCGTGAAGTCATGGTGCAAGGGAACGGAGCAGCCAGAGCCTCATGTGCAGGTCTGTGGAGCAGGAGGAAGGTAAGGCAGGAGTGGACTGAAGGGACCACCTGACATGGAGAGAGAGGGACACTGTGACTCAGGAGGGGAGGTGTCATGTTGGTGAGGTGCCATCATCACCGCCCCTTCTAATTTCTTGCCCTCTCGATTCCTGTCCCTGAGCTACTTATTTACTATATCGAAAATGAAATAAGTAATACATTTTTGACTTAATATCTACCTTAAATCACTTAGCTATTTGCATATTGTACTTGTTTGTAGCCTAAATACTGAAATTTTCACTTAAAACTGTCATAACTTTTAAATATGCCAGTAAAACTTGACTGTGCCAGTACATTTTGGGTGTCGTGTCAGTAAATTTCAATCTGGTAGGTTGGCGACACTGGTATCAGAAGGTGCAAACATGCAAAAGAAGCAAAGACTCCAATAGTGCAGTTTTGTTTCTTTAAGATATATTTAATGGTAAAAATTGCAGTGCTGCATACAGGTATTCTGATTCAAACGAGTCTCCAATGCGAATTATAATAAAAGGATTCCTTGCAAGTATAAATATCCACAAACAAATGTGTGTAGGCGATTGCGCATGCGCAGAGCGTGTGAGCGTGGCGTCCCATTTTTGGGGATATTCTATCTTGTGATCTTACTTGTCTACCACCTGATTGTCTACAACCTTTTACAAATTTTCAGCTGTAATAGTATAATTATTATTTACTTGTATTCCCTCCCTGTTATAGCGGAAGGGTGACAATTAGGTGTAGGATGATTTTGTGTAAGATGATTTTTTTTCCTATGCCCGTAAACTCCTTCTAGTGTGGTCTTTTCTACTTCAATCAGGAAAAATACAGCATTATTGCCACTAGATGGCACTGATAATCATAAGAAATAATTATATTTGACAAAATACATCAATTATTCATTGTGGTGGTACAAAATTTTGTCTAATAAATAGACCTGCCTGAACTAAACCGCTGAAAAAAAAGTTTCACATAACAAAGATTTTGCCAGCAAAACATGAAAGAAACCTAAAGGCTTTGTTAATTGACAGTACCTAATTATTAGCCCTGAGCTTAGAAGGGAGACATATTAGATGGCAAGGGGACCTTACAGCTTGGCTGACATTTCTGCTTTGACAGTTAAAGAACACAACCTAATTCATATTCTTAAACATTCTTTTTCCTGACTGCTTCCATATAAGAAAGACCTGACAGTGGCAGTTTTAAAGAGAACCTGTCATGCTCTTTTAAAAAATAAAGCAAGATTCTAGTCCTAAGAGTAGAGGCTGAAACAGTAGCAAACTTTTTATGATGTCTTTATCAACAATCCACTAGCTGCCAAAAATATCTGCTCTGATGTTTAAGGATCTTCTCAGAGAGCTGGGCCTATACAAATAATATATGCGCTATATAGAAAAATATACTACCCTTTGCCCATCATACATGACACATATGCGTTAGGCCCCTTTCACATTAGGCGGACTCCGCCTCGGTCCGCCGGCTCAGCGGGAGATCTCTCCCTTGATCTCCGCTGAGCCGGCGGATGATAGGTCCCTCTCTGCTCACTGAGCGGGGAGGGGCTTGTCAGGCGCCGCTGCCGCCTATGGAGGGATCGGATGAAAACGGACAGCATGTCCGTTTTCATCAGATCTCACCCGATCCGCCGGCGACGGACCTGGACGTAGGGCCATCCGTCTGCTTTTAGCGGATCGGACCGGGTCAGATGTCTCCGCTGACATCCGTCGCTCCATAGGCTAACATGGAGCGCCCGTTCAGGTCCGCCTGTCAGTTTCGTGTGCAAGGGGCCTTAAAGTTCAGGATTACCTCCTTCGTTTGTTTATCTGTAGCACATTTGCACATTCTTCACTTTGTTAAAGCGATAAAGCGACACTTTTTTTTTTAAACCCTGCAAGGTAAAGGCTTAATGTGCTAGTATGCATCGCATACTAGCACATTATGAAATACTTACTTTAGAACAAAGCCCTCCTACAGCGCGCTGTCACTTCTGAGAGTGCTTCCATCTTCACCCGGTCTTCCTTCTGGGTACTTGGGCAGCCGCCATTTCATTGGCCGCACTGCAAAGATGTCATGGACCATGGCATTGGGGCTCTGAAGGGACGGTACGGGTGTGCCATCTCTTTAGAACGCATGCGCCGGTGACATCACCGTCTGCATGCAGTGTGAATATTTCCTAAACAGTGCAGGTTTAGGAGATATTCACAGTACCTACAGGTATGCCTTATTATAGTGCCTCTTTTCTCATACTTTGGTCCTGAGTGTTTATCATAGTTCATGATTACACATTTTTGTAACTATTGAGGAAATTGCTCACCTTGTTGTAGGGGCTGTTTACGGGTGTATACAGAGTTTGCTGTTGCATATTTTTTTTACATGTCTAAAACGATATAAGACATGTTTATGTATTTAATAAAATGTTGTTATTTTTATACATCACTGTGTTATATATCATTCCATTAGGAGGTTTCAGCATCTAAAAGTCCCATTACTCTATTTCTTTTTGTTCTATTCAATCCGGGATGTAGTGCTGTATTTCGGCTGATATACGCTATTCTAACTTTTTACTGAAGACTCGATCTAATCAGGGGAACATTTCTTTAAATAAATGCATTCATTTTCAGACCACTTGTTCTTGCAGGAGAATCTTGGTCAGCCGATGGGTTTACACTTCAAACTCCAACTATTCTTGGGTACTTCTAAAGCAATCCTAAACCATCTGGGAACCCCAAAGGCTGAACTTGTCTGTGGTTTATATAGTTGAATAAATACAATTTTTCATTTTTCCTTTCTGCATAGTACAAGAAAACCTCCAATGATATACAGAGTTTTGTAGCAGCCCGGTTACATGTGTCAGCAAGCTTCTGAAATCCTTGACAGCTTAGACATCACAATAGTTACCGTACTTTTTTTTTCTTGCCTGACATGTTGAAAAAGTATCATCACTGCCAATTGCCTTCCGTATTTAGTCTGCAAACAAATATTTAAACAGCATTAATTCTCATCAGGTTGTTGAGAAACATTTCCATTACTTGACAACCGCAGCCTGCAGCTGCCCAGAAACATCATGGCTTCCAGTCACAACTGTCTTATGTAAGATAGACACCAAGCAGGCAGCGTGGGACTTACAAGCTCCGGTGAGCAGCAGAAAATGAGAAAGAGAGAAAGTGAATGCCTTGTTATAGTTAAAGAGCAAGGTTGTGTTTCATGTTCTTATGTCTGAAGGAGTATTCTAATCTAACATGAACATTTTGCATTTAACTGACTCAGGAGACACAGACTACCTGCTAAAGGCCTGTCATTTTTATTTTAGCATCCATCTTCTGTGTCTCACTGCTCTGCTATCTAAATCCCTAGGGTTGCTGGTATCCAGCCCACAGTTTTATTATGCTGGTCAGTCAGTTGGCTGTCTGGGTGCTCACATTGAATTAGGGATCACATTTGGCAGAGGTCCCTTGCTGTTGCAGAGTGACTACATATATATTTGAAAATGTATGCAACAAAAATGTCTGCTTTTAACGTTACTGTTAGAATTAGTACATATAAAGACTGTGTGTGGTGGCTAGCTGTATTATGTGTTGGAGAGCATTTGAAATGTTTTTGCCCCACTCAGTCACCTTCCCACTACTGGTTATAAATTTTGAAAGGCTGCCGCTTAGGTTTGCCACCTGTCCGGTTTTGACCCAGACAATACAGGTTTAGAATGCTGTGCCCAGGTTTCCCTCTGCCTGAGACCCGGACACCAGTGCCGCTGACAGGGGGTACCATGGGGCCTCCTGTAGGGGCCTCAGCACACAAGGGGACTAGGACAGCAGGGGGATTGGAGCGGTGGGGGGGCAGTTACAGAGGAGTCAAAACATAAGGGAGAGAGAGAGGCAACAGGCAGCTGCTTGTGCGGTAGTTTTTAATAAATTAAATGTTTAAAAACAATCCACTCTCTCCCCATGTCAAAGTTGTAGGCATGTCAGTCTGTGAAGTCCGCTGCCCCATTCTCCCGATCCACACTGCTGTTTCACTGAATCGCTGAAGGAAGCCAAGGATACAGAGCCACGGGGAAACTGCAGTGAGCTGTCAGATAGCTTGGGACGCTGTGACCAATCAGAGCGTTCCGGAGGCTTAACCACGCCTCCATCATCAGAGGCTGACAGTTCACATGAGTTTCCCGCGGCTCTCTGTTTCCTCCAGCAATTCAGTGATAACAGCAGCGGGGATCGGTGGGAAGAAGGGGGCAGCGGACTTCACAGACTTTAATTTATTAAAAACTACCGCACCAGCAGCTACCTGGCGCCTCTTTCTTTCCCTTATGTTTTGACTCCCCTGTATCTATCCCCCCCCGCCTGCTGCTCCGATTCCCCCTGTTGTCCGGGTCCCCCTGTGTGCTGGGGCTCCTACAGGAGGCCCCGTGGTACCCCCTGTCGGCTGCCATGGGGGTAAGGGGGAGGAGGATTTGTGCTGGTAGGGGAAGAAGATTTGTAATAGGAAGGGATGGGTATAATGGCACCCGAATCGCAAAGCGAAACTTATTTTGGGTGACAGGCATCCCACGATTCTATTTGCGAGATTTTGCCGCAATTTGTCGAGTGACAATCGCGACAATCGTGCCGCGGTTGGGGTGCCATGCCATGCGCTACTAAAGTGTTCAGGTTTGGCTTGAAGGAAAGGTGGCAACCATACTGCCGCTCTCTGCTATGTTGTGTTTGGGATAATCATATACTGTAGGTTTTCAGGGTGGACATCTGGTGTGTTGCAGTATTTTTTTAGAGGATGGGGCTTCCTCCAACTGCTTTCCATTATTTTATTGATAACTATGTCTCAGTTTTGGTGGTGACACTGATAAGAGAAGTATCACACTTTGTAGAGGTGTCTCGGAATGGCATAATACCTCTGTACATATTTGAAAATATATAAGACAAAAACTTCCATTTGATTTGTAATATTTAAAAGTTCATATGTGGTTTTCTGTGCTGGCTAGCTGGATTGATTGAAAGGAAGAGAGGAAAAATCCCTGGTGCCGCACATCCACAGAGTCCTATGGTGGTGATAAGAGAGACAACCTCAACCTGGACTCCCGCCAGGCCACGCCCCCAATGTGTTTCGCTCCGCCCTCGGAGTGTAGTCATGGGGAATTTTTGTAACTGTTTCAACTGGTTCCATCGCCAGCACCTTTTTCTCTTAGCCTATTGCAGCTTCATTCATTGACATTAAGCCCTGGCTCACACTGGATGTGATTTTACATGTCAAATTGGTGGCAATTGCCGTCAATGGCTCCATCCTAATCGGTGCGACGGCGCATCTGCGGCGCTGCACTGATTTCAAAAAGTCGTTTCTGTACTACTTTTTGCGATTTCGGGCTGCATTTTTCATTGCCATCTGTACAGAAACCTGCACAGATGTCTCTGAAATTGCGGCCGAAATCAGGACTGACATGCAAGAGTGAAATCGTGCGAGTTCAGCTAAACTCACATGGCTTCATTCCCGCAGCTCATTGTGAACTTGGGTTAAAGCACGTGATTGAGGTTTCACAGAATCTGTGACAAGAGGCTGCAGTGCTAGACCGAAACCCCATGTGGAGATTGCTAAAACTGGCTGCACTGGATTTTGCAAACCTGAAATTAAAGGCCAGATGACTTGACAATTACTCTGTTCTACTAATAGGATTCGAAATTTACTGACTCATTTTACTAGTTCCCTTTCTTCTCCTTGACTTACTTAAAGTAAATGTGAACTCTCACCTTGTAAAACAATCCATTCAGTTTAAAACAGAAATGCAAGGCAAAATGTTTGTATGTTTATGTATATATATATATATATATATATATATATATATATATATATATATATATATATATTATACAAAAAAAGCAGTGCACCCATGTGAAAGCTGCCTTGGAGGGGCTCAGGACAGTAAAGGCTCATTTACATTTGCAGTTTGGGGGGGGAGGGGGCAGGGGTGGTAAAACCCCACAGTTGAGACATGTTTTTACCACAACCCTAACCACTGGTGTAGCATCAGAGGTCACAATGGCGACACCTGCCCCATGCTCCAGGGGGCCTGTGTGGCCTCCCTGTCACATTTTGTTTTACACTTAGGGTGGCAGGGGTGGCATATACAGGAACTGATCCTCTCCATTTTCCTACAACCGCTGAAATAGACAGTGGGGTTGATTTACTAAAACTCAAGAGTGCAAAATCTGGTGCAGCTCTGCATGGTAGCCAATCAGCTTCTAACTTCAGTTTGTTCAATTAGGCTTTGAGAAAAAGAACCTGGAAGCTGATTGGTTTCTATGCAGAGCTGCCCCAAATTTTGCACTCTCCAGTTTTAGTAAATCAACCTCATAGAGTCCTTGTAAAAATTAAGCAAAGACAGTGTTCACACTAGTGTCATCCCCTGTTTTTCTTTTTGTGATTGGGTGAGTGGGTAAACATCCAACAGGGATTGGTCCCATGGAAAATAATGGTCCTGATTGTTATTTAAAATCTTCAATATCATATTCAAAATTCGAAACCATTTAATTTCATTGTGGCTCAGGATCGGTTGCCAAATCACTTAAGTGACTTTCACTCTTCAAAGGGTTGAGCACCCCTGGATTAGAGGGTCTAAAAAGCCAGAAAGGTGGGCATGGTCTTGGAGGGCAAGTATTGTAATTTTATGAAGCATTAAAGCCCTGTTTACAACTGGGCGTAAATCGATCCCAAAGCACTCTGCAAAACTGAGAAATCACACCACGCTTGTTCAGGTGGCATTCATTTTCAATGGTACCTACGCAGGTGCACACCTGCTGCAATTGTCGAGCGATAAATCGTGCTGCAATCGTGGCAAACCGCATCACGCAAAACTTGTTGCTCAAAAAGGAGCAGGAGCTGGGCCTTTTGACAGTTTTGGGTTGGTTTTCAGACCCTCTCCTAAGAGTTGGGTTACATTAGAGATAATACAAAGTAACTTTGCATTAAATGAAAATATATAGATTCAACAAATCCAAGCTTTAGGTGAGGATACCTGTCCAAATATTACTAAAGTACTGCATGTATGGAACTCTCTTAAATGGCCATATAACTTCCACCCTAGTGTCCCAAAAACAAACTATCTCAGAAACCCCTTGGGTATCATTTTGTGAGACATCTACCAGGACATGGTGGGACAAATGCTCACGTTGGCAAACTGACTTGCAAAAAATGGGACAATTGGCAGCTATGCTTTATTTTAGATGTGGAGAAGGACAGCCAAATTAATAAGGAGCATAGAGGACCTCCATTATAAGAAATGACTGATCTGGATTACTTTTCAGGTGAGAAGAGGCACTAAAAGGGAGAGGTGGTCAGCATATATGAACGATCTGTATGGAAAATTCAGTGGCAAGCTGTTTAGTTAAAGGTTGCTGCAAAAGATATGAGGGCACATACTGAGAATGGAAGGAAAAGATTCATCTCCAGCTGAGAAAATAGTTCTTTGCTGTACGATTTATGACACTGTGGAATTGTTTTCCACAAGAACTGACTCTAATGTGCATAGCTATGAAATAGGTTAGAAACTTTCTAAAAGAACAAAATACAAAGTGTTTACCTTTATAAATCAATATTTATGTCCAGTGATCTACCTCTTTTTCTAATTTTTACAGTTCTAGACAATTGTAGGGGCCCATTCAGATCTATTTGGTCCTCTGTGCTGGATTAACGCATGTTCATAGCGTTTTGGCATGCCAATACACCATAACAGACCAAAAATCAGACGTACAGCTTTTGTTTCCATGTGGCACACAATGCATGGTAGGGTATTAATCTGTGTTGCAATGCACTGCAACCCAAGTGCTTGTTCTAGTACAGGGGTCTCCAAACTTTTGAAACAAAGGACCAGTTTACTGCCCTTCAGACTTTAGGGGGGCCGGACTGTGGCCAGTGGGAGTAGAAAATGCCCCAGTTTTGGTGGTCAGTGTCAGGTGTCAATGTGTAGAATAGCGCCCCATCTCGGGTGTCAGTGGGAGGAATATTACCCTGCTGTTGGTGTCAGTGGGAGGAATAGTGCTTCGTCTTTGGTATCAGTGGAAGGAATAGTGTCCCAAGGGCCGGATAAAGGCAAGAAAACGACCGCATCTGGCCTCTGGGCCACAGTTTGGATACCCCTGTTCCAGTGTGTTGGGATGAGGGGCGGCCCATCCATTAGGGGCACCTGAGTGCCGCCCCCTCTCTCCATCCACCCCCTATATGCAGTGGATAGATTAATGCACAGCATGAATCTATCCACGGCCGCCCCCTATTCATGTGACCCTTTCGGGTCACTGGGCATATGAATTACAGCGACCAGGGTTTTTTTTTTTGATGAACTCGATTAGAGCCAGAGGCTCTAATAGGCTTCAAAATAGGGTGAACTTGGGACGCAGAGCATTGCGTCTGGAGTCCACCCAGGTGCGTTGCAACAGCAAATGAAAATTCGCTGATCCTCCTCCTGGCCAATTGGGAAGCAGGCATGAGACCTGTTTCCTGATTGGCCAAAATATCAGGCGATCCTATTGGGTGCCTAGCGCTGGGAGGAGCAGATAGGAGACATTGCAGAAGAAGAGCAGCTTTCCCCAAGCCCGCCACACTGGAAGTTGGCCAGGCCACATTTGCCCGCTGCTGTGTGGCATGCACATTTTTCAACAAATAGGTGTAAATGCACCCTAAATAATATTTTATGCATTTGCAAGTGTGGTGGTCGTGTGCCAAGAGTGGGGTTTATATACTAAAGGGAAAAAGACTGTGCACTTTGCACTCTGCAAGTGCAGTTGCTCCAGAACTCCAGTAAATGACAAGAAACTCATCAAAATCATCCAATCACGTGCAAGCAAAAATGCTGTTTTTTTTTTAAATCTTCCTTGCACATGATTGGGTACTATTTGCAAAGTGAAGCCTTATCTCATTTACTAAGCTCTGGAGCAACTGCACTTGCAGAGGGCAACTGCATTTTGCAAAGTGTACAGTCTATTTGCCTTTAGTAAATCAACCCCGGTGCGTTTTCAGGCTTGGTTTTAAAGGAAGTCTCTCCTCTTTTTTATTTTAGAAAGTTGATAAATACATTATACATTTACTGTCACCAAAAGCTGGCATTGTAGGTGTTACCTTTACCAGAGAGTGGATTTATTCTTCTTATTTTTTACTTGTGTTCAATTTTACAATCCACATCCACCCATGTATTGTTCAGTTAACGTTTCTTTGCACTGCTAGTGATTTAAGGGGAGAAAGGTAACCAAAGAATGGATGCTGCAAAAGGTGCAACTGGGTATTGAATCAACCTGCTACCCTACACCAAAAACGAAAATATTTATGTGCTGTTTAAGTTGTACTGTCAAGGTTAGGAGGAATGGCATTTTCATGCCTGCTTCTCTTTTGGAGCGTGTGTGTCAGTTAAAGTGGAACTAGACTCTCTTAACCAACAATAACTAATTTTAATCCTTATGCTACTAACATTATTAAATAGATAAGAATATAAAAATGAAATAAATAATTACTTGTTTTAACCTTTTTTTTCTTACCTTACTTCAGTTTTATCCTGGTTTCTGGCCTAGGCCAAAAGATGTCATACATCCCAGGAGTCTTCATGGGCATTTTTTCTTTCATCTGGAGGAGGAGAGGAGGGGCTTTCTTATCTAAGCACACCCTCCTCCTGCATGCTTGAGCTAAGGGCAGATGGATTCCAGAAAGTAAATGTTACATAAATCATCTGCCCTTACTCAAGATGGCTGCAGCTAAAACTGCTAGAGGTGTTTTTCAAAGTTATTTTTTAACAGAATAAAGCATTCAGACATGAATGGATGGGTGAGTTTGTTTCAAATAATAAAAAATTAAATAAAAAGCAATTTTAGTTTGTGGTGCTCAGATGCAATTAGGTTCAGCTTTAAAGGAACAGAGCATCCTTTTCTGTCTATTTCTGTACTTTTGATTTCTGTTCATTATCTGGAAGTCTTATAATGAACTCATAATTAAGTACACTAAAGCCGGCCATAGATGGTTTGAATCTTGGCTGATTCAGCAGGAACTGAATCATCCATGGGCAGGGTGATTGTACCCAAAACAATCCATTGATCGACTTTGGTACAACCAGCATGTCAAAGTTTTGCATGCGATTATAGCAAGTGGCTATAGCCGCTAGCAACAATCACTGTATTCTGCCAGCAGGGATGGCTCCCCGTGCCTCTTGCGCCCCCTGCACCCCAGGCTGGGAGAACACAATAGCTCCGCAGGAGGGACTGACTGTGTTAACCTCTCTGGCGGTTTTCCCGAGTGTGGCTCGGGGGTTAAATTTCAGCACCATTAGCGGATACCCGAGCCACACTCGGGATTGCATTGCAGGAACCTGGTGCAGTATACTTACCTTGTCCCCAGGATCCTGCGATGTCTGTGTCTGTGGGCTCTGTCCTCCGCCCGATGCCTCTCTGTGCCAGGCTCCGTTCCCTGCGAGCGTCGCGACGCACGGGGGTGGAGCCCGGCGGCAAATTCAAAAAAGTGAAAAATCATAATACATACAATACACTGTAATCTTACAGATTACATTACTGTATGAAATTATTTCACATCCCTTTTGTCCCCAGTGCTTTGTCCAATGCCCTGCATGCAGTTTTATATTATATATACTGTTCTTTATGCCTGGAAACTGGAGATTGTCCATAGCAACCAAAAAGTGTCCCTTTACGTCAAAAGTGGTTTTAGACCAGCTAGAAAACAGCTATAGTAAATTAGAACACTTGCAGAATTGATCGATAGTGAATAGTGGGGAAATTAATTTTATTATTATTATTATATTATTATTTTTTATAATTATTTATTATATTAAAATGTATTATTTTGTGTTTCAAACTTCATCATACTCGGGATATCTTCTAGACTCTTGGTGGACAGATTTAAGTGTGTTATTGCTAAGAATTACAGGCCTACAATATAAAACGTCAAACTTCTATGCAAAATAATTGTACTTCTTTGAGACACAAAAATCTGACATAATCATACCCATACCGCCAGGGAGGTTAATAGGTGAATCGAACCACAAGTTGCAGGAAAGAATATCACATCATCTATGGCCGTCTTAATGAATGGCTTTTAAAGGAAAAGATAAACAAAGGGACATTTTTATACATAGATATGGATCTGGATTTGTTTTTTAAAGTGGTTATCATTGTACTGTATGTGGAAAACAACATTTGGAATGCTGAATATTTCTTGCAGCGGCCAGAGGTTACACATAGACTTTTGCTCCTGCCTAGAAAATCATATAGTGTAATCTCTTATCTGTATACTTGGACTTCCGGTGGAATTATCTCAGTCAGAAAATACGGGTTGTAAGTAGCTCTTAATGACAAAAGATTACTGATTTTAAAAGCAGCAGTTGATTAGGGAAATGCAGTATTTTTCATAATAGACTTGTCAAGTATTCTGTGCATTAAATGGATTTTTTTTTTATCTCTGGGGCATAAAACTCATGCTATAGACTTGACGTTAGATTTACTTATGAAAAAGAAATACTTTTGGAATCAATTAAAGTTTTTTTTTAGTGATAATGAAAACGGAGAACGTAATGGACTGTTGATATTTAGTCTTGCATTGCCCATAAGCCTTTCCAGGAACTGCACAAAGAGACATAAGAGACTTACATCTCTTACGTGCATTTCAAACTGCATAAGGGAAAAAATGTATAAATGTATATTACTAAACTACATGTCATGACCAAGTTTGCATCATCAGGCATGCTTACTAATGTACTCAAACTCATACATGCCTGGTGTTATTTGAAGTGAATTCCATTTTCTGTTAAATTCTGCAACCATCTTAGTCCATTCTATGTAATAACCTGATGGGTCTCCCTGTTGTCACAGCACCCTATACAATTGTGTGAAAAAGTATTTGCCTTCTTTCTGATTTTTTTTTTTTTTTGCATATTTGTCACACTTAAATGACTCAGATCATCAAACAAATTTTATTATTACAAAAAAGATAACCCGAGTAAATACAAAATACAGTTCTTAAATGATGGTTTCATTTATTAAGGCAACAAAAAGCTGTCCAAACCTGCCTGGCTTTATGTGAAAAAGTAATTGCCCCCTAAACGTAATAACTGATTGTGCCACCCTTGGTGGCAACAACTGCACTCAGGCATTTGCGATAACTGGCATTGAGTCTTTCACATTGCTGTGGAGCAATTTTGGCCCACTCTTCTTTGCAGAATTGTTTTAATTCAGCCACATTGGAGGGTTTTTCAGCAAGAACTGCCTGTGTAAGGTCATGATACAGTATCTCAATTGGATTTAAGTCCGGGCTTTGACTAGGCCACTACAAAACCTAAATTGTGCTTTGTTTGAACCATTTGGAGGTGGACTTGCTGTTGTGTTTCGGATCATTGTCCTGCTGCATAACCCAAGTGCCCTTGAGCTTGAGGTTACGAACCGATGGCCGAAAATTCTAGTCTAGGATTTTCTGGTAGAGCTCAGAATTCATGGTTGCATCAATTATGGTAAGTCGTCCAGGTCCTGAAGCTGAAAAGCAGCCCCAGACTATCACACTACCACCACTATGTCTGACTGTTGGTATGATGTTCTTGTTAGGAAATGCTGTATTAGTTTTATGCCAGATGTAACGGGATGCATACCTTCCAGAAAGTAAAATTTTTGTCTCATCAGTCCACAAAATATTTGCCTAAAAATCTTGGGGATAATCAAGATGTTTTTTGGTAAATGTGAGATGAGCCTTTGTGTTCTTTTTGGTCAGCAGTGGCTTTGGCCTTGAAACTCTCCCAGGGATGCAATTTTTGCCCAATCTCTTTCTTATTGTTAACTCATGTACATCTTACCTGAGTCAAGTGAAGTCTGCAGTTCTTTATATGTTGTTCTGGGTTCTTTTATGACCTCCTGGATGAGTCGTTGTCCTGCTCTTGGAGTAATTTTTGTAGGCCGGCCACTCCTGGGAAGGTTCACCACTGCTCCAAGTTATCTCCATTTGTGGATAATAGTTCACTGGAGTTCCAAAGCCTTAGAAATGACTTTGAAACCCTTCCTAGAGCGATACATGTACATTACTTTGTTTATAATCTGTTCTTGAATTTTTTTAGGTTGTGGCATGATGTGTGGCTTTTTGTGATCTGTTAGCGTGCTTCACTTTGTCAGACAGCTTCTATTAATGTAATTTCCTGATTCAACAGGTCTGGCAGTAATCAGGCCCGGGTGTGGCAAGTGAAAAATTGTGCTTAATCACAGTTCATTCATGATTCAGCATGGGAGGTGACAATTACTTTTTCACATAGGGCCAGGCAGGTTTGAAAAGCTTTTTTCCTTTAATAAATGAAATTTAAAAACTGCATCTTGGATTTACTTGGGATATCTTTGTGTAATATTAAAATTTGTGTGATGATCTGAATCATTTAAGTGTGAGAAATATGCAAAAAAAATAAAAAATCAGGACTGCATATTTTTTTTTTTTCATGGAATTAGGAAACTTGATTCCAGTCTGTTATACACTGTACAGTGGACTTGAATTCAGTGTTTCCACCAATCAGACGTCTGATTCAGCAAGCTACAGTAACACAGATTAATTACAGGTATGGATATGATTTACATATGGCAAGAATGTCATCGGGGACATTAAATGTCGACCTGGACATTAATGCTTTTATTAATTTTAATTTTTGACATAATATATTGGTATTTTCCGCTTATATACAAGGTACATACAGTCAGGTCCATAAATATTGGGACATCGACACAATTCTAATCTTTTTGGCTCTGTACACCACCACAATGGATTTGAAATGAAACAAGATGTGCTTTAACTGCAGACTTTCAGCTATAATTTGAGGGTATTTACATCCAAATCAGGTGAACGGTGTAGGAATTACAACAGTTTGTACATGTGCCTTCCACTTTTAAGGGACCGAAAAGAATGGGACAGTTTAACAATCATCCATCAAACGTTCACTTTTTAATACTTGGTTGCAAATCCTTTGCAGTCAATTGCAGCCTGAAGTCTGGAATGCATAGACATCACCAGACGCTGGGTTTCATCCCCGGTGATGCTCTGCCAGGCCTCTACTGCAACTGTCTTCAGTTCCTGCTTGTTCTTGGGGCATTTTCCCTTCAGTTTTGTCTTCAGCAAGTGAAATGCATGCTCAATTGGATTCAGGTCAGGTGATTGACTTGGCCATTGCATAACATTCCACTTCTTTCCCTTAAAAAAACCTTTGGTTGCTTTCGCAGTATGCTTCGGGCCATTGTCCATCTGCACTGTGAAGCGCCGTGCAATGAGTTCTGAAGCATTTTGCTGAATATGAGCAGATAATATTGCCCAAAACACTTCAGAATTTATCCTGCTGCTTTTGTCAGCAGTCACATTATCAATAAATACAAGAGAACCAGTTCCATTGGCAGCCATACATGCCCACGCCATGACACTACCACCACCATGCTTCACTGATGAGGTGGTATGCTTTGCATCATGAGCAGTTCCTTTCCTTCTCCATACTCTTCTCTTCCCATCACTCTGGTACAAGTTGATCTTGCTCTCATCTGTCCATAGGATGTTGTCCCAGAACTGTGAAGGCTTTTTTAGATGTTGTTTGGCAAACTCTAATCTGGCCTTTCTGTTTTTGAGGCTCACCAATGGTTTACATCTTGTGGTGAACCCTCTGTATTCACTCTGGTGAAGTCTTCTCTTGATTGTTGACTTTGACACACATACACCTACCTCCTGGAGAGTGTTCTTGATCTGGCCAACTGTTGTGAAGGGTGTTTTCTTCACCAGGGAAAGAATTCTTCGGTCATCCACCACAGTTGTTCTCAGGGTCTTTTGGTGTTGCTGAGCTCACCGGTGCGTTCTTTCTTTTTAAGGATGTTCCAAACGGTTAATTTGGCCACACCTAATGTTTTTGCTATCTCTCTGATGGGTTTGTTTTGTTTTTTCAGCCTAATGATGGCTTGCTTCACTGATAGTGACAGCTCTTTGGCTCTCATATTGAGAGTTGACAGCAACAGATTCCAAATGCAAATAGCACACTTGAAATGAACTCTGGACCTTTTATCTGTTCCTTGTAAATGGGATAATGAGGGAATAACACACACCTGGTCATGGAAAAGCTGAGCAGCCAATTGTCACATAACTTTTGGTCCCTTAAAAAGTGGGAGGCACATATACAAACTGTTGTAATTCTACACCATTCACCTGATTTGTATGTAAGTATCCTCAAATTAAAGTGGAAAGTCTGCAGTTAAAGCACATCTTGTTCATTTCATTTCAAATCCATTGTGGTGGTGTATAGAGCTAAAAAGATTAGAATTGTGTCGATGTCCCAATATTTATGGACCTGACAGTAATATATTCAAATGTTCAATTTTATCTGTTAATTTTTAATTTATATTCTATTGGTTTAATCAGTATAATCATTAACTAGGTCGGATTATAATCCGATTTACGTTCCAAGGATCTGCCTGTGTGCAGTGGTGTTCGAGTCTTGGAATGTTTTGGCCGAATATCTGTCTGGCTATATCCAAGCCTCGCTGTAGTTTAACAACTAAACCACAGCTTAGCACCTATCATCTTCGGTGGCCACATTGAGACTTGGAACACACGCTGTATACCAAGTTGTGTGTGGCTGTGCAGTTAAGTGATGTCTGGAGCTTGGCTCTATCCAAGCCTCGCTGTGGTTTAGCACCTATAACTGTTGGTGGTCATAGTGAGGCTTGGCTCTATCTGGGCCTCGCTGTGGTTTAGCACCTGTCATCATTGGTTGCCACATTGAGGCTTGGAACACACGCTGGATACCATATTGAATATGGCCACATGTCATTATGTTGTATACAGGTTTGTTTAATTATTATTGATTATTGAGTGTATGTTATTGAGCAGTGCATGGATGTGGACCCCAGTTGAAGTCTTTGTAAACGAAACATGTCGGGTTTGATGAGTCCTTTCCATGCCATTGCGCCTTTTTGAATTTTATGCTTTTGTGATCACAGAGGAGATTTTTTACTTAATGCAATACTTCTTGGAATCTATGTAACCCCGTTTTATTCCAAATAAACCCATAACCATACGGTTGTTCACTATGTGGAGGCTTTCTGTTGTTTTTTATGGATGCTGTTAACCACAAAACAACCAAATAGTTCTGTAGTGGAAAGAGGTTTTTTACCATCCAGAGACATTACAATCCTGATCCATATTCTCACATGCCGGGTCGAGGTTGCCTGGGGTGGCTCTGCTGAGGAGGGGGAATTGCACCACTCGCTATCCAGAGATTTGATATCACACGCCTGATTGATACTATCTTCTGGTAAGCGTATTTAATCTTCTCCCCTGGGTGGTGGATGCACACACGGCGGTGACTCCTTTAGTCCTACACTCCTGGATTCCTTCCCATCAATATATACTAATGAATTAATGTTTTAATCACCAATGGGACTCTACTACCAATGTTGGTTTACATTTTGCACAGTGCACTTTATTTAGAGACACTATCAATCAAATGATGGTGTTAGAGTTTTTGTATATGCTAATCACAATTTATTTTGTATATCACAATATGTTGATATGTCAATACTCAACATTTGATTCTTGTAGTGTAATTTAACAAAAAAGGAAACTAAGGCACCTCTCCACTGCTAAGAGGTCCAGATACAACTTGATTCCAATAAAAGTCAGAGGCGAGTGGCAATCCCAAAAGTATCCAACGCGTTTCAGTGGTTCAAAGATGCCCCCTTCGTTTGGGCTTCAAAATAATGTGAATAGCCTAGAAGTGAACTAGACCTTTAATGTTTGTTCTTCCAGTGTGATTAAAATCACATTCCTTGTCAGCAGCTGGTTTGACAGCAACCCCTGGACCTGTGAAACACGTTGCCTACTTTTTAGATTGTTCCCCTATCATTGGCATAAAGTTGTATCTGGACCTCTTAGTAGCGGTGTGGCACTTCACACAGTTTATTTTGTATTCACAGTATGTTGATATGTCAATACTCAACATTTGTTTCTTAGCGCTGCACTGTTTTCACTTTATTAATTCACACAATATTTGTTAACGTGGAGGGCCACCCTGAAAAAAAAAATTACACCAAAAATCCTAAAACAATAAAAAAAAAAACATTTGAAAAAATAATTTTTTTATACTTACCTGAACCCTTGTTGCTAGGCAGTCTTCCTAATCTGCCTGTTCCTATTCCGCGGTGTGTTCTGCTCCTTGCCTTCTGGGAACTGTATGTGTTCACAGAAAACCATGGGGCCATTCACAGATCGCCGCGCCGCTCGCGCGTGCGCAGTAGGAAAGTGGCAGTGAAGCCGCAAGGATCCACTGCCTATTTCACTTACCTAGGATGGCAGTGCCGGGACCCGAGAGCCGATGGACGGGCACACAGGTTACAGTGTTTGTAGCTGCTGATTTAAAAAATTTTTTTTAGATGGCCGGAATGCCGCTTTAAGTTAGTAGTGCTGGCTGCTATTGTTTATTTATGTGTGTAGTGCAGTATTTTTATATTAATTCCTACTTACTAAACTGTACCAACTTGAAATCAGGTTTTCCGCCATATAAGACATGGCTGTGTTGTGTAGCAAAGCTATATATTTCTCAGGGCTGGGTGGACAGAAATTAAAATCCTTTGGCAGGTACAACAAGTCCCATATATGTATTTTATCTATGTACAGTATCTCACAAAAGTGTGTACACCCCTCACATTTTTGTAATTTTTTTTTATATCTTTTCATGTGACAACACTGAAGAAATTACACTTTGCTACAATGTAAAGTAGTGAGTGTACAGCTTGTATAACAGTGTTAATTTGTTGTCCCCTCAAAATAACTCAACACACAGCCATTAATGTCTAAACCACTGGCAACAAAAGTGAGTACACCCCTAAGTGAAAATGTCCAAATTAGGCCCAATTAGCCATTTTCCCTCCCCGGTGTCATGTGACTCGTTAGTGTTACAGGGTCTCAGGTGTGAATGGGGAGCAGGTGTGTTAGATTTGGTGTTATTGCTCTCACTCTCTCATACTGGTCACTGGAAGTTCAACATGGCACCTCATGGCAAAGAACTCTCTGAGGATCTATAAAAAAAAATAATTTTTGCCCTACATAAAGATGTCCTAGGCTATAAGAAGTTTGCCAAGACCCTGAAACTGAGCTGCAGCACGGTAGCCAAGACCATACATCGGTTTAACAGGACAGGTTGCACTCAGAACAGGCCTTGCCATGGTCGACCAAAGAAGTTGAGTGCACATGCTCAGCATCATATCCAGAGGTAGTCTTTGGGAAATAGACGTATGAGTGCTGCCAGCATTGCTGTAGAGGTTGAAAGGGTGGGGGGTCAGCCTGTCAGTGCTCAGACCATACGCCACACACTGCATCAAATTGGTCTGCATGGCTGTCGTCCCAGAAAGAATTCTCTTCTAAAGATGATGCACAAGAAAGCCCGCAAACTGAAGACAAGCAGACTAAGGACATGGATTACTGGAACCATGTCTTGTGGTCTGATGAGACCAAGATAAACTTATTTGGTTCAGATGGTGTGAAGTGTGTGTGGCGGCAACCAGATGAGGAGTATGAAGACAAGTGTGTCTTGCCTACAGTCAAGCATGGTGGTGGGAGTGTCATGGTCTGGGGCAGCATGAATGCTGCCGGCACTGGGGAGCTACAGTTCATTGAGGGAACCATGAATGCCAACATGTACTGTGACATACTGAAGCAGTGCATGATCCCCTCCCTTCAGAGACTGGGCCACAGGGCAGTATTCCAACATGATAATGACCCCAAACACATCTCCAAGATGACCACTGCCTTGCTAAAGAAGCTGAGGGTAAAGGTGATGGACTGGCCAAGCATGTCTCCAGACCTAAACCCTATTGAGCATCTGTGGGGCATCCTCAAACGGAAGATGGAGGAGCGCAAGGTCTCTAACATCCACCAGCTCAGTGATGTCGTCATGGAGGAATTGGAAGAGGACTCCAGTGGCAACCTGTGAAGCTCTGGTGAACTCTATGCCCAAGAGGCTTAAAGCAGTGCTGGAAAGTAATGCTGGCCACACAAAATATTGACTCTTTGTGCTCAATTTGGACATTTTCACTTAGGGGTGTACTCACTTTTGTTGCCAGCGGTTTAGACATTAATGGCTGTGTGTTGAGTTATTTTGAGTGGACAGCAAATTAACACTGTTATACAAGCTGTACGCTCACTACTTTACATTGTAGCAAAAAAAGTGTAATTTTTTCAGTGTTGTAACATGAAAAGATATTATAAAATATTTACAAAAATGTGAGGGGTGCACTCACTTTTTATTGTAGCTGTTTGCCTGGAGAATAGCTTTAAGCATACAAAAACACAATAACTTTTGTCCTTTGTTGTTTTGACAGTTTCCTGTGCTGTCAGCAGAATATTTAGTCAAAATGACATTATTTATGATAATTATAATATCTGAGATGAGAGATAATGGTAGCTGTAACCACCAAAACAACTCATTATGTTACGGTTTCGATATTTATTAGTTTGCTTTCTACCATTGTTGTAGTTAAATTAGCTGTCTACACAAAGGGATGCAAATGGTGTGAACTGAAGCATTGACTTGGACTTTTTTTTTTCTGTATTTCCCCTGACTGGTGAGGCAGAACAAATTACAATTATACATCATCTGCTTTGATTTTTGATTTAACTTAAGAAACAAAGCATTGCATTAGATGTGTCTAAGCACCACAGCTTGGGTGACAAACACGACATCCTTGTCTATCTATTTCTAATTGGCGCTTTGTGAACGGTGCTTCAATGGCATCTTTGGAGGTTTGATTAAAGCAGGACACAAAGGACACGTGAAGGACGTAGGAATATGGGGCAACTAGCAACTTCAAGAGAAATACTATGTGTATACTATATGTCCATTAAAGAGAATTCATTCCTAAGAAATGTTGAAATGAAGTGTCATGAATAATTTATCATACCAATTATATCCAACTAATGTTAGGTGTGATCACAATTCTGATGAGGAGTTTCCTTGTGTTCTGCTACTTAAAGGAGAACCTGTAAAGCAATAATTGCATCTACGTTGGCCACATTACATAACCCAATGTAATTTTACAAAAACTACTCAAAAGTATAACTAAAATAAAAAAAAAACGGAAAAAAGTCTGTTGTTTGTGGTTCTAATACAAAAGGCACAAAAACGACCCTTCTTATGTCATGCTTTCTGCAAAGCATGTCACTGATAATAATGTTTCGGTGTTCATATTGAAGGTGGTGGGCACAGACACAATTATAATACAAGGTTAATTTCTCATTAATTGCCATTATAATGCATGGAATTCAGAAGCATTCAATAAAAAATTGGCAATTATGTCAACTGCATCTGTCGTTTTTTGTAGATGCACCTGGTACTTTTTTATTGGTTGGAATAATACACCAAAAATTCTACTAAGTTGTGAAGGGTGGAGCTGGGGAGGCTGGCGATACCGGAAGTGACGTGGGACCCTTTGAGCCCCACTGTCAATTTTAGGAGCTGTTCATTTTTTACTGCTATGTAAGTTACTACTTTTTATATAAATAACAATTTTTAACTACTACACTATGAGGATACCCTTTCTTACATGGGCCACCACACAGAGAAAACCACAATGTTAAAGGACCAACCACCCAATTAAGGACAGAGTGTCAGGACATCAGGTGGAATAAAGGAGGAGGAGGAGAATGATAGAGGAGCCTACCTTGCATACCCCAACATAGGAGAAGGTGTCATTTGACCACCTAGTAAGAGAGTTCAAAAGGAGAGGTGAGTGCATAGGTTGAAAAGTGGTGGGAGTCACCGAAGCACCAGCACTTTTTTAAGGATGTTATTATTGTGGACTCACTAATGAACTGCACTTTTATGGTTTTAATTTAACTACTTCAATACAGGGCACTTACACCCCCATCCTGCCCAGGCCATTTTTCAGCTTTCAGCGCTGTCACATTTTGAATGACAATTGCGCGGTCATGCTACACTGTAAGCATGTGACATTTTTATCATTTTCTTCACACAAATAGAGCTTTTTTTGGTGGTATTTAATCACTTCTGGGTTTTTCTTATCTCTTCCTAAAAAAAAAAAAAGACTGAAAATGTTGAAATTTTTTGTAATTTTTCTCCTTCACTGTTGGGCGCTGATGAGGCAGCGCTGATGGGCACTGATAGGCTGCACCGATGGGCACTAATGAGGTGGCACTTATGGGCACTGATTAGGTGGCACTGATGAGCACTGATAGGAGGCACTGGTGGGCACTGATGGGCACAGATAGGCGGCACTGGTGGGCACAGATAGGTGGCACGGATAGGCGGCACTAATGGGCACTGATGGGCAGCACTGATGGGCACTGATGGGCATTGATGGGTGACATTGATGGGCAGCATTGATGGGCAGCAGTTATAGCCAACATTGACTGGCATCACTAATGGATACTGATTGCTGGTACTTGTGGGCACTGTTTGCTGGCACTGGTGGGCACTCACTGCTGACACTGGTGGGCACACTGCTGGCACTGGTGGGCACTCACTTCTGGCACTGTGGGCGCTTTATTGTAATCAGGGCACTGATTACCGGCATCTCCGTGTTTACATGTGAACAGCTGTGATTGGACACAGCCGATCACATGGTTAAAGAGCTGTGGCTGCGCCTCTTTACAGAGATCAGGGTCGCGCCGTGTCCTAGCAACAACGTTCTGGGTGCCATCATATGATGTCCACCCAGAACAAGAGCCGCACATTTGACGGTGGCCGGGCGGCAAGTGGTTAAAGGACTTCCTTTGAGCTGCAACTGTTTATTTTTTTTTACTGTATATATGATTTACCTCAATTTACACTATTATATTACAAAGTTGTGAAATTAATATAATAAAATACTTATCTTAATATATTTGTTCTGCAGTTCATATTAACAGAATATGAAATATAATTTGATATCGTTTTAGGGCTGGGAAAGCTACATCAAAAAGTATTTTAAAGGATAGTACTTTCATATAAAATAAAGTGACACTAAACTGGTTTAAATTTAAAAAACGATTTTCATTCAAATATGTATTCTTACCTGAGACTAGAGTCACATCTTTGCACTACCAGTGGCCTTGTTGTGCTAGAGTTCTTGGAAAGTGATTGCTGATCTTTATTCACTGGTTGGTTCTCCATGTAGCTCAACCAGTCACCGGTACAGCAATATCTGACACAAGAGAATTCACTGATCGGTTTATCCCAAGAAGCAGAGGATCAAAGTTGTGCTGATTGTGTTTTTTAAAAAAATGTATTCTTATCTCAGAAATGTACCTTCTATTGCTTCTAGCCTCCTCCAGATTTCCAAATTATTTTTTTTTTTTTGCTGCTTTGATTTCACTTCCTGTTAGAGGGTGGCTACATTCGTTCTTCATGGTCCCACTGCATATAGAAATGTAGTTGAGATAGACCAGGGACTATGGACTTTGTAATTGGTAGTGTGGATAGAACAGTGAATTTGACTTCAAGTCAGAAAAGGAGAAGTTCAGAATCTCACTGAGGATGTAGGTGGAAAGAGGCAGAAAAGCAAGTTAAGAAACAATTTAATAAAATATAGATAGAGGTTGGTACTGGAGAATAAAAATATAGTTTATTGTCCAACTGTACCACCTCGTCCTCCCTATGTTTTATACCTTAGATCATGCCAGGCAATGGTCTGGTCCACCTCCAAATTGGTGCAAACATGGATGCAGAACCTTTACACTTTAAGCCCTCCTAATTGAGAAGACATCTCATTAATGAGATTAGTAAAAAGTGGTGCTTTATTTTATTCATGATACAATAAGAGACAACAAGATATTGGGACTTTAAAGGTGCTGAAAACTCCTCATGGAATAATAGATCTTCCAACGCAATATTTAAAATTCAATTTTATTAAGATTACCATTGGTTATAATTATTGGTTATATACAAATAGACATTTAAATACAAAATTGTTTTGCAGCAAACTCTAGGTGAAACAAA
This sequence comes from Aquarana catesbeiana, assembly GCF_042186555.1. Lineage (NCBI taxonomy): Eukaryota > Metazoa > Chordata > Amphibia > Anura > Ranidae > Aquarana > Aquarana catesbeiana. The sequence goes on from NC_133328.1 coordinate 97,705,306, forward strand.
CTCCCCCCTAACCAAAGTACACTAATTCCTCTGTAATCATATATGCACACAATCATGGATAACAATGTCATACACCGTTACACATGTGAGAGGAGACGCACAACATGCCTGTTGGCTTCTTCAGGGGTTCTGTTTGGAGGGGAATGAATGTAGTAGAGTTGCTGTAGAAGGAAGAAGATTAATGCAAATAGTATATTATTCGCAAATACAAGATTAATGCATGTCACTGTAGTTTTACTTATACATAGTAATTATAAAAACTTACACACATTCCTGCCAGTGTACTCTAAGATGGACCAGGCATCTGTCTATATCAGGTGAGTCTGAAGTCAGATAGAGAGGTTCGTCCCAAAAGCCAAAAAAAGGTCCAATACAAAGGAGTTGGCAGTTATGGTTGATTGGTCACATGTTTGGCCATAAGGTACTGAAACAGGGAAAGATAGATAATATATTACTACCAAATATTCCCCACTTCAAGCATTAGCCAACCAGTACTATAAGACTTACCTAGGAGAAATCTCCTTTGTTAAAGTCCATACATAAAACGGTAGGCATATTCCAATGGCCGGGTTTTACAGATCATCTAATCCAATTTCAAAACAATTCATAATACCTTGTTTGTAACGGGGAGAATGTCAAAACCAGACTGTTCACACTGTCTAATTCGCACTGGATACCACTGCCATTACAGAGAAAAAAGTACCTCCAAATGAAGACCTACAAGTGCTCACAATCATACCGCCAGGGGTCAAGTCCTAGGAAAAGAAGTGTGGGAACTCACCCAAGATTCCCCCACCCCCGACACTGCAAAAAAGTACCTAAAATGGCTGTAACTCTGTGCTATATAGTGCAAATATTTAAACTATAAAGATAGCTAGTGCTATTAGCAATGTGTTTAAGTTAAACAAAAGTCAAAAAACATATTTCTCCATTTACATGAAGGTCAGGTTAAAATAAGCAACAGAAAGAATCGCGCTAATCTAAAGATAAAAATTGTATATAAAATACGTGACAAAATAATGAGTGAGCCTAATCACAGAATGCGAAATAGACTAAATACAATAAATAGATAATGATCTCAGTGTATGGTGGCATCTAATGTTAACCACCCGTGCAAAAATTAAAAGTCCATGTAAACAATAAATTGGATTATAGTCTCAGTGTATAGTGGCATTTATAGTTGACCACCCGTCCAAAATAAAAGTCCATGTAATCAAGTATTGATCCACTCCGTAAAAATGTGATCCACCACCAGGAATAGAAGGGGTTACTCCTTACTGAAAGGCCACGATCCCCCACTACAGAGGATCATAGCTAGCAAAACAGCTGAGACTTTAGCCTTGCATCAATAATGGTCTGCGGGGTCTTCAAATCATCGCATGATGTAGACCGACTCGTGAGAGAAGTATACCATGTAACAAAGATGAAACTCCAATAGTGTAAAACCTTTTAAACTTTAATAGAATCGCATAGAAAAACACTTACAATATCGCCTGATAAGATAAGCCTTAAGTCCGGTATGTTGGCCGTACAGACTCGGACAGACCCGTCCTACTGGAGATGCGAGCACAGACTTGAGGTGACGTCAGGTCCTGCTCCTCCCTACGCATTTCGTGAGAAGATCACGTCATCCAGGGGCACGGGCGGCACACTGCGTCACCTCCCTAAATAGCATAAGAACATAACCAAGCCTCGCTTTGAGCCATGGTCCATCAAGAGACCAACAGCAACTACTGAATGAACCGCAAGTCCAGTAAACGATTAACTCTGCATAAACTAATAATAAAAATAAATTAAAAAATCATAAAACAACACAAGAACTTCTGCATCACGAAAAATTTCATACGGAAGTCACCCATCCCTATAGAAACAAAACAAAAAGACCACTAATTCAGCGCACATCGGCTGAGAAGGAAAACCGGAAACCTAGAAAATCCTTAACTAGGTGACTCTCACAAGGATTGGATAAACTAACATATAGTTGGTGACACCAGATGGAATTAGGACACTGATTTTCCAAGGGTGTGTAATAGCAATCCAACCTAACCGTAATCTACAGCAAAGTTGATTGTAGGAATAAATAAATTAAAAATAAAGAATGAAAATAATATATTAGATATAAAAATAAAGGATGAATAAACAAATTATTGCCGCCCCACCCACAACCGGTAAATGAATGGTTCCAACAACGAATCAAATTGGGACCCACCAAAATGGTGAAAAGAACTGACCACTCAAATAAAACTGATGGACAGTATTAACACCAATTTAATTGATCTAACGATCTAGCCATAGGGCTACCGGTATGACAATGAATATTAACATCTAGTAAATCATTACCCGAATATAGCTAAAAAATCCAGCCAGTTCAGAAAACGGAAATTAGATGTAACCAACAATGGGGCCACTACTATGATAATGAATAGTGACATCTAGTGGATCATTATCAAAATGCAGCAAAATTTTTTTTTCAAATTCAAGCATAAAGCACAGCCTTGAATTAAAATAAAACAAATAATAATAAGGATAAATTTAAAAAACGAATATATTGAATACAAGTTTCGAAGGTATTGAAGAACTGGCAGAATGCCAAAACTGCTACCTGACCAACGAGTATCAAAAACCGAACCTCTCTCTCAGCAGCAGTATTGGAGATTGAAGGGGGAAACACCCATTTCCAAATGTTGGAGATTAAAGGGGAAAAAAACACCCATCTCCAAACATAAATTAAAATAAAAATAAATAAGAATCCAATAGATATAAATTTGGTTAAATATAAAGATAAAATATTTAAAATCCAATGGATATAGATATGGTTAAAAACCAGTAAAGTTGCATTCAGTCTCAGATGGACAGAGGCTCACAACGAAGGTCCAAGAACACATACTGCACATTATATGTTAATACAACATTTTTTATACCAAAAAGGACAACACAAAAAACCACCAACAGAAAATTGAAAAGGGAATACTCAAGAATTGTTGATGAATGCGTTTATGTCCTTATCCACATTGAGTCCAAAAGGGACATATGTTCTGAGTCTATGTATCCAAGACATTTCACATTTGGAAATCTCTCTGACTAGTGAACCACCTCTCCAATGGTGTCTATATTTGTTAATCCCCATATAGAGAGTGTTAGAGGGGGTCTCTATTATGTACCTCATCATAGTGTCTTGATACTGGATGTTTGTCAAAACCTATTCTAATGTTGTTTATGTGCTCAATCAGTTTGACTTTGAGACCCCTCTTAGTCCTCCCCACATACTGTAATCCACAGGGACATTGTACGAGGTAGACCACAGCTTCAGATGAACAGGTTATGAATGGTTCTACCTCATAAGTCCGTGAAGTACTAGTGGAGGTAAATTGACAGATTTTTCTATCTCTGCACCTATTGAGGGAACAGACCTGACATTTCTTACACTTATGATAACCTGTAAGGTTGTGGAAAAAACACCTATTAATGTTAGGTGGGTCTTGGACCGTAGGGGAAATCCTATTGCCCAGAGAAGACGCTCCCTTAAACACAACTCGAGGATTCTTTGGTAAAAATGTGCCAAGAACTTGATCACTAGTCAATATATGCTAGTTTCCTGATCAAATCCTTAACACTCCGTCAAAAACGATGACCTATCCCTATCGTGTATTGTCTTTAATGACCTGGACAACACCCCTTGATCATACCCTTTTTCTATGAACCTACTAGTTAAAACAGCTGCCTGGTTGTCAAAGGTTTCGACCTCAGTGCAATTGCACCTAAGGCGTGCATATTGACCCTGAGGAACCGCTCTCAACCAAGGTTCATAATGGCAACTATCTAGAGGGATGTAAGCGTTCTTGTCTGTCGGCTTGAAGTAAGTAGAAGTCACCAATCTGTCATCCTTAACCGTGATCTTCAAATCGAGAAAGTTAATTTCTTCCAGACTGGCCTCAAAATTCAACTTGATGCCTCTGTTATTATCAATAAGGAAAGACGTGAAACCTTGGAGTTCAACCTCACTGCCATCCCATAGGAGGAGGACGTCGTCAATATACCTGGCCCAAAGGACCACCTGCGGTCTAACCTGAGCTTTTATGACGTCCTCCTCCCACTTGGCCATAAATAAATTGGCCAAGCTAGGGGTGTATTTAGTCCCCATTGCCACACCCCTATCCTGGCGAAAAAACTGATGGTCAAACCAGAAGTAGTTGTGGCTAGCGGCATAGTCCAATAATTCCATAATAAAGCTGATTTGGGATGAAGCAAGGCCAGATTCTCTGGTCAAGTACAGCCCAACTGCCTCCAAGTCCAGGGTATGGGGGATAATGGTATAAAGTGTGGTCACATCAGCTGTGACCAGCCATAAACCTTTCTTTGGTGTGATGTTCGATAACATCTTAATAACTTGCTTCGTATCTTTTATAAAAGAGGGGATATTCTGAACTAAAGGTTGTAAGAAGTGATCTATATACTTGCCCACCTGGGACGTAACCGAGTCAATACCACTGACTATAGGGTGTCCCGGGGGGGCAAGTTAAACTCTTGTGGATCTTTGGGAGGTAGTAGATGACAGGCGTGCGAGGAGCACTCGGTACCAAAAATAGCTTTTTCTTTTTCTCCAGAATGCCACTACAAAAGCCCCTATCCACAATAATTTCAAGTTCTTTCTTGTATTTAACCACAGGATCCCTATTAAGTGGAGTATAGGTATCTGGATCATCCACGATATGGTGCATCTCCTTTAAGTAATCACACCGATCAAGGATCACTATCCCCCCACCCTTATCCGCTGGTCGGATAATCAAGGATTTATTATTGCAGAGGGACTCTAGACCTATTTCAAGATCCTTTTGCATTCTAACCTTTTTAACCTTTATTTGTTCCAAATCCCTCAACGTAACATCTCTGAATACCTTAATACTGGGAGCCAAGGAACCAGGAGGATTGAAGAGAGACGCATTCGAAAGACCTGAATGTTGATATTCGGAGGTGCTATTGATATCTCCCCTAATTGGATTATTCAACATGTACCATTTGATATTGATTCTCCGCACATACTTGTGTATATCCATATAGGTTTGAAATTTGCTCAGGCTCCTGGCCGGAGCAAACTTTAAACCCTTATCAAGTAGCCTTTTCTCAGAATCCATTAAGACCTGTTTGCTCAGATTGAACAACCCAGTCCCTATGTTCGCTTTCTTTTTTGTTGATTGAACACGCCTCCCCCCTCTGACTCTTTTCGTTCTATGGGCCTTTTTTGGCCCTGATTGCTCCTGGGAAAACCCCAGTTCTGGTTACCATATTCACCAGGGGGTCTGGAAAAATGGTTAGGTCTGGATTGACCCTGACCACCCTCATGACGTTGGGGATAATATGGCTCAGGTCTACTCCCAACCCCAATATATACATATCTACCAACATCCTGGCCAAAGGCACCAGGAGCTTCAGAATCAGATAGAGGGAAAAAACTATTCTGTGTACGGATATTAGAACCATACTCACCATCACGTCCAAAGTGATGGATGGGATATGGTGGATTATAACCCGATTGGTAATTGGGAGGGCCCTGACCCTGTCTCCCCGGGAAATCCCCCCATAGGCGTGGGGGATTTTCTCTCTGATATTGGGAATAATTATTATATCCCGAATCATGATATTTGATGGATCCTCTAGAGGGGGTACCCGAGTAGGGCTGTGTGGAATCACGCTTGAGGGATTTGGCCTTGTTTTTATTGTTCATTTTATTTTGGGGAACATCTCTCCTGGGTGAATGGTAAGAACCCCTCCTCTTCCGAGCAGGGATGGGGTTTGGTACCATTTTTCCCAATTTATTTATGGCCGTCGTCAAAGCTCAGGTTAGACCGCAGGTGGTCCTTTGGGCCAGGTACATTGATGACGTCCTCCTCCTATGGGATGGTAGTGAGATTGAACTCCAAGGTTTCATGTCTTTCCTTAATGATAATAACAGAGGCATCAAGTTGAATTTTGAGGCCAGTCTGGAAGAAATTAACTTTCTCGATTTGAAGATCACGGTTAAGGGTGACAGATTGGTGACTTCTGCTTACTTCAAGCCGACAGACAAGAACGCTTACATCCCTTTAGATAGTTGCCATTATGAAACTTGGTTGAGAGTGGTTCCTCAGGGTCAATATGCACGCCTTAGGCGCAATTGCACTGAGGTCGAAACCTTTGACAACCAGGCAGCTGTTCTAACTAGTAGGTTCATAGAAAAAGGGTATGATCAAGGGGTGTTGTCCAGGTCATTAAAGACAATACACGATAGGGATAGGTCATCGTTTTTGACGGATGGTCAACGACGTGGAGATAATACCGAATTCTCTTTGCCGTTCATCACAACCTTTTCAATACAACATCGAACTGTTAAGGATTTGATCAGGAAACACTGGCATATATTGACTAGTGATCAAGTTCTTGGCACATTTTTACCAAAGAATCCTCAAGTTGTGTTTAAAGGAGCGTCTTCTCTGGGCAATAGGATTGCCCCTACGGTCGAAGACCCACCTAACATTAATAGGTGTTTTTTCTACAACCTTACAGGTTATCATAAGTGTAAGAAATGTCAGGTATGTTCCCTCAATAGGTGCAGAGATAGAAAAATCTGTCAATTTACCTCCACTAGTACTTCACGGACTTACGAGGTAGAACCATTCATAACCTGTTCATCTGAAGCTGTGGTCTACCTCGTACAATGTCCCTGTGGATTACAGTATGTGGGGAGGACTAAAAGGGCTCTCAAAGTCAGACTGATTGAGCACATAAACAACATTAGAATAGGTTTTGACAAACATCCAGTATCAAGACACTATGATGAGGTACATAATAGAGACCCCCTCTAACACTCTCTATATGGGGATTGACAAATATAGACACCATTGGAGAGGTGGTTCACTAGTCAGAGAGATTTCCAAATGTGAAATGTTTTGGATACATAGACTCAGAACAAATGTCCCTTTTGAACTCAATGTGGATACGGAGGTAAACGCATTCATCAACAATTCTTGAGTATTCCCTTTTCAATTTTCTGTTGGTGGTTTTTTGTGTTGTCCTTTTTGGTATAAAAAATGTTGTATTAACATATAATGTGCAGTATGTGTTCTTGGGTCTTCGTTGTGAGCCTCTGTCCATCTGAGACTGAATGCAACTTTACTGGTTTTTAACCATATCTATATCCATTGGATTTTAAATATTTTATCTTTATATTTAACCAAATTTATATCTATTGGATTCTTATTTATTTTTATTTTAATTTATATTTTTAGATGGGTGTTTTTTCCCCTTTAATCTCCAACATTTGGAGATGGGTGTTTCCCCCTTCAAACTCCAATACTGCTGCTGAGAGAGAGGTTCAGTTTTTGATACTCGTTGGTCAGGTAGCAGTTTTGGCATTCTGCCAATTCTTCAATACCTTCGAAACTTGTATTCAATGTATTCGTTTTTTAAATGTATCCTTATTATTATTTATTTTATTTTAATTCAAGGCTGTGCTTTATTTATGCTTGAATTTGAGAAAATTTTTTTGCTGCATTTTGATAATGATCCACTAGATGTCACTATGCATTATCATAGTAGTGGCCCCATTGTTGGTTACATCTCATTTCCGATTTCTGAACTGGCTGGATTTTTTAGCTATATTCGGGTAATGATTTACTAGATGTTAATATTCATTTTCATACCGGTAGCCCTATGGCTAGATCGTTAGATCAATTAAATTGGTGTTAATACTGTCCATCAGTTTTATCTGAGTGGTCAGTTCTTTTCACCATTTTGGTGGGTCTCAATTTGATTAATTGTTGCGACCATTCATTTACCGGTTGCGGGTGGGGCGGCATTCATTTGTTTATTCATCCTTTATTTTTATTTCTAATATATTATTTTCATTCTTTATTTTTAATTTATTTATTCCTACAAATAACTTTGCTGTAGATTACGGTTAGGTTGGATTGCTATTACACACCATTGGAAAATCAGTGTCCTAATTCCATCTGGTGTCACCAACTATATGTTAGTTTATCTAATCCTTGTGAGAGTCACCTAGTTAAGGATTTTTTAGGTTTCCAGTTTTCCTTCTCAGCCGATGTGCGCTGAATTAGTGGTCGTTTTGTTTTGTTTCTATAGGGATGGGTGACTTCCGTATGAAATTTTTCGTGATGCGGAAGTTCTTGTGTTGTTTTATGATTTTTTAATTTATTTTTATTAATTATTATTAGTTTATGCAGAGTTAATCGTTTCCTGGACTTGCGGTTCATTCAGTAGTTGCTGCTGGTCTATTGATGGACTGTGGCTCAAAGCGAGGCTTGGTTATGTTCTTATGCTATTTAGGGAGGTGACGCAGTGCGCCGCCCGTGCCCCTGGATGACGTGATCTTGTCACGAAACGCGTAGGGCAGAGCAGGACGATGCACTGACGTCACCTCCAGTCTGTGCTCGCATCTCCAGTAGGACGGGTCTGTCCGAGTCTGTACGGCCAACATACCGGACTTAAGGCTTATCTTATCAGGCGATATTGTAAGTGTTTTTCTATGCGATTCTGTTAAAGTTTAAAAGGTTTTACACTATTGGAGTTTCATCTTTGTTACATGGTATACTTCTCTCACGAGTCGGTCTACATCATGCGATGATTTGAAGACCCCGCAGACCATTATTGATGCAAGGCTAAAGTCTCAGCTGTTTTGCTAGCTATGATCCTCTGTAGTGGGGGATCGTGGCCTTTCTGTAAGGAGTAACCCCTTCTATTCCTGGTGGTGGATCACATTTTTACGGAGTGGATCAATACTTGTTTACATGGACTTTTATTTTGCATGGGTGGGCAACTATAGATGCCACTATACACTGAGACTATAATCCAATTTATTGTTTACATGGACTTTTAATTTTTGCACGGGTGGTTAACTTTAGATGCCACCATACACTGAGATCATTATCTATTTATTTTATTTAGTCTATTTCGCATTCTGTGATTAGGCTCACTCATTATTTTGCCACGTATTTTATATACAATTTTTATCTTTAGATTAGCGCGATTCTTTCTGTTTCTACATTTAGGTGATATATGGGTGTCATATAATTAGAGTTGCTGCTTTTTCACTTGATTCATTTGTTTTGATGTATTATCAAATTTTTAGTCACATTTGATTGATTTATTTATATATTTTTATCTTCATGATTTAGTGTAGTTTTTACCCCCCTTTTTTTTCCTCAGGTTAAAATAACCCAGCAAGCACAGAGTTCCCCCATACTTTACGATTCCCTCTTAGAGTGCAAGGGAACTCTGACATAAAGGGGAATGCTGCAGATTATGATCTAAAGGGGAACTCTGATATAAGGGGGGCTCTGGTGACCAGAAACCACCTTATATCAGAGATCCCCTTCACATCTGCATCCACAGAGTTCCCTCTTGCATTGTAGGGGGAATCCAGAGTGATCCCCTCAGACTGACCTTGTGGCGCTGTCACTGTCCTCTCAGGTGCACCGTGCAGGGCTCAGTCAGACACCTCTAGCTTGGTGGCTCTGGCTTTATCCTATAGTCTCCTCTCCACAGTCCACACACATCTGACTCCTCCTGTGACCCCCATCCCGACAATGCTTCCACTCTTGACTCCTCTCCAGACTCCCCCTCAGAGACTGCAGACATGATAAAAGACAAGAGATGGTCAGAGATTGCGGACATGATACAAGAGATGGTTAGAGGCTGCGGGCATGTTATGGCCAGAGGCTGTAGACGTGATACAGGAGGTGGCAGAGGCTGCAGACATGTTATGGTTAGAGGCTGCGGAAATGATACAAGAGGTGGACAGAGGCTGCAGACATGATACAGGAGGTGGCCAGAGGCTGCAGACATGATGCAGGAGGTGGACAGAGGCTGTGGACATGTTATGGCCAGAGGCTGCAGGACATGATACAGGAGGTGGACAGAGGCTGCGGACATGTTATGGTCAGAGTCTGCAGACGTGATACAGCAGGTGGACAGAGGCTGCAGACATGATACAGGAGGTGGCCAGAGGCTGCGGACATGATACAGGAGGTGGCCAGAGGCTGCAGATGTGATACAGGAGGTGGCCAGAGGCTGCGGACGTGATACAGAAGGTGGACAGAGGCTGCGGACGTGATACAGGAGGTGGCCATAGGCTGCGGACATGATGCAGGAGGTGGACAGAGGCTGCAGACATGATACAGAAGGTGGCCAGAGGCTGCGGACATGATACATGTATTACTGTCCCCCCCGACCCCCACTTGTCAGCTTCATGTATTACTGTCTGTCCCCCAGGGCCCCAGTGCCCCAGTGCCCTGACTTGTGTCACTTTCTCCAACTCCAATCCGATTCCATTTCCTGTCCTCACTTTCTAATCTGGACTGGTGAGTGGTCCACTGGTCCGGGCCAGGGCCCCCAGGCAGTCGGGCCACAGGCGGGAGGAGGAGAAGTTGAGCACTGCGCTGCGGGCAGCCGTAGATCTGAGCCAGCCAGCACTGCAGAATGCCGCCAGGCCAGGGAAGGAGGTGGGACTCACGGGGTAGAGACTGGAGGTGTGAAGAAAAGCAATGTGAGTCCCTGGCTGCAAGTCCGCTGAGGCCAGAGAAGGAGAGGAGATGGATGGACTTGCAGCACTAGCACAGGGCTCACTTTTCTCTGCCCCACGCTGAGCCTCTGATTGTGACGTCACCGGTTGCTAGACACCAGGTGGGGCGGCCCTAGCAACCAGTTTCAGCAATCAGCTAGTAGGATGGCTTTGTGCCCTCATTTCATTTCGGGACGCTGTATTGTCCCAGAATGAAGATGACAGCACACCCATGTGAATTGCGGGACACGGCTGCTAACGGGAACGGATTTCCTGCTGTGGAATAAGTGCAAAACGCTGTTCCTACTCAAGCCCTGCATACCCCCTTATTATTAATAGGATATTAATAGGATATTATCCCTATTACGTCAGGACTCAGCTGAATCAGCTGTGAGCCTGGCATTGCCAAATATGCTACTATATTGCCTTATATTGTTCAATACCCCATATGAAGGGAATAACTATGACCGCAGAGTTTTTCAAAGAAGGAAATAAAAAAAAGTGGCGTTACAATGCTTTTGTTTTGGAGTTACTTGAATATGCCCTGTCCAGGAACGTCTTTGTGTTCAATGGCTCCCACTGCAAGGGGCCGTGATGGGGACTAAATGTGCCCCGTCATACGCGAACTTGTACCTGGGGGTGTGGGAGCGATCAGTGTTCTTTGGTGCCTATTCGTCTACGTACCTGTGCCATGTTATGTGGTGGCACAGGTACATTGACAAAATTTTGATGATCTGGAGGGGCATGCGGGAGCAATTTTATAACATGGATTGGTCAAAACTCTTTGAATCTGAACAAAGTAGAGTCACTTTCCTGGATATTCAGATTCTAAAAGGACTGGATGGTAGTCTTGCTACGGATGTGTATTGGAAACCAACTTCAACCAATACGATCCTCCACAAGGCCAGTGCCCATCCAGAGGCACTTAAGAACAGTATACCATATAGTCAGTATTTGAGACTAAAAGAAATTGCAGTCGAGAGGTGGATTTTCTAGTTCAGGCCAGGGATTTACAAATACGCCTATTACGAAAAGGTTATAGCAAAAAATGCTTAAAGAAAGCTTTCAATAGAACGAAAGAGAGATCTTGTCAGCTTCTGTATACTCACCGTAAAATAGAAAGTAATGAACCCACTCGGATCATTACGGGTTTTTCCCAGAACAATTTAGGTTTTAAAAAATTCTACAACGCCACTGGCATCTTCTGCAGGATGACGTGACAGTCGTAAAATACATTGGTGATAAACCTATCGAAGGGCAAAATCCCTAAAGCACCATCTAACTCACAGTCATTTACAGGAAAAAACTTCCATAATGCCTTGGAGCCAAAAACGTAAGGGCACATACAGCTGCGGGAAATGCAATTACTGCAGCTGGATATGGAAAGCGAGGCCAATCGGACAACTGTGGACTCCTAAGGAAGCCATCAACCTTCAACCAGTTGGTGTAGTCTATTATATGGAATGCCAATGCAAAGCATTTTACGATGGGAAGACCAAAAGACCCTTTCAAAAACGTATCAGAGACTATGTGTATGAAATAAAAAATGGCAAAATGGAATTGGCTATTAGCCGCCATATTGGCCTATATCACAATTTTGAATTGGATGATATGAGTTTTTTTGCTATTGAACATGTAAACAGTTCCCCTAGAGGTGGGGACATTGACAAACATCTCCTGCAGTTGGAGACCCAATGGATTTTCCGACTGCAGGCGACCAAGTCACCGGGTTTGAATGAACAGATCAGTTTCAAACCATTTCTCTAAGAAAAAAACCTCTTCTGTTTTGAAGTTTCATTAGGATGATTGTGTTATCCTGCCTCTTAGGATTTGTTGGCTGTAGTTAACTATGAACAGAAGATAAACATTCTAAATTGATTTGGTTTTTGTCTATGATATAGGACAAGTTATGGACATCGGATTAACTGTACATTGAGCATTTAACATTGGGTACACATTCCTTCCAGTGCAGGTGGATTTGGGGCTATTCTGTTCTATGGGATGGATTGGAGTTTGTCAGTTGGAGGGGTCTTGTCCTTCCCATTAGGGTTTTTTTGGGGAGAATATTTAGCCTTGGGTCCTATGAATATGTGAGCTTATACCGGTTTATAATTTTTTTGGTTGGCATTTAATGATGTTATTGTCTTAGTGATATACATAAATAGTTATGGAGCTTTTTCAGTTATGTTGGTGATATGGTATTGAGTATTAATTGTTGTATCTACTAATGATTTCAAATAAAGTGATTGATAAATTTCCAAATCCTGCTTTTTCCAATTAATACACAAGATGGCGATACTGAGTGGATCATATAGAGGTTTTCTGGCATGACATTATTATGGTGGCCACTAGATGGCAACAGCCAAGGATTTGCACACAATATGTTTGTATTACCCCAAGATAGAATATATATGACAAATGGTTCCAGTCTGTTAGCACGTGGTGGGACAGGGCAGTATTGTTTGCACTTGTGCCTTGACTGCCTTTCCTCTCATCTATGTGGATGTATGGGTTCAGGCTGCGTTGTGAGCGATGTTAGGCCACAGCCGCACGTCCCGCCATTACCGTGCATGTACGAATTGACAGTGCATGCGCAGTAGCATATTTGGTAATGATAGGATGGTGGTTTTTGGCATGAATTCCACCTTATTTAAGAGCGGTATGATTGTGAGCACTTGTGGGTCTTTATTTGGAGGTACTTTCTCTGTGATGGCAGTGGTATCCAGCGCGAATTAGACAAACAGTGTGAAACAGTGTCTGGTTTTGACATTCTCCCCATTACAAACAAGGTATTATGAACATTTGGAATTGGATTAGATGGTATGAGATATATAGCTTTCTGGATATACAAACAAGTAGTGTTCTTTCTATGTTATTCCAGATTTGACCTTTTTGCTGCCATTGGAATCTGCCTACCATTTATGTATGGACTTTAACAAAGGAGATTTCTCCTAGGTATGTCTTATAGTACTAGTTGGCTAATGCTTGAAGTGGTGGATATTTGTTAGTGATATATTATCTATTATCTTTCCCTGTTTCAGTACCTTATAGCCAAACATGTGACCAATCAGCCTTAACTGCCAACCCCTTTGTATTGGACCCTTTTTTTGGCTTTTGGGACAAACCTCTCTATCTGACTTCAGACTCACCTGATATAGACAGACGCCTTGTCCATCTTAGAGTGCACTGGCAGGGATGTGTATTGCCCTTAGGGGGGCCTTCCAAAGTCATTATTCACTAAATGTAAGTTTTTATAATTACTATGTATAAGTAAAACTACAGTGATATGCATTAATCTTGTATTTGCGACTATATACTGTTTGAATGTGTCTTTTTTCTTCTACATCAACTCTATACTACATTCATTCCTCTTGAAAGTGAACCCCTGAAGAAGCTGACAGGTGAAACATGTTGGGTTGTGCGTCTCCTCTCACATGTGTAACGGTGTATGCCATGGTTATCCATGATTGTGTGTATATATGATTACAGAGGAATTAGTGTACTTTGGTTAGGGGGAAGTTGGTTTCACATAGAGTTTGCTGCAAAACAATATTGTATTTAAATGTCTATTTGTATAGATGTAATTTTAACCATTTGTAATCTCAATAAAATTGAATTTTTAAATAATACGTTGGAAGATCTATTATTCCATGAGGAGGTTTCAGCACCTTTAAAGTCCCAATATCTTGTTGTCTCTTGTATCTTTTTTCTTGGGATGTGGTGATGATTGTCAACTGAATTACTTTATTATATTTATTATATTTTTACACTTTATTTTATTTAGCAATTGTGGAAATTTTTTATTTATATTTGTGCAGTTCTCTGGGCTGCACATAATTTTACAATAGCGTTTGGATTTACTTACTGTGCTTATTCTCCCCTTTTACAACTTTCAGTAGTTCATTGAGATAAAAAATGATTGAACCATATGCATAGTTTAACCACTTGCCTACCAGGCCAATTCTGACATTTCTCTCCTACATGTAAAAATCATCATTTTTTTGCTAGAAAATTACATAGAACCCCCAAACATTATACATGTTTTTTTAGCAAAGACCCCAAAAAAATCCCCATAGGCGACGCTTTAAAATTTTTTACTGGTTACATGGTTTGAGTTACAGAGGAGGTCTAGGACCAGAATTATTGCTTTCGCTCTAACGTTCGCGGCGATACCTCACATGTGTGGTTTGAACACTGTTTTCATATGTGGGCGGGACTTACGTATGCGTTCGCTTCTGCATGCAAACTCACAGGGACAGGGGCGCTTTAAATTTTTTTTTTTTTTTTTTTGTTAATTTGACTTTATTTATTTATTTATTATGTAAACATCCCTTGTAATAGGAATATGACATGACATGTCCTCTTTACAGTGAGATATGGGGTCAATAAGACCCCACATCTCACCTCTAGGCTGGGAAGCCAGTAATAAAAAAAAAAAAAAATGATCCTGGCTTCCCAGCTGAATCGGCGCCATTCGTTTGAAGGCAGAGGCCGGGCGTGATGTCATAACATGACGCCTCCAACGATCATAGAGACTCCAGTGACCATCTGGTCCGCCGGAAATCTCTATGATGAACATCCAGGGCCGGCGAATCCTGTGTCCGACTCACTGATCGTAGCGGTGAGTCGGTAGAAGCACGGGAGGGCGGCGGGGGGGAGTCCCCTCTCACCTCCCGTAAGAACGATCAAGCGGCGGAACAGCCGCTATGATTGTTCTGATGGTGCACAGAATCACCGGCTCTAAAGACGATATCTGAATGATGCCTGTAGCTACAGGCATCATTCAGATATCCCTGCTCAAAGCTGAGGACGTCATTTGGTGTACGGCGGGCGAGAAGCCGTTAAATAAATATATCTACTGTCTATGTTCAAAGTTCAACTACAGTCTGTTACTGTATCAAAACTGGTATAGTTATAAAGCACTAGTGTAATTCACCAAGTTGTCAGGCTGACATTTCAGAATATTTCAGTATTGACAACTTGCTTTAATTGAATGACACTTTCCTTTGTGTCTTAGGAAGGAAAAGGGAGTGAGGAAAAAACTTCAGTCAATAGAGATGTCTCATTGTTATACAGTACGTATAATGTACATCAATTAGAAGAAACTGGGAGAAATTCATCAGAAAGGCTTAGACTTAGACTTTGTATGGATGAACACTGTGGCTTGTTACTAAAATGGGGCAATTATCTGACTTGCTTTTATTGAGTGATTCAATAAAAACGTTTGTATCCATATTTTTATCCATAGTTCTGAAATGCATTATCAAAAAAATAATTTTCATCCAACTAACAAAGGATTTTCTACCACTGGCTGCCTCTGCTTGACTAGCCAATTAGTGCCACTACCTCACACAACTGCCACCTCTCTCTATAGCTTTAAGCAGAAAAAAGCCACTTGCTTTTCATCAAAGGGACACAGTCCTCATTATACTGTAGGTTATTTATTTTAGTACACTTATCAGGTTAATAATGCCAGTACCAACAGTAATAAAGAGGACACTATGTTCCTAAGCTTCCATGAAGTATTCAAACAAACAAAAAAAGACTCTCTCTCACTCTCGCTGCTGGGGAATTGCTCTATTGACGCTACCATAATTGCACCAGGGACTCAGCTCACTACTCCCTTTATAAATTGTTGGACCCCTACCCCGGAAGCCGAGGAATGGGCTGGCACACTTCACTGTCTCTTCTTGGTTTCTTATGCTCCTCTGTTCTATGGCCTTTTAGGCCTCTGTGTACCGCATTGACTCTTACTAAAATTTTTATGAAACGAAAAAAAAAAAGAAACAGGTGGTCAGCTGCCATGGCAATCCACCAAAACATTAGTTCTGAGGCTCTGTGGAGGCTTCAAATGACCTTCACTCAAACCATTGTTAACCACTTTAATACGGGGCTTTTATACACCCTTCCTGCCCAGACCAATTTTTAGCTTTCAGCACTCTCACACTTTGAATGCCAATTATTCAGTCATGCAACACTGTAACCAAACAAAATTTTAATCACTTTTTTCATACAAATAGAGCTTTCTTTTGGTGGTATTTAATCATCACTGGGTTTTTTTTTGCGACGTAAGTGAAAAAAGAGTGAAAATTCTGAAAAAAAAACCCCACTTTTTTTTAGTTTCTATGATAAAATTTAAATAAGTCATTTTTGTTTATAAATTTGGCCCAAAATGTATACTGCTACATCTCTTTGGTAAAAATAACCCAAATGAGTGGATATTATTTAGTCTCTGTGAAAGTTATAGAGTCTACAAGCTATGGTGAAAATCATTGAAAATTGATCACACCTGATCACACCTGATCACACCTGATGCACTGATGGCCTCATTTCTTGAGGCTCTGAAATGTCAGGAAAGTACAAATACCCCCCAAATGACCCCTTTTTGAAAAGTAGACAGTCAAAGGTATTTATTAGGAGGCATGGTGAGTTTTTTGAAGTTGTAATTTTTTCCCACAATTCTTGGGAAAATTACATTTTTTTTTTCACAAAATTGTCATAATAACAAGTTATTTCTCACACACAGCATATGCATACTTCCAATTACAACCCAAAATACATTCTGCTACTCCTCCCGAGTATGGCAATACCACATGTGTGTGACTTTTACACAGCCTGGCCACACACAGAGGTCCAACATGCAGGGAGCACCATAAGGGTTTCTAGGAGCATAAATTACACCTCTAATTTCATAACGACCTATTACATTTGTGAAGGCCCTGGAGCACCAGGACAGTGGAATTACCCACAAAATGACCCCATGTTGGAAAGCAAACACCCCAAGGTCTATTCTATGAGGCATAATGAGTCTTTTGAATGGTTCATTTTTTTTCCACAAGTCTTCGGAAAACGTGGAAAGAAAATTAAAACATATTTTTTTTTTTTTTACAGAAAGTGGTCAGTTTATAAGATATTTCTAATTCAAAGCATGTATATAGCAAAAATGACACCCCGAAACACATTCTGCTACTCCTCCTGAGTAGGGTGATACCACATGTGTGAGACTTTTACACAGCCTGACCACATACAGAGGCCCAACATGCAGGGAGTACCGTCAGGCGTTCTAGGAGCATAAATTACACCTCTAATTTCCTAACGACCCATTACACATTTGAAGGTCCTGGGAGCACCAGGACAATGGAATTACCCACAAAATGACCCCATTTTTGAAAACAAACACCCCAATGTATATTCTATGAAGCATGAGTCTTTTTTGAATGGTTAATTTTTTTACAGAAGTCTTCAGAATACATGGAAAGAAAATTACATTTTTTATTTATTTATTTTTTTACACAAAGTTGTCAATTAGATATTTCTAACACATAGCATGTATATAGCAAAAATTACACCCCAAAACACATTCTGCTACTCCTCCTGAGTATGGCGACACTCCATGTGTGAGACTTTTACACAGCCAGTCCACATACAGAGGCCCAACATTGAAATAGTACCTTCAGGCGTTCTAGGAGCATAAATTACACATCTCATTTAATTCATACCTATCACACTTTTGAAGGTCCTTGAGCACCAGGACAGTGGAATTACCCACAAAATAACCCCATTTTGGAAAGCAAACATCCCAACGTATATTCTATGAGGCATGGGCTGCAGATAAGTGCTCGGGTACTCTGATGGGCTGGAGACAGGTACTCGGTTACTCTGATGGGCTGGTGACAGGTGCTCAGGTACTCTGATGGCCTGGTGACTGGTACTCAGGTACTCTGATGGCCTGATGACAGGTACTCAGGTACTCTGATGGCCTGGTGACAGGTACTCAGGTACTCTAATGGGCTACAGATAGGTACTCTGACTGGTGACAGGTACTTGGATGGGCTGTGACAGGTATTCAGATGGGCTGTGACAGGTACTCAGATGGGCTGTGACAGGTACTCAGGTACTCGTGTACTCAGATGAACTGTGACAGGTACTCAGGTACTCGGGTACTCAGATGGACTGTGACAGGTACTCAGGTACTCTGATGAACTGTGATAGGTACTCAGGTACTTGGGTACTTAGTTGGGCTGTGACAGGTACTCAGCTACTCGGGTACTCAGATGGGCTCTGACAGGTACTCAGGTACTTGGGTACTCAGATGGGCTGTGACAGGTACTCAGGTACTCGGGTACTCAGATGGGCTTTAACAGGTACTCAGGTACTCGGGTACTCAGATGGGCTGTAACAGGTACTCAGGTACTCGGGTACTCAGATGAGCTGTGACAGGTACTCAGATACTCGGGTACTCAGATGGGCTGTGACAGGTACTCAGATGGGCTGTGACAGGTACTCAGGTAATCAGGTACTCAGATGAACTGTGACAGGTACTGGGGTACTCGGGTACTCAGATGGGCTGTGACAGGTACTCGGGTACTCGGATGAACTGTGACAGGTACTCAGGTACTTGGGTACTCAGATGGACTGTGACAGGTACTTTGATGGCTGGTCACAGGTACTTTGAAGGGTGATGACAGGTACTGTGATGGCTGGTGACAGGTCCTCTTTATTAGGGGGGGCAATCAGTGTGTGTTGGTGTGTACTGTAAGTGGTAACGAGATGTTACTGCAATCTCCTTCTCACACACGATCGGTGTGTGAGGAGGAGAACCCGGTAACATCTTGTTACTGCGGTTTGTTGACATTCTGTGACCGGCTGTGATTGGACACAGCCAGTCACGTGGTAAAGAGCCAATTTCATCCCCACAGGAGTGGCGAGAAACCAAGGACGTCATATGACGCCCACCCAGGATGGGAGATCCCGGACGTCTTATGACTATAGCCCGTTATTGAAGTGGTTAATTCCTGGCTTCTACAAGCACTGTAACAATGTGCCTTACAAATGGCAGCACAGTCATATAATCAAACTATGCAATTCAAAAGCTCCAGGACCCAGGGCCTTTTAACAAAATGTAATGCCATAGGCAAATACTGATTATGGGGTATATAAGCCCAATTTTTTTTTTTTTTTAATTGACCCCAATCTTCCTCCTATATAAAAATGTCAATCAGTACTTACTCTCCCTCACTGTTCTACACATCTTCATGCATTGTTTAGCACTGGTTCTCTTTCTGGTTGAATAATGTTGGCCCCATAAACGATGATGAAGGGAATTTGGTTACAAAAGACGGAGAGATGGCAAAGGTTTTGAATATTTTGAATATATTCTTCTCCTCAGTTTTCACAAGGGAAACGGGGGGGGGGGGGGAAATACAGTAACCAAGACGGTAATGTTCATGGTGAAAGTTTAGTTTATTCTTGGAGGCAAGTATACTTACGCAACTTTACAAACTGCCAATATCTCAACACAGCTTTAAAAAATAATGTATTTAATGTGAAACTACAATAAAATTAACAAGTCTGATCAATTCTATTAGTAATTCTAGAAATTACATAAGTTTTAAGAGTTTTTTAAGGACAGAATAGGTAGCGAAAGGCACTAGCTTATTTTTTAGAAGCCTCATATCTTTCAGACACGTTCTGCCAGTTGATAACATTCCAGATGGCTTTCAGGTAGTCTGGTCTAACATTTTTATACTGCAGGTAGTAAGCATGCTCCCATACATCAATGCCCAGAAGAGGAATAAAACCTGTTGTTCCTTGCAGAGGATCTTGGTTAGCACAGGCGGTGACTTGTAAGCGGTTAGATTCTTTGTTATAACCAAGCCAGCCCCATCCGGATCCCTGAACTGCCACTGACATGGCTGTAAGTTTATCTTTAAACTTCTCGAAAGAACCAAAGTCGCTTGTTATGGCTTTCAAAAGTTCACCTTGGGGTTCTCCTCCACCGCTGGGAGAGAGGTTTGTCCAGAAAATTGAGTGATTTACATGGCCTCCACCATTAAATTTAAGAGCAGGCTGGAGGGAAATCTGAGCAGTAACATCTCCTTTGGCCAAAGCCTCAGCATATTTCTTCTCTGCAATGTTTAGGTTGTTGACATAGGCAGCATGATGTTTACTGTGATGGAGCTGCATAATCTCAGCACTGATGTGAGGCTGCAGCGCACCGAAATCATAAGGCAAGTCAGGCAGTGTATGTTTCTATCTGGAGGAAGGCCATCCCAATGCAGGAACAAGTTTAAGGCTTGTTCTGCCGCACAGGCTCAGTCTGCAGAGCATAATCTACTAATATGACACCACAGCTGGAGAGCTAAAAATTACAAATTGCAGAGCATCCAATACAACTAAGTATGACAGCCTGACCTTGGTCTACCAAGACGGTAATGTTAATTTTCATAGCATGTCACAGGAAGCACCCCCATGGCTAACAGAAGACAGAATTAGAAATACACTTGAAAAACTTAAAATAAATAAGTCACCAGGTCCAGATGGCGCTTGCACCGGAGGGTCCTTAAGGAACTCAGTCAGGTAATAGCCAGACCATTGTTCCTAATTTTTGTGGACAGTTTACTGACTGGCATGGTACCAGCTGATTGGAGAAAAGTCAATGTGGCACCCATATTTAGGGTGCCAGATTTTAAAATAAAGGTTTTAAATGGAATTACGCTATGGATCTTTTTTCTTTTGCTTTGGAATGAGTTCACTAGCACGAGATCCTTCCCCTGGTCTGCAATTATGAAGTGAAATCCATTCAGAGTGAATATTCGTGATTGGTGTTGATGCCTATTTCCCAGCATTGTCTGGTAAGAGTTTAATCACAAGGGGGTTTATCCATCCCCGCCTTCGTCTCACGTGTGGAGGTGTTGGTGGCAGGTCATCACTGCAATCGTGTTAAACAAGACCAATTTTATATCTGGCTGGATTATCAATATATATACAGTTGGGATTAATCATACCATTGCAAATTACTACAGACTTTTTTCAAATGCACTTTATATGATAGAGCACATCTGTAATAAGCATATTGTGTTAATTTATATGTAGCACTGCCTTGTTTGTTTTGGTTTAAGTAATAAGCATGGATTCATGAAGAATCATTTCATCTATTAACCTTCTATGAAGAAGTGAGCTGCCAACTAGATAAAGGATGTGATGTATCTGGATTTTGCAAAAGCATTTGATATAGTTCCCCACAAACTTTTACTGTACAAACTGAGGTCTGTCGACATGAACCATAGGGTGAGTATCTGGACTGAAAACTGGGTACGGGGTGAGTCCAAAGGGTGGTGATAAATGGGGAGTTCTCGGAATGGTCCGGTGTGGAAAGTGGGGCACCCCAGGGTTCTATCCTGGGACCAATCCTTTTTAATTTATTCATAAACAATCTGGAGGATGGGATGAACAGCTCAATCTCAGTATTTGTGGACGATACAATGTTAAGCAGAGCAATAAATTCTACTCAGGATATGGATAGCCTACAAGAAGACCTAAACAAATGATGGGATGGGAAACTACATGGCAAATGAGGTTTAATGTAGAAAAATGTAAAGTAATGCATTTGGGTGCCAAAAATGTGCATGTAATATACTCACTAGGGGGAGAATCTCGAGGGGGAATCTAGTATGGAAAAGGACCTGGGGGTCCTAGTAGACAACAGGCTCAGCAATCTATTGCCATGCCAAGCTGCTGCAAGCAAAGCCAACGGAATGTTGGCATGCATTAAAGGGGATTCACTCCAAAGATAAAATGATAATTCTCCCACTCTACAAGACTCTGGTCCAGTTGCACCTGGAGTATGTTGTCCAGTTCTGGGCACTAGTCCTCAGGAGGGATGTGCTGGAACTGGAGAGAGTCCAGAGAAGGGCAACAAATCTCATTAAGGGACTGGAGGACCTCAGCTATGGGAAAAGACTATAAGCATTGAACATATTCTCTCTGGAGAGGAGACGCTTGAGAGGGAATATAATATCAATGTACAAATACCGTACTGGTGACCCTAGCATAGGGAACACATTTTCAGTGAAAGGGAATTAAAAAGACTTGCGGCCATTCACTAAAATTAGTAGAGAAGCGGTCTAACCTTAAACTATGTAGAGGGTAGAGGGTTCTTTACTGTAAGAGCAGTGAGGACGTGGAATTCTCTTCCACAAGCAGTGGTTTCAGCAGGGAGCATTGATAATTTCAAAAAACTATTAGGTGGGTATCTTAACGATCACAACATACAGGGGTATACATTGTACTATTAACATAAACGCACACACACAGGATGAACTGGATGGACATGTGTCTTTTTTCAGCCTCACCTAGTATGTAACTGTGTAATTATGTAATACCCAGCATCATTAGACCATATTCTCGTGACCTATGCATGTCAAGGAATGCATCATCGAGCCACACTGGTCTTGCACATTTTAGTGTTAGTATACGTACTGTATAACTTCAACCTTTCTGCTAGGCAATTTTTTAATCCAGCTTCTAACACAGGACACTGCAGTGACATGTCTACATGTCCCATGAAGTAGAACATAATGTTTGTTGTCAGTGGGTGAGCTTGGTAGTTCTATAACACCCACCAATTCCATTATGATGTAACCCTCTACATTAGAGATAATATGATCATGACAGACATCCCAAAAAGGGAACGGCTGACTAAAAGTGAAGAGAAATAAAAGTCTTTATGTGCCGATGTGTGTGCTCTGTGTTTGTTTTCCTGCGTGGATTATTCAGTCTCATTCCACCACCTCCAGCTGCCTGAGACCCTCAGTTGCTTGGGTTTGGCATGCCCATTTAACATAAAATGTGCCCATCAGCATGCCCCTTATTTTATCTTAAGGGGTACTCTGATGGGTACATTTACGTTACGGGGCATGCACATTTTATTGTGCCCATCAGAGTGCCCCTTAACATAAAATGTGCCCATCAACGTGACCCTTAACATTTAATATGCCCATCAAAGTGCCCCTTAACATAAAATGTGCCCATCAGTGTGCCCCTTAACATAAAATAAGGGGCATGCTGATGGGCACATTTTATGTTAAGGGCCACTCTGATGGACATATTTTATGTTAAGGGGCACGCTGTTGGGCACATTTTATGTTAAGGGGCACTCTGATAGGCACATTTTATGTTAAGGGGCACTCTGGTGGGCATATTTAAAGAGGTTGTAAACCCTTGTGGTTTTTCACCTTAATGCATTTTATTTTTTTGTGCCCATTAGAGTGAACCTTACATTAAATGTGCCCATCAGTGTGCCCCTTATAAGAAAATGTGTCCATCAGAGTGCTCCTGTAAATACCCCACATACCTTAGACATTAATGACTGTGTGTTGAGTTCTTTTGAGGGGACAGCAAATTTACACTGCTATACAAGCTGTACACTCACTACTTTACATTGTAGTAAAGTATAATTTCTGCAGTGTTGTCACATGAAAAGATATAATAAAATATTTACAAAAGTGTGAGGGGTGTACTCACTTTTGTGAAATACTGTAGTTTCTGTCTATCCAGCCCTGAGAATTACATAGCTTTGCTACACCACCCAGCCATGTCTTATATGGCAGAAAACCTGATTTCAAGTTGGTACAGTTTAGTAACACCTACAGAGCTTGTCTCACTTTTGTGAGGTACTGTATTTCCAGTACCTACAGGTAAGCCTTATTATAGGCTTACCTTTAGGTAAAAGTGGTGTAACTAGGTTTACAACATTTTAAGCAAAATGTCTTTACCTGTGACAGCCTGTTGCAAGCATCTAAGCTTGTTTCTTGCATGGCGTTGATGTCTATTCACATGCACAGGGCAAATTATCTAAGTGCCCAGGGGAACCGATTATACATCGAAGGAACATCTCACTTAGTTATACTCCAAGGGAAAACATCTCTATGGACCCACTCGTGACACTGTCATTAGCAATGCCTCTGTTTGTCAGAGTGTGCTCCTGCCTCAACACAGGAGGTCAGTGGAAGAAGCAGAATAACCCTCTTCTCCTTCATCTACTACAGTGACAGTATGTAGACAGTCAGAGCCTCCCTTCCTCTCTAACCATAGTATTTGAAGCCAGAGGTCTTCTAATCCTTGTGCTCCCCCTTCTGCATGAAGCTGCTTTTGCACTACTGCAAGAAGAGACTGTTTGTTCATCTAGCTGAATCCCTGAGTAGCTCACCTCGTCATCATTTGTATAAAAAGACCACCCATTTGTGCCCTTCAATCTACATGCTTGAATCAAGCCTCTCCCTCAGCTGCGCCTTTTCACTCTTCCCAGCTTTGTCTGGGCTCTCCACATTCGGAGATGTCTGATTCCTACTTGATAGGAGCTTATCCCTGGGAATAGTATGCCTTGCTCGAAAACTAATTTCCTCATGGCAATCCTTTTCCCTCAAGTGTGGTTACTCCTTTTGTGTTTCTTAATACTCCATAACCCTATCCATCTTCTGAGAAAACTATTGAACTACAAGGTCTACAGGGATCAGTTCTTACAGTTCTATTTCACAGGAGGGTCCTTACCCTTTAAAATCCTTTGGTACTCCCAGACCCTGCTCACAGCACGGGTTCTAATGTTCATCAAAGTGCTAATTTTTGGCATTCTTATTGTGGAACATTTCAATAACTTTCCTTTAGCTGCATCTCCTATCACCTGCAAGCCTCATCTAAACATGGATTGCCAGGTGTCCAGCACTGGATCACCGGATCAAGCTAGACTGTTGAGCTCAGTTCTTCTGTAAGGGAGTCCACTCTTATTGGATCATTAAACTCTTCCATGCATAATAGACTTTTTCCCATGTTTCCTTTCAGTGGTTGTGAGATTGATAAGGGATATCCTTCTAGCAAGGTCTTTCATTTCCCTTCAGACTATTCCTCTGTTTTTTGGGGAGTCTAATCTCTGGACAAGACACCAATAGCTCTCTTTGGGCCAAGAAGTTCTGAATGACACCACATGGTTGGTGCAGAACCTTCACTCCAGAAAGGTCTGGTAACTGTCCTTGAGACAGGGTAAATGAGTTGCCCTCTACACTGGATATTGTTAAGTGGTTTGTGACTGCACAGTCCTTCCTAGACCCAAAGTATGGCCTTCAGGATCTCCCCAACTAGTGATCTCTACATTGAAGAGTGAGTGGTCAACAATTAAGTGTCCCTATTTTCCTGCTTGGATGGAAGTATCCATCATTGGAGGGTCCTGTGTTTCCCTTGATGGTCGGCAGACAAGATTCACGGGGACTCTACTGCAGTTTTCCCCTATGTGAGATAGTTTATGTCTGGAGGCCTTGGTGGGACCTGACCACCCAAATATAGGTTCTCTGTTTGCAGCCAAGTTGCAGATTTTTGGGGATATCCCCATAGGTTTTTTCCTTTTAACCTCAGTCAGGGGAAATTTTCTAATAGTAGCACTAGGATTTTTACGCCTCGCTCCATAGCTGAAAATGCTACTTTCTTTAGAAGTGGCTTACTTAATTCTTAGAATCTTACTATTGGTAACTTGTAAGGCAGGGGTACAGTGTGGTCTTTTACACTTTAAGAACACATCGTGGTGTTTGGTTGGAAGGACCCCTTCTCTTCCTCCTGATCATGCTGTTCTTGTACACCATACTAGGGTTTGGTATACCTTCATTACTGCCTTTCCTTTGTGAAGATGTTGTTATCACACAACTATCTCCTTTAGGGATTCGAGTTTACTACCTTTCAGTTTTTACCAGTCTTTTGGTCCATTTACTTTAACCATTGGTGAAGAATATCCCATCCATATCTGGCTTATTGTGAAATTGGTTGTGTGATCAAGTGACTCTATGGTTATGGTTCTTCCTTTCCCGGAAGTCAAAGTGCAGGAATGCTAAGCCTGCACCTTCTGTGGTGATTGACTGATCTTCATTTTAGACATACTTGTCTTTCCTACTTCCCCTTAAGAATTTTATTTATTTATTTATTTATTTATTTTATTCAGTAAATTTCCTGATAATGTGTGTGGTCTAGTTTTATCTGCTTGTTCAAGTGGTGCTTTTTCTGCATGTTTTCTTTGTTGGATTTTTGTTCTTTTTCTCCAGTTTCACTAGATGGGGCTCATGGTTTCTTCATGTACTAGTTTCTCCTAGAGGTGATTCTCTCTGGAACACCAGGTTGATCATTGGTGCTCCCCCTTGGTCATGGAAGTTCCCCTGTTTGACATGGCCTTTCTTTGTCTAGCCTTAATTCTAGCGCTGATTCTTTCAGGTACTCTGTTGTGAATAGACCCTACATCTGTTTGATCTCTGATAGTGATAGTGCTACCCACCCCTCAGTTGGACTTCTTTGGACAGCCTGACTGTATTAGAATTCCTAACTTCCTGTCACGCTACAGACGATCAAGAAAAAAAGATTTTATGATACAAATATCTTTATGATAAAAAAAGTATTTTCATTAAGTTCATTAAGGGACACAGGTCCCGCCTCTCTGTGTTATTATGTGCTGCTTGTTCACAAAACTGAGGCATCACAGGTAGAGGATAGGTTATAAGGGCACTGGCACAATGATTTATTCTGTTTGCTAGTGTTCCAATCAACTGTAGCAGTATAACCTGAGCATATTTGAATGCCTAAATTCCTGTGTCCTTTAATAAATTCGAAGATAAATATTTTGTGGCAAGTTAAAAAAATCTTACCTTTTAAAAGCTAAAGTGGGAGAAGCAGATGAAGATCACAGTGCCAGTGCAAATTAAACTGGTGATCCTGAAGTTGGACTTTAAAACAACATTGTCATTTGCCCCTGGGTACATACAGACTCAACATAACAGTTGCATGATTCACCTATTTTCAAACCCACTAAGATCCAATGCCTTTGGATAGGAAATATTGATTAAACAGGTTGGAAAGCCAGTCCTGATTACTACTGTTGTGCCACTGTTAAGTCAAAGACACCTCCTTGCTTTGCCCCCTACCCACTCTGCTGAATTTGCAAGGCCATGCCTGCAGTTTTGTATCTTCATCTGCAGCATTCATTCATTGCACATTTGATTGTCCTTTTACTGTAAATCTATAGGCAGCTTTACCCTTAAGGTGACCCTCTCTGGTGTAAATGTGATCTCCTGTTTGCAGGAGATATAACCAAGTTATAAGGATAACACTGCAGTAACATCTGTCATGTATAACTAATATATAACTGAGTGTCACTGACCTGTAAGTGGTCAGTTTGTCATTTTTCAATTTCAAATCACCTGACATAAACTCTCGCTTTTTTTTTTATATATATATATATTACATCTCCCATGAAATTGCTGCAGGCATTTTCCTATTTAATTTGAAGTGCATACATGCATTGAGTTAATCATATCAGAAGACTCGTATGCAATTTAACAAATTCATTTACATCACCTTGAACATTTAGTGTAGAACTGGAAAGAAAGCAAAGGAGAAAATGTTCTGACCTTGTCATTCAAATAAATGTGTCACAGACCTGCTCTTTTCCCTGCTGCATTTCAACTGAGGCTGACATGTTTCATTACTTTTGACAAATGAAGAATGCTTTTATCTGCTAGTTTAACTGTACTCTACCATTTTCTTCTGGCACACAGAACACAAAACTAGTGCTAGGCAGCAGCAACCTACCCAAAGTATTTGGTCTTTTTGGGGCTTTGTGCAAACAATGTCACATTGGAATAGAACATGATGACCTCATTACAGCAATTCTGCAATAGTGTATTTTTTCCTGTGAACTGAGATTCTTTGGGTGTGCCCCTGTGCTTCTTTAAGCACAGTGTCTTTGCCTGTCTTTGCTGGGCAGCTCACATCAGGCAAGGCTTTGGCATTTCATGGTAGTGCCAAGCTTGCCCACCCATTCCCACCTACCACACATTTAAAATAGTCACTGAGACAGCCCTTCATAGTGATAGACCAATTAGAATATATAGGGTGAGAGAAAAAGGATAAGTTATTTGACTTGATCAGGAATGGACGGAGCTTTGTCTTACTAGATCCATCCCACATTTGGGCAGCTCAAAGACACCGCAAGCTGCTGCAGATACAGTATGTGCAGGAATCTTTGCCTGTCAGAAGCTTGTTTGTCTGTTGTTAAAGTGAATGAGTCACTTTA
Organism: Aquarana catesbeiana; assembly: GCF_042186555.1. Lineage (NCBI taxonomy): Eukaryota > Metazoa > Chordata > Amphibia > Anura > Ranidae > Aquarana > Aquarana catesbeiana. Next base: position 97,733,745 of record NC_133328.1, read on the forward strand.
AAGCGAAGCGCCACCCAAAAGAGGAAGCTTCACTTGATTGCACCCTCCTCCCCTCCACTGTCACATTTGGCGCTTTTTGGGGGGGGAGGGGAGAGTGGGTACCTGGTTTTGACAGATATCCGCTCCCATTTCCTGGTCAGATCACCACAAGGTGATCTACGTCATATCTGGCCCCTCCTCCTTCCTCCCGATGCCTTCTGGGATCTGTGTGTGTCCCAGAAGACAGCATTCACAAAGTGCAGCGCGACTCGTGCATGCGCAGTAGGAAACCAGCTGTGAAGACCGAAGGCTTCACTGCTGGTTTCCCTTACTTGCAACGCCGGTGCCTGCACTTGCCGATGGACAAATCAGCTTGGGGTGCTGACATTGCGGAATTCCTGGACGAGTAAGTGTCCTTGTATTAAAAGTTAGCAGCTATAGTATTTGTAGCTGCTGACTTTTAATTTTTCTTCCCCCAGACTGGAGAACTCTGCTTTAAAGAAGAGTGGGCAGAGAAAACAAATTTTTCTCAGTATTTGGTTTAGGAGATAAGCTGATTTGCATTTTAGCAGCTCCTGGCATTTTTAGACACTGACTTTTGTGAACAGAGGTCATAGATGTCTAGATGTGCACTTACAAAGAAATGCCGTTGTAGTTGTCACTGATATCGATTTTTTTTATAAACAAAGCCATGGGAATACCATGCCATAGGTCACATAGTAAACTGTGGGGGAGATTTACTAAAACTGCAGCACGCAGAATCTGGTGCAGCTATGCATGGTAGCCAATCCGCTTCTAACATCAGCTTGTTCAATTAAGCTTTGACAAAAAAACCTGGAAGCTGATTGGTTTCTATGCAAACCTGCACCAGAGTTTGCACACTCCAATTTTAGTAAATCAACCCCGATGTGTATTTGGAAGAAAGAAAAATAAGTAGCAACCATAGGCATATGATTTACATTTCATAATTATAGATAACACAGGCAGGTCCTCCGCTGCAGTAGCAGCAAAGCTTGATCAAGAACACATTCAGGAGGGGTGTTCAGATTTAACCAGGAAACATACCCATGAGGACAGAGCAGAATGAACACATCCCTTTAATTTTGCTCTCTAGGTCATGCCAATATGTCCACTACTAGTGGATTTGCTCATATTGCTGGTAGGAAATTACTAGACATGCATGTTAGCTTAATGCACAAATGTGATGTTTAAAAAATTATTTGATATTTACTTTTTCATCCCCATCAGGATTAGGGTTTACTAATAAATCATGGTTCTCCTGATTTATGATACAAATTATGATAATAATGCGTGGAATGTCACTTTTAGCATGCTACTTGGTACATCAGACCCAATGTACAGGCAAGCTGGAATATTATTTTTATTTGATGTGTTTTAGGGTAGCTTCCCTGGCGGTTTTCCCGAGTTGGGCTTGGGGATAAATTTCAGCACCATTAGCGGTAACCCCGAGCCACACTCGGGATTACATCTCAGGATCCTGGTGTAGTGTACTTACCTTGTACCAAGGATCCTGCGATGTCCCCCCGCTGTGTCTGTGGGCTCTGTCCTCCGCCCCGATGTCCTGTGTGCCGGGCTCCATTCCCTGCGAGCGTCGCAACGCACGGGGGTGGAACCTGGCGGCAAATTCAAAAAAAGTTGAAAATTCATAACACATACAGTACACTGTAATCTTACAGATTACAGTACTGTATGAAATCATTTCACATCCCTTTTGTCCCCAGTGCTTTGTCCAATGCCCAGCATGCAGTTTTATATGATATATGCTGTTATTTCTGCCTGGAAACTGGAGATTGTCCATAGCAACCAAAAAGTGTCCCTTTACGTCAAAAGTGGTTTTAGACCAGTTAGAAAACAGCGATTGTAAATTAGAACACTTGCATAATTGAGCAATAGTGAATCGTGGGGAAATTTATTTTATTATTATTATATTATTATTTTTTATAATTCCGGTATTTATATTTATTTATTATATTATAATTTATGATTTTGTGTTTCCAACTTCATCATACCCGGAATATCTACTAGACTCTTGGTGGACAGATTTAAGTGTGTTATTGCTAAGAATTACAGACCTACAATATAAAACGCCAAATTTCTATGCAAAATAATTGTACTGCTTTGAGATGCAAAAATCTGAAATAATCATACCGTCAGGGAGGTTAATGTATTTACTTTATTGTTGCTTATTTTTATTTTATTTCATTAATTTTATTTAATTATTAATGATGAATAAAGAGCTATGATCACATGCGATAACAGTGCATGAGATATCCCTTTTAGCATGCGGCTTATGATAGCATAACATGATGCATCAGGCCCAACGTGCTGACAAGCTAATACATTATTTTTGTCCTTAATAAATTGAACTCTTTATTTTACCAGTCTCTTTTATTGGTCAATCACTTTAAGCTGTCAAGAAAATAAACATGTTAAAAGCATTTTCCCTACTGAATACCCTGTGGTTCTGCTCCAAAACTCTTTTTTACAGAATGGAAAAAGTGAAGTGTTTGAAAATATGAAGATTTGTTCTTGTAGTAGCTTGTCAACATTTTTCTTTAACAGTTAAGAAAAGGAGACATTCATAGATCAGTTTGCTCTTGTACCATAATCTCTGCACTCTGGTTTCATTGGGGGGCCTACTAGTTTTCAGTGCAGAGTGGCTCCTGGTACAGGATGAGATGAGTATGTAGCAATATAGGAGTTAATTAGTGCTTGGGTAATGGGTTCAATCAGTTTTAAAAAGCTTAACCTTTAGGCGTTAAGTGTATTATAGCTGGGGGTGGACATACCATTTGTGCAGTCCATGCAGCTGTACAGGGGCCCTCTGGGACTTAGGGGTCCATTTTTTCTAGATCTGGATCAGATGGATGTTGGGATCATCCCTGCTGTCACATAGATTTGTACATTAAGTTTTTTTTTGTTTTACTTTATCCAACAGTTCAATGGGGGGCTCAAAAATTGGTCTTGCATAGGGGTTTATTATTTGTAATATGTCTATAGCAAATGAGGAAATTGTTGGGGGGAGCGCTGCCATCTCTTTATATACAGTATGTCTAATGCTTGGCTCACTTTAGAGTCAAAAGAGTAATGCATGGTAATTGTTTGGGCTTTTGTATTCTCATTGCCATTTTCCTGCATTAGTTCATATGTGGAAGTGTGCATAGCTACACAACTTCCTGATTAGCACTATTTCAGAAGTATGATTTCCAGTCTAAAGCTAGCAACATGCTGTTGTGGTTTATTTTTTTGTTCAGCCAGTAGATTCCTCTATATGTACAAATGAGGTACAAAAACACTCTATTCTCTATTCTAATAGCAGCACCCTCTAGCGTCTGGATACACTGCGACTGTAGATAAAATCCAGCATGTCCCTTCAACAGAAGTCAATCAAATGATTGAGCAGGAACCTGTCACACACTGATCTAAATTTATCTGGTCCCTGCTGAACCTTCCAAATTTTGATCAGTGTATGGCCAGTTTAACCACTTACAATACCCAATACAAGGCATTTTCACCCCCTTCCTGCCCAAGCCAATTTTCAGTTTTCAGCGCTGGCACACTTTGAATGACAATTGCGCGGTCATGCAACATTGTACCCAAATGAAATTTTTAGCATTTTTCCCCACAAATAGAGCTTTCTTTTGGTGGTATTTGATCACCTCTGCGGTTTTTATTTTTTGTGCTATAAACAAAAGAAGAGCGACAAGTTTAAAAAAAAAAACACAATATTTTTATATTTTTGCTATAATAAATATCCCAATTTAAAAAAAATAAATACATTTCCTCAGTTTAGGCCGATACGTATTCTTCTACATATTTTTGGTAAAGAAAATTGCATTAAGTGTATATTTATTGATTTGCGCAAACGTTATAGCGTCTACAAAATAGGGGATAGTTTTATGGCATTTTTATTATTTTTTTTTTTTTACTAGTAATGGCGGTGATCTGTGATTTTTATTGTGACTGTGACATTGCGATGGACACATCGGACACTTTTGACACCATTTTGGGACCATTGGCATTTATACAGCGATCAGTGCTATACAAATGCATTGATTACTGTATAAATGTCACTGGCAGAGAAGGGGTTAACACTAGGGGGCAATCAAAGGGTTAACTATGTGTCCTAGGGAGTGATTCTAACTGTAGGAGGGGACTCACAAGGGAAGGAGACCAATCGGTGTTCCTCTGTACTGTGAACACATGATCGGTCTCCTCTCACCTGACAGGACGTGGATCTGTGTGTTTACACACACAGATCCACGGTCCTGCTAGGTTAACGGGCAATCGTGGGTGCATCGGGTTCCAAGTGACACGGCGGGGGCACGCCCGCGCCCCCCAGATGGCCAGGAAGCTTGGAACATCATATGACGCATACCCAGGATGGGAGATCCCTTCTGCGGACGTCATATGACTATACGGGATGTGAAGTGGTTAAAGTGGTTTTAAAGGAAAGACATTTTTTACCTTTAAAACCATGAAAATGTTTCAACAAATGTATTGCCCCGTCACCTCCCTTTATACTTATTCCTTAATTGATCCAGCACTGTGCCCATCTGCAGCCAGCGGTGCTCCCTGTCCCCCTTCACACAGGCACAGAGACAGCAGCAGGAGCCATTGGCACAAAGAAAGGTAGGAGCTGTGAGTGCCGGTGGCGAACCCCAGAAGGGGAGGATTGGGCTGCTCTGTGCAATACAATTGCACAGAGCAGGTAAGTATAACGTGTATTATTTGAAAAAAAGGAAGCCTTTACAAGCACTTTACATTTTCATGACTGCTATCTGGGGATTGCTAGCTATGACAGGAGAGTGGCAGCAATGAAAAGCTTCCTTGCATAGGGACTGTTAGATTTGAATTTAAGAAAAATGTCATGGTTTACTTATTAATAAAAAGGAATAAGTCTGTAATTGTTATCCTGCATTTGAAAAGTGCATAGTACTCTTAAAGCCTAAGGCAGGCCATACACAGTGCAAATTTCTTTCCTGCAACCACGGTTTGAAGGAAAGAAATTTGCATGATTCCCCTATAAACACACACAGTGCTGACAGGGGAATCCCTCCTGCCAAGCAATTGTCTTCTCCCAGGGGGTGGGGGGGAAGCCGTGCTCGCCAGGAGAAGACAGTGATTATCGCTGGCGGCTGCTATAGTAGTACGAGCAACAAAAGGGGAAGCTGAGAGCCACTTGTGTTTCCTAAGCAAAGGGGGCAGTAAGGCCCCTTTCACATGGGCGGCTGTTCTGCCGCTGTTAAAAGCATGTTTTGTTATTTTGAAATTCAGAGATTCCTGGCACAGCGTTCACTTGCAGTTGTACATTACGATTAGCTGCGTTTATGTGCGTTTACATGCGCCTGCGTTTAGCTGCGTTGGAACATTCTTGCCATTTCTCATGTGCTTCCTGTTTTTCTTTCCTTGTTGCCACTGCTATCTGCAGGAGAAATGGTACACTGCGGTTACCTGCAGTTATGTGCAGATAGCTGCAATAAATCAGTTCTGGACGCAGTCAAATTTATTTTTTCTATCCGCACCAAACCCCATGTAACGAAACCGTTGCTAAATGCAGTGTGTGAATGGGGCCATAGGAAAGTATTGTGTGAGTTTAGCTGCAGTAGATAACTTGATCTATCCGCAGCTAAAAGCTGAATTCTATCCACCCGTGTGAAAGGGGCCTAAGGGTTCAGTGGACATGGACATTCCTGGACTGCATATAAGGAACCAAGAAAGTATTTACATCTAATACTACACAGTGCTATTTTCCACACAGAGGTAGTGAAAAAAAAATCCATGCAAGAGGTCTAGTGAAAGTATACAGAAAACTATTTGTAAGGTTAGCATACAGTACAGTATACCTTGGTTTTTCTCAGATATAAATCTTTAGTTAACAATAAACACATTTCGGTAGCTAAGCTGTCATCAAACACCATTATTCTAACTGATTTACCTTTCACATCTTATTACTGTGCGTAAGGGAAAGGCTTCCCGATATATAGAACTATAGATTAACCTTCTAGCTATTTCAAACACTTAGCCATATAAAAACAATATTTACTGTTGCTGAGCGCTTAGGTGTAAGTCATGAATTACAGGGAACATTTATGACATTGTCTAAAGACTAACAATCCTAGCGGCATTTTAAAGAGAGTGTTAAATGCTTAAAACGCCAATATCCTCACTTTTATTGCATATAAAGTGAGGATTTATAAATCCGTAAAGCTGATGAACATCCCGTATTTGTCAGAATTGTTTTGTCTGTTGTAAAACACAGCACTATGGAAAACTCAGAGATATCCTTCAGAGTAGGGATTACTCATAATATTTTCCCAGCCGTTTCATAAAAGCTACAGTTTATATCTTTTCTTTTTTTCAAAAACTTTATTGTTACATACAAAACCAACAACTTTCCCAACGTACGCACATGGGGTGCTTTTTTTTTTCTCCTCTGAATACCAGCACTCCTAGCAGGAGAAAAGCTGCTTAAAAAACAAGCCTAAAGCTTTTTACACACGCGTTTAGGTGCGTTTAGGTGTGTCAGGTGTTTGAGCGTTAATGGATTCCAGAATATTAATTTACTCTGGCCATTGAAATTCATTAATGGCCAAACGCTAGATGCGTCTAGTATTTAGGCTTGTGTCTAGCATTTTTTTTGTGCTTCAGCTCCTCTCCGAAACATGCTGGTGATGGGCTTTTTTTTATTTCAGTCTGTAAACGGTCCTCCTCTTACAATCTTGTAAATGCCTATGTGTGAATGAACGAGTTGCTTTTGTAGGCAGAAAAAAAGCCAAAAGCCTATATAAGCAACATTTTAAGCCCAGTGTGCATGAGCCCATAGGTTTGTATAAATAGTTGAAGTAAGGTTTCTTGTATTAGATGCTCAGATCACCAGCTTAAACAGAGGGGTCTATATAAATGAGAAAATACCTCTGGATTGCGGTAATCTGCTGATACCATTCCATTTATTCCAGTACCGAAATTATAACCTATATGTAGTATAAGGCTCGAGCGTAGTCCCCTAAAGTAAGGTTTTCTCTATTGGTTCTACTCACTGGTCTACGTCTACGTTTTCTGTTGGACGAGGGGTTTCCTCTGCCGCACCGCTTATTTGCGGTGGCGGTAGGGAAAACTCTAGACCACAGATCCTTGTTTGAAACGTGGCAACAGAACCTGGAGTGCTATCTCATTAATGCAAAAATTTGTTGAACAAATTGTTGTTGATGCCTAGTGTTGGAATTGGTTGAATGATATGTTTGATTTCCTTTCTTTCTGTACATTCAGCAATCCTTAAATAAAGATTTAATAAAACAGAGGGGACTGGTGGGTCCTCAAAGAGATTGAGCTGAAAACGCATGTAGAGATATTGAAAAAAACTGTTTTTGAATTCTAATTTTAAGTGTCTGGAAGGATTTAGGAGTAGTATTTGAATATAATTGATGTAGGTATAGTATGTAATACCAAGGGCTTTCTGGGAATCAAAATTTTGTAGTTTACCAATCGGTGCAATCTACAGTTTATTTTTCCAAAGGGGAATACAATTATTGAAACCCGTGTGATTTAAAGCTGATCCTTCTTAAGTCCACAACTTGTGCAGAAGGGGCAGGCTTGGGTGGTGAGAGTTTTTAGAAAAGGTGCCTATTTCCAGGGTGCATGTTGGTACCCATGTCAGTAATACAACGTGATTGGGGTCATCCCCAAACTCCACCAGTTGCTGTAGTTGTTTGACTGAGAAATAACTCCAAGCATGTGGGACTGCAAGCCAGCCCCATCCTCATAATGCAAATGTTGTTATTTTCTGTTCTCTATATCCTCCATCATTAAATCATGGCTGTCTTATTTAGTTTTAGTGACATCTAAGCACTGTCTAAGGGGAATAATGAGATCATCTGCAGTAATCAAACATGAAATAACTACCACACTTTGCCTCCGTGCAGGAGATTCCTGCTATATAGACTGGCCATCACTGTTCTTTTTTGCCTTGTGTCCACCTCCCTGGGTTTGCAAAGGCTTTGGATGAATACGAAGTGGATTTGTGGTTATTAGGGAATATATTTACGTGTGGCTGAAATTAAGCTTTAACCACCTCAATACAGGGCACTTACACCCCCTTCCTGCCCAAGCCATTTTTCAGTTTTCAGCGCTGTCGCACTTTGAATGACAATTGCGCGGTCATGTTACACTGCACCCTAATTAAATTTTTATCATTTTTTCCCCACAAATAGAGCTTTCTTTTGGTGGTATTTGATCACCTCTGTGGTTTTTATTTATTGCGCTATAAACAAAAGAAGAGGGACAATTTTGAAAAAACACAATATTTTTTACTTTTTGCTATAATAAATATCCAATTTTTTTTTTTTTTAAACAAATTTTTTCCTCAGTTTAGGCCGATATGTATTCTACATATTTTTGGTAAAAAAAAATTGCGATAAGCGTATATTGATTGGTTTGCGCAAAAGTTATAGCATCTACAAAATAGGGGATAGATTTATAGCATTTTTATTATTTATTTATTTTTTACTAGTAATGGCGGCGATCTGCAATTTTTATTGTGACTGCGATATTGCGGCGGACACATCGGACACTTTTGACACATTTTTGGGACCATTCACATTTATACAGCGATCAATGCTATAAAATTGCATTGATTACTGTGTAAATGTGACTGGCAGGGAAGGGGTTAACACTAGGGGGCGCTCGAGGGGTTAATGTATGACCTAAGGAGGTGATTCTAACTGTGGGGGGAGGGGACTGACTGGGGGAGGTGACCGATCGCTGTCCCTATGTACAAGGGACACGCCATCGGTCTCCTCTCCTCTCTGACAGGACGTGGATCTGTGTTTACATGCACAGATCCACGCTCCTGCTCTGTTACCTGGCAATCGCGGGTGCCCGGCGGACATCGCGGCCGCTGGGCACGCGCACCGGGTCCCGAGCGACGCAGCGGGCGCGCGCCCCCTAGTGGTTTGGGAGGGCGAGGACATCATATGACGTCCTCCCAGAACAATAGAAGCCTCATCCCGCCGTCATATGACGGTGGGCGGTGGCTTAGTGGTTAAAGTGGCATTTCATGAGAGTTGGATTGTTCCTTTTCAAACGTGGACAACTTTAGCCATAGTTAAGGTCATTACCTAATGCCTATAGATAATTTAAAAAGGCACTTGATGCTACAGATAGGCATGTGCAATTCGTTTCGTTCCGAATTAGTTTTTTAACGAATTTTGACAAATTCGTCAATTCGTGAAGACCCGAATTAACGAAAACCCGTTTAACGATTTTTTCCCGAATATTCGTAAATTCGATAAAATTGGACATTCGTAAATTCGGGCATTCATACATTCGTACATTAGTAAATTAGTGAATTCATAAATTTGTAAATTCGAAAATTCGGAAATCTGAAATAATAGTTAACTAATAATAACTTAACTATTAGTAATTACTAGTAACTTTTAAATTATAGGTATTGTAATTTCCTTTCAAATTTGGCTGTTAATGAACGTAACACATACAAATTTATCCAAAGTTATGAATGATCCGAAAAAACGGAATGGAGCGTAAGGAATTAATAATAATAACAATAATAATAATAACAACGTTTTATTATTATTATTTATTATTAATTTGTTCCGTTCCATTTGTTTAGATGTAGCATTCATTTTGGATAATTCGTAACATGCTTGGAGTTATTTCTCAGTCAAACAACTCAGTCAAATTTGAAAGGAAATTACAATACCTATAATTTAATAGTTAGTTACTATTTCAGATTTTTGAATTTTCGGGTTTTTGGATTTTCAAACTTCGAATTTACAAATTTCCGAATTTTACAAATGTACGATTTTATGAATTTACGAATGTACGAATTTACGAATGTGCAAATGTAAAAATGTACGAATGTACGAATGAACGAATGTACGAATGAACGAATGTTCGAATTTACAAATGTAAGAATGTACGAATGAACGCATTTACGAATTTACGAATGAACGAATTTACAAATCGCGATCATAACGAATGACCCGAAAAACGAAAAAAAAAAAAAACGAATGAAAAGAAAACGAAAATGAACACATTTTTTGGCTGTGCACATGTCTAGCTACAGACATATTTCCTATACAAGTAAAGTGTGGTTGCTCGAGTCAACTCTTTGCTTCTTATTTCTCTTGTGGTCCTTAGTAGTGAAAGGTTTCTCTCATAGTTACTGGCTCTGTCCCTTTCACTCTTGGAGGTTGAAGTGTTTCTGTCCATTTCTGAGTGTTTCCACCCTTACTGTTACAATCTCCATAATATACAATCAATTAAAAATCAGTGGGACACCCTTGTTTCTCCCATTGCATGTGTGCAAGTCTCAGAACTCATTTTGGAATATATATATCTGTAAAGTAGTTTAAAGCTAGCCATGCATATAAAGAGATTTTTCTATAAATCCATAGGTTCCCCATCTACCCTAAACTGTGTGGATGAAAGAATCTCTCCTGTGGCTGTTAGAATATCCTGACAGTAAGTGCAGCTGATTGCCTCTGCTTTACTGATTGTCTATGTGATAGAAAATCAGTAATGTATGTCTGTTATAGGGATTAATTACCTTCCTGTTTTGTTTGCTAACTTTATGGCCTTGACTTGATTTGTGTGAAAAGTTTGCTTTTACACCAATCTGTTCTTTATTCTGTCTGTTATCAATTCCTAATTGAACAATTCGCAAACACACCCATCCCACATTCCTATACTGTATATTTAGAGCAGCTTTTGGAAAGGTCAATGTAAATTTTTAGCCAAAGTGGCAATTGCAATTGTCCTTGCACTGTAAACTCAACACCTTACTAAGGCAGAAACAGGCAAGCAAACACTGATCCTTATAGACTGCAGGTGAACATATATTTCCCTTAGTTTTCATCTAGCTTTTTCCTCTCCAGTCTGAATACTTCTCAGTTCACCCTGTAATCTACCTCTCTTTCTCACAATAGTGTCTTCTCTCCTTAAACACTCATTCCTACACCTTCCTTTTTGAAGAAACATCTTTATTCAAGATATTCAGAGTATACAATAGGGGAGAAAAAAATCTGTAAAAGAAGAATCAACACATTATTTCCAGACGACCAGCATGTGCCGCATATGTAAACAGGAGCAAATAAGCAAAAAGAACAAAAAACGAACTCCTCAAAATGAACACATAATGAAGAATGGCACCTTTTCTTTTTCACTCTGCAGCTTATACATATCACCTCACTCCTGCCCTTTCCCTATTACTGCACTCATGACCTCCTTCTCATTCAGAAGCCACATGCTGACATAACAAGGAGAAGACTGGGGCATATGCACTCATATAACTCTCCCATCCGTCTCACTTTACTCACTCTCCTGCATTTCCTGGCTTCTGGGGATATTTCACCCAAAACTGGCCTTTTGCTTTCCAACTTTCACCCTCACACCAGGAACCTTTCAAGAACCAGTCCCCCTTCTCATACGCCCCCCGGAATTCCCGCTCTGTCTGTAACAAGCTCACCTCTGTTCTTGACCTTTTTATCTCCAACTCCCTTAACCAACTTGCTGTTACTGAAACCTGGCTTCAGGAATCTGACTCTGCATCTCCAGCTGCCCATTACCATGGCTGGCTGAGGGAGAGAATTTGATGTCCTCTGCTCACTGCTTCTTCTCAGCCAGTCTGAGAAAGCTTTGTATTCATTCCTAGAATACAAAGTTTCTTGTGAATGGCTGAGCTGTGCTGAGCCCAACTCAAATTTGTCCTGGGAGCAGGACGGGAAGTTCCCACCAGGCTGTCAGAAGACCTTATTGCACACTGTATGTAGCTGAGGCTACATACAGTTTACACAGCTCACACAACTGATGTGCCCGTTAGAGAAGGTAATAGTTTGTTTGGACCAGTTTAGTCCAAACAAGTTATTTAAACTTCACTAAAAATTGGAAATCTACTTTATCTCTGCAGCAAAAGTCAAAGATTGAATTATCGCTTTTGGGTGGACTTGCGCTTTTAAAGTCCATAGCTGAGAGGTAACAGGACTCTTTATTATTCCATACACCTGTTCATCCCAAAACTTATACACGTTGGCAGATATTAAACATACAGCTTTAAGAAGACTTCAGTTTGACAGCAACACTCCATCTTACAAGCAGTAAAAACCTTTTTGAAAAAGAAAAATTGTACACATAAGGGATTTTACAAATTGGTTTTCTAAGGTAAAAATGAATTTCATTTAGATGTATTCTTTACAAATACATAGCTATTTGACCTCTTATGGCATCTTAGATGAGAGTCAGGGAGTGTGTTTGAATAAAGATTTTGTAACTACAGGAAGGTCTGCAGCAAGTAATTAATGGAAATGTACAAAGACACTATGGGTAGCGAGCGCCTCTGACAGAGAAAAGAGCATAATGCTGGTGTTCTATGTAATCTGTGCTAAAAATTAACATGCTGTGTAAGAACGACGCCCATTGCACTTGTGAACCTGTTTATTATATATGTGAATTTCAATTTACACTCCACATAAAAGAACATTATGTTCTTAAGTGGGCAGACATACTGCTTGGAATTAATTCTAAAGGTTAGGATCCTGATGAAATACTAGAACTGGGTCAGGGGACTAATAATCTGGGAGATATTGAATAGAAGTTATGACCGGTAAAGTCCAGAAGTTGTGTTGAAATGATCTTTCTTGCTATTTATAACACAATAAAACCTCTTACTTTTAAACCTGTAGCATTTATGTTTAAAACAGCTGCCATGCATTTTCATAGGTACCCCTGGGCCTAAATAGTCTCAAAGTGTTCCACCAGATGTATAATATAACCATCTGCCTACAATTTGTGATGAGTCACATAAAAATTAGATAGGCGATATGGTGTGAAATTGGACAGTTTGAATAAATTTTGATGCCAAAAGAGTCTTAAAGAATTTTCTAGTTTAAGTGCTAAATGAAGCCTTTCCCTGTACAAAGCCTGGGATTTGGCTGCTGCCTGGCAGCGTTTGGAATCCTTCCAGGGGTTTTCCAGCTTATATGTTTTATGCAGTCACACATCTACCACTATGTAATGTGTGGTTCGTTAAAGCCGAACTTTGGGCAGATATTACAAAAAAAATATAGGAACACTATTTAAAGGGATATTTAAGTCTTGTTTTTTTTTTTTCTTTAAAATAAAAAACATTTTATACTTACCTGCTCCGTGCAATGGTTTTGCACAGAGCAGCCCGGATCCTCCTCTATTAGGGTCTTACGTTGGCACTCCTGTCTCCTCCCTCCTGCCAGGTGCCCCCACATTCTGCTCTAGGGGCACCCAAGCAGGCGCGTTTCCGACCCACGGCTCTGTGTGTCTATTCACACAAGGAGCCGCCACTTGGCCCCGCACCCTCTGTCTCCTGACTGGCTGTGATTGACAGCAGGCTCCCGTTGCTGACAAAAGCCAATCATGAGTGAGTTCCCAGAGAGACAAGGCTCTTATGGACATCGCTGGATCATGCATAGAATGCATGAAGGTAAAAAAACCTTGTGTCTTTACAACCATTTTAATGCAATTGTGTATTCCTATAACAATACTTATTTATATTTTTAGGAACATTTAGCATACATATGTCTTTAATTAGCCTCAGGTTATTTACTGCACAGCTACCCTCAGATTAGGAGAAGGAAGAGCAGCACTAGGAACCAATTATACTTTGCGTGCATATCTGCTGATAAGGAACATTCTTATTGGAGAGTGCAAAGTTGAAAATGTACTATTGTGTTGCTATTCCTTCATTGTCCAATGATCAGGCTGGGGGTTGGGGAGGTGACACCATTGTAATCCTTAACACAAAGAGTTATCACCATTCAAGCTGTCCTGTCTAGTGGTGTATAAATCACAAAAGTGGCTTGACTACAAATTCAAATGGTAGCTAGTACATTTCCATTATTAATTAATAACAAAAAATGAAATAATAACAAATAATAACAAATAACACAGGGCTCTGTCCTGGGACCAATTGTTTAACCTGTTCATAAACGATATAGAGGTTGGAATAAATAGTTCAATCTCAGTGTTTGCTGATTGGTACAAAGGTAAGCAGGGCATTAACTTCACAACAGTATATAGCAACTTTACAATAAGAGCTAGTTAAAATAGAGGGGTGGGCAGCTATGTGGCAGATGGGTATAATATTGAAAAATGTAAAGTATTGCACTTGGGAGCTAAAATATAAATGCAAGTTACATGCTAGGGGGAGAACCTATGGGAGAATCGAGGATGGAAAAGGATCTGGGGGTCTTAGTAGATCACAGACTCAGCAATAGCATGCAATGCCAAGCAGCAGCAAGCAAGGCCAGCAGACTATTATCATGCATTAAAAAGATTTACTCAATAGATGAGACTATAATTCTACCACTTTACAAAACTCTGGTTAGGCCACATCTTGAGTATGCCATCCAGTTTTGGTCACCAATCCTCAGGAAGGATGTCCTTGAACTGGAGAGAGTCCAGGAAAAGGACAACAATGCTAACAATGGATGGACAACAAACTATTATAATGCATTAAAAAGGGTATCTACTCAAGAGATAGGACTATAATTCTACCACTTAACAAAACTCTGGTTAGAATACTTCTTGAGTATGTCATCCAGTTTTGGTCACCAATCCTCAGGGTGTCCTTAAACTGGAGAGAGTCCAAGAACAAGGACAACAACCCTAATAATGGTGATGGAGGACCTCAGTTATGAGGCATGACTACAAAAATTTAACTTTTTCTCCCTAGAGAGATGTTTAAAGAGGTTGTAAACTAAAAAAAAAACCTGTAAGACAAAAGGCATAATGAGCTAGTATGCATCGCATACTAGCTCATTATGAAATACTTACCTTAGAACGAAGGCTTCCATCGGTGCCCACACACTGCTGAGATGGCTGACATCTTTCCCTGAGTTACTTCCGGGTTTGCGGGCTCTGGTGCTGTGAGTGGCCAGAGCCGCAATGACGTCACTTCCGCGCATGCACGCTGGAGCAGCCATTCACAGCCCAGGGCTCAGAAGGAATGGCACCCATGGCCGTTCCTTCAGAGTGCATGTGCCAGTGATGTCACTGGCTGCATGTGATGTAAATATCTCCTAACGGTACACATTTACGAGATATTTACACTACCTATAGGTAAGCCTTATTATAGACTTACCTATAGGTAAATGTCAGCAGAGGAAGTTTACTTCCTCTTTAAGAGGGGACATAATCACAATATACAAATCTTTAAATGATGACTGCATCACTAGGCGAAAACTAATCTAAAGTCTCTAAAGAAGTCACGTGGTCACACAATGAAACTGGTCAAGAAGCAGTTCAATCCTAAATTGTGAGCTGTAAGGATGTGGAACTCCTTTGCACAGTTGGTGGTGTCAGCAACGAGTATAGATAAGTTCCAAAAACTTTAAGATTTGCATCTTAGCAAACACAATGTACAGGGATGTACCAACTATTTAACTATGTAATTATGTATTTAATACTGATATTATTATTATTATGATATTATTATTATTACTTTTATTATTGGCATTTATATGCCTTAATGAGTTTGAACTGTGTATTTAACCGTTCGAGTCGAATTTAACTCCAACTAGTTTGAGAAATACTGGTGTACATTTACTAAAACTGATGCACTCATCTGGTGCAGCTGTGCATGGTAGCCTTCTATCTGGTAGCTTCTAACCTCAGATTGTTCAATGAAGCTTTGGCAATAAAACCTGGAAGCTGATTGGTTTCTATGCAGAAGTGAGCCTAATTTTGAACTCTCCAGCTCTAGTAAATAAACCCCACAGTGTTGATTAATTTATATTAATATCTATAGCACTGGCCCTTTTTTGAACTACATGCCCATATAAGGAAAAGACTCGCCCAAGCTCTACTGCTATATGGAAGTTGATGAGCGAAGTTGGTGCACTGGCTGTGTAGTTCACTGTGGGTCCATAGTAGAAGAAATCACCGGCAACCCAAAACTTCTTATAAGGATTTTATTTGGCACAATAGCAGTGTAAGATCCACATAATGCTTTATGTGATTGTACACTTCTATTGTGCCAAATAAAATCCTTATAAAGCTGCGTACACACAAGTGGAATGTCTGACAGAAAAAGTCAGACGGAAGCTTTTCATCGTATATTCCGATCGTGTGTGTGCCCCATCGGACTTTCCTTTTCGAAAATTCTGACGGACCTAGAAATAGAACATGTTCTAAATATTTCTGACGGAACCAATTTCTATTGGGAAAACTGCTCGTCTGTATGCTGTTCCGACGGACCAAAAACGACGCATGCTCTGATGCAAGTACGAGACGGAAGCTATTGGCTACGGGCTATTGAACTTCCTTTTTCTAGTCCCGTCGTACATGCTGTACGTCACCACGTTCTGTACGGTCGGACTTTGGTCGGACTTTGGTTTGACCGTGTGTAGGCAAGACCGCTTGAATGGAATTCTGTCTGAGAAACCTTCCGAGTTTATTCCGACGGCAAAACCGGTCGTGTGTACACGGCATAAGAAGAAGCTTTGGGTTTCCGGCAATTTCTTCTATTACATGCCCATATTTCCCCACAGTTCAGCAGTGTGTGATGTTAAAAAGTTATAACAGTTACTACAGCATACTGTATATTATGTCTTCCTTATGTCCACTTACCCATAACCGCCATTTTTCCCAAGTGCAAACCTGGGTGTTGATTGGAATGAGCTGTAAAATGGAAGTTAATTGTCTGTAGACATTTGGACTTAGACCTAAAAGCTCACAATATGGTTAAAAACAAGGCTGTCTGCTTCAAAACCTGACAGGCAACATGTATTCTCACCACACCCCACTCATAAGAACAATAATAATAATAAGCAGCATAATCCTCACGTATTAAAGATGTGCTATTGGTAAATTGTATTTTTGCTCAAAATAACCAATTATTTTGAAACCTGTGCAGTAAAAAATACATTTAGGAGGAGAATTTTACCTCTAACAATATAAATAATTCAGCAGTTTTTATTCCTCATCTACTAATCATTTTGGCATTCTGTTTTCACGCAAGGTAACTTCTGCTTAGGATTTTTTTCAATCATATACCCGAGTGAAGTAACCATATTTGAGACAGGTTAACTTTGAGACCCAACACAAAGTCTACAAAGAAAGACATATGCTTTCATTTTAGAATCAATTCACAGCTTATTTACTGTGCTAAGTAAGGATTAGGCAGAAACCACACAGCTATAAAAACTAATTTAGATGACTGTTTTCATAGACAATATAACTTCCTCAAGCAAATAAACCTTTCTTTAATTATAGCAAGGACAGCTTACTTAGACTATGCATCGACCTATAACCATTTCCATTTACATGGTCTTGAAAGCCCAACTTGGATCTCTCGACACGAACGTCAATATATTGGCTGATGCTTTACAGAAACAATGCAAAGACTTACCACTATGTAAATGGTGTGTGGGGAAGCACAGATAAGAGCTGATTGTGGCTGCTCTGTAACATTGTGCGGAAATGAAAAGAGCTTTCCTTACTGTAGTTTAATTAAGTGTATTAGAGTGGAACATACTGGAAAAAGGGCAGAAGGATTAGAAGGCAGTTACAGAAGACTGCATAGCATAGTGTAAAGTATTGCTGTAATGGTTGAGATTCAATAGCTACCAGTAGATTAGTAGGTTTTATCACTGTTATAAACCAGTGATTTTGCAAAAGAGCAAACGCAAAGCACGGGAAGGGATATTTACTATATTTTACTGTATGTGAGCACATGCAGGTCTGTTTTTTTTTAACAAGGTATTTGTCACACAAATCTGACATTAAAAACACTTGGTTAAAAGCTGTAAAAAAATATAATAAGAATAAGAAAAAATAAGAAGAATAATTTTCGAAAGAAAAATACCCTGGCTTAAACTATATGTGAGTCCTCACTGTATAAAGCAATCCATTCTGTTTCAAATAGATATACTAGGCAAAATGTGTGTATTTTAGCTAGAAACCACCACTCTCCATAATCAATCCTAGTATGGATGTACAGTATCTCACAAAAGTGAGTACACCCCTCACATTTTTGTAAATATTTTATTATATCTTTTCATGTAATAACACTGAAGAAATGACACTTTGCTACAATGTAAAGTAGTGAGTGTACAGCTTGTATAACAGTGTAAATTTGCTGCCTCCTCGAAATAACTCAACACACAGCCATTAATGTCTAAACTGCTGGCAACAAAAGTGAGTACACCACTAAGTGAAAATGTCTAAATTGGGCCCATTTAGCCATTTTCCCTCCCCGGTGTCATGTTGGTGTTATAAGATT
The DNA here is from genome assembly GCF_042186555.1 of Aquarana catesbeiana. Classification (NCBI taxonomy): domain Eukaryota; kingdom Metazoa; phylum Chordata; class Amphibia; order Anura; family Ranidae; genus Aquarana; species Aquarana catesbeiana. Next base: position 97,752,016 of record NC_133328.1, read on the forward strand.
TCAGGTGTGAATGAGGAGCGGGTGTGTTATATTTGGTGTTATCGCTCTCACTCTTTCATACTGGTCACTGGAAGTTCAACATGGCACCTCATGGCAAAGAACTCTCTGAGGATCTGAAAAAAAAGAATTGTTGCTCTACATAAAGATGGCCTAGGCTATAAGAAGATTGCCAAGACCCTGAAACTGAGCTGCAGCGCAGTGGCCAAGACCATACAGCGGTTTAACAGGACAGGTTCCACTCAGAACAGGCCTCGCCATGGTCGACAAAAGAAGTTGAATGCACGTGCTCAGCGTCATATCCAGAGGTTGTCCTTGGGAAATAGACATATGAGTGCAGCCAGCATTGCTGCAGAGGTTGAAGAGGTGGGGGGTCAGCCTTTCAGTGCTCAGACCATATGCCACACACTGCATCAAATTGTTCTGCATGGCTGTCGTCCCAGAAGGAAGCCTCTTTTAACCTCCCTGGCGGTATGATTATTTCTGATTTTAGGTGCTGAAAGCGGTACAATTATTTTGCACAGAAATTTGGCGTTTTATATTGTAGGCCTGTAATTCTTAGGAATAGTTCACTTAAATCTGTCCAAACAAGAGTCTAGTAGACATCCCGGGTATGATAAAGTTTGAAAAACGAAATAAAAAATTATAATATAATAAATAACTATAAATAATTATAACAAATAATAATATAATAATAATAAAAATTATATAATAATGTAATCAAATCAAAAACACTGAAATTTGCTCAGTTGCAGAATTTTAGCTTTCGTTACTTTTAGTGTTTGATGACGGATCTCCCCACAAATCACTATCGCTCAATTCTGCAAGTGATTCTAATTTATTATCGCTTTTTTCTAGCTGCTCTAAAACCACTTTTGATGTAAAGAGACAGTTTTGGTTGCTATGGACAATCTCCAGTTTCCTGGCAGAAAGAACAGTTTTATATATATAAAACTGCATGTAGGACACTGGGCAGACCACTAGGGACAAAGGGGATGTGTAATTATTTGATACAGTACTGTAATCTGTAAGATTACAGTATGCTGTATCTATACTGTGTGTTTCACTTTTGAATTTACCGCCGAACTCCGTCCCCGTGCGTCGCAACGCTCGCAGGGAACGGAGCTCGGCACTGTGAATCGAGCGAGACACAGCGGCTCGCCGATCACAGCGGAGAGACATGGCAGGAACCAGGGGACAAGGTAAGTAAACTCTTCCTGGATCCTGCAATGCAAGCCCGAGTCTGGCTCGGGGATACCGCTTTTGGTATAAAAAATCCAACCCGAGCCAGACTCGGGAATACCGCCAGGGAGGTTAATGATGATGCACAAGAAAGCCTGCAAACAGTTTGGTGAAGACAAGCAGACTAAGGACATGGATTACTGGAACTATGTCCTGTGGTCTGATGAGACCAAGATAAACTTATTTGGTTCAGATGGTGTCAAGCGTGTGTGGCTGCAACCAGGTGAAGAGTACAAAGACAAGTGTGTTTTGCCTACAGTCAAGCATGGCGGTGGGAGTGTCATGGTCTGAGGCTGCTTGAGTGCTGATGGCACTGGGGAGCTACAGTTCATTGAAGGAACCATGAATGCCAACATGTACTGTGACATACTGATCCAGAGCATGATCCACTCCCTGGGCCACAGGGCAGTATTCCAACATGATAATGATCCCAAACACACCTCCAAGATGACCACTGCCTTGCTAAAGAAGCTGAGGGTAAAGGTGATGGACTGGCCAAGCATGTCTCCAGACCTAAACCCTATGGAGCATCTGTGGGGCATCCTAAAATGGAAGGTAGAGGAGCGCAAGGTCTCTAACATCCACCAGCTCGGTGATGTTGTCGTGGAGGAGTGGAAGAGGACTCCAGTGGCAACCTGTGAAGCTCTGGTAAACTTGAAGCCCAAGAGGGTTAAGGCAGTGCTGGAAAATAATGGTGGCCACACAAAATATTGTCACTTTGGGCACAATTCGGACATTTTCACTTAGAGGTTTACTCACTTTTGTTGCCAGTGGTTTAGACATTAATGGCTGTGTGTTGAGATATTTGAGGGGACAGCAAATTTATACTGTTATACAAGCTGTACACTCACTACTTTACATTGTAACAAAGTGTCATTTCTTCAGTGTTGTCACATGAAAAGATAGAATAAAATATTTACAAAAATGTGAGGGGTGTACTCACTTTTGTGAGATACTGTATACATGTGAAAGCCTCAGTCAATGCTACTCCTCATGCCATGCCCCTTGACATGTTTCGCCCCACCCACCAGGAATTAATCATAGGGGGCATGGTCCTTGAGGCTTTCACATACACTATATTTTCAAAAGTATTGGGATGCCTGCCTTTACATGCACATGAACTTTAATATCATCCCAGTCTTAGTCCATAGGGTTCAATATAGAGTTGGCCCACCCTTTGCAGCTATAACATCTTCAACTCTTCTGGGAAGGCTGTCCACAAGGTTTAGGAGTGTGTCTATGGGAGTGTTTGACCATTCTTCCAGAAGTGCATTTGTGAGGTCAGGCACTGATGTTGGATGAGAAGTCTTGGGTCGCAGGCTCCGCTCTAATTCATCCCAAAGGTGTTCTATCGAGTTGAGGTCAGGACTGTGCAGGCCAGTCAAGTCTCTCCACCCCAAACTCGCTCATCCATGTCTTTATGTACCTTGCTTTGTGCATTGGTGCGCAGTCATGTTGGAACAGGAAGGGGCCATCTCCCAACTGTTGCCACAAAGTTGAGAGCATGAATCTGTCCAAAATGTCTTGGTATGCTGATGCCTTAAGAGTTTCCTTTACTGGAACTGAGGGGCCAAGCCCAAGCCTCGAAAAATAACCCCACACCTTAATCCCACTCCAGCAAATGATTTGGACCAGTGCACAAAGCAAGGTCCATAAAGACATGGAAGAGCGAGTTTGGGGTGGAGGAACTTGACTGGCCTGTACAGAGTCCTGACCTCAACCCGATAGAACACCTTGAAGATGAATTAGAGTGGAGACTGCGAGCCAGGCCTTCTCATCCACATCAGTGCCTGACCTCACAAATGTGGTTCTGGAAGAATGATCAAACATTCCCATAGATACACTCCTAAACCTTGTGGATGGCCTTCCCAGAAGAGTTGAAGCTGTTATAGCTGCAAAGGGTGGGCCAACTCAATATTGAACCCTACAGACTAAGACTGGGAAGGTATTAGGTATTTTTTTGTTTTTTCTAAACATGCTTTATTTTTCATTAAGTTTTTATTTGGGGGTGGAGGTTACTAGTGAAGAAAACACGGAGTCCAACGTAAACAAAGCACTGCTAAAGCAGATACTCTACACTTATTTCTGTACTGTCATGATGTATGCACCAGTGGGAGGAACTGCAGCATGTGAAGGCAGGAGTGGGTATTTGACACACCTGGAGGTGCAAATACCTGCAGGGGCTGGGGATCAGCCATGCAGCAGCATTTGATGACTTGGGCTGCTGCCAAGGTGAGTATACATGTCCTTCTTTTACAAAGTGGGCTTTTGTTTATTTTAGACTGTGTAACGACAGGGTGACTTTAATAATGCTGCTATTTTGAGAGAGTCTAGACTATATGAAGTATGGAGGGTGCAACCATAACTGGGTTCATTAGGACTTACCAGTCCATACTTTTTGCAGACCAAAACATTTATTTTATTTTTTCCTAAATTTAATAAAACTAAACCATATCTTATGTTACTAAAAATTAGGAGTCCACAGCCTGGCTGACTGGCAACGTTTTTTTTTTTTTTTAGGAAGGGCAGGTCAATGCTTGAACAGGGCCCTGTGGCTTTCAGCTATGCCTCTAGATATTAGAGGCTATTTTTAGTTTCATTTTCAGAACTTTTTCAAACTCGCGACGGTGGAGAAAATTTACTAGACTCCAGTGTGACTCATCAGTACAGGGTAAAACATTTGCTCAATTTCATGGTCATTAATTCTGGTATGGCCTTGTATGTCTTCATTTCATTCCTGTTATAATTTACTTACCAAACGTAATGTTGAATTTTTATGGTTAATTCTCATCCCTATCATTTTTTAGCATCCTCATAAATGACAGAGAACATATTCATTTCATTTTATTAGTATATAATATATATTATTTGTGTTCATTTTTTGTATTGTATTTTTGGTAAACATCCATGAATATGATCAAATGAAAAGATGTGATTTTGAAAATGTAATTTGGAAATGTTGCATAGCTTAAGTCAACCATGAAAAAAAAAAAATTTATAGAAAAACAAATGCAAAACCATGTTAATTAGGAAGCTACCAAAATATGACTAGAAGTGAAGCAACATTTTTCAGCAGAATAAAATGATAATCTAGTTTAACTATTTATGTACATACAGTAAGTAATGTAGTTAGTATGAGCAAAGCAGTTTTTATTGTACAGATTCAAGTTTAACTGGTCAATGTATTATACTTTAATGTGTCAGTCAGGTCACAGAAAAGTATCTTAGGACATTTTATTTTTCATTTTTTACATATTTGGGGAGAAATACCCCCTTAAGACAGGCAGCCCTTGTTTTTTAATTAATTTTATTTATTGCTTTTCCCTCTTTTTTAACCCTTTCATGATCAGAGATTATTGATGCCTACAATCCCAGGCCAAATTTAGCAGCATGTGTTGGGTTCACTTCTGTATCAAATATTTTTTATATCTACCGTATTTTTAAGGTCTATATGTGGGACACTTTTTTAACTAGAAATAAAAAGCTGCTCTTCCGTGATACTGTGAAAAGCTGAAGTTCCCTAATCATGCTCGAAATTACTCCATACTCCAGAAAATATGCAGGAGCATCTTCTCACGGGATTTGGCTTCATCAATTTTCCCAGGAACTTGCCAAAAATGTAGTGTTGTCACCCTGCCTAGGTGCTATAGTTGGACACGAATGTTAAGAAGGCATATTTTTGCTTTTTGGTTTGTTGTTTAGGTTTTTATTTTGTAAATGCTGCCTTTTCACATGGGCTGGGGGGACCAAAAGTTAAGCAGACCTTGCATTATAATACTATTATTATGTTTCCATATGTGCTGGAAATATTTTCTAGGGTAAGCAATTAAGACATTTGCCAAAAAACAAACATACTGTAAATCATAATTGCTGTATGTGCTGACAATACATAGTGTATGTACAGAGAATTCAACATGAATTACTGTGTGCTAAGCGTTAGCATTTCTGGGTGCAGAGTACTGGTCCACAAGTTTAACATTGATGCTGTGGCATATACTGTATTTTGTGGAATATAAATCATTTTGGATATACCAAACATTTATGCCATTTGTGTTTTTAGCAGCCTGCAATTATTTGACAGTAAACTAAAAAATCTAATTTTATTACTGACCACTGTGTTGTGATAAGGATTTAATAGTACTTTATGGAAATGTACAATACAATTTGGATGCCCTCTATATCATCCCAATGCTCTAAAGACTTACAGGATGCAATAGACTTTTTCCCGAGTGCTATAGTGAATTCCATTATCACATAAATGTGCCCGGTTTTAGCCATTTGCATTCGCGCATAGGAATTATAGTAAATAAACCCCTATGAATAGAAGTTCCTCAGTACATACGCAACTCTTCTTTCTGTATTGTGCAGCATTTCTGAGCCTGTACTGGACTCCTCCAACCCAGTACCCTGTCACCAGTGACATCAATCTGTATATTACACTTGAATAGTAGGAAGTTCAACCTTATACAGAACACATGCTTTTTCTTTTCCTGAGGCCTCACTTCATCTTCCATGACTTGCAGGCTGGGTCCCTAGGATGTGCTGTGCAGCAATGTCAGTCCCAAATTGGGGTACTGGCCTCTAGGCAAGGAGCATAAGACCACTAGCTGCTTCACTACCAGGGTCCTCTGTCACCTAAGCCAAGTCACACCACTTCCCGACAGGTTGGTTGCTTATGCACTCAACACTAATACTGTAGTCATTGGCAACAGCAATATAGCTTCCTCTGAATAGCTTCACTGCATTGTAGACAGTTGTACTGCATCTTCTCTCAGCTTGTCCACTTTAATAAACCCTGTTCTGTCATATGCCAAGCATTCATGCACCCCTTTGAAGTGGTTTTAAAGGCTCAAAGTTTTTTACCTTCATGTATTCTATGCATGAAAGTAAAAACCTTCTGTGTTTAGCAGCCCCTCCTAACACTTACCTGAGCCCCATCTCAATCCCGCGATGTGCACAAGAGCAGTGGCTCTCTGGGGTCTCTGCCTCCTCATTGGCTGAGACATCAGCAGGAGCCAATGGCTCCCGCTACTGTTAATCACAGAAACTGAAAGAGCAGAGGCAGGACTAAGTCGCGCTCTGTGTCTGAATAGATAGACAGAGCAGTGGCTCAGGAGCAAGCCTGCTCGGTGCCCCATAGCAAGCTGCGTGCTAAGGGGGCATTTGGCAGGAAGGGGGGGCCAGGGGTGCTGGCGGGGACCTGAAAAGAGGAGGATTGGGGCTGCTCTGTACAAAACCACAGCACAGAGCAGGTAAGTATAACATGTTTGTTATTTTAAAAGAAAAAAAAACTCAGCCTTTCATATCACTTTAAGGATGTTGTCAAGTAACTCAGACTAGGCAAAGTAAACAACAACAAAAGATCTTTTACTGAAGTTGTGCAAATAAAACATATGAACAGTTCACAAAGATGTCTTAAATAAACATTCTTGTACATCATGCCCCATGAGGTAGTCGTAACTTGAATAGGTGCGAATAGCCCTTTAAAGTCCTTGAGTCAAAATCATCCATATCCCTGGAACCCTGACTGAGTTTCCACAAGGGGTGGTTAAGGAACAAGTAGAAATTACATCTCCAATGTCCTCCTTGTTCCTCCTGAAGTAGTGTAATCTGGAACTCTTAAAACAACGTAAATGGTGCCACACGCCACACTACTGAGCTAGTATTTAAGTGCTAAATTATAATAACAGATGATTACTTAAATCATATGCAATAGCTGAGAAGTAAACATTACACCTCAAAGTGATTCTAGGTGTCAAAAAATAAAATAAAACCACAACCACCTATGTACAGAACCAGATAAATAAAACATTTAGTGCAGTCCACAATACAGCTCCATGCTCCTTTGGCCACACTCCACTATGTTGTATAAACGTGCTTCATGCCATGTGCTTCCCCTCCACAGGTTATGCTCTCACCTGGGGTAATGGATCATATACAAAGATATGATCTATTAATGCTTTTGGCCCTCCCAAGGGGACTAGAGGTGCTCCTCCACCATATCAGTAATAAAAAGGTACTTCCTCCCTCTAATCAGGCCTCTGCTCCTCCAGCCAGACATATAAATATAAAAATGCCAAAAAGTGCTTTATCCTTAAAACACACTAATTTATGAATATAAAAAACCCCAGGTAACAAACTTGCATATTAATGGTGCTCCCAGTGCACCATACTGTATGCACATATAAGTTTACTGTATGTACCAGTTATATTCTTCCTCAGGGGGATATAATTGGCCACCACGTCGCTCTACTGTTTATATTCTAAATCCCGCCGCCATTTTGCTGTAGTCCCGCTTCATGTATCAGCAAGCAGTGCTATTTTTCATTGGTGCTGAACCTCCTGGAACTGTACCTATGGCCATCTTACTAACTGCGGTGCCCCCAAGAGGTGGTTCCCTCCCTTTTTATATATTTGCTCCAGCAGAGGGTGGTAGGTCCCCAATAAGCGCAGAAAAACCTGGGCAGCAGTATTAACCCTTACCTGTAAGGTAGTACCACCTCAGCAGGGCAAATACAAGAAAACAGTGCAATATTCTTTTACTATAATACAGAAATATTATAGTAGGGAAACAACATAACATTTTAACAAAACATAAAACATTTCACATCCAACTGCTTACATGAGCATAAAAGCCAAATACTCCCAGCCGAAAGCAAGGGGATCTCCCGTTGGGAGTATCCAATATATACACTGTATATAGTATAGATATACAGTATAAGGAGCCAGGGGCTGACTAAGCCTCCATTTATAATTAAATATCACCTTTCGATGCTCTGACCCTCTGATAGTTGCATTGAGCCTTAGAATGTCACAAGAACATTCGGGCAATATTCCATTATAAGACAATTTTAGTACAACCTGTTTTGTATACGTTTGTAGCAGACCATTACTTTTTTTCTAGCAGCTCTTTAATTCCGCATAATGCTGCATTATGTGCTGTGGTGCTCTGGGAATCTTGAGTATACCCTGAAAAAAACAACGCTTGGATTTAAGATGAGACTTTAGGGCTTTACACTGGCTTCTAAGGCAGCTTGGGGCTGCTTAAATGTCTGATTTTATAGATTAACTAATGAGCAGATGCTTAATTTCATCCCGATAGGATTTCCTTAACCCTTCCATAACGCTACTGAGCATTCCTGAATCAGCACTGCAGAAAACTTCTCTTCTACAGATCATCAAAATTGTCCTTAAAGTGGTTGTAAAATCAGAAGGTATTTTTATCCTAATGCATTCTATGCATAAGATAAAAAGCCTTCTGTGTGCAGAAGCCCCCCCTCAGCCCCCCTAATACTTACCTGAGACCCATCTCCATCCAACGATGTCCACGAGTGCCCCGGCCGCCCGGGACCTCTCCCTCCTGATTGGCTGAGATACAGCAGTGGCGCCTTTGGCTCCTGGTTCTGTCAAAGTCAGTTAGCCAATGAGGAGAGAGATGGGGCGGTGCTGAACCGCAGCTCTGTGTCTGAATGGATACACGGAGCTGCGGCTCAGCTTGGGTGCCCCCATAGCAAACTGCTTTCTGTGCGGGCACTCAACAAAAGGGAGGGGCCTGGAGTGCCAGCTAGGGACCCAAGAAGAGGAGGATCTGGGCTTCTCCATGCAAAACCACTGCACAGAACAGGTAAGTAAAACATGTTTGTTATTTTTATAGAAAAAAAGAGACTTTAGTATCACTTTAACTTCTGATTAACTTTATGAACAGAGAATATGCAATATTACCAAGAGAGAAAAGAGATATTTATTATATGCATATGACTATCAATAATACATAAATACAAGTATCAGGTTGTATTTTTGTATATGAAAAGAATGCTTTTAAACATATATAAATTATCTCAATTGATATCATAGAAGACCCAGTACATTCTCAGGATTACAAGTCATCCATTATACAGGGGTACAGTGAACTCATTGTCTGTGTTTTTGTAAACTCTGTGTGTGAACTTTGTGTGTGATTGGACACAGCCAATCAACTGATTGATTTTAGCCCAAAATCATTGCTGCCAAACTTGTGCTGTGTCCAATCACAGCACAGGTTGGCGGAGGGGGGGTGTATACGCACCTCAAACCCAAAAGAAGGCCAATCATATACATGATCAGGACTTTTTCTAATGTCCCACAAGCGCACCGCCTGGGTGTGAAAGCACTCATTGCAATGAATGAAAAGCAGTTTTCAGGTGCTTTACATGCGCTATTTCTAGCGCTAAAATGCCTGAAAATTGGCTCAGTGTGAAAGGGGTCTAAGGAGGCACTATACTGATACCCAATGTAAGGAACCACTTCTCTGCTAACCCCCAGTGTAAGGGACTGCAACTTTCACTGACTATCAATCTAAGGGGCTTCTTTTACTGACCACCAATGTAAAGATATTCTCTTCCCAATCTAAGGGCAAGGGAGTGTTATACACGGTTTTTCCTGGGCATCAAATATGCCAAGTTTTCCACATTTTTAATAATTTATTATTTAACACCTTTTTATATCTATAACTTACCAATCACGCTAAAGTGCCAAAAGCTGAAGATGTAATTATTTTTTGCAGGGGTTCCAGGAGGCCTCAAATTATTTCAAAGATTGCTCTGTTGTAGAAAGAACTTTTGCTGTTCAGGCGTTCGGCGAACATCCGAACAAACGGGTTGTTCGACCGTTTGTCCGCCCCCCCCTCCCCGAACCGACCACAATGCATTGCATTGCAAACCGTAGTTGGCTGAAGCAGTGAAAGCTTCAGCGAATCAGGGCACAGAGCACTGTCAAAGTCACGATTGGACACTGTCATCATGACTTTATCCAATCATGGCTCATTCCCGCCCCAGAATATAAAAGTATTCTTTCAATGGCAGCCATTTTCAGTGTGATTTCGACATGGAGAGAGATAGAACAGGGCTCTGTTCAGTGCTATTAGTTAGTGTGCTATACTGTGCTATTTTGCTTCAATTGTCAGTGTAGAATATTAGTTTAGTATCAGTCTAGGGATAATGTGAGTGTAGTAAAGAGGAGGACCACCATTCAGCTTTGCATAGTGTGCAGCTAGAGTACGGACAGCTCAGATAGTTTCACTGTAGTGTAGTGAGACCGTGTCAGTAATCTTTCCATTAGTGTATAGCTAGAGTAGGGACAGTTCAGATAGCGTCAGTGTAGTTACGGTTGAACACTGTCTATTTGATTGTGTTACTGACAGTTTATTGACATTTACTTCTGTGTGCGTTACTGCCAGTTTAACGCCATGTACAGTAGTTCTGTGTGCGTTACTGCCAGTTTAACGCCCTATAGTTTTTTGTGCGTTACTGCCAGTTTAACGCCATATCATTTTTTGTACGTTACTGACAGTTTAATGCCATTTACTTCTGTGTGCGTTATTGCCAGTTTAACGCCATATAGTTCTGTGTGCGTTACTGCCACTTTAACGCCATATAGTTCTGTGTGCGACACTGTACATTTGGCGCTTTATATTGCAGTATATTATAGTGTATCCATGGAGGGTGTCTGTGTAGTGTGAGTACTCAAATTAAAGCGCACCAAACACCACTTTACATTGATTAAAGTGCATCTACGTACAGATTTCCACTTCTTCTTTACATTTTTTTATAAGCACTGCCCCCTCCCTCCCAATAATGTCTGGTATGACAACAAGGAGAGGTAGATGTTCCCTTGGCACTGTAAGGGGGCCAGCAACAAATGTGCCCAGAGGCAAAGATGGACGTGGTGGTCAGTCCTCAGGCAGGGCATCATTTCCTCTGTTTAGTGAGTTTGCCCATGCTATCCAGCCACAGCATGAAGAGGAGGTGGTGGACTGGCTTACTAAACCTTCCTCATCCTCCTCACCCTAGTGTCATGCAAGCAGAGACAAGTGTGCAGTCCCCTGCAGTTGCCAGAGTGGATAAACCTGCCGCCTTGTCCAAATCTATTCCTGCCATAGCCCCAACATCAGCCATGGAGGAGTCAGCTGAGTTATTTGACCACAGCGTCAGCCACTTGATCCTTGATGATGCCCAGCCATTACTGGATTCAGATGTTGGTTCTGAGGTTGAGGATGACAGGAACATGAGCCTAGAGAGAGGGGAGAACACTGGTAGACAAATTGGCTTTTATGTTCCCCCAGCAAAAGCGTATTGCCAAGTTGTCTCCAGTGGTAATGATGATAATGGAGGAGACCAATTTTTCTGCACCTGTATGACAGGTGCATATCATTGCAATTTTTTACAGCAAGGTCAATTCTTGCTTTCTCTTTCCCACCATAACCTCTATAGGGTTATGGTGGGAAGGCACCACCGACACCCAAAGACCAATTTTTACGCACCCGTTACTTCTATCCAAAGTCAAAGTGACACCAAAATGTTTTCTAAAAAATCTCTAATCTTGTTCCCTGTGCAATACACTGGCTCCCCAGCTGTTGCTGAGCAAAATAAAGGCATCTTGCAGGGAAAATTTTAATTTTTCTGGCTTTATAAATTCAATTATTGCTGCAGCAGATTCTAGACATGGTACAGATCTGTCACTTTACAGTTAGACTAAGGGGACCCCCCCCCCCAGGCACTATATTGGAAGGAATTTTTCATTTTTACGCTTTCAAAAAATCACTGCTCATTTAAAAATGACGTTTTTCACAAACTTTTCTTTTATTGATACATGTCCCCAGGGCAGGACCTGGACCCCTATAACCAATGTATGCCCAATTACTTGCATATAAGCCTTCAAAATAAGCACTTTTGATTTTTGACATTTGGGTCCCATTGACTTTAATGGGGTTCGTTATTCGGCGCCGAACATTCGCGGTGTTCGAAAGTTCTGGTACGAACAGAACAGGGGTCCGTTCGGCCCATCCCTAATAGTCACTTAGTGGAAAATAAGGACAACTTGTCATAATAAATGATGGAGCTTGTTCGAAAACTATATAGTTGCTGTTTATTGTCAGGAGTTTATAAATGCAGACTTGTAAAGTTACTGACATGTCTACTTTCTTAGTTTTAAAAAAGAAGTACAGCCAAAGCTCGTTTGGCTGTACTTCTGTGAATCACAGGAGTGCAGTTCGTTCTGCACTCCTGTGACCCGCTTTCAGTTGAAGCCCGCTGTCGGCTGACAACACAGAGCTGGTCCAGGCTTGGGCAAGATCGCGACCAAATGGTCAGGATCCACCCACATGCCTGGACCGACACCCGGCTCAGCCTCTCAGCGAGATGAAGAGAGCCTTAGCCAGCTGCTCCTGCCCCCTCCACAGTCCCCTAGTCCTCCAGTAAGCCCGAAGGGGGAGGGGGGCAGAGCAGAGAGATGGTGACTGACAGTCATCAGCTCTATACTCAGGAAGCTCTAAGAACTGAGCAATCGGTGGTGTTTGATTGCTCGGTTCTCAGTGTTAGAGCCAGCGGGGGACAGATGCAGCATTGCACCTAGGCAAGTATGAATCTGCTAAAAAAAAAAAATAAAACATACTTTAATTTAACTTCTAAACAATAAGAAAGAAAACGTACAAAACCTTTATAAATCACCACTAACTGAAAAATAAAAAGGATATAGTTTCCCTTGAAATGGACATCACTTATTTTTATGTTACTGATATTTACTCCAATTGATCTTTTTTTCTAGTGCCGCAGACAAGGATACTGGCCACCGGTGGCGCATCATGTAACCAGGATATTTTACAGGTATGTTTATACTGTTTGATAAATCATTAAACATTAAGATGTCTCAGGGGAGAAGAGTTACTAAAACCAGAGAGTGCAAAATCTAGTGCAGCTCTGCATAGAAACCAGGGTTTATTGGGAAAGCTTAATTGAACAAGCTGAATTAAGAAACTGATTGACTATCATGCACAGCTGCACCAGATTCTTAGTGCTCCAGTTTTAGTAAATCTCCGCCATTGTGTTAAACAAAGAAATCTAACTGCTAGCAACAGCGGAGGCCTAATTCTCAATGGATGTTTTTTGTAATAAAAGTTATAACATGCACTTCTCTGCCAAGAGAAGCAATGACGTGATGTCACTTGTGGAGTTGTCTTCACTAGCTCAATATTGCCTTGAGGGTGCAGACATTTTATCTTGGCATTATAACTTTTCCCACAGCTGACAAGTACACTGTAAAAACTGTTTTCACAAAAATAAGATGTGATGTGGTCTGTGAAAACTTGTGATTTATAGCTTATTCCAGTAAAAAGGCATTGTCTGTTGAGCTGTAAATAAAGTGAATTAAACCTACAGTATACAAATAATTTCTGGTTCTAAGGAAGAAGGCCCAATTCCTCTATATATCTTGTCCTTGATTAAATCTGTCACAAATGTAGGCAATCAAGGTGAATGATAAAAGAATGTTTAAAGCTGAACATGTTTAAGCTAAAAGTCCTGGAGCTGCACTGCAAGGATTAATTGCGCCGGGGACCAGGTACATTAGTCTAACTTACTTGACCCTCCACTCCACACAGCTAGACCAGTTTCTGTAGCCTCAGGGGAACATTGGATCAGGTATGGAAAAGTGCTTTTTTTCAACCCCCTATACCAGAGGTCGCCAACCCCCAGCTGGGGACCGGTACTGTTCCATGGCCTGCTAGGAACTGGGCCACATAGCAGGAATTCACATGGGAACGGAGAGCTGCCGGAGTGCTCTACTGCTCCGGCAGCTGTCCATTCCTAGCTGTGGTAGAGGGTGATTCAGCGCATCACAAGGCTCCCCCTTTTTTTGTTAGCAAATCAACAATATGCTGAATCATCCGCTTCTTCCATGAACAAATTAGAGTGGACTATCATCCAGATGGTATTCCAAAAGGCCTCAGTAAAAGCTTCCTGAGTTGCTGAGGATGTAGCACATCAAAAGGTTTAAACCAGCACATCGAAGTGATACTGCCACTCTATGAATGTTGTAATGTTTCACCAAAGAATTTAAGTGCTCCAGGTATGAGAAAGGTCACAAGGTGGACTTAATCTGTGATTTAACAAAGAAAAGGATGCCCATAAGTACACTTTAACAGGGACCACCAAGGAAATATACAGTATATGGTAGTAGGTGGAACATCATCCTGTCTCCAGGTGGGTTTAACCTGTCTTTAGTAGTATACCAATGTCCATGTGCAGATTTCCATAGGGAACATTGAAACCTTGTATGCATGACTTAGATGTGTAACTTGCATGGCTTGTATAGTTGGTGCAGCATCATCCAGTCTCCAAGTGTATTTAACCTGTCCTTAGTGATTAGTGTTGGGTAAGCAGATCGGACCAAGCATAAGTTTGGCGTGAACATCACCTGTTCGGCGAACACCCAAATTTTCTAGGAGCTCAGCGAATGCACAGTGCATTCTAAGCACCGATTGGCTGAAGCAATGCACCTGACCACTGGTCAGGTGCAAGGCTTTGCCCAGTCAGGGCACAGTGAATAGCTGGTTGTTAAGGAGGGGGCTGGGAATCCGGCTGCTGTGTCCTTAACAACGGATGAGTCATCAGCTGTCAGACGGCAATACAAAAATGTGAAAAGAAAAAAAAACGGCGTGGGGGTCCTCCCAAATTATACCAGGCCCTATGAGTTTTAAGGGGAACCCCACACCAAACTGTTAAAAAATTAATGTTGTGGGGTCCCCCCAAAATCCATACCAGACCCCCCCACACCCCAAAGCACCCGGTCCTTCATGAGGACATGGACCTCTTCCCCACAACCCTGGGCGGTGGTTGTGGGGGGGTCTGTGGGCAGGGGGCTTATTGGAATCTGGAAGCCCCTTTTAACAAGGGGGCCCCCAGATCCTGGCCCCCCTCTTATGTGAACGAGTATGGGGTTGTACCCCTACTCATTCACCAAAAGAAGTGTCAAAAGAAATAAAAACATACACACAGTTTTTGACAATTCCTTTATTAAAAATAACAATATCCCTAGATGTAGATCCATCGCCAATCATGCCGTCCTCCGTACCGTTGGACCCGAAAAACCCCCCCAACAAAACTCCACCCGCATCGAAGACTAACCGCCACTGCCTGCTCCTCCATCTGACAGGTCTTAAAGTAAGTAAAGTAAAGCGACGTCACCTGGTGGCACTGCCTCCCTGTGATGTCAGTGGCCCAGCATGCACCAGTTGTTGACGTCACAGGAGGCGGTTAGCCTTCTTCATATGAGTGGAGCTTTTTTTCTCCTTTTTCGGGTCCAGCGGTTTGGTGGGTGGCGTGATTGACAATGGATCTACATTGGGGACATTGTTTTTTTTTCTTTTTTTAATAAAGGAATTGTCAAAAACTGTGTGTGTGTATTTATTTCTTTTTGACACTTCCTTTGGTCAATGAGTATGGGTACAATGTACCCCATAATCATTCACATAGGAGGGGGCAGGATCTGGGGGTCCCTTTGTTAAAGGGGGCTTTCAGATTCCGATAAGCCCTGCAGACCCCCACAACCACTGCCCAGGGTTGTAGGGAAGAGGCCCTTGTCCCCATCAACATGGGGACAAGGTGCCCCAAAGCACCCCCCATGTTGAGGGTATGCGGTCTGGTATGGTTCAGGAGGGAGGGGGCGCTCACTCGTCCCCTCTCTTTCCTGACCTGGTGGACTGCATCCTCAGATAAGGGTCTGGAACGGATTTGGGTTGGGGAGGGGGCCCACAAAATTTTTTTTTTTACATTTTGACGTTTTTCTACTGCTTTTTTATTTTTTTGGCAGCAATTTTTTTTTTTATTTCAGCTGTCAGCAGGGCACCCCACTGACAGCTGATGACTCATCAGTTGCTAAGGATGCAGCTGCCAGCTTCCTGTCATACGTATTGAAAACCAGCACTTGCGTTTTTGGTGTGGCTTCATTGAAGTCTATTACACGCAAAACGCAATCTGCTGCGGGGAAAAAAGTTCCTGACCCTTTCCAAAAAACGCAGCCCAGCAAAACACACAGATGTAAACTACATCCATAGGAAACCATGTTGAATGGATTGTAGTGCGTTTCTGCAAAACGCACCAAAAAACGCATTGGTGTGAATGTAGGGTAAATAATACCAAGCTTTTCTATTGGAGTGGAGTACTTTAATTTCACTGTTATATTGCACTTTGTTGCACTATATTGCACTAAATGTTTTTTGATTAGTGCACAAACAACACAGAGACTGAAACAGGATATATTCTTCTCTAAACTTAACATATCAATAACTCATGATTGTCTAAAGGGGCATTTAAGCCAAGTGAGATGGCTTGTACTTTTCAAGGGCATAAAGTAGAGGCAAGACACAAGAGATTTAATGGTAAATAGTACAAGGTTTTATTACAAAAGCAAATCTCTGGCTCGAGGGGAAAGAGATGCTATTTGGAAAGTTGGTTTCTCACCTGTCAAGCAATACATAACAGCTCCACTAAAATGTTAAAGATTTATGCTTTTTACTGCCATGTGGTTGCAGAGATGAGAGAAAGATACATTCTGTATTTACTAACACCAATTGGATTCACAATATTATATATGATATATGCACTATTGAACCAAAAATAATATTTAGTAACTATCACAGTCAAGCAATGTCACAATCTGCACTCAACATGGTATAGAGCAGGGGTAGGCAACCTTTTAAGCACAGTGTGGCAAAGTTTTTTTTAACCACTTCAGCCCCGGAAGGATTTTCCCCCTTCCTGACCGGGCCATTTTTTGCGATACGGCACTGCATCACTTTAACCAACAATTGCGCGGTCATGCGACGTTGTACCCAAACAAAATTGATGTCCTTTTTAACCCATAAATAGAGCTTTCTTTTGGTGGTATTTGATCTGCGTTTTTTATCTGCGTTTTTTTTTTTTTTTGTGCTATAAACAAAAAAAAGAGCGACAAATTTTAAAAAAAAACAAAACAAATTTCTTCCTCAGTTAAGGCCGATATATATTATACATATTTTTGGTAAAAAAAAAAATCGCAATAAGTGTATATTGATTGGTTTGCACAAAAGTTATAGCATCTACAAAATAGGGGATAGATTTATGGCATTTTTATTATTTTTTTTCTTTTAACTAGTAATGGCGGCGATCTGCGATTTTTATCATTTTTACTAGGAACACACTGACAGGACGTGGATGTGTGTGTTTACACACCCCTTCCCCCGTTCCTGCTCTGTCAGGAATGATGGCGAAGGTGCTGGCGGACATCTCGGCCACCGGGTACGCGCATGGGCTCCTCAGTGACGCGGCGGGCGTGCGCACGTGCCTCCGGCGGCACGAGCATGCCCCCTAATCCCCTTAAAGCGGCCGCCGTACAGCTACGGCGATTTGCGCAGGGGAGCCATTCTGCCACCGTCAATCGACAGAGGGTGATCTGGAAGCGGTTAAAGAAAATCGACAGTGCCGGTTATAAAAGAAAGTCAACTTCACACTCTCAATGACTGAAAAGAAAAAATTACTTGAATAATAGTAAGAAATTAACATTGCGATTCCAAAGATCAATGATAATTTAGTTTCTTGAAAAGATGTGTGCTGTAAGGCATGTATGGTAAGGTTGAAATTAATATGCCAGCCAAGGACTTTTGCAGATCACCCCAATTCCTGCACCTTCACACTACAGATTACCCAAATTCCTGCACCTTTACACATTAGATTAGTCCCAATTTCCTGTCCCTTCACACCTCAGATCAGTCCCATTTTCTTGAACCTTCACACCTCAGATCACCCCAATTCCTGCACCTTCACACCTGAGATCACCCCAATTCCTGTACCTTCACACCTCAGATCACCCCAATTCCTGTACCTTCACACCTCAGATCAGCCCCAGTTCTTGCACCTGCACACCTCAGATCAGTCCTGTCCTGTACTTTCACACCTCAGATCACCCCATTTTCTGCACTTTCAGATCTCAAATAAGCCCCAATGCATGCACCTCTAGACACCAGATTAGCCCCAATTCTTGTGCCATCACACCCCAGATCAGCCCCAGTTCCTGCGCCATCACACCCCAGATCAGCCCCAGTTCCTGCGCCATCACACCCCAGATCAGCCCCAGTTCCTGTGCCATCACACCCCAGATGAGCCTCAGTTCCTGCACCTTCACACCTCAGATAACCTCAATTTCTGCACCTCCACACCTCAGATCACCCAAATTCCTGGACCTTCACACCTCAGATCACCCCTATTCCTGCACCTTTACTAGCTATTACTTTTAGAAAACACAGACTAAGCACTTACATCATGTTTTCCAACCCCCCCCCCCCCTCAATTACTTCAGAGTTCCTCTCTTTCTTACATCAGGGTCCCTAGAGTTCTAGCCTTTACATCAGGATCCCCAGAGCCTTCGCTTATAACAGGGTACCCCTTTACATCAGGGTCATCCTCCCTCATTCTAGTTGGCACAACTGTCATAAAACTAAAGAGAGGGTGACCAGGTTTAGACCACAGGAGCTCAGTTCCCCAGACAGGGAGCCCCCTAAATCACAGGAAGAGACCATACAAAGAAAAAGGCACCCCAGCCAAAAGGTCAACTTTACATCCACCAAAAGACATTTGCAAGGACATGTATGGACATTTCCCTATAAAAACAAGTAGAGGACGCTGCAGACAATATGGTAACGGATATACCAACAACCTTTGCAGCAAGTGCAATGTCTGCCTCTGCTTCTCAGAGGACAACAATTGGCTTTGGGACTATCATAACTGAGCATGGCTATAAACATAGCTAAACATAATAAATGTCAAAGTTTTCCTTCAATGCAGTAAGCTTTGTAAAAACAGTTTGAACATAGTTTTACAATAAATGATTATTAATAAAAAATATGATTGTATCATTATTATTTTGTGATATTTACTGTATAGATATATAGGGTACAAAACCCTTTGTTGGTCTCTACATTTGTTCTGACAGTATGAGTAAAATTACCAAAATTCTGCTACCAAACAGGCCCAATGTTGCAAAATTTCAACGTTCGCCTAAAAAAAGTTCTAAAATTTAAAAAATGTTAAAACCCATTGATTTCTGCATTAGAGGCCTCCTACAACAATATCTAAGAGGTGAAAACATTTTTTTTTTGCAGTTTTCTTCTATATTTGGGTCTTCTGGAGTTAACCACAAAGTCCTTTTCCAATTAGGCTGTTTATCTTAGTGTAAGAGGACTGTTTGAATCATTACACTGTCAGTGCAGGGCGCCGTGGTGATCCCTCACCTCCAGGTGGCAGGTCCATCACACTGGGTGCCAATTAACCTGGAAGACTGAGGACATCTAGTGACAGGAAAGGGTTATTGCGGGGACAGTGTCGGAGAGGAGGCAAGTATTCCAGTTTGAGCGTTTTAAGCACCTGTTGGGGGACCATTTTATTTTAAAAATATGTTCCCTAAAGTTGAACTTTAAAGGATTGGTAACATTGAGCCTCTTATTGTCACTATGATGTCAGTGGGCTTACTCACAAGCAAACAAGGAAACCGTTCACATGTTCAGAGAACAAGTGCTGCACCAGTTCGCAGCAGATGGCAGAAAAAAAATGTCACATACGTATCTATACATAGATAAAGTAGACTGATATTCTGTATTTAAGCTAAGAATAAAAACAATAAGTATTTTGCTCCTTATCTCAGTAGTATAATTTGTGATGCAAACTGATTTCATTTTCTTATTTCTCTTTTATGTGCAGGTCTTATCAGACATATTCAATGCTCCAGTGCACACCATTGCTACTGCTAACTCTGCCTGCCTAGGGTGTGCATATCGAGCAGCTCATGGTAAGAAAGCTCATTAAAAATTACTGGCTGTTTTATTGCTTCCTAATCCTCCTGCAAAACACAGAGCTCTTGTTAAGCTTGTCACACTAGCAGATTTCAAGTCAATCTTTTGGCAATATCATATTTGTTTTCTTAGAGTAAATATTTCTGCAAATGACAATAGTGCAAAATGGGAAGCATTGTTAGGTGTATGAAAAGAGCAGTAAGCATGCAAGGAGAATGGTAATTAATGGTGTTTAAAGAGAGCTGAACATAGGATTGCTCAGAGATTGGTAAAATAAATGAACAATTACAAATCTAGATTTCAAGAAAAACAATGCATTTTTAACAGAAACGTCATTGATGCAAAATGTGAAAGAAGTTTACTTTGAGCTCAGAACTAGAATATTTTCTCTTTCCAGCTTTAAACCCAGTGATCAGAGACGTACAGTAGCTGAAAGACATTGGGGTTGATTTACTAAAGGCAAATAGACTGTGCACTTTGCAAAGTGCAGTTGCACTCTGCAAAAGCAGTTGCTCCAGAGCTTAGTAAATGAGGGTAGGCTTTGCTGACATTTATCATCCAATCACTTGTAAGCAAAAATGCTGTTTTTTTAAATTTTTCTTGCATGTGATTGGGTATTCTTTGTAAAGTGCAGCTTTACCTTATTTACTAAGCTCTGGAGCAACTGCACTTGCAGAGTGCCACTGCACTTTGCAAAGTGCACAGTCTATTTGACTGTAGTAAATCAACCCCAATGTGCCATAGGACTTTATAAGGGACATATAGATGAAAGGTATTACTGCTTATATAAAATCATGAAATATTATTTGTATATCGAATAAAACCCCATAACCGAATGCAATATTAAAATGATAACATGTCTATTTTGGGGTTTATACAAATATTTGGATCCAATGTAATCCATATGTAGACTTGATCTTCCTAGGAGTACATGTGAATAATATCAGTATTATGAAACCCTCAATTTCTTTGGTGAAAACATCACCTGACCTACAGGCCTGTCTCCGCAGCCTGTATTGGATGGTCACGCACAATATCACTTATGCATCAATGGGATACAAGCTTTAACCACATTGTTTAAAACATTCTCTACATCAAGATATCCTGTAAGTATCTCATGGAATCCAGGTCTCCTCATTTACCCAATAAAGGGTGGTGGGTACCTGATGTTATCTACAACATACCTTGATATTTTATAACATCTTTTAACCACTTCAGTCCCGGAAGATTTGGCTGCTGAATGACCAGGCCATTTTTTGCGATTCTGCACTGCGTCGCTTTAACTGACAGTTGCACAGTCGTGCGACGCTGCACCCAAATAAAATTGACGTCCTTTTTTCCCACAAATAGAGCTTTCTTTTGGTGGCATTTGATCACCTCTGCGGTTTTTATTTTTTGCGCTATAAACAAAAAAAGAGCGACAATTTTGAAAAAAAAAATGCAATATTTTGTACTTTTTGCTATAATAAATATCCCCATTTTTTTAAAAAGCTAATTTTTTCTCAGTTTACACCGATATGATTTTTTCTACATATTTTTGGTAAAAAAAAAAAAATTGCAATAAGCATATATTGATTGGTTTGCGCAAAAGTTATACGTCTACAATATAGAGGATAGATTTATAGCATTTTTTTAATATTTTTTTTTTTTACTAGTAATGGCGGCGATCTGCTATTTTTATCGGGACTGCGACATTATGGCGGACACATCAGACATTTTCTACACATTTTTGGGACCATTTGCATTTATACAGCTGTAGCAATTACTCTCGGTGGAGCTGCTGGTTTAAAGCGGGCTGTTACCGTCACCTTCGTTACCTCTATTTCACCAGAACCTGGTCTAGGGTCCCGTTGAGTTTAATACCAGACAGTGTAGGCACCGGACACTTGAGTATCTTTTCCAATGCTTTAATAAACGTAAATTGAAGGAAGTAGCAGGAAAGAGGTAGAAGAAGAGTTTCAGGGAAGTTCAAATACCTTTTCTTAGTGTAGTATTAGGAATTGAAAGCTTATAGATGAATGTACTCTCTTTTTAGAGTTGAATCTTTGCCTGCCTGGATAGCTTTCTCTCACTAACCTAGCAGCCAGTACGCAGCACAAACAAAAGTCTCTGCCACAGACTTGATTGGAACAAAACCCGTACAATCCTCTGCCACAGGATGTAATGGTTTACGATGAACAGCAAACACAGCACTAGAACCTTTAAGCCAACCCGGCAGTACTATGAGGTAGGATTACTTTAGGATGCGTCCTCCAACTGAGTCACCAGGCCCCTCTCCAGACCAGCACTCTGCATGATCCTTCCATGACGGGTCCTCCCCTGGGATTTTCTCAGTTGTCCAGCTTCTTCCCGTAGGACAGACAGCCCAGGACCGTTCCTTTGCCGCTGTGGTAGGCCCCAGACAGGCTTCTGGGCCCACCCACACGCTGCAGCGACGTGGGCCTCCCGGTCAGAGGACCACGAGGTAGTACTCCTAGCACATACCTGTCGGCCAGGAGGGCCAGCAGGTTGAACGAAAAATGAACCCTAAAACATGGCGTCTGTCCCATAAATAGCCTTTCCAGCACCGACCCATGGTGACAAGGACACCTACAGGCACAGTGTGAAACTACATGCAACTCAGCCAAGCTGGAACAGAGGCAAACCTGACTATGTATAAACAGATAACCCACCAAATTTACCTATAAGCAGTAGATTGAAAATCTACCAGCGCTACACAGCGATCAGTGCTATAAAAATGCACTGATTACTGTATAAATGTCACTGGCAGGGAAGGGGTTAACACTAGAGGCGATCAAGGGGTTAACTGTGTTCCCTAGTATGTGTTTCTATCTGAAGGGGGAGGGGACTGACTAGAGGAAGTGGCTAATAGGAACACACGATCTGTTACTCCTCTCAGAACAGAACAGGGAAGTGTGTGTTTACACACACTCGTCCCTGTTCTGTCTCTCCTGCTCGCGATCGCTCATGGCCGGCGGCCATTGCGACTGTTGGCCACGAGCATCGGCACCCCCTCTGTGCATTGGGCGCGCCAGCGCGTCTGCTATCCCGATCCCGCAAGCCGGCGTATAGCTACAACGGTTCGCAGGATCGTGCCGATCTGCCGCCGTAAAATTACGGCGGCTAGTCAGCAAGCGGTTAAAGCTCGACCTTTATTTCTTTTTTTCTTCCCCCTATGGGAAAAGGACACCTCAGAGATTGCAGATTCCATTGTTTGTTTCATTATATTGATATTATTCACATGTACTCCTGAGGAAGATTATTCTAAGGGAGTCTACACGTGGATTACATTGGTTTCAAACATTTGTGTAAACCACAAAATAGACATGTTTTAATGTTAATATTGCATTCAGTTATGTGGTTTTATTTGATCTACAAATAAAATGTTATGGTTTTATATAAGCAGTGTTTCCTTTCATCTATATGTCCCTATTGTTTATATGTACTGTATATAACAACAGTTGTGTATCAAGGGAAACAGGATTCAGAGATATTTGGGTTATGCTGCCATCCACAGGAGGATTTGGATACTGCCAAACACAACAGTGACCGCTCCACTCCTGGACCTGACATCTTTAGTCCAAGAGTCGAACGACTCGTCGATTTTCAATGGGGCTGATGGCAGCCTTATTCGAGGCTAGCTCATATGCCCAGTTTCACTTAAACTCAACTTCCTGTTGTCGTGGGACAAGTCTGATCAGTTTCTGGACAAACAATTCACCTGACACCAAAGACCAGGTTGTCTCTAGCTAGGTGGCTCAGAAATCCAGCTCTGGAGTTGGAGAAATCCTTCCTTCTGATCTCTTAGAAGATCATCACAACAGACTCCAGCCTGACAGGCAGTAGAAGGCCTTGACGAGCTGTCAGTGAAGAAGACTAGGATACTAGGAGGTATTCTGACTATTGATCAACATTGTGGAGCTTCGGGCTATTTGGATATATCTACAATGCTGGGGCATCTCAACTAGAAGGTTTTCCAATTGGGATTGAACGCATCCTGATGATGATCTATTGCTGGTTGAAATGTATTGAGGCTTAATCGCGTCATTGTGACGCAACTTCCGCTGAGCTGACGTCATCTTAGGGCACAGAGCCACATCTCCGGGCGCCCACCGCACACATATGCTGTAAACACCGGGTGCTAGGTATAATCAGGCACAACCGCATGTGAGTATATTTTCACCCCCTCATTTTAAATAAACAGTTTAACAGTTTTACTCTATGAGCCCTCTCCCTGTTATTTCTCTTTCTCAGCCAATGCCTGAGGACTAGAGATTATGGTGTCCTGCAAGTGCCAGTGATTATCCAGTGTGTACATCTACGAGCATGAGTGTAAAAGAGCACTGGAATTTTGTCTAAAGAGCACAGCACTTATAAGAAGGATCACTGAGGGACCTGTTATGCTTGTTTAATAAATGTTTTGCAGCTATGGACTGATTTATGATGCACTGTATTGTTGCTATTAGCAACGTGTTCATTGGTCTTTGTATTGATTTGGCACAAACACACTGAAGCCGGGTGATTTTCTTTATTATATATTAGTATTTCTGGTTGCGTATATTATCACTGCAGTTGATATTTCACATATAAGTTCAATTTTATTCATTTATTTATTTTTACACCTAGGCACAAGATTTGATTATTTATTTAGTGGGATTGGATGCGGCCACACCATATACCAACCATCAGGGAGGAACCAGAAGTCTTTCCATGTCATGGGAAGGGGAAAGGACTCTGTTTTGGGCAAAACTTACTGTTCCAGCGTTGTTTGCTGTTCACATCCCACGTATGGACAGTTGACAGAGAGACTACCTCAGGTGGCAGCATCATGAAATGGTCCATACATCCAGATGTGTTCTAGAATATGCTTCACAGGTGGGGGACAGCAGATCTGCCGACCTCCAGATTCTACAACAGAATTTGCAGGTTTGTCTCTGGGTTCAGAGATCTTCTGCTGGAAGCAGGGAATGCTCTAGTGGCTCATGGTATCAGAACAACCTGATCTATGCCACTCCTCAACCTAAATCTCCATTTTTGCTTGCTTTACAGAATAAAAATGGAGGGCATTCTGTTGACCCCCATAGCACCTCACTGGCCCAGGCAGATGTAGAACTTTGATCCAATTAGACTTCTAGTAGATGCTCAATGGGCTCTTCCAGATTAACCAGATCAACCAGATCTTCTGTCACTGTTTTACCATTCAGCTTCACAGTTTAACAGCAGGGTCATTAAGGTCCAGGCTTTGAGGTAGAAGGGCATCTCTGAATCAATGCTTTTGACAATATAAAAGCCAGGAAGTCCATTTCCTGAAAGATCTATTACTGCACATTTAAGGCATGTGCTTGGTGCGAGAAAAGAAATTTTCATCCCAGAAAATACTCCATGGGATGAACCCTGACCTTTACAATCAGGCCTGGATCAACAATAAGCCCTAAGTACTTGAACCAGTCACAGATATTCTACTTCCCATGCTCATGTGTTGCCATCACCTCTGCAAGGTATGTTTCTGAACTGGCAACTTTGACCTGTAATTAACCCTTTCTGGTTCTGCACAAGGACATGGACAAGGCCTACAGCCTCAACTTTCTCAGGGTGTTTTTGGCTTTTCGTCTTAACCAGGACATTGTGTTTCCAGTATATCAGAAGGTTATTCCCTTCATTGTCGGGATATATTTAGAGCTATACACGTCTACCTTGCAGCCACAGCCTCTATTAGAAAGAATGACTCTCTCTTTGTAATCCCTAAAGGTCCCTGTACAGGTGAACTGACTTGCACAACACCATTTTTCTGTGGCTTTGACAAATCAGTGCTCTAGCATATGGTCTTGAAGATTAGCTTCCATCTTTTCCTGTCAAAGCACATTTTACTAGATCTGTGAGTGCTTTTTTGGACTTTCGGCAAACTGTGCCTAGATTTGCAAGGCTTCCAGCTGGTCATCTGTTTACATGTTTCACCAGACGGCCTGTTCTAAAGCCAACTTTGGACAGAAAGTCCTATAGCTCTTTGATCAGGCAGTCCCCAGTGTTTATAGTTGGTTGTTTGATGTGTTACCCACCCCCTCAGTTTGACTGGTTTTGTACACTCCAAATGTCTTTGAATCCTGCATCCCCAATGAACAAGAAAAAAAATGTTTTTTTAGTACTGCTCTTCTTGGAGCATATTGAGAGACATTGGTCCTACCCCTTTGTGTTTATGGTCTTGTTTTTGGCACTGCTTTGTTACAAAATGGATGCATACTTGGAGTGCGAGGGGTTATATCATACAGGCTGCTGTTTTTTTCTTTTTCCAAATCTTTCTGTAGGTGACAGTATATCTCAAATATATCTGAATACTGTGTCCCTCAATAAAATACAACAAAATCACAATCCTGTGTCTCTCTCACTTCCTGGTGTGTATACAGGGATGAAGAGAATCTGTGTTAAGCTTTGGTTTTTAAGGTAGTTCAGTATTTTTCTCATGTTGTAAGGATAAGGCCACTTAACATAAATCTGTTACAAGAAAAAACACAAAAGGTGGCAATTAGAGCAAAGTGAAAAAGTATATGGACTTTGCAGTGCCAACCATAACCCCAGCAAAAGAAGGGAAGTAAACAAATACTTAAAAGCACAACATTTTATTACATAATGTTATTAAAAAGTTATAAAACATAGGAGGAGGAGGTGTAGTGGTCTTGGCACGTTTTACAACTTGATTGCTTCATCAGGAGACCCTAATGTGCCAGGGGGTGAATCACAGACTAATGTATTACAGATATATACATCCATATACAAATTAGCCCATCAGTATATGGGCACTGTATACTTACATATGGAAACGCCTATAATCCATGTCTGGACTGCATCCAATGAGAGAATATCCTGAACAGCCCAGGCAAGAAAGGGAGAAATGACTATAATGTAGTGGTGGAACAGTGGAGGTTTCTTTTTAGATGGACCTTTAAACACTAAAGGATTGTAGATATCCCCATCCTAACGGGTTGTTTGGGATATTCTCTCATTGGATGCAGCGCTGTCCATACATGGCTTACAGTATATGTGTTTCCATATATGAGTATGTAGTGCCTGTAAACTGATGGGCTAATTTATATATGGATGTACAGTATATGTATATGGATTTACAGTATATATCTGTCATACATTAATCTGTGATTCACCCCTTGGCACATTAGGGTCTCCTGATGAAGCAATCACATTGTTAAATGCGTCAAGTCCGCTGCCCAAACCAGCAAGATGGGGCTGTCTGTAAGTACCCCATGGATCAATTGTAAATATCTGTTGATCCTGCTGGAATAACCATTAGAAATTCAATTCTATTTGATAGTGGGACAATACTCTTCCTTCTGCAGTTAAACCACTTTAGCATTGTTATCCTTGCTACTGCTTTAACTGCATAGCGTTTGGTATCATTGAGAGCCCTATCAGTGAATAGCCACACCTAGCACCCCCGAATCCCTTTAGATTGACAGCACATTTCCCATCAGCAGGAGCTTAGGGAAATTATGTAAATGTCCTTCTCAGTATCCACCAACCCTCCAACACTAACAGGGTGCATAAAAAAACAGCTTCCCAGCTACATTTACCATTAAAAAGATTTTTATGACGTGCAACATATGGACCTCCCTTGAAAATGCAGATTTATCACTTTCAAAGGAAAAAAAATAGGTTTTTGGTGGACTTAAAGCTTAGTTGCACTACCAAAGTATTGGCAGTAGTGTGATTAGTATATGTTAGCATTCCTGAAGATAAAATGAACCTGTCAGCTGAATGCAGTAATAAAAAAAAACGGTGGAAGGACAGGCATCTCTAGATGAATGCACATACTATCTTTTCTGAGATCCATGAGAGTTCCAAACCCATAAACAAGATGTACTATATGTAGATAATGAATCAAGGATTACACTTTTTTGTGTAATCTTATTGGTTGAACTAGATGGACTTGTGTCTTTTTTCAACCTGAATAACCATATAACTATCTCATTTTATATGAATCTATAGGATGTATTTCAACATGACCAAATCACACGTTAATTTATTTACGACCACTATATGCATATATTTGACAGCAGGGCAGGTGGACCTTAATGCCCAGCCCAGAGGCATTACTGAAACCTTCAGGACCCTGGTGCAAGAAACCATGACCACCAGCTGGAACCCTTCCCTCCAAGGTTGTGCCCTTCCCACTAATACTGGGGCCTTTTACTTCCATTGTGGGGTCCTTTATTATGGTTCCAAAGCAGGACCCTTACACATGTTCTGCAATGGGTCCCCTTCCTGTGACCTTTGTGACCCTGGTAGTTCCACCACTGGTGTCAGTAGGACTGTGAACAATGTCAGTCAGTATGGCAGTGGACTTTGTCAGTAATGCAGTGGATGGTGTCAGAATGGCAGTGGACAGTGTCAGTAGGGCAGAGGACAGTGTCAGTAGGGCAGAGGACGGTGTCAGTAGGGCAGTGGATGGGGTCAGTAGATTTTTTATTTTTATTTATTTATTTTTTTACCATTTTATTTATTTATTTATTTTTTATAATTTTACTTTCTACTTTTGACAATTTATCTTGGTAAAATATCAGGGGTCTACACAGACCTCTGATGCTTTACCTTTGACACAGTGAAAGGAGATTGAGGACACGACCCCCAATCTCCATCTGTGCAGTCTCAGCTGCACAGAATGAATGAACAGGAATAGCTCTGTACATAGCTTCCTGTTCATCACACACTGAAGAATAGTAAACTAATAAACACAGTTTACTATGCTTCAGTTATGAATGTACACAAGAGTGATCAGTACTGATCACTCACTGTGTCCATTCAGAGAAGGAAGGGGCCAGTAAATTACATTGTTACAGGCACCTTCCCCCCACTCTCTACCCTGAAAGCATGCCCACAGCATCTGGCAGGAGAGGGTGGGGGGAGCGAGCAGCGCTTCTGAAAGGGGGGACCAGGGGAGCACATAGTGGCCTGGAGGCAGCAGAAAACGAGTAACCTGGATAGGAGTGGTGGCAGGGGAAAATAGAGGAACTGATCCCCTATATTTTCCTTGTGCAGCCACTGAATGCTGGCAGGAGGGGAGGAGAAGAATCTGGCTTTCAGCAGCTGCAGGAGGAAAATAGGGGGCATCGGTTCCTTTATATGCTGCCCCCGCCACTCCTCATATCCAGGTGTAGAACCAAAATATGACAGGGGATCTGCACAGGCCCCCTAAAGCATGGGGCTGGGTCACAATTACGACCCCTATAGTTACGTCTCTGGCCCAGCCACTGCATATTTGCACTGCAGTGTAGCTGGTACACTCCATCAATGCCCACAGAACAGTGACCAAGCTGTCATTGACAGCTCACAGTCATATTGACCATCAGGAACCAGTAGGATGAGCTCCTGATGATTTCAATACTGTGCAACCAATCACAGTGCAGAAAGACCAAGAGCCCCTCCATCCTGCAGGCCTCAGATGTCAGCAGCAGCTGGCATTGCTCAGCCTAGGCAGCCTAGGTCACAGGATCTCTGGAAACCAATCATTATTGCAGAGAATGTGTTATTTTCAATCATTAATGAGATTAAACAGACTACAGAGATAAATACGTATTACATTACCACACATTGACAAGACTGTTTATAATATGTTGACCTCTTTCATTTGTATATCAAAAAACATTAAAAAGGTTATAGTTTCCCTTTAATTTTAGGGAAAAAAGTATACTGTACTCATTGCACAGTATTTGTTAGTAGTGTAAGCTAGCGATTGCATCTAAAATATTTTAAAAAATAATACAACCAGATCCATATTTAACTTTACTTAATCTAAAACCGGAATGGTTAACACTCTCTCAATTCAAACTTATGATCCAACTAATAACGGCTGCAAAACAAACAGTGGCCAAGGCATGGAAATCTCCTACATTGGTACTAGCAGAAACAATTCACAGAATGAATAATACAATGTCCCATGCTAAGATGGTAGCCATCGATCAAAATCAAATTCCAAAATTTGAAAAACTTTGGCATCCTTGGATAAAACAACAGTTCCTGTCAAACTTCAATGACTCTGTCCTGTTGCCATGGTAACAGATTAAATGACTTACAGAGACACCCATTCTAAGGCTTCAAAGAGAACTAAAAAGAATAATAAACTGACGGGCGGGACAACCTTGTGGACCATACCTCTACCTTTCAACCCTTTTTCTTCTTTTTCTTTCCTTTTCTCCACCTTACGATTAAAGCTCATTATCAGAATTTATTTGACCTATATACACTCTACTTGTAAACAATATGTATAGTAGGTATAAATCATTTAAATACCTACAAAAGTAACTAAGGAAATGATATATATCTTTAATTTAGGTTTACGTAAACCCAATGTTTAATATTTGAAATTTCATTATATTTACCTATAGAAACCCTACTGTAAAACAATGAGTTTACTTTATAGATCCTTGTAAACTTACTTTATGTATCTTTATAACATTGTATACTCAATAAACTTCTTTTGACAAGTAGTGTAAGCTAGCTACTAAACTTCTTAACACAATATTTTGAAAACTAAACTCCTAATATTTCTTTCCCCTGTGCCCCCTCGCTTGAATTTTCACTAAGATAAAAAAAATAAAAACTTGCAGTCCCTCCCTTTGTACCAAGATACTGGCTGTAATCCTGGACTCAGTCTTTTCAACTACCACACCCAATCACTTTCCAAATATTGCCACCTTTACATCAACATTTCCAAAATAGTCCCCTTCTTAACCAATGACCCCATTAAGATATTTATTCACTCCTTTCTTGTTGCCCTACCTCTACACAGCAACCCCTTTTAAGTCGATCATGAATACTGTTGCCAGACTCACCTACCTTACCAACCGCTCAGTGTCTCAGTGTCAGTCCCTCCATTGGCTCTGATCACCCAAAAATTAAAATTACTAACAACATACAAAACCATCTGCAGCTCATTCCCAAGCAACATCACCAACATCATCTCAAAATATCGCAGTAGCCGTCCACTTAGCTCCTCCCAAGGCCTCCTGTTCTCTAACTCCCTAGTCTCCTCCTTCCATGCTCTCCGGGATTTCTTCAGAGCCTCACCCTTCATCTGGATACAGAGATAGTGACGGGAACCTTGTGGAAGTCCCTACCTCAATCTGTCTGGCCTTCTCCTACTCTGTCTGCTTTTAGGCTCGATTCACATCTATGCATGTTTCTTTTGAGTGTTTCTGCAGTGCTTTTTGCGGTGGTTGCCATGGTTTTGGACACACGTTTTTACAGCAATTTAGCCGCGATTTGCATTTTTTTTACACTGTATATAGATGATTGCTAAGAAGGGGGCCAGGAAGCCGGCCACCTCGTCCTTAACAACTGATGAGTCAATGTAAAAAAAAAGAATTGCCGGCTAAAAAAAAAAAAGTGAAAAAAACCAGCGTGGGGTCCCCCTCTGGTCCATACCAGACCCTTGGGTCTAGTATGAGTTCGGAGGGGACTCCCCAAAAAATCGTGAAAAAAATGGCGTTGGGTCCATCTAAGAAATGCTTGACATCGGCGCGGACAGATCAGCGGGATGCAGCATCGGAGGTGGGTTGTCGGAGGGAGCGGCGGCGGAGGAAGAAGAACACCGGACAAAGAAGACAGGAGAAAGAAGAAGACCGGAAGAAGAATTGGGAAAAGGAGATACGCCCCTTCCTAACCATTGACACCACAAAGCTTCTAATCCACTCCCTGGTCATCTCCCGCCTTGACTACTGCAACTCCCTCCTCATTGGTTTACCTCTAAATAGGCTATCCCCACTTCAGTCCATCATGAACGCTGCGGCCAGGCTCATCCACCACACAAACCGCTCAGCGTCTGCTACACCCCTCTGCCAATCCCTCCATTGGCTGCCACTCAGTCACCGAATTAAATTCAAGATACTAACTATAACTTACAAAGCCATCCACAACTTGGCCCCTAGCTACATCTCTAACCTAGTCACAAAATACCAACCTAATCGTTCTCTTCGCTCCTCCCAAGACCTCCTGCTCTCAAACTCCCTTGTCACCTCATCCCATGCTCGCCTTCAGGACTTCTCCAGAGCCTCCCCCATCCTCTGGAATGCTCTACCCCAATCCGTCCGTTTTTCTCCTACTTTATCCACTTTCAGACGATCCCTGAAAACTCATCTCTTCAGAGAAGCCTATCTGGCCCCCACCTAACAACTGTACATTTATCTTCTCAATCAGCACATCACCCACAGTTATTACCTCTTGTATCTCTTGACCTCCCCTCTTAGATTGTAAGCTCTAAGGAGCAGGGCCCTCTGATTCCTACTGTATCAAATTGTATTGTATTTGTACTGTCTACCCTCAAGTTGTAAAGCGCTACGTAAACTGTTGGCGCTATATAAATACTGTATAATAATAATAATAATAATAATAA
The DNA here is from genome assembly GCF_042186555.1 of Aquarana catesbeiana. Lineage (NCBI taxonomy): Eukaryota > Metazoa > Chordata > Amphibia > Anura > Ranidae > Aquarana > Aquarana catesbeiana. The sequence goes on from NC_133328.1 coordinate 97,784,286, forward strand.
AGACCGGAAGAAGAAGGAGAAGACTGAAGGAAGAAGCGGGAGAAGCCCAGAGGAGGAAGAAGCGGGGAAGAAGAAGAAGACATTTAATAAAGGACTTGTCAAAAACTGTCTATTGTCTTTTGACACACTACACTACTTTTTTTTAGTGAATGTGTAGGGGTACAATGTACCCGATACCCATTCACATGGGGGGGGGGCTGTGTTCTGGGGGCCCCTGTTGCTAAAGGGGAAGAGGCCCTTGTCCCCATTAACATGGGGGCAAGGTGCTTTGGGGGGAGCCCCCCTGCCCCAAAGCACCCACCTACCATGTTGAGGTCATGGTATGGTTCAGGAGGAGGGGGGCGCTTGCTTGTCCCCTCCCTTTCCTGACCTGCTGGGCTGCATGCCCAGATAAGGTTCTGGTATGGATTTTGGGGGGACCCCACGCCATTTAAAAAAAAAAAGGGGTGTCCCCTCCAAATCCATACTAGACACAAGGGCCCGGTATGGTCCTGGGGGGGACCCCACGCATTTTTGTTCACAGTTTTTTTTTAGCTGGCAATTCTTGGCAATTTTAGCTGACAGCTGATGACTCATCGGTTGTTAGGCTCGATTCACACTAATGCATTTTTTGATGCATTTTGCAGAAATGCAGGGAAATTTTTTAACATGGGTTCCTATGGAACATGTTCACAGCAATGCATTTTTGTGCCTCTGCGTTTTTGGAAAGGGTCAGGGACTTTTTTCCTGCAAAATGCAGCATTTTGCATGCAATAGAATTCAATGGAACCGCATCCAAAACGCAAGTACTGCGTTTTTCTGGTGCTTTTGCAGCGGTTTCCATTTTTTTACACTGTATATAGCTGGTTGCTAAGGAGGGGGCGGCAAAGCCGGTCGCCGCGTCCTTAACAACCGATGAGTCATCAGTTGTCAGCGGGCTTCCCACTGAATGTAAAAAAAAAGAATTGCTGGCTAAAAAAAATTGTGGCGTGGGCGCGTGGCAATTGAATTACATCAACCGGAGGCCACGCCCCCTTGTGACGTCATGGACCCATCATGCCCTGGACGGTGGCGTCACAAGGGGGCCTCCGTGTGACGTAATCCGATTGCCACGCCCCATCGTTATTTAAGAATTGCAGGACATCGGCGCCAACAGATCAGCAGGACGCAGCATAGGAGGAGGGTCAACGCCGGGAGCGGCGACAGTGGAAGAAGAACACCGGACAAAGAAGACAGAAGAAGAGCAGAAGAAGAAGCAGGGGGAGAAGGAGAAGACCGGAGGATGAAGATGTGGGAGAAGATGGAGGAAGACCGGAGGAAGAAGCGGAGAAGAAGAAGAAGATTTTTAATAAAAGACTTGTCAAAAACTGTCTACTGTATTTTTTAACACTACACTACTTTTTTTAGTGAATGGGTAGGGGTACAATGTACCCCATACTCATTCACATGGGGGGGCGGGAGCTGGGGGCCCCCTTGTTAAAGGAGGCTTCCAGATTCCAATAAGCCCCTCTGCCCGGAGACCCCGACAACCACCGGGCAAGGGTTGTCGGGAAGAGGCCCTTGTCCCCATCAACATGGGGGCAAGGTGCTTTGGGGGGGGGGCGCTCACTCGTCCCCTCCCTTTCCTGACCTGCCGGGCTACATGCTCGGATAAGGGCCTGGTATGGACTTGGGGGGGGACCCCATGCTGTTTTTTCTCTGGATTTTTTTTTAGCCGGCAATTCTTTTTTTTTTTTAATTCAGTGGGAAGCCAGCTGACAACTGATGACTCATCGGTTGTTAAGGAAGCGGCGGCCGGCTTCCTGGCCCCCTCCTTAGCAACCAGCTATATACAGTGTAAAAAAACAAAAAACCCCGCAAAACGCAAATCGTGGCAAAATCGCTGTAAAATTGCTGTAAAACACGTGTCCAAAAACGCGGCAAGCACCACAAAAAGCACTGCAGAAACACTCAAAAGCAACATGCATACATGTGTATCGAGCTTTAAGGACGTGGCGGCCAGCTTCCCGGCTCTCTCCTTAACAACCAGCTAAATACAGTGTAAAAACGCAAATCACAGGAAAATCACATTAAAACGCGGTACTTGCGTTTTGGATACGGGTCAATTTAAGTCTATAAGGCCCCATTCACACTAGCGCGTTTTTTGATGCATTTTGCATTTTGCAGAAATGCACGGGAATTTTTTAACATGGGTTCCTATGGAACATGTTCACATCAATGCTTTTTTGTATCTCAGCGTTTTTGGAAAGGGTCGGGGACTTTTTTTCATGCAAAAAGCAGCGTTTTGCATGTAATGGTTTTCAATGGACAAGCATCAAAAACGCAAGTGCTGCGTTTTTGCAGCGTTTTTGATGCATTTTTGATGCGTTTTTGGTGCGTTTTTGCCGTTTTTTTTTTTTTTTTTTTTTATTTTTTTTTTTTTTTGTAATTTTTTTTTAAGACTGTAAAAAAAAAACGCAAAACGCAAATCGCGGCAAAAACGCGGCAAAAACGCCGCAAAAACGCGGCAAAAACGCGGCTCAAAAACGTGCCAAGCATGAAAAAAAAACCTCCAAAAACGCTCAAAAGCAACATGCATAGGTGTGAATCGAGCCTTAGGCCTGTTTCACACCTATGCATTTTTTGTGCTTTTTGCATTTTGCAGATTTGAACTACAGAACGTGTTCCATAGGAAACCATGTTAAATGGACTGTAGTGCAAACTTGAAAAATGCAAAAAGCACTAAAAATGCATAGGTGTGAATCAGGCCTCACATGCAAAACGCTGCATTTTGCAGGAAAAAAAGTCCCCAACCCCTTCCAAAAACACAGAGGCACAAAAATGCATTGGTGTGAACGTGTTCTATAGGAACCCATGTTAAAAAATGTCCCTGCATTTCTGCAAAATGCATCAAAAAATGCAATAGTGTGAATAGAGCCTTATGCCGCGTACACACGAGCGGACTTTACTGCAGACTTGGTCCGGCGTACTGGATTTCGTCGGACAATACGATCGTGTGTGGGCTCCAGCGGACTTTGTTTGCTCAAAAGTTGGACGGACTTAGATTTGAAACATGTTTTAAATCTATCCGACGTGCTAGTCCGACGAACTCAAACTGACGCATGCTCTGAAGCAATTACAAGACGGAAGCGCTCGGTCTGGTAAAACTAGCCTTCGTATTGAGGCTAGCGGATTCCTCTTCTGTGATCTTTTAATACAGCACTTTTTTTTTATTTATAATGCAAGAGGAATGAAGTTGTTTTTCTGCTTTATATTCACACAGAGTTCTCACAAACTACTTTCTTCATGATTTATCCTCATGCCATGACTAATATGATATATTTAAAAAATCAGATCTCCATAAATAAAGTATTAAATTAGATTTTGGACTCATATTTTTTTTGGATTGATTTCCACACTATCTATTTTACAATGTGTGCTAAATTATACAAACATTTTTTTTTAAATTTTTTTTTTGTAGTTTCAAGTTACCACAATAACCTTAATATTTTGTGTTGTTTTAATTAACCTTAATGAGGTTGGTGTCCCTTGTTAATTAGACATAGGGGGGTTTATTTTCCAAAAGCAAATTCATTTTTCACTACAAGTGCAAATTGTAACTGGAATTGCACAGAAAGAGCATTTTGAAGTGCCTTCTCTGTGGATCCGAGGGGCACATGCAAGGAACCACAAAAAAAAACCTTTTTCTTGCACATGATTGTATGATGAAATCAGCAGAGCTTCCCCTCATTTCAGCTCTTCCCCTCAGATTTACAGCGACTGCACTTCCAACAAGTGCACTTGCTGTGCAATTTCTAAAGTGTACTTTTCACTAGTATTTAGCACTCGAGTTTAGAAATGATTTAGCCTTTTGGCAAAAACACACATAGGGGTTGATTTACTAAAGGGAAAAAGACAGTTGCCCTCTGCAAGAGCAGTTGCCCCAGAGCTTAGTAAATGAGCAGAAGCTCTGCTGACTTCCATCATCCAATCATGTGCAAGCAAAAATGCTGTTTTTTTAATTTTCCTTGCACAGGATTGGGTACTCTTTGCAAAGTCAAGCCTTACCTCATTTCCTAAGCTCTGGAGCAATTGCACTTGCAGAGGGCAACTGCCCTCTGCAAAGTGCACAGTCTATTTGCTTTTATTAAATCAACCCCATAGTCTTTTTGACCTGTACCTGCCTACTCCCAAACAAAATGTCGTTTTGGACTCAAAACACATATAGTCAATAATGTAAGGTAACAAAAAATCCATTTATTTTGGTTAACAAAAAATTAGGAAGGCAACACTGGAGACACTTTTAGAATCTGTGAAGTCTTTCGTCCCCCAGGACACACATCAAGTTTTAGGACAAGAAAATTGATATCTTGGGACTAGGGAGCACAGGGAGCACAGTCAGACCAGACAGAAACCAGGCAATCACTTTTGAGTCTTCCGTGGAGCCTTCCCTGCACGCTTCTCTGCAGCCTTCCCTCCAGGCTTCTCTGCAGCCTTCCTCGGAGGCTGGGCCTCTGGTGGTGTACTTGGGGCAGGAGGAGGAGGAGGAGGAGTGGCTTCATCTGCCAGATACGTTGTAGCAGTAAGCTCCCTTCTCAAGCCCTTCTGATAGGCCTGATGCCCCTTTTCCAATTCCAGCAATCTGGTGGCCATATATGTCCCATACGCCTCCTCTGCATTGGGTGGTGTACTCAGGATTTGGCTTGCTTCACGTATGGGGGCTAGGGATTCCTCCTCAGTTTGGGTAATTCTCCTGGGCCTTTTGGTGAGAATGCGGAGGGGAGGCACCTGACACTCCATGCGGCTTCTACTCGGCCCAGCCACAGCCTCCTCCTCTCTCCCACTGGGCAAGGCCTCCTCCTCTCTCCCACTGGGCAAGGCCTCCTCCTCTCTCCCACTGGTCAAGGCCTCCTCCTGGCTGAGGTCATCCTGTGTCAAAAAAAGGGACATAGTTGTAATTTTGTGTTACGCAATCACACACAATTTTCAGCTCATGACTTGCAAATATAATTCTCAACAAATAGTAAAGGCTATCTATTTGACACCACCATTATTACAGCTGATCCACAATATCTGAAGTACATAGGCGTGCGCACAGGGTGTGCCAGGTGTGCCTGGGCACAACCTAATCGCCTTGTGTGGTGCATATTCCCCCCTGTTTAGACCACTGATATTTCATCCCCAAAAAAAATGTTATAAAAGAAAATTATTTTTTTTAAATAAAATAAACAAAATGACACTGTCCACTGCCCTACTGACACCATCAGTACATATACACATGCATATGCATTTGAGATTTGGGGTGCACACCCTAATGCAAGAGGCTGCGCACACCTATGCAGAAGTATATTTTTGGCCACTACTGTCTAGTGATATGTCTACATATTAATATTTGTGATGAAGTCATTTTTTATGAAACACTTAAAAATTTGACACATTAACATCATTAATAACATTTACACAATCACAAATTCCACAAAAAAGGATACCTGGCTGAAACTGGGAGCATCCATTTCATCAGGGATGAAAAGGCCCAATTCTTCCTGGGACTCCTCAGCTGGGGTGGAGGTGGATGGAAGGCTGGAGGGAAGAGTGGGGTGAAGCCTGGAGGGAAGGGTGGGGGGAAGGGTGGGGGGGAAGGGTCGAAAGTGATTGCCTGGCTTCTGTCTGGTCATCCAGGAATCGCATTTTGTGGTAGTACCACAACTTGGGTACATAAACTTGGTCGGCTGCTGCTCCGGATCTGAGCGACTCCTGGATTTTATTGTGTTCCCGCTTATACATGTTTCGCAAGATACCAATTTTCTTGTCCACAAACTTGAGGTTTGCCTGGGGGACTCGAGTCTTCACAAATTCTAAAAGTGTGCCCAGTGTTGGCCTCCTTACAGCCCGATTGAAATATAGTGGGTGTTTGACCTCCCACAGGTTTTTGTTTTCCTAATATAAGTCGATAAATCTCGACTAAAAATCTGCCTCTTTAAAGGGATTCATTGTTGCTGAAAGACAAGACACAAGATCAAAACTGTAATGTCAGTCAGAACTCCCAGGATTATTTTGTGAAGAATCTAGGGGACACATATACACACACACCCCCACGTTTAATCTTACCTTCGTTTCTGACGCTTGCTACTTCCGCACGGACATACGTAGGCCATCGTAATAGCTTTATATACACTGCGCATGTGTCATGCTCCGCCTGCGTCGCCCGCCCCTGATGTTCTTTAGTACGATTTGTCCCCGCCCCTTCACTCTTCATTGCGCAGTGGGAGTAGATAGAGAAAGATGGCGGAGAGAATCAGTGGAAGTAGCGCGGAGGAAAGCCCGGAGCCACAACCATCCACATCCCGGAGGAGATATAAGGCCACCAACATGGCTTTTAAAGAGATGGCGGAGATGGTGTCCATATTGAGAAGGGAGGACTATGATGGCAAAAAAGGACCGTACACATGCCCAAATATGCGGAAAGACAAAATAATGTCCTCAGTTGTAACCGCTCTAGAAGCTAAATTTGGCACTAAAAGTTCGAAAGAACAATTGAGGAAGCGGTGGTCTGACATCAAAAGTCAGGAGCCAGAACAATATTGGCGAATAAAGAAGCTGCTTAAAAAAAGTAAGTACTTGTTGTGTTTTCCTATTGAGATACTTAACTTGCATGCTGATCCATATTTTTTTCGTTTATACAGCATCGTTCGTAAAGACCGTTCTTTGTAAAAGACATATGATACTAAACAAAATTACGTTTTTTTTTTGCCAAATACGATGGTACTGGGTTGGACATATACATTTATGTCTTGATAATTTTTCGTATTCCAATAATTTGTGGATGTGGTGTAGATGTGTTGGAAAATATAATGCTTCTTCAAAAATGATTCAGTGTAATGTAGGGACAGGACACAGCAGCTGCTTCCACATCTGCACTCACAAGCACTAGTGTACTATGTGACCATAAAAAAATTTTCGACGGGTAATACACATTGGAGATCATTGAGGTGTCTGCATCTGTGAAACTTGCATGAAAATGTGTATTGTTTATAATTGTTGTTCATAGGTAATGTTCATCCTGTCTTCTAAATTTTTGAGGACAAAAAAAGGCAATTGTCCATAACTCATAACCAACGTTTCAGATTATTTTAAAAAATCTAAAATATCACTGTGTGTTAACTATACCTTTTGTTGAATTATCATAGGGGAGAAAAGACTCAGACAACAGTCCAAGGAACCCAGGACCCCCCCAAGTCACCAGCCTGAGGCTGAAGATAGCCCAAGCCCAAGACCCGCCCACCCGACGAGCTGGAGGAAAGAGAGGTGGAGGAAGTGAGTGACTGACACCCCAGCATAGGGTAATGTATTTAGGTGTGCATATTTTAACCCTTGTTTTTTTCACACATTTTAGGTGAGCTTCTGGTTGTGGAAGGCCAAGCGGCAGAGCCATTCAGCACAGACAGTGCCCAAAGACTGATTGGCCAGATAATGCTGTGGAATGGCCAAATTGATAAAATGCGTGACCAAATTCACAGCATGCAACTTCGCCTGGACTCCATGCAACAGGAAATGAAGACCATGATTGATGTTTTGGGCAGAATATAACGTTTTGCCTAAAACCATCAATCATGTTCTTCATTTCCTTGTGAAGTTTCTTTCTTCTTTACATTTTTTTTTCAAGTGTTTTCGTTACCCAGAAATTTTTATGATGCACACGGTGTGTCATCATGTGCTATCTTCCATCATGGGATATCAATGTACTTGTTTTGTGTTTGCAACCCCTTCATCCTCAAAATTATTTAGTGTTGAGAGGAACAAAGGGATTGCACGCACAAAACACGTACATTGCTCACCCATGATGGGAGATAACCTGACCCTTTTGTAATGCTCAATTTTGAGCATATTAAAAATTATCGATTTACAAGGGTGACATCACCAGCACCGTTCTTAAAATGTTGAACTTTGTAAGTTCTTTGATTTTTTTGTATGTTTTTCAAAACACTGTTGTGAATGTAAAGATTTTAAACAAGGTGTATTTATGTTTAAATATTCCATTAATAACGTTTTATAAAAAATAAAAAAAAATAAAAATTTACCAAAAAAACAAAAAAACAAAAACAAAAAATGTTTCTAAAAATGCACCTTTCAATGTGCTCTCAGTAAAATGTTTTTACTACTACAATGTGTGTGTGGCTGATTATTTCTCAATAATATGTTTAGCAAATTTTTGTGTGGTTACAGTGACAAAGGGCCTTATTAACTAAAGGTAAATGCACTTGCCACTACTACAAGTGCACTAGGAGACAGACCAAACTAAATGCAAACAAGAAGAAAAAATATATATTTTTTGTAAAATTTTTTATTTTTATTTTTTTGTAAAATTAAAGCTCTTCTTGAATAGCAATGGCCCCCCCGACCATTAAACTAATTCACATATCGCTCACACACTTGACGTGCGGTTCGGGGGGCCAAGCCAATACGGCCAATTTCCAGGCCTGTCGGTGTTGTATCTTGTACAAGTCCGGCCTCAGGCCAACAGAGGTTAGATATGTAGCAGAATGTCTACGTAAAAAGTTATGTAGTATGCAGCAAGCAAGTATGACGTGATTAATTTTATAGTCCGCCAGATTTATGGCTGAAAGGAACAAACGGAACCGGCTGGCCAGAATCCCAAAGGCATTCTCCACAACTCTTCTTGCTCTGGCCAGCTGGTAATTAAATACCCTCCTCTCAGGGGTGAGTGTTCTTTGGGGGAACGGCCTCATCAAGTGCTCACCGAGAGCAAACAATTCATCAGCGATAAAAACTGAGGGGAGTCCATCCACATTCTGGTCATTAGGTGGCAATCCCAGGCCACCAGTCTGGAGACGCTGGCACAGCTCGGTCTGTGCAAACACTCCTCCGTCAGACATCCGGCCGTTCTTCCCCACATCCACAAACAGAAAGTCCAAATGTGCCGAGACCACCGCCATCAAAACTACACTATGGAACCCCTTGTAGTTATAGAAATAAGACCCCGAATGCGGTGGTGGCACAATGTGGACATGCTTCCCGTCAATCGCCCCGACACAGTTGGGAAAGTCCCAACGGTCAGCGAACTGGGAGGCCACAGTCTGCCATTCCTGTGTACTGGATGGAAACTGTGGAGTGAAAAAAAAAAATTAAGATAAGGAATTTTAAACATAACTTGGATATCAGATTACACAAAAACATTAGTGAACAATAGAAGTCAAACAAAAAACATAAGGCCCACTTATAAGATTTATCACCCCCTCTGATGGCCCATTGATCAATTTGAATGTGGGGGGGTTCTAATTAGGTTAATAAACACACCTGACAGTTTCCAACATTTGAGGGGTGGGGGAGGGGTTCTAATTAGGTTAAGAAACACACCTGACAGTTTCCAACATTTGAGGGGTGGGGGAGGGGTTCTAATTAGGTTAAGAAACACACCTGACAGTTTCCAACATTTGAGGGGTGGAGGAGGGGTTCTAATTAGGGTCAAAAACACACCTGACATTTTCAAACATTTGAGGGGTGGGGGGGGGGGGGGGGGGGTTCTAATTAGGGTCAAAAACACACCTGACATTTTCAAACATTTGAGGGGTGGGGGAGGGGTTCTAATTAGGGTCAAAAACACACCTGACATTTTCAAACATTTGAGGGGTGGGGGAGGGGTTCTAATTAGGGTCAAAAACACACCTGACATTTTCAAACATTTGAGGGGGTGGAGGAGGGTCAAACAGTGCAATGGAGCTGACAATATACATTGTTTAAGGGACTTTAGGCTAGAGATATAAATGGACCCAGGACTGCATGGTGGGGAGGTTATTGAATGTAAATATGCATGTAGGGCAATAAATGATTAATGTCCAAAAACAGGGGACATTCACAGCATATTCCAAGCATGGTAATTAGGTAAGGAGGACATTTAGACTATACATTAGCAAACATTTAATACATATCATGTACTGTTAAAGGATAAAACTTACCTTCATATAGTCCTTCTGCAGGACCTGAATGATGGCAGAACAAGTCTCTGGGATTATGATCCCCAGAGCCTGGGGGGAGATGCCTGTCGAGAACTTCAAGTCCTGAAGACTTCTCCCAGTCGCCAAGTAACGTAAAGTATAAAAGTAAAAAAGTGCAGTGCTAATCTGTAAGTGCAAATAAACAAATGTGTGACTCTATATATCAAAAGTCAAGTGACAAGGGCACAAAAACAATAACATTTCAAGAATGTGCAAATTAGTGTCTCTGGACTAAGTGGCACACCCAATAGTCTATAAAAAGTGAAAACAGAAGGTCCTCTCCCAAGCAGGGGAGTATCAGTGTCTTGGAGGGGCTGTGGGCACTTGTAAGGGGGCGACCACAAGTTGCAATAACACTCCAATCTTCAAGAAAAAAGGTGGGTACTATTACCGGATCAGTAGGACGCATCTACCATATAGCAGTGCATCAGTAAGGCAAAAAGGGATGGTCATCCAGGATATCCAACCAGGTAGTGTCTTCCGGGTCCCGACCACCAATGTGAGGGTGGTTGTTCTAGACAGGCTATGGATCTCCAATACACCCGATCTCCGATACCGGAATTAATCGATCAAAAGCAGATGGTTCTTAGTGGGCCCATGGAGGAAAAGAAAAAGGGACTCCACATAGTGTAGATCATGTGGAGATCGGGTGTATTGGAGATCCATAGCCTGTCTAGGACAACCACCCTCCCATTGGTGGTCGGGACCCAGAAGACACTACTTGGTTGGATATCCTGGATGACCATCCCTTTTTGCCTTACTGACGCACTGCTATATGGTAGATGCGTCTTACTGATCCGGTAAGAGTACCCACCTTTTTTCTTGAAGATTGGAGTGTTATTGCAACTTGTGGTCGCCCCCTTACAAGTGCCCACAGCCCTCCAAGACACTGATACTCCCCTGCTTGGGAGAGGACCTTCTGTTTTCACTATTTATAGACTTTTGGGAGTGCCACTTTGTCCAGAGACACTAATTTGCACATTCTTGAAATGTTATTGTTTTTGTGCCCTTGTCACTTGACTTTTGATATATAGAGTCACACATTTGTTTATTTGCACTTACAGATTAGCGCTGCACTTTTTTACTTTTATACTATTTGGGACTTGGTTTGTTGTGTGCTAGCAGCTGCAGTTGTTTTTAAAGTGGCAACTAGCCTCTGCGCCGCACTGATGGCTTGCCTCATGCAGGTATCCTGCCTGCTGATATAGGGGGTCAGCATAGCCAGCAGACGCTCAAAAACGGGGTCCGTCATCCGGAGATAATTCCTGAAATCCTCAGGATTATTCTCACGGAGCTCACGGAGCAAAGGCATATGCGAGAATTGGTCACGCTGGCGCAACCAATTCTTCAACCATGAACTCCTCCTCGCCCTGTTCGTGGACTGGACTCGGGTCAAAGTATTAACTCCAACACCAAGTCCCCACGCAGCACGATCTAGAGAACGAGTACGTCCACGCGACATTGCTTCAAAACGGTCGGCTGGTCAAACAAACAAACTTATAACAAACGCACTGAAGAACAGCAAGGCCTATGAAGAACGACCTGAAAATCAGGAATGAGCGGACCAGAACGGCCTGCAAGGCAGGTTACGAACTGACCAACACGCACTGAAAAGCAGATACAAACCTCACAAGCACGAACTGAACCGCAGAAAACGATCGAAATAAGCTGAAGTGTGAAAAGCGCGAATTGTCTCTAACCAAACTTCTACTAACACGAGATAAACACGAGATTAGCAGAAGGAGCCCAAAGGGTGCCGTAGTGGGGCTTGAACTTCCTTTTTATAGTCCCGTCGTACGTGCTGTACATCACCGCGTTCCAAACCAGCGGATTTTTGCAGTGATCGTGTGTGTCCAAGTCCGTCCCTTTTTAAGTCCGGCGCAAGGAGCCGACAAAGTCCGGCATAAAGTCCGCCGAGCAAAGTCTGCCGTAAAGTCCGCTCGTGTGTACGCGGCATTAGACAATCTCTGAAAACCCATCTATTCAAGGAAGTCTATTTTGCCCCAACCTAACAACTGAACTTTTACTTTCTTCAATACCTTATGCGTACACAGTTATTAGCACTTGCTCCTCCCTCTTGGATTGTGAGCTTTCACAAGCACGACCTTTCTAATCCTTTCTTTTCGATTTGTATAGTAACTGTACAGTCTCTCTCTTTAAATTATAAAGCACTGCACAAATTTCTGGCATTATATAAGTCCTCTATAATAATAGTCATAAAGGCTCTTACAAAGGCAGAATCCATATCCTACGATTGTATGTCATTCAAACATTATATATGGCATGTTTCTTATACCTTCTATATTTCATTGTGCTGAAATCACTCCTACGTTAGGTCTGTCTGTTAATTGCTTCAGGAGTCAGCATTTTCAGTGCATTCATACCCTGCAGCTTCCACGTTTTGTTTGCCTAGTCTTGTGAAGTCTCAATGTAATAATGTGCTTTGTGCAAGACTAATAAAATGATACTATGAATACAAGATCAGGTTGTAGAGAACAATGTAAGCATTAAATCCCCTTCTAAAGAACATTGTGATTTATTGTCCTTGAAGGAATAAGGTGACCTTGGCTTTCTTCTGTCAATATTTGCATCTCCTCGTTAATCAATCTTCACTTCAACAATATTTAAAAACTGATCAAGCAAGATTAGCTGTTTCAGAGCGATCTGCGGTTTTGAAACAAGGTTAAACTAAATCCAATTAATGTGAAAACATTTTGGTAAGAGTTAGATGATTGCGAGTGTTAGGGGAGTTATTCGTTAAAGCAGCCCATACAAGCCCAGACAAGAATCAAGGCAGTATGAAATTATTCCTTATCGGTTGTCGGTATCCTGATTTGGCTGTCCGTTGTGATGTTATAAAAGTTGTTTAAGATTATACTGCTCACCCTTCCACCCTGTCAAAAAAAATGCAGATACTACCAGAAAAGTCATAATATCAGTCTTTTCTATGGTTATTCTGCATGTCTGTGGGAACCTTTAAAATGTCCATATAGCCAATGTTTTTTTTTTGGATGGCAACAATAAAAAGGTATGGCACAACTGTTCAACAGTCTGACAGTTTTTGGTACACCAATAACCTCAAGGGTGACATTTTGAAGGACAGCAGCATATTAAAAAGCAGCAGGCTGGTTATTTTCTATGGTATTCTGTACACTACTTTATGTATTCTGGAGTGATGATTTTAAAAAGTACTTAAGCAGAGTTTCTCATGATGTTAAATGAAGTGTTTGAGGCAAGATCCCTCCCTTATTCCATGAACGAGGCAATAATTATAGTTATCCCAAAACCAAGTAAAAATGCCTTGTTCCTGGCATCCTACAGCCCAATTCCTTTACTGATCTTGGATGTTAAACTACTGGTGCAAGTTTTAGCAAATAGGCTAGCTACGGTAGCACAAAAATCGGTTTGATCAGTCAGGTTTTATTCCCACCAGGTCAGGTTGATCTGGAAAGGCAGGATCCCCTGCATTAAGCTCTCCGTTCTTCAGAAACAGTTGCCAACTGCCTAAAGATAGGGGAGGATTGGCAGTTCCTAATGCGAAAACCTATTGTTAGCTTCCCAACTACAGCACATGGTGGGGTGGGGAGAGGTATGTATGGATGACCCTAACAAGTTAACGGGTTCAACAAATGCCCTTTTATATCACAATTGGAGAAAGGTTGGTCTGTTGCAAAAAAACATGGTGTGAAATTAAAAAAATTGGCACTATATGAAATATATTCATTATACCCTACTAACTTTCAGTTGTTGCGAGCAGCATCAGTTACCCAAGCAAAACCTTTTCCAGTATCTGCGATTGAGGCACGCGCTGATGGTACAAACCAAAAGCCAAACAATAACTTGATCCCCTACCTCTCTGCTAGACAAACTGGCCAATACAACAGTTAAAAAGCATTTATCTCTCATGTCTACCAGTCAGACTCATTAGATAACATCCAAGTTGTCAACACTATGTTACTTTGGGTAGGAATATAATTTGGGGAGTCTTTCAGATGAAACATGGGGGAGGGCTTTCAAAATTATACTGTACCTACAATGTGACTTTCATGATGTTAAATGAAGTGTTTGAGGCAAGATCCCTCCCTTATTCCATGAACGAGGCAATAATTATAGTTATCCCAAAACCAAGTAAAAATGCCTTGTTCCTGGCATCCTACAGCCCAATTCCTTTACTGATCTTGGATGTTAAACTACTGGTGCAAGTTTTAGCAAATAGGCTAGCTACGGTAGCACAAAAATCGGTTTGATCAGTCAGGTTTTATTCCCACCAGGTCAGGTTGATCTGGAAAGGCAGGATCCCCTGCATTAAGCTCTCCGTTCTTCAGAAACAGTTGCCAACTGCCTAAAGATAGGGGAGGATTGGCAGTTCCTAATGCGAAAACCTATTGTTAGCTTCCCAACTACAGCACATGGTGGGGTGGGGAGAGGTATGTATGGATGACCCTAACAAGTTAACGGGTTCAACAAATGCCCTTTTATATCACAATTGGAGAAAGGTTGGTCTGTTGCAAAAAAACATGGTGTGAAATTAAAAAAATTGGCACTATATGAAATATATTCATTATACCCTACTAACTTTCAGTTGTTGCGAGCAGCATCAGTTACCCAAGCAAAACCTTTTCCAGTATCTGCGATTGAGGCACGCGCTGATGGTACAAACCAAAAGCCAAACAATAACTTGATCCCCTACCTCTCTGCTAGACAAACTGGCCAATACAACAGTTAAAAAGCATTTATCTCTCATGTCTACCAGTCAGACTCATTAGATAACATCCAAGTTGTCAACACTATGTTACTTTGGGTAGGAATATAATTTGGGGAGTCTTTCAGATGAAACATGGGGGAGGGCTTTCAAAATTATACTGTACCTACAATATGACTTTCACACAACAGTTAACACAACTATTTATAGTACACAGGTCCTATTGTACCACCAAAACATTTTTCAGTAGCGAAAAAAGGATACCGTGAATTGTCCGGGATGCCAAGGTGCATCAGCCGACCGAATCCATATGATTTGGAGATGCCCAAAGTAATTCCGCTATTGGCAATCTGTCTTACCTACTATAAATAGTACTTTTCAGATGAGCATTGATCTTGATCCAGTTATTTGTCTATTGGGGGCATTAGGTGAAGAGTCTTGCTTTCCGGATATATTAGCTTTGATCACTAGAATGCTCTTTTTTGCATGAAAGCACTCAAATGGCTCTCCCCACATCCCCCCACCCAAGAGGAGGGGATACAACAAGCCAACAATACACTACTGTACCCAGAAAAAAGTTTATCTTCCAAAACAGAGACTGTCCTAATACATTTTGTAAGCTCTGGGACCCGTGGCTGTCATTGCTGGGCCTAGATCCATTGTCCCTAGCTCTTCAGCTTCTGTTTTAGGATGGTATAGGGAATGTTCTATTTTAACTGAACTCTTTATATATAATTTTAATATAGGATTGTAACATGTACTATACACTTACCTACCTTAATGCCCCATACACACGAGCGGAAATTGCAAAAGTCCGATGAGATCTTTTGGTCCAAAAATGCGACCGTGTGTATGCTCCATCGGACTTTTGCTGGCGGAATTCCAGGCAGCAAAAGATTGAGAGCATGTTCTCAATTTTTCAGTCGGAAAAATTTCCATTCGGAAATTCCGATCGTCTGTACCAATTCCGACACGCAAAATTCCTACGCATTCTCGGAAACAATTCGACGCATGCTCGGAAGCATTGAACTTCATTTTCGCAACTTGTCGTAGTGTTGAATGTCACCTCGTTCTTGACGGTCGAAAGTTCAGCGAACTTTTGTGTGACCATGTGTATGCAAGCCAAGCTTGAGTGGAATTCCGTCGGAAAAACCATCCAAGATTTTTCCAACGGAAATTCCGCTCGTGTTTACGCGGCATAACTCATGCCATTTCTAGTTTGGATGGGAGTATACAAATTATCTAATTTTTGTAGGAAAAGGGTAAATGATGTAATTTTGATCTATAAGACAGCCTCAATGCCAGGGTGTATTGAGAAAACGTATTCTGTCTAGACACTGTACTAGAATTTTTGATGTTAATAAATAGTACTTTTACCAGCTACGAGTACATTGTATTCTAACTGAGCTCACACACATTTCGAAAGTCAACTAGTATTTTTGTATGATAAATTGAGGTCTTGTACGTACTTGTTTTTGTCAATTTCAAATTTTTTTTTTATCTTAAAATAAAACTGTATTAAAAAAAAAAAAAGAACTTAAAGCAAAATAATTTACATTCAAAGTGGAGTTGGGGCAGGGTAAATAATACATGTAAACATTTTTTAGAACAAAATGTTAAAATTATGTAATTGATTAAGAAAAACAAGCTGGGTTGGGCTTTCATAAAAGTAATGGTTACTTGTGGATAGGACTTGTGTTCTAGAAGGTGTGCACTAGGGATGAGCTTGATGTTCGGGTCGAACACAAGTTCAACTCGAACATTGGGTGTTCGCCCGTTTGCCGAAGAGCGAACATTATGGGGCATTTGCTGCAAATTTGAGCGCCACAGGACTCCCCATAAAGCACTGCGAGGTCGCAGTGCATTGCTGTATGATGATTGGCCAAAGCATGCACCTGACCTGTATGCAGCATCCTCTGCTAAGAGAGCCATAATTGGCCAAATCGTGGCTCAGGGGGACTAAGTCCACGCCCCACACCATACAAGGCTGCTTACACGGCGGCCGTGTGTAGTCTTGTTGGTGTGGACAGAGAGATAGCTTGATTTAGATTAAGCAGGCAGGTTATTCAGTTAGTGGCAGTGTATTTGAGATATATATATATATATATATATATATATATATATATATATATATATATATATACAGTTGTGCTCATAAGTTTACATACCCTGGCAAAATTTATAGAGAATATGAATGATAACACAAAAACATTTATTTCACTCTTGGTTAGTGTTTGGCTGAAGCCATTTATTATCAATCAACTGTGTTTACTCTTTTTAAATCATAACGACAACAGAAACTACCCAAATGACCCTGATCAAAAGTTTACATACCCTGGTGATTTTGGCCTGATAACATGCACACAAGTAGACACACAGGTTCTTGAATGGCTATTAAAGGTAACCATCCTCACCTGATCTGTTTGCTTGTAATTAGTGTGTGTATAAAAGGTCAATGAGTTTCTGGACTCCTGACAGATCCTTGCATCTTTCATCCAGTGCTGCACTGACGTTTCTGGATTCTGAGTCATGGGGAAAGTAAAAGAATTGTCAAAGGATCTGCGGGAAAAGGTAGTTGAACTGTATAAAACAGGAAAGGGATATAAAAAGATATCCAATGAATTGAGAATGCCAATCAGCAGTGTTCAAACTCTAATCAAGAAGTGGAAAATGAGGGGTTCTGTTGAAACCAAACCACGCTCAGGTAGACCAACAAAAATTTCAGCCACACCTGCCAGGAAAATTGTTCGGGATGCAAAGAAAAACCCACAAATAACTACAGGTGAAATACAGGTCTCTCTGAAAACATGTAGTGAGGCTGTTTCAAGATGCACAATAAGGAGGCACTTGAAGAAAGATGGGCTGCATGGTTGAGTCACCAGAAGAAAGCCATTACTACGCAAATGCCACAAAGTATCCTGCTTACAATATGCCAAGCAGCACAGAGACAAGCCTCAAACCTTCTGGCACAAAGTCATTTGGAGTGATGAGACCAAAATTGAGCTCTTTCACCACAACCATAAACGCTACATTTGGAGAGGAGTTAACAAGGCCTATGATGAAAGGTACACCATTCCTACTGTGATACACGGAGGTGGATCGCTGATGTTTTGGGGATGTGTGAGCTGCAAAGGCACAGGAAATTTGGTCAAAATTGATGGCAAGATGAATGTAGTATGTTATCAAAAAATACTGAAGGAACATTTGCATTCATCAGCCAGGAAGCTGCGCATTGAGGCGTACTTGGACATTCCAACATACCAATGATCCGAAACACAAGGCCAAGTCGACCTGTCATTGGCTACAGCAGAATAAACGGAAGGTACTGGAGTGGCTATCTCAGTCTGCTGACCTCAATATCATTGAGCCACTCTGGGGAGATCTCAAAACGTGCCGTTCATGCAAGAAAGCCCAAGAATTTACAGGAACTGGAGGCTTTTTGCCAAGAGGAATGGGCAGCTTTACCATCTGAGAAGATAAAGAGCCTCATCCACAAATACCACAAAAGACTTCAAGCTGTCATTGATGTTAAAGAGGGGAATACACGGTATAAAGAACTGGGGTATGTAAACTTTTAGTCAGGATCATTTGGCTAGTTTCTGTTGTCATTATGATTCAAAAAGAGTAAACACAGTTGATTGATAATAAATGGCTTCAGCCAAACACTAACCATGAGTGAAAGAAAAGTTTTTGTGTTATCATTCATAGTCTCTGAAAAATGGCCAAGAAATCATAAATTCTGCCAGGGTATGTAAATTTATGTAATGTATTGTCGGGTCCCGGCAATATAGATGAAAATCATTGATAAAAAACGGTATGGGTCTGGTATGGATATTAAGGGAAACCCAGCACCCAAATTAAAAAAAAAATGGTGTGGGGGCCACCAGGCACTATATACTCTGAACAGCAGTATATACAGTATCTCACAAAAGTGAGTAGACCCCTCACATTTTTGTAAATATTTTATTATATCTTTTCATGTGAGAAGACTGAAGAAATGACACTTTACTACAATGTAAAAAAGTGAGTGTACAGCTTGTATAACAGTGTAAATTTGCTGTCCCCTCAAAATAACTCAACACACTGCCATTAATGTCTAGACCACTGGCAACAAAGGTGAGTACACCCCTAAGTGAAAATGTCCAAATTGGGCCCAATTAGCCATTTTCGCTCCCTGGTGTCATGTGACTTGTTAGTGTTACAAGTTCTCAGGTGTGAATGAGGAGCAGGTGTGTTGAATTTGGTGTTATCGCTCTCACTCTGTCATACTGGTCACTGGAAGTTCAACATGGCACCTCATGGCAAAGAACTCTCTGAAGATCTGAAAAATAGAATTGTTGCTCTACATAAAGATGGCCTAGGCTATAAAAGATTGCTAAGACCCTGAAACTAAGCTACAGCACAGTGGCCAAGACCATACAGCGGTTTAACAGGACAGATTCCACTCAGAACAGGCCTCGCCATGGTCACCAAAAGAAGTTGAGTGCACATGCTCAACCTCATATCCAGAGGTTATCTTTGGGAAATAGACGTATGAGTGCTGCCAGCATTGCTGAAAAGGTTGAAAGGGTGGGGGGGGTCATCCTGTCAGACCATACGCTGCACACTGCATCAAATTGGTCTGCATGGCTGTCATCTCAGAAGGAAGCCTCTTTTAAAGATGGTGCACAAGAAAGCCCGCAGTTTGCTGAAGACAAGCAAACTAAGGACATGGATTACTGGAACTGGAACTGTGTCCTGTGGTCTGATGAGACCAAGATAAACCTATTTGGCTGAGATGGTGTCAAGCGTATGTGGCGGCAACCAGGTGAGGAGTACAAAGAGGGCGGTGAGAGTGTCATGAACTGGAGCTGCATGAGTGCTGGCGGCACTGGGGTGCTACAGTTTATTAAGGGAATCATGAATGCCAACATGTACTGTGACATACTGAAGCAGAGCATGGTCCCCTCCCTTCGGAGACTGGGCTGCAGGGCAGTATTCCAACATGATAACAACCCCAAACACACCTCCAAGACGACCACTGCCTTGCTAAAAAAGTTGAGGGTAAAGGTGATGGACTGGTCAAGCATGTCTCCAGCCCTAAACCCTATGGAGCATCTGTGGGGCATCCTCAAATGGAAGGTGGAGGAGCGCAAGGTCTGTAACATCCACCAGCTCCATGATATTGTCATGGAGGAGTGAAAGAGGACTTTAGTGGGAACCTGTGAAACTCTGGTGAACTCCATGCCCAAGAGGGTTTAGGCAGTGCTGGAAAATAATGGTGGTCACTCAAAATATTGACACTTTGGGCCTAATTTGGACATTTTCACTTAGGGGTGTACTCACTTTTGTTGCCAGCGGTTTACACATTAATGGCTGTGTGTTGAGTTACTTTGAGGGGACAGCAAATGTACACTGTTATACAAGCTGAATACTCACTACTTTACATTGTAGCAGTAAGTGTCATTTCTTCAGTGTTGTCATATGAAAAGATATAATAAAATATTTACAAAAATGTGAGGGGTGTACTCACTTTTGTGAGATACTGTATATACTGCTGTTCAGAGTATATAGTGCCTGGGGGCCCCCACCCCATTTTTTTTTACATTTGGGTGCTGGGTTCCCCTTAATATCCATACCCGACCCAAAGGGCCTGGTAAAGGACTGGGGGGGGGGGGGGGGCTATGCGTTTTTTTTCAATGATTTTCGTCTATATTGCCGGGACCCAACAATACATTACAGCCGCGAGTAGTTTTAAATTACATTTTTTCCTTTAGAAATGTGATTTTGCTGTGGTATTGTTCTAAACAAGGGAAAAATGCGCTACTTTACAGGCATACTAAGGACACCCCCCCAAGCATGATATTTAAAGGAATATTTCATTTTTGTTGTTTCACTTTAAGTATTATTAAAATTACTGCTCCCAAAAAAATGGCCGTTTTTAAAACTTTTTTTTTCATTGATACATGTCCCCTGGGGCAGGACCCGGGTCCCCAAACACTTTTTATGGCAATAACTTGCATATAAGCCTTTAAAATTAGCACTTTTGATTTTTCACATTCGTGTCCCATAGACTTTAATGGCGTTCGCGTGTTCAAGAAAATTTTTTGCCTGTTTGCATGTTCTGCTGCGAACCGAACCGGGGGGTGTTCGGCTCAATCCTAGTGTGCACACACCAATGCTATTCACCCAGTTAGAGTGCCTTGCAAAAGTATTCACCCCCTTGGCATTTTTGGATTTGCATCATTTAATTTACAGAACAAGCCCACAACTTTGAAGATTTTTTTATTGTGAAGCAAACAACAAATAGGACAAAATAACAGAAAAAGTCAATGTGCATAACTATTCACCCCCCTTAAAGTCAATACTTTGTAGAACCACCTTTTGCGGCTATTACAGCTCCAAGTCACTTTGGATAAGTCTCTATGAGTTTGCCACATCTTACCACTGGGATTTTTGCTCATTCCTCCTTGCAAAACTGATCCAGCTCCTTCAAATTGGATGGTTTCCACTTGTAAACAGCAATCTTTAAGTCTGATTATAGATTTTCTATTGGATTGAGGTCTGGGCTTTGACTAGGCCATTCCAACACATTTACGTTTCCCCTGAAACCACTCAAGTGTTGCTTTAGCAGTGTGTTTGGGGTCATTGTCCTGCTGGAAAGTAAACCTCTGTACTAGCCTCAAATCACACACAGAGTGGTACAGGTTTTGCTCAAGAATATCCCTGTATTTAGCACCATCCATCTTTCCCTCAACCCTGACCAGTTTTCCAGTCCCTACTGCTGAAAAACATCCCTACAGCATGATGCTGCCACCACCATGTTTCACTGTGGGGAGGGTGTTCTTTGGGTGATGTGATGTGTTGGGTTTGCACCAGACAGCTTTTTCTTTGATGGCCAAATAGTTCAATTTTAGTCTCATCAGACCAGAGCAGTTTCCTCCATACATTTTGGGAGTCTCCCACATGCCTTTTCGCAAACTCAAAAGGTGCCATTTTGCTTTTTGCTGAAAGTAATGTCTTTCTTCTGGCCATTCTGCCATAAAGCTCAACTCTATGGAGCGTACGGCTTATTGTTGTCCTATGTACAGATACTCCAGTCTCTGCTGTGGAACTCTGCAGCTCCTCCAGGGTTACATTAGGTCTCTGTGTTGCCTCTCTGATTATTGCCCTCCTTGCTCGGTCCATGAGTTTTGGTGTGCAGCCGTCTCTTGGCAGGTTTGCTGTTGTGCCATGTTCTTTCCATTTGCTTATGATAGATTTGATGGTGCTCCTAGGGATCATCAAAGATTTGGATATTTTTTTATAACCTAACCCCGACTTGTACTTCTCAACAACATTGTCCCTTACTTGTTTGAAGAGTTCCTTGGTCTTAGTGGTGCCTCTTGCTTAGGTGTTGCAGCCTCTGGGGCCTTTCAAAAAGGTGTGTATATGTAATGACAGATCATGTGACACTTAGATTGCACACAGGTGGACATCATTTCACTAATTATGTGACTTCTGAAGGTAATTGGTTGCACCAGAGCTTTTTATGGGCTTCATAACAAAGGGGGTGAATACATATGCACATGCCAATTATCAGTTTTTTATTTCTAAAAAATAGTTTTATGTATATATTTTTCTAATTTTACTTCACCGACTTAGACTATTGTGTTCTGATCCATCACATATAATTCAGATTAAAAAACATTGAACTAAAGGCTGTAATGTAACAAAAATAGGTAAAAAGCCAAGAGGGGTGAATACTTTTCAAGGCACTGTATAGAGAGAGAGAGAGAAAGGGGTGAGAAATTGAGTGAAGAAAGCCAAGTTATTGTTCTTCATTGACAGCATCCAAATGTCTTAGTAATCTCACTTGCTTTTCCCTCACTAATGATGTCCCAACAACAGATCCTTTCATCATTCCAATTTCTGGCATTATTCTCGACAATCAACAGCAGAGCGGGTCAAAATGGTCAGAGAATTGTCATTTGTCAGCAGAAGCCCAATAAGAAGGAGATAAGGACTAAGGAGCAGTGACATTCATCTGCATAAAAAATTTATTTTGTAATCTAGAGTAAAGTGTTTTGGTATTGTTGCATTGAGCTGTTCATCTACAGTCAGTTTCTATGCAGTTCATGTAGTAGTCGCAAATAAATATCACATTTAAATCCATAGCTTTCATTAAAGTGATCCTGCCATGAAGATCTTTGTTCAAGCACTTTGATAGAGTGACAACTCTCTGTCCTTTTCTTTTAATTGTTCTCCTGTAATTTATAGTAATTTGTGTCCCCCCAATGTGGATATTTGTCTGCACTTCCTCCTTCACTGTACTGTTAAAGTGTTACTAAACCCACAACGGTAAAATCAGTCTGTTTATGCAGTAAAGCATGCTTGTTATACTCACTGTGCAACCTAAGGGGTTAATCCTCTGCATTTTGTAAAAAGGCTGTTTGATCCTGTCTTCTCTGATCCTCCCCTTCTTCCACAGTCCCCAATCCGTCTGCTGATGGAGCCTTGGGGGCACTCTGCACACGCTCAGTTTGGTGTGTATTGCTAGAGAGTTTTTTTTGCATGTGATCGGAACAGGACCAATCAGCACTGTTCAGACAGAGGGTCAGGGGTCCTGCAGCCTCATAGGACAGTCAAAGTAGAATGAAAAATCCTCCTACAAACTTTAATCAGGCACTCATAGAATTCATAAGACTGCTATATACTGTTCATGAGAAAAGGCATTTAGCAGTTTATATTTAAAGTGCCTTGAAAAAGTATTCAGATTGGATGGAGATCGTCTGTGAGGAGTAATTGTCAAGTCTTGCCACAGATTATCAATTGGATTTAGGTCTGGACTTTGACTGGGCCATTCTAACAAATGGATATGCTTTGATCTAAACCATTCCATTGTAGCTCTGGCTGTATGTTTAGGATCGTTGTCCTGCTGGAAGGTGAACCTCCGCCCCAGTCTCAAGTCTTTTGCAGACTCTAACAGGTTTTTTTGTAAGATTGTATTTGGCTCCTTCCATCTTCCCATGAACTCTAACCAGCTTCCCTGTCCCTGCTGAAGAAAAATATCCCCACAACATGATGCTGCTATTCACCATGTTTCACGGTGGGAATGATGTGTTCAGGGTGATGTGCAGTGTTAGTTTTCCGCCACACATAGCGTTTTTATTTTAGACCAAAAAGTTCAATTTTGGTCTCATCTGACCAGAGCACCTTCTTCCACATGTTTGCTGTGTCCCCCACATGGCTTCTCACAAACTGCAAACGGGACTTATCATGGCTTTCTTCTTACCACTCTTCCATAAAGGCCAAATTTGCACAACTAATAGTTGTCCTGTGGACAGATTCTCTCACCTGAGCTGTGGATCTCTGCAGCTCCTTCAGCGTTACCATGGGCCTCTTGGCTGCTTCTCTGATTAATGTTCTCCTTGCCCGGCCAGTCAGTTTAGGTGAATGGCCATGTCTTGGTAGGTTAGCATTTGTGCCATACTTTTTTGATTTTCGGATGATGGATTGAACAGTGTTCCGTGAGATGTTCAAAACTTGAGATATATTTTTTATAACCTAACCCTGCTTTAAACTTCTCCACAACTTTATCCCTGACCTATCTATTGTGTTCCTTGGCTTTCATGATGCTGTTTGTTCACTAATGATCTCTAACAAACCTCTGAGGGCTTCACAGAACAGCTGTATTTATACTGAGATTAAATTACACACAGGTGGACTCTATTTACTATTTAGGGATATTAGAGTAAAGGGTGCTGAATACAATTGCACTCCACCCTTTTCAGATATTTATGTGTAAAAAAACATTTATCATTTTCTTCCACTTCACAATTATGTGCCACTTTGTGTTGGTCTATCACATAAAATCCCAATAAAATGCATTTACGTTTTTGGTTGTAACATGAGAACATGTGGAAAATTTCAAGGGGTATGAATACTTTTTCAAGGCAATGTACTAAAATAATTGCATTTCCATGTTCTGTGTACTGTGGAAGACCAGATATAGTGAATGCAGGGTCCTGAGTTTAGTAATTCTTTAAGTACTTCCACAAAAGCTGGCAGCAGTCCTGGCCCACCCCCAGTTTGTCAAAAACTTAAAGATGAATTCCAGGTATGATATTGTATATATAATTACACTGGTCAAGCTTAGACCAATGTAACTATGCAATACTATACTTGGCCAAAGCCCCTGGAAGCAGGAAATCACTGAAGAAGACACCGCAACTCCACTTGCTTTCAGGTCTCGTATCTGGTGGCCGCCCTGCTGAATTCTGAACACAGATGGTCAGCCACTCAGCACGGTTGCCGCTGAATGAATGCAAAATGTTCTCTGATTTGACAAGGTAAAGAGGTGGGGTAGGATGTCACACTTTCCACCTTGCAAGAGAGAAATACTAACTTAACTTCCTGTTGTGAGCTGAAACCCACAGCTTTTTTATGGATTGATTGGTGTTAGTTCTCCCAGTGTCCTTTGCTATACTACTCCAGCACTCCCACTCTCAGATCTTTACAACATAAAGGGGGTTATTTACGAAAGGCAAATCCACTTTGCACTGCAAGTGCACTTGAAAGTGCACAGAAAGTTCACTTGGAAGTGCAGTCGCTCTAAATCTGAGGGGAAGATCTGACATTTGTGGAAGCTCTGCTGATTTTATCATCCAATCATGTGCAAGCTAAAATGCTGTTTTTTATTTTCCTTGCATGTCCCCCTCGGATCTACAGCGACTTTACTTCCAAGTGCACTTTCAGCGCACTTTCAAGTGCACTTGCAGTGCAAAGTGGATTTGCCTTTCGTAAATAACCCCCAAAGGCTAATTATTTTGTATTCCTTGATGAGAACTAGGAGGGACACGTGACAGTTTTAAATTTCTGACAAGATCAACAGTTTTTTTGCACTTATCAAACAGATATAACAAAATGTCTCAAAAGACATATTTAAATGGACCTTGACCCTACTTACCCACATTCTCTTACTGCACACCTACCCCCCTACCCCTACTCAGTCACAGTCTGACATTTATTTCTCTAAATACCTTTTTCTTAGGCTCAAGCACGTCCTAGATTTTAAACTAGGCGAAAATGACATCCCAGTTGGTTGCATCTTTCTGGGATACTGACCTCATGCATCTCAAGATACCTCGGGGTACTCTACAGAGAATGCACTGTTGCACATCATGTTGCTGGTAATAGTTTTAAAATTTTAATTTCACACCACTTTTTGTAATGGTGATAGTGGGCGCCAGGGCTAGAGGGTGTATTTTCAGAGTGGGGACACAAGCAGCACTAAAATCTTCAAGTTTATCTCTCTTGATAAAAGCTTCAGAACTCACCAAAAGTACTTTGTAAAAAATAGCAATAAGAAAAATAGCTGATGTTCCAACATGTGCACACTCTTTCCAAAACTAAAAAAAAAAAAAAGTTTTTTAATGCACTCTATCATTGTATTTAAAGAAACTAGGAACATCATTTAAAAAAGACTTTCCGCTCAGAGCATTTACAGTGAAACACGGCTCATAGCACCAACCTCAGTTTTATTCTTGATGTGATCCAAGACATTACTCACCATACCTTGGCCAATATGGACAGGTTGACATTGTTTGCCATGTTGAGACACAGGTGTGACATATTGTTTGCTATGTTGAGATAAAAGTTTGAGTCATACACCTAAAAAAGGCCATTTAGCACTTTCTCCTGTGAGTGAGTTTCATTTTTTGTTTCTACTACATTGGCAGTCAGTGTTTGTGCCCACCTACACTGGTGGTCAGTTTGCCCCCTTTATGGTCAATAAGCTCTTTACGTAACCCTCACTGCTTAATGTTAGTCTGTGTGCCTCTTCTTGGTGCTCAGTGTGCCTCCTGTCATTGGGGACAGTGTTACTCACAGGATTGGCAGAGAAGTGCTGGCAAAAGTGGAAGGAAGAGTATCAGAGAATTAGCAACAGAGGAGAAAGGGGAGAGCTCTCAAATATAAACCTAAGCTATGTTTATTTTTTTGATCACTGGGACTGGCCATTTTAGCCATCACATGGAATACATTGATCACATGGATCACCCTAACTGACTCTGTGTCTTTTGCTTTAGCCGGTCTGTAGCTTTCAATCATGTATTAAGATTATGTTTAAATGAAAAAAAAAAAGGAAAAAAAAGTTTTTTTGTTTAAACAACATTTAGCTCCCTATTTAACTCCTAAGTTAACCCTAAGAGGGCTAACTTTAGTGTCCTTGCCATTTGTGCTAGAGGAAGTACTAACTATACTTTGTATTTGCATTCCAGGTCATGCCCTGAAGTCATCACCTACTTCCTTTGCAGATGTTTTCAAACCAGCTCAGAGCAAGTTAGTTGTTACTCCGAAGTCTAATGCAGAAAAGGTAACATGTTAATGGGCTGGATCAAATATTCTGCTTGCCGTTGAACAAGATAGATTGGCTGTTGAAGTTTTTTAGTGCACACTACACAATCAAATGAAATGCAAAACATATAAAAACTGTGAAAAGAGAATAAGAAATGGACATTTCCATTACAAGCCCACGTTCACATTAGTGTAGCATGTGAATACGCAGAATGGTGTTCATTCATTGGTAATGGCACCTCAAACACACCAAGTGAGAACCGTGGTTTTGTGCACACAAGAACATGTGAAAAATGCTTGAAGCTCAAAAAGATACACAAGCTTCTTTGCCACATTTGTAAGTCAGCCCACTAAAATATATGGGATGCTCTATGCACGAAAAATGTGCATATGACTCACAATGCGCTTCTGTAGTGTGAATAGGGGCTAAGCCTACACATACAAGGTATGTATATTATTGCATCTTGTTTCCAGTTTATCTTACATGAGGGTTATGCTACATTCCCATTAATGTGAAGTTAAATCTGTTTCTCTGTTTGAAGGATTAAGGTATACTGCTGTATATGTGCTCTCAAGGAATAGAGCTGTAATATATGTTATTTCCATTATGCAGAAGACTCTGTGAAAAGTTCTCATTGATGTCTTTATCTCCTGCTGGCCACAGGCACTGTTCTCTGTCCTCTTCTATTTGTTCCTCTAAAAAATATACAAGCTATCTCCTTGTATGATCTCTAAGAATTTAAATACAGCCACATGCAAATTATTGTGGCCTGTTTGCACTGTAATAGTTGTGTGGTGTCATCCCTCATATGTCACTGCCTGTAACCTTGTATTGTCAAATACACTTGTAAGCATTCATTTTTTTCAAAAAGGTTTGAGTGTTTTCTGTTATGTAGGGGCTTTTGCATTGTTTGGTT
Source organism: Aquarana catesbeiana (assembly GCF_042186555.1). Lineage (NCBI taxonomy): Eukaryota > Metazoa > Chordata > Amphibia > Anura > Ranidae > Aquarana > Aquarana catesbeiana. Next base: position 97,812,191 of record NC_133328.1, read on the forward strand.
AATGTTGCCCGGCTAAGCTGGTGCCTCCTGAGAGTCAAGGGTTACAACTGCTGGGCAGGATTTCCCAGGCTTGTTGGTGATACCACCCTCTGCTGCAGCAAGTGTAAAAAAAAAGCAGGAACTGCCTCTAGTTGAGGTTGGTCCGAGGTTGCTCCATGTATGGAAAGAGAGCTGGAGCTGTACATGTGATTGCTACATTGCTGCTAGATTTCCTCTTGGCGGGAACCCAGTTGGAGTTCTAGGACTTATGGGCTTGTGCAAGTGTTCAAAGGACTTGAAGGACATTTTCTATAGTTGATAAGGTATGACTAACCCAATGGGCAAGGAGCACCAGCAGGCACAGAAATAGCACTTTGTGAGAGGAAAGGATGTTTGTGAAGAAGTATCTGTACAAGTCTGTTATATATAAACCACCTTTAGAAAAAGAATTTTGGTGCTAACATATTGTAGCGCTGGTAGATTTTTGAATCTACCGCTGATAGGTTAATCTAATGGGTCACTTATTATAGGAAGTTATATTTGCCTCTGTTCCAGCTTGGCTGACGTTGCACTGTGCCGGTGGGTGTCGTTGTCGCCATGGGCCAGTGTTGGAAAAGCAACGTGTTGAAGCGTAAGTGTGCTCCTCTGTCCCAGAGATAACTCTGTGGAGGTGGTCCTCCAGGTTGCATTCTGGGAGAGGGTATTTATGGGACAGAAGCCATGTTCTGGGGTTCATTTTCAGCCACCTGCTGGCCCTCCTGGCTGACAGGTATGCGTTAAGAGTACCACCTGCGGCGTGTGGGTGGGCCCAGAAGCCTGTCTGGGGCCTACCACAGCAACAGAGGAACGGTCCTGAGCTGTCTATCCTGAGTGAAGAAGCTGGACAACCGAGGAGATCCCAGGGGAGGACCCGTCATGGAAGGATCATGCAGAGTGCTGGTCTGGAGAGGGGCCTGGTGACTCGGTTGGAGGACGTATCCTAAAGTAGTTTTACCGCATAGTACTGCCGGGTTGGCTTAAAGGTTCAAGTACCGTGTCTGACGCAAACCAATACATCCTGTGGCAGAGGATCGTACGGGTTTTATTCCAAACAAGTCTGTGGCAGAGACTTTTGTTCGTGCTACATACTGGCTGCTAGACAAGTGAGAGAGGTCTATCCAGGTGGGCAAAGATTGAATCCCACAAGGGGAGCACATTCAACTACAAGTGTTTAATTACTAAAAATGTTCTGGTGAATACTAAGGAAAGGTATTTGAGCTTCCCTGCAGCTTTCCTTCTGCCTCTTTCCTGCTACTTCCTTTATTTGTTCATTAAAGCATTGGAAAACCCACTCAAGTGTTTGGTGCTTATATCGTCCAGAGGTAAACTCAGTGGAACCCTAGACCCGGTGCAGGTGAAACAGAGGTATCGAGAGTGAAGGTAATAAGCCCGCTTTAAACCAGCAGCTCCAACGAGAGTTATTGCTACAATATATTGCATGGTCTGAAGTTATTTCAGGACATACGAGAAAGGATGCATGCATGCAGGGGCGGACTGATAACTCATGGGGCTCCCGGGCAATAGGAGATTATGGGGCCCCCAGGCAATCAGAGATTATGGGGCCACACAGTATACACACACACAGTATACACATACATGTACACACAGTATACACAGACAGAAGTAAAAAAACACACATTTATACATACTGTCCCTGGTTTTACTGAGGCTGGCAACCCTGATGGGGCCCCCTAGTGGCCCAGGGCCCTTGGGCAGTGCCCGAGTGGCTCAGTGGTCAGTCCGCCCCTGCATGCATGGCATATCACAGATATGGTTCACACCAGGGGACAAGACAATACAAAAGGCCTGCTTCTTACTGGTGACGGCAGTCCGGTTAACACTGCTCGACAGATATTGTATTCTTTCTTGATAAATTCAAATGACCTGTCTTTATTTGTAAACTGTTGGACATTTCTGTGCGCAATTGAAAAATAAAGGAATTACAAAAAACAGACAATATAAGAGAAGATAAAGTACAAAGCATCTGATTAATGGTCAAGCTAACCAGAGAGGGCTATATTGCCATTACCAGTGACTACAGTACTAGTATCCATGTGCATATAGCAGCCAGCCAGTCGGGAAGCAGAGGTGACTTGGCATAGGTGACGGAAGGCCCCAGTAGTGAAGGAGCTTGTGTGCTTAGGCTTCTTCTCTAACGATCGGAACCTCAGCCTTGGGTCCAACTCTCATTATGGGGCATCTTAGGGACTCAGCCTGTATGTCACAGAAGATGGAGTGAGGCCTCAGGGAGAATAAACACGTGTTATGTACAGAGTCGAGCTTCCTGGGATTCAGATTTAATAACCTTCAGAGTGAAGAGTTAAATGTATGGGTCATTGTCACTGGAATGAGGTGACAGGTAACTGGGCTGATGGAGTCTGGTGCATGTCATACAGCACCTGCTAAGAAATTCTGCATGGCAGGCGAGAAGTCAAGCCATTAACTTGGCATAGTTGACAGAGTACACCCCCTGCCTGCACCTGCAGTTAAGAAAAGAGACCAAGGCACGTGAAGCGCAAACATGATCAAACGTGATAGGAACTGTGACCAACTCGTGATCAGTGATGTCATAGAGTATACTGGCTTGTAATTAGCCATTGCAACAGTAAAAGGAGGATAAATGGTGTGGAAGCGTCCTACCTTCCATGTGGTCTTACTGCCAGAAACTATGCTGCCATGTTGCATCAGGTGTTGCCTTGGAAACTTCTTCTGCTGAACCCAGAACCGGAACCCTTGATCCTGGACACTGGATTGCGGTACTGGCCGACCATGGGGCTAGCACATAGGAGATTGGGATGCCCTGAGACTGATATGCCTGAAATTCTGGAGGAGGTCTTCTAATTTCTCTCCTTAGGCTCATTTCCTGAGCTGCAGTACATTGCTGTGTGTGTGCCTGTCCGATGAGGGACCTAGGGGTTGATGGTCTGCTGCAGTTGCACCTGTGTCACAGCTGGTGATGGTTCTGCCATATCTACTGCACTCTGCAGCTGGATCCCTGGGTCCTATGCCTTCCAGACCCAAAGGACTGGGGTTGAATCAGCACACGGGGAAACCCTTCGAGGGAGCAACACCTCCAAAGCCTCTGAGGAAGAAGGTATACCTTCGAAACACGTCAGCCAGCAGCGGTTCGTACGTCCTCTCTCTAGGACCCAGAGACTGCTATCAGTGGACAGACTGCCATATGTCAAAGACTGTTATAAGCGTGATTTTCTTTCTACCTTTGTGAGTAGTTTTTAATTATGTCTTTTGAATAAATGTACTAAAGGATAATGCACTAGGCTGGTGCGCCCTCTTTTTTCTGTTTTTTCATTTACACCTCCAAAGCCACCTGTCCTGGCTGTGCCTACCCATCTCGGTGGAGGGTGTATTGCAGCCTCCTGCTGCAACCAAGGAGGAACCTTTGGGGACAGAGAGGAGTGTGTATATATTTTCCTGAAGCAGGCATCACTAAATGGCAGACCGCGATCCAGATCCCAACTGGGTTACTTTCTCATCCTGAACTGCTGCGGTTGCCCCATTTAGGAGCCAGTTCTTTCCCTCAGCCTCCATCACTGTCATTCTAAAAGCAGTGGAGAGCAGGAGGCAGGATAGTAATGAACAGAGAGTGGAAGGCACAGCAGCACTGGATGGAGGGTGACAGTGGGAGCTGCATAAATTTACTTTCCAGATTAACCAGTAGATGAGTGATTGCTAGGATGCAGGGCAGACCTAGCAACCAATCATCAGTTTGTTAATCAGAAAAGTTTACTCCAGCAGCTCCCGCTGTCCATCCAGTGCTGCTGTGCCCCCACTCACCGTCCATTACTATCCTGACTCCCGCTCTGTGTACCTACAGTATGTAAGGTAGCAGAGTAAGGAGGGGACAGAGAACCTGGCTTTGAAGGATGGGAGGCGATGTAACAGCACAGAGAGTACTACTCTGAGTGTGGGAGGGGTTGATTTGAAGAGGGGATGAGAGCACTGCAGTGGGGGGGGGGGGGGGGGGGCACTACTGTGGGGGTGATATAAAGGGAAGGCAGATGACATTAATATGGGGGGGGGGTGATGTGAAGAGCTGCAGAGGACACTGCTCTGGGGGGCAGAGGACACTGCCTTGGGGGGGGGGGGGGGCGAAGTGAAGGGGAACAGAGGACACTACTATGAAGGGGCTGAGGGGGCATTTTCAGCTCATGGTACATTGAAATTAAAGTGATTGTAAAGTCTTGTTTTTTTTTTCTATTAAAATAACAAACGTGTCATACTTACCTGCCCTGTGCAAAACCACTGACCACAGCCCAGATCCTCCTCTTCTCAGGTCCCTAGCTGGAGCTCCTGGCCCCTCCCTCCTGTTGAGTGCCCCCACAGCAAACAGCTTGCTATGGGGGCACTTGAGCCACAGCTCTCTGTGTCCATTCAGACATGGAGCCACGGTTTGGGCAGCAGCCGCCTCTCTCTCCTTATTGGCTAAAAGCCGCTGCTGTGTCTCAGCCAATCAGGAGGGAGAGTCCTGTATGACTGAGGCATTTGTGGACATAGCTGGATCGAGAGGGGGCTCAGGTAAGTATTGGGGGGGGGGGAGCTGCTGCTGCACCCAGAAGGCTTTAATGCATAGAATGCACTAAGATTAAAAAAAACCTTCTGCATTTACAACCACTTTAATTTTAACTCAAAATAAAACTAAGTAAACAAAAACAACAAAGTTCGTGTTATGAGAATTGCTGTGTGCATTTATCTAAAGCCAAAACTTTTTTTTTAGTGTTGGATAGGGTAGGGAAGAGTTAAGTTATAGTAAATCCTATAAGGATTTTGCAATGTTTGCCCCATTGGGTAGCCTTCCCCTCACTTTGGTGTCCTTTTATGAAACTGAGATCAGCGGTGATCCCGAGTCTCACCGCTGATCTCAGCGCATTACCAGTTTATGAAACTGAGATAATCAGCGGAGAACATGTTCTCCGCTGATTATCTCAGCACAGTGAGAATTCACAGAAACGGCCAGTTTATGAAGGTGCGATCTCAGCACCTCACTAGCGATCTGTGACAGAATTCTCACTTTCTGATTCACCATTTCAGAAGTGGAGAATCAGAGTGAGAAGCATGAAACTGGCTGATATTCTGGAGAAAGCAAGAAGTCTTTTGACTTCTTTCTTTCACCAAACAGTCAGAGCACATCTTCCCCACCATTACACACCCCAAAACCAGCGGGATAGGAATTTATAGTGTGTATATATATATATATATATATATATATATATATATATATATATATATATATATATGTATATATATATATATATCTATATCTATATAGCTATATATATATATATATATATATATGTATATATATATATATATATATATATATATGTGTATATATACGTATATATATATATATGTGTATATATATATATATATATATATATATATATATATATATATATATAGCTATATAGATATAGATATATATCTATATCTATATAGCTATATAGATATAGATATATATCTATATCTATATAGCTATATAGATCTATATATATATATATAGATCTATATAGCTATATAGATATATATATATATAGATATATATATATCTATATATATATATATCTATAGATAGATATCTATAGATATATATATATTTCTTTTTAGATGTTCACGTCTCTGGCTGGGTTCACACTTGTGCGATGCGTGAACCAGCGTGATTCCTGTGCGGGCTTTCACATCGCACCTACATTGACATCTGCGCACCACTGCGGGTGTCAATGTAAAGTTAATGACACCCCCAGATCATTTCACAGATCGCAGTGCGAACTATGTAATGGTGCAGGAATCGGATCGCATGGGTGTTCACACCCATGCGATCTGATTCCAGTGCGGACCAAATAAAGGGTCCTGTACCATTTTGGTGCAAATGCAATATGATTTAGGGCCAGTTCCCACTGCTGCGGTGTCCGAGATCGGATGTGATTCGCACCGCACTGCAGTGCAAAATCACATCCAATCTCTGTGCAATGCGATTTCAGCCATACAGATAGTATTGCTAAATTTGCATTGCCCTCGGACCAAACTCTTACAGGACCCTTTTTTTGGTCCACAGCAGAATCGGATCGCATGGGTGTTCACACCCATGCGATTCGATTACTGTCCGAGTTTGCAGATCGCACTGCGATATGCGAACTGATTTGGGGGTGTTAACTTTTAGGCCCAGTTCACACTTGTGCGATGCCGGACATCGCACAGGCATCGCATGTTATTTGCAGCACACTGCCATTCACATTACATGCGATGTCTGTGCGGTGCGATATCAGCTGTACAGATAGTATGGCTGATATCACACCGCATTCGGTGCAAACACGCACAGGACCCTTTTTCTGTTCGGACCAGAATCGGATCGCATGTGTGTTCACACATATGCGATCCGATTAATGTCCGAACTGTCAGTTCGCAGTGCGATATGCGGGCTGAACTGGGGGTGTCGTTAACAATGTATTGACACTCCCCAGCGATTCGCATATGGCAGTGTGAACTGACATGCGAGTCGGTGCGATGCGGGAACCCGCAGTGGATTCGCAGTGTTCTCGCATCGCACCAGTTTATCAATTTTTATGTTTATCTATAATGAAATATATTTTATTTTAATTTATTAATAAATATTTATACTTGTATACTTTATTAAAATTATTTTTTTAATGATTATAAATGTATTTTGCATTTATATGAATGGTGTATAGCTGCTTTACATATGTGCATTACATTCATTTACTATACACCATTCACATTTAAATAGGGACATGTATGATCTTTAAATATTGATAAAAACAATGTTTTTTTTATAATTAGGTTAATGTATATTGTGTAGGGGGAATTTATCTTTATTATTTTATTAATATGTTGGGGAATAATGTGTGCTGATTTGTGTTAAACTTTTGTATTTTATGGTTCCTCATACTGTAATCCCGCTATATCACACGAGATTACAGTGAGAGGAGCCATTCTCAGGAGTTCCCGGCGTTTGTAGATCGCTCCTCAACTCAACATGAGAAGCGATCTACACACTTTCATAAACAGGCACTCAGAGGAGAGCGATCTCCTCTGAGAATGCCTAAGAACTGAAAAGCGGTATTTTACCGCACTTTCATAAAAGGACACCTTTGTATCCAGTAAATACAACGAGAAGTGAGAGGAAATCTCCTAGAGGTGAAGAACAATGTGCAAAATACAGTTCATGGGTCAAAGCAACCAATAACACTTCTACCTATAAATGATCTTATTCAAGTACACTAAAATCTTATTGGCAGGTACAGTATATGCTACTGCACTTTGAACATCATCATCCCTCATTGCATTGGTTTATAGTAAGTCACAGTTTGGATTCTTTCTTTCTTGGATTCAAAATTTGGGAAAACGTGTCTATGTTGTCTATAGCAACTAGTTGCAACTTTTATTCACTCCTCTGACTCAGTTAACTGTGAGTTAATTTTAGCTTGCGATTTTGATTTATGTAAAAAACACATTTTTTTCAGCAGAACAGTTAAAGCAGTAAAAATATGTGTAGTGGTTTTGCACGGAGCAGCCCGATTGCTCCTCTTCTCAGGTCCCACACCGGTGCTCCTGGCTCTTCCATCCTGCCAGGTGCACCCACAGCAAGCTGCTTGCTGTTGGGGCACCCAAGCAGGAGTGCTCCCGAGCCATGGCTCGCCCCCCCTCCATCTCCTGATTGGCTCACTGTCTGTGAATGACAGCAGCGAGAGCCAATGGCTCCTGCTGCTGCCAAAAGCCAATCAGGAGTGCAAGTTCTCGGAGAGGCAAGGTTCTTGTGGACATCGCTGGATTGAGAGGGGGCCCGGGTAAGTTTTTTTGGGGGGGGGGGGGCTGTTGCACACAGAAGGTTTTTTTACCTGTAAAAAACCTTGTGCCTTTACAACCACTTTAATTATAACTGCTTCTGCACTTAAGGTTTTCTGTTAGTTCACTTCCTAAGTCCCACAAATACCTGTTCGCCCTGATAGTGAAATCCACCAAATGCAGCTTCCTGTAGTGGTTGGACAATGATGCTGCACTGCTACTGGATTTAGAGCAGAGTTGCCACTCAGATGTAGCCTGTGCCTGCCTGTACTACAATGGGATGAGAAGATGTCTATCTGCATTGTCACTACTGAGTCACAAGCCTGTAGCTTGTCACTTAGCACACCCAGTCTTGCCCAATGTATTGTAGATTTGTTGCCTTCTTATAGGGTTTGTGCATCACATAGAGTAGTACCTGGATTTTGGGACCTATTTAGATTGTCATACAGGAGCCTTTAGCTGTACTTTAACAACAGCCCTATAACGCATGAAAAGAAGCCTAGAAACGACAGCTCCCTAACTGTGCCATGTTTTTTTCCAGATTTATCAGCCACTTCTGAAGCGATATGCTGAATGTGAGAGTGAAGTGATCAAGGAGACCAGAAACAAATGAAGATTTAAGCTAGAAATGGTTCTGTTAAAAATATCAAAGTATTTGTATTCAGTCAGTATTGGCACTTTTAGATGCAATAAGTAATAGATCTCTAACAGTATTTGAACACCACTCTCCTGAATGAATTTCCAGAGCACACCTATGACGTCCCTATCAGCTGTTGGAGAAAGATACCCACCTGGGACATGCCTTGGTCAGGGTTCAGGATTCAACTCTGAACAAAACTTTTCCTCCAAATTATTGGAAGAAAGACTTTCATTTCATAAATTGCTTGTTTTACCAAGAACATTTTGGGAATTCTTGCTAGGTGATATACAGTAGGTTACAGCTTCACTGAATATTTCCCAATATTTCTGTCAAATGTATATCTTGTTACATTATTTGAATTAGTGTTTGACAGAATTTTCTCAACATGAAACATTTCACCATTACATAACCACATACGATTGTCCTTAAAACTTGGGATGAGGTTTGCTGATGCCCTAGATTCATGAAGTTAGTGATTCGCAAATTTTGCCCAGCAAAAGTGTGCTGGTCCTTGACCAAAAAAAAGGAAGAACCCATAATGCAGTGCATAGCCTTTTTTTCTGGTTAGCTGAGGCACAATATCCAATAATTTGAAGGAATAGATAGCTCAGCTTCTTTCTATAAAAGGGTGGGCTCACAGCAGCCATATTACCAATGTGTGTTGGAGCTGTTGGGGAGAGATACTGTTTATCTAGATCAAACCTTCAAATGTATCACACTTTACTGCAACCAGCAGACAACTCTGAGTATCTTTGCAGCACTGTATATATCTCCATAGGAAAAAAAAACACACAAAACTGAAACAAAATCCGAGCCCAGTTGATCGTATAAGTAAATATAAAAAAACCCCACTTTATTAATAAAACAATTATTGAAAAATTTAATTTGGACCTTCGGTTTGTTTCTCTAGGTTGCTCAGTGGACTTTCAATACCTTGAAAAGTTATGTGTTCATGTTCTCTCAGCCCATGCCTTTTCATTATGTTTAATATGCTATACCCCTGCGTGGGTGAATGGTTGTCATTTTGTTATGCTTATTACAATAAAAATTAATGTACTAGAAAAATTAAATTTGCACTTACATAGAAGAAACTTGATCGGTGCACATCACCAACAATATCTTATCCCAATGAACGTCAAGACCCCCCAGCAGATGTAGAAGGTCCTCCCACTGGAAGTGGCAGTAGGAGTGATCACGGAAGAGAAACTGCAAAAGTGTCCTAAGCTGGAACTAGAGGGGGACCAAATCTGTGTGTGGTGTACGGCCACTGAGCTCACATGTTTCAAGGCCCCCTGTCCCTTCATCAAAAACGGTTTATCTAGCGAAACAGACACCACCGCCCTCTGTGTTATCTGCTGCCAATTTCTTGGCTCGAGGCCAATGGTGGGGAGCAATATCTGTGAATATTAGGCGCTCATGGCAAAATTTCAGTTGGGCTTTAAATGTATATTTGTAAAACAAAGTGAATAGAAAGCATTAGTTGAAATATAGACTTTGAAAAAATAAAACACCAAACCATTATAGTTTCTCTTTAGTATTTTTTTTTTTTCACTTTTAAAGTGTACATTTAAGATTGATTTGTGATACAACGCACAGCAGCCACAACAGGAGCTCTTGCTCGGGTCAGTTTTTCCAAAGCATCTGCTTGCAGGAATACCTGGACTCCGCAGACACATCCTCTTAGACATTACTTTGCTCACCGAGAGCCCCTTAGTGGCAGCTGAAACCCTTTTTTCAGTCATGCTGCTCCAGGAAATTACTGTGCACCTTAGTTTCACACCATCTGACTCCAGACTGCAGTGTCTGAAGCTAACACCAGCTGGATGAGCCAATGCCCTACACACACCTAACAGAAAATATACATATTTTTGCCGGAGACTGAAAAACATTTCCTTTAAAGCCCCTAGGGAGTAACTGTTCACCTCTGGGAGAATGCCATTTAGAACACAAACTTTAAACGAACACATATCTCTCCTGCATTTTATTCTTCTTCACCCTGGGGTGTCCTTCGCCCCCCAGCAGACCGCATAAATCAGACATGACAAAACCAAGACAGCCTCAGCAGGCAGACAACATACTAAGAACACAAAGCTGTTAAATGAAGGGTATACAAAAAAAAAAGAAATCTCATATGAAATTGGCAAATTTTGAAACGGACATTAAGCTAGGAAAATTCCTGAAAACTTCCCCAGAAGAAACTGCTTGGGGACATGGAGAAGCTAATAACATCTGATTTCCAATAAGTTTGTGCTAGCCTTAGGGTGCAGATTCCTTATGATGTTATCGCCTTAGCGATCAATCAGACAAAAGGCCAGGTCACGTAGAATGGCACAGCACAGGGACCCATTTTATGAGCAGTTTATCCTGCTAATAACAGGCAGGCAGAAAAAAAAATCTACAGAAAAGTAAAGAACTGTGTAAAGTCTATTGATCTGGGAGAAAACTGCATTTTTTTTGCCAAGTTGTTTCCTCTGTGTTTGTTTGGCAGATGTGAAATGAGCATTGCTCTGAGGGATTTTGGAGCATTTTATTTTTCTTAAAGGCCACTATACCTAGATTACAGATAACATACTGTAGGCTGGATGCTGCTAAAACATTCAGAAATATATATATTCTTTAGGTGGTGCTTACTGAAGATCTTTTTTCTATGCTTGATATACCAGATATGAGATTTTGTTTTTTTTGTGCTTGAAGTTCTTAAACTTTGGAGCAAACACTATTGAAATCTAATGCCCCGTACACACGGTCGGATTTTCCGATGGAAAATGTCCGATCGGAGCGTGTTGTCGGAAATTCCGACCTCGTGTGGGCTCCATCGGACATTTTCCATTGGATTTTCCGACACACAAAGTTGGAGAGCAGGAGATAAAATTTTCTGACAACAAAATCCGATCGCGTCAATTCCGACCGTGTGTGGCCTGTTCCGACGCACAACGTGCCACGCATGCTCAGAAGAAATTCCGACACGGAACAGCTTGTTCTGGTAAACTTAGCGTTCGCAATGGATACAGCACTTTCGTCACGCTGCAATGTTAAAAATGGTTTAATACAGCGCACTCTCTTCTTCTTTATAATGTGACAAGAATAAAGTAGTTTTGCTGCTCATATTCACACAGACTTATCGGGATTCCCTCAATATATTTTGATTTCTCACATCTGACAACATAATTTTGTTGTATTTTTTTTTGTTGTTTGGCTTTAATGTAGATTCTTTTTTTGTGTTTGTATTTTATTGAAGGGTGTTATTTTTTTTTTTGGATTTTTATTTGTACTCCCGAAAATGTTTGTGTGTGTTTTTTGTGTTAAGTTACCACAACACCATTGATATGTTGTTCTATTTAATCTGTCGGAGATTGTATGGTGTTGGTGTCCCTTGTTAATTTCACATTTTATGTTAGAAATGTACCTGAATCGTCACCAACAAACTGTCCTTTTTGGATTAAAACACACACAGGAGAGTAGAATTTCCCTAAAAAAATTTTATTAAGGGGTCACAACTAAACAAAGAGGGAGGCAACGCTGGAGAAACAGCAGAAGTGGGTGAAGCCTTGGACCCCCCAGGGCAGACATCAATAATTTTAAAGCAAAATTGGTGGCCTGAGGAGTCCTTATCTAAGGGAGTGCAGTCTGGTCCAGAAGTCCCAGAGATCCGGAAAGCAGCAGATGACATCTGTGTCCCCAGGCTGTGGTCATACAAGAGACTGCAGCTTTTGTCGGACCAGACTGAACCCAGGGCCATCACTCTCTTGTCTTCCTTCCACGCTTCCTTCCACGCGGTGGCTCTGGTGGTGGAGTTGTGGCAGCAGGAGGAGGAGGAGGAGGATGGTCCAACTCAATGACATCGGTCTTGGGTGTTAGTTCCCCACTCACCCCCTTATGTAGGACTTTACACAGAAGGTCCTCACAGAGCTTGCGTTGACCCTCCTGCATGCCCTGCAGTTTTGTGCCAGCCACAAGGCAAAGGCCTCTTCAGGAGTGGGTAAGGCTCGGAGGGACGCAGAAGCCTCCTGAATCAGCCTGAGCGCAGAATCATGCACGGGAGTCATCTTCCTGGCTCTTTTATATGGAAGGCGGAGGGGAGGAACCTGTGATTCTGTCAGGCTGCGACTGGTCCCAGGCTTCTCTTGGCTGACACTTAGCCCCGCCTCCTCCTGGCTGCCACTAATCCTTGCCTCCTCCTGACTGCCACATTCCACAACCTCCTCCTGGCTGAGGTCTTCCTGTGTATGAAAAAGGGACATAGTTTTAGTTTTTTATTCATCACTCACACACAATTTTCACCTCCTGACTGTTGCAAATTGACTGTTACCAAATATAACAGACTATCCTTCTGAGCCCAGCATTTTTCATTCTTGTCCCAATTTTGGGTGCCCACTACTGTCTACTGATATGTAAAACACTTTTTGCAATCAGCAATTAGTGATCAATAATAACATCTAATAAACATAATTTATTTATTGACCAGAAATCTGTAGAACAATGCTATACCTGGCTCCAGCTGGGCTCCTCCATTTCTTCCTGGCTGGAAGGCCCAGGTTGGACATCGGAAGCCTCAGCTGGGGTGGAAGGAAGAGTGGAAGGAAGAGTGGAAGGAAGAGTGGAGAGGGATTCCCTGACTTCAGTGTGGTCTGACAGAAATCGCAGTCTCTCATAGTACCACAGCCTGGGGACATAAATGTCATCTGCTGCAGCTCCGGATCTCTGGAAATCCGTGACCTTCTTGCGCTCCCTAAGATAAGTGCTCCTCAGGCCACCAATTTTGGTTTTTAAATAGGGGATGGTTGCTGTGGGGACCACCGGCTTCACCAACTCCAGCAGTTTCTCCAGCGCTGCCTGCCTCTTTTGTTTATTATTATAATGAGGATGTCTCACCTGCCACAGACAGGGCAGCCCCCTGTACTTGTCTATGAACAGGGGGAGGAAATTGTGGTAGTTGAACCCATCCATTTTCTCTGCAAGACACAACACAAGACAAACCCTAATGTCAGGCCAAACTCCCCTAATCTTGTTACAATATAGGCTTCCATTTCGAAGCAGTATAGGCCCAAGTTTAGATCCTACCTTCGTTATCACGATCAGCGCCTCCGATGCTTCTTCCTCTGCTCACAGATCGTATGTAAGACGCACGCGTGTTACGCTTTATACACACTGCGCATGCGTGTAACTCCGCCCGCCCCTGACGTTCTTTCTAGTCTATTCCCCGCCCCTTTTCGTTCGGCACAGTGGGGGAAGAGCACATGGCGAATACACAGCAGGATCGTGATAATTGTAGCAACGAGGAGGAGGAGGAGGAAAGCACGGATCCGGAAACGTCCCCATCCAGAAGGAGATTTAAGGCCCCAAATATGTCCTTTGGGGAGATGTTGGAGATGGTGGACATCCTGAAGAGGGCCGACTATGACGGAAAGTATGGACCTTACCCCAACCCCAATATCAGAAAGGCCAAGATCATGGCGAAAGTGGTCAGGAGTCTGCACCGGAAATTCGGGGTACGACGATCGAAAGATCAGCTCAGGAAGCGGTGGTTGGACCTCAAATTAAGAGAACATGAGCAGTACAGAAAGATCCGGAGAGTGCTGCAAAAAAGTAAGTAGTTGTGCTGTGTTCCTATTCTTTTGATGTTTAGTACGTTCGTGCTGCTCCATGTGCTTTTAGGAACTGTTGTACAGTTTAAAATGGCTACTTTCATGTTCATGGGCACATTATTCGTTCGTATCAAACATTTTTCTGTCGGACTATAAAATATCATTGTTTAGGCCATATGCATTTGGCCACCATTTTTACGCCCTATACTTGTCTTAAAAGAATTTGGTTGTGTAGATGGCTTTGTTACTAGAATGAAATGCAAACTAGATTCTGTGTAAGGAGAGGACACTCAGCAGCAGTTTACACATCTGGACGCTGGAGCACTAGTGTGGGACACAAGAACACCATTTTTATTAGGGGGCCACACAGGTGCACTAGTGTATACTATAGGGGGGGGGGGGGGGTGCTACATCTGTGAAGCTTGTACCAAACAGGTAAAGTATTGCAGCTTGACAAAGGACACTGAAAATGCTACATTTTGGAACTCTGCTAAACTTGCCAATTGTACCCCACTTCCAAGCAATGTTTCCTATTTATAGTTCTGCCATCAAATATCTGTGTGCTAATTATACCTTTTTGTTTTACATAGGGGAGAAAAGACTCGGAGGACACCCCTCATGCGAGGAGACCAAAGCCCACCCCCCTCTGGAAGAAGGGGAAATCCCCCCAACACAAGCTGACCAGGAGGAAGAAGACGTGGTGGAACTAGTCACCACAACAGGTGAGTGTCTGCGACCACAGGCTCAGGTAAGAGATGGATGCCGGCAGATTTTTGAGACCTATTTTTTTTTTGGGGTACCTCTCTTTTTAGGTGATCGTGATGTTGTGGATCCAGATCCTTTCACATCCGAAAGTGCCCAGATCCCGATCGGGGAGATCATGGGGTGTAATTTACAATTGGAAAACATCAAGAAAAACATCAATGATGTTATTCCAAAAAATAAAAACATCATTGATGTTTTGGGGCGAGTTTAAAGCTCCTCCAAATCCCTTTGTTTTTTGGTGTGTTACAATGTGCAAAATGTTTTTGTGATTTTTCCAAAAGCCAAATTTGGAGGATGCACACAGCGTGTCAACATGTGCTATCTGCCATCACGGGAGATCAATGGACGCGTTTTGGGTGTGCAAACCCTTCCTCAATAATAAAGTAGCTGAGAGGAAGGGGTTTCTCATCCCAAACATGTCCCTTGATCCCCCGTGATGACAGCTAGCACATGTTGAAATTAGTAAATTGCTGTGCATCTTCCAAATTTGTCTTTTCCTGGGGTGACTTCACCCCATCTGAACGCAATATCAAACACAGTTCCTAAATACTCATGTCTGATATTGCCTTCAAGTTCTACAGTTTGTAAGTTCAAGATTTGTGTCTTTCTTGTTGGTTTTACACAGGCCTGTTTTATCGTAATTGGACATTTCTATTTTTGATAATGCTACCCCAAAAATTGTTATACAACAAACATGTTTGTTTGTTTGAAAAACCTTTGGTAAATGCACATGTGATTGTGCAGGTATAAAAAAGTTTGTTAATCAAGAATGTGTGGATTATTGTCTCAACACTACAACACTTTTGGGGTGATGTCATTGCTGTTTTCAGAGAAAATGGGGGTTATTTACTAAGGGCAAATCCTCTTGGCACTACAAGTGCAGTTTCAGTGCAGTTGCAAGTGCACTTGTAGTGAAATGTGTCTTTGCATTTAGTAAATAACAGCCAACAGTGCTTTGTATAAGGTTACACAATCACGCCATTTTCTTGACTCAACACATTTCTGTCAGGGTCAGCTAAAACAAACACAAGCAGTAAATGTCCACAAAGAATGTCTTTTTTTTGTTTTTTTATTATAAAAAGGCTTCACATATTTGCTGGCATATTGATGGCCCCCCTACCCGCAAAGAACTCCAGGTATCGTAACCGGACATCACGGGCACTCAGGGAGGGCAAGCCAGGACGGCCGCTTTCAAGCGCCGTCAGTGTGATTTCATGTATCATTCCGGCCTCAGGCCCAACTGAGCCAGCATAGTTGGCCGAATGTTTCCTTAAAAAGTTATGGAGAATACAGCACGCCAGTATAATATGGTTCAGTTTATACTCCGCCATATGGATAGGTGTCAGACATAGGCGGAACCGGCTGGCCAGGATACCAAATGTGTTCTCCACCACTCTTCGGGCTCTGTTCAGCCGGTAATTAAAAACCCTCTGTTCCGGGGTGAGTGTCCTCATCGGGAATGGCCGCATCAGGTGGTCCCCCAGTGCAAACGCTTCATCAGCCACGAACACGAATGGGAGTCCTTCCACATTGTCCTCTGGAGCTGGCAAGTCCAAGCTGCCATTCTGGAGACGCCTGTAGAACTCCGTCTGGGCGATGACTCCACCATCGGACATCCGGCCATTCTTCCCCACGTCCACATACAAGAAGTGGTAATTAGCCGACACCACCGCCAACATCACAATACTATTGAACCCCTTATAGTTGAAATAGTACGACCCCGAGTTGGGTGGTGGGACGATGTGGATGTGTTTCCCATCAATTGCCCCTCCGCAGTTAGGAAAGTCCCACCGCTGGGCAAAGTGGGAGGCCACAGTCTGCCATTCCTGTGGCGTGGAAGGAAACTGTTGAGGGAAAAAAAAAATAATTACTATTTTTGCTCAGAAACATGGCAAGCAGATTAGGCACAAACATTATGGGGAAACCTCCAGATAGCATTTATTAAGGGGAATTTCAACAACACCAAAGTATAAGGTACACCTATCATATCCCCCCCCCCTTTCATGGGCCATTTCTAACATTATGTGTGGAAATCTTGAACAGGTAACCCTCTTCACTTCATTGAGAGATGAATGCCTAAATACAGGGTATTACTTGGAACAGCCCCTCCTTAGTTACACTATTGGCAGCCCACTGGACAGGTAAGAAGTGTCATAATACAAAGATATAAATACACATTGTACACATTTGAGGACATTTGGACATTATGCTATTACCTGTCAAGATAATAATAGGATACAAAAACTTTAAACAGTACCATTTGAAAGTATACAGGCAGGCCCTTGCACTACATGCTTTGGGTAATTCATCCATAAATCAGAGCAAAAAACAGATGGGTATAGTGTGTATGGGTTTGGCAAAGTCAGCAGATAGATGATTGAGGATAGATAGAGAATTGGTATCAGCTGACTTACCAGTTGGGGGGAGGGAGGGTTACTAAAAATGATTTGGGGACACCACAAAAAAAAAGCCTCTGCCACTCTGCCTGAATTTAAAGGTAAAATAAAATTTCTAAACATTTTAGGGGGTGTTTGGGGTAAAGCACTACTATGGAGCTGATAAAATACATTGTTAGGTGACTACATGAGGTGAATATAGGAGCAGGAGAGAACATGCTGGGGAGGTTATTGAAGGCCAATCTGTATGAAGGACCTAAAAAAATAATTACATAAAAATCCAGCATGCATGAGAACAAAGGGGACATTCACAGCATATTCCAATCATGGTCATTAGGGAATGAGGAAAGAAATACAATATATTATCAAACATTAAATACCAAAAAATGTGACATTAAAGGATAAAAATCTTACCTTAATATACTCCTTCTGTAGGACCTGGATGATGGCAGAACAGGTCTCTGGGATAATGATCCCCAGAGCCTGGGGGGAGATGCCTGTCGAGAACTTCAAGTCCTGCAGACTTCTCCCTGTCGCCAAATACCGCAGGGTAGCGACGAGCCTCTGCTCCGGAGTGATGGCTTGCCTCATGCAGGTATCCTGCCTGCTAATATAAGGGGTCAGCGAAGCCAACAGACGGTGAAACACGGGGTCCGTCATCCTGAGAAAGTTCCTGAAATCATCAGGATTATTCTCACGGATCTCACGGAGCAAAGGCATATGAGAGAACTGGTCACGCTGAAGCAACCAATTCTTGGTCCATGAACTCCTCCCCACCCTGTTCATGGACTGGACTTGAGTCAAGGTCAGGACCCCAACACCAAGCCCCCGCACAGCACGAACTCTACGAGGAGTACGCATACGCAACATGGCTAGAAAACGGTCGGCTGCTCAGAATGAAGTAACAGAACGCACTGAAGAACAGCAAGGCCTGTGAAGAGCGACCTGAAAAACAGTAACGAACGAACAAGAATACAATGACTAATTAAAGTCACGCGGAACTTGCTTGCACGCACTTAAGAGCAGATACAAACCCACAAGCACAAACTGAACGGCAGAAAACGATCTGAAAGCCACGAGTCTGAAAAAGCGCGAATCGTCTCTCACCAAACTTTTACTAACACGAGATTAGCAAAAGGAGCCCAAAGGGTGCCGCGCTTGGTTCTGAACTGGCCTTTTCTAGTCTCGTCGTACGTGCTTGACGTCACTGCGTTCTGGGCGATCTGAAATTCCGACAACTTTGTGCGACCGTGTGTACGCAGAACAAGTTTGAGCCAACATCCGTCGGAAAAAATCCTAGGATTTTGTTGTCGGAATGCCCGAACAAAGTCCGACCGTGTGTACAGGGCATTAGAGTTGAATTTTGTTATTCAATTTTGTAGGGCTAATAAGCAAGTTATTGTCAAGCAAAGGACATGGGAAGACAGGAACTGCCATTTTGGACATGAAGGAATCCAAAATTAAAAGCACAATATAACACAATATCTTTTCCTATACAGCAGGGGTCTCCAAAGATTCTAAATAAAGAGCCAGTTTACTGTCCTTCAGATTTTAGGGGAGCCACGCTGTATCTAGTGGGAGAAGAAAATGCCCTAGCAGCAGTGGGAATAGACAATGTCTCAGGATTTGTGGTCAGTAAGAGTAAAAAGATTACATAGTGCCTGTGGTCATTAGGAGGAGATATAGTGCCTCATCATTGGTCAGTGGAAGAAGTAGTACCCTGTCGTTGGTGTCAGTGGAAAAAATAGTGTCCCATCATTGGTGCCAGTGGACGATAAAGTGCCCCACTGTTGGTGTCAGTGAAAGGACTGGTGCCTTGTTGTTGGTGTTAGGGGGAGGAAAAGTGCCTTCAGGGCAAAGAACTAAGCAAAGGGCTGCATCCAGTCCACATACTGAAGTTTGGAGAGCTCTACTGTAGCTCTAAGGGCTGCTGAAGGTTGATGGTCCACAATGGTTACTCTGACCTTGCAAGCTCCCCTACCCCACTGACACTCTGGGTTCTGATATATTTAAAGCAGACATGAAATGTAAAGACACCAATAATTAGTAAGGATTTCAAGTTAACACTTTACTAGGAAAAACGTCAAACAGAGAATAACAGACACAGGTATAACCCAGGTTGAGTGATAATGCAGCAAAATTCCCCAGAATGAAAAGTCCCATCCCTGCCTAGGCCAGGGCACCTGCCAGCAGCACCAGGAGCGACAGTCTTTGGTTCTTGCCGTTTTGAAGCCATGTCCCAAGAGAGCGAACCACCCCTTCCCCAGGACAGTCCAATTTATCTGCTTGCCCAGAATTCCTTTAGTCATTCAACACTCTGGAGCTTGCAGTTTCAAATAGTATACAGTCTATGGTAACTTCAGGTGACCGGACTACATGTCCCACAATCCTCTGCTGTCAGTGAATTGCTTCTCCTCTGCATTCAGGAGGTGATGTGATAATCTCCTTGTTGAGCACTAGGGGATAGGTGTATTACATTAGAAGAAGTGTTTCTAAATTAGGATAGTAACACAGCCAGCACCTGGCTACATCACTATACAAAATTGTCAACTTTCGATATTAATACATACTGCATCAACAATATGGTTGCTGTGAGATATCACAATAGTTTCTATTATGTTTATTAAAAAAAAAATATGAAAGGACTATACATTCCCTTTGCCATTGTCTACCACTCCTTCTGAAAATACTAGTTGCCTGGCTGTCAAGCTAACACTTTGCTTCAGTACTTTTTGAGTAACTCACCTGGAACAAGTATAGGGAGGAGACTCAGAAATATTGAAACCAGACACTGCCAAGAAACAAGCACTGGAATTAAGCAATGGCCATTTCCATTTTTCTCTTATGACAAGTGCACTTTAAGGCTTCAAGAAACACATTGCATATCTTTCTTCCACATAAATGAGCTCTTTTGGATTTTACCTCCTTATGTTATCTTCATTTTCTTCATTATTTGCGTTGCTGGCCATCTGTTCAGTGTATCAATGTGTTATTGTAAAGTATTCATGTACATCCCCTGTTAAACTCGCCCTATCCAATGTATAGTTCTGTTATGTTAGAAATCTGGATGACTGACACTTAATAAAGTTTTTCTGTCTTCAATTGGTGGCCACTTGCCTTTTTTACGCCAGATTAATTATTGATTGTGGCAGCAAAATCTTGCTTGTACTATCATCTTTGTGAACCTTTATGGAATCTTAACATTTTGTCTAACTGCTAAAAGTGAAGGATTCTTCAGGGATTGCTATCAATTATCAGTGTCTTCTACACGGCTCTGACATATTATATTGGGTATATCTTTGTTCTATTTCCAGAGCTGTGCTTTAAGGAGCATACTAGTAATAATTCAGAGAAAGGCGCTAATTATAAAGAGTGAGGAACAATTTGGGTGAACTTCTCAGTTATGCTGTCATGACAACTTACAGAAAAACTTAAACATCTTCTTTCAAAGTGCACTCAAAATCAAAATCGACTTAGCATCTTGCAATTCCCTTTGAAATTCCAAAATGAATTCAGATTTGTCAGGACCGATAAATGGAATTCGAGAAAAAAAAAACATCTGCCGTAGAAGTGAAAGAAGGCTGAATGAGATTTGGGTCGAGATACTGAATATAACATCTTTTTGTATGAAGCGAGTTAGTACTACAAACTGACTTATTGCAGTCTGAAGAAGCGGTTTAGCTCTTTTATGCCCTTGCAACTTCAGTGCAGACATAACAAGATTACAGTGATGCAATAATTCTAAAGATAAAAATAACATTGACAATGAAGGTGGTCGGTAGTGCCCAGGTGAGGAAGATCTCACAATGGTCTCATATGAGCACCATCAAAATGAATACCTTGAGAACTAATAAGGAAAGGGTGGGAGGGAGGTGCTAATAGGAATAGTCTACAATAAAAGAGAAAGAGACTTGGGAGCTGAGAATAACCACCAAATACAAAAAGCAATCTCCATATTTCCTGCTGTCCGGATATAACAAGTAGTCAGACATGGGGGATTCTATAGTGACACTATAGAAATGGAGTTCAAAGGATCTTTGCATCTATTTTTGTAAACCATGTTTTAGTTGTTATTTTCTATTCTATTGCAAGCCTGTGTATGGTTTCAGGGCCCATTTAAGTCTCATACACACGATCGGATTTTCCAACGGGAAATGTGTGATGACAGGCTGTTGGCGGAAAATCCGACCGTGTGTATGCTCCATCAGACAATTGTTGGCCCACTTTCCGTAGACAAATGTTGGATGGCAGGTTTATAAATTTTCTGCTGACAAATGTCTGTTGTCGGATTTTCCAAGCGTGTGCACACAAGTCCGCCGGACAAAAGTCCAAAGTACAAACACGCATGCTCAGAAGCAAGGATGAGCCAGAAGCGGTCGGTCTTGTAAACTAGTGTTCGTAATGGAGAATTAACATTCGTGACGTGGCAAATTATGAAATCTCGAAATGCAGCGCACATTCTCTACTTTAATGGGATAATAATGAAGCTGCTTTGCTGGTGATACTGATGAAGTTATTGCAAACGAATTTTCAAGGGCTTTTTTTTTCTAGTGATATCAAGAATAATATTATTATGCTTTTTTTTTTTTATTTGGACAAGTTACCACAACACTATTATCCCGTAGTTTTTAAGATCAAAGATACAACTATGTTGGTGTCCCTTGTTAATTTTACATTGTATTTTTATAAATGTAACTGCCTACTCCCAAACTGTCATTTGAAATAAAACACATAGCCAAGTATTATTCTCCACAATTTATTTATTGTGCATTAAAAAAAGAAAACAAATAAAATTAGACATGCTATCTGCCAATAGAACTTAACCAAAAAGTGCATTCTATGCATACAAAAATATAGAAAATATACCAAAACATATCATTATTCAACCAAAAAAATAATGTCAAAGCAATAACTCCAAGGCCAATAATAAATAACACGTTATCTCCTCCGATTTCGCAACATGGCTGGTTGACAAACGGCCGTTCAGAAATGAACTGAAGAGCGCGAAATGAAAAGTGTGAAATGAAAAGTGCGAAATGAAAAGTGCGAATCAACACTCACCAAACTTCTACTAACACAAAATTAGCAGAAGGAGCCCAAAGGGTGGCACTAAAGAACTGAAAAACAACATAGTACGTCACTACGTTCATATTTGTTGGCCAACAATTGTGTGTATGCAAGACAAGTTTGGGACAATGCCCTTCGGACAAAATTCCATGGGTTTGTTGGCCAACAATCCGATCGTGTATACGAGCTTTTAGACTTCCTTGTTACCACAATGCAGGGCAGTGCATGTTAGATATATTGCTATGTTGCAGTGACATTCACAACATACAACATAGTGGGGGAGATTTACTGAAACTGAAGCACCCAGAATCTGGTACAGCTGTGCATGGTTGCCAATCATCAGCTTCTAAAATCAGCTTGTTCAGTTAAGCTATAACAATAAAACCTGGAAGCTGAATGGTTTCTATGCAGGGCTGCACCACATTTTGCACTCTCCAGTTTTAGTAAATCCCCCCAGTGTGTTGTGGTGCTTCGTATTGCAAATGTTAGTGACCCATCTGATTTGAGGGACATTTTAATATGTTCACAGCCCATTATTTTCAATGGGTTGCTTTAATGCAATGCACATTAACACACACACATTATTTCAATGCAACCATGTAAATGGGCTCTAATACTTTACGATAACGTCTTTGAAAGACATTGCTCTGTGGTAAAGCAATTTATATGCAAGGGCTATTGTTCAGATAGGAAAATGCAGCTTGCTTTCGGATGAATCCATCTTGTATTTCAGTTTTACCTGTTTCCTTTGAGCTTAGGCTTCTGAGTTCCTTCACAGATACCGCTGACCTGCATTTGATTTTCTTCCAAGTTGTATTAAGTTTCTTTTGCAATCTTACTGACGTATGGAGAGAAAGGCAGTTCTGATAAAATCCATGTAGCTAAGCCCCTAGATCTCTAGTCAGTTATTCAGCATTAGCAACTGCAAGGCCCAGCCCTCTGCCCTCAGTATCAGGCACCTGTTCTGGGTTCTCTGGTCACATTTGGTGGCACAAAATTAAGTAACGGAGATAGGGGATCAGCTGGCAAAAAACTGTTTGGTAGGGAAAGCATCTGGGAATAATAAACTGGCAGAAAATATCCTTCAAGGCATTGTCTATTAGAGAAATGCCATAAAATGTAATATGGTTGTTTAAATTGGAATCCTAAAACATGAAGAAGTACCTAAATATATCACGGATGGGATGGATGGTAGGATATCCCTTTCCTATTTCATATGGATATATAGATACAGTGTATTCGCTGTGTAAACATGCAAGCATAAAATGTACAGTGCCTTGAAAAAGTATTCATACCCCTTGACATTTTCCACATTTTGTCATGTTACAACCAAAAACGTAAATGCATGTTATTGGGATTTTATGTGATAGACCAACACAAAGTGGCACATAATTGTAAAGAAGTGGAAGGAAAATGATAAATGGTTTTCAAATTTATTTACAAATAAATGTGAAAAGTGTCGCGTGCATTTGTATTCAGCCCCCTTTGATACTCCTAACTAAAATCTAGTGGAACCAATTGCCTTCAGAAGTCACCTAATTAGTAAATAGAGTCCACCTGTGTCTAATGTAATCTCAGTATAAATACAGCTGTTCTGTGAAGCCCTCAGAGGTTTGCTAGAGAACTTTAGTGAACAAAAAGCATCATGAAGGCCAAGGAACACAGCAGATAGGTCAGGGATAAAGTTGTGGAGAAGTTTAAAGCAGGGTTAGGTTATAAAAAAAAAATATCCCAAGCTTTGAACATCCCACAGAGCACTGTTCAATCCATCATCTGAAAATGGAAAAAGTATGGCACAACTGAAAACCTACCAAGACATGGCCATCCACCTAAGCTGACAGGCGGGACAAGGAGAGCATTAATCAGAGAAGCAGCCAGGAGGTCCATGGTAACACTGGGAGAGCTGCAGAGATCCACAGCTCAGGTGGGAGAATCTGTCCACAGGACAACTTTTAGTTGTGCACTTCACAAATCTGGCCTTTATGGAAGAGTGGCAAGAAGAAAGCCATTGTTGAAAGAAATCCAAAAGAAGTCCTGTTTGCAGTTTGCAAGAAGCCATGTTGAGGACACAGCACACAAGTGGAAGAAGGTGCTCTGGTCAGATGAGACCAAAATTGAACTTTTTGGCCTAAAAGCAAAACGCTATGTGTGGTGGAAAACTAACACTGCACATCACCCTGAACACACCATCCCCACTGTGAAACATGGTTGTGGCAGCATCATGTTGTGGCTATGCTTTTCTTCAGCAGGAACAGGGAAGCTGGTCAGAGTTGATGGGAAGATGGATGGAGCCAAATCCAGGGCTATCTTAAAAGAAAATCTGTTAGAGTCTGCAAAAGTCTTGAAACAGGGGCGGAGATTCACCTTCCAGCAGGACAACAACCCTAAACATATAGCCAGAGCTCCAATGGAATGGTTTAGATCAAAGCATATTCGTCTGTTAGAATGGCCCAGTCAAAGTCCAGACCTAAATCCAATTGAGAATCTGTGGCAAGACTTGAAAATTGCTGTTCGCAGACGCTCTCCATCCAATCTGACAGAGCTTGAGCTAATTTGCAAAGAAGAATGGGCAAAATTTCTCTCTCTAGATGTGTAAAGCTGGTAGAGACATACCCAAAAAGACTTGCAGCTGTAATTGCAGCGAAAGGTGGTTCTACAAGGTATTGACTTAGGGGGCTGAATACAAATGCACGTCACAGTTTTAAGTTATTTATTTGTAAAAAAAAAATTGAAAACCATTTATCATTTTCTTTCCACTTCACAATTATGTGCCACTTTATGTTGGTCTATCACATAAAATCCCAATAAAATACATTTACAATTTTGGTTGTAACATGACAAAATGTGGAAAATTTCAAGGGGTATGAATACTTTTTCAAGGCACTGTATATATGTATATCATACCAAAATAAAAATGAAGGGTAAATTGAAATATGAAAAGCAAATAGGAAAACATTTTAGCATGGTATAGCAGAAGTATGCTACTATGGTAAATTAGACAAAATACTCCTCTCTGGAATTGGACTAAACAATGAATATCACAAAAGCAAGTAATCCCTTAATTGAAACTGAATACTGTGTAACAAAAACCAACAAAAGGAAATTAATAGATATACTACATAAATAGCTCTTGACTTAAAGTATACCTGAACTGAACAATGACTTTGTAAAGTGTCAAAACAATGTTAACACGAGCACTCCATGGTTCCACTACATACCTTAGCAGCCTTCTATAGTGCTCTGAGAATCAGAAAACACTATTATGCACAAACTGACTTTGGGTTGCCTGGAGTGTCTCGCAATTGGACTCTTAATGTAATAAAAAGGCTTACTGACTAATGGGAAATGGTAACGACAAATACCAGTATTTAGTCAGGGTCTGAATAATAGAGTGCTCCAGGTTTCAGAGAAGTTGTCAGGCTGTTAAAGTAGAACTCCAATTCTCCAAAATAAGAGAGGTCTTCAAAAAGTTTTCGCACTTTTTTTATACCTAATAGAGTTAAAGAAAAGAAAATGCTCACTCCTATCCAGCGCTGTCCCCTACAGAAGCTCTGCTCCACTGTTGGCCCTAAAGAGAAAAACACATGTGGGAGAGACGCATGCGCTGCACACCCCAAAACAATAATGGTAAAAAATGGACAGTTTCCCCGGTGGGGCTTTAGACAGCAATATCTTGAAATCCAGAATAATAAAAAAATGTATAACCAGTAAGTGCTTTTATTGAACCATGAACAATAGTAATGTTATAATTCAATTGGCATTACAACATAGAGCGCTGGCCAAGTAGTACAATACATATTCCCCAATATAAAGTCGGCACATCTTTACACAAAATTATATACAGTCATACATTTCCGGGCTGTTGACGGTATAAATCCCCGACGCGTTTCGACCTGTGTACGGTCATCATCAGGGGGTTAGTTGGTTCTATAAAATACATTGAATATCTTCAAAATTTAAGAACATGTCATCATAATTCTCATTGTAAGGTTAAAAATGGTAGTATATTTACCGCTGAAAAGTAGAGGGAATAATCCTTTGGCCAGTAAAAGCCGTAAATGGATCCGGGGGGGCCCCATATTCGCCCCTGTCTCCCCAGAGCGCATGAGTCCAGCCCAAGAGGCTTGCAAGGAGCCACATAGATGCCCTCCAGGGGAAGGAGAAGTCAGCACCTGCGACAAATACCCAATAAGTCAAAATGATTCTCAGCACATTGGCAAGAGTTTGAAGTGTATGGGCTAACTGCAATCCTAGTGATCAATATATATTGATCTGGTGTCCTAAGGTTTCATGATTGTAATTAATTATATAGAAGATGGCAAAACCATAAAAGAAATGGTTGTATAGTTATAGGGTTGTTTGAGTGGTGTGGTGTGTAAACACAGGTGAGTGGGAAGTGATATGTGGTACTAGGAATATGAAAAACCCTTTGAGTGATAAAGTAAAATTAGATGGATGGCCAGCACAATGCTGACTACAGTGCCATGTCCAGGTGAATGAAATAGTGTGTAGTGTCAGCCAACACATGGTGGAATAAAAGTGAAAAACAAGTCAAAAGGAGAGTGTGTGAATGAATAAAACCAAATGAATTACTCCTATTCCTATAATCAGTTTAGATCTTTCACACATGTTTTTGATTGTTTCATTTGGTTTTATTCATTCACACACTCTCCTTTTGACTTGTTTTTCACTTTTATTCCACCATGTGTTGGCTGACACTACACACTATTTCATTCACCTGGACATGGCACTGTAGCCAGCATTGCGCTGGCCATCCATCTAATTTTACTTTATCACTCAAAGGGTTTTTCATATTCCTAGTACCACATATCACTTCCCACTCACCTGTGTTTACACACCACACCACTCAAACAACCCTATAACTATACAACCATTTCTTTTATGGTTTTGCCACCTTCTATATAATTAATTACAATCATGAAACCTTAGGACACCAGATCAATATATATTGATCACTAGGATTGCAGTTAGCCCATACACTTCATACTCTTGCCAATGTGCTGAGAATCATTTTGACTTATTGGGTATTTGTCGTAGGTGCTGACTTCTCCTTCCCCTGGAGGGCATCTATGTGGCTCCTTGCAAGCCCCTTGGGCTGGACTCATGCGCTCTGGGGAGACAGGGGCGAATATGGGGGCCCCCAGGATCCATTTACGGCTTTTACTGGCCAAAGGATTATTCCCTCTACTTTTCAGCGGTAAATATACTACCATTTTTAACCTTACAATGAAATTTATGATGACATGTTCTTAAATTTTGAAGATATTCAATGTATTTTATAGAACCAACTATCCCCCTGATGATGACCGTACACAGGTCGAAACGCGTCGGAGATTTATACCGTCAACAGCCCGGAAATGTATGACTGTATATAATTTTGTGTAAAGATGTGTTGACTTTATATTGTGGAATATGTATTGTACTACTTGGCCAGCGCTCTATGTTGTAATGCCAGTTGAATTATTGAATTATAACATTACTATTGTTCATGGTTCAATAAAAGCACTTACTGGTTATACTTTTTTTATTATTCTGGATTTCAAGATATTGCTGTCTAAAGCCCCACCGGGGAAACTGTCCATTTTTTACCACTGTTGGCCCTAATTCTCTTATGGGTTAAATGATGGCCAGCATCATTCAACTCCTTGGTGCCGACATAACACAAATATGTGGCTCCACTGCACTGGGCTTTTTGCTGTGGGGCTGCATATTTACATACTTCCCTTTGTGCTGGGAGGGCGCCACATGACACACTCCCAGCACAGTGACCGTGGTCTGAACAAGAGCCCCGTTCTAATGATTGGGACCTAGAAAGTCCAATTCATGGTCACCTGACCGCTGTTATAGCCTTTGATTTGACTGTGAAACCTGTCCCTGTGTTTTCTGTCTCTGTGAATGAATGAGACAGATATATTGTATCTTTCTCTGTCCTTGCAGAGATAGAAAAACAAGTATGTGTATAAAAAAATAACAATGATAATAAATGAAAAAAATAAAAATAAAACAAATTTAAAAAATAGATAGATCAAGGTTTTTTGATCTACTGTAGGTCAATACTAGGGTTAGTGTTTGGGTCAAGGTCAGGGCCAAAGGTCAAGGTCATTGTCAGGGTCCGTATTTTTCAGACTGGATTTTTTTTTTAATTAGTATCAATATCAGTTAGTATCAGTGTTAGTGTGTTTTAGGTAGTATTGAAAAAAAAAAGCAAAATGCGCACTAATATTGCGGGTGCATACAACAATTAACATACACATATGTGGTATCACTGCGATCATCAGGAGCGGGAAAATTTATTTTGTGTTGTTCTTTGGTGGTAGGTTATGGCAGTAGCAAGAAATATACAGATACATTTAAAAAAAAAAGTTTACTTTTTTGGACCAGTTTTCCTTTGATAATAAAAAAAATCAGGAGATATCCATTACCATTTGACACCAAATGAAAGCCCAATTTGTCCTGAAAAAACAAGGTAAAATCCACCTGGATGCGCAAAGTAGTTGTGATGATATGTACGGTTCTCCACATGTGTCAAAGTTGCAAAATTGGGCTTCAGCATTAAGATTTGTTTACCCCTAGGCGCTAAAGGGGTTAACCTATTTCCTTTAAAGTGATTGAAAGTGACTATTTTTTTTCTTATTAAAATAGCAAATATGTTATACTTACCTGCTCTGTACAATCGTGTTGTACAGGGCAGTCCAGAACCTCCTTTTCTGGGGTTCCCGTTGGCATCACAGGCACCTCCTCTTCTCTGTGTGTCCCCATAGCAAGCCGCTTGCTATGGGGCACACCCAAAGGCTCGCTCCCGAGCCGTGCTGCCTATGTCTAAAGACACACACAGCGCGTCTCAGTTCCGGTCCCTTCTCACATCATTTGATTGACAGCCGCAAGCGCCAGTGGCTACTGCTGCTGCTTGAGCCACTGTAAAGAGAGGAAAGAGAAACCTGCAGCCTGGGGATAGTGGGGTGCTAGAACCAGGCTGTCATGGACAGTGTCCCTGAGGGTGTGTCACCACATCAGCCTGAAGTCATAATATAGTACCACAAATAAAGGAGCTAAAGCTATCTGAAGTATTTACAACCACCCATTGCCACCACAGGGAGAAGTGGAGGATAACCTGAGGACATCACGTAACCAGTCAGAATACCCCAGGAAAAAAAATATTTTAACAGGATTTGTTTAAATAATTGGTGTGGGGGAGACTTTTTTTTAATACTGCAGCTTGGCCTAAAAGTCCTGGATGCTTGCGGAAACACTTTATTGTCACTTCAGAATGACACTGTGAACATATTTGTAACAGTGGGAGTTAGTATTGTGCAAGGAATGACTAGTGAGTTTATAGAGACCTCGGTAGAAGCAGAAAACATGCTTTTTGTACACAACATTATACTGCATTCTTGAGGTGACCTGATATAACAATTTGATCCTAGTGTGGTTCATTGCTGTTATCAGTCTCCTTCCATAAATTTCATTGTGTTTCTACAATTTTCCCTGTGATTCTTCACTGTGCCAAATTTTAAGGTATAAAAACCTTTATAAAGAAATATTAAAAATAAATGTGTAGTAGGTTTGTAAAGACAGTTATTTTTTACTTTATTATGGTCAGGATTTAAAAAAAAATGTTTTGTTTGGTTACAAAAGCATGCATGTTATGTGTTTTCCTCTCTATTCAGCAGGTGGTGCTATAGACTCTTTTTCTTGTTTTCCTTTCTCTCCTTTTCTGCTGTTATTAAAAGCATGTTGTCTACAGAGATCAAAAGCTCAAGTAGTAGATGTTTGAATTCAACATACAAGAAACTGATAAACACGTGAAAAGGATCCTAAAGCTAAAATTAAAAATACAACATTTTTACATACAATATTACATGTTAAAAGCATCTACATTTTTTTAAAGTCTTGGCCATAGCAAGTAAAGAAGGAACATACCGTATTTTCCGCTCCATAAGACGCACCTTGGTTTTAGAGGAGGAATGCAAGAAAAAAAAATTTAGAGGAGGAAAATAAATAAATGGTGGGGGGGGGGTTAGACAGCTATGATCTACCACTATTTGCCTGTTGTGGTGTGTGTGTACTCCAATGTGGCATCTGTCCTTCACATACACACAGAAAATCCTTTCACAGTGCTCGGTGTGTGCACAGCAGGGGGTGGAGTATGGGCGGGGCTGACGGGGCAGGCACAGCAGGGATAGGATGGATCCTCAGGAGGAGCAGAGTCACTGGCCTGTACAACACCCTGTGCTGTGCACTCCTATTTCAGTGTCTCTCAATATCTCACTCATAGGCTTTGTACGAGTGAGATATTGAATAAATGGATTGGCACAGTGACTGCACCCTCGGCCACAAACTCCTGGGTCTCCCGGCTGGGCGGCAGGTCGTGCCCACACCAGCAATCAGACATGGGGACAACTTTACCAGTTCCCGACCGGAGCACGCCGATGTACGTCAGCAGAATGGCACGGCTGGGCAAATGGACTTACAGGTACGTCCATTTGAATTCCCCGCCGTGCCATTGCGTGCGCGCCGCCGGCGGCGCACGCGCACGCCGGCCAGGAGTTCCGTGAGTCGGGTCGCGGACTCGATCGCCGCAGGGTTACCCGCGATCGCCTCACGGAGAGGACTAATGGGGAGATGCTGATGTAAACAACATCTCCCCGTTCTGCCTAGTGACAAGTGTCACTGATCACAGCTCCCTGTCATCGGGAGCAGTGATCAGAGTAATGACACTGCTAGCCCATCCCCCTACAGTTAGTAATCACTCCCCTAGGACATACTTAACCCCTCCCTGCCCCCTAGTGGTTAACCCCTTCACTGCCATTGTCATTTACACAGTAATCAGTGCATTTTTAATCGCACTGATCGCTGTATAAATGACAATGGTCCCAAAAATGTGTCAAGAATGTCCGACATGTCCGCCATAACGTCACAGTCACAAAAAAAATCGCTGATCGCTGCCATTACTAGTAAAAAAAAAATTATTAATAAAAATGCCATAAAACTATCCCCTATTTGGTAAACGCTATAACTTTTGCGCAAACCAATGAATAAACGCTTATTGCAATTTTTTTTTACCAAAAATATGTAGAAGAATACGATCGGCCTAAACTGATGAAAAAAAATGTTTTTTTATATATTTTTGGGGGATATTTATTATAGCAAAATGGTGGCAATCAAATACCACCAAAAGAAAGCTCTATTTGTGGGGAAAAAAAGGACGTCAATTTTGTTCTGGAGTCACATCGCACGACCGCGCAATTGTCAGTTAAAGCGACGCAGTGCCGAATCGCAAAAAACGCTCTGGTCAGGAAGGGGGTAAAATCTTCCGGAGCTGAAGCGGTTAAAGACTGCAGGCAGCAGGTGTGTGCCACGCCGCTGCTAACAAAGCACTTTCATAGCACTTCCAGCAGCTTCCCCCTAGATCCAACTGGCCCTGATGGGGCCCCATGTGCATCTGGGGCCACTGGACTGTGCCAAGGTGTGCCCGCTTGATAGGACGGCTCTGCGACGGGGGGGGGGGGGGTGAGGCCTGGTCAATATTCGCTCCATAAGACGCACAGAGAAGGGGGTGTGTCTTATGGAGCGAAAAATATGGTATATACTAAACTAGTGTACATTTCCTTACATTTAGTTTTCACAAAATTACTCAAGTACGCACTTTAATTTCAGTAAACATTATATGTAGCAATTAACTCTGAATAATGCCTTCCTTTGTTTAAACCTAATAAATTATAACTACCTTGAAGTAAATATTTTTCCAAATAGATAATTCTTTTTAACCTTATTTGCACTTCAAATGTGTTTTGGAAGCCATCTGTTCAATGCACAATGTTTTCTCTTGTTAGACTTTGTATCTATGCATATTAAGCATATAGAATATTTGCAAAGACCTTCCAAGAGAATAATTATATGATCTGAAAAAGCACACGGTCTCTGAGCATTTTAGATTTGAATAGAAAATGTATGCAAATATTACTTATTTAATTGGACTTACAAAATGAAAATATGAAGATCTGAGATAGTTTGGATTGCTGAGGAAACAAGCAGGAATCGTAGATCACTATGGTAAATATAGCCAAGTGGGGAAATATCCAATGGGGACATAGACAGCAATAAAAGCCGAGAGGTTCTAGCTCTCCCTTGCTTTAATATTAACATGTTTGTAACAAAGTCTCCGTCTCCTTCAGTCTAATGAGAACCTCCAGGGCCAGAGATAGCTGACATCCTTCTGTATATGGTGGGTTGTGAGGCATAGTGGGTGCAAGGTGGATAAAGTTATTGGGTGCCCGACACTTTTTGAATGCAAAATAGATGTTTATTTC
Organism: Aquarana catesbeiana; assembly: GCF_042186555.1. NCBI lineage: Eukaryota > Metazoa > Chordata > Amphibia > Anura > Ranidae > Aquarana > Aquarana catesbeiana. Next base: position 97,844,814 of record NC_133328.1, read on the forward strand.
TCTTACATACTTTTGTGGGGGAAAGAGGGTTAGGGCCAGGACACCCTTAGGTAGTTGCAATTTCAATTGGCAGACTCCGAGACTTCAATAGGAGGACAGCAATGCAGGGAAAGGCATCCAGCAAGACATCACACCTGCATGTGCAGGAATGATGTCTCCTTTGGCAACAGTCTTTAACAGTTCCTAACACAAAGCTTAACAGTTCCTTCACCTTCACTACAATTACTCCTTGTAGTTCTTCAGCCCACTGAGCTTCCAGTCTCTCACTAGACTAGTTGATTCACTGCCACTGAATCCCTTGAGCTCCTCCAATCCTCACAATGGTATCTTCCTCAAGCGTCATCCCCACCTCTCTGCTGGGTCCCTAGCTTTGCACTCACAGATACTTCTCAAGCTTCACCCCACTGGCCTGCTCGGTCCCTGGCTTGGCACACAAGGCTTCTCTGCAAGCATCAGCTCTGCTGGCTGGGTCTCTGACTTGATCACCGCTGAAGTTTCCAGATTTTCCACTGCGCCCTTTCAGCAAGAATACTGCTCCGGTACTTGCTTCAGTTACTCGCTGTGGTCCCTGGTATAAAGATGGATGGTCCCTTAGTGACAACAGCTCCCCTTCTACCTCCGACCACTGACAGGTTCTCCGGCCGGCAGAACCATCACTTCTGGTTGGACTGCAAGCCGCAATCCCAACCCTGTGCTGCTCTCTTGCTTCTGGATTGGCCCTCAGGACAGCCTAGCAGCCAGATGCCCCCCGGGATAGGCCCAATCTCTGGCCTAGCAGCCCAGGGCAACACGACACATGTCCACCTAGACAGACGTCCATGTGGCACAGAACACAGATCACCTTACTCCACCTGAACATATAGGCTCTCTCAGCAGGCAAAGGGATTCAAGAAAACCCCTGCCCATTGGCTGAGACAGCCCACATACCCATAATCTGACCTTGGGTTGCCCTTCTCATATCTGGTACCACCAAGTACCCGGCCACCTAGTGGTAGAAGAGAAAAGTGCAACAAGGCCAAACTTAGGGAGAAATCAATAGCTCTCTAACAATCAAGCAGAGTAACTACCCTTGGCAAGTAAATTTGTGAGGCGCATCCCTGCCTAAACTCCAGGGTGCTACATGTTTAATACATGTTAATTACCTGTTAGGGCGATTTCACCCAACTTCCTGTTCTGGTGACAATATTGTCATCAGCGGAGGAAATATGTGAAAATAATAACTGGGGTTCTATCTATTCCCTAAGGAATCCAAAACAACAATAACTGTTTTGGCTAAACATGCGCATTAAACAAGTTCAGCTGTAGAGCAGTTTTTTCCATTTTTTGCACACATGTAAAGATTTTCATTTTTGGCAATAAAACTTACTTTAATATTGCAAAAACGATGGTGCCCAAAAATTTTTTATAGGTGAAGCTTTAAAAGCCTTTACAGCCCATCTGTTTAGAGTTAACTAGGAGATCTTGTGCTAGAACTATTGCTCTCACGCTGATGCTCGCTGTGATATGTCATATGTGTGGTGCAACCACAGTTTAAAAACGTAAGTGCACCTGCTAATGATACTATTCTTATCAGCAAATTATTGGATATGGCCCCTGATCATCCCCTCCAATAGTTTACAAAATGTTAATGTTAGGGTGACTGGCCTGTAGTTTCCAGGTATGTACCTCAGTCCATTCTTGAATATTGATACCACCTTAGCTTTTTGTCAGTCCTCTGGTACCATTCCAGGCAGTAAGCTTTCTTTAACCGCTTAAGGACCGCCCACCGCAGCTGTATTGTGGCAGGTTGGCACCCCTGTGTGAACCGCCGTCATTGTACGTCGGCTCACACAGGCACAGCTGCACGCTGTGGCAGCGTGCCCACGGGTCAGACGGACTTGATGTCCGCTGGTGACCCGCGATCACCTAGTACAAAGGCAGAATGGGGATCTGCCTTTGTAAACAAAGCGGATCCCCATTCTGACAGATGACATAAATAAATCTATCACATCAGATGACATCCCTAAATCTATCCCGTAGTTTGTAGAAGCGATAACTTTTGCGCAAACCAATCAATATACGCCTATTGCGATTTTTCTTTACCAAAAATATGTAGAAGAATATATATCGGCTTAAACTGATGAATACATTTTGTTTAATATTTTTTTTGGATATGTATTATAGCAAAAAGTAAAAAAAAAAATGTTTTGTTTTTTTTTTTCAAAATTGTCGCTCTTTGTTTATAGCGCAAAAAATAAAAATCGCAAAGATTATCAAATACGACCAAAAGAAAGCTCTATTTGTGGGAAAAAAAGGACATCAGTTTTGTTTGGGTACAGCATCGCACGACCGCGCAATTGTCAGTTAAAGCGACGCAGTGCCATATCGGTCCCTAAGTGGTTAAAGATTAGGTATAATGGTCTAGCAATTACCTGGCTAAGTTTTTTTGAGAATTCTCAGGTGCAAGCCATGTGGTCCTGGTGATTTGTTTACATTACATTTTTAAAGTCTTTCTAGAACATTGGCTTCTGTTAGCCACAAGGGTACACTCCTTGCTGTGTTGCTAACAGTACTGTCTTGTCTATTATACCCGTCCTTTTCCATAGTAAAAACTGAGGAGAAGAATGGATTTAATAGTTGCCTTCTCCTTGTTACTTGTAACCAGCATCCCTTGATCATCCTTTATGGGGCCAATATGGTCTGGCTTTGCTTTTTTTACTATTGATATACAGTATTTAAAACATTTTTTGAGATTATTTTTACTCTCCTCCACAATTTGTCTCTTGTGGTTTATTTTTGCTGCCCTGATTGTGCTCTTACATTTCTTATTATAGTTACATAGTTACATAGTAGGTGAGGTTGAAAAAAGACCATCAAGTCCAACCTATGTGTGTGATTATAAGTCAGAATTACCTTGTATATCCCTGTATGTTTTGGTCGTTCAGGTGCTTATCTAATAGTTTTTTGAAACTATCGATGCCCCCCGCTGAGACCACCGCCTGTGGAAGGGAATACTACATCCTGGCCTCTCTTACAGTAAAGAACTCTCTACGTAGTTTATGGTTAAACCTCTTTAATTGTAATTTAAATGAGTGGTCACGTGTCTTGTTAAACTCCCTTCCGCAAAAAAGTTTTATCCCTATTGTGGGGTCACCAGTACGGTATTTGTAAATTAAAATCATATCCCTTCTCAAGCGTCTCTTCTCTAGAAAAATAAGTTCAGTGCTCGCAACCTTTCTAAATAACTAATATCCTCCAGACCCTTTATTAGCATTTGTTGCCCTTCATTGTACACGCTCCATTTCCAGTACATCCATCCTGTGAACTGGTGCCCAGAACTGGACAGCATACTCTAGGTGCGGCCGGACCAGAATCTTGTGGACTGGGAGAATTATCGCTTTATCCCTTGAGTTAATCCCTTTTTTGATGCATGCCAATATTCTGTTTGCTTTGTTAGCAGCAGCTTGACATTGCATGCCATTGCTGAGCCTATCGTCTACCAGGACCCCCAGGTCCTTTTCCATCCTAGATTCCCCCAGAGGTTCTCCCCCTAGCAGAGGTGGGGGACTCGAGTCACATGACTTGACTCGAGTCGGACTCGAGTCACCTGTTTGAGGACTTGCGACTTGCTTGACAAAATTAAATAAATGACTCGACTTGACTTTGACTTGCCACTAATGACTTGCGACTTGACTTTGACTTGGGCTATTTGACTTGCAATGACTTGCAATGACTTGGCACCACCAGTGCTGTGTCAAGAAAAAAGCACTAAGCAGTTTTGTTAATGTTGAAAATGAAACAAAACCTTTCCTGAAAACTGACTTTTAACTAATTTTAAGGATGGAAATGGGGTAGATCAGTATTTTGACTTAATTTGTGACTTGACCAAAATAAATGACTTGACTTGACTTGCTTGACTTCTAGCAGGGACTCGACTTGACTTGCTTGCTTTTCGCCACAGTAACTTGGGACTTGCTTATGACTTGAAGGTTAAGACTTGAGACTTGCTTGTGACTTGCACATGTGTGACTTACCCCCATGTCTGCCCCCTAGTGTATAGATTGTCTTCATATTTTTGCCACCCAAATGCATTATTTTACATTTTTCTACATTAAACCTCATTTGCCATGTAGTTGCCCACCCCACTAATTTGTTCAGATCTTCTTGCAAGGTTTCCACATCCTGCGGAGAAGTTATTACCCTGCTTAGCTTAGTATCATCCGCAAATACGGAGATTGAACTGTTTACCCCATCCTCCAGGTTGTTTATGAATACCTTAAATAGGATTGCTCCCAGCACAGAACCCTGTGGGACCCCACTACCCACCCCGACTATTCCGAGTATTCCCCATTTATCACCACCCTCTGAACTCGCCCTTGTAGCCAGGTTTAAATCCATGTACTCACCCTATGGTCCATGCCAACAGAACTTTTTTTGTACAGTAAACGTTTATGGGGAACTGTGTCAAATGCTTTTGCAAAATCCAGATACACCACGTCTACGGGCCTTCCTTTATCTAGATGGCAACTCACTTCCTCATAGAAGGTTAATAGATTGGTTTGGCAAGAACGATTCTTCATAAATTCATGCTGATTACTGATAATGATACCGTTTTCATTACTAAAATCTTGTATATAGTCCCTTATTATCCCCTCCAAGAGCTTGCATACTATTGGTGTTAGGCTAACTGATCTGTAATTCCCAGGGATGTATTTTGGGCTCTTTTTAAATATTGGTGCTACATTGGCTTTTCTCCAATCCACTGCTACCATTCCAGTCATTAGACTGTCAGTAAAAATTAGGAACAATGGCCTGGCAATTACTTGACTGAGTTCCCTAAGTACCCTCGGGTGCAAGCCAACCGGTCCAGGTGATTTATTAATGTTACGTTTTCCAAGTCTAATTCCATTTCTGTTCTCTGTTAGCCATGAGGGTGCTTCCTGTGATGTGTCATGAGGATAAGCAATGCAGTTTTGGTTTTTAAAGCCCCCCGATTCCCTCGTGAAGACTGAGGAGATGAATAAATTCAATATCTTCACCATCTCCCCATCCTTTCTTATGTCCTTTCTTATTCTTTATGGGGCCAATATGGTCTGTCCTCCCTTTTTTACTGTTTACATACTTAAAGAATTTCTTTGGATTTATTTTGCCCTCCCCCGCTATGTGTCGTTCGTGTTCTATCTTAGCCGCCCTAAATGCACCCTTGCATTTCTTGTTGCATTCTTTATAAAGTCCGAATGCTGATGATGATGCCTCAACCTTGTATTTTTTGAAGGCCTTCTCCTTTGCTTTTATATGCATTTTTACATTGGATTTAAACCATCCAGGACTTTTGTTCGCTCTTTTAAATGTATTACCCAATTGGATGTACTGACTAATGCCCTTATTTAATATGCTCTTAAAGCAAACCCATCTCTCCTCCGTGTTCTTTGTTCCTAAGGTTTTATCCCAATTTATGCCTTCTAGCAAGGTTCATAGTTTAGGGAAGTTGGTTCTTTTGAAATTCAGTGTCTTTGTATTCCCCTTATGTTTCCTATTTGATTTATGTGTGATTTATACTGAAGCCAATTGACCTGTGATCGCTGTTTCCTAAATTGCCCCGTATTTCCAAATCCTTGATCCAGTCTGTATTGTTGGTAATCAGTAGATCTAGTAACGCTTTATTTCTAGTTGGTGCGTCCACCATCTGACCCATTAAATTGTCCTGCAAGACATTTAGGAACTGGCAAGCCTTAGATTAATGCGTGCTTCCCCCCGCCTAGTCTATGTCAGGATAATTAAAATCCCCCATTATGATGACACTTCCCATCCTTGCTGCTAATCCAAATTGTGATAGGAGGGCCACCTCCGCCTCCTCCCTCAGGTTAGGGGGCCTATAGCATACTCCCAGTATTATTTTCCTCTTAGCTTTATCCCTTTGGAGCTCTACCCATAAGGATTCCACCTCCTCCCTCGCTCCCTTAGTGATGTTATCTCTCACATTCAGACCAGATCCGTGATGTGCTGAACCCGAGCGTCTGGTAGACAGCATACAGTTTAGCACTTCAGGTCTTTGTCAGAGATTGCCCTCTCTGTCCTTCTAAGAATTGAGTCCCCCACCACCAGAATCTGTCTATCGTTTCCCTTCGCTTCCCCCCCACTCTCACTGGAGCAGTTCTTCCTCTGGCAGCTAGGAGAGTCCCTCAGCTCCAGCAGTGCTGGTCCCTGACTGGTTTCACCAATGTTACTCAAAGGAACGTACTTATTGGGATGCTCCAGCCCTGGATCGGCCTCCCTGGCAATTCCCCCTCTATCTTTCCTGACTATCACCCACCTATTCTTTTCTGGTGCCTGCACCTTTTTGACTCCACCCGCCTCTGTGCTGGCCCCTGCCGGTACCTGCCGGGTATGTTCCAGGCTCTCCTCTAGTATGGAGGGTCTTCTCAGTGCTGACAGTTGCTTCCCTAGATTCAGAACCTGGGCTTTCAGGGAAACAATGTGCTTACATTTTGCACAGCAGTATTCGCCCTCGATCAGATAAGAAATGCATACATGCCGCAAGATGTACACCGAGTCACATCTCCACACCCGCCGGGCATCGTACCTACCAATTTAATGAGGATTATACCCTGTCCAAATTACCAAACAACTAGCTTCCTGACACTAATACTTAACAATACACTACACAGGTTCTCAATAAGACAATACACAGGTACTTGCAGACCACATGCACTCGCAAACCCACATGCACTCGCAGACCACATGCACCCGCAGACCCACGTGCACTTGCAGACCTATGTTACATAGTTACATATAGTTACATAGTAGGTGAGGTTGAAAAAAGACACAAGTCCATCAAGTCCAACCTATGTGTGTGATTATGTGTCAGTATTACATTGTATATCCCTGTATGTTGCGGTCATTCAGGTGATTATCTAAAAGTTTCTTGAAGCTATCAATGCTCCCCGCTGAGACCACTGCCTGTGGAAGGGAATTCAACATCCTTGCCGCTCTTACAGTAAAGAACCCTCTACGTAGTTTAAGGTTAAACCTCTTTTCTTCTAATTGTAATGAGTGGCCACGAGTCTTATTAAACTCTCTTCTGCAAAAAAGTTTTATCCCTATTGTGGGGTCACCCACTCACACTTCAGCATTCTTTATCTTGCTGGAATGTTGATGGTGTCCCCTCAGCCTTATATTTTTAAAGGACAGTTTTTTCTCTTTAATGTGCCTTTTTTGTGTAAATGTAGCCACCCAGCTTTAACCTTAGTTCTTTTTTATTTGTTGCCTATTGGAATACGCTGGCTAATCCCATTACCTGATGCATTCTTAAGGCACTCCCACTTTTCCTCCGTGTTTTTTGTTTCTAGAATATCTTCCCTATCTTCCCGTTTAATGTCTTTTCCACAAAATACTTTTTTTTTTTTTTTTTTTAAATAAAAGAGATATATTTTATATACATGGGCCCAAAGGCCTAGAACATGAAAAGAAAGAGACAATCAACCATAACACTATGTTGCGAGAACAACAAATATTAAAGTGAGAACATAAACAAATCCCATTAGTTGTCCAAAACATTGACAGAAGTGAGCATTTTAACATCTTATCCAAGGTTTCTTAGTAAGGAAACATGAACCAGATAACCACAGATGACATGTATTGAGCTAGAGTCTTGGAACCTTAGTGGAGGGGTTTAAATTAGTCCAAGTGGTATGGATAGGGCAGTTTGCTACAGGGGTAAGTGAATAGACAGAGTTATATTATATAATAGATTTGCACCAAAAGAGCTGCCAGACTAGCTGACAGCCCCAGGCAAGGTTATTGGTAGTGCTACAGAAATAGTAAGGGAGAAGGGACAAAGTGAAGGGGGAGAATAAAAAGGGGGGAGGGAAGTAAGGGAGCAGGAGGGGGTTAAAAGGGGGAGGAGAAGAAAGGGATTACTCTTCACACCTCCCCCTGCCCCCACACCATAGCCCCCTATGGTTAAGGCCGCAAGGGCCTCAGGCAAGTAGAGGTGGCATGTGAAGAAAGTATCTACTATTTTACGCAGGCTACTGGGGGTTGGTACTTGTGGGTGTATTCTGTCATAGATTAAAAATGTGTCCAGCAAGACCGGCATATGATACATTTGGAAAAGGTGTTGTGCGAGATAGCACTTAGTTCCTCCATCTCAGCAACCGCATTAATTCTCTAGAACCATTCACAAACAGACAGGGCTTGTGTAGTGCCCCAAAGGATGGGAATGTAAAGCTTTGCTGCATTTAGAATGTGCAGGGCCAGAGATTTGAGATAAGACCACCCAGAAAGAGTAGTGTGGTGTAGGAGGAATTGGACAGGAGTGAAGTCTAGAACACACAGTGTAGAAACTCGAGTGATCATCAGGCGATGGACCTCAATCTAAAATTTTTGGAGAATGGGATATGTCCATCATATGTACAACAGCGAGCCGGGTTCCAGTCCACATCTCCAGCATAGGTTAGGCCAATATGATGAGAATTTATGAATAATTGTAGGGACCTTAGGACTTTGTATCCATTCTCTTGGACTGTCACGTTCACTGAGCTTTTATGAATGAAAGTATAAATGCATTTCTATTGTGCGTCCTTGAGGTCCAAGTAGAATTCCGCTTCCCAAGATTGTCAGATCTTATGTGCCTTCACAGAGCGCGTAGTGTAAAGAGGAGTGTGGATAGTACAGACTAAATGCCATTGTGGTGTGGATCTAGAGCAACGCGATTTGAAGGGAGTAAGGTGGCGAGTCCGGGGAATTTGACCGGTTTGTTATACAAAAGAAGTGTTGTATTTGAAGGTACGTACAAGAGGGAAACAATTGGTCTATCATCTGGGAGGCTAGTTCTTTGCAGCTCATAAACATACCTCTGTGAAAGAAGTGGTTGGCTAGAACTTGCTGATATGGCCAGGTCCCAGCAAGAAACCACTTGGACATCCTTGGGGGTAAGTCGGGGTTAAGGCGGAGGGGTGTCATAGGGCCCAGTGTAGAAGAGAGCAGGTTCTTCATTAATGCCTCCTGGAACCAAGTATGGTAGGTCCTGTGAACGGATGGTGTCAGCCAAGGGATGGAAGCGGTGGGGGAGTATTCTGGTAAGAAGGCAGGCTTTGTGGTAATTGTGGATGTCAGGTAAGCCTATTCCCCCTTTGAGTTTAGGAAGAACCTAGTGGGCATATCCACTATGTGGGCATTTGTTATGCCAGAGGTATTTTGCGCACAAGGCTTGTAAGAAGAAAGGAACACCAGTGGTAAGTAGGGATGAGCTTGATGTTCGGGTCGAACATAAGTTCAACTCGAACATCGGGTGTTCGCCTGTTCGCTGAAGAGTGAACATTATGGGGCGTTCGAGCACCGCGGAATGTCCCATAATGCACTGCGAGATCGCAGTGCATTGCTGTATGATGATTGGCCAAAGCATGCACCTGACCTGCATGCTTTGAACAATCACAGCGTCCTCTGCTAAGAGAGCCATAATTGGCCAAAGGCAGGGTGCCCTCGTTGGACAGGACGGTCAGCAGTAAGATGCATATTACCGCTAACTCATGGTCCAGCAGGCATGGGCAGGGACGTTACCTTTCCTTCACGGCACACAGGGGAACTGCTGGCAGCTGGGAAGGATGCAGGACAAGGTTCCTTGTTGTTGGAGCTTGTTCCACAACTGTCAGGCCTGGGCTCAGCCCTTCCTTCTCTGAGCTGGCCGCTCAGCTGTCGGCTAATTGCCAGCTCCCATCTCTCTCCACAGTTACCCAGCTGTTGTTGATTCTGCTCGTCAGTCCTGCCTACTTAAAGCAGTCCAGCTCACTGGATCTCTGCCTTCGCCTTTGTCAACATCACAGAGACTTTCTCCTGCGTTTCTGTTGAAGACTTGCTCTTCTGACGTTCCTTCTGGCTCCTGATCCTGCTTGCTGTACTACTATGTTTATCTCTGGCTCTCTGACATTTGCTTGGCTGACTACCAGATCCGGTTACTGAACTCTGGCTTGTTTTGACTACGCTTACTCTGTTTACCTTATTATTATTAAACAAGTGTGATTTAACTATACTTCTGTCTCGGTCTGATTCATGGTTTCTGATAGAAGATACAGTCAATCCACTTGTTGGTAATATTTTTTCCAGATTGGATGAGCAAGATCACCGCATGGATCAGTTTTCCATAGCATTACAAACGCTCCTGAGTCACACAGCTCACCTGGAAACTCCCACTGTGGCTGCTCCGGTACAACCTGAGTTGCAGGCCGTCCCTGCTGCTGCGCCAGTCTCTGTTGCAGGCACCCGCCTCGAGTATTACCTCTCTATAAGAGGTATGTCTGGTTCCGCTCTGCTTCCCCAGCGATTTGGGGGTGATCCAGTTCAATGCAGAGGGTTTCTCAACCAGGTTGAGATTTACTTTGAGATGATGATGCCCCAGGCGTTTCCCACGGACAGAAGCAAAGTAGGTTTCGTGATATCTTTGCTTTCTGAGAGAGCCTTGGCCTGGGCAAACCCTCTATGGGAGACACAAAAACCTGTTGTCTTGAGTTTCCCTGACTTTGTGGCCTCCTTTAAAAGGCTATTTGACGTTCCCGCACACTCTGCTTCTGCTGCCAAGTGCCTCATGTCCATCAAACAGAGTACGAGAACTGTTGCCGACTATGCCATTGAATTCTGTACTCTGGCAGCAGAGGTTGCTTGGAACAATGAGGCCCTTGTGGCTGCTTTTTCTCATGGTCTCTCGGATTTCATCAAGGATGAGATAGCAGACCGAGATATACCCACTGAGCTGGAGAGGTTGATCACGTTTGCCATCCTCATTGACTTCAGACTCAGAGAAAGGCTCTCTTTTAAGGTGCGCTTGTGGAAGTCTCCTGTGCGTTTGCCTCTGAGCTTTGCAGTCCCACCCGTGCCCCCCTCACCTCCCATGCCTCCTGGTACTGAGTCGTCAGTGAAGATGAACCCATGCACTTGGGCTTCACGCGTCTCTCTGCAGATGAGAGAGCCTTTAAGAGGAGGGAGAGATTGTGCCTTTATTGTGGCCAGGCAGGTCACTATTTGAAGTCTTGTCCCACCCGTCCAGGGAATGCCCGAACCTTGAGATCCTGTCATGGACAGACCTTAGGTGGCGTTGTTTCGTCTCCAGTTATCCAGAAGGATAAGCCCCTGGTTTCGGTCATCCTTTCTTGGGCTGAGTCGTCCATCGAGATACAGGCTCTAATCGACTCTGGGGCTGCAGGCCTGTTCATTGATGCTGCCTTTGTATCGCAGCACTTGATTCCGCTGCAGCTGCGTGACACTCCACTTGCCATTGAGGCTCTTGGCGGGAGAACTCTACAGCCTACCCATGTGACTCATGAGATGGTTCCGTTGTCCATGGCCGTAGGGGCTCTTCATCATGAGATAATCCAATTCCAAGTTATTTCCTCACTTAGGTTTCCACTGGTTATTTGTTATCCTTGTTTACAGAGGCACAACCCCTCTTTTGATTGGCTCTGTGATGAGGTTCTCTCCTGGTCACCACAATGCAGTGAGACATGCTTCCAGAAGGTAGCCAAGGCCCTGTGCACCTCTTCACTCTCCTTCCTGCCGGAAGAGTACTGCGATTTTAGCAATGTTTTTGACAAAGGTCAAGCTGGTAGTTTGCCTCCACACCGGCCTTATGACTGCGCAATTGATGTTCAACCTGGTGCCATACCCCCTCATGACTGGGTTTATCCTTTATCGGCCTTGTAGGAAAAGGCCATGGAGGAGTATGTTGCAGACGCACTTTCTCGAGGTTTCATCCGCAAATGCTCGTCTCTTGCTCTTACCCGATTCCGTTGATTACAGAGTTATTAGACTGCCTCAAGGGAGCAACGGTTTTCACAAAGCTTGATTTGAGAGGAGCATACAATCTCGTGTGGTTTAACCACTTCAGCCCCGGAAGGATTTACCCCCTTCCTGACCAGAGCACTTTTTACAATTTGGCACTGCGACGCTTTAACTGCTAATTGCGCGGTCATGCAATGCTGTAACCAAACGAAATTTGCGTCCTTTTCTTCCCACAAATAGAGCTTTCTTTTGATGGTATTTTATCACCTCTGCCGTTTTTATTTTTTGCGCTATACACGGAAAAAGACCGAAAATTTTGAAAAAAAATGATATTTTCTACTTTTTGTTCTAAAAAAAATCCAATAAACTCAATTTTAGTCATACATTTAGGCCAAAATGTATTTGGCCACATGTCTTTGGTAAAAAAAATGTCAATAAGTGTATATTTATTGGTTTGCGCAAAAGTTATAGCGCCTACAAACTAGGGTACATTTTCTGGAATTTACACAGCCTTTAATTTATGACTGCCTATGTCGTTTCTTGAGGTGCTAAAATGGCAGGGCAGTACAAAACCCCCACAAATGACCCCATTTTGGAAAGTAGACACCCCAAGGAAATTGCTGAGAGGCATTTTGAGCCCATTGAATATTCATTTTTTTGTCCCAAGTGATTGAATAATGACAAAAAAAAAAAAAAAAAATTACAAAAAGTTGTCACTAAATGATATATTGCTCACACAGGCCATGGGCATATGTGGAATTGCACCCCAAAATACATTTAGCTGCTTCTCCTGAGTATGGGGATACCACATGTGTGGGACTTTTTGGGAGCCTAGCCGCATACGGGGCCCCGAAAACCAATCACTGCCTTCAGGATTTCTAAGGGCGTACATTTTTGATTTTACTCCTCACTACCTATCACAGTTTTGAAGGCCATAAAATGCCCAGATGGCACAAACCCCCCCCAAAAGTAGACACCCCAAGCTATTTGCTGAGAGGCATGTTGAGTCCATGGAATATTTTATATTTTGACACAAGTTGCGGGAAAGTGACAATTTATTTATTTATTTATTTTTTTTTGCACAAAGTTGTCACTAAATGATATATTGCTCACACAGGTCATGGGCATATGTGGAATTGCACCCCAAAATACATTCTGCTGCTTCTCTTGAGTACGGGGATACCACATGTGTGGGACTTTTTAGGAGCCTAGCCGCGTACGGGACCCCGAAAACCAATCACCGCCTTCAGGATTTCTAAGGGTGTACATTTTTGATTTCACTCTTCACTGCCTATCACAGTTTCGGAGGTCATGGAATGCCCAGGTGGCACAAACCCCCCCCAAATGACCCCATTTTGGAAAGTAGACACCCCAAGCTATTTGCTGAGAGGCATGGTGAGTATTTTGCAGCTCTCATTTGTTTTTGAAAATGAAGAAAGACAAAAATAAAAATTTTTTTTTTCTTTTTTTAATTTTCAAAACTTTGTGACAAAAAGTGAGGTCTGCAAAATACTCACTATACCGCTCAGCAAATAGCTTTGGGTGTCTACTTTCCAAAATGGGGTCATTTGGGGGGGTTTTGTGCCACCTGGGCATTCCATGGCCTCCGAGACTGTGATAGGCAGTGAAGAGTGAAATCAAAAATTTACGCCCTTAGAAAGCCTGAAGGCGGTGCTTGGTTTTCGGGGTCCCATACGCGGCTAGGCTCCCAAAAAGTCTCACACATGTGGTATCCCCGTACTCAGGAGAAGCAACAGAATGTATTTTGGGGTGTAATTTCACATATTCCCATGGCATGTTTGAGCAATATATCATTTAGTGACAACTTTGTGCAAAAAAAAAAAAAAATAAAAATTTGTCTCTTTCCCGCAACTTGTGTCACAATATAAAATATTCCATGGACTCGACATGCCTCTCAGCAAATAGCTTGGGGTGTCTACTTTCCAAAATGGGGTCATTTGGGGGGGGGTTTGAACTGTCCTGGCATTTTATGCACAACATTTAGAAGCTTATGTCACACATCACCCACTCTTCTAACCACTTGAAGACAAAGCCCTTTCTGACACTTTTTGATTACATGAAAAAATTATTTTTTTTTGCAAGAAAATTACTTTGAACCCCCACACATTATATATATTTTTAAAGCAAATGCCCTACAGATTAAAATGGTGGGTGTTTAATTTTTTTTTTTCACACAGTATTTGCGCAGCGATTTTTCAAACGCATTTTTTGGGGAAAAAACACACTTTTTTACATTTTAATGCACTAAAACACACTATATTGCCCAAATGTTTGATGAAATAAAAAAGATGATCTTAGGCCGAGTACATGGATACCAAACATGACATGCTTTACAATTGACATGCTTTACAAACGTGCAGTGGCACCAAAATAAATACATTTTTAAAGGCCTTTAAAAGCCTTTACAGGTTACCACTTTAGATTTACAGAGGAGGTCTACTGCTAAAATTACTGCCCTCGATCTGACCGTCGCGGTGATACCTCACATGCATGGTGCAATTGCTGTTTACATTTGACGCCAGACCGACGCTTGCGTTCGCCTTAGCGCGAGAGCAGGGGGGACAGGGGTGCTTTTTTTTTTTTTTTTTTTTTTCTTTATTATTTTTTTGCTTTTTTATCTTATTTTAAAACTGTTCCTTTCATTTTTTTTTTTTTTTTAATCATTTTTATTGTTATCTCAGGGAATGTAAATATCCCCTATGATAGCAATAGGTAGTGACAGGTACTCTTTTTTGAAAAAATTGGGGTCTATTAGACCCTAGATTTCTCCTCTGCCCTCAAAGCATCTGACCACACCAAGATCGGTGTGATAAAATGCTTCCCCAATTTCCCAATGGCGCTATTTACATCCGGCGAAATCTAAGTCATAAAATGCTCGTAGCTTCCGGTTTCTTAGGCCATAGAGATGTTTGGAGCCACTCTGGTCTCTGATCAGCTCTATGGTCAGCTGGCTGAATCACCGGCTGCATTCTCAGGTTCCCTGTTGAGACAGGAGAGCCAGAGAAAAACACGGAAGACGGTGGGGGGGGGGGCATTCTCTCCCACTGCTTGTAAAAGCAGTCTAGAGGCTAATTAGCCGCTAGGATTGCTTTTACATGAAAGCCGACCGCTGGCTGAAAAGAATGATACCAAGATGATACCTAAACCTGCAAGCATCATTCTGGTATAACCACTCAAAGTCGTGAATGCTGTACCTGAAGACAAAAAAATGGTTAACAATAAAGCACAGTAAACGGTAAAGTATAAAAAATTGCATACCTGAAAAGCAAACATGATAAAACATAATAACAATAAAACATTGCAGAATAGAATACAGTAAAAAAGAGCAGAAGAATAGAGAGAGAGAGAATAGAGAGAGAACAATAAAACGACAACTATTATTTTTTATTTTATATTTTTGTTGGTGTTTTTTTTTTTTTTACACTTTTTTTGTAACTGTAACTTTTATAACTGTAACCGGTTCCAGGTTCGGGTCTCTCAAAATGCAATGGCATCTTGGGAGACCCTGTGAAAGTGTGCCTAGTCTGTGCAATGCTGTACCCTACGCTAATACTCAACTAGTGAATGGTAGCGTTCAAAACATTCACCAATGCAAAGACCAGGATTGTCAGGACAGGAGGGACAATAATAGCGGGTGTCACGCCTATATCCGCGTTTGCTGCAGACACAACATCTTTTTTGGGGGGGTTCGTTGGGTAGGGGTACTCGGGAGGACATAAAAATGCCTCTCATGCAGCTGACTGCATTTGGTTGGGGATGTGAATGGGGGAAGTACGGGCGCTGCAGAAGTGGTGGGTTCCCAATTAGGATTGGCGAATGCAGCAGGAAGGGCATTATGGGCACGACGGGCCTGTGTTTGTCTTCTTGGTGGCAGCGGGACACTATTTGTGCTTGCCACCTCACCAGCTTGAACTGCACTTATGGGACTCGCCACGTCACCAAGCGTTACTGCAGTGCTGGTTTGACTACGACCGGGGTGTACTAGGCCGCTGGCGCTTGCCAGTTCACCAAAACGCTACCAAAAAAACTGTTAACGATCGCAGGGATCAGGCCTGACTCTGCGAATGCTGCAGTTATGCGTTTAGTGTTTTGTAAGTGACAGTGATCGATCGATACTGCACTTGGGTGGGCTGGGCTGGGCCGGGCGGAGGGGCAAAACGCAGGTGCTAGCAGGTATCTGGGCTGATCCCACTAACACTGCGTTTTTGGGAACCCTAAACTGCTGGGGACGCCAGTATAGATCTGATCGGATCAGATCAGATATTGATCAGTTCAGATACTATACCACTAAGGGAGGTGTACGGTGCGTGCGTGGGTGTTAGCGCTACTGGCACTAACCTGACGCTGCCTGGGGCTGGTGCTTGCCAGTTCACCAAAACGCTACCAAAAAACTGTTAGCGATTGCAGGGATCAGGCCTGACTCTGCGAACGCTGCAGTTATGCGTTTAGTGTTTTGTAAGTGACAGTGATCGATCGATACTGCACTTGGGTGGGCTGGGCTGGGCCGGGCTGAGGGGCAAAACGCAGGTGCTAGCAGGTATCTGGGCTGATCCCGCTAACACTGCGTTTTTGGGAATCCTAAACTGCTGGGGACGCTAGTATAGATCTGATCGGATCAGATATTGATGCGTTCAGATACTATACCACTAAGGGAGGTGTACGGTGCGTGGGTGTTAGCGCTACTGGCACTAACCTGACGCTGCCTGGGGCTGGTGCTTGCCATTTCACCAAAACGCTACCAAAAAAACTGTTAGCGATCGCAGGGATCAGGCCTGACTCTGCAAACGCTGCAGTTATGCGTTTAGTGTTTTGTAAGTGACAGTGATCGATCCATACTGCACTTGGGTGGGCTGGGCCGAGCCGGGCGGAGGGGCAAAATGCAGGTGCTAGCAGGTATCTGGGCTGATCCCGCTAACACTGCGTTTTTGGGAACCCTAAACTGCTGGGGACGCTAGTATAGATCTGATCGGATCAGATATTGATCCGTTCAGATACTATACCACTAAGGGAGGCGTATGCTGCGTGCGTGGGTGTTAGCGGTACTGGCGCTAATCTGACGCTGCCTGGGGCGACGCATATCACCGCCGGGCGGACATTTGCTGTACTATTTGTTTTAGAGGCAAGAGGGTATAGGCACAAGTAGAGAAGAGAGAAGACTGGCCAGTCATTATGGGCATTAAATTAATTAAGGGAATGAAGGGAGAGAGGCCTTCAGAAAATGCCCAGCGCAAGATGAGCGCTAGAGAATATATGAACCGAAGGTACGGTTCTGCCTATACTGAGCCCCTAGATAAATGGGTAGAATGGACAAAGGGAACAGCTAAACCTTTAAAATCTGAAGGGACTTTTGATTTAAAAGTATGGCAAACTTTTCTGCACGATTATGGCCCACTACTGTGCAGTGAAGGAACGTGGAGAATAGCTTGCACATGGGAGACAGAAGCTAAAGTAGCGAATCAAACTGGCTTGACGGAGATATTTAATAAAAGTACTGCCCAAATTTACTACGTTTGGCCAGAAGACTCTGTAGAGGAGGACCCCCCACCTTATGTGGCTGCCAGTTTGGCTTTAAGGGGACCACGCACAAAAGCAAAAGAATTAGATTACATGGAACACACAAAAGATGAGCTATGCAATATAGTAGAGAGCAGAGGTTTAACAGCCCCATATCAACCTACAAAGAGGGATTTGGCTCGTATCCTAGAAACAGATGATTGGCATAAATCAAAAGGCACATATGCAAACCTGGATCTCTCTGAACTTAAGGCTTTGGCCAGAGAAAGAGAGATAGAGTCTGAACTTCCAGAGCAAACCATAATTTCCAAATTGTGGCAGCAAGATGAAGAGAGAAGGAAGGGAGATGCCAGCCCTTCTGCCCCTGGCATAGAGAAATCTGTTGCAGTTTATCCTGTCAGAACCCAATTAGTTTTTGAAGGTGATGCTGTTGACAGTAAGTCTCAAATTAAATGGCATGTACCTTTTAGTCCCCAAGATATGAGAGCCATATTAGAAGGATTGGGAGATCCTAGAAAGAATCCAATTGGGTTTGCAAACAAACTTAGTGCTGCACAGGAAGCATATGAGGCTTCTGCTACTGACATTCATCAGCTTCTTATTAAAGCAGTGGGAAGCAACATGTCTGGCTATATACTTAAAGAATGTGGTGTAGACGTCAAAAATCTAGGTAAGATGGTTAGTGGACGGGAGGTTTGTGAGAAATTGAAGGAAAAATTGCCCCAAATATATGGACAAACCAGACATGCTGAATTTATGAATGCTAAGCAAGGGAAAGAGGAAGCAGCAGGGGCTTATTGGAGGCGGTTAAGTGAGATGGCTGAGGAAGCAGGCATTAAAATAGAGGAAGAGAAGGCGGGAGAAACTGCAAGTCCATCTACACAACTGGTGAAACAAAGGTTTCTTGATGGTTTAATACCCCAGTTGAAAGAAAAGTTGTTCACAGCAAGGCCTGAGGCAGGCAATATGTCTATTCGAGACGTCCTGCCTATCCTGTTGTCCATAGAAAACAGGATTAACCAAAAAGACAGCAAACCCAAGGTAATGTACATGGGGAAGCAGAGAGGAAAAGGAAGAGGTAGAGGCAAAGGCAATTTCAGAAATCATGGCAATCGGGGACCAATTATATGCTACAATTGTGATGGGGAAGGACACATAGCCAAATTCTGCCATCTTCCTGACCGTAGACTAGAAAAGAGCTTAGAGGCCCCTCATGCTGATCCCAGTTCTCTGCCAAAAGCAGTGGATCAGGCATAGGAAAATGGCATGCCAGTATCAATCATGTTAAATAGGGGAGACAATGGTCCCGAGGCCAGAGTAAAAGTATTTTTACAAGAACTCCCCTATCCTGGAGGAGAAACAGAATTAACCTGTTTAATTGATACTGGTGCAAGCCGAAGTGTTTTTAATCTAGAGGACTTACCTCCAGGATTATTATCTACAAATGTTATCTCTGGTGTTGGCCTAACCGGGACCTCTACTGATTTGGTTGAGTCCAAGCCACTTAAACTTAGGCTAGGACAGCAAACAGAAATTGTCACTAAAGTGTTAGTTTCAGACACAGTTCCTACCAATCTTTTGGGAGCTGACATTTTGAACCAAATTCTAGCAAACATAGACTACACTCCTACAGGAGTCCAAGTGGTCAGTAGTCTATCAGGAGAAGTTTTAAATTCTGCCTGTGGAGTATTTTTAATCCAAGACTCCACTCTGCCATTTCCACCAGAATTGAAAGTGATTCCCACTGAATTATGGGCCACCAGCAAATATGATGTAGGTCTGCTGGATTGCACCCCAGTCATGATAAAAATTAAACCAGGAGCCCATCTCCCACAGATTAAACAGTACCCACTGAGTATTGCTCAGACTGAGGGGATAAAGGATCAAATCACTCAACTGAAAGCAGCAGGGGTTGTTGTACCAATTAAGTCCCAGGTCAATACACCCCTGTTCCCAATTGCAAAGAAGCCAGACAAGAAGGGTGGGCAGGTGACATATCGCATGGTGCATGATTTGAGAGCCATTAACAATATAATAGAGGCAGATACCCCGATCGTGCCCAACCCCCGCACTTTACTAAGTGGAATACCTGCCTCCAGCACCTGCTTTACAGTGATTGATCTTGCAAATGCTTTCTTTTCGGTGCCCCTGCACCCAGATTGCTGGCACCTTTTTTCATTTACCCATGATGCCCAAAAGTTAGCATGGACAAGATTGCCCCAAGGCTGTGTGAGTAGCCCCTCTGAATATAATACTGCGTTAAAGCAAGTATTGGACCAATGGTCCCCCTCACACCCAAACACAGTTTTGCTTCAGTACATAGACGATTTGCTTATTTGTTCTGATACAAAGGACATTTGTAGCAGAGAAACAGTAAGCCTTCTCCTGTTTCTCTATAACAGTAACAACAAAGTTAGCAAAGATAAGCTACAATACTGCCAAGAGAAAGTGATCTTCCTGGGTCACTGCATTTCACATGGAATCCGTCACCTAACCCCAGATCGAGTTAAAACTCTACAAAACTTTGAAAAGCCAAAAAATGTACGGCAACTACGTGCCTTCCTGGGGTTAGTGGGATATTGTAGGGACTGGATTCCAAATGCATCAGAACTTATGGCTCCTCTATATGAGGCTACCACTAGAAACCCTTTCAAACTCACATGGGACAATGAATTGCAGATGAAGGAGCTTATTAAAATTTTGTCTGAAGCGCCCGCCATTGGACTTCCTGACTATACTAAGACTTTCTCGTTGTTCTGTCATGAAGTCAATGGATTTGCTGCAGGTGTACTCACCCAGCTACATGGAGACAAACAGAGGCCTGTGATGTATGTATCAGCCTCATTAGACCCTGTCATCAAAGGCTCCCCCAGTTGTATGCGAGCCATAGCAGCCTGCATTTTGCTGCTAGACAAAGTAACGGAGCTTGTACTAGATTCTGCTCTGATCCTGTATGTGCCACATGCAGTACAGGAAATCATGAATCAAGTAAATACTAGACATGTGTCTGCCAGTAGATTTGACAAGTACCAGTCTGCTCTTTTTGCTCCATCGAATTTAACAATCAAACGATGTGTTACTTTAAATCCGGCTACTCTTCTTCCTATAATTGATGAGGAAGATGCAACAAATGGTACTGATGTAGAACCTGAGAGTTTTTCTCATGATTGTATGGCTCTTATGGAGGTAGAAAGGGCCTCTGTCACACCAGCAAAAGATGAGCCCTTATCAGATTGTGACACACACTTATTCGTAGATGGTTCCAGATTTTACACTGACGATGGTCAGCCACACACAGGGTTTGCTGTAACCACTACAGACACCATTTTACATCAGGAAGCATTGAAACCCCAGATGTCAGCACAGGAAGCGGAGTTGTATGCTGTAGTCAAAGCATGTCATCTCCTAGAGAATCAAAGGGGAAATGTTTACACTGACAGCAGATATGCATTTGGAATAGCCCACGATTTTGGGCCTATCTGGAAAGCACGACACTTTCTGACTAGTGCAGGGAAGCCAGTGAGACATGCAAAACTCATAGAGCGGCTATTTGAGGCCTTTCAGAAACCAGCAGAAGTTGCCATCTTGAAGGTAAAAGGGCATGCAAGGGGAAGTGACATGACAGCCAGAGGAAATGCCTTAGCGGACCAAGCGGCAAAGGATGCTGCCCTTATGGCATTTGGAGTCACATCCACTGTAGGGGTCGCCCAGGTAGCGGGGACAGATTCCCCTCATCAAGAGCAGTGGGATGTAGAAACTCTAATTCAGTTGCAGAACCAGGCCCCTGATGAAGAGAAGGATAAGTGGATCAAATGTAATGCTACCCAAAATCAGCAGGGCCTGTGGAGCGCTGACAACAGGTGGTGTCTACCCAGGAGTTTGTACCCAGTTTTAGCACAGCTGGCACATGGCGTCAGTCATCTTGCTAAGGGCGCGATGGTGGCACTTACTGACTGCTATTGGATAGCACCTGGATTTAGTGCATTTGCAGCCAGGTTTTGTGCTTCATGTCTCACTTGTGCTCTGTACAATGCAGGGAGGCCTGTTCATGTTCCCCAAAGGCATTCTCCAAAGCCAGATTTCCCTTTCCAAAGAATTCAAATAGACTACATTCAGATGCCCAGAATAGGCACCTATGAGTTTGCTTTAGTGTGTGTTGACATGTTTTCAGGTTGGCCCGAGAGCTGGCCAGTAGCCAAAGCAAATGCAAAAACAACAGCAAAGAAAATTTTGAATGAAATAGTTTGTAGATATGGAGTTCCTGAAACTATTGAGAGTGACAGAGGAACCCATTTTACTGGGGAAGTAATGAAAGAGGTAATGGAAGCACTTCACATACAGCAAGCTTTCCATACACCTTATCATCCACAAAGTAGTGGTAAAGTTGAGAGACTTAATGGAATTTTGAAAAACAGATGTGCAAAAATTAAAGCAGATACAGGAAAAGGATGGGTGGAAGCTTTGCCATTAGCCCTATATTCTGTAAGAACTACCCCTAAACAACCACATGGGCTGTCCCCCTATGAGATTTTATTTGGAGGGCCACCCAAAACAGGGCTATATTTTCCCCAACAGTTGCAGGCTTCTCACTCTAATCTGTTAGAATATGTTCAGATTTTGCAAAGAACATTGAATAAAATACATGAAGGTGTTTATAAATCTATCCCCGACCCAGATTCTGTTTCAGGTATTCACAGAATCCAACCAGGTGACTGGGTGGTGGTCAAGCGACACGTCAGAAAGCCACTAGAACCAAAATTTGACGGACCACATTTGGTGCTTTTGATAACCGGTTCTGCTGTCAAGTTGGAAGGAAAACCCACCTGGATTCACGCCAGTCACTGCAAGAAAATCCTGAAGTGATGATATCCTTTGAAAAAAAGATGATAATGTTTCTTTTCTTTTTGTTGTTTGTGAGAACTGAGACATGGAAAAATAACCCTTTCATCCAAATGTTAAAATTGTATGCAACCCATAGCAACGCTAGTAACTGCTGGGTGTGTTCTCATTTGCATCCCCAAACAGGAACAATACCCATGATAGCAATGCCTCTCAATTTCACTGATCTAAACAGGACCAGAATAAATGGCTCATACATAGTCTCCACAGCTAATGAGCACAGATCAGTAACTTTGATGGTTTCGAAACAGATAAACACTCCACAGATTTGTTTAAACATTACATGCCCGTTTAACACTAAATGTAGACGGTTGGGCAATTCAGATTGCACTGGAGCAAAAATTACAGTTTATGGAGGAAACTATGGTCAATATTATTATATCCCAGATCCAGAACTAAATAGAACCCTTTATAGTACAAATTGCTCACAGTTTCCAATATGTGAAAATATCGGTTTCCTGAGATTCCATGTTATTGCTTCCAGTTTTTTAGGAGCAGGCATACCGTCCATACGTAGAGGGTTATATTATATATGTGGAAATAAAGCTTACGCCTGGCTTCCTACTAATGTTACAGGTACATGTTATATTGGGAAGTTAGTACCTGCTTTGGCTGTTCGCAAAGATACAGTGCGACCAGATCAAAGTCCAGAATACCCTTTAGTGTTCAAAAGAGAGCTGTTCACTGAAGGTGACATGACATGGTCATGGTTCCCTTCCTGGACAGGATGGGGAATTGAAGCAATGAAAAGACTAAATAATTACACTAGAATTGTAGATGAGATTATTAACCTTACTACCACTGATATAGGTTTATTAAATGAAGAAATGGCTCAGCTTAAAAAAGTAGTATTAGAGCACAGATTAACGCTAAATTATCTCACTGCAGCTCAAGGTGGGATGTGTAAGATATTTCACACTGACTGTTGTATATACATTTCTGATAATGAGGACATTATTAAAGGGCATCTTGCTAAGATAAGAGAACTACAGAATAAGGCCAGAGATATTGCTAAAGATGGATGGAACCCCTTTCAGGGTTTAGGAGGTTTTGGTGATTTTTTATATGGCATAGCAACATGGTTACAGAAACTAGGCGCTTACATTGTGATGTTTCTATTTCTCATGTTTGTTATTTACTTCCTCATCAGGCTATGCCTCTGTGTGACTACCCGCTGTACCAACAAATGTACCACCAGCCCTGATGAACCCATTATTGTGAGAAAGCTAGGAGAGAGCTGAACAGGACGCCGTCTCTCTGCGCCAATGTAACAGGAGTTACCAGCAATCGGCTGAACGTAACGCGGAGAAGAATGGTGTCAAATAAACAAAAGGGGGGAAATGACATGGACATTCATTGTACTGTTCATTTAAGCACAAGAGAATCCATTTTGTTCTCACTGTTGAAATGTGTTCTGTAACCTTCACCTAACACACAGACACTTCTCCTACTAAACGCTCTCTACTCCCCCCTCCCTTTTCAAGGTTTAACTTTTGCAATTGTTCTATTCGCTAGTTTTTAATAATATATTTCTATTTGTTAGCTTTTAATAACATATTGCTATTTGTTACTTTTTAATAACATCTCACACCACCCCTTTCTTATCTATGTATAAAATAACATGTAATAATAAATTTTTCACTGAACGGACATTTTAAACACAGTGATTGAGTCCTGTGAATCTGTTCCTGCAGCTGCAGTATTAACTTTGTTTTAGAGTCCCAATCAGAAATCAGTCATATCAGGGGGCTAAATCTTTATTCGGTAATAAACGGCGGGTGCCCTGACACTATAAAAAATAAACAAACTAACCAGCGTCACCCGTAACGGTTATACAGTAATCAGTGGTGAAAGGGTTAACTAGGGGGCAATCAAGGGGTTAAAACATTTATTCGGTAGTATATGGGGGTCCCTGTCGCTATAAAACGCTGACGGCGAACCTAAATATTTACCTCACTAACTAGCGTCACCAGCGACACTAATACAGCGATCAGAAAAATGATCGCTTAGCGACACTGGTGACAGGGGGTGATCAAGGGGTTAAAACTTTATTAGGGGGGGTTAGGGGGGTATCCTAGACCTAAAGGGGGCCTAACACTCACTGCCCTAACACTGTAACTGTCACAAACTGACACCAATACAGTAATCAGAAAAAAAAAAAATAAAACAGCTTGGTGTCAGTTTGTGACAGGGGGGGGGGGTGATTGGGGGGGGATCGGGGGGCGATCGGGGGGGGGATCGGGGTGTTTTGTGTGCCTGGCATGTTCTACTGTGTGTGTGTGTGTTGGTGCACTCACATTGCAGTCTTCTCTCCTCGGCCCGGAACGGAAAATACCGAGCCGAGGAGAGATGACATCATTTCCTCTGCCTCTGTGTACAATACAGAGGCAGGGAAATGATCCCATTGGCTGGGAGCGATCGCGAGGGGGGGGCCACGAATGGATGGCCTCCCCCTCACCACCGATCGCCGTGGGAGATTTGCCGACCGCCGCAGGCACCGGGGGGGGTCCGATCGGACCCCCCACCCGCGGGCAGGCAAGGAAGTACCTGTAAGTCCTTTTGCCTGCCCGTGCCATTCTGCCGACGTATATAGTCGTGCGGCGGTCGGCAAGTGGTTAAGGAGGGCGATGAGTGGAAAACTGTGTTTAATACCAGCACAGGCCATTATGAGTACCATCGTAATGCCTTTTGGCCTTTGTAACGCCCCGGCAGTTTTCCAGGAATTTATTAACAATGTCCTCCGGGATTTGTTGCAGTTATGTGTGGTGGTTTATCTCGATGATATCCTCATATTTTCCAAGTCCCTGGAGAGCCACCACACAGATGTCTGTCGTGTGCTTCAGAAACTAAGAGAGAACAATCTCTATTGTAAACTGGATAAGTGCGAGTTCCATCGTGAACAGGTTAAATTTCTGGGCTATGTCATTTCCACTGCTGGTTTTTTGATGGACCCAGAGAAACTTTCGGCAGTCCTACAGTGGCCCCAACCCATGGGTTTATGTCCTCTGCAGCATTTCCTGGGCTTTGCCAACTATTATCGGAAGTTTATTCGAAGTTTATTACATGCCCCTGTTTAACAGGGGCATGTAATTACAATTCTTGATATAATATTTCACATCAGGGCCCATTCCTGCGCCCAACAAGATTAACTGTGAGGGCTTACAGTGTTCTGGTACCACCACCATAACCACCAAAGGCCCAATTTTTCTGCCCCTGTTTAACAGGGGCATGTCATTACAATTTTTGACATAGTATTTCACAGCAGGGCCCGTTCCTGTGCTCGCCAAGAGTAACTGTGAGGGCTTACAGTGTTCTTGTACCACCAACACCTAAGGCCCAATTTTCTGCAGAGTATATAGGGCAGGCCGTATAGTATATATACTGCTGTTCAGAGTATATAGTGCCTGGGGGCCTGGGGGACCCCCACGCCATTGTTTTTTTAAATTTGGGTGTGAGGTTCCTCTTAATATCCATACCAGACCCAAAGGGCCTGGTAATGAACTGGGGGGGGACCCATGCCGTTTTTTCACATGATTTTCATCTATATTGCCGGGACCCGACAATACATTACAGCCGCAAGTAGTTTTAAATTACATTGTTTCCTTTAGAAATGTCATTTTGCTGTGGTATTGTTCTAAACACAGGAAAAGTGCGCTACTTTACAGGCATACTAAGGACACCCCCCAGGCACGATGTTTAAAGGAATATTTCATTTTTATTGTTTCACTTTAAGCATTATTAAAATCACTGCTCCCGAAAAAACAGCCAATTTTGAAACTTTTTTTGCACAGATACATGTCCCCTGGGGCAGGACTAGGGTCCCCAAACACTTTTTATGGCAATAACTTGCATATAAGCCTTTAAAATTAGCACTTTTGATTTTTCACGTTCGTGTCCCATAGACTTTAACGGTGTTCGCATGTTCGAACAAATTTTTTGCCTGTTTGCATGTTCTGCTGTGAACCGAACGGGGGGGGTGTTCGGCTCATCCCTAGTGATAAGCGAATGGGTATAGCCTGCAAGACATATAATATAATAGTCTAGGTAGGATGTTCATTTTTAGTATGGCAGCTCTTCCAAACCAGGAGAAAGAGGGAGTGTCCCATTTCTGAAGGTTTGCTTGTTTATATCATTCAATATCAGGGTGAAGTTTCTGGAATAGAGATCATAAAGGTTGGTGGGGAGCTGTATGCCTAAATAAGTTATGGAATCAGTTTTCCATATAAAGAGAAAATTATTTTGACTAAGAGCCACAGTTTCTGCTTGTAGGTTAATATTTAGGCGTAGGATTTTTTAAAATGAATTTTAAGATTGGAAATAGTTTGAAAGTGAGCAAACTCCTTCAGTTGGTTTGGAAGGGTATTGTGGGGGTCCATGAGGAAAAGCAGAATATGCAAAGGCTGCCAGTTTGAATTCCCTTCTGAAAATTGTAGGGCCCTTGATATCAACCTTACTTCAAAGTCAACAGAGAAAGGGCTCCAAAGTTAGAACACATAGGGGTGGGGAAAGAGGGCAGCCTTAACTTGTGCCCCCACCGTGTAAATTTCTTTGCACCGTGTATGGCTGGCCTTACTTCCACATCCGCTATCAGCTCTGGGTTGCTTGTGATTAGTAGGTCAAGCAAAGTCTTGTTTCTAGTTGGGCCATCTGCCAACTGACACATAAAAGTGTCCCGCAATGGTGAATCTGGGATCACAGATAGAATTTGACAGAGTCTAATCCTTCAAAGACTCGCTGCTCGATCCAAAACTAAAAAGAAAATGTTACATGAAAAAATACATACAGTATATAAATGTTGCAGAGAAAAGTCGGGTCACAGGGCTTTCTGTATTGTGTGAAAGGGCTTTGTGAATTTTAGTTGATCACGCGTTTTACCCTTTTATGTTAACAAATGTGTTAATGAAATAAATTACCTACAATGGTAATAGAAACATGTCTAGTGTATAAGCAAGCAGTGATTTCTAACTTAACACTGAACGTCAGTCTGCTCTCTCCTTCTGCCAGCATGTTCATATACAGGTGGCAGCAAATCCAATGGCTCTTTTGTGCTGCTGTACAGGTTATTACAGGAAGCTGTAGGAGTCAGGAACGTTCACTAGTTGCATTTAAATGCTTACATTATTGCATTGGAATTTATTTTTGCTACTCACCTGGTGTTCAGATTTAAATTGAACTGACACTTTTCTATGTAGGTCAGAGCAATAGATTCTTCTCCCCAAACACAAACACATCTTTCCTTTGCACCCCTGCCTCTTTGTTTTGTATCTGAGAGCAAGAGAAGCCAATTTGTAATAGACTTTCCCCATGTGACAGGGCTGGATCTTGGTATTTGGCCAAGCGCTGTCACATGGAGTGACAGACGTGAAAGCACTGGGTATTTTAATTGTTCCTGCCATGTGAATGGAGCAGTGCGGGAGTGAAGGAAAGCTGTGGTGTGTTGCTTGGGATGGGGGAATTAAAGAAAACCTGTTGTTTTCACCACATGGGCAAATCACAGGTTTAATTTGGGTCAAATGGTCCAGTGTATCTGACCAATGTACACATAACCATGTAGTCTAAGCAGGTGCAGGACTTTCTTATTGGACAGCCTAGCATTCTTTGCAAACTGTGTGTTATGAAGGTAATAAATATTTGTCTGTAGCGCTCACCTGTTTAGGTGAGTGCTATAATAGGAAGTTAGGAGTAGAAATAGGCCAAAATTGCCAGTATTCCACCCTGCGGTGCAAACTGGTGAGTTAGATTGGCATGGGAAGTTCATTAGAGTAGAGGAGGGTGTGACCCCCTGCACTCTGCTTGGACAGTTTCCTTTGTCTTCTGGGGTTTGGCCTGGAAGATGGGAGGAATACAAGTAAGAGTGACAGGCAGATCTGGAAGATAAGGGCCGGGACATAGACTGGGGGTCACCAGAGATGCTGGATAGGGATGGATCTGTCGAACACCTGTTTGAGTGGTCATCCCCAGAAGAGGGCAGTTCTAGTGAAGATGAAGTGTTCCTGGAGAGCTCTACATGCATGGAGGCTTCCACAGGAGTTTCAAGGGACACAGCCATTTTCATCAAGCCTTCTATACCCCCATCAGACTTTCTTCTAAAATTCAAAGGACTCCCTCTTTTGCCTCTTCTTCATTCCAGCAGAGGGCTATCAAGGCCCCTGATGCATGTGTTCTGCCTGGGAGGGGAAAGCCAAAGGAGTTACCTCGTCTATTAAGGTTTCAGTAAAAGGACCAGGGGATTCTCGGAGGAGACTGCCTGATCCCCGCGTCTATTTGTGAACAGGACTCTGGTATAGGAGCTGCCACAAAAATATATATTGAATATTTCATCCTATGACTACAAGGGGGTAGTTGGGTTAGGGTGGCATTTTCCCAAAGACTGCCAATGCAGGGCAACTGTCAGCGTGCCTACCTGATCAGTATGGACACCCTTTTCTGCTGTTTACCCTGTCTTGTCCCTTTGTAGTTTGTCATATTCAAAAGTATTATGTACTCGCTGTTGGAGTCATTCACAAAGTGTTGTGCCTTTGGACTTGGAAAGTATATACCTGGCGTGACCATATAGGCTCTGTTCTGCAGGAGTCTGTAGACTGCTTTTGAGGGATTGGCAGTCCTGGTGGTACTTCACATGCCAAGAAAAATTATGTGTGTATAGATAGAATGAAGTCTAGGATGTATATCTATGTTTCTTTTACAGGTACCTTCAAGATGACTGTCTGTGTGTAAATGCCTGTAGAGATAGGGATCCATAGATAGGAATCGTGTGAGATTGTATGTGATTATTATTTTTTTGTACATACACTTTTGGTACATATTTCTATGCTATGTTTTGCACACAACACTTCAGTTTGGGGAAAAGTTAGAACGATTGTTTCCTGGTTGAAGGAAAGGTTTTTCCCACAACTGGGGACAGTTGTGATTTAAGAGGGGGGGGGGTGTATATGTAGAGCCCACCTGTTTAGGTGAGTGCTATAATAGGAAGTTAGGAGTAGAAATAGGCCAAAATTGCCAGTATTCCACCCTGCGGTGCAAACTGGTGGGTTAGATTGGCATGGGAAGTTCATTAGAGTAGGTGTGACCCCCTGCACTCTGCTTGGACAGTTTCCTTTGTCTTCTGGGGTTTGGCCTGGAAAATGGGAGGAATACAAGTAAGAGTGACAGGCAGATCTGGAAGACCTCTCTGGACCAATCATTAATTTGTTTGGGCAGAGGCGGGACTTCTATAAAAGGTTTGGTCACATGCTTCCTGGGGTTCTTGTTGGAGGATGTAGGATCCAGAGGGATTCGTGTGGCTACTCTCCCCTGCGGGGGAGGGGAAGCATGCTATGGAGGAGAGATGCAGGAGGAAGAGAGACTGCAGGAAATCCTCTTAAAGGTTGCTGTTACTGACACACCAGGACTGGGAGAGGATCTTCTGTGCGTGGCATGGATCATCGCTCTGTGACATATGTGAGTGTAACCCAGGGGAACAGAACTTCTGAGAGACTTTGCAGGGATTAGTGTGCGGGTTCAGGAGAACAGAGCTGGACCTTAGAGAACTAATGCCCTGGAGGAATCTGAAAGTCAACTCCTAAACCTTATTCAGTGGTGGCTAACAGGAGGAAGGAAAGATGCATTACATTATGAGGACGCATGCCAGATAGAAGCTTCACTAACGGGGGTTTAGTTTATTCTGGATCTAAAGTTGTGTTTCTCATCACTCAAAAATATGCATTACCTTATGAGAATTCATGCCAGATAGAAGCTTTGCTAACGGGGGTTTCATTCATTCTGGATTTAAAGTTGTATTTCTCATCACTCAACAACACTGGAAGTTATTCAGAGTGACTTTCCAGTGCAGTGCAGCATTTCATATGGAAACCACAATAAAGTTGTACATAGTTTACTTTTCAATGACTGTCTGCATGTTCTGTCTGGTTGGGGAAAAAGGGGTGATGGGGTGATGGAAAGCACTTCAGGCTAGAACGAACTTTTAGCCGCTCCTACGGGAGTAGGGCGCTTCATGTCTGTAAAATAAATATTTGTAAAAATAATTTAAATAAATAAATACATAAAACAAAAGAAGATAACATTGAACATTGACTAAATCTTTTATACTTTGACTTGAATAAATCATTATGCATAATGAAACAACCTAAACATGATGATAAACCTCTAAGACTGATAACAAGTTCTTTCAAAGCTCATTATTGATCATAAAGATGCCCTTCCATTGGCCAATCATCTCAAGTACCTTTCAAATTGATCCCGTCTTCATCATCATCAATTGCATTACTGGGTGTTGGCACCTTAGACAGATGTTTTCTGTTCATCATTGAAAATAGACATATTTGAAACAATTTCCCTTTGTCTAAATCGGACTAAATAGCAGCAATCAATTTGGCCATTGAAAGGACCGGCCTTGAAGTAAACATTGTTCAGTGGAGATTATTATTTTAACCTTGTTTGCACTTGAGATTTGTATATGCAGGCCATCTGTTCAGTGCTATGTATGTACAATGAGCTGAACTCAGAGGGATTTTACTGGGAGGAATCGCGGTATCTAGGCAATAGCATGAAAAATTGTTCAGTGCTTTCTAGTCAAACGTGTCAGTTGTTCTCTTTGCGGGACAGATGGCTCTTTTATTACATTACTGTACAATTCATTGAAGGACTCTGGGAATCAATACATAGTGCTGGCCAGTATAGTTTCATATTTTTTAGTCGGACATGGGCAGTTAAATGGAGTAGCACTTCTAAGCAGTCTAGTGAAATACAGTGAAATAACAAATGGGCCATGGCACATTTGAACAAACAACATTGCAGCCAAGAAGGACAATGGCATTTTCTGCTGTAACTGAGAGCAGAGGTCACCGTTTAGTCAAGTAAAACAACAATATTGCTTAATGTCCAGCCAAGGTTCATGAGCTGTTTTCAAAGGGGACCTGTCAGTATAAATAGATTTGAACTGTGCAACCACGTTTTTAAAGAAATAAAGTGTATCTGAAGTCAAAACCTTTTTTTTCTTTAGTTTTGGATACAGTAGGAAGTATTTAAAGCCAAATTCCATGAAACTTAGCAATGACCCCTTTGCAGTAGGGTTGTGTCCTCACTGCAAGGGTTAACTGCTTGTTAGTCTAGGGGAGAGTTTTTTTTTTTTTTTTTTTGCAGTTTAACTTATCTGATCCTCCACTCCCCCAGCAGATGACGCTTCCCATGCTTCAACGGTAGATTGTCCCATGCCATCATCAATCCAGGGTTTGGAAGGCTATGGACCCTGTGTTGGTCATGATGGTGTTAGGATCTTGCACTGGAGCATGGGGGAGAAGATGCTACAAGGACTGGTCTAGCAGTGTTGAGGTGCAGAGGATCCCTTAGACCTTAACAAGCAATTAACCCTTGCAGTGCAGACAGCCCCACTGCAAGGCAATATATTTACGGTTTGGGCTTTAAAACCTCTGTCAAATTTTTGCTGCCTGTGTCTTGATGGGGAAAGCACTCTTCCCTGTCTTGAAGCCACATCATGAAGTTAAGGGAATTCTTTCCAAAGTGAAAACAGGTGTCCCCATTAGGAGACTACCCCTCACCCCTATTGCATTGACAACGGTAAAAATTGTGGATGCCCGTTAATTTCTTCCCTTGGTAACATGGGTTTGGCTACCCATGAGAATGGGGTTTTCATTCCCATACAAGTCTATGAAAAAGCAACACCCACCTGAATCACGTCAAGTGCAAGTCAAATGTACCGTTTATTGAATTCTGAATGATCTCAGCAGTATCTCAAACGTATACATAGTTACCTAGTTGGTAAGGTTGAATAAAGACAACAGTCCATCCAGTTCAACCTGTATAGGTGTGTGTGTAAAAAAATGAATTTCCCATATCCCGTATATTGTTTTTGCTAAAGTGCACATCCAAGTGTCTTTTAAAACTTCCTGCCAACACCACCGATTGTTGAAGAGAGTTCCACATCCTTACCGGCCCTGACAGTGAAAAACCCCCTACGTAGCTTAAGGTTAAACTGTTTCTCTTCCAGTCTAATTGTGTGGCCTCATGTCTTTTTACACTCAGTGGGACTGAAAAGTTTCATACTTACTCTGATCATTGTTGAGATATTTGTATATCGCTATCATATCTCCTCTGAAGCGCCTCTCCTCCAAGGAGAATACATTTAGCGCTTGTAGTCGTTCCTCATAACTGAGGTCCTCCAGTCCCCATAATAATTTAGTTGCCCTTCTCTGGACTGTCTTCAGCTCCAGCATATCCTTTCTGAGGATCATTAACCAGAACTGGACAGAATACTCTAGATGCGGCCGAACATGAGTTTTATAAAGTGGCAGAATATTTGTTTTATCTCTGGAGTAAATTCCCTTTTTAATGCATGCTAATATTCTGCTGGCTTTGGTAGCCGCAGCTTGAAACTGCATGCTATTGCTCAGTCTGTCTTCTACTAGTTCCTCTAGATCCTTCTCCATCCTGGAAGCCCCTAGGGGTTCTACCCCTAATGAGTAACTTGCATTTATATTTTTACCCCCAAGTGCATTACCTTACATTTTTCAATGTTAAACTTAATTTGCCATGCAGTAGCCCACTCCATTACTTTATTCAAGTCCTCTTGTAAAGTTTATATATCCTGCTGTGTTGTTATTGCCATACATATCTTTGTGTCATCAGCAAACACTGAGATCGAGCTATTTATCCCACCCTCTATATCATTTATAAGTACATTAAACAGAATTGGTCCCAGGACAGAGCCTTTGGGTACCCCAATAACCACTCTAGACCATTCTGAGTATACGTTATTTATCACAACCCTTTGTACACACCCCCGTAGCCAGTTTTTTATCCAAGAACAAACCCTATGGTCCATACCCACAGATCTCAGCTTGTAGATTAAGCGTTTGTGGGGGATGGTATCAAATACTTTTGCAAAATCCAGATACACCACATCCACCTGCCTACCTTTGTCCAGATGGCAGCTCACTTCCTCGTGGAATGTTAATAGGTTGGCTTGGTAAGAGCAACCTTTTGTAAACCCATGCTGATTACTGCTAATGGTACTGTTTTCATCAGCAAACTGTTGGATATGGTCCCTTATCATCCCCTCAAATAGTTTACAAGTTTATGTCATACTGATGCCGTGGGTACAACCCTAAAGATGGTCAACACAGAGCCTAACTTGTATCTGTATGATTTATGGGTTGAGTTTAGAAGAATTGGCTTCAGACAGTAAATATTATTTTTTGCCTTTAACCACTTCAGCCCCGGAAGGATTTACCCTCTTCCTGACCAGAGCACTTTTTACAATTTAGCACTGCGTCGTTTTAACTGCTAATTGCACGATCATGCAATGCTGTACCCAAACAAAATTTGCGTCCTTTTCTTCCCACAAATAGAGCTTTCTTTTGATGGTATTTGATCACCACTGCGGTTTTTATTTTGTGCGCTATAAACGGAAAAAGACCGAAAATTTTGAAAAAAAATGATATTTTCTACTTTTTGTTATAAAAAAAATCCAATAAACTCAATTTTAGTCATACATTTAGGCCAAAATGTATTCGGCCACATGTCTTTGGTAAAAAAAAATGTCAATAAGCATATATTTATTGGTTTGCGCAAAAGTTATAGCGTCTAGAAACTAGGGTACATTTTCTGGAATTTACACAGCTTTTAGTTTATGACTGCCTATGTCATTTCTTGAGGTGCTAAAATGGCAGGGTGGTACAAAATCCCCCAAATGACCCCATTTTGGAAAGTAGACACCCCAAGGAAATTGCTGAGAGGCATGTTGAGCCCATTGAATATTAATTTTTTTGTCCCAAGTGATTGAATAATGACAAAAAAAAAAAAAAATTACAAAAAGTTGTCACTAAATGATATATTGCTCACACAAGCCATGGGCATATGTGGAATTGCACCTCAAAATATATTCAGCTGCTTCTCCCGAGTATGGGGATATCACATGTGTGGGACTTTTTGGGAGCCTAGCCGCGTAAGGGGCCCCGAAAACCAATCACCGCCTTCAGGATTTCTAAGGGCGTAAATTTTTGATTTTACTCCTCACTACCTATCACAGTTTTGAAGGCCATAAAATGCCCAGATGGCACAAAACCCCCCAAATGACCCCATTTTGGAAAGTAGACACCCCAAGCTATTTGCTGAGAGGCATGGTGAGTATTTTGCAGCTCTCATTTGTTTTTGAAAATGACAAGAAAAAAACATTTTTTTTTTCTTTTTTAAATTTTCAAAACTTTGTTACAAAGGAGAAGCAACAGAATGTATTTTGGGGTGTAATTTCACATAATCCCATGGCATGTTTGAGCAATATATCATTTAGTGACAACTTTGTGCAAAAAAAAAAAAAAAAAAATTGTCTCTTTCCCGCAACTTGTGTCACAATATAAAATATTCCATGGACTCGACATGCCTCTCAGCAAATAGCTTGGGGTGTCTACTTTGCAAAATGGGGTCATTTGGGGGGGGGTTTGAACTGTCCTGGCATTTTATGCACAACATTTAGAAGCTTATGTCACACATCACCCACTCTTCTAACCACTTGAAGACAAACCAATTCTGACACTTTTTGTTTACATGAAAAAATTATTTTTTTTTGCAAGAAAATTACTTTGAACCCCCAAACATTATATATTTTTTAAAGCAAATGCCCCACAGATTAAAATGGTGGGTGTTTCATTTTTTTTCTCACACAGTATTTGCACAGCAATTTTTCAAACGCATTTTTTGGGAAAAAACACACTTTTTTAAATTTTAATGCACCAAAACACACTATATTGCCCAAATGATTGATGAAATAAAAAAGATGATCTTAGGCCAAGTACATGGATACCAAACATGACATGCTTTAAAATTGCGCACAAACGTGCAGTGGCGACAAACTGAATACATTTTTAAAAGCCTTTAAAAGCCATTACAGGTTACCACTTTAGATTTACAGAGGAGGTCTACTGCTAAAATTACTGCCCTCGAGCTGACCTTTGCGGTGATACCTCACATGCATGGTGCAATTGCTGTTTACATTTGACGCCAGACCGACGCTTGCGTTCGCCTTAGCGCGAGAGCAAGGGGGACAGGGGTGCTTTTTTTTTTTTCCTTTCTTATTTTTTTGCCTTTTTATCTTATTTTTAAACTGTTCCTTTCATTTTTTTTTTAAATCATTTTTATTGTTATCGCAGGGAATGTAAATATCCCCTATGATAGCAATAGATAGTGACAGGTACTCTTTTTTGAAAAAATTGGGGTCTATTAGACCCTAGATCTCTCCTCTGCCCTCAAAGCATCTGACCACACCAAGATCGGTGTGATAAAATGCTTTCCAAATTTCCCAATGGCGCTGTTTACATCTGGCGAAATCTAAGTCATAAAATGCTCATAGTTTCCGGTTTCCTAGGCCATAGAGATGTTTGGAGCCACTCTGGTCTCTGATCAGCTCTATGGTCAGCTGGCTGAATCACCGGCTGCATTCTCAGGTTCCCTGTTGAGAC
The DNA here is from genome assembly GCF_042186555.1 of Aquarana catesbeiana. NCBI lineage: Eukaryota > Metazoa > Chordata > Amphibia > Anura > Ranidae > Aquarana > Aquarana catesbeiana. The sequence goes on from NC_133328.1 coordinate 97,880,471, forward strand.
AGGAGAGCAAGAGAAAAACACGGAAGACGGTGGGGGGGGCATTCCCTCCCACTGCTTGTAAAAGCAGTCTAGAGGCTAATTAGCCGCTAGGATTGCTTTTACATGAAAGCCGACCGCTGGCTGAAAAGAATGATACCAAGATGATACCTAAACCTGCAGGCATCATCCTGGTATAACCACTCAAAGTCGTGAATGGCGTACCTGAAGACAAAAAAATGGTTAAAACATAATAACAATAAAACATTGCAGAATAGAATACAGTAAAAAAGAGCAGAACAATAGAGAGAGAATAGAGAGAGAGAGAACAATAAAACGACAACTATTTTTTTTTTATTCTATATTTTTTTTTGTGTTTTTTTTTTTTTTTTTTTTTACACTGTTTTTGTAACTGTAAATTTTATAACTGTAACCGGTTCCAGGTTCGGGTCTCTCAAAATGCGATGGCATCTTGGGAGACCCTGTGAAAGTGTGCCTAGTCTGTGCAATGCTGTATGCTACGCTAATACTCAACTAGTGTATGGTAGCGTTCAAAACATTCACTAATGCAAAGACCAGGATTGTCAGGACAGGAGGGACAATAATAGCGGGTGTCACGCCTATATCAGCGCTTGCTGCAGACACAACATCTTTTTTGGGGGGGTTCGTTGGGTAGGGGTACTCGGGAGGACATAAAGAAAATGCCTCTCATGCAGCCGCCTGCATTTGGTTGGGGATGTGAATTGGGAAGTACGGGCGCTGCAGAAGTGGTGGGTTCCCAATTATTAGGATTGGCGAATGCAGCAGGAAGGGCATTATGGGCACTACGGGCCTGTTTGTCTTCATCTTGGTGGCAGTGGGACACTACTTGTGCTTGCCACCTCACCAGCTTGAACTGCACTTACTCGCCACGTCACCAAGTGTTACTGCAGTGCTGGTTTGACTACGACCGGGGTGTACTAGGCCGCTGGCGCTTGCCAGTTCACCAAAACGCTACCAAAAAAACTGTTAGCGATCACAGGGATCAGGCCTGACTCTGTGAACGCTGCAGTTATGCGTTTAGTGTTTTGTAAGTGTCAGTGATCGATCGATACTGCACTTGGGTGGGCTGTGCCGGGCGGAGGGGCAAAACGCAGTGCTAGCAGGTATCTGGGCTGATCACGCTAACACTGCGTTTTTGGGAACCCTAAACTGCTGGGGACGCTAGTATAGATCTGATCGGATCAGATATTGATCCGTTCAGATACTATACCACTAAGGGAGGTGTACGGTGCGTGCGTGGGTGTTAGCGGTACTGGCGCTAACCTGACGCTGCTTGGGGCTGGTGCTTGCCAGTTCACCAAAACGCTACCAAAAAACCTGTTAGCGATCGCAGGGATCAGGCCTGACTCTGCGAATGCTGCAGTTATGCGTTTAGTGTTTTGTAAGTGTCAGTGATCGATCGATACTGCACTTGGGTGGGCTTGGCCGGGCAGAGGGGCAAAACATAGTGCTATCAGGTATCTGGGCTGATTCCGCTAACACTGCGTTTTTGGGAACCCTAAACTGCTGGGGACGCTAGTATAGATCTGATTGGATCAGATATTGATCCGTTCAGATACTATACCACTAAGGGAGGTGTACGGTGCGTGCGTGGGTGTTAGCGGTACTGGCGCTAACCTGACGCTGCTTGGGGCTGGTGCTTGCCAGTTCACCAAAACACTACCAAAAAAACTGTTAGCGATCGCAGGGATCAGGCCTGACTCTGCGAACGCTGCAGTTATGCGTTTAGTGTTTTGTAAGTGACAGTGATCGATCGATACTGCACTTGGGTGGGCTGGGCTGGGCTGGGCGGAGGGGCAAAACGCAGGTGCTAGCAGGTATCTGGGCTGATCCTGCTAACACTGTGTTTTTGGGAACCCTAAACTGCTGGGGACGCTAGTATAGATCTGATCAGATCAGATATTGATCCGTTCAGATACTATACCACTAAGGGAGGTGTACGGTGCGTGCGTGGGTGTTAGCAGTACTGGCGCTAACCTGACGCTGCCTGGGGCGACGCATATCACCGCCGGGCGATCAGGGGGCTAAACCTTTATTCGGTAATAAACGGCGGGTGCCCTGACACTATAAAAAATAAACGAACTAACCAGTGTCACCCGTAACAGTTATACGGTGATCACTGGTGAAAGGGTTAACTAGGGGGCAATCAAAGGGTTAAAACATTTATTCGGTAGTATATGGGGGTCCCTGTCGCTATAAAACGCTGACGGCGAACCTAAATATTTGCTTCCCTAACTAGCGTCACCAGTGACACTAATACAGCGATCAGAAAAATGATCGCTTAGTGACACTGGCGACGGGGGGTGATCAAGAGGTTAAAACTTTATTAGGGGGGTTAGGGGGGTACCCTAGACCTAAAGGGGGCCTAACACTAACTGCCCTACCACACTAACTGTCACAAACTGACACCAATGCAGTAATCAGAAAAAAAAACTGCTTGGTGTCAGTGTGACGGGGGGGGGAGGATCAGGGGGGAATCGAGGGGTAAAGGGGGGTGTTATGTGTGCCTGGCATGTTCTACTAGGATGTGTAGTGTTGTGCACTCACATTTCAGTCTTCTCTCCTCGGCGCCGGAACGGAAAATACCGAGCCGAGGAGAGATGACGTCACATACCCTGCCTCTGTGTACTATACAGAGGCAGGGGAAGATTCTGATTGGCTGGGAGCGATTGCGAGGGGGGGCCACGAATGGATGGCCTCCCCCTCATCACTGAACGCTCCCAGACCAAAGCCGACCGCCTCCGATCGGACCCCCCACCCGCGGGAAGGCAACCAGGTACGTGATTTTGCCTGCCCGTGCCATTCTGCCGACGTATATCGTCGTTAGGCGGTCGGCAAGTGGTTAAGCTCCTTGTATATTATTTTTATACAACCTTTAAAACACAAGTGTATAATAGTAAACCTCCATTAATGTTAAAGTTCAGACTTACCAAAGAATATAGTCCATTTCCTCTGTCACTATTCATGCTTTCATATGTCATTATACTATGTCATTATACTATTTCATATGTCAATAATACGTTAATTTGTAATATCTAACTTTGTCTGTGAGTGCTTCATCTGTTCTGCTATTGACTTATACAATGGTAGAATAGTAGAATGTTTGCCATTATAAAAGTGGTATAATGGTACAATGTGAATTGTTTTGGTAGTGGCAATAAGGGCAGATGCTACTCTTGTTTCAAAGGATGGCCTGTATATTGTACATGGCCATTGAAGTCTCCTAGTTTAGCACAAGTCCCAGACACCCATTTTGTCTCTGTATAGACGCTAGTCTTCTTGGTCACCACCAGGAGGCTTCCACTTTATTTTTCGCCATGCTCTTCTGAAATTGGTATGGTATGGTGATTGTGGGCTAACATAAGCTAGTAACAAATGATAGACTAAGCAAAAGGCACTTTTCTTTCATGATACATCTTAAAATCTTTCAAATTGTAAGCTGTCATGAACAGGGCCCTCCTAACCCTTCTGCACAAAATTGTTTTGCAACTGTCCTGTCTCTTTATCTCATAAAGTGCTGCTCTAGCTGTTAACACTATATACATTCTGAATAATAATAATAATAATAAAAAAGTGTATGTAAACCCAAACAATGAACTTCAATTATTTAGCCTGTTAAATAGACTATTGAAAGCATTTGTTTTCATCTGCTTAATAAGTGCAAAACAATACCTTTTTATGCTGCCAAAAATCCAGTGCTATCTTTTGCGCTGTACAGTGTTATCTCAAACAATGTTATTAGGAAATGTTAGGAGCAGTGTTGTGACCCTAAGACAAGAAGTATGTCGGGTTACCGAGCTCCTTTCTCCTATGTTATAAAAATGAGGAAAGAGGGAGGTGTTCTGTAGCCCTAAACACTTACTTCTCAAGTGTAACATTGCTGCTCCTCCTTAGATGCTGTAGAGTAAGTGAGCATTGTCACCCTAGAACAAAAAGTGTGTTACTGGCAGGATCAACAGGTAAAAGTATAGGAAATTAAGCCAGAAAAAGGTAAACTAATGCAGCCACTACATCTAAGGACTGATAAGTAGGGGTGAGATCAAGGATCACTTCAAACACAGACTCAGATCAAACTTTGCCTGTTCAGACATTTATCTGAACGCTGGACTTTGTGCTCATTTGGGGGAAGCCAGCTGGACAGCATTTATAGTTATGATATTTCTACAACTGCTATTTTTGACAGCTTTGTCAGTGGTTGTTAAGGAAGCAGCAGGTGCCTGAACTCATCACATCCCTAGCAACCAGTGATATCACTCGCTCCCATTCTTTTACTTTTACTAGTCGATAAGCCCCAACTATGTAAACAAAGGGACAGGGATAGCACTGACATCACTGACCAAATATGGCAACATGGCCATAGTTTGTCAATGACATTACTCGAAACCTCTGCCCCCTTGTTTACATTTAGCGGTGGGAGAAGGGAAATGTAGTTCCAGTGAATATAGCTATGGAATGGGATGTTTCTGTCAGTTGGTGGGATTTCAATTGCGATGGTTGATCTCTGGAGGCTGTGATTGATGATGGATGTACATTGTGGGACATGTTTTAAGTATTTTTTTTTCTAATAATGGACTTGTCAAAACACGTGTATCTTCATTTACATACTTCACACAACTTTCTTTGTGAATAAGTACAGATGCTATTTAAAGTGGATTTAAATCTGCCTCTTCCCATTCCGTGGCGCTGTTCTCCTCTTCGGCAAGATGCCCCGTTGTCTGCTAGGACATGTGTGTTTCTCAGAAATCAACAGGGCCATTCAAAAAGCAACGCGTGACTCGCGCATGCGCAGTAGGAAACGGGCAGTGAAGCCCAAAGAATCTGGTATTGTTTTGGGGACGATCCCATGCCTGTTTTTTTTTCTTTTCCAGGGATCCTTCATTAATATTTAGTACAAGGATTTGGTATTCATAAAGGGAGTCTCCAGCTGATTTGTTCTCAAATGGAAGTAAAACAGCTAAAGCTGTCATTTAGCCCAGGTTCACACTGACAAGTGGGATTGAAATAGTACGAGTTCAGCTAAACTCACACAATTTCATACCTGCATGTCAGTCCGACTTCGGGGGCGATTTCAGAGACATCTGTGCGGGTTCCTGCACAGTTGTCTATTGAAATTGCACCCAAAGTCACCAAAAGTAGTACAGAAACTATTTTTTGGAATCGGTGCGGTGCCACAAAGTCGGCGTCGCACCGATTCGGACGGTGTCATTGCCGTCAATAGCCACCGATTTGACATGTCAAATAGACATGTGCAGGATGAAAAAATTTGTTTTGTTTTCTTTCGATCCGTTATTTAACTAAATTCGTTTAGTTAAATTCGTTGCATTAATTAAATTCATTTTCAGGATTCATTTAGTTTCGTATTCAAATTCAAAAAATTTGCCCGTATTCGAAAAAACTATCAAATTCAAAAAAATTCTACCGCATTCGAAAAAAAACTATCAAATTCAAAAAAATTCTACCGCATTCGAAAAAAAAACTATCAAATTCGAAAAAATTTTACAGCATTCGAAAAAATTTGACTGAATTTGAAAAAGTAAACTATATATAACCATTTTGCGAAATTCAAAATTCGTATAGAATGAAAGTGAATTTGAACAGAATAGAAAATAATAGAAAAGAATAGCATAGAAAAACAATAGAACAGAATAGAAAAAAAAATATAATATATTCTATTCTAATCTTTTCTATTCTAATTCATTCTGTGCTATATAACCATTTTCTGAAATATATATATATAAATCTTCCGAAATTCCAATTTTGTGTAGACTGAAATCAAATTTGAATAGAAAAGATTTGAATATAATAGAAAATAATAGGACAGAATAGCATAGAAAAACAATAGAACAGAATAGAATAAAATATTATTTTATTCTATTCTGTTCTATTGTTTTTCTATGCTATTCTTTTCTATTATTTTCTATTCTAATCTTTTCTATTCAAATTCATTATATACGAAATTCGAATTTCAGAAGCCATCTTCCAAAATTCAAATTTCGTATAGAATGAATTCAAATTCGAGTAGAAAAGTTTAGAATAGAATAGAAAAGAATAGCATAGAAAAACAATAGAACAGAATAGAAAAAAATATAATATATATACTATATTTTATTCTATTCTGTTCTATTGTTTTTCTAGTCTATTCTTTTCTATTATATTCTAAACTTTTCTACTCAAATTTGAATTCATTCTATACAAAATTCGAATTTCGGAACATGGCTTCTGAAATTCGAATTTTGTATAGAATGAATTTGAATTTGAATAGAAAAGATTAGAATATAAAATAATAGAAAAGAAAAGAAAAGACTAGAAAAACAATAGAACAGAATAGAATAAAATAAAAATAGAAAAATAGAATAAAATATAATATATATATTATTTTTTTATTCTATTCTGTTCTATTGTTTTTCTATGCTATTCTTTTCTTTTCTTTTCTATACTATTCTAAACTTTTCTACTCGAATTTGAATTCATTCTTTACGAAATTCGAATTTCAGAAGATGGCTTGAATTTGAATAAAAAAGATTAGAATAGAAAATAATAGAAAAGCATAGACTAGAAAAACAATAGAACAGAACAGAATAAAATATAATATATATATATATATATATATATATATATATATATATATATATATATATATATATATATATATATTATATTTTATTCTGTTCTGTTCTATTGTTTTTCTAGTCTATGCTTTTCTACTCTATTCTAATCTTTTCTTTTCAAATTCGAATTCATTTTATACGAAATTTGAATTTCGGAATATGGTTATATATGGAATAGAAAACTCTAATAGAAAAGACTAGAATAGAAAAAACAATAGAACAGAATAGAAAAATATACCGTATTTATCGGCGTATAACACGCACCGGCGTATAACACGCACCGGCGTATAACACGCACCTCAATTTAGGAGGGAATTTTAAGGAAAAAAAACTTTTAGGAGGGAAGTTGAAGGGAAAAAAACTTACATTTAAATGCCCATCATTGCAGCCTTCTCAGTGCAGCCTTGCCCCAGTCCAGCCTTGCCCAGTGCAGCCTTGTCAGTGCAGCCATGTCAGTGCAGCCATGTCAGTGCAGCCTTGCCAGTGCAGCCATGTCAGTGCAGCCTTGCCAGTGCAGCCTTGCCAGTGCAGCCATGTCAGTGCAGCCTTGCCAGTGCAGCCTTGCCAGTGCAGCCATGTCAGTGCAGCCTTGCTAGTGCAGCCATGTCAGTGCAGCCATGTCAGTGCAGCCTTCCCCAGTGTCCAGTCCAGCCTTGCCCCAGTCCAGCCTTGCCCCAGTCCAGCCTTGCTGAAGCCTGTGAGCTTCAAAATCGCCGACCGCGATTTGAAAATGGCGCCGCCGGCGCCGAAATACACAGAGCCGGTCCTCGGCTCTTCTCGGCGGCTCTCGTTTACTTTCGGTTCCACTCGGACGGTGAGCGGAGCTATCCGAAACTAGCCGAGTATACTCGGCTAGGTTCGGGCGGCGCTCGAGTGAAACCGAAAGCCGCCGAGAAGAGCCGAGGACCGGCACTGTGTATTTCGGCGCCGGCGGCGCCATTTTCAAATCGCGGTCAGCGATTTTTTAATTCTGACAGGTCAGGATCGCAGAAAAAATATAATAAATAATATAATAAAAAATATTTTATATATATATATATATATATATATATATATATATACACATATCTTCCGAAATTCGAATTTCGTATAAAATGAATTTGAATTTGAATAGAAAACATTAGAACAGTATAGAAAAGAATAGACTAGAAAAACAATAGAACAGAACAGAATAATATATATATATTATATTATATTCTGTCCTGTTCTATTGTTTTTCTAGTCTATTCTTTTATATTATTTTCTATTCTAATCTTTTCTATTTAAATTCAAATTCATTCTATGCAAAATTCGAATTTCAGAAGCCATCTTTCGAAATTCAAATTTCGCATAGAATGAATTCAAATTCGTATAGAAAAGTTTAGAATAGAATAGAAAGAATAGCATAGAAAAACAATGGAACAGAATAGAAAAAAATATTATATATATATATATATATATATATATATATATATATATATATATATATATATATATATATATATATATATATATATATATATATATATATATATATATATATATATATTATATAACATCTTCTGAAATTCGAATTTCATATAGACTGAAATCAAATTTGAATAGAAAAGATTAGAATAGAATAGAAAATGATAGAAAAGAATAGCATAGAAAAAGAATAGCACAGAATAGAAAAATATTTTTATCTGTTCTATTGTTTTTCTAGTCTATTATTTTCTATTATTTTCTATTCTAATCTTTTCTATTCAAATTCAAATTCATTCTATACGAAATTCGAACTTCAGAAGCCATGTTCCGAAATTTGAATTTCTTATAAAATGAATTTGAATTTGAATAGAAAATACTTATAGAATAGAAAATAATAGAAAAGAAAAGCATAGAAAAACAATAGAACAGAATAATAAAAAAAAATTATATATATATATATATAGATATATATCTATATATATAGATATATATCTATATATATGGATATATATCTATCTATATACAGTGGGGATGGAAAGTATTCAGACCCCCTTAAATTTTTCACTCTTTGTTATATTGCAGCCATTTGCTAAAATCATTTAAGTTCATTTTTTCCCATTAATGTACACACAGAACCCCACATTGACAGAAAAAACACAGAATTGTTGACATTTTTGCAGATTTATTAAAAAAGAAAAACTGAAATATCACATGGTCCTAAGTATTCAGACCCTTTACTCAGTATTTAGTAGAAGCACCCTTTTGATCCAATACAGCCTTGAGTCTTTTTGGGAAAGATGCAACAAGTTTTTCACACCCGGATCCTGCAGATCCTTTTCAGTTCTGTCAGGTTGGATGGTAAACGTTGGTGGACAGCCATTTTTAGGTCTCTCCAGAGATGCTCAATTGGGTTTAAGTCAGGGCTCTGGCTGGGCCATTCAAGAACAGTCACGGAGTTGTTGTGAGCCACTCCTTCGTTATTTTAGCTGTGTGCTTAGGGTCATTGTCTTGTTGGAAGGTAAACCTTCGGCCCAGTCTGATGTCCTGAGCACTCTGGAGAAGATTTTTGTCCAGGATATCCCTGTGCTTGGCCGCATTCATATTTCCCTCGATTGCAACCAGTCGTCCTGTCCCTGCAGCTGAAAAACACCCCCACAGCATGATGCTGCCACCACCATGCTTCACTGTTGGGACTGTATTGGACAGGTGATGAGCAGTGCCTGGTTTTCTCCACACATACCGCTTATAATTAAGGCCAAAAAGTTCTATCTTGGTCTCATCAGACCAAAGAATCTTATTTCTCACCATCTTGGAGTCCTTCAGGTGTTTTTTTAGCAAACTCCATGCGGCTTTCATGTGTCTTGCACTGAGGAGAGGCTTCCGCCGGGCCACTCTGCCATAAAGCCCCGACTGGTGGAGGGCTGCAGTGATGGTTGACTTTCTACAACTTTCTCCCATCTCCCGACTGCATCTCTGGAGCTCAGCCACAGTGATCTTTGGGTTCTTCTTTACCTCTCTCACCAAGGCTCTTCTCCCCCGATAGCTCAGTTTTGGCCGGACGGCCAGCTCTAGGAAGGGTTCTGGTCATCCAGAACGTCTTCCATTTAAAGATTATGGAGGCCACTGTGCTCTTAGGAACCTTAAGTGCAGCAGAATTCTTTTTGTAACCAGATCTGTGCCTTGCCACAATTCTGTCTCTGAGCTCTTCAGGCAGTTCCTTTGACCTTATTATTATTATTATTATTATTATACAGGATTATTATTATTATACATGATTCTAATTTGCTCTGATATGCACTGTAAGCTGTAGGTCTTATATAGACAGGTGTGTGGCTTTCCTAATCAAGTCCAATCAGTATAATCAAACACAGCTGGACTCAAATGAAGGTGTAGAACCATCTCAAGGATGATCAGAAGAAATGGGTCTGAATACTTAGGACCATGTGATATTTCAGTTTTTCTTTTTTAATAAATCTGCAAAAATGTCAACAATTCTGTGTTTTTCTGTCAATATGGGGTGCTGTGTGTACATTAATGAGGAAAAAAATGAACTTAAATGATTTTAGCAAATGGCTGCAATATAACAAAGAGTGAAAAATGTAAGGGGGTCTGAATACTTTCCGTCCCCACATATATCTATATATAGATATATATAGATAGATATATATCTATCTATATATATTCTATTGCTTTGTTATTTTTTATTCTATTCTATTGTATTTTTTAGAAAATCGTTTTCTACTTTTTTCGAATTCGATTCAAATTTGTTTTCGAATTGTTTTTTAATTCGATCGTTTTTTTTTCCGGATTTGTTTAAATTTGTTACTTTTGTAATTCGGATGCATATGAATTTCCGAATAATGAAAAATTTGTTCGAATTTCGATTCGGAACGAAATGAAATGCACATGTCTACTGTCAAATCACATGCCAAATCGCATCAATGTGAACCTAGGCTGACTGATATTTGAAACAGCATTTTTTCTTTGTAAAAGTCAGTCTTGCTGTAGTTAGGTTGTATACATCGTACAGATGCACCACTTCACAGGCAGATTAACCACTTGCCGACCGCCTCACGCAGATATACTGCGGCAGAATGGCACGGGCAGGCAAAATCACGTACCTGGTACGTGATCTGCCTCCCGCGGGCGGGGGTTCCGATCGGACCCCCCCGGTGCCAGAGGAGGCCGGTATTTGTTCGCGGGCGATCAGAGGTGAGGGGGAGGCCATCCATTCGTGGCCACCCCCTCGCGATCGCTCCCGGCAAATGAAATCTTTCCTCTGCCTCTGTAATGTAAACAGAGGCAGAGGAAGTGATGTCATCTCTCCTCGAGCCGGTCTTTTCGTTCCGGCGCCGAGGAGAGAAGACATCAATGTGAGTTTGCACAGCACTACACTAACAGTAGAACACGCAGGCACACTTTTCACTCCCCAGTCACCCCCCGATCACCCCCCGATCACCCCCCTGTACCCCCTGTCACAGTGACACAAATAGCAGTTTTTTTTTTGCATTGGTGTCACTTTGTGACAGTTATAAGTGTTAGGGCAGTTAGGGTTAGCCCCCTTTAGGTCTGGGGTACCCCCCTAACCCCCCCTAATAAAAGTTAACCCCTTGATCGCTGTATTAGTGACACAGGTGACGCTAGTTAGGGAGGTAAGTATATAGGTTCGCCGTCAGTGTTTTATAACGACAGGGACCCCCAAATACTACCTACTAAAGGTTTTAACCCCTTGATTGCCCCCTAGTTAACCCTTTCACCAGCGATCACCATATAATTGTTACAGGTGACGCTGGTTAGTTAGTTAGTTTTTTATAGTTTATTATAGTTTTAGAGCACCCGCCGTTTATTACCTTATAAAGGTTTAACCCCCTAATTGCCCGGCGGTGATATAAGTTACGTTTTTAGGGTCAGATAAGGTCTGCGTCGCCCCAGGCAGTGTCAGCTTAGCGCCAGTACCGCTAACACCCACGCACGCAGCATACACCTCTCTTAGTGCTATAGTATCTGAACGGATCGATATCTGATCCGATCAGATCTATACTAGCGTCCCCAGCAGTTTAGGGTTCGCAAAAACGCAGTGTTAGTGGGATAAGCCCAGATACCTGCTAGCACCTGCATTTTGCCCCTCGGCCCAGCCCTGCCCAGCCCATCCAAGTGCAGTATCGATCGATCACTGTCACTTACAAAACACTAAGCACACATAACTGCAGCGTTTTTAGAGTCAGGCCTGATCCCTGCGATCGCTAACAGTTTTTTGGTAGTGTTTTGAATCAGTCGCTAACAGTCCGGAGCTTTTTTGCCTGTGAGTCTCACTAGTGTACCCCTAAATTTAGAGCCCAAAATGGCAAATCGAAGGTACACTAGTGAAGAGGCCTACACGTTTCTGAGCATGACAGATAGTGAAGAAGAAGTCACTCATCTGTCAGATTCAGTCTCAGAATATGATCCTGTAGACGACAGCGGCTCCATGACAGATAGCTCTGACGACGGAGTTGTGGTCCCTGCCAAGGTCAGGCGTACCAGACCCCAATCTTCTTCTTCTGTCCTTGAAGTGCAAGAACCGCAGGGCTCTTGTATGGAGCAGAGAAGTACTAGCGCCGCTATTCCTTCTGGTGAACTGGCAAGCACCAGCGGCCTAGTACACCCTGGTCGTACATCCAGCACTGCAGTAACACTTGGTGATGTGGCGAGTCCCATAAGTGCAGTTCAAGCTGGCAAGGTGGCAAGCACAAGTAGTATCCCGCTGCCACCAAGAAGACGAACACAGGCCCGTCGTGCCCATAGTGCCCTTCCTGCTGGATTCGCCAATCCGAATTGGGTACCCACCACTTCTGCAGCACCCGTACTTCCCCCATACACTGGCCAACCCGGAATTCAGGTGGAAACAGTTGATTTTACGCCACTTGATTTTTATTCGCTGTTTTTCACCGAAGATCTCTATAGATCTATTGTGGACCAAAGCAATTTATACGCTGGTCAACACATCGCCACTATTCCCCAGTCCTCCCTTGCCAGAGATTGGAGACCAATTACGGTCTCCGAATTTAAGATCTTTCTGGGCCTTTCCCTTAACATGGGCATAAATAAAAAGAGTGAGTTGTGGTCATATTGGTCCACTGACCCAATTTACCATATGCCCGTGTTCTCTGCCTCCATGACCAGGGCACGATACGAGCAGATTTTGCGGTTCATGCACTTCAACAACAATGAACTCTGTCGTCCTCGTGGAGACCCTGAATACGATCGGCTCTACAAAATTCGGCCCCTCGTAAACCACTTCAACCAACGTTTTGCAGACTTGTTTACTCCCCATCAAGTTGTCTGCGTTGATGAGTCCCTGATTAAATTTTCTGGCCGCTTGTCATTCAAACAGTACCTTCCCAGCAAGCATGCCAGATACGGGGTCAAGATGTATAAGCTCTGTGACAGGGCCACAGGCTATACATGTAGTTTTATGGTTTACGAGGGCAAAGATAGTCACGTAGAGCCGACAAACTGCCCTAACTACATAGGAAGTGCTGGCAAGATAGTGTGGGACTTGGTGTCACCCTTATTCGGAAAGGTGTACCACTTGTACGTGGACAATTATTACACGAGCGTGCCACTTTTTAGTCACCTTTTTGATCATCAGATTGGAGCATGTGGCACCGTGCGACCTAATCGCCGGGGCTTTCCCCAGCGGCTTGTAGATTCCCGTCTTAGGCTGGGGGAGAGAGCCTGCTTGCAGTGTAATAATTTGCTCGCTATGAAGTGGAGGGACAATAAGAATGTTTTCGTTCTTACCTCCCTTCATGCAGACACGACGGTCCAAATTCCTACGGCGACTGGTGTTGTGGAGAAACCCCTCTGTGTCCACGAATATAACCAAAATATGGGAGGGGTGGACCTCAATGACCAGTTGTTGGCGTACGCGGTACCTAGTTGCCCGTAAGGCCAGACGCTGGTACAAAAAAGTGTCTGTTTATTTATTTCAATCGGCTTTGCTGAGCGCTTATGTGCTATACAGAGCTTCAGGACGGACTGGATCCTTCCTTAAATTCCAGGAAGAGATCGTCAGAGCCCTTCTGTTTCCAGACGGTGCTCCACCTCACCATCCCCAACCAAATGCAGTAAGCCGGCTGCATGAGAGGCATTTTCTTTATGTCCTCCCGAGTACCCCTACCCAATGAGCCCCCCAAAAAAAGATATCGTGTCTGCAGCAAGCGCGGATTAAGGCGTGACACCCGGTATTATTGTCCCTTCTGTCCTGACAATCCTGGTCTTTGCATTGGTGAATGTTTTGAACGCTACCATACACTAGTTGAGTATTAGCGTAGGGTACAGCACTGCACAGACTAGGACACACTTTCACAGGGTCTCCCAAGATGCCATCGCATTTTGAGAGACCCAAACCTGGGACCAGTTACAAAAGTTAAAGTTACAAAAAAAAGTAAAAAAAAAAAAACACAAAAAAAAATATAAAATAATAAAAACCAAAAATAGTTGTCGTTTTATTGTTCTCCCTCCCTATTCTCTCTCTATTGTTCTGCTCTTTTTTACTGTATTCTATTCTGCAATGTTTTACTGTTGTTATGTTTTTATCATGTTTGGTAACCATTTTTTTGTTTTCAGGTATGCCATTCAGCTGCAGAGCGGATTTATTTATCTTGACAGCAACAGCGTTTGCTCCCACGATACATAAAGCCGTGACTCCAGCGCTGTCGGAGGTGATTTCACCACCACAGTTACATACTTCAGCATATATGCCGAAGCGTGGGGGCAGCAGTGGGTGGAGGAGCGATTTGCTCCTGCCTTTTGTGGGAGGATGCCCCCATGCTTCGGCATATATATATTTTAGGCACAGGTTGCGTTTAAATGTTTTATCTTTTACTATTTTTTCTGTATTTGCTTTGCAGGTATGGTAAGTCTTACTGTTATACTGTAATGTTACTTTGTTTTATTGTTAACCATCATTTGCTTAGCAGGTATGCCATTCAGCTGCAGAGCGGATTTATTTATCTGGACAGCAACAGCTTTTGCTCCCACGATACATAAAGCCGTGACTCCAGCGCTGTCGGAGGTGATTTCACCACCACAGTTAAATACTTCAGCATATATGCCGAAGCGTGGGGGCAGCAATGGGTGGAGGAGCGATTTGCTCCTGCCTTTTGCGGGAGGATGCCCCCATGCTTCGGCATATATAAACGGTGCATGTATGCCCATCATTAGAAGTGGGTGGATGAAGGGAGGTATTCTAATGGTGGGCATACCCACTGATCAATATCTTTTTTTCTCTGCCCACAGGCTGCATGAAAAAAAAGTTTACAATATATGCCCAACAAGGACCAGCAACGTACTGGTATGTTGCTGGACTTTGAGTGGTTATACCAGAATGATGCCTGCAGGTTTAGGTATCATCTTGGTATCATTCTTTTTTCTTTTCAGCCAGCGGTCGGCTTTCATGTAAAAGCAATCCTAGCGGCTAATTAGCCTCTAGACTGCTTTTACAAGCAGTGGGGGGATGCCCCCCCACCGTCTTCCATGTTTTTCTCTGGCTCTCCTGTCCCAACAGGGAACCTGAGAATGCAGCCGGTGATTCAGCCAGCTGACCATAGAGCTGATCAGAGACCAGAATGGCTCCAGACATCTCTATGGCCTAAGAAATCGGAAGCTACAAGCATTTCATGACTTAGATTTCGCCGGATGTAAACAGTGCCATTGGGAAATTGGGAAAGCATTTTATCACACCGATCTTGGTGTGATCAGATGCTTTGGGGGCAGAGGAGAGATCTAGGTTCTAATAGACCCCATTTTTTTCAAAAAAGAGTACCTGTCACTACCTATTGCTATCATAGGGGATATTTACATTCCCTGAGATAACAATAAAAATGATTAAAAAAAATAAAAAAAATGAACAGAAGAGTTTAAAAATAAGATAAAAAAGCAAAACAATAATAAAGAAAAAAAAAAAAAAAAAAGCACCCCTGTCCCCCCCCCTAATCTCACGCAAAGGCGAACACAAGCGTCGGTCTAGCATCAAATGTAAACAGCAATTGCACCATGCATGTGAGGGATCATCGCGAAGGTTAGATCGAGGGCAGTAATTTTAGCAGTAGACCTCCTCTTTAAATCTAAAGTGGTAACCTGTAAAGGCTTTTAAAGGCTTTTAAAAATGTATTTAGTTTGTCGCCACTGCACATTTGTGCGCAATTTTAAAGCATGTCATGTTTGGTATCCATGTACTCGGCCTAAGATCATCTTTTTTAGTTCATCAAACATTTGGGCAATATAGTGTGTTTTAGTGCATTAAAATTTAAAAAAGTGTGTTTTTTCCCCCAAAAATGCGTTTGAAAAATCGCTGTGCAAATACTGTGTGAAAAAACAAAAATGAAACACCCACCATTTTAATCTGTAGGGCATTTGCTTTAAAAAATATATAATGTTTGGGGGTTCAAAGTAATTTTCTTGCAAAAAAAATTATTTTTTCATGTAAACAAAAAGTGTCAGAAAGGGCTTTGTCTTCAAGTGGTTAGAAGAGTGGGTGATGTGTGACATAAGCTTCTAAATGTTGTGCATAAAATGCCAGGACAGTTCAAACCCCCCCAAATGACCCCATTTTGGAAAGTAGACACTCAAAGCTATTTGCTGAGAGGCATGTCGAGTCCATGGAATATTTTATATTGTGACACAAGTTGCGGGAAAAAGACAAATTTTTTTTTTTTTGAACAAAGTTGTCACTAAATGATATATTGCTCAAACATGCCATGGGAATATGTGCAATTACACCCCAAAATACATTCTGTTGCTTCTCCTGAGTACGGAGATACCACATGTGTGAGCCTTTTTGGGAGCCTAGCCATGTACGGGACCCCGAAAACCAAGCACCGCCTTCAGGTTTTCTAAGGGCGTAAATTTCACTCTTCACTGCCTATCACAGTTTTGGAGGCCATGGAATGCCCAGGTGGCACAAACCCTCCCCCCCAAATGACCCTATTTTGGAAAGTAGACACCTCAAGCTATTTGCTGAGAGGTTTTGCAGACCTCACTTTTTGTCACAAAGTTTTGAAAATTGAAAAAAGAAAAAAAAATTTTTTTTTTCTTGTCTTTCTTCAGTTTCAAAAACAAATGAGAGCTGCAAAATACTCACCATGCCTCTCAGCAAATAGCTTGGGGTGTCTACTTTCCAAAATGGGGTCATTTGGGGGGGTTGTGCTATCTTGGCATTTTATGGCATTCAAAACTGTGATAGGTAGTTAGGAGTGAAATAAAAAATTTACGCCCTTAGAAATCCTGAAGGCGGTGCTTGGTTTCGGGGCCCCATACGCGGCTAGGCTCCCAAAAAGTCCCACAAATGTGGTATCCCCGTACTCAGGAGAAGCAGCAGAATGTATTTTGGGGTGTAATTCCACATATGCCCATGGCATGTTTGAGCAATATATCATTTAGTGACAACTTTGTGCAAAAAAAAAAAAAATTGTCACTTTCCCGCAACTTGTGTCAAAATATAAAATATTCCATGGACTCAACATGCCTCTCAGCAAATAGCTTGAGGTGTCTACTTTCCAAAATGGGGTCATTTGGGGGGGTTTTGTGCCATCTGGGCATTTTATGGCCTTCAAAACTGTGATAGGTAGTGAGGAGTGAAATCAAAAATTTACGCCCTTACAAATCCTGAAGGCAGTGATTGGTTTTCGGGGCACCGTACGTGGCTAGGCTCCCAAAAAGTCCCACACATGTGGTATCCACGTACTCAGGAGAAGCAGCTGAATGTATTTTGGGGTGCAATTCCACATATGCCCATGGCCTGTGTGAGCAATATATCATTTAGTGACAACTTTTTGTAAATTGTTTTTTTTTTTGTCATAATTCAATCACGTGGGACAAAAAAATAAATATTCAATGGGCTCAACATGCCTCTCAGCAATTTCCTTGGGGTGTCTACTTTCCAAAATGGGGTCATTTGAGGGGGGGGTTGTACTGCCCTGCCATTTTAGCACCTCAAGAAATGACATAGGCAGTTATAAACTAAAAGCTGTGTAAATTCCAGAAAATGTACCCTAGTTTGTAGACGCTATAACTTTTGCGCAAACCAATAAATATACGCTTATTGACATTTTTTTTTACCAAAGACATGTGGCCGAATACATTTTGGCCTAAATGTATGACTAAAATTGAGTTTATTGGATTTTTTTTTATAACAAAAAGTATAAAATATCATTTTTTTTCAACATTTTCGGTCTTTTTCTGTTTATAGCGCAAAAAATAAAAACCGCAGAGGTGATCAAATACCATCAAAAGAAAGCTCTATTTGTGGGAAGAAAAGGACGCACATTTAGTTTGGGTACAGCATTGCATGACCGCGCAATTAGCAGTTAAAGCGACGCAGTGCCAAATTGTAAAAAATGCTCTGGTCAGGAAGGGGGTAAATCCTTCCGGGGCTGATGTGGTTAAGGGCACCCCAGGCATGGCATTTAAAGGAAATTAGCATTTTTATATTTTCACTTAAAACATTATTAAAATTGCTGCTCTCCTCCAATTTTTATTTTTTTAAAAAATTTGTATGCTTTGGTACATGTTCTCCAGGGCAGTGCCCAGTCCCTCCATGACTTTTGTTTGACATATCTCTTATTTTTGATATATCTCTTGCCTATTAGCCTAGAAAAGCCATTACTGGTTTTTAACCTTCAGCTCCTATTGACTTTAATGGAGGTTCGGATTGGGCCCTGGAATGTCAGTAAAGTTCACTGTACCGCCTTGAATTGAACCCAGATATGTCTGGCTTATGGTAAGCTGCAATATATTAACTTTATGTTTGTGCGTTTGGATACACTTTAAAGACCAATGTCTTCTCTTTTACCTGCACTCAGACTCAAGTATGTGCAATGTGTAGTGATGAGCCCGCGGTTTGAGTTGAACATTAGTTCGACTTGAACATCGGGTGTTTGTTCTAAAACGAACCGAACATATGGGGCGTTTGCGGGAAATTTGAGCACTGTGGAACGCCCCATAATGCACTGCAAGATCGCAGTGCATTACTGTATGATTGACCAAAGCATGCACCTGACCTGCAGGCTTCGGCCAATCACAGCGCGTTCTGCTGAGAGAACCATGATTGACCAAAGGCAGGGTGCCTTTGGCCAATCATGGTTTAGGGGGACTAAGTCCACACCCCACACTATATAAAGCTGCTTACATAGCAGCTGTGCATAGTATGTGGACAGAGATAGATAGAGCTAGATTAGGCAGGCAGGTTAGTTAGTGGTAGTGTATTTGATATATATACATTGTACCCCTACCCATTCACCCTGCTGCTGTCTCAGCCAATGAAGAATGAGAGACCCAGGAGAAGCTCAGCTCTCTTGCACGTCGCTGGATAGAGAGTGAGCTCAGATGAATATTGGGGGGGGGGGGGCCGCATTGCACACAGAAGGTTTTTTACCTTCATGCACAGAATGGAGGAAGGTTAAAAACCTTGAGCCTTTAAAAGCACTTTAATTAATACACCAATAAATGCAAAGCCAAAAATGTAATATTTCGCAGCTTACCAATCCATAGATGTGGTGGCTGCATTCGTTTTCTTTTTTTTTTAGACTCTTTTCTTCCCTCTATTTCCGCCTCAACAGTAACACACCTCCTGTATTAGAGTGCCCCAACTCTGGATGAAGGAGCACAGGGGCACCTTTGGACAAATGCCTTGTCAGTCTGGGACTCTGGGGGGAAGGGGAATGGTGATGGTAGATGTACTAGCAGAATTAGATATACTAACAAATTGAAGCCAAACTCCAGCTAACACTGCAATTACACAAGCAGTTACAGTAACATTTTTTTTCCCTTTGGGATAAAAGTTTTACATGAATAAATAAAAGCTGATCATCATAAGCAACCTTGTTAGTGTAAAATGGTTGGTCTCAAACCCCTAACTACTACATCTGCGGGACAGCTTGTTCTGTTGAAAAAACAGCAGACTTACTGGCTGGATCACCAGATGAAAATAAAGGAAAGAATGCCTAAAAAATAAAACTAATGCAGCCACCACATATAGGAATTGATAAGCTGCAATACAAAAAAAAAAAGTAATACAACTTTAATCCCTTACTGTATGAAATGTGTTAATGAAGAATGATTTGCAAATACTGTATTAAAAGCATTATAGTCACTAATGATAGCAAATGATCATTACATTTAATGGATTGATAAATCTGTCAGCTAAGACAATATTGTGAAAATGGGGAGCATACTGTATGTTTTTACATCTGTTGAAGGGACCCTAATGCTTGGGCAAGTGGGCAGCAACATCTTGATTCTTTAGATGCTGCAGACATGTCTAGGTGTGGTCTAAACTTCACACCTATGCATTTTTAGTGCTTTTTGTATTTTGCAGATTTGCACTATAGAACGTGTTCCATAGGAAACCATGTTAAATGGACCTATGCACTAAAATAGCATAGGTGTGAATCCAGCCTAATGCCGCGTACACACGAGCAGACTTTACGGCAGACTTGGTCCGGCGGACAAGAATCCGTCGGATAATTCGATCGTGTGTGGGCTCCTGCTGACTTTTTTTTCCCAAAAGTTCGACGGACCTAGAAATGAAACATGTTTCAAATCTTTCCGACGGACTTGAGTCCGGTCGAAAAGTCAGCTCGTCTGTATGCTAGTCCGACGGACAAAAACTGATGCTAGGGCACCTATTGGCTACTGGCTATCAACTTCCTTATTTTAGTCTGGTCGTACGTCATAACGTACGAATCCGTCAGACTTTGGTTGATCGCGTGTAGGCAAGTCCGTTCATTCGGAAAGTCCATCGGAAAGTCCGTCGAAAAGTCCGCCAGACCTAGTCCGTCGAAAAGTCCGCCCGTGTGTACGCGGCATTAGACATGAAGATGAAAGTCAGGCTATGTTATCCATTGGATTCTTTACTTTTATACTTTTGATAGCCATACAAGTTCTAATGTACGTCTACAGTTGTCAGCGTGTAGTGTATTGTTAGACTAGAATAATCCTCAAATAGCCTCTGATATTCTGCACGGTATTTTTTAAGCACAAGTGGCATGTTGAGGATGCTATTAAGTGAAAACTTAAACACAGTTTGAAAAACTTAAAGTTTCATCCTTAAATTCAACTATTTTAATCCACACCCTGTTTGATCAATAACACCCCCTTCTCTAAACGCTGCCTATTATCTAATGACGTCTTAGGCATTTTGTTAAGGAGTTGTTCCTTTGTACTAAAGTTGGAAGTTTATCTCCAAATCCATATTACTTAGTTTCTCACTGAGAAACAGAAAAGACGGCAAAGCAATGCAGAACGTTAATGGTTTGCACAGCAGCAAAGGAATTAAATTTCAAAAGCCTCCTTATGGATCTAATAACATCTATAATTGTTCTATATTTTATGCCAGTTCTGAGATTTATGGCTACTGAATAGAGGAAGTACACATTGTAGAAATGCTTTTGAAAATAATATTTGACAGTATAAGAATTTTTCCCAAGCTACCAAACCTTTGCATGGGCCCTCACAGCTTTCTTTTTAGTAATTATTCGCTACAGCAATAAAGCTCTGTCCCAGTCCTCATAAAAATATTTATTGCTTGATATTATTGAACAGGATAATGTGTCTGCCACTGTATTTTGTGCTATATGTATGTTAAAAGGGAACATTGCACTGGTTACTTGCCTATGACAAAAAAAATAATCAGTACTAAAATATGTTTTCTATGAGAATGGTATGATTAAAATCCTAAATAGTAGTGATAGCCAAAACTCTATTTTATTTAATTTTATTTGGAGTAGGGAATGGTTGAAGCCCCTCTTGGAATATATTCCCCCTCAGACAGCTGTCACCAAAACAGGTATGGGATAATTTCCTTTCACCTTCTGTTCCAGTGTCACCAGTAGTATTTTGGATTTCCTATCACTTTCCATAAAGAGGAACTGCTGCCAACCTCCTCATTTTTTTTTGCCCCACTTACCTGATGGTGGTATCTGGACATTTTCAGATACTCACCCATCCAGTGGACCCAGCATTGACCCGCTGAGATCATCTCATGCCTGGCCACAGCTCTGTTCTGCACCACCATGTTTTCTTTGACATCATCAGAGAGGCTCACCGGCTCTTTAGGGTTCAGCAGGCGGGCCTCTCGATGACGTGTTGATAGGCCCTCCCCCTTCTCCTGTTCGTCAATGCAAGCCTATGCCTCCTGGAATATGTGACGTACATATCCTGAGAATCAAGGCAGGCATTCACCTGATACGAGTGGCGTGCAAGGGGAGGCAGGGCAGATTTAACATAAAAAAAAAACATAAACAAAAGAAATAAAAACGAAGCCCTATTCCAGAAGAGGAAAGAAGGAGGGGTGGAGAGGCGGGATTGTAGTCGGGAGGGTGAAGGTTCGCTTTAAGACTACAATGGTCTTGTAGTCTGTACGGAATGACAGGTCTTGCAGATGACAGCTGATATAAACAAAGGGAGGGGTCTCCCTGATGATGTCATATACGACTTTACAGTGGGTAAAATAAGTATTGAACACGTCACCATTTTTCTAGGTAAATATATTTCTAAAGGTGCTATTGACATGAAATTTTGACCACATGTCGGTAACAACCCATGCAATCCATACAAAGAAACCAAAATAAATAAGTTCAGAAATTAAGTTATGTGTAATAAAATTAAATGACGCAGGGAAAAAGTATTGAACACGCTAACGAAAATGTATTTAATACTTCAAACAAAATCCTTTGTTGGCAATGACAGCTTCAAGATGCAGGCTCCTGTATGGAGAAACTAGTCGCATGCATTGCTCAAGTTTGCCCATTTTTCCACACACACTTCAAATCTTCCGTAGCCTTCTTCTATGAACTCTGAGCTCTACTTCTTTCCATAAATTTTCTATTGGATTCAAGTCAGGTGATTGGCTGGGCCATTCTAGCAGCTTTATTTTTTTTCTTTGAAACCAATTGAGAGTTTCCTTGGCTTTGTGTTTGGGATCATTGTCTTGCTGAAATGTCCACCCTCTTTTCATCTTCATCATATTGGTAGATGGCAGCAGATTTTTATCAAAAATGTATTGGTACATTTTTCCATTCATCCTTCCTTTTGCCAGTACCGTATGCTGAAAAAATAACTCCACACCATGATGTTCCTACCTCCAAATTTCACTATTGGTATGGGGGTGTTTTTGGGGTGATGTGCAGTGCCATTTGACCTCCAAACATGGTGTGTATTATGGCATCCAAAGAGTTCAATTGTGGTCTCATCTGACCAGACTATATTCTCCCAGTATTTCACAGGCTTGTCTAAATGTTGTGCAGAAAACCTTAAACATTTAACATGCTTTTTCTTCAGCAATAGAGTCCTGAATGGTGAGCATGCATATAGGCCATTAGTTGAGACTGAATCAGATGCTATTAATTTGCACTGACAAGGGACAGGTTTGCTTCCTAATTATTGATAGATTTTAGCTGGTGTCTTGGCTTCCCATGCCTTTTTGCACCTTTCTTTCTTTTTTTTTAATTCTGTTTATTAAGTTTTGTAATAACAAATAAAAACAATCACAGAAAACAGTAAATGACAGCCTGACAACAGGCCTCACATTACAAACATGCACCTTCCTTTCTTCATGTGTTCAATACTTTTTCCCTGTGTCATTCAATTTTATTACACATAATTTAATTTCTGGACTTATTTGTTTTGGTTTCTTTGTGTGTATGGATTGCATGGGTTGTTACCAACATGTGGTGAAAAATTCATGTCAATAGCAACTTTAGAAATATATTTACCTAGTAAAATGGTGATGTGTTCAAAACTTATTTTAACCGTTATACAGCCAATGACACCTGGGAGACCCCGGCCTTTTGTTCTTAATGGGGCGTACACACGGTCGGACTTTTCGGCTACAAAAGTCCGACAGCCCATCTGACAAACTTTCGATGGACTTTTGGCAGACTTGCGGCGGACTTTCTAACGAACGGACTTGCCTACATACGATCACACAAAAGTCCAACGTATTTGTACGTGATGACGTACACCGGACTAAAATAAGGAAGTTGATAGCCAGTAGCCAATAGCTGCCCTAGCGTGGGTTTTTGTCCGTCGGATTAGCATACAGACGAGCGGATTTCTGGGTCCGGCGGAGTTACGACGTAAAGATTTGAAGCATGTTCCAAATCTAAAGTCCGTCAGATTTGTGACTGAAAAAGTCCTCTGAAAGTCCGGGGAAGCCCACACACGATCAGATTGTCCGCCGGATTTGGTCCGTCGGCGTCCGTCTGACTTTTGTAGCCAAAAAGTCCGACCTTGTGTATGCCCCTTTACAGTTGTCATCTGCCAAACCGGTCATTCAATGGGAATTAAACAATGGCACTGGATGTGTGTACCACTCAGTGATGTTTTATTTTGGAGGTTGGCAGGTATCATGATTGATGTGGATCTGCATCAATGGAGGGCATGATTGACGGTGGATGTACATCGTGGTGCTTTTTGTTGTGTTTTTTTTGTAATTAAAAGATTTGTCAAAAGCTGTTGTTTTTTTTTTTTTTTTTTTACTGTTTACATTTTTTTGTGAATGAGTACTATGTCAATGTTAATCAATTACATTGGGGAGGGTGGCGGTATCTAGGAGCCCCATTATTGTTAAAGGGGGCTTCCAGATTCTGATAAGCCCACCATCTACAGACCCCCACAACCACTGGGTAAGGGGTAAGGTTTGTGGAGAAGAGGCCCTTATCACTATGCCCCTTAAAATCTACTGATTAAATCATATACCCAATGGGTTTGCTTTAAAAGGTTCACTAGTTACTTAGCCTTCATATAGTGGCTAAGCCTCTACAGCTGTTTTATATGTCCTTGATGTACTGAAATCAGCTTTCAGAGACCTTTAAACTGTAGGTGTGAAAAACAAGATGTACTTTTTGTCAAATAGTCATAGATGTGCCTATTGTCATAGAGTTATTATGAATGTGCCTATTGCCATAGAGTCTTGAGTTTTCCTGTTCTCATAGAGTGATTGATGTCCCATTGTCATAAAGTC
This sequence comes from Aquarana catesbeiana, assembly GCF_042186555.1. NCBI lineage: Eukaryota > Metazoa > Chordata > Amphibia > Anura > Ranidae > Aquarana > Aquarana catesbeiana. Next base: position 97,905,050 of record NC_133328.1, read on the forward strand.
AATGGCCTATTGAAACGGACTCATGCAATTTATTTTCAATGGATAGTGAATGGATTATTGCCATTGCTTATCCCTGAATATTGCTATGAATGTTCACATACGCAGGAGGCTGTGGTAGACTACAGATACTCAGAGCACTTCCACCATTAGAAAAAAATACAGCCCAATAAACATACAAGAAAAGAAAGTGCTTTTGTTTTACACTCGCTTTAGTACTTACTTGCAGATGGTCTGTCTCTTTGTAAGGCTCATATGGACGAGGTTCCACAAATGTAAATGTTATTTCTTCATAGATACAAAGAAACTCAGCTAGTGAGAGCTACAAACAAGTTTATAGAAATTTGATCTGTATTTTATTCAGGATTCCCTCTATAGACTAAAACACTCTTCCAGAATATTCCTCATAGGGGGGTTTATTTAATTATAAGTAAAGACAAAATGTTTGGATGGAGTAGGATTCACTACTAGTCAGTCACTTACCTGAATCATGCAGGACAGAGGTACAAACCGTTTAGACTTCACTGGCTGCTTTCTTAAAACACACTAGTGGCTCAGTGAGCAGTGAAGTCGGGGGCTGTATAAAAGCATTGGGGCCTGCAACATTAAAGGAAACCTATTATTAAAGAAGTACTTGGTTGCCATTGCTGATGATCTTCTAAAAGGCTAGTTGCCAGGCTGTTATGCTGACCCACCTTCTTTGTTTTCAAAGTCACTGACCTGGGCAAGTTTGTGGATCAGGAAAGTCAGAGATCCTTATTTGCATATTGGGAAAGTAATTTAGACAGTACTGAAGCAAGAAATTCAGAATGACAACTTGACAACCAGCATTCTTAAAAAGGAGACATCAGCAATGAAAACCTCTACTTTTTTATCATTAATAGAAAATTTAGCCTGCTTCCTCTTTCATGACATTGTACCTGCTATACATTGAACATATGGTTGGGATGTGTATTTTAACTATATGCACAACTCTGTTTTGTCTCTATTCTTTGCCTAGCTGTATCAAAAATGAAAATATTTGAAATGTTAAAAAAAAAAAAGCCGAATGTTGATGACCATCGTAATAAAAGTGCATTGATTTCAATGTAGTAATTGCCAAAAAATGGTTAGATCTCTCATTAGCAACAGATTTAATTTTGTTATTTTATTCCTAACCTTTAAAGTGGAACTGTAGGAAAATCTGTTAGATGGATTTCCACTCTAGTGAAGCCAGTGTCATTGGGATGATGCCCGTGTGTTAGTCCCAGCGTGTGCTCAGACACATTAGCTGCAGGCCCATTCATTCACTGAGGACACAGAAATATTGCAGGATTATGAATGTTGGGTAAGTGGCATAGTCATTAATTCAGAGCTTTCCTAAGGATACCATGAATGAAAGATCAAATCAGGGTGCATGCGTAGTACAAAGATCTCCAATATCAGGCTCAGTCTACAAGACTTAGGCAATGTTTTTTGGGAGTAAAAATTACAAATAAGTAAATAATGTATATACATTTTTATTCAGCCTAAACGTGCATTATGTGCTATAATTCTATTTTAAAGTGTATGTAGTACTTAGCCGCCAAGAGCCGCTGGATGATGATGGGGTAATTTAAGCATTAGTATGCTACCACTCTATAACGATACACAGAAAATAGGCCACATGCAGCTTTTGGTAGATTAAAGGAGAAATCCAGCATGAGCTTTTTAGGCTGGGCTTCTCCTATGGGTCACAATTCGTTTTGCACTCCTGTGACCTGTTTTCTGAAGTCCGCTCTCCGCTGACGTCATTGCCATCAGTCGAGGCAGTGCGTCATCCCGACTTCCCAAGTCTGGATCCGCTAGCTTCCTTGATTGATGGCAGTCTCAGCGTCTCAGTGAGCCGCTAAGACGGCTTCTCCCCGCCCCTCCACAGCTCAGCGCTCCAATGAGCGCAGGGAAGCAGAGCAGGAGTGATGCTGACTGATGGTCACCATCGCTCTGCTCGGGGAGGAGTGAGAACCGAGCCATCAGCAATGTTCAGTGGCTCGGTTCTCAGTGCAGAGACGCCGGGGGACAGCTGCAGCATTGGTCTGATGCTCCGTCCACCTAGGTAAGTATGATTAGCAGAAAAAAGAAAAAAAACATACTTCTCTTTTAAATTAATGTATTATGGCAATGCAGTTAATCAATTTGTAAATCATTAAACAGGCAAATTAACAGATTTAAAGATGCTGCACTAGGTAAAATGAACACTAGCCTATAAGTTGACAATCAACTGTATGGTAGCAATGTTAAACCAAATTATAACTGGTGCAAACAGGCTTAAAGTATTGGCATCATCTAATTAAAGAAATTTCACACTACACATACAGCCCCAATATTGGGTGGGCATATGCATTCCCGAATAAGGGGCACCCCTGGAGGTAACTGCAAAGTACCTGGCAAAGTACCTAATTATCAGTGTTGGCCGGCTTTAGTTTGGGCCCTTTCATAGGTGGTGTACATGAATCTGTCCCTTTAAAAGAGTTGGTGATGAGTGGCAGATCAGCTGCTAGGTAAGAGCAGCCTCTATTGCATTAACCATTTGTAGCAAGAGTTTAGAATGTGTAGTTCAGCTCATCACTCCTGGCAGGCAGCAGGTCCAGTCCCAGGCATTTGGTGGTTAGCTGTCTCAGAAGTCTCAGTCTGCACGGGCAAGTCTTCCCAAACAGGTCCTCATTGATGGTAGGCACATACTGTAACATGTCCCTTGGCTTTGGGGTTCCAGCACAGCAAGAGTACACTCAGTGTTTCAGTCTTTGGTCGCTCAGTTGTATGGCAGACTCCAACAACAGGTCTGCGCCTCTCGCTTTCCTCTCAGCACTACTGTGAGATCTGGTGGTCTGCCTACGAAAAACCCTGTCCTCTTCTTCCTTAATATGCAGGGAATCTTGACTCCTGTAGGTATTGCAATCATTCATTTTTATTTCATTATGCTGCCTGAGTACTACATGTCCCATGATACCTTAATGCACAGCAAGTCTCCTTCTCTTATTTTTGCAATTGACTTTGACTCCCCTGCCCTTTGATTGGCTCTTCACTGCTGCCCAGAGGGAGGAGGGGGTGGAAGAACAAGTGGTGGAATTTTACACAGATCCTACTCCTGTCACCCGCTTCTCAGCCAGCCAGCCAGCCAGGGAGAGAAAGATGAATGGTAGGCACAGAAGCACAAGCCCACAGTGGGGAAGCATTGTTTACTCTGTAGGTGGGCAGGCGGAGCTTCTCACAGCCAGTGGCACCACTTGGCTAAATCCAAAGCCAAATATTATAAGCAACTTACTGGTCCTTGTTGTTTTTGGATGCATTAAAACATTTTTTCAAGCTTTTTTTGCTTTTTTTTCACCTGGTAATCCTGCAAATGACACACTTCCTGGTTGACTACTTCACTCCCCCACTCTATCTATAGAATGAGCCATTGTTGTCACGTTTGGCTGTTCTTCTTATATGGACTACAAACCTTTCCATCTCTTCGTTTCCATTACATGGCAATTGGTAATTTATAAATGATAGCTAGAAAGAAGACACAGTATTCTTTGGTGGAACTCACATTAAAGTAACAAGGACATTGCCTTTCTGGCAAGATCAGCATGTATTTTTTGAAAAAAAAGGAAAAAAAGAATAACACCACCACCACATCTAAGGACTGTAAGCTGCAATACATTGCATTTTTGTTCTTGGGTTTAGTTATCCTTTAAAGTGATATTACATTCACATATGTTTTTACATTAATCCATCTAAAAGAAAAAGTATAGCACTGTTCTGTGTTATTTTTTTTTTAACATTGTCCTGTGTGCACTGTTGATCCTCTGTTGACTCACCTCACCAGTGTAAAAAAAAGATATTTAATTAATTTTAAATATTCAAAGCAAACTTCTCTATTCATCCATGTCTCCATGCTTTATTTTGCTGAGAAATCACTGAAAAACAACAAAATCATGGGGTAAATTACTGGAAATCCACACAACCATCAGCTACATCAACTAAGCCCAATAATGTGATCGAAGCTAAGAACATTTAACGCAGACTTGTCAAACTGAAAGTGGAACGTAAAGTGATTGTAAAGGCACAATATTTTTTACCTTCATGCATTCTATGCATGAAGGCAAAAAACCTTCTGTCTGTAGCAGCTCCCCCTAACCCTCCTAATACTTACCTTAGCCCCCTCTTGATCCAGCGATGTCAACCAGAACCTTAGCTCTCCGGGGACTTGTACTTCTCATTGGTTTGGTCAGGAGACGGAGGGGGTGGGGCCGAGTCGTGGCTCCATGTGTGAATGACATAGATATTTGCCAGCACACCAAGGATCAGCACAAAGTGGCGTCCAAACAGTTTAGTTTATTATATGATCACAACACAAGAAGGTGCAACGTTTCGGATTCACGTAGGACCCCTTCGTGAGGCATGACTTGAACCAGTATCCAGCTGGTTGTTGCTACAGCACCCAAACCTTTGGAGCATATACCAGGAATGTGTGTGATGGGAATATGAAGTATTCCATGTGTGAATGGACACACAGAACCGCAGCTCAGGAGCGTACCTGATGGGTGCTCCCAGAGCAAGCTGCTTGCTGTGGGGGCAGCCAGCAGGAGGGAGGGGCCAGGAGCGCCGGCGGAGGACCCGAGAAAAGGTGGATTTGTGCTGCTCTGTGTAAAACTATTTCACAGAGCAGGTAAGTATAACATGTTTGTTACAGTATTTCAATGTAAAAAAAAATGAGGGTTTAGTAACACTTTATCTGAACACCACAAATCAAAATACTATTTAATTCATTTTTAATATTTCAAACAAACTCACCCATTCAGCCATGTCTCCATGCTTTATTTTGCTGTGAAATCATTTTGAATCCTGCCCCTAGCATTTCTGGCCATGGCCATGTTGAGTAAGGGCTGATGATTCTTGTAGCATTTACTTCCTGCAATCCATCTGCCCTTAGCTTAGGCATGCAGGCAAGAGGGTGAGCTTAGCTGAGATAACCACTTCTTCCCTCCTGAAGACTCCTGGGAGTTATTTGCCCAGGCTTGAAAAACAGAAAGTAACAAAACGAATGTAAAAAGAAAAGAGTTTGAAAAAAGTTTTAAATATAAAGCATAAGGATTAAAAATAACCAATGTTGACTGCAAGAGTGAGTTTCCGCTTTAAGGCCTCATGCACACTTGAGCTAAAAAATGCCTGTTTTACAAGCATGTGGCTTTTTTCTGCTTCTAATCTCCCCTCCATGTTAACCTATGTGTCCATGCACACATAAGCATTTGCAAGAGTTAAAAAAGCAGAAAAAAAACATAATTTTCAAGAGAGGAGTGTTTTGACCGAAAAACCCCCAACCAAAATGGACCCAAGACCATGTAAATGTGCCTGAGCGCTAGGTGCGTTTTAGCACTTGAGTGTTTTTTCATTTCAATGGGCAGAATAAATTATTATTCTGTAAAACAATAAACCAGTGTTTGGCTCCTACTCCAAAATCAGATAAAACTCAACTACTCAAAAACAAAAACTATAGCTGCCCCTTTAAGACAGATAAATCCACTTACAACATGTATATAGTAAAGGTATGAAGCTTGGTTCTAGATAATGATAGAAGTGACACATGATAGTACAGTAATAAAAGTAATGTAATAAATAATAATGAAAATAATATAAGTAATTAAATAGTCCAGTCTGATAAATTCCCAACACCAAAGTCAATCTTCCAACACAATTTACAAAAATTCTTAACTTCATGTGTTTACAATAAGGATGTGCACTTACCAGAGATGTTTGACCAATTTTACAGATTGGTCAAAAAGGGCTTTTTTTTTTTTTTTTTGACCAACCTGACCAACCAAAGCGCTTTTTGATCAACCTGTAAAAAGGGGTCAAACATCTTTGGTGAATGCACATCCATATTTTGCGCATAAGCGGTGAGGGATTTTTGAAAATTGCATTGGAAGAATGACTTCTGTGTTGGGAATTTATCAAACTGAACTATTTAATTATCACACTGGACTATTTAATTACTTATATTATTTTTATTATTATTTATATTACATTACTGTTATTACTGTACTGTCACATGTCACTTTTATCATTATTTTGAACAAGTGCCATACCTTTACTATGTTGTAAGTAAATGAATATTCTGGCCAATTAAATAAATACGTCCAATCGCTTAAAGCTCCTAAACGCGCCTAAATGCTTTTTCAAAAACATGGCTTAGGCATATTTTTGAAACTGCTTTTCTCTTGCCAGGAGAAAAGTGTTTACCAAAGCCCCAGGTTGCCTGAGGCCTATTATATTTCAACTGAAATCTGTAACCTAATCAAAATACAGATTTCATTTTACCGGTAGAGGGCACAAGATTTCTGTTTCAAAACTGAATGGGAATACAAATCACAGCAGCCTTCACATCTAGCATGAAATTGAAATTCCATCTTCATTTAAGGTGGAAATGTAGTTTTAGGAGACAATTCACAACAGGTTTGATCTGCAGCCCGAGCCTTTTTACTTACACAATCTATAGTTTTAATGCCACTTTAGCCAAACACTAAAGGGTATTTAGAAGTGAGCCTGTGAAAGAATCATTGGTATGCTAGTCACAATGTGCCGTAAATTAAGACTTTGTATTAATTCTACTAAATGCATCTGAGAAGCTCCCCCGTGGAAGCTAGCTACCTTTTTTTCTCTTTTTATTCCTTTGTCCTTTTGTAATTTACCAATTAAGAAGCACAAAGGATTATGCTCCCCATAATGAGCCCAATAACAGCTTCTTGTGGTCTGAGAGATGTTCATTAAGGCACTTGAACTTCACTCACATGTAAATGATTTCACTGAAAACCACCAGACAGAGTTACTGCCTTGTTTTAGACGGAACACAATTATTTGTTCCCATTTAACTATAAGCTAAATCCATTCACTTATAAACTGTTGGTGGTTGAAGGCACAATGCTCTTGCCTAAAGTAATATTCTACCCTGCACATGTTCTTATGCTATATTCCATTCCCATCACAAAGAATTATGAGCGTCCCATATATTTATTTATTTGCATTGGCTTTAAGTGGTCCTGTCAATGTACTCTAAAGTGCAATACACTAGGAGACTAGGTGTTACATGTGTAACTCTCTTTGGAAGCTGGGTCTTGCAGAAATCAGATTTTATCAACTATGCAGGTTGTGGTCTCGAGAACATTAATGTAGCAACCTTCTGACACCCCAAAGACAGAATGGCACCTCCAGAAGCAACGGATGAGCTAGCATTTCACCCAAGGGCTGAGTTCACAGCTAACATGGGGGAATGAGAAGGAATATATTTAGTGCCAGTCACTTTTGTTTTTAAAGTATTATTGCAGAATGGTTAAGGAGGTGAGTGTTAGGGGTCCCAGATACTGTAGCAGATCACTTACAGCAGGGGTGCCCAATCGCTGGCCCGTGACGCCCTCTGATGTGGCCCACCATCTCCTGCTGTGGGATGGCAGGTCAGCAAGCCCAGATTGCAAGTTCCTGACCCACCATCCCAGAGAATTAGTGTGAAGAACGGAGCTGGCAGTATAGGAAGCATGCAGCTGCAGTAGAGAGCAGAGCCAATACTTCCTGTATAGCGCCGGCTACTGTCACAGACGAAGTGATACTGAATGCACTCTGCCTCCTGGGACAGCAGCCACGAGCGATACCCACCCTGGGGGACAGCCAGCAGTACCTGCCAGCCATACCGACCCTGAGGGATGCCAGCATTACCTGCCAGCCTGTTTTGCTTGCGTCTATCTAGCAAGGTTACTCTATAGTATAAGCAAGGAAGCTAAAATTAATGCAGTGTGTAAATGTGCTTTTACTATACAAAGATGCTGTACATACAAAACTATTACAATCTTAGGAATACAATACAAGACTGACAGATATATATAACAAGCAAAAATGGCTAGCCTATGGTCTAACAGTACAAATATACTTAAAAGTTACTTATCTTCTGTTACCGTATGTTCGTAATCTCCATTGGCAACGATTCTTCTGGAGCATCAGGCACCGTTCTTGTATCATGAGTGGCTTCTGATTTTGCAGCATCATGGTGTGTGTATGTGTGTGTGTCTGAATCCCCTTTTATGTGCCAGGCTGTTTACCATAGTTACCAAACAACAAAAAACATACCTGTTTACTGTAGCTGTGTAGACAATGGACTGTTGAAAACTGTATCTACGTACCCATTGTCTAATTGAGCCAACACCTGACAGTAATCTAACAGTCATTCTTTCAGTTTGAGAGCTGAAAAAACCTCAAACAAGTAAATCTCTTACTTGTGTACTGTAGCTATAGAGACAATAGCCTGTTCAAACTGTAATACAACAATGGTATCTAACCCCATTGTATGAAACCTCATTTGTTTGAGAAATCTACTCCAGCCAAAAAACTGACAATATCTCTATGACCAACCACTATTGTAATGTTATGTCCCATGTATCTTATGTCTGATTAATAAATAAAAATCATATTGTAACAAATGTAACACATTCCGCCCTAGATTTTTTTTTCCTTTCAGACTCCATACAGCTTTCAACTCTGCATACTGACTGGACCCTCCAATTCCCGTCTCCTGCAGGACTGTGTCTGTACTTGGGTTGTAGGCTGCTGCTGTCCATTTACGTCCAGACGAGGCGACTATGGCTGAACCATCAGTAAACCACGCTGACTCCTTCATGTCTTCTGACAGAGACTCAAAGGGTGGAGCCTTTTGAATGGGGGATGACTGCGGCACAGGAATTTCTTCTTCTGGCCGGGTGCTGGTAAAAGTGAAAAGCCCTGCCAACTGTTTTGAAATGTCTCTAACATCCCCAGCTGCAATACCCCCTCTTTCTTGAAGGTACCACTTCCATTTCATCAGTGTCTGGTTCTGGGCTACATCTGTCCTAGTGGTCAGTCCATTATCTCTCACCCATCCTGCTATTGGCAATGCAGTATGGATGGTGACTGTGTCCTTTCCTGTAATGGTCTCTACATGTTGAAGTGCTGTGTAGGCCCCAAACATGTACTTCTCTAGGGGCGTGTATCTCTTATGTGCCCCTGTCAGTTGTTTGGACCAAAATCCAATGGGTATTGCTCTCAGTCCTTTCTTTTCATTTGGCTGCCATAGACTCCAAGATATGGTACCATTCTACTCCACTGCATCCAGCTGAAATGGTACTCCTTGTCTCACGTGTCCTAATCCCTGATGCTGCAAAATAGCTTCTTTAGCAGCCAGGAATGCAGTCCGCTGCTCTGAACCCCATGAGAACTCAGTCTTTTTTCTGGTGACATTATATATAGGCCTCAGAATCAGTCCAAGATGTGGGATGAACGATCTCCATAACTCCACAACTCCAATGAACTTCTGTGCCTCCTCTTTGGTAGTAGGGGGTGACAGAGCCTGGATAGTTTGCACAACTATCTCTGGAATTTTCCTCTGCGGCCCAGTCCACATCATTCCCAGGAATTTCACTTCTGTGGCAGGTCCTTGGACTTTGTCTCTGGTGATAGCCCACCCTCTGTTCTCCAAGTGCTCAGCAGGTGCAGTGCTTCAGTTACATCTTCTTTTGTCCCAGAGATCATGATGTCATCAATGTAGTGAAACACAGCGACTTTCAAACTCAGGGTACTTAAATCTTGGGCAATCAGTCCATGACAAATCGTTGGAGAATGAACATAGTCTTCAGGAAGCACAGTGAAAATGTACTGGCGGCCGTTCCACACCATAGCAAACTGGTCTTGACACTCTGGGTCTATCAAAATTGAAACGAAAGCATTAGCCAGGTCTATCACAGCATGATATTCTCCTGCCTCTTTAGCAATTTTCTCAACAACTGAGATCATATCTGGTACAGCTGTCTTCAATGGAGGTGCCACTTTGTTTAGACCTCTGTAATCCACAGTCATTCTATATGTTCCATCAGGTTTCTTTACTGGGAACACCGGAGACGAGAAAGGACTTACAGCAGGTTAGACCCCTACTCTCAACAGTTCTTGAATAGTCTCCCCAATTTCTTTGTGGCCTCCAGGAAGTCTGTACTGCTTGAGACAGACTGGTTTCTCTGGTGGAGGAATGTAGACAGGGGTCCATTTCGCATGACCTCTGACCACAGCCTTCACCGCCCTTACCAGATACGCTTTATCAGTATACCCGAATGTGAATGTACCTCTTTCAGTCTGAATTGACTGACCTTGAAGTACATCCATCCCAAGAATATTTTCGGGTAACTCTGATACCAAAACGTTTGTCATAAATCCTGATCCCTTGCCAATAGCCAATTTCACCCGTATCCTAACTGCTGGTGTAGTTTCCCCTCCCAAACCTTCTACATAAATCAATTCTCCTTTGTGATGGGAAGGATTTCCTTGCAAAAAGTGTAACTTCAGCTCCACTAGCAACTAAATCCATTACATATGTAGGAGAAGATGACTTCCCCCACCATACAGTGACAGGTGCATATGGGCGTCGGTCTCCTGCTGTCACTGCCCTTACTGCTATTGCAGGAGACTCACCTTCCCTTCATAAAGGATAAGGAACCTCCCAATCCCCTTTTCTGATTCTCCCTAACTCCTCCCCCAGATAAAGGGATTTGGGTTTGGGTTCATGTTCAGTTTGGGGAATTGGTTTGGGGCTAACAGGAGGGGTCTGTTCTATTTTCTCTAAGTCTAGGCTGATGTTATCTTCACTAGAAGTAGTGTTTCTAACCCTGACATTTTTTCCTACTAAATGTTTCCACCTCTTCAGCATTTCTGCAGAAGAAATCTCATCTATCTCATCTTTAGGTACTCTTGCCTTTAATAGGTTCACCTACATTTATTTCCTAGAAATAACTAGCCTGGTTTTCTCTTCACCTCCTGTCTTCTCTACCCCATTCCCTTTCTTCTCTGTTCTTTTCTTCTTTTTTGCTTCTTTTTTGTTTGCATTCTTCCTGTCTGGCCTTGACCTTATCTACTGCCCTGACAAGTTTTGTTTTAGTCTCCTCTAGCTCCCCCAACTGGCTTAAAAGTGTTGTGGCTTCATGAATCTTGCTGTTTAATCCCAGGCCTCCCAACAAGGACAATAATGGAGCCCTGAGATTAAATGACGCTGACTTCATCAGCTTAGAGCGCAGAGCAGACGTAAAGGGTTCCATATCTGGACCCATCCATTCTGGAAACGTATTTAATCTGGTTATAAAACCCATCTCACGTAACCTGGAAATACCCTCTCCTATTGCTCTCCGTGAATAGGGATTTTACAGGTCAGTAGGACTAGCGTATACTCGCACTATTCCATCTCTCACGAGGTCTAACAGTGAAAAATTCACGCTAAACTCTCGGGCTTTTCGCATTTCCTGACGCAATTGTGGATCATGGGTTAACACTCCCATAGTCACTGCTTCCTTACCTGACAAAACAACACCGTCCACCCCTTCATCCCATAAGCATAGGAGCCAGGTCAATAGGGGCTCCCCAGACCTTTGTTTGTATTGTTTTGCCAGCTCATGGAGTTCAGTTTGTGCAAATTCCCGTACTTCTTCAAATTCAACATCTCTGGGGTTGCGATAATGCACCTCCCCATCTGCCATAGCCTCTCTATCATGTTGCCGTTTCCTATGCTTAGTGATGAGTAGGGATGAGCCGAACACCCCCCGTTCGGTTCGCACCAGAACATGCGAACAGGCAAAAAATTTGTGCGAACACTGTTAAAGTCTATGGGACACGAACATGAATAATCAAAAGTGCTAATTTTAAAGGCTTATATGCAAGTTATTGTCATAAAAAGTGTTTGGGGACCTGGGTCCTGCCTCAGGGGACATGGATCAATGCAAAAAAAAGTTTCAAAAATTACTGTTTTTGCGGGAGCAGTGATTTTAATAATGCTTAAAGTGAAACAATAAAAATGTAATATTCCTTTAAATTTCGTACCTGGGGGGTGTCTCTAGTATGCCTGTAAAGGGGTGCATGTTTCCCGTCTTTAGAACAGTCTGACAGCAAAATGACATTACAAAGGAAAAAAAGTAATTTAAAACTACTCGTGGCTATTAATGAATTGCCGGTCCGACAATACACATAAAAGTTAATGGATAAAAACAGCATGGGAATTCCCCACAGGGGAACCCCGAACCGAAATTTTTAAAAAAATGGCGTGGGGGATCCCCCTAAATTCCATACCAGGCCCTTCAGGTCTGATATGGATATTAAGGGGAACCTGGCCAAAATTTTAAATATAAAATGGCGTGGGGTCCCCCTCAAAATCTATACCAGACCCTTTAGGTCTGGTATGGATTTTAAGGGGAACCCCGTGCCAAAATTTAAAAAAAAATGGCGTGGGGTCCCCCCAAAAATCCATACCAGACCCTTAAGCGAGCACACAACCTGGCAGGCCGCAGGAAAAGAGAGGGGGAGGAGAGAGCGCCTCCCCCTCCTGAACCGTACCAGGCCACATGCCCTCAACATTGGGAGCGTGCTTTGGGGTAGCCCCCCAAAGCACCTTGTCCCCATGTTGATGGGGACAAGGGCCTCATCCCCACAACCCTTGCCCGGTGGTTGTGGGGGTCTGCGGGAGGGGGGCTTATCGGAATCTGGAAGCCCCCTTTAACAAGGGGACCCCCAGATCCCGGCCCCCCCTGTGTGAAATGGTAAGGGGGTACAAAAGTACCCCTACCATTTCAAAAAAAGTGTCAAAAATGTTAAAAATGACAAGAGACAGTTTTTGACAATTCCTTTATTTAAATGCTTCTTCTTTCTTCTATCTTCTATCTTCTATCTTCTATCTTCCTTCGGTTTCTTCCTCCATCTTCTTCTTCTTCTGGTTCTTCCCTCCCCATGTTGAGGGCATGTGGCCTGGTACGGTTCAGGAGGGGGGGCGCTCTCTCACCCCCCCTCTTTTCCTGTGGCCTGCCAGGTTGTGTGCTCGGATAAGGGTCTGGTATGGACTTTTGAGGGGACCCCACGCCCATTTAAAAAAAAAATTTCGACGCAGGGTTCCCTTAAAATCCATACCAGACCTGAAGGGTCTGGTATAGATTTTGAGGGGGACCCCACGCCATTTTAAAAAAAAATTTTGACCGGGGTTCCCCTTAACTCCGGCCAAAAGGACCCAGACCTGAAGGGCCTAGTATGGAATTTAGGGGGACCCCCCCACGCCATTTTTTTTTTTTTAATTTTGGTTCGGCAATGTATTGTCGGACCGGCAATTCATTAATAGCCGCAAGTAGTTTTAAATGGCTTTTTTTCCTTTGAAATGTCATTTTGCTGTCAGACTGTTCTAAACACAGGAAACATACACCCCTTTACAGGCATACTATAGACACACCCCAGGTACGAAATTTAAAGGAATATTACACTTTTATTGTTTCCCATTATTAAAATCACTGCTCCTGAAAAAACTAGCGTTTTTAAAACTTTTTGTTGCACTGATCCATGTCCCCTGGGGCAGGACCCAGGTCCCCAAACACTTTTTATGACAATACCATGCATATAAGCCTTTAAAATTAGCACTTTTGATTTCTCCCATAGACTTTTAAAGGGTGTTCCTCGGCTTTCGAATTTGCCGCGAACACCCCAAATTGTTCGATGTTCGGCGAACTAGCGAAAAGCCAATGTTCGAGTCGACCATGAGTTCGACTCCAACTCGAAGCTCATCCCTAATAATGAGAGGTCTGGCATACTTTTTCTTTCACACTAGCAGATCATCATGCGAAATATCAAACTCTATCTCCTCATCCTCACTATGATTTGAGGAGAGCACATCCTCACAATCCCAATTTTGGGACGTGACAATGGCACATACCCTGGCTTTACTAACAGGTTTATGGCCCTTCCTTTTCCTTAAGGCATTAATTGATTTGGTCATGAGGGCTGCACACCGCTCTTGTAAATCATCAGCCCGACTAGCAGTTGAACGCACACACTCTGAAGCAACTGCTAGCTGGTCTTTCAATACCTTAACTTCTGCCTCTGCCTTCTCCCTTCTTTGTGATTCAGTGTAAATAGCATTAAGGAAATACCAGCCCACTGTGGACACTGTCCTCTTCTCTTTTTTACTTAAATCCAACCCCTTAAGGCAAAAATCTACAAAATGATCTGAGTCTTTATCACCCTAAGTCAGCTTCAAGGGAGAAGCATACTTCACAAATTCTTTAGTAAGAGGCTCCCACTCATTGTCTCTGGCCCAGATAGGTAAGCTGCACACTTCCTTCTGGCCACCAGAACCCTCTGCAGCCTTGCTTTTCCTAAACAGCTTACGCAGCTTTTTACCTAGCACAAGCTACACAACACACTACAGGTTAAAAAAAAAAGAGGTCTGCTTCAATTGAACTATAGCACAGGTTGCGGCACGAGCCCCCAAATGTTTTGCTTGTGTCTATCTAGCAAGGTTACTCTGTGGTATAAGCAGGATAGCTAAGATTTCTACAGTGTGTAAATGTGCTTTTACTATACAAAGATGCTGTACATACAAAACTATTACAATCTTAGGAATACAATACAAGACTGACAGATATCTATAACATAGAATCCCCTTTTTATGTGCCAGGCTGTTTACCATAGTTACCAAACAACAGAAAACATACCTGTTTACTGTAGCTGTGTAGACAATGGACTGTTGAAAACTGTATCTACGTACCCATTGTCTAATCGAGCCAACACCTGACAGTAATCTAACAGTCATTCTTTCAGTTTGAGAGCTGAAAAAACCTCAAACAAGTAAATCTCTTACCTGTGTACTGTAGCTATAGAGACAATAGCCTGTTCTAACTGTAATACAACAATGCTATCTATCCCCATTGTATGAAAACTCATTTGTTTGAGAAATCTACTCCAGCCAAAAAACTGACAATGTCTCTATGACCAACCACTATTGTAATGTTATGTCCCAGGTATCTTATGTCTGATTAAGAAAAAAACAAAATTATATTGTAACAAACGCAACACACAGCCATACCCACGCTGGGGGAGGCCAGCAGTACCTGCCAGCCGTACCCACCCTGGGGGACAGCCAGCAGTACATGCCAGCCATTCCCACCATGGGGGACAGCAGCAGCCAGCCATACCCACCTGGGGGACAGCAGCAGCCAGCGATACATGCAGGAATCCTGAGGAAGAAGTGAAGATTGAGGTTCATTTTAATTAAACAGCAGTGGGCATATCTGTTCTCTACACTGGTACACTAGCTAAACTGGGCTGCTTTTAAACTGATCTGCAGGTGCATAGACTTCTGTTATTATCTGTGGGTTTGGTGCTCTTTCAGAAAGTGCACCACACTTACAAGATACTGTATAATAGAATTCTATGGCAAAGTGTAGCTAACCCGCAGGAATACCACAGGTATGCTGTGCTGCACCCGCAATGCATCAGTGTGAAAGCAGCCTTAGGCCCTTTTTACATGATCAGTCCAATGGTGTCCGTCTGTCTGTTTTTTGGATGGACCCAATCGGACCCTCTATTCACCTCTATGGAGCAGCAGATGGAAACGGATTTGTGTCCGTTTACACCCACCTACCTCCAATCTGATCCACTAAAAAAACCCCAAAAAATAAAAGAAGGGGATACGCCCCCTTCCGTCTGGGTGGATAGGATTGGTGGGCCCCGTGCTGTGTCCCTATCTGTTCTGCATATGCGGAGTGGACATGGACCTGTCACCCGCCTGCTCCGCTCATTGACAAGTTATCAAGTTGCTTAAGTGGCCCTCATTCTTTAAAAGGTTGGGCACCCCTGACTTACAGACTCTCCAGATCCAGATCAGTGTCCAGATTCGCAATGTCAGAACCTTTAGGATGTCCCAGTAACAAAGCACGTTCCCATATTTCAGTGTATCCTCTGCCTTCGCCATAGTCAACATCACAGAAACATTCTCCTGCATCCTGTTAAAAGACTTGCTTGGCTGACATCCCTTCTGGCTCCAGATCCTGCTTGCTGTTTGACTACGCTCATCTCCGGCTCCCTGACGTTTGGCTTGTCTGACTATCCGTTCCAGTTCCTGAACTCTGGCTATGTTTTAACTACGTTTGTTCTATTTACTTTTATTATTAAACAAGTGTGATTTAACTGTACTTCTGTCTCGGTCGGATTTCATGGTTTCTGACAATAGGCGAAGGCCATGAATTCAGAAGATACAGTCAATCCACTTGTTGGTAGTATTTTTTCCAGATTGAATGAGCAAGATCATCGCATGGATCAGTTTGCCATGGCGTTCCAAACGCTCCTGAGACGCACGGCTCACCTGGAATCTCCCACTGTGGCTCCTCCGGTACAGCCTGAGTTGAAGGCCGTCCCTGCTCCTGCGCCAATCTCTGTGCAGGCACCCGCCTCGAGTATTACCTCTATAAGAGGTATGTCTGGTTCCGCTTCACTTCCCCAGTGATTTGGGGGCGATCCAGTTCAATGCAGAGGGTTTCTCAACCAGGTTGAGGTATACTTTGAGATGCTGCCCCAGGTGTTTCCCACGAACAGAAGCAAAGTAGGTTTTGTGGTATCTTTGCTTTCTGAGAGAGCCTTGGCCTGGGCAAACACTCTATGGGAGATGCAAAAGCCTGTTGTCTTAAGTTACCCTGAGTTTGTGGCCACCTTTGAAAGGGTATTTGACGGCCCCACACGCTCTGCTTCTGCTGCCAAGTGCCTCATGTCCGTCAAACAGAGTAAGAGAACTGTTGCCGACTACGCCATTAAATTCCGTACTCTGGCAGCAGAGGTTGCTTGGAACAATGAGGCCCTCGTGGCTGCTTTTTTCCATGGTCTCTTCCATCAAGGATGAGACAGCAGCCCGAGATATACCCACTGAACTGGAGAAGTTGATCATGTTTGCCATCCTCATTGACTCCAGACTCAGAGAAAGAATCTTTTAAGGAGCGTTTGTGGAAGCCTCCTGTACATTTGCCTCCAAGCTTTACATTCCCACCCATGCCTCCCTCACCTCTCATGCCTCCTTCTACCGAGTCGGTCAGTGAAGATGAATCCATGCACTTGGGCTTCATGCGTCTCTCTGTGGATGAGAGAGCCTTTAGGAGGAGGGAGAGATTGTTCCTGTATTGTGGCCAGGAAGGTCACTGTTTGAAGTCTTGTCCTACCCGTCCAGGGAATGCCCGAACCTTGAGGTCCTGTCACAGACAGACCTTAGGTGGTGTTGTTTTTCGTCCCCAGTTATCCAGAAGGATAAGCCCCTGGTTTCGGTCACCCTTTCCTGGGCTGAGTCGTCCGCCGAGTTACAGACTCTAATCGGCTGCAGGGCTGTTCATTGATGCTGCCTTTGTATCGTAGCACTCGATTCTGCTGCAGTTGCGTGACACTCCACTTGCCATTGAGGTTCTTGATGGGAGACCCCAACAGCCTGCCCATGTGACTCATGAGACGGTTCCATTGTCCATGGCTGTAGGGGCTCTTCACCATGAAATAATCCAATTCCAAGTTATTTCCTCACTTAAGTTTCCGCTGGTTATTGGTTATCTTTGCTTGCAGAAGCACAACCCCTCTTTTGATTGGCTTTGTGCTGAGGTTCTCTCCTGGTCACCACAATGCAGTAAGACATGCTTTAAGAAGGTAGCCAAGTTCCTGTGCACCTCTTCACTCTCCTCCCTGCTGGAGGAGTACCGCAATTTTAGCGATGTCTTTGACAAAGGCCAAGCCAGTAGTTTGCCTCCACACCGGTCCTATGATTGCGCATTTGACCTTCAACCTGGTGCCACACCCCCTCGTGGCTGGGTTTACCCTTTGTCGGTCTTGGAGGATAAGGCCATGGAGGAATATGTTGCAGACGCACTTTCTCGAGGTTTCATCCGCAAAGCCTGGTCTCCTGCTGGTGCTGGTTTCTTTTTCGAGAAGAAGAAAAGTGGTGAACTGAGACCTTGTATTGATTATAGGGGTCTCAATCGTTTCACGATTAAGAATGCCTATTCAATTCCGTTGATTACAGAGTTATGTGACTGCCTCCAGGGAGCAACGGTTTTCACAAAGTTTGATTTGAGAGGGGCATACAATCTTGTGAGGATTAAAGAGGGCGACGAGTGGAAAAGTACCTCATAATGCCTTTTGGCCTTTGTAACACCCCGGTAGTTTTCCAGGAATTTATTAACAATGTCCTCCGAGATTTGTTGCAGTTATGTGTGGTGGTTTATCGCGATGATATCCTCATAATTTCCAAGTACCTGGAGAGCCACCACACAGATGTCTGTCGTGTGCTTCAGAAACTAAGAGAGAACAATCTCTATTGTAAATTGGAGAAGTGCGAGTTCCATCGTGAACAGGTTAAATTCCTGGGTTATATCGTTTCCACTGCTGGTTTTTCGATGGACCCAGAGAAACTTTCAGCAGTCCTACAGTGGCCTCGACCCATGGGTTTACATTCTCTGCAGCGTTTCCTGGGCTTTGCCAACTATTATCGGAAGTTTATTCATAACTTCTCATCTCTGGTCAAACCCCTGACTGATATGACCAGAAAGAATGGTAACCCACAGAGTTGGTCTCCGGAGTCCGTTAAGGCCTTTGAGAGTCTCAAGGCTGCCTTTGTTTCTGCTCCTGTGTTGGCACATCCTAATCCTATGTTACCTTTTATCCTTGGGGTTGATGCTTCTGAGACTGGTGTTGGGGCCCTTCTGTCTCAACGTCCTACCTCTGAGAGCGCTTTGCATCCTTGTGGCTAAATTGTCACCTGCAGAGTGCAATTACGAGATTGGTGACAGAGAGCTTTTGGCGATCATTTTAGCCCTGAAAGAATGGAGACATCTCCTTGAAGGTACCACTGTGCTGGTTCTCATTCTTACTGACCATAAGAATCTCACATTCTTGTCTGAGGCTAAACGCCTCTCTCCCAGAAGGGCGTGATGGGCTCTTTTCTTGTCAAGTTTCAATTACATTGTCTCATACTTACGCGGTACTAACACTGTAAGGGCTGACGCTTGATTCGAGAATTTTCCTCCACTTTCAATTTGGAGTTGGTTCCAGTACCTGTGATTCCTCCTGATCATATTCTGGCTACGGTTTGCACCAGTCTCACTTCTCCTTTGGGTGACAAAATTCTTGCTGCTCAGGTCCATGCTCCTCCTGAGAAACCTTGTGACTGCTGCTTTATCCCAGAAAGTCTCTGTACTGCCGTGCTCCAGAATTACCATTCTCCCAAGGCTGCTGGCCACCCTGGGAAGAATCAACTCTTTGGGCCATTTCCTAACAATCCTGGTGGCCTAGTCTACTAGCTGATGTGCCTGGCTTCGTAGCTTCCTTTTCCATGTGTGGTTAGAGTAAGACTCCACAACATCTTCCAGTGGGCCTTCTACAACCCATACCCAATGGAGAGAGGCCCTGGACCCACCTGTCTATGGATTTCATTGTGGAGTTACCCAACTCCCAGGGTAACACAGTTATCCTTATGGTGGTTGACCGGTTCTCAAAAAGTCTCAGTGTATTGCACTTAAGAAGTTGCCCACTTCTAAGGAACTGGCTTCCATCTTTGCTTGGGAGATCTTTCGCTTACATGGACTACCCAATGTGATTGTCTCAGACAGGGGTAGTCAGTTTGTGTCCCGGTTCTGGCAAGCCTTTTGTGCACAGTTGGGAATTCAGCTTGCTTTTTCCTCTGCGTATCACCCGCAGTCTGATGAGGCCGCAGAACAAGCCAATCAGTCCTTGGAGCATTTCCTACGTTGCTATATTTCTGACCATCATAACAACTGGTCAGACCTATTACTGTGGGCAGAGTTTACTCAGAATAGTGCCTTGAATTCTGCTTCCCGATTGTCCCCATTTATGGCGAACTATGGTTTCCAACCTTCCATGTTGCCTGACTCATTTGTTTCCGCAGAGTATTCCTGCGTTAGAGGAGCATCTCTGTGGTCTTCGTTCCACTTGGGCACAAGTCCAGGAGGCTTTGCAACATGATAATGATAGGTACAGACTCCATGCTGACCGCAGACACCTGCCCGCGCCTTCCTACCAGGTTGGGGACAGGGTCTGGCTGTCATCTCGCAACCTCCGACTTCGTGTTCCCTCACTGGAGTTCACTCCTCGATTTATTGGACCTTTCCGTATACTTCGCAGGATTAACCCAGTGGCTTACGCATTAGACTTTTCTTCTAATATGCGTATTTCGAATGTATTTAATGTCTTCTTATTAAAACCTTTGGTCGGCAACAGCTTTACCACCTCTGTGCCAGGTCCTCACCCTGTACAGGTTGAGAACCATGAGGAGTAGGAAGTACAGTCCATTGTTGACTCCCATAGGTTCCGTGGGCACATACAATACCTGGTACGGTCCGGAGGAACGCTCTTGGGTCTCATCCTCGGATGTACATGCCCCTGTCCTCCTCCGTGATTTCCATAGACATTTTCCCCTCAAGCCTGGTGGTCCTCCGAGGGGGAGTGGTCGTTGAGGAGGGAGTACTGTTAGGGCTGGGCTCAGCCCTTCCTTCTCTGAGCTGGCTGCTCAGCTGTCGGCTAATTGCCAGCTCCTATCTCTCCACAGTTACTCAGCTGTTGATGATATCCTGCTCGTCAGTCCTGCCTACTTAAGCCATCCAGCCCAGAGGATCTCTGCCTTCGCCTTAGTAAACATCACAGAGACGCTCTCCTGCATTCCTGTTAAAAGACTTGCTTGCCTGACATCTCTTCTGGCTCCAGATCCTGCTTGCTGTTAGACTACGCTCATCTCCAGCTCCCTGAGGTTTGGCTTTTCTGACTATCCATTCCGCTTCCTGAACTTTGGCTATGTTTTGACTATGTTTGTTCTTATTACTTTTATTATTAAACAAGTGTGATTTAACTGTACTTCTGTCTCGGTCTGATTACATGGTTTCTGACACATACTTGCCAACAGTTCCGATTTTTCTGGGACTGTTGGGAAATTGGCTTTGTCCCGGTGTTTTGTGATTAATCGCCAGAGCCGCTGCTAGAGATCCGGGGTCGCTGGGCATTTTTGGGAAAAGCAGCTCTCATAGAGACATAGGGGAAGAAACAAGAGGCAGAGCCCGGGTTGTGGGCCAGGCCGTGGGGCGGGGGGTTGGCGTCAGCTCCATTTCTTTTGGCAGCCGCTTTTATTGCCACCTCTTGTTTGTTCCCCTCGGCCCCCACGAGAGCTGCTCTTTGCGAAAACGGCGGCGAGACAAAATCATCAGTGCCGACCCCGGACCTCTACCGGTGGCTCTGGATATACAGCAGCATGGAGGTCTCAGAATCTGGTGGCAAGCTGCATCTTGGTGACAAGTGGACAAGTGAGCGCTGCATCTCTGGTGACAAGTAACAAGCTGCAGCTTGGTGACAAGTGAGCGCTGCATCTCTGGTGACAAGTAACAAGCTGCATCTGGTGACAAGTGAGTGCTGCATCTCTGGTGACAAGTAAGGATGAGCTCTGGCGTGTTCGCACACTCCACGTGCCGAGCCCGCCAGGAAGTCGGCTCCGCGCTGCGCTAATCACAGGCAGTGAGAAATTTTCCCGATGTGCGGCTTCAGAGATCGGGAAATGTCTCACTGCTTCTGATTAGCGCAGCGCCGTGCTGACTTCCTGGCTGGGGACAAGTGACCACTGCATCTGGTGGCAATTGACGTGGCAAGTGACAAACTGCATCTGGTGGAAGACGACGATGGCAAGTGACGCGCTCTGGGCTTCCACTGATTCTGCAGTATGGTGAGTTGAACTATTTAATTGTATATTACAATGTAATAATAGAAATAATGCGCTTCAATCATCCTGACACCATATCCACCATGGTGCCGTTATGATTGAAGCGCCAACACCAGGTGTTTGGAGTATCTTTATCTGCTGATTGTTAAACTTTCTGGCATACATATATTGCTATTGTTGATTAGGATCTGGGCCTGCTGTCCCTCCATCCCTCTTTCTTTCCTTCTTTCTTTCCTTCCTTCTCTCTCCTTTCCTCCCTATCTCTTTCTTTCTTTCTCTCTCCCCATCTATTTCTTTCTCTCTCTCTCTCTCTTTCTCCCTCCATCCCTCTTTCATTTCAGACTCTAGCCACATCCCCTTTAAGCCACGTGCAATATTTAGTTTAACCACTTACCAACCGACCCATAGCCGAATGACGGCTGCAGGGCGGTTGGATAACTCTGGGAGGGCGTACTATGACGTCCTCCCAGAATTCCCCTCTCGCGCGCCCCCTGGGGCGCGCACCCGAACACACCTGTGACCGCCGGGTCCAGAGGACCCGGCGCATCACGGATCCCGGTAAATGACCGCTGATCGCGGCCATTTACCATGTGTTCGCTCCGTCAAATGACGGAGCGATCACATGTAAACAGACCAGCGTCATCTGATGACGCCGGTTCCTCTCCTCCCCTCCTGTGTACCGATCGGTACACTGTGAGCGGAAAGGGGGATGGATGGATGGCTGCAGCGCTGTGGGCTGGATGTGTAGTGCCCACAGCGCTGCATAGTGACATCCAGCCATCCATCCATCCATGCTCAGCCATCCATAATGCTCTGCAATGCTGTGCAATACTCTGCAATGCCCTGCACTACTCTGCAATACTCCCACAATACTCTGCAATACCCCCACAATACTCTGCAATACCCCGCAGTACTCTGCAATACCCCGCAGTACTCTGCAATACCCTGCAATACTCTGCAATACCCTGCAATACTCTGCAATACCCCACAATACTCTGCAATACCCCACAATACCCCGCAGTACCCCGCAGTACCCTGCAATACCCCTCAGTACTCTGCAATACCCCGCAATACTCTGCAATACCCCGCAATACTCTGCAATACCCCGCAATACCCTGCAATACCCCGCAGGACTCTGCAATACCCCGCAGGACTCTGCAATACCCTGCAATACCCAGCCATACCCTGCAATACCCCGCCATACTCAGCCATACCCAGCCATACCCTGCCATACCCTGCCATACCCAGCCATACCCTGCCATACCCTGCCATGCTCTTCCATGCTCTGCCATGCTCTGCCATACTCGGCTATACTCGGCCTCTGTATGTGGCCAGGCTGTGGAAGTCTCACACATGTGGTATCGCCGTACTCAGGAGAAGTAGGAGAATCTATTTTGGGGTGTAATTTTTGGTATGTACATGTTATGTGTTAGAAATATTGTATAAATAGACAACTTTGTGTTAAAAGAAAAAAATGTGTTTTAACCACTTCCCGCCCGGCGGCTGTCATACAACATCCTTGACTTTGTGCGGGGATATCTAAATGATGGTTGCAGCTACAGGCATCATTCAGATATCAGCTTTTTCAGCCGGCGATTCCCTACACCATAAAAATGATCATAGCGGCTGTTCCACTGCTTCATCGTTCTTACGGGAGGCGAGAGGGGATGTCACCCCCTCCCGCCGCCCTCCGGTGCTTCTACCGACTCACCGCTATGATCGAAGCCAGGATCTTTTTTTTTTTTTTTTATTTCAGGCTTCCCAACCTAGAGGTGAGATGTGGGGTCTTATTGACCCCATATCTCACTGTAAAGAGGACCTGTCATGCCATATTCCTATTACAAGTGATGTTTACATTCCTTGTAATAGGAATAAAAGTGGTCAAAATTTTTTTTTTTTGGAAAAAAGCATCAAACTAAAATAAATAAAGTAAAATGAACAATAAAAAAAAAAAAAAAAATTTTAAACCGCCCCTGTCCCCGTGTGCTCGCATTCAGAAGCGAACGCATACGTAAGTCCAGCCCACATATGAAAACGGTGTTCAAACCACACATGTGAGGTATCGCTGCGATCGGCCCTAGACCTCCTCTGTAACTCAAAACATGTAACCAGTAAAAAATTTTAAAGCGTCGCCTATGGGGATTTTTGAGTAGCGAAGTTTGACGCCATTCCACAAGCGCGTGCAATTTTGAAAGGTGACATGTTGGGTATCTATTTACTCGACGTAACTTCATCTTTCACATTATGCAAAAACATTGGGCTAACTTTACTGTTTTGTTTTTTTTTAAAGCACAAAACAGTTTTTTTTACAAAAAAAAGTGTTAAAAAAATTGCTGAGCAAATACCGTGCGAGATAAAAAGTTGCAATGACCACCATTGTATTCTCCATGGTCTTTGCTAAAATAACATATATAATGTTTTGGGATGCTATGTAATTTTCTAGCTAATAAATGATGATTTTTACATGTAGGAGAGAAATGTCAGAATTGGCCTGGGAGCTCCAGAACGCCTGAAGGTGCTCCGTGCATGTTGGGCCTCTGTATGTAGCCACGCTGTGTAAAAGACTCACACATGTGCTATCACCGTACTCGGGAGTAATAGCAGAATGTGTTTTGGGGTGTAATTTGTGGTATGCATATGCTGTGTGTGAGAAATAACCTGCTAATATGACAATTTTATGAAAAAAAAAAAGTAAAAAAAAAAAAACTTGATTTTGCAAAGAATTGTGGGAAAAAATGACAACTTCAAAAAACTCACCATGCATCTTTCTAAATACCTTGGAAGGTCTTCTTTCCAAAAAGGGGTCATTTGGGGGGTATTTGTACTTTTCTGGCATGTTAGGGCCTCAAGAAATTAGATAGGCCGTCAGTACTTCAGGTGTGATTAATTTTCAGATATTGGCACCATAGCTTTTGGACTCTAACTTTCACAAAGACCAAATAATATCCACCGATTTGGGTTATTTTTGCCAAAGATAAGTAGCGGTATAAATTTTGGCCAAAATATATGAAGAAAAATTACTAATTTGCAAAATTTTATAACAGAAATTAAGAAAAATGCATTTTTTTTACAGATTTTTCAGTCTTTTTTCTTTTATAGCACAAAAAATAAAGAACCCAGCAGTGATTAAATACCACCAAAAGAAAGCTCTATTTGTGTGAAAAAAAGGACAAAAATTTCATATAGGTACAGTGTTGCATGACTGAGTAATTGTCATTCAAAATGTGAGAGCACCGAAAGCTGAAAATTGGTCTGGTTAGGAAGGGGGTTTAAGTGCCCAGTTGTCAAGTGGTTAAACCACGCCCATTTTTGCTGTGCCGAGCTTCGTGTGCTGCATTTTTCTCTGCTCTGCCCCCTAATTATAATAAGATCCCGCCTACAGACAAAAATGTGTCCCTATTCATTTTTTGACAATGTTGGCAACTATGTAATATAAAACAAAAATAATACTCGAATTATGTATCAAATCGTGAACGTAAAAAATAAAAGAAAAAAATTATATATATATATATATATATATATATATATATATATATATATATATATATATATATATATATCCCGTGTTTCCGTGAAAATAAGACCTACCCCAAAAATAAGACCTAGTTTAAAATGCTTGTAAAACTGTAAAATCCTATAATCCAATCTATTACAGGAGTACATAATGTACAATGTGCGTGTTTCTATAATATAAATGCAGGGAAGAGAGCTCCAGCGGGTCACAGAATCGCAGAGCGGCGCAATAATGAAGGTATTTGGCACAATTATATTACAGAAACACACACATTGTACATTATATACTACTGTAATAGAGTGGATTATAGGATTTTGCAAGCATTTTATCTCAGTTCACACTGGGGATTCCTGTCAGGCAGGGAGAGAGGGGGAGAGAATTCCACACATTACATGGTAAGACCTACCCCGAAAATAAGCCCTACTGTGTCTTTTTTTTGCCAAAATTAATATAAGACCCAGGCTTATTTTCGGGGAAACACGGTATATGGTACACGGTGGTGGGAGTGTCATGGTATGGGGCTGCATGAGTGCTGCTGGCACTGGGGAGCCAAAGTTCATTGAGGGAACCATGAATGCCAACATGTACTGTGACATACTGAAGCAGAGCATGATCCCCTCCCTTCAGAGACTAGGCCACCTGGCAGTATTCCAACATGATAATGACCCCAAACACACCTCCAAGACGACCACTGTCTTGCTAAAGAAGTTGAGGGTAAAGGTAATGGACTAGCCAAGCATGTCTTCAGACCTAAACCCTATTAAGCATTTGTGGGGCATCCTCAAACAGAAGGTGGAGGAGCGCAAGATCTCTAACATCCACCAGCTCCGTGATGTCATCATGGATGAGTGTATAGTGCTAAGTGGCACTTACTGGGACAAAGTACCCCGAATTAGTGGGTCCTACACTAGTAATAGAATGGAAGATCCTTTGTCTCAACCATGGGAGCTGAACTCCTCTATGTGGGAGAACTGAAGGGGATACATCCTAAACACTGGTGGCCACTAAATAGGAGGTAATGAGGAGGGGGAGGGGTTCTCCAGCCCAAAAAACCTGGTCAGGGCCTATTACAATATACAAGAACATATTTGGGGGGCACACCATACAATGCGTTTAAATTCAAGATGGTGCTGCTATAAGACCTACAAACAGTACAAAATATTTTACAGCGCACACATACAAGAATGACATTTCCTGCAGGGCTAGTTAAAAACACCTGAACATATTCAAAAAATTTGGGGGGTTTGGTCACACTATATGGTCATATAGTGCTAAGCCCACTTACTGTGACAAAGTACCCCTAATTAGTGGGTCCTACACTAGTAATAGAATGGAAGATCCTTTGTCTCAACCATGGGAGCTTAACTCTATGTGGGAGAACTGAAGGGGATACATCCTAAACACTGGTGGCCACTAAATAGGAGGTCATGAGGAGGGGGAGGGGTGCTCCAGCCCAAAAAACCTGGTCAGGGCCTATTACAATATACAAGAACATATTTGGGGGGCACACCATACAATGCGTTTAAATTCAAGATGGTGCTGCTATAAGACCTACAAACAGTACAAGATATTTTACAGCGCACACATACAAGAATGACATTTCCTGCAGGGCTAGTTAAAAACACCTGAACATATTCAAAAAATACGGGGGTTTGGTCACACTATATGGTCATATAGTGCTAAGCCCACTTACTGTGACAAAGTACCCCGAATTAGTGGGTCCTACACTAGTAATAGAATGGAAGATCCTTTGTCTCAACCATGGGAGCTTAACTCTATGTGGGAGAACTGAAGGGGATACATCCTAAACACTGGTGGCCACTAAATAGGAGGTCATGAGGAGGGGGAGGGGTGCTCCAGCCCAAAAAACCTGGTCAGGGCCTATTACAATATACAAGAACATATTTGGGGGGCACACCATACAATGCGTTTAAATTCAAGATGGTGCTGCTATAAGACCTACAAACAGTACAAAATATTTTACAGTGCACACATACAAGAATGACATTTCCTGCAGGGCTAGTTAAAAACACCTGAACATATTCAAAAAATACAGGGGTTTGGTCACACTATATGGTCATATAGTGCTAAGCCCACTTACTGTGACAAAGTACCCCGAATGAGTGGGTCCTATGCTAGTAATAGAATGGAAGATCCTTTGTCTCAACCATGGGAGCTGAACTCCTCTATGTGGGAGAACTGAAGGGGATACATCCTAAACACTGGTGGCCACTAAATAGGAGGTCATGAGGAGGGGTGGGGTGCTCCAGCCCAAAAAACCTGGTCAGGGCCTATTACAATATACAAGAACATATTTGGGGGGCACACCATACAATGCGTTTAAATTCAAGATGGTGCTGCTATAAGACCTACAAACAGTACAAAATATTTTACAGCGCACACATACAAGAATGACATTTCCTGCAGGGCTAGTTAAAAACACCTGAACATATTCAAAAAATACGGGGGTTTGGTCACACTATATGGTCATATAGTGCTAAGCCCACTTACTGCGACAAAGTACCCCGAATTAGTGGGTTCTACACTAGTAATAGAATGGAAGATCCTTTGTCTCAACCATGGGAGCTGAACTCCTCTATGTGGGAGAACTGAAGGGGATACATCCTAAACACTGGTGGCCACTAAATAGGAGGTCATGAGGAGGGGTGGGGTGGTCCAGCCCAAAAAACCTGATCAGGGCCTATTACAATATACAAGAACATATTTGGGGGGCACACCATACAATGCGTTTAAATTCATGATGGTGCTGCTATAAGACCTACAAACAGTACAAAATATTTTACAGCGCACACATACAAGAATGACATTTCCTGCAGGGCTAGTTAAAAACACCTGAACATATTCAAAAAATACGGGGGTTTGGTCACACTATATGGTCATATAGTGCTAAGCCCACTTACTGCGACAAAGTACCTCGAATTAGTGGGTCCTACACTAGTAATAGAATGGAAGATCCTTTGTCTCAACCATGGGAGCTGAACTCCTCTATGTGGGAGAACTGAAGGGGATACATCCTAAACACTGGTGGCCACTAAATAGGAGGTAATGAGGAGGGGGAGGGGTGGTCCAGCCCCAAAAACCTGGTCAGGGCCTATTACAATATACAAGAACATATTTGGGGGGCACACCATACAATGCGTTTAAATTCAAGATGGTGCTGCTATAAGACCTACAAACAGTACAAAATATTTTACAGCGCTTTTTTGGGCTGGAGCACCCCTCCCCCTCCTCATTACCTCCTATTTAGTGGCCACCAGTGTTTAGGATGTATCCCCTTCAGTTCTCCCACATAGAGGAGTTCAGCTCCCATGGTTGAGACAAAGGATCTTCCATTCTATTACTAGTGTAGGACCCACTAATTCGGGGTA
Source organism: Aquarana catesbeiana (assembly GCF_042186555.1). NCBI lineage: Eukaryota > Metazoa > Chordata > Amphibia > Anura > Ranidae > Aquarana > Aquarana catesbeiana. The sequence goes on from NC_133328.1 coordinate 97,933,506, forward strand.
CTTTGTCGCAGTAAGTGGGCTTAGCACTATATGACCATATAGTGTGACCAAACCCCCGTATTTTTTGAATATGTTCAGGTGTTTTTAACTAGCCCTGCAGGAAATGTCATTCTTGTATGTGTGCGCTGTAAAATATTTTGCACTGTTTGTAGGTCTTATAGCAGCACCATCTTGAATTTAAACGCATTGTATGGTGTGCCCCCCAAATATGTTCTTGTATCATGGATGAGTCGACTCCAGTGGCAACCTGTGAAGCTCTGGTGAACTCCATGCCCAAGAGGGTTAAGGCAGTACTGGAAAACAATGGTGGCCACAGAAAATATTGACACTTTGGGCCCAATTTGGGCATTTTCACTTAGGGGTGTACTCACTTTTGTTGCCAGCGGTTTAGACAATAATGGCTGTGTGTTGAGTTATTTTGAGGGGACAGCAAATTTACACTGTTATACAAGCTGTACACTCACTACTTTACATTGTAGCAAAGTGTCATTTCTTCAGTGTTGTTACATGAAAAGATATAATAAATATATATAATAAAATATACAAAAATGTGAGGGGTGTACTCACTTTTGTGAGATACTGTATATATATATATATATATATATATATACCTGCAGCTGCTGTCCACTAGGCGCTGAATCACCTCAAATCAATAAATATTACTAAATACCAAAAATACTTACTAACCCTTGGCCGCTCATGTGAATGAGTAACAATAACCACAAAAGACCTGCAGCTGATGTCCACTATGTGCTGAATCACCTCAAATAGGAATTAAAAAAATATATTAATACAGCCCTTGACAGTTGGTGATAATATTCTGAGATAAAAAACAATAACTGCAAACAGTCTCTTATGCTTCAAAAGAATTTGAAAAGTGCTTGGATGCTTCATGTAAATATGCTGTGCCATGTGCCACACTCCCTTCTTGTATCCCCACTCACCAGAAAAAATGGACCCTCAGCTTTGCAGTCTGGGAGTCAGACACACTTATGTCGTGTACAGACGACCGGACTTTTCAACCGGACTGGTCCGACGGAACGAATCCGTTGGACAATCCGACCGTGTGTGGGCTTCATCGGACCTTCAGCTGACTTTTTCTGTCGAAAATCGGCCTTTAGATTTGGAACATGTTTCAAATCTTTCTGACGGACTCGAGTCCGGTTGTAAAATCCGTAAAAAGGACTCAAGGGGAGCTATTGGCTACTGGCTATGAACTTCCTTATTCTAGTCCCTTCGTACGTCATCACTTTCAAAAGAACAGACTTTCGAATGGACTTTAGTCCGTTCGTGTGTGGCCAAGTCCGGTCGTTCGAAAGTCCGTCGTAACTCAGTCGAAAGTCCGTCGGAAAGACCGTTGGATCTTTGGTGCTGAAAAGTCCGGTCGTGTGTACACGGCATAAGATCTGGTGTTGGTGGGATAGGACTCTGGAACTCCACAATAAGACTGCAAAGCTGAGGTTCCATTTTTCTGGTGAGTGGGGATACAAGTGGGGAGTGAGGCACATGGCACAGCATGTTTACATGAAGCACCCAAGCACTTTTCAAATTCTTTTGAAGCACCTGAGCAATTTATAAGAGACTATTTGTGGCTATTGTTTTTTTATCACCAACTGTCAAGTGCTGTATTAATATATTTTTTGATTCCTATTTGAGGTGATTCAGCACCTAGTGGACAGCAGCTGCAGGTCTTTTGTGGTTTGTGGTTATTGTTTTGTAACTATGTAATACACTTCATGAGTTTACTCATTCACATGAGCAGCCAAGGGGGTAGTAAAACCAGGTGGGTGAACCTGGATCACACCAAAAGTAGTGCATGCACTGCTCTTAAAAGTGCACTGTAACTGGGTCGCATGGTACCATATGATCCAATGCAGGCTAACGGGCTGTGTTTGCGATCTGCGCTTGGGGTACTGTTAGGAATCTATTCACACCTGCAGCAGATTGCACACCCAGTGTGTTGGAAACGTGAGGCTGGATAGACGCATGGAATGTAGGTTTCCCACACCACATTCCAGTGTGAACGAGCCCTAATTGTTTTCAATGACTACAAAACTGCATTAACTGGTGATTCTTTGATATCTGCCTTTAAGTGTGGGTGGAAACAGATTTACTTTAAGTCTTCTGGGCTTTAGTAATCTGCAAAGAATAATAATGTTTTGTAACCAATAACAACCAGTTATCACTCAGCTATCAGCAAAAGTGTTTAATCATACTAATGATAGCTGATTTCTAATTGGTTGTGATGAGTCAGTGCAGAGGCAGTTATCTTAGCAAGTATACTATTATTAAAGCAAGTCTATTGTGTTGAATGGAACTGTATAAATCCCATGTTGGATTTAGAGGCGGGGGATGTTGTGTGTTCTCATCGTGAACTTGATCTAAGGATAAATTCTGGGCACCAGGTGGCTTAATGATAGTTTAATGCAGCACTGAATAAAGTCTTTTGCAGAGGTTGATGCCTCTAGCAGAGAATAGAATGATCTTACAATGCCTGACATATTTTTGTTCTATAGTTCTTGCTGCTTGTTCAGAACATACAGGTTTTATCTTTTCTTGAAAAGGAGCTTTAGTATTATTTACAGCTATTATACTATTATTATAACTATTATCTAATATTTGTTTGTCCAAACATTTTATAGTTAGATCACAGATGCATAGCTTTTCAAGAGTAGCACTTTGCATGTTCCTAATCTATGCACAGCAACCTTATGGCATGGGGCTAGAAGGTTGTACTGAGCCAAAGGCCTAATACACAAAAGCACTTAGCAATATATTCACTTTGCTTTGTACTGTATTCCTATGAATGTTGCCTGCAGAGTCTAGGCCGGACAAGCCCATGTCTTTTTCCTTTCCATTTGCTGCTTTTTCCAGTAGAGGGTTTCACAGCTAACTGGAATGCCTTCTGGGAGCATAGAGAAGCTGCATCCTCCTCTCTGTCCAGTATCTGTGTTTGTGAGAATATACCAATTATCATCTGCAAATAGGTCCAGAATGCCTCAAGTATTATCTAAAACAGTGTACTTTATTAAAAAAACATGATCTGTAATTATCTTTGTGAACAGAAAATGAAGAATACCCATGTCCAGGAAAACAAACAATAAAAAAAATGATATTTTGTGCAGCTGCTGCCTATTGTGTCCAAAAAGGTCAACCAATAATCAATTAATTTCAGGCAGCACTTGCTATACCATGAACTGATAATGCCCAAAAAATTGTGAAATACTGTGAATACCATTGAAACCATAATAGTAAGTGCCAAACAATGAAAGGAATATAAACATTAAAAATGAATAATATAAAATTAAATTGTGTAAATGTGTAATAATATTTTCACACCGCACTCACCAGATGTCGGTGACTTCCTGGCCTTATAGCTAGGAAAGTCAGCAAAGCTTGTAGGTCTTTAGGGGGACCTGTCCCACAATTCCTGGTATCTTGTTTCACAAATTCAAAGTTCCTCCCTGTTGCGGTCCAAGAGGTTCTCCCACATGATTATTTGGCAGATAAGAAACAAGCTGATACTCCCGTGCATCACTTCTGGCCCTGCGAGTTTCTATTTACATAAAGGCGGTTTTATAATGCAATTTTTTAGATTGTAATTTTTAAAGAATAAACCCAAGGATTTTATACTGAGGGAGGCTATCACTCCATTTATTTCCTATCTACCAAATTATCCTGTGAGAGAACCGACATCTGGTGAGTGCGGTGTGAACATAATATTACATGTGGTGGAACACACAGGAGAAACCCTGGGAACGAGGCACGGAGCACTTACGATTGCATTAAGGACATGCAGTATGTCACTTTCATTTTATATTTTTAATGTTTACATTTGTACCATTGTTTGGCAGTTATTATTATCATTTCAGTATATTGACAGTATATCACAATTCTTTGGGCATTATCAGTTAATGGTATAGCAAGCGTTGCCTTAAATTAATTGATTATCTGTAATTATTTTTACACTGCTGACCAAAGCTGACCATACATAAACTTGTCTATATCCTGATATTTAAAAACCTTGTTATACTAAGAATCACCAGGCATATTCCAAAAGCATTACCATGGCCCTGCATAGGCACCTTAGTGTCTAACAAGGAGCCACGTTGGATGGCTGATGCGACAATTAAACTAAGAGAGAGCAATAGAAGTACATTTTTGAGTTAAGAATACATACTTGAATAGGATTTTTTCTCTTTTAAACCAGAGTATACTGGCACTTTTAATACCTGCGAGTGATGGTGTTATGATTGGATGAATGGTTGCTTATACAGGTACCTGTTATAGTTTATCTCACCTGAGCAATGCGGTTTGTGTGCCAGCTCTCTGGAACATTGGTATTAGGGTTGCCACCTGTCCAGGATCGATTCAGAAAGTTTGGGTTTTGAATCATGTATCCGGTTTTCAGTCCGCCTGAAACCCAGTTACATTATTCAGACCGGACTGTGGCTCCCTAAAATAGGATTGGAGGATAGGATTAGGCATTCTTCTCCCTCCAGCCTGTAGGGGGCGATAGAGAGAGCTGACTCTGAGAATGAGAACTCACCTCAGTCTCAGTGCCGCCCCGTCAATGAATGAAGACAGACTGTCCTTCTTCCTCTCTCTAGTCATGTGACTTATCACTTGACTGGAGTGGAGGAGCTAACACAGGTGCAGTGCTTAGATCGGGGAAAGCGCTACATAGATAAACAATGGAATCCTTCACTGGGGCTCTGACCTGAATGGCCTTCATCCATTGAATATAGCACTAAAAAAAAAATTAGAAGATCTTTCTTACTACATAATAGTCAGTTTAAAAAGGGATACCGCCTCTCGGCATATAGCCTTGATCACAGCACACCTGACTACTGACTATTATTGTAGCAATAAAGATCTTCTATTGGATTCTTTGAGTTGCTGGATACATTTGATTTTGAGGAAGGAGAAAGGTGGCAGCCCTAATTGGTGTGCACAAGTACTGCTGCTTATAGACATATCAATCCCTTCGTCTTCTCATCCATCAGATTTAGTCTTCTCAGAGATGTCGATATGGGGAGAAGCTTATCAGGGGTATGGAGGGGTTTTGGCCAAATTGATTAAAAAGACTCACTCTACTGCATAAATGCTCCAATCACCATACAGAGATTTCCTCATGCAGAAATCTTGTAATTATTATTATTATTATTATACAGGTTTTATATAGCGCCAACAGTTTGCGCAGCGCTTAACAAAATAAAGGCAGACATTACAGTTATACAAAGAAAGGCTGCGCTGCTGTGAATAAGTGAGTGTGGTCAAAAACCATTTAAATGACCATAACATATACATACACAAATTACCATAAATACGTGACATATAGGATTACTTTTTTTTGTATATGTGCAATCAGACATCAAATATGTTGAACAAGGTCCATACAAAAACGTTCCTTTTTTTTAAAAAATGTCTTTCACCAGTAAAAGAATGAAAAGGCATCAATAATATTGATATAAAACACCACTCTTCTGTTGATGTGAAGCATGCACTGTTGTCACCCTGGAGAATGTGATAATAGGGAAATTCCTCCACCAAACAAAACGATCTGCCCCTTACCAGATATTTAGATCTCTTGTTTAAGGAGATCGTATATGCAGGTGGCTGTGTCCCCCAGCCACTGGGTCTTTATCAAAATTAAGGCTCCTAGGGTCTCTACTCAGGGGGTCCGCTGGATGTTAAGCTGGCACTCAAATCCCAAGAATGAAAGAAAAAGCTCCATAGAGTAATACTGACATTTATTGGTAAAACAATCATAAAGAAATGCACTTACAATGTTGTAGAATTAAAATCGCGTGTGTACACAAACAATGCCGGCCGGCTCACAGCTGCTGCCCGTCGCTTCCGGGATCAGCGGTGGATGGTGGTGACGTCAGCGACGTGCTGACGTCACCACCATCCACCGCTGATCCCGGTGGATGGTGGTCGCTCAGTCAATTGTAGACTAAACGTTCAAGGAGTTTGGAGGCAAAAGGGGAAAAGGGGTGGGTCTTAGGTAGTTAAGATTGGTGGGGTCTAGTGGGGCCTTTTTTGGTATGGGAGCGACTAGCCCATGTTTTAGTGGGTTGGGGAAGATGTCAGTAGAGAGTGAGAGGTTGAAGATATGAGTTAAAGAGTGTAGGATAGAGTCAGATGGTGACTGTAGTATTTGAGAAGGAACAGGGTCCAGGGGGCAGGAGGTTAGGTGGGCATTAGAAAAAAGTTTAGTGACTTCCTCTATAGTAGCTGGGTTAAAAGAGGAAAGTATTGATTGTGCAGGAGGACAAGGAGTGTAAAGTGAGGGAGATATCTGTAGAGCGGAGATCTCGAGACAAATTGTCTCAATCTTATTTTTGAAGGGATTAGCAATCTCCTGGGCAGTGAGTAAGTTAGTGGGTGAAGGTAATGGAGGATGAAGTAGAGTGGTAAAGGTAGAAAAGAGTTGATGGGGACTGCGTGAGAGGGTGTTAATGAGAGTGATAAAGTAGGTCTGTTTGGCAGTGTGGAGGCAGGAATGGTATTTTTGGAGGGCAGATTTATATTGGCGGAAATATTGCTGTGACAATATTGTTACGCCACAGATGCTCAAGAGCGTAGCTATGTTTTTTGAGGCTTCTGGTATTGTCTGTCTGCCAGGGTTGTAACGGTCGGGGCCTGATTCTGTGTGTAGTGAAGGGGTGAAGGTATCCAGGGTGGATGACAGTGAACTGTTGTAGACAGAAGTGGCCAAGTTGGGGCAGGACAAGGATGAGATTTTGTCATAGAGACAATCTGTAGCAGAAAAAAGAAGAGAAGGGTTAAGATGGCGAAGGTTTCTACAGGTAATAGTTTGGTAGCTGGAAGGCAAGGAGGAGGCAGACAAGAAAAGAATGAAACTAATAAGGTGGTGATCAGAGAGGGGAAAAGGAATATTGGAGAGGTTGTGCGGCGTGCATAGGTAAGAGAATATGGGGTCCAGGCAGACATCTTAGAAGTAATGGAACTGTTAAGATTAACAGGGATTTTGAAGTCACCAATAATAATTTTTGGAATTTCAGAAGAGAGAGAGTGGGATAGCCAGGCAGAGAAGTCATCAAGGAAGTTTGATACCGGTCCAGGGGGCCGATAGATAGATCACAGCAATTCTCAATGAAATTGGAGAAAATAGACGAATACAGTGAGCTTCAAATGAGGAGAGGGACAGAGAGGGGGATGGATGAAGAACCTAAAAAGTGCTTTGAGAGGATAGGAGGATTCCAACACCACCTCCTTTCCGTCCACTTGGCCTGGGAGGGTGAGTCCACAGGAGGCCACCATAGGAGAGAGCAGACAGGAGAAGAAAGGTCAGATTCTTGAATCTAGGTTTCAGTAATTGCAAGTAGGTTCAGGGAGTTTGTGATAAATAGGTCATGGACAGTGGTGAGTTTTTTACATACAGAGGGGGCATTCCAAGGGGCTCAGGAGAAGGGGAGGCTGGTTCTAAGCTGAAGAGCAATAGAAATTAGATTGTCTGGATTTCGGCTGCTATCAGAGGATGGGGGTGCTGGGTATGTTGGCCAAAGGTAAATGATGGCGGCCCAGGATTTGGGGAAATATGTCCAAAATTCAGGAGAAGCAGAAGGGTGAGAGAGGTGATATGGGAGTGTGACGTATGTGGGGGGACATGTCCCAGTGTCCTGCAGGTTTTATTGGTATATGGGTTCAGAATTAGCAGGAGCTGATAAGTGCAGTAATAAGGTGAAGACAGGAGTGAGGGTGATATATATAAGCTGTGGGGTGGAGAAGTTGGGCGAAGGAGAGAGAATTTACGGAGAGAGTATGCAACTGTGAGAAGGAAAAGTAGGGAGTGCATGATATAGAGTGCTGAGATTGAGAGGAAGCCTGGATGAGAGATGAAAAAGTTTGATGGAGAATCAGGTCACCTGTAGTCTGTTTAGTGTTCTGCAGACGTCTGTTGTGGATTTTCGCTTTGTGCATTCGCTGAAGTGCTGAACCGAAGTGTAATACCTAATCCAATATGAATACTTTATCCAAGATGATAGTTGCCAATGCAATCCCTGCCTGTGCAAACCCCTGGCTATTTAAGGCAATAACCTTAAATACAGGGCTTACCAAACAGGATAGGATAAAAACGTCAGACTCCACCTGACTGTAGCTGCAGAGAGACACAATCAATACCAAACTGCCACCTCAAAGTTCACATCTGCAGAGACACAATCAGTTCTGCAGTGACATTGACAGAAACATGCCTGCAAAGATACAATCCATTCCGCAGCGACTCCCCCCCCCCAGAAACACAATCAATTCTGCAGTGACACTGCAAGTAACATATTTAAAGAGATACAATTAATGCTCATGTTTTAACATGATCAGTCATATGCTCATTAAAAAAAAATAGAGATGAAAGTGTTAATAAACCCAGGACCCTGCATTCACTATATCTGGTCTCCCACACAGAACATGGACATGCAATTGTTTTAGTAAATATAGACTGCTAAATACCTTTTTTTCATCAGCAGTTAGAACAGCCTTGAAACTTCTATCAATGTCTGGTTAAAGCTTGTAGGAGGAGTTTTCATTCTGCTCTGACTGTCCTCTGAGGCTTCAGGACCCCTGACCCTCTGTCTGGACAGTGCTGATTGGCCCTGTGCTGATCTCATGCACCCTCCCAAGAAAACATAAAAACTCTCTAGCAATACACACCAAACTGAGCATGTGCAGCTTGTCCCCTAGCCTCTGTTCTATCAGGAGATAGATTGGGGACAGTGGAAGAAAGGGAGTAACAGAGATAACAGGATCAAACAGCCTTTTTACACAATGCAGAGGATTAACCCCTTAGGTTCCACAGTGAGTATAACAAGCATGCTTTACTGCATATACAAATTGATTTTACTGTTGTGAGTTTTGTAACACTTTAAAGTGGTTGTAAAGGCACAAGGTTTTTTTTCACCTTGATGCATTTTATGCATAAAGGTAAAAAACCTTCTATGTGCAGCAGCCCCCCCAGCCCCCAGTAATACCTACCTGAGCCCCCTCTCGATCCAATGATGTCCACGAGAGCCCTGCCTCTGGGGACTCACACTCCTAAATTGGCTTTTGGCAGCAGCGGAAGCAGGTAAGTATAACATGTTTGTTATTTAAAAAACAAAACAAAAAAAAAAACAAGGCTTTAATATCACTTTAAGGTTGTGTAAATACCCAAGTCAGAGTCCATTAGACCTCTATACCATCCTGCTGCCTGACTAAATTGTGGCCACTATCTTTAATGGATTGGATATGCTGTAATGTATATACCATATCCTACACTGTTACATTTATGTCCAGTATCAATTGTAATCTATTTCTAAGCTTTGTATTTAGTACACACTCTTTGTTGAAAGTTATCTATCGTGGGTGTGATGCCTTCATTTGTATTATATACACTACCCAAGGCAAATTGGACATAGCTATTGTATTTATTTCTGTAGATTGACCTGTGCTTCAATAGTTGGATCTGTTATATTGGTATTATGAATGTTATTGCATTGTTATACAATGAGATAACCACTTAATAAAGACAACAGACTTTTCCATCCACATGCAGTGATGTGGAAAGGAAGAAACAACAGTTTTTTGTGGGAGATGGAATACAAAGAGAGAATTATTTATGGCTGAAAAAAGATTAATGCAAAAGAGAAGAAGGAGGGGGTTGGTATTTGCAATTTTGTTTTCATGCCATCCTTCATGGGCTGTAAAATGTAGTAGCTCCTGCCAGTTATATTGTAAGGTAGGGGCACAGATGTGCCCGTGTAGTTCCTAAAACTGCTCAGTAGATGCCCCATAGCTAGGGTCAGGGACCCTCATAGTGAGAGTAGGCAATGTAGTTAGCTAAGTAGCCTCTAGAGGCCCCCAGAATAGTGAGTTGGGTGTGACCATACATATTGAAGTAATGCCAGCCTTGTCCCTGCCAGTGTGGGACACCTTGGGAAACAGGACTCAGTATAAATAGTCTGAAGGGAGTTTATCTGGGTTGTTGGTCATGATGGGAAGCATTGCAAGGACCAAGCCATGGTAAACTTGAATTCTTTGAGACTCTAGCTTCTGGGACCTTCCCCATTAGGAAAAGGTGTAGGACTATTTGGGTTACTTTAATCCTCTTTGCAAGGGATACAGGCCTCTGGCAATTTCCAAAAATCTCAACTTGGCTCTCACCTCTCATGTTTCCAACTACGGAAATGTACTGTAACCACTGGGATGACTGTTGTTGGTACATAATTAACTGCATTTCAGTGAACTGTTAAATGGCTTTGATTGTGTGGACTCTTCCTTATACTATCCTCAAAATGAGTTGTCTTCTAGAAGTGAACAGATGCTGGTTCTGGCTGTTATTGAGGCCACTGTTGTGCCAGTTGGACCTGACTGGGTGCTTTCAGCAGGTGCTTATATATCGGAATGGGTTAAGAAAAGTGGGTGCTGCCCCACCCCTTGGTTGTATGTGGAGAACATGCATCCCAGCACACAGCCAGGCCACTACACATAACGATCGCATCAAATGCAGGGTCTAATATGGTAGTGTAAAGGTCAGTGAGTGTATGCAGAGTGGAACAGTATAATATGCACAATATAATACGTAAATTATGATAGCTTCCGTTTTAAAGTGGATGTAAACCTCAGACATGAAATATGAACAAAGCATATCCCTCTATAATGTGTACTTGTCTCAATTAAGAGCACTAAGTGTCATCTTTGCTGCTTCATTCCTCCGCCATAAGCCTGAATCAATTCTGACAAGCTTTCCTGACACCAGGAGAAAAATTGTGACAGAGGAGGGAGCTCCAGCTGATTGAAAGCCTCAGCTCTGTTCCTGTGTGCTGTGTGAAGGGTGGTGTGTCCCTTTCATCCAATCAGCTCTCAGACCTCTCCTCACTCAGCGCCGCAGCATGTACCTTCAGCTCTTTAACCCCTTATTTCAGACAGATCAGGCAAACTTATATGTATCTTGTATTCTGGACTTTGAACGAATGTAGAGAAGAGTAGACTGCAGATAAACAGGTACAATTTTTGTTGGAGAATTTGTTTCATCTCTCTGTATCACCTGAGGCCAATCACTTCACTGGGTATATGTTTACAACCATTTTAAAATAAAAATGGTGATGTCTGACTTCCCGCCAAATCACGTACCTAGCATGTCATTTGACTTCAAGTGAACGTAATGGGGTGATGCCTGCAGCTGCAGGCATCACCCCAGTGTAGTTTTTTGTAGAGCTGACGGTTGGCTCTCTTGTAATGTCAATCAAAGCGACTAACTAGCCGATTGATTGCTATTACAAGCAGCGGGACGGGACATCCCTTCCGTGGCTCTCTCTAGCTCTCCCGCCTCACCGGGAGACCTGAGGTACTAGCTAACACATCCGCTGGCTAGTTGAAGACCCATACAAAGCCATGATCGGCTTTGATTTGGTCTACACTATGGTAACCTGGAAGCTATGAGATGACATCACACCATTTTTTGAAACTGGAAACTATTCAAAAACGCTGATCATGGTGTTTTGAATGCTTTTACGTGCAGAAGAGGGATTTTGGATCTTATTGAACTGGATCCTGCCATAAAGAGTACCTGTCACATACCTATTTCTGTCAAAAGGATTTATACATTCCTTGTGACAGCAATAAATGTGATAAAAAAAATACAATTAAATTAAAGCAACAATGTAAAAAAAGTGCCCCTGTCCCCCTGTGGTAGTGCCCAAAGGCAAACGCGCCAGTTGGTCCCACAGACACGCAAACAGCGATTGTCCCACATATGTGAGGTGTTGCCGTGAATGTCAGATCATGGACAGTAATTCTAGAACTAGACTTCCTCTGTAAATTTAAAGTGGTAACTTGTAAAGGCTTTTAAAGTGTTGCCTATGGATAGTAAAATTAAAGTGTGACATGTTTGGTATTTATTTACTCGGCATAACATCATCTTTTATATTTTACAAAAAAATTGGTTATGTATTGTGTTTTTTTTTTGCATTAAAATTCAAAAAAGTGTATTTTTTTTCAAAAAATTGTGTTTGAAAAAACACTGCGCAAATACTGTGTGACAAAAAATTACAAAACCCACCAATTTATTTTCTAGGGCTTCTGCTTAAAAAAAAAAAATCTATATCTATATAGATATATATATCTATATAGATATATATCTCTATATGTAGAGATATATATAGAGATATATATCTATATAGATATATATATATATATATATATCTATATAGATATATATATATATATATTTATATATGTACATACAGTGCCTTGAAAAATTATTCATACCCCTTGGAATTTTCCACATTTTGTCATGTTACAACCAAAAACATAAATGTATTTTATTGGGATTTTATTTGATAGAACAATACAAAGTGGCACATAATTGTGAAGTGAAAGGAAAATGATAAATGGTTTTCCGCATTTTTTACAAATAAATATCTCAAAATTATGGTGTGCACTTGTATTCAGCCCCCTTAACTCTGATACCCCTAACTATAATCTAGTGCAGGGGTCTCCAAACTATGGCCCTCCAGTTGTTCAAGAACTACAGTTCCCATTATACCTAGTCATGTCTGTGAATGTCCGAGTTTTACAATGCCTCATGGGATGTGTAGTTCTGCAACAGCTGGAGAACCGTAGTTTGGAGATCCCTGTTCTAGTGGAACCAATTGCCATTGGAAGTCACCTAATTAGTAAATAGAGTACACCTGTGTGTAATTTAATCTCAGTATAAATGCAGCTGTTCTGTGAAGCACTCAGAGGTTTGTTAGAGAACCTTAGTGAACAAACAACATCATGAAGGCCAAAGAACACACCAGACAGGTCAGGGATAAAGTTATGGAGTAGTTTAAAGCAGGGTTAGGCTATAAAAAAATATCCCAGAACGAGAGCATTAATCAGAGAAGCAGCCAAAAGTGGTGGCAGCATTATGTTGTGGGGGTGCTTTTCTTCAGCAGGGACAGTGAAGCTGGTCAGAGTTCATGGGAAGATGGATGGAGCCAAATACAGGGCAATCTTATTAGATAACCTGTTAGAGTCTGCAAAAGACTTGAAACTGGGGCGGAGGTTCACCTTCCAGCAGGACAACGACCCTAAACATACATCCAGAGCTACAATGGAATGGTTTAGATCAAAGCATTTTCATGTTTTAGAAAAGCCCAGTCACAACGAAGACCTAAATACAACTGAGAATCGGCAAGACTTCAAAATTGCTGTTCACAGACGCTCTCCATCCAATCTGACAGAGCTTGAGCTATTTTGCAAAAAACAAATGGGCAAAAATGCCACTCTCTAGATGTGCAAAGCTGGTAGAGACATCCCCAAAAAGACTTGCAGCTATAATTGTAGCGAAATGTGATTCTACAAATTATTGACTCAGGGGGGCTGAATACAAATGCACGCCACACTTTTCAGATATTTATTTGTAAATAAAAATTAAAACTATTTATCATTTTCCTTCCACTTCACAATTATGTGCCACTTTGTGTTGCTCTATCACATAAAATAGAGAAAGCCCTTAAAGGGGTTGTAAAGTTATTTATTTATTTTTTTTTTAAATAACAAACATGTTATACTTACCTTCACTGTGCAGCTCGTTCTGCACAGAGTGGCCCCGAACCTGGTCTTCTGGGGTCCCTCGGCGGCTGTTTCAGCTCCTCCCCGCAAGCATTTACCACCTTCATGCGAGCTCCCTCGCACGGTGGTGAGTGCTTGCGGGCGCGATCCCGTGATACAGCCGGCGGCTATAGCCGCTCGCTGTATCACTCGGCCCCGCCCCCCGGCGCGCCGCGTCATCGGATGTGATTGACAGCAGCGCGAGCCAATGGCTGCGCTGCTTTCAATCCATCCACTGCAGCCAATCAGCGACCAGGCTGAGCTGCAATGAAGCTGACGAGGACGAGGAGCGAAGATTCGAGGCGTCAGGTAAGTAAAACGGGGGGCCTGGGGGCGGCGGTACTGTCAAAAGTTTTTTCACCTTAATGCATAGAATGCATTAAGGTGAAAAAATTTTTACCTTTACAACCCCTTTAATGGCATGTTTTTGAAGATATGTAACGGCTTTCTATATTGTTTATTAAAGTACAAAACAATGATGTGAGAAAGCACTGGAAGGGAGGAAGGAAGCTATATTTATTAAAGCCCAATTCCATTATTTATTTATTTATTTATTTATTTTTTGGATGAAGTTGGAAAGGCCTGATAGATTTTTATAATTTTCTGTGGCTCTACTGGAAATGTCTTGAATTTCCTGTTAGGACAAGAAGCGATGGGAAATTTATTCAATGGATGCAGGAACTGTAACAAATCATGTGTTTCAGTAAAATAGGGAAAGGGGTTAGATCCTCGGTTAAATTATTATTATTATCTGATTCCTTTTGTCCAGGTGACAAATGTTTGCTGATGGCAAAAAACGGTAAATGTTCAAAGGCTAAAAAAAAAATATATCCAGCTGTAACACAAAGTAAGCTTAGGTTAGGTTGAATGTGTTCATCTGTGTTGTTAAGACTCAACATTACGATCATGATAAATCTCACCCATCAAAGTGGGTGAGTTTCAGAGGTATAGCATACTATAATTCAAGCAATTGTTCACTGAAGTTTATTGCTTTTAATAAAAAATCGTATTATATACATTTATTGGTTGTTTTTGGCTCCCTTCCTATAACAACAAAATATCATGGGAGACATTACCGCACAACCATCAGCTACATCAATTGAGCAGACTAATGCGATTGTAGCAAAGATCACTTAACACAGACTTGTCAAACTGAAAGCAGAACTTAATTATATCTGAGCACCACAAACCAAAAACACTAGTTAACTAATTTTTAATATTCTAGGCAAACTCATCCATCCATCCATCCGTGTCTCCATGTTTCCATACCTCTATGTAGGGTTGCACTGATACCACTTTTTTAAGACCGAGTACTGTATAAGTACAAATACTTTTTTTTTTTACCACATCAGTGACCGTTTTCAGGGAGGCATGTTTCAACTTTACAGTTCAATCTTATCCTGACTCATTTTCCCTTCACAGTGGCAGTTTTTTTTCCCCCTCTCTCTCTCTCTTCCCCAGTTACGAGTATAAATGTCCCCAGCACACACGACCGATTCCTTTAATGGGACCCCTCTTAACTAGGAACAATCATAAAATATCAAAAACTCCCCTAAATCCATCCTTAATTCTACCCCCCCCCAAATTCAGCCTCCCTGACCCTACCCATCCACCCCGCTGCTTAGGGCCTACCAGTTCAAATCAACTCTTTTCTCCACTCCTTTTACTTCACACAGGTCTCCGACTATTTAAGGGGCACGACCGCGTTTTAAGTTTTAAATTCCCATCACCTCAGCAAACCTGATTGTACACTTGAACTCTGACCAGTCCCTCCATTTTTCATCATACTCTTCCATTCCCAATCCCTCACTGTATCTCAAATATTCGAGGCTTTGGATTTAATTTGTTTTATTATACCAGTCCTGTAATGTAGGACACCTTCTTTCTTGCCAGAATCTGGGTATGAGGCTTTTGGCCGCATTCAAGAGTTGTGGTAAAAGTGTTGTCAGATATCTCCTGGTTGGCAATCTAAAACCATGGAATAAGCACCCCCATGGATCATCAGGGACTCCAATGGGAGTTATCTCACTGATGATTTGCCTAATTTCCCCCCAGAATTTTTTGATTTCCGGGCAATGCCACCAAATATGCGCCATTGTCCCGATCTCATTACATCCCCGCCAACAGTATTGTGAGGTTTCGCTCTGGTATTTAGATGCTCTATCTGGGGTAATATACCATCTCGCTAAGCACTTGTAATTTAGCTCCAATATCTTGTAGTTAACCGAGGTTGCGTGTACCCGCTTTAATAAAATCCCAATCTCTGAGTCTTTGAGTTTTGAGTCCAATTCCACCTCCCACTTCTTGAAATATGGTGGTATTTGAGGGAGTGTTTCAATAAAATGTTTTAATTGACTGTATCGCCATCGATCAATAGCTATAAGTTGCCCTTTGTTTTTTAACTCCTGATAAGTGCATAATTTACCCCGTTCCATTACATCCTTTAATTGTGCTTTCTCTTGTATAATCCATTTCCCAGATATTACCTCCATTCCAGGTGCAAAATACTCTGTGTCTTTCAGAGGGATTAAAGGAGACTCCCATTTCTCTCTTTTGTTCAGGTTATCACAAACTTTTAATGCCTATCTAGTGATAATATGAGTCTCAGTGTTTAGTTTTTTTAAAAAGTGGAGGAATCCAAATTATTTTTCCAATTTTTACTTTACTAATCTTTCCCTTATTGTTTTTTGCCCATTCTAATATTCGTGATAAGATGATTCGTGGTAACTTCTAATATCTGGTGCCCCCCATCCCCCCTTCTCCTAATCTTTAGCTAACTGTACAAAACTTATACGTGGTTTTTTCCCTCTCCAAATAATTTTTTTTAAAAGTGTATGCAATATTTTAAAATATGCTTGTGGGAGTGGAATTGGGAGCATTTGCATTTTAAACAATATTTTTGGTAAAATTGCCATCTTTAAGGCATTGATTCTACCTCCCCATGATAACTGACCTCTTGTAATTCTGTTCAACTCCTTTTTAATCTCATCAAGGAGTGGAACAAAATTAGCCTGATACAGTGACTCTCTTGATCTAGTAATTTTAATACCAAGATACTTGAACTCTTTTTACCCCCAAGCGAATGGGAACTCCTTTTGAAAAGAGGAATCCCCTTTTTTAACCTTATTTATTTCTAGTATTTCTGATTTGGCCGGATTTATCTTGAAATTAGATATTTCACCATACCCTTTTATGGTTGTAAGCAAATTAGGGAGGGTTATCCTTGGACTAGTAATGTAAAATAATATATCGTCGGCAAAGGCTGCCAGTTTGTGGACCTCTTCCCTGTCGTTTACATACCTAATATCCGGATTCTGCCTTATCTTTGTTAAAAGGGGTTCAAGCGTGAGGACAAATAATAAGGGGGAAAGTGGGCACCCTTGTCTTGTGCCATTAGACATTTCGAAAGGCTCTGAGAGTGTTCCATTAACCTTAACCCTTGCAGAAGGACATACATATAGTGACTTTATCCATCTGATCATATTAGGCCCAAACCCTATCTCCTTCAGCGTACTATACATAAAGCCCCAGTCTACCCTGTCAAAGGCTTTTTCAGCATCAATTGACAGGAGTAGCCCTGGGGCTCTACTATCTTTAATTCTCTGCGTTACCAAGAGTGTTCTTATCCTATTGTCCCTCCCTTCCCTTCCTGGGATGAACCCAACCTGATCAGGATGTACAATGTCGTGCATTATGTTTTTCAGTCTCCCAGCCAACACTTTCGCGAATAATTTCATGTCCTTATGCAGGAGTGATATGGTTCTATAGCTGGAGCAAAGTGTACTGTCTTTGCCTTCCTTCAATATAATGGTAATAGTGGCCTCTAGCGACTCTTTCCTCATGTCCCATTTTACCCCTAGTCCGTTCATATAGGAGCATAGTTTAAGATTAAGAGGTCCTGAAATTTTTTATAATATAATACAGTTAGACCATCGGGCCTGGGGCTCTTCCCAACCGGTGTTTCTTTTAATGTTTTTTTTATCTCGTCTTCTGTTATAGGGGCCTCTAATTCACAAGATTTATCTTCTGCTAGTTTGTTCAATCCTATGTCTTTCAGGAAAGCTTTAGTCTTCTCCCTTTTCTTATCAGCTTCTTCTGTTGTAATCTTCTTGTTAATAGATTATAACCCCCCATAGTAATCTTGGAAGATTTTGGCAATTTCACTAGTTCTATATCTCATGTCCCCAGTTGTTGTTTTAATTTTCTCGATGTAGTTAATAGTTTTCTTTTTTTTAATACCTTTGCGAGGTACTTCCCCGTTGTATTCCCACCCACATACCTCTCCTTCTTTATTAGATTGTATGCCACTCTTGTTTCTTGTTCTACTAAGACTCTCAAGGCCTCTCCTTTACAGTAGAGTTTTGAGAGCACCTCCTTCTCTCCAGTTGATTTATGCAGCTGCTCTAAGTCAAGTATCTCTTTTGTTAAGGTAAGTTTATCTTATCTTGCTCTTTTTTTTTTCCGAGCCCGCTTTAACCAGGATGCCCCTTATATAGGTTTTATGGGCCTCCCACACTGTAGCTTTTGATGTCTCCACGGAATCATTTATTTTAAAGTACAGTTCTAATTAGGCTTTCATAAGTTTTCCTATCTCTTTATCGTTTAGTAAATCTTCGTTTAACCTCCAGCAGCTACTCTTTTTTTGAAACTGTCCTATATTCAGTGTTAAACTTACGGGCGCGTTGTCGGAAAAAGTAATTATTCCGATATTTGAGCTAGTCACTGCCTCCAACCATCTATGCGCGATAAGGAAAAAGTCAAATCTGGAATAAGTCCCATGCGCGGGGGAGTGGAACGTGAAGTCCCTGGAATTAGTATGCTGCGACCTCCATGCACCTACCAGTTGGTACTGATGCCATTTCTGTTTTACTTTATTATTCCATGCCATGCCCGTCGCTCGACAAATACTTTTTTCAAGTACTTGCCGATACTAATTATCAATACTTTTTTAATGTCATGTGGCAGTGGCACTAATATGCAGCACTGATGGGCACAAAAAATACAATTTAATTTTTTCAATTATTTTTTACAATATATATATATATATATATTTACAAAGCTTTCTTTTTTTTTGGGGGGGGGAGTGGATGGTGTCATTGTTTTTTAAATTTTATTTAATTTTTTTTTACAATTTTAAATATTTATTACAATTTTTTTTAGTCCTGTTGGGGGGCGGGGGTGGCTTTGGTGAGATATCAAGGTTCTAAACACCCCTGACATCTCCCCTTTGAGACAGGGAATTGGACTGAGGACACAGATTCCCCAGTCCATTTCTCAGCAGCCTCAGCTGCACTGAAATGATTGGACAGGAGATCGGCTCCTCTCCATTCATAAACTGAAGCATCCTAAACACAATTCATGATGGTCAGTTATCAATGGACAGAGTCAGTGACTCTGTGCATTCAGAAAAAGAAGGAGCCGGTAAATTACAGATTTACTGACTCCTTCCTGCGCTCCCCATCCTGACAGATCCGGGACGAGGGGAGGGACTGGAGGAGCACAGAGGGGGCAGGGGGAGCAGAGAGGGGGACCGGAGGAGCACGGAAGGCGGCCTGAGGAGCAGAGAGAGGGACAGGAGGAGCACGGAGGGGCACCAGAAAAGCAGAGAGGGGGACGGAGAAGGACACAGAGGAAGACTGGAAGAGCACACAGCCGCGGACCGGAGGAGCATGGAGGGGGACTGGAGGAGCAGAGAGGGGGATCGGAGGAGCACGGAGAAGGACACAGAGGAGGACTGGAGGAGCACACTGCAGGGGACCGGAGGAGCACAGAGGGGGACCGGAGGAGGACACATGGGACAGTCAGGGGTGATCGGTGCGGCTTTGGGGGGAGTTACAGGCACCGATCTCCCGGTATAGATTTCAAATGGGGGGGAGAAGCGGCTGTCAGCTGCTTTATTGAAATCTATACAGGGAGATTGGTGCTTGTGACTCCCTCCACTGCCGCACCGATCACCCCTGACTGCCCAGGTATCGGATCAAGCGTCGGAGCATTTGTACGAGTACAAGTACTCGTGCAAATGCTTGGTATCGGCACAGATAGCGATACTACTATCGATATCGGTGCAACCCTATTTCCATGTGTCCATATTGTTGAGAAATCACTTTGAAAAACAAGCCTTAACAGTTCTAGCTGCATCCATTTTAAGCAAGGGCAGATGATTAATGGAGTATTTACCTCCTAGAATCTATCTGTCCTTAGCTCAGGCATGCAGACAAGAGGACATGCTTAGCTGAGAAAACCCCTCTAGATGAAAGAAAATAAAAATGTCCATGAAGACTCCTTGGATGTATGACATAATTTTGGCCTAGTCCAGAAACTAGAAAGCAATTGATGAAATGTAAAAAAAAACACCTTCAAAACAAGCAAATATAATATACATTCCCATTTATTTACTAATGCAGGCAACATTAGGATTAAAAATAGTTAATGCTGACTTATGCCCCGTACACACGATCGGACATTGATCGGACATTCCGACAACAAATTCCATGGATTTTTTTCCGACGGATGTTGGCTCAAACTTGTTTTGCATACACACGGTCGCACAAAGTTGTCGGAATTTCCGGTCGACAAGAACGCGGTGACGTACACCACGTACGACGAGACTAGAAAAGGCCAGTTCAGAACCAAGCGCGGCACCCTTTGGGCTCCTTTTGCTAATCTCGTGTTAGTAAAAGTTTGGTGAGAGACGATTCGCGCTTTTTAAGACTCGTGGTTTTCAGCTCGTTTTCTGCTGTTCAGTTTGTGCTTGTGGGTTTGTATCTTCTCTTCAGTGCGTGCAGTCAGTTCGTATTGTACTATTCAGTACGATCTTGTCCGCTCGTTACTGTTTTTCAGGTCGCTCTTCACAGGCCTTGCTGTTCTTCAGTGCGTTCTGTTACTTCGTTCTGAGCAGCTGACCGTTTTCTAGTCATGTTACATAGTTACATAGTAGGTGAGGTTGAAAAAAGACACAAGTCCATCAAGTCCAACCTATGTGTGTGATTATGTGTCAGTATTGCATTATATATCCCTGTATGTTGCGGTCATTCAGGTGCTTATCTAATAGTTTCTTGAAGCTATCAATGCTCCCCGCTGAGACCACTGCCTGTGGAAGGGAATTCCACATCCTTGCCGCTCTTACAGTAAAGAACCCTCTACGTAGTTTAAGGTTAAACCTCTTTTCTTCTAATTTTAATGAGTGGGCACGAGTCGTGTTAAACTCTCTTCTGCAAAAAAGTTTTATCCCTATTGTGGGGTCACCAGTACGGTATTTGTATATTGAAATCATATCCCCTCTCAAGTGTCTCTTCTCCAGAGAGAATAAGTTCAGTGCTCGCAACCTTTCCTCATAACTAAGATCCTCCAGACCCTTTATTAGCTTTGTTGCCCTTCTTTGTACTCGCTCCATTTCCAGTACATCCTTCCTGAGGACTGGTGACCAGAGCTGGACAGCATACTCCAGGTGCGGCTGGACCAGAGCCTTGTAGAGTGGGAGAATTATCGTTTTATCTCTGGAGTTGATCCCCTTTTTAATGCATGCCAATATTCTGTTTGCTTTGTTAGCAGCAGCTTGGCATTGCATGCCATTGCTGAGCCTATCATCTACTAGGAGCCCCAGGTCCTTTTCCATCCTAGATTCCCCCAGAGGTTCTCCCCCCAGTGTATAGACTGCATTCATATTTTTGCCACCCGAATGCATTATTTTACATTTTTCTACATTGAACCTCATTTGCCATGTAGTCGCCCACCCCATTAATTTGTTCAGGTCTTTTTTCAAGGTTTCCACATCCTGCGGAGAAGTTATTGCCCTGCTTAGCTTAGTATCGTCTGCAAATACAGAGATTGAACTGTTTATCCCATCCTCCAGGTCATTTATGAACAAATTAAATAGGATTGGTCCCAGCACAGAACCCTGGGGAACCCCACTACCCACCCCTGACCATTCCGAGTACTCCCCATTTATCACCACCCTCTGAACTCGCCCTTGTAGCCAGTTTTCAATCCATGTATTCACCCTATGGTCCATGCCAACGGACCTTATTTTGTACAGTAAACGTTTATGGGGAACTGTGTCAAATGCTTTTGCAAAATCCAGATACACCACGTCTACGGGCCTTCCTTTATCTAGATTGCAACTCACCTCCTCATAGAAGGTTAATAGATTGGTTTGGCAAGAACGATTCTTCATGAATCCATGCTGATTACTGCTAATGATACCGTTCTTATTACTAAAATCTTGTATATAGTCCCTTATCATCCTCTCCAAGAGTTTACATACTATTGATGTTAGGCTAACTGGTCTGTAATTCCCAGGGATGTATTTTGGGCCCTTTTTAAATATTGGTGCTACATCGGCTTTTCTCCAATCAGCTGGTACCATTCCAGTCGGTAGACTATCTGTAAAAATTAGGAACAACGGTCTGACAATCACTTGACCCTAAGTACCCTCGGATGCAAGCCATCTGGTCCCGGTGATTTATTAATGTTAAGTTTCTCAAGTCTAATTGAGAGTCTAATTTTAATTCTGTCCTCTGTTAACCATGTAGGTGCTTCCTGTGTTGTGTCATGAGGATAAACACTGCAGTTTTGGTTACTGAAGGCCCCCGATTCACTCGTGAAGACTGAGGAGAAGAATAAATTTAAAAAATAGGAATTTACCCCCAAAAGGTAAAGGGGCTTTGGAAGCAGCAGACAACAATAAAGATGTTGTATGGTTTAAAAAGTAGCTTTATTTGTGCATGGAACATCGGAGTAAAAACGTGAACTGTGTACATAGAGCTATAAAAAGGGCACAGAAGAATAAATTCAATACCTTCGCCATCTCCCCATCCTTTGTAACCAGATGTCCTTCCTCATTCTTTATAGGGCCAATATGGTCTATCCTCCCTTTTTTACTGTTTACATACTTAAAGAATTTCTTGGGATTTTTTTTGCTCTCCTCCGCTATGTGTCTTTCATGTTCTATCTTAGCTGTCCTAATTGCACCCTTACATTTCTTGTTGCATTCTTTATAAAGTCTGAATGCTGAGGATGATCCCTCAACCTTGTATTTTTTGAAGGCCTTCTCCTTTGCTTTTATATGCATTATTACATTGGAGTTAAGGCATCCAGGACTTTTGTTCGCTCTTTTAAATTTACTACCCAATGGGATACATTGGCTAATGCCCTTATTTAATATGCTCTTAAAGCAAACCCATCTCTCCTCCGTATTCTTTGTTCCTAATATTTTATCCCAATTTATGCCTTTTAGCAAGGTTTGTAGTTTAGGGAAGTTGGCTCTTTTGAAAATCAGTGTCTTTGTATTCCCTTTATGTTTCCTATTTGTGTGATTTATACTGAAACTAATTGACCTGTGATCGCTGTTACCTAAATTGCCCCGTATTTCCACATCCGTGATCAGGTCTGTATTGTTGGTAATCAGTAGATCCAGTAATGTTTTATTTCTAGTTGGTGCATCTACCATCTGACCCATAAAATTGTCCTGCAAGACATTAAGGAACTGGCGAGCATTAAATGAATGCGCGGTTCCCTCCGCCCAGTCTATGTCTGGATAATTAAAATCCCCCATTATGATAACACTTCCCATCCTTGCTGCTAATCCAAATTGTGATAGGAGATCTGTCTCCACTTCCTCCCTCAGGTTAGGGGGCCTATAGCATACTCCCAGTATTATTTTCCCCTTAGCTTCATCCCTTTGGAGCTCTACCCATAAGGATTCCACCTCCTCTCTAGCTCCCTCAGTGATGTCATCTCTCACATTCACTTGTACATTATTCTTGATATATAGGCACACCCCTCCCCCTTTTTTACCCTCTCTATCCTTGCGGTATATGGTATACCCTTGAATGTTTGCCAGCCAATCATGAGAGCTGTTGAACCAGGTCTCTGAAATTCCCACAAAATCCAAATCCTCCTCGTACAACAGTATCTCTAGTTCACCCATCTTGTCCGCCATGCTCCTGGCATTGGTGAACATGCCACATAGTTTAGACCGGTCGCATATTGTCCTCGTATTGGGTGTTTCTAGATTGCAACTAGGACTTGCTACTATACTCACCTTGTGTTTTTGTGCTTTGGTTAACCTACCACTAATGCCCCCAATACTACCCTCTGGAATATCTTCCGCGCTGGCTATCTCTGCCTCTGGACCCTCCCCCCCATCGCCTAGTTTAAAAACCCCTCTAACTTTTTGGCCATCTTCATTCCCAGCAGATCTGCACCTCATTTAGGTGCAGTCCGTCCCTTCTATAGTACCGGTTACTGACTGAGAAGTCGGCCCAGTTCTCCAGGAACCCAAACCCCTCCTTACTACACCAGCTCTTCAGCCACTTGTTTACTTCCCTAATCTCCCTCTGCCTTTCTGGTGTGGCTCGATGTACCGGTAGTATTCCTGAGAATACTACTTTGGAGGTCCTTTTCCTCAATTTAGCTCCTAAGTCCCTAAAATCGTTCTTTAGGACACTCCATCTGCCTCTGACTTTGTCATTAGTGCCAACGTGCACCATGAGACAGCCGGGTCTTCCCCAGCCCCTCCCAGTAATCTGTCCACAAGATCCGTGATGTGCCGAACCCGAGCGCCGGTAGACAACATACTGTTCGGCGCTTCAGGTCTTGGTTACAGATTGCCCTCTCTGTCCTTCTAAGAATTGAGTTCCCTACCACCAGAATCTGTCTTTTCTTTCCCTTTGCTGCCCCCCCACTCTCACTGGAGGTGTTCTTCCCCTTGCAGCTAGGAGAGTCCCTCAGCTCCAGCAGTGCTGGTCCCTGACTGGTTTCACCAATGTCACTCAATGGAGCGTACTTATTGGGATGCTCCAGTCCTGGATCGGCCTCCCTGGCACTTCCCCCTCTACCCCTCCTGACTGTCACCCATCTACTCTTTGCTAGTGCCTGCACCTCTTTGTCTCCACCCGCCTCTGTGCTGGCCCCTGCCGGCACCTTCCGTGTACGTTCCTGGCTCTACTTTAGTATGGAGGGACTTCTCAATGCTGACATTTGCTTCCCCAGATTCAGGATCTGGGCTTCCAGGGAAACAATGTGCTTACATTTTGCACAGCAGTATTCGCCCTCAATTGGATGATGAAGGAACGCATACATGCAGCAAGATGTACAAAGAGTCGCCTCTCCACACCCGCCGGGCATCGTACCTATTAAATTTAGTGAGGATTGGGGATTTTACCCTGTTCAAATTACCTAACAGCTAGCTTCCTGGCACTAATACTCAAGACAATACACAGGTACTCAAGACAATACACAGGTACACAACAAAATACACAGGTACTCACAGACCTACGTGCACTCGCAATACACAAGTATACAGTACACAATACAGAAGTACTAACGATCCACACACACTACTCAGACAACACTCAGGTACTTACACTACACAGGTACTATGACCCCTGTTATAACCTCCTGTTTTAAACTCTGGTTTTTAACTCACCACTTAGCCCAGTTCCACTTACACAGAG
Source organism: Aquarana catesbeiana (assembly GCF_042186555.1). Lineage (NCBI taxonomy): Eukaryota > Metazoa > Chordata > Amphibia > Anura > Ranidae > Aquarana > Aquarana catesbeiana. Next base: position 97,958,561 of record NC_133328.1, read on the forward strand.
TTCCAGCAGGCTCACAACGAGCAGGCTCACTTATAAATCCTAAACAGAGTTATATAGCCCTCAAGCACCTGTGAGCAATTAACCACTCCCCTTAATTGTTAGTCTGAAACCAAAGAAAAAAAAAAAAAGCTATTTAAAAAGTGACAGAAAAAGGTAATTGAAAAGCTAAAAGAAAAAGCCCCAAAAATGCAACCCAGCAAACAAAAAGTAAGATTTGTTCACTCTCCCTCTGGTTTTTAACTCACCACTTAGACCAGTTCCACTTACACAGAGTTCCAGCAGGCTCACAATGAGCAGGCCTGGGGGGCGTATACGTACTCCTCGTAGAGTGCGTGCTGTGCGGGGGCTTGGTGTTGGGGTCCTTACCTTGACACAAGTCCAGTCCATGAACAGGGTGGGGAGGAGTTCATGGACCAAGAATTGGTTGCTTCAGCGTGACCAGTTCTGTCATATGCCTTTGCTCCGTGAGATCCGTGAGAATAATCCTGATGATTTCAGGAACTTTCTCCAGATGACGGACCCCGTATTTCACCGTTTGTTGGCTTTGCTGACCCCTTATATTAGCAGGCAGGATACCTGCATGAGGCAAGCCATCACTCCGGAGCAGAGGCTAGTCGCCACCCTGCGGTACTTGGCGACGGGGAGAAGCCTGCAGGACTTGAAGTTCTTGACAGGTATCTCCCCCCAGGCTCTGGGGATCATTATCCCAGAGACCTGTTCTGCCATCATCCAGGTCCTGCAGAAGGAGTATATGAAGGTAAGATTTTTATCTTTTAATATCACATTTTATTGTATTTAATGTTTGCTAATATATTGTATTTCTTTCCTCATTCCCTAATTATCATGATTGTAATATGCTGTGAATGTCCTCTTTGTCCTCATGCATGCTGGATTTTTAGGTAATTATTTTTGTTGTCCTTCATACATATTTGCCTTCACTTACCTCCCCAGCATGGTCTCCTGGCCCTATATTCACCTCATGTAGTCACTTAACAATGTATTTTATCAGCTCCATAGTAGTGCTTTACCCCAAATACCCCCTAAAATGTTTTTAAATGTGATTTGTGCTTTAAATTCTGGCAGAGTGCCAGAGGCTTTTTTTGGGGGGTCCCCAAATCATTTTTAACCATCCCTCCCCCCAACTGCTAAGTTGGCTGATACCAATTCTCTATTTATCCTCAATCATCTATCTGCTGACTTTGCCAAACCCATACACACTATACCCATCTCTTTTGTGGTCAGATTTATGGATGGATTCCCCAAAGCATGTAGTGCAAGGGCCTGCCTGTATACTTTCAAATGGTACTGTTTCAAGTTTCTGTATATTATTATTATCTTGATAGGTAATAGCAGAATGTCCAAATGTGCTCAAATGTGTACAATGTGTATTTATATCTTTGTATTATGACACTTCTTACCTGTCCAGTGGGCTGCCAATAGTGTAACTAAGGAGGGGCTGTTCAAAGTAATACCCATTATTTAGGCATTCATCTCTCAATGAAGTGGAGAGGGTTACCTGTCCAAGAGTTCTCCCCCCCCCCCATAATGTTAGAAATGGTGGGTGGGGGGGGGATCTGATAGGTGTACCTTATACTTTGGTCTTTAAAAACTCCCTCAAGTAAATGTTATCTTGATGTTGGCCAAGAATGTTTGTGTCTAATCTGCTTTCCATGTTTATGTGCAAAATGACTAAATTTTTGACTCCACAGTTTCCTTCCACGCCACAGGAATGGCACTGTGGCCTCCCACTTTGCCCTGCGGTGGGACTTTACTAACTGCGGAGGGGCAATTGATGGGAAACACATCCACATTGTCCCACCACCCAACTCGGGGTCGTACTATTATAATTATAAGGGGTTCAATAGTATTGTGATGTTGGCGGTGGTGTTGGCTACTTATGAGTTCCTGTATATGGACGTGGGGAAGAATGGCCAGATGTCCGATGGTGGAGTCATCGCCCAGACGGAGTTCTACAGGCGTCTCCAGAATGGCAGCTTGGACTTGCCACCTCCAGAAGATAATGTGGAAGGACTCCCATTCGTCTTCGTTGCAGATGAAGCGTTTGCGCTGGGGGACCATCTTATGCGGCCATTCCCGATGAGGACCCTCACCCCAGACCAGAGGGTTTTTAATTACTGGCTGGCCAGAGCCAGAAGTGTGGTGGAGAACACGTTTTGAATCATGGCCAGCCGGTTCCGCCTATTTCTTACACCCATACATATGGCGAAGTATAAACTGAATCATATAATCCTGGCATGCTGTGTTCTACACAACTTTTTACGGCAACATTCTGCCAACTATGCTGGCTCAGTTGGGCCTGAGGCTGGAATTCAAAATGAAACAACCCTGACGGCGCTTGAAAGGGGCCGTCCTGGCTTGCCCCCCCCTGAGTGCCCGTGATGTCTGGCTAAGATACCTTGAATTCGGCAGTGCTGGTGACGGTACGCTGGTGGTTCGTTCAGTCACGACATAATCTGGCGGTTAATTTAGAAGCAGCCATATTGGGGTCATACTCAGCACTGAGTAATCTGGTATTTAGGGGTCCAAAAGCACAAGATAAGATGACTATCCCCATGCGCACAACCGCCAAGATATGGGCACAGTTGACAGCTAAGCTTAATCCACCACAAACTTATTCACCCTATACACCACTCTGGGGCAACCCTAAATTACCACATCTGTTAATGATTCCAGACCCAGTAGTCTGGGCTAATTATGAAATTAAGATCTTACAGCATATCATGCCAGAAGGCAAACTTCTTTCATTTGACGAAATGCGAAATACCTTTCAACTCCCCACCAAAATGTTTTTCCGTTATCTGCAGTTGAGGCACGCAATTCAGGCTCAATTCCCTTCAGAAATTCAACTACAATCGCATATGGTGGAGCGCTTCCTTATTTCTAAAAATGTAGACAGTATCCTTTCCTCTTTGTACCTCCGGGTGTCCCTGGGAGTTGATAGCCAGGGGCCCAGGCTATTCAATAAATGGAAGTCGGCTGTGCCCTCCCTGACGGATGACGACTATCCTATTAGATCCCCCAGATGAAGGCACGTGTTCCCTGTGCCGAAGACACGTAGGGGAGGGGCAGGACGGAGCTACCAACACACAGACAAGCAGAGGAATATACACCGCACCGCACGCCATACGTTTTTCCCTGTATTCCTGCATACTATACTCAGTAAGGATGGTGCACTGACGCACCCATACATTGTGAGTACCCTCCTGGAGGGAATTGGTTTTAAATTGTTTAATAAATCCCTGACGTTATTATGCTATGGAGTCTCCTTCTTTTCAATACATGTTGCCACTGATGGTTGCTTGAGCGAGGTGCAGATCATTCCCAGCAGATCCTATATGAACCCAGAAGTGGCTCTAATGCGTGTTTAGACACGGTTTAACCACTGTGTCACACGCTCAGAGGTGAGCGCAACAACAATTGGGGGTCACTGGAGGGCACTGGAGCATGCCGTTATTTGCACACCATATAGGAAGAACATGAGGAATGCCCATATATTTTTTGGACACTAATTTCTGCACTTTATTTTTTCATTTTTTCATTTTTTATGAATAGATTTTTATTTTAGTTGTTGGACACTGTATTTTTTTAATCAACACTTGGATTTTTTTTCACGTTTTGCATGTTGCATGTCGATATATTTATATATCTATATATTTTGTTCACTTTTTTCACAGATGATTGGCACTGATTACTGTTTACAACATTTATTATTGAAAATTGCATATTCTAATGTGATTTATATATTTTACGCTAGTGCATATATTTATTTTGATTTGATTTATTGTTTCATATCACGTTATTAGTTCATCTTTTTAGTGCATACACAATTATTTATTTGATTTTGTCACATACACAATATGAAATGTGGTTAGTGTATGCAGCTGATGTAGGTATTGGTATTCACTTTAAAGGCATCAATCCATTTGTGGCTCACAAGATCTTTGTGCAATTATTGCTATACTGCTTCTAGATTGAGGCCTATATTGTAACAAGATTAGGAGAGTTTTGCCTGACATTAGGGTTTGTCTTGTGTTGTGTTTTGCAGATAAAATGGATGGCTTCAATGACCACAATTTCCTCCCCCTGTTCATAGACAAGTACAGGGAGCTGCCCTGTCTGTGGCAGGTGAAACATCCACATTACAATAATAAACAAAAGAGGCAGGCAGCGCTGGAGAAACTGCTGGAGTTGGTGAAGCCGGTGGTCCCCGCGGCAAACATCCCCTATTTAAAAGCCAAAATTGGTGGCCTGAGGAGCACTTATCTAAGGGAGCGCAAGAAGGTCACGGATTCCCAGAGATCAGGAGCCGCAGCAGATGATATTTATGTCCCCAGGCTGTGGTACTATGAGAGACTGCGATTTCTGTCAGACCAGAGTGGAGTCAGGGAATCCCTCTCAACCCTTCCTTCCACCCTTCCTTCTACCCCAGCTGAGGTTTCTGATGTCCAACCTGGGACTTCCAGCCAGGAAGAAGTGGAGGAGCCGAGATGGAGTCAGGTATAGCATTCTTCTACAGATTTCTGGTCAATAAATAAATGATCTTTACTAGATGTTATTATTGATCACTAATTTCTGATTTAATACAGTTTTTTAAATATCAATAGACAGTAGTGGGCAAAAATAATTGGGACAAGAATGAAAAACGCTGGGCTCAGAAGGATAGTCTGTTATATTTGTTAACATTCAATTTGCAACAGTCATGAGATGAAAATTGTGTGTGATTGATGAATAAAAAATTAAAACTATGTCCCTTTTTCATACACAGGAAGACCTCAGCCAGGACGAGGCTCTGGAATGTGGCACACAGGAGGAGGCTGTGGAATGTAGCAGCCAGGAGGAGGCGGGGGTTAGTGGCAGCCAGGAGGAGGCGGGGCTAAGTGGCAGCCAGGAGAAGCCTGGGCCCAGTAGGAGCCTGACCGAATTGCAGGTTCCTCCCCTCCACCTTCCATACAAAAGACCCAGGAAGGGGAGTCACGTGCAGGTTTCAGGGCTCAGGCTCATTCAGGAGGCTTCTGCATCCCTCAGAGCCTTCCCCACTCCTGAAGTGGCCTTTGCCTGCATGGCTGCCACCAAACTGAAGGGCATGCAGGAGGGTCAACGCCAGCTGTGTGAGAACCTTCTTTATAAAGTCCTAACTAAGGGGGTGAGTGGCGAAATCATACCCAATACCCACCTGTGTGAGTTGGACCATCCTCCTCCTCCTGCCACAACTACACCACCACAGCCACAGCGTGGAAGGAAGCGTGGAAGGAAGACCAGAGAGTGATGGCCCTGGGTTCAGTCTGGTCTGACAAAAGATGTAGTCTCTCGTATGACCACAGCCTGGGGACATACATTTCATCTGCTGTTGTTCATGATTCTCTTGGACTTCTGGACCAGACTGCACTCCCTTAGATATGGACTCCTCAGGCCACCAATTTTGCTGTAAAATAATTGATGTGTGCCCTGGGGGTCAAAGGCTTCGCCAATTTCTGCTGTTTCTCCAGCGTTGCCTCCCTCTTTGTTTGGTTCTGAGCCCTTAATAAAGGAATTTTTGGTTCAATTATACTCGCCTATGTGTGTTTTCCTTCAAAAAGGACAGTTTGTTTGTGAGGAGGCAGGTACATTTCAAAAATACAATGTGAAATTAACAAGGGACGCCAACACCAAACAATCTCCTTGAGATTAAATAATACAAGATAATAATGGTGTTGTGGTAACTTGACACACAAAACACACACAAAAATATTATGGAGTAAAACCCAAAAAAACAAAAAAAATCAGCCTTGAAAAAAATACAAAACAAAAATAAAACAACAAAAAAGAAATTTGGTCAGATGTGACAAATCAAAATATATTGAGGGAATCACGATAAATAATAAAGAAAGAAGTTTGTGAGAAGTCTGTGTAAATATGAGTAGCAATACTTCATTCTTCTCACATTATAAAGAAGAAGAGAGTGCGTTGTATTAAACAATTTAAAACATTGCAGCGTGACGAAAGTGCTGTATCCATTCCAAACGCTAATTTTACCAGACCGAGCTGTTCCGTCTCGGAATTTCTTCTGAGCATGCGTGGCACTTTGTGCGTCGGAATTGGCCACACATGGTCGGAATTGATGCGATCGGATTTTGTTGTCGGAAAATTTTATAGCCTGCTCTCAAACTTTGTGTGTCGGAAAATCCGATGGAAAATGTCCGATGGAGCCCACACACGGTCGGAATTTCCGACAACATGCTCCGATCGCACATTTTCCGTCGGAAAATCCGACCGTGTACGGGGCATAAGAGAATGTAGTTCTACTTGAGCTAAAACATGGGGCTGGATTAAATAATTCTACAAAGTGCCACAGTAGATCTAGTGAGAGCTATACCTACCTAATTCCAAAGAAACACTAAGGCATTAGTAATATCAGTAATAATTTAATAAGAAAAAAATGCAGCCTGTAATATTTTATGCATGATAAAGGCAAATAAGACATCCTCTGAAGCAGTGTTTCTCAACTAGGGAGCTGTCTGAGTTTCCCCGAGCTTCCACACGCAAGAACCCAATTTGCCCTGTATCAGCATCATGAGTTGCCATGGTACGGGATGATGCTCTAGGGCCAGAATTCACAGTGTCATTCCTTGCTATGGTGAAGGCAATACATGACTCTGATCAAGGGAAGGTGGCATGCAGGGCTACCCCCAGCATTCAAGAGAAGACAGAAGTTCACCTCCTCCAGACTTCCTTCACCTCCTGCCCTCTGTACTGCTGGAGCCAAAAGGTCGGGCTCATATGTGAAGCGGGGACTGTGCGATTGAGAGGCTTTGTGATGGGGGGCTGAGTGATTGGGGGGCTCTGGAATGGTAGGGCTGTGTGATTAAGAGGGATCTGTAATTGGGAACTTTGTGATTGGGGAGCTCTATGCTGGGGAGGCTGTGTGATTGGGAGGCTCTAAGATGGGGCACTGTGTGATTTGGGAGCTATGCGATGGGGAACTGTGTGTTTGGGGGGGGGCTCTATGATGGAGGCACTCTGATGTGATGGGTAGGCTCATATGATGGGGAAACTCTGATGTGATGAGGGACCCATGTATAGGGGGGTCTCTGATCTATAGGATCCACTCTGATGTGATGCAAAACTCTTATGTATAGAAGGGGGGGGCAAAAGGACAAATGGCAATGGCCAACAGGATAAATAAAGAATGTTAATCACTCCAAAAAGGGACACAGATAGCTATATCAACCTGATAATGGTTTTAACTGTTGCTCACTCTATCCTAAACTTGGAAAAAATGGCTAGAGAAACACTTCAAATAGTGGAAGACAATGTTCTGTGGAATTGCTGATCCTCTGTAATAGTTACATACAGGTCTGTCTGATTTGCAGAGATTCATGCAGTTCAGAAATCTTTACAATTGTAACTCATGAGCTATTTTATTCCCTGCTTGACTGGAAAAATGGGTCATGTGTATATTCAAATGTATTTAATGCCTGATTAGTGAATTGATTCACTTATTTCTTACACGTTTTCAAGTCCTCTGCTGAGTTTGAATAAAATGTAGTTGGTGGAAATTTGCCCAGGTTCTCTTCTCTGTAGATTGCCCTGCAGCCAGCCACATGATCAGTCTGTCAGGGCTGGGCTCAGCCCTTCCTTCTCTGAGCTGACCGCTCAGCTGTCTACTAATTGCCAGCTCCTATCTCTCCACAGGTACTCAGCTGTTGATGATATCCTGCTCGTCAGTCCTGCCTACTTAAGCCACCCAGCCCAGAGGATCTCTGCCTTCGCCTTAGTCAACATAACAGAGACGCTCTCCTGCATTCCTGTTTAAAGACTTGCTTGGCTGACATCCCTTCTGGATCCAGATCCTGCTTGCTGTTTTACTACGCTCATCTCCGGCTCCCTGATGTTTGGCTTGTCTGACCATCTGTTCCAGTTCCTGAACTCTGGCTATGTTTAGACTATGTTTGTTCTATTTACTTTTATTATTAAACAAGTTTGATTTAACTGTACTTCTGTCTCGATCTGATTTCATGGTTTCTGACACAGTCTTAAAAATCAGTCTAGCGGTGTTCTTTTTGTTGTTTTTTCATGTAGCACCCTCTACCGGAAGGTAGGTGCTAGAATAGGATTTTTCTGGGTTCAAGATATCAGTGTAGGCAAATTTAGACGGGCCTGTGCTGCAGGTTAGGCCTGTTTGTTTTGATTTGAGATTGGGAGTGTTTAGTGTAGTGGTGGGTGTGACCACCTGTGTTCTGACTCAGAAGCGCCTCCCCTGCTTCCAGGAAGATTGTTCTGGAACAGAGGTTGGACCTGAGGTTTGAGTGGCAGGCAGCTCATGTGAGGATATAAAAGAAAAAACTGCGCTTGGAAAAAGGTATATGGCAAGCTGCGGTTACAAGTGAGGCACACCACAATAAAACCTATAACAAAGAAACCGCGCTAAAAACAAAAAACATGGTGAAAATCAGCACTGTGAAGTATAGTCCCATGTGCAAAGAAAGTCCCTTATAAGATAAAATTGATGAATGGATCTTGTCATAAGTGAGTGACGTAATATTCCTCCAGAGTAACTGTGTGATGCAAACAAACATAAATCTGGAACCCTTAGTACGGTAATGTGCTTACCAGAAGTAAGCCAAAAAACAGGGCGAGTGGCTTAAACCCAGCCTGGGCCTTGAGATGGTCAGTCCAGAGGAGGCAGGATAAACACGCTCGTCTCGTATGTGTAGTCCACAGAGTTTACCAAAAATTAGGAAAAGCAAACATAGTGTAATACTGATATGTAAAACACCTCAAAATGGCAATAAAGTGCAACACTCAATCTTAACCCAAAAAATCATATGTGATCATAAAAATCCAGTGTAAATGGTAACAGCTGGGGGTGATTGAAAGGTGTCAGAAAAAAGCATGCAAATACGAATGCTGAGATAGAAAGGTGCAGTGAAATATATATGCCAAAAAAACGTGAGTGACACTCAGATCTGCTTACCAGAAAACGGAGAAAAAATATGCATGTAATGATCACCCAAGAAAAGATATGAATCCTCTAGGTGCAACAAATCATGCGTGCAAACTGCTTACCAGATGGAAAAAACCAAGTGAGCGAAATCAATCAAGCCAGAGATTAATCACCATGTATAGAGCAAACACTAGGTAAAAAGCAGCAGAGAACCTTCAGGAGATCCTGCTTACCAGATCTCACATGGGATAAACAGTGTGTCGGATCTCAAACAGGCTTCTATGGGGAACGATGAGGGTACGTCCTCCACAGTAGGATCCAGGCTCAGGCGCACATATAGTAGAGAAGGAGCCAATAGTGTAATACTGTATATACCAGGTTTATTAAAAATGAAGTAACACTTACACAAAATCGAAAAGTGAGGAGCTCTAACCAATTACCATTCGGTATTGGCAGGGGGCAGGCCTCCCATATAAGCCGGGGTCACATGCTGCCCGGGAGGTTCTGACGGTGCAGGAGAAAAGGAGAATGGAGTTTTAGGTAGCTGCCGCAGGGCGTCCCCACGTGGGGGGGGGGCGCTGAGCGTGGAGAAGGGATGAAGGAGCTACTAGGATGTATTCCTGGATAAATATCTTCACCATGGAGTTGGTGTCAAGCTGCTGTGACCAGGGAACACAGTAATTGTACACAGGAGGAGATAGGTGAAGGAGAAGCAACAGTGGCACTGAGGAGATTAGGACAAGGTTCTGTGACTGGGGAACACAGAACTTGCACACAGAAGAAGGTCAGTGTGAAAGAAGCAAAAGGAGAATTGTTGAGAGTAGTGTAGATTGCTGTGGCCGGGGAACGCAGCATTTGCAGTTATGGACTGGCTGGGAACAGTAGTCCGCTTATTACCGTGTGCTAGGCCGTCAGGGAGAGGTATTGCATATCTCTGGCCTGGTAAAGTGCTCTGGTAATACCTTCCAATAGACTGTGCAGCTACTCAATTCACTGAGCCGTTGGGTAGAGGTATTGCTTGCCTCTGGCTTGCTGATTTGCTGAAGCAACACCATTCAAGTACAGCCAGCAAACTGGGGTTATTCAGAGTGATCCCTTTTTATGTTACTGGAAGTGATGATACAGGAGTCTAACAGTTTTGCAGTAGAGGATTTGTACAAGGAGTGATAATCTGCAGGAGTGAGTGCAGAGGAAGAGGAGCAATAGTCTGCAGTGGAGATATGCAGAGGAAATAGACTGTGAATGTTGGAAGTGCATAATTTTCAGGGCTAAAGCTGCCAATCAAAGTTCTACAAATGTGATGACAATTCAATAAGTGCTATGGGCATCCCATATCTTCCTTTACCCCAACCAAGTTGTATCCCGCAATAAACGCAACAAAACTACGCATATGACTGCTCATTGTCTCAGAGGTGATAGATGGGTGTATGGCAGCAGGGTGATTTGGTGGATGGTTGTCAAGAGTGCTCACACCATGGCTACATTTATTTTTGGAGTAACTGTGATAGGGTTGAGGGAATGGAACAGGATACTCCAAAAAACAGAACTATTTACAGATTAAGGAGGAAAAACTCCTTTCTGAAAAGCTGAAGCAGAAGTCTTTGCTTAAAGCAAACTGTGGACTTGGCTTTGTAGTGGAAACAGTTAAATGCAGACTTCCTTCTTTAGAGCAACAAGAGCAGAGTCCCTTCATGTAGAAACATATAAACTGAGCTCTTCAGGACACCAGCTGTTATCCTTTAAACAAACACACAGCTGACTCTCTAGCACAAGATGGGTGGCAGCAACCTAAAAGTCTCTAAGAACTCTCACCGTAGTCTGTACTCACAAAATGTTCAGGAAAAGTTGGTTGCCTCCTTCCAGCTTCCAAGCAACACCTTTCTTCTGTGATACCAGACCAGATCTTTAGCAGACAGCCCCTCAGTCAGCTTTCTGTAACTTCAGCATCCAGGCCCTCAGGTCGCCCACCTGAGGCCTCACAAACAGCAAGCACATTGCAGTGTTGCCCTGGAGGGCATTTGCCCTCCAGACTGGACTGATCCTCTGCAAGTAGACCCAGCAGCTCTGTGCCTTAGAGTATTTATACAGACACCCAGCAGCCTTCAAAACCATCCTCCCAGGGATAGGACAGAGATGTAAAAATATTCATGTTGCTTTATGCATTGCTTCACACCTACAGTATATTCCAGGCAGTTCTCCAGTTCTCTGGAAAGGCAGAGGAAATGGTGAAAACTAGTGGCAGCTGCTGAAACACTGAGCAAACTAATCACATGCAGCTGCATTGATTACAGTGAGAACAGATAGATTTACCGAACAGAACAATTGCAGCCACACTGATTACAGTGAGGCAACATAAAGGTAGAAAAAAAAGCTACACACCTGATATTCTGACAACTTTAAAAACTTTGAGGTCTTGGCCATCCCTTCTGGTATATAATGACGATTGACAACACAGCTTACATACAGAAAAATAAGAGAGGATCTAATTGCATTGTGATACCTGATCTTTTTTAAAACTTGTTCAGACCTAATTAATTATGACATGCTGAGGACCGGAGGTGGAGTGGCCACAAATCTCCTTACTTTTAGAATTCTAACACATATACCTGACTGTTCAAGGCATGGAGAGTTTCTAAAAAGCAAGTTTATTTTTTCTCACAAAAAATTTTGCTCTTCTATTCCTGCAGCTACATCTAAAAGCTTTTCAACAATAAAGAGCTATAACGTAGATACATTTCCAGGAGAAGAATGAAGTGGAAGAAGGAGTCTCCAGACTTGAAAGAACATGCACTGTTTATTAATGGAAGAATATGTTAAAGGTGTTTTAGAAGTTCCATATAAATTATTAGGACATTTTCCTGTAATTTTTATAATATGCAGATATGTCAGTAGAAAGTATTTGTGAGCTTTCCATGAACTCTTTATGACTCGTTCAAGCTTTCTTTAATCTTCAGGTACCATTTCTATAAAGCATTCTGGCCAAGTAAGTACAGCTTACTTCCACTTTTGGGTGGCAGACCCAGACTGTTTTCAGCACTTTTAATGATTACAATCTGATGAGCTTATTCTCTTGTGCCCATCAAGAAATTTGTAGGCACTCTTTATATTTGTGTTGTCTCCTTGCAAAAAAAGTTGGCGTGTTCGACAAATTCATGTACTTGTCAAAATCAGATACATTAATTTATTGCATGGAGGCATGTTGGGGGTGGCACTGAGGCGCCACACTTATTTTTATTTTAATATTCTTACAATTTGTCTGATTGTGGTGTTGGCTGCTTTGCTTTGTGGTTGGCGCATTATTATTTTTGAATTCTGTAGTATTTTTAGACGTTGATAGTGCTGCCTCCACTTAATATCTCATCATCTCTTGTATTCATTGCTATGGATGTATTTGATTACCGTACTAACCGTTCAGTTAATACTGAGGGTGTCTTTACGCTGTTGAAAACGGACACTGAGATAGGGGGTCTGTTTGTTAGACTTAAGAATCTTATGTTAGCCGAGTTACATTTAGACTGGGATATTGTTTTTTTGGAGCAGTATTCTAAGGAACATATGGTTCCGAGGGGATTAAGGTGGAATGTGTTCCCACAACAAGGGGACCCAGATCTCGAATCCTGGTTCCGATATTTCAATGAGGTTGGGATCTCCCTCTTGAAATTCCTAATAGACAAAAAGAGAGCAAGAATGTTGACTATTGACAGAGAGATAAAGGAGATCAAAGACAAGTTGGTATCCTTTAGGTCTTCCTCTGAATATGCCACACATTCAACTGCCCTCAGAACTCTCTTAGAAAAAGAAGAGAAGGACCAAAAAATCAAAAAACAGAAAAAGTATACCAGGGATGTCAATGACTACAAAAGTGGTTGTGTCTTCTCCTGGCAAACGTTGGATGAAGGACCTGCTGCTCCTGAGAAAGGTCCAACTCAGATGGATGTTTCGGAGCAGCAGTACCCCCAATCCCAACCGCTCCCATCCAGGGGTGTAGATACGACAGATTATAGGATTAATGACCATCATCCACCTGCTCCCCCTAAAACCCCGAAAAACCATCGGAAGGGTCCTCCGGTTAATCCCAGAGGTAGGGATAGAGGAGGGAGAGGTAGAGGACAGAGAGATATGTCCTCTAACCAGAACCATCAAAGATCTACACCTAGGAGAGAGAACCATTATGATAGATATAATGAATATTATGAACATTCCTATCCGCAGAGAACACCTGTGCGGACATACAATAGGTACTCCCCTTTAAGGAATGATAGATCATGGGAGAATCACAACTCCTATCATCCCTATAGAGAAAATGATCCTAATTATTACAACAGATCACCTTTTAATTATAATCAACAATCAGCCCCCCCCTATCATGGGGATTTTTCCAGGGAACCAGTGAGACAAAAAAGGGCCATAGACGGAAACGGGGGACTAGAGGGGGGAGGCGCTCCCGACAAAAGAAAACGGGTTTAAAAGGGAGTGGGATATTTAATCTTAGTAAAGCAGATCTATCTGAGGCGGAACTCCTGGTCCTTGAAAAGGGCTTAAAGTTTGCCCCACCTAAAAAACTAAACAAATTCAGTACTTTTATAGACGTGCAGAAATACGTGCGGAAATTAAATGTACAGAGATACATTATTGCTAATCCCACTAGACCCAAAGTTGAAGTAAATTCTCATATAGTCCATTCAGGACTTTCTAACCCTTCCCTCTTCAACCCTCCAGGCCCCACTGCTCCCTCCATCAAGGTTTTTCGGGATTTGGTCTTACAAGATCTTGATAGACTACCTACCAAAAAGTCGTTCAATGATCCAACTTTAAAAATCGGACTTAAAAAATTATGCGAACGGAAAGATCTAATTATCCGTCCAGCGGATAAAGGGGGAGGGATAGTGGTTTTAGATAAAAACGACTACCACCTAGAGATGACTAGAATCCTGAGCGACACTGACACCTACTCTAGGATCTATACTAATCCTACAACTACTTACAAGAAATCACTTATGGATCTGGTTGATACGGGGTTCCAGCTGGGCATTCTTAATAATAAAGAAAAAAGTTTTTTGATTCCTGTGGCCCCAAGAATCCCAGTAATCTATTACTTACCTAAAGTGCATAAAAACATCACACAACCTCCGGGCCGCCCCATCATCAGCGGCATTGATTCCATTACTTCCCGTATAGGAAGATATATCGATTTCTTTTTACAACCCATTGTGCAATCTGTACCATCATATCTAAGAGATACTAAGGACACCATTTCCAAGTTAAATAGTATTACCTATAGCAGTGATCTTCTCTTGGTTACAGCTGACGTTACGTCACTATATACTTCTATACCCCACCATGCGGGCTTTGCAGCAGTCGAACTCTTCCTGTCCAGAGAAGAGTCTATTCCTAAAACCCAACAGCGATTCATCATGGACCTTTTACGGTTCGCTACCAAACATAATTACTTTTGGTACAATGGTGATTTCTTTATCCAACAGAAAGGAGTGGCTATGGGCGCTAAGTTCGCCCCTAGCCTGGCCAATATTTTTATGGCCCGTTGGGAGGAGGATGTCGTCTATGCTCTCGACCCCCCGGAGCTAGCTCTCTGGGTGAGGTACATAGACGACATCCTCCTCCTATGGAGGGGTAGCACCCAATCTTTGCATGATTTTTTACGTATTTTAAACGATAATGATATTGGGATAGAGCTGAAGTATGAGGTCAGCCCTTCTGCGATTCATTTTTTGGATCTAGAGATATTAGTGGTTGACAACCGTTTAGAAACCAAGACGTTTTTCAAGCCTACCGACCGGAATGGTTACATTCCGGTCGATAGTTGCCACCATGCCACGTGGTTAAAATCTGTACCACGCAGTCAGTTTACACGGATCAGGCGTAATTGTAGTACCCTCACGGACTATTTTCATCAAACACAGATCTTGAAGTCAAGATTTTTAGACAGAGGTTATGACCCTAGAGAAATTGACAGCGAAATTAATAATATAGCTCAGATTAACAGAGAATCTCTGTTAGCTGTTAAACCTAAAAGTGGTCCCGAAAATAGACATAAATGGTCCCTTTTAACTAACTTTTCTATTCAACATAGACAGATTAAAGAAATTGTAGCGAGACACTGGAGAGTTCTTAAAAATGACCCAATCCTCGGCCCTGTTCTTCCTGAACGTAGTGGTGTTATCTATAGAGGGGCCCCTTCTATCAAAAATCAGATTGCCCCCAATATTACTGATCCCCCTGTGATTCGTTCCTTCTTCCACAATATGAAGGGTTTCTTCCCTTGCAAACGGTGCAACGTTTGTCTACATAACATTTGTGGACGGAGGAAGACTGAGACATTTGTCTCCACTTCCACTGGGAAGGAGTACCAGATAAAACACTTTTTGACATGTGACACCAGATACGTGGTCTACTTGATCACGTGTCCCTGTAAAAAACAGTACGTGGGGCGCACGATACGTACTTTTGCAGTTAGAGGGAATGAGCACATAGCCAATATTAAAAAAGGCCTTACAAACCATAGTGTACCCAAACACTTTCGGCATTGTCATAACCAAGATCCTAATGGAACCCAGTTCCAAGTTATTGATAAATTCACCCCTCATTGGAGAGGAGAATCAATGAAGAGGGGCGTATCCAGACTGGAAACTTTCTGGATACATCAATTAAAGTGTTATTCGCCATTTGGCCTTAACATTGAATGGGACATTAATTCTTTTATCAATCAGTCATAACTCTTTTCTAGTTTATTTTTAGTGTTTTTTCTTTAGGGTTCCAAACCAGTCCCGTTCCCCTTTGAATACGAGCTGGATGAATAATCCTTACGCCTAACATATTTGTACGGTGCATATGGAGTCCTTAAACTTTATGGGGTTGGTCGTTATTCAATTTAGTCATTTATAAATTAAAATAGAGGTTTTCGTTTAATTTATTCAGTTTATTACATAGTTTTCCTTCCATTTATATATTTTTATTATTTTTATTATTTTTGATCACTTGGCTCTTGTGTATAATTTTGGAATTCTCTTGAGCCTCTTAGTTCATACTTACGTACAGAGGTTTTTTCTTTCCAGCTACATATCAACTTTCATAATGATAGGGACTCATATACCTCATTATCGAATTTGGTTTCAGCGATATTGTACATTGTCCATTTCCATTGTGTATTTGTTTTACTGTTAAGTTTAGCAATGTTCGTGCCATGTCAGCGTCTTTGGGTATATATCCATGTCTTTTGATAGTTGGACCGCACTGCGCTCCAAGTTCTAATACTTCCGCTTTACATTTCCTATCAGAATGAGTTGTGGTACGCTTTTGCGGTTCACCACCACTTGCGTCCTCGTCACTTCCGGTTGTACGCCGGATTGACGTCACTTATCCTCACCACATCCCCGGATTGGATGTTACGCTTCACCCCTGTCACCGGTGATAGGTTGAGGACAGGGATGAGCCTTATTGGATACTGCATTGTACGTCCTGGGATCCTATAGGAGGAGTGACATCATGTGACCCACTCTTTGATATGCTTTTGATGACGCGACATACGGCACTACTATGATTGGCCTACTCACATTGAGGCTTGGTTTCAGGCCGATTTTAGCATCATTGTGATTGGATAATGATGGATACGGACACCATTTCCCCATAACCCGGAAATGATGGTTTACATGGCGCGAACAGCTGTCATACTTTGATTATTATTAGTTTATCTATATATACAGGCACAAGTGGCAGACGAGCATATACCCCAGTAGAAGTCCTATCGGACGAAACGCGTAGGGTCTGTTATGCCTGTCTTGCCACCATTTGTATTTTAGCGCTACTTTCATTGTTTGTTTTTTAAAGAGCCAGAGTGTTTTTATTACTTTATTTTAATAAAGCTGGTTCTTAGCCGACTCACACTATGGGGAAGCCTCTTTCTTTTCCCCTTCATTTTTGAGGAGTGACATCCTTCCTACGAAGTTGGATCTTTAACAACCACCTACCATTGACATCTTTGAAGCGACAGGTTGGTGAGATCAGAGAGATCGAGTCGATGAACATTACCACTCCTTCATCATCCTCAATCGTTGGGAACCAGGAGCTACTCCCCCTACTCTGATACAAGTCTGTTTGACTCCCAAGTCGCTGACTGGGAGTCCATCCTCTCTGGTAAGGGTATTTATGCCTACACCTTTCACACAGAAGTTTATGACCGCAACTCGCGGATACCATCTTTGGATCCATTGGTCCTCCTACACTGAGTTTGGTGGCTGTTGATCGCCTTCCATTGTATCATTTGGACTTATAGTCATCACTTCACTCACTTAAGTTCCGGATGGACTTTTTATTGTATTAGCAGCCCGGCACTTTTAGTCAGTGGTTCTTTTCACATAATTAATTTTATCCTCTTTGCAATACACTTGTGTTGTGCACAACCCTCACAAATTTATACACAATTTATTTCATGTGCAATATGCCCGTGATGTACACTATTTTCACAATTTTATAACCACTCTTCCCTATTGTTGGGTTTGCGGTTCCCCTTACATCATTTCCCCTTTTATGTACATATATCGGTGTGTACATTGGTTCACCTCATATGCCATTTTTACTTTATTTATGATTCACCCATTTGTACACATTCATTCATTTTGTGGTTAGATTTATTTGTTTTGTTGTTGCTAATCAACAGTCCCTACAGGACCTTTTTTTTCCATTAATAATCTTTGTTGTGCATATCGCCCTCCAGACACCATTCTGTTTGGCTTCGCCCAATAAAGGACATGCTTTTTTAGCGCCACACTTATTTTTATTTTACTGAGGCCAGAATGTCTGCACTGAACACTTCATTATAAGTCGTATAAAAAATATTAAATGAACAAATGAAAAACAAAATCAACCAGCGCAAACCAAAATCCCTAATTAAGCAGCTGTGATACTGAGGGTAAAATTTATCAAATCCCAAAAAGTGCATCAAAGAAAAAAGCAGTGAGAGGAGAAGCCTGCAATGTCCTCAGTGTGGAAATCCTGTCATCCAGGGATGCAGACGATCAGGGAAGCTGTAGATCTTGTCATCCAATCTGTACCTGCAATAACATTGATACGTTAATATTGTTTGAACAGCTCTTTTTATCAAGAGATTTGCTTAGAATTTGCTGCTTCTTAAAGCTGCTGCTGTTGATGCTTTACGGTGCACTCATCTCCTCCTGATTAATTCCCTGGTGAGGGAACTGCTGCGTTTGACCTGACTGATTAACTCAGGGGTCCATCCATTGAGGTGAGCGGCTAGTATCACTGAAGGTGGAGGTCTACGTTTGTCACCACAGTCACTATTATCACTGGAAGAATCACTGGATTTTGCCTGCATTGTGTTTATACTGGACTTTTATTTTTTGTCTATATATTTAGTTTAATTTATGCGCTGTACTGCTTTTTTCTTTGATGTATAAAAAATATTGTATCGTGCTAATGAAAAACTAATGTGCATACAAGTGACGATCAATTCCCCATTTGGGGTAAAAATCCAAATGATTATGTAAACATGTCAGGCTCTCAGCAGAGTGATATAACCCCTAAGATACCAGCTCATATAAGCAAGAACTGCCTGGATCCATATGCTGATTTTAACAAAAGCTGGTATCTTAGGGGTTATATCACTCTGCTGAGAGCCTGACTTCCTGCTGATCCATCCATCTACATCAAGGCCCCTGACGTTCCATCCCAGTGCCAATCTCGGTTTTTCGGTGGTGGTCCGGAGCAATCAGATCTAACAGCTCACTCAGACCCTCTGTAACGGGTGTCATGAGTTTCTGGTAAGTGGCCAGTCACTCTGTATGTGGTGGTGGACCCAAGCACCTTGTCCTCACTCAGCAGGACCTCTATTGTATTTTAACTAACACCCGGGTGATCCATCTTGTTAATACATATGGACTTACACAAGTATTTCTCTCACTGTTGCACATCAAGAGTGCACTTTTGATGATTCATTTTTTATTTGCCATCCATTTTTATATTGGTAATTTATATAATTTACATGTTTACATAATTATTTGGATTTTTACCGCAAATGGGGAATTGATCATCACTTGTATGCACATTAGTGGAGGTGCAGGTTAACCAAGGTTGGTTTATTTAGAAAAAATAGGCATACAAAAATGGATAAAAGTGATCACAAGTAAAAACAGCAATGTGGGAAGCAGAAAGCATGAGCCCTACCCGTTACGACTAAAGAGTCTTCAACAGGATATGCCCCAGTTGAAGACTCTTTAGTTGAAACGCATAGGGCTCATGCTTCCTGCTTCCCACATTGCTGTTTTTACTTGTGATCACTTTTATCCATTTTTTGTATGCCTATTTTTTCTAAATAAACCAACCTTGGTTAACCTGCACCAGGTGGAGCTCCCCTCTTTCCTTTTCTTTCCACGCTTGAGTGCTGTGGACCAGCCCCGGATTTTTGCCATTGTGGATTGTTCCGGTGGCCGAACGGTCTGAGGATTACATCTTGGAAACCACCATCCAACCTGGGCGGATAGGAGTTTGTGGCTGCTGTGCTAACATCCAGCTTGGCATCAACGCATCACTGGAGTTCCAGTACCATGCCTGTCAGACTCACTGCCGTATGGTAGGTGCGTCCACCTGTATCGGTAAGAGTACCCACCCTTTCCATCAGAGTATCTTCTTACACTTTTTGGTTCAGTCCTGATCCAGTGTGACCCCACAGTTCTGGCCACCATTGAAAATTGGAAAGAATATTACAAAGGACACTATTTATGTGGACACTTGATTATTTGATTAGTCCAGTCCATTTTTATATCACATTTATTCATGTTCACAGTTTGCCTATTTTTATATTATTTTTTCTTCAGGGTGATCCAGTTGTCACTTTAGCGCTATACTATATGTTTGTTTTCTGTTAACTTGGTTTGTTTGAGTGTTAGCAGCTTATCATTTACATACATTCACAATTACTCAGTGGTTTTCAGCGCAGTATTTTCCCCCCTTTTCTTTTACATCACAGAGCTGCTGCAGCTACCAGAAACTGCCTTGTCTGCCTCTAGGAACCTTCCACATGTAGGGGGATTGCTGGGAGCTGCAGTCCTCCTGAAGAACACCAGCTCTGGAGATCTGCCACTGTGGACTCTGCTGTATATGGACTCCTGCCTGTGCAGTTATGCTGGGGCAACCACAAGCTTGAGTTAGGGATGTTAGGAAAGGACTGTGCACTTTATTTTGGAACTGTTATGAGAGTTTCCAGTAAAGCTTTTGAAACTTTGTCCTTGCCTGGTCTGAAGTTATTTAACCACTTCAGCCTGACAATTGCGTGATCATGCGAAACTGTGCCCCAACAAAATGTATGTTCTTTTTTCCCCACGAATAGAGCTTTCTTTTGGTGGTATTTGATCACCTCTGCAGTTTTTATTTTTTTGCTCTGTAAACAAAAAAAGACAGACAATTTTGAAAAAAAAAAATATCTTTTACTTTCTGCTATAAAACATTCTGTCACTAGGATCCTGCAATGAATGACCTTCTGTCTCAATTTTTCCCTGTCTCCCAATAGTTTTCAAATTTTTGATGGAGATTAAAATGTGCTTTTTTAGCACACATTACTCAGGCATGCTTAACTGTTGGCACCAGCAGTGCATGCAGTCAATGCTGGACTGCATCGATCTATATCTTAAGAAAGCTGCTGCAAAGAGTGAATGCACATATTTTACCATATTCTTCAAAGGTAAAAATGAAGCAGACAGATCAAAATGGAAGAACATGTTGCTTGCCCTTATAGAGGTAGATTTACTTTATGGGTTTCAGGTTTTATAAAGGTGCACATTAAAGCAGGGTTCCGGCCGGGAAAAAAAAAATTAAAAGTCAGCAGCTACAAACACTGTAGCTGCTGACTTTAAATAAGCACACCTACCTGTCCTGGGTGCCCGCGATGTCGGCTGCCCGAGGCCGACCCGTCCCTCAGCACTCGGGTTCCGGCACCGCCATCCTAACTAAGGGAAACAGGCAGTGGAGCCTTACGGCTTCACTGCCCGTTTCCTACTGCGCATGCCCGAGTTGCGCAGAGCTTTGCGAATGGAACGCGATGTGTTGTGGGACACACACAGTTCCCATAACACACCACTCCCCATTCCCCAGAAGACAACGCAGGGAGGAGAAGACTGAAGATCACAGCGGCGTAGGAAGAGGCAGATTAGGAAGACTGCCTAGCAACAGCTGTTTCAGGTGAGTCAAAAAATGTATTTATTTATTTATTTTTTTCCTCCATTTTTTTTTATGCAATTTTTTTTTTTTTTTTTTAGGGTGGACCTCCACTTTAACAAAATACGATGGTCTCCCAATTAGCTGGATTGGGAGACAAGCTAATGTCTGACCGCTTGCTTAGAGGAGAAGTAAACAGGTCTGATATGCTTAACCAATCACTTATTTTTCTCATGAGTCATTGACACAGAAAGTGTCTACAGTATGCCTCTCCCACCATGCTCTATAGACTAAATACGTGGAATTTTCCTCTTTGTGGGACTTTTTGGGGCAGCAATCTCCCAACATTGCATCAAAATTATAAACAAAAGTTTTTATTTTATCAAAAAGTTTAAAAAGACATGACAATGTTTAAAAGGATAACACAAAATGGATGCCAAAAGATTTTTTTCAATAATGATGATACAACAGTTTACATAACTGATTGTCAGAAATACACTTAACCCCACACACGCTGTTTCAGCGAGAGGAAGCTGTACAGTGAAGTCCGACGCGTTTCGAGGTTTTATAATTGTTGCGACCTCTTCTTCAAGGGCTGATGGTGAGGTATGTTGTCTGTCTACAGACCTTTTGTAAGGCAAAAAAGGAAAAGAATACAAGGAAGCAGAGTAAACAACACTGTATACATCACATATAGTATAATATTCAAATCTGTTTACAGAACATAAACATGATAAAACACAAAAGATGTTCTAACCGTGTTGTTCTTTGATCAGCATCAAATAGCATCCAGTTTAGAAAGTAATGGGGACGGAGTGGTTTACCAATGGGGGTCAAAACCAAAAGCCATCGCTAGCACCGAAGGATCAAATGCATCCACAGCCCAGGACACAACACAAAGGGCGTCTTGCCCACCGGTTAATGGCCCTCTAAGTATCGGTTGTTATGAGGTATTGTTATACACTACAAAGAAAAAAGGGGGGGGAGAAACAGTATGGTAACGGAGTATCCCATGTGGGGGAAAAGAAGCCAATTTGTACCTGGTTCATCACTCACTTACTGAGAAGTTAGCAAGCTAAATCTATGCACTCTTTTTACATATACATACTTGTCGATGCAAATGGGGTAAATTACCCCCCTGCGTGTTACCACAAGGGTATCTCAGAAGGTATCGTCTGGTCAGCAATACCAAAGGGGGCTTCAATGGGGCCCCTGCAGTAAATAGCTGTAATAACAAACAAAGAGGGAATAATCAATGAGTGTGGACACAGGAATGCCATTGCACCAAAAAGCCAAGGGCAAAAAACAGGGATAAACTGGATTGTCATATGCGGAATACTCCTCCAACATAACCTAATGCCCTTGTGCTATGCATGTATATACATGCTAGGCTCCGAGGGAACATAGTTGCTTGTATAGTGTATAGGGAGGGGTTTGCAAGCTTACCTCTAATAGCTTGGATGGCTGCACATTCGATTCGACGCCCACACCGTCATGGAGTCAGGCGTCTTCATGTGCAGTTTAAATAGTGTTGCTTAATGGGAGCCAATGCCTAACAGCTGACTGTCAGGTGTCGTTGCCGGTGGGAGGAGCCGCCCTCCGAGTCCCCGGCACGCAGGCCAGCCCCCAGATCCCACACACACAAGTGTCCAGTCCAGGAGAGGAGAACATCACATCCTGGAGCGATTGGACTGGTGCTGGGAGGGAGCTGATGTCCGCGTCAGGGGCCCACGGCGCGCTGATCGCTATGGTAATGGGATAAACATATACTGGCCATCTGCAATCATAGAAAAGGAGGCCAACTCCTGCCAAAAGAAGATGGCATAGTTGGTCCCCGTGCGCCGAGTGGGGTATCCTGATGCAGACCAAGCAGTAACACAGGGAATATTTTCATTGTTATATGTTTTCCCTGTGTCACTGCTTCAAATCCATCTGTGCATCCCTCCTTTAGTCCTTGCAACCAATGATGGTGCCGATGTGTTTTCAGACTCTAAGCCATCGCAGATCTGAGGAGTCTTCTTGGTCTGCATCAGGATACCCCACTCGGCGCACGGGGGCCAACTATGCCATCTTCTTTTGGCAGTAGTTGGCCTCCTTTTCTATGATCGCAGATGGCCGGGATATATTTATCCCGTTACCATAGCGATCAGCGCGCCGTGGGCCCCTGACGCGGACGTCAGCTCCCTCCCAGCACCAGTCCAATCGCTCCAGGATGTGACGTTCTCCTCTCCTGGACTGGACACTTGTGTGTGTGGGGTCTCGGGGCTGGCCTGCGCGCCGGGGACTCGGAGGGCGGCTCCTCCCACCGGCAACGATGCCTGACAGTCAGCTGTTAGGCATTGGCTCCCATTAAGCAACACTATTTAAACTGCACATGAAGACGCCTGACTCCATGACGGTGTGGGCGTCGGATCGAATGTGCAGCCATCCAAGCTATTAGAGGTAAGCTTGCAAAACCCCCCCTATACACTATACGAGCAACTATGTTCCCTCGGAGCCTAGCATGTGTATACATGCATAGCACAAGGGCATTAGGTTATGTTGGAGGAGTATTCCGCATATGCCATTCCAGTTTATCCCTGTTTTTTGCCCTTGGCTTTTTGGTGCAATGGCATTCCTGTGTCCACACTCATTGATTATTCCCTCTTTGTTTGTTATTGCAGCTATTTACTGCAGGGGCCCCATTGAAGCCCCCTTTGGTATTGCTGACCAGACGATACCTTCTGAGATACCCTTGTTGTAACACGCAGGGGGGTAATTTACCCCATTTGCGTCGACAGGTATGTATATGTAAAAAGAGTGCATAGATTTAGCTTGCTAACTTCTCAGTAAGTGAGTGATGAACCAGATACAAATTGGCTTCTTTTCCCCCACATGGGATACTCCATTACCATACTGTTTCCCCCCCCCCTTTTTTCTTTGTAGTGTATAACAATACCTCATAACAACCGATACTTAGAGGGCCATTAACCGGTGGGCAAGACGCCCTTTGTGTTGTGTCCTGGGCTGTGGATGCATTTGATCCTTCGGTGCTAGCGATGGCTTTTGGTTTTGCCCCCCATTGTTAAACCACTCCGTCCCCATTACTTTCTAAACTGGATGCTATTTGATGCTGATCAAAGAACAACACGGTTAGAACATCTTTTGTATTTTATCATGTTTATGTTCTGTAAACAGATTTGAATATTATACTATATGTGATGTATACGGTGTTGTTTACTCTGCTTCCTTGTATTCTTTTCCTTTTTTGCCTTACAAAAGGTCTGTAGACAGACAACATACCTCACCATCAGCCCTTGAAGAAGAGGTCGCAACAATTATAAAACCTCGAAAACGCTTCGGGCTTCACTGTACAGCTTCCTCTTGCTGAAACAGCGTGTGTGGGGTTAAGTGTATTTCTGACAATCAGTTATGTAAACTGTTGTATCATCATTATTGAAAAAATCTTTTGGCATCCATTTTGTGTTTATCCTTTTAAACATTGTCATGTCTTTTTAAACTTTTTGATAAAATAAAAACTTTTGTTTATAATTTTGATGCAATGTTGTGAGATTCCTGCCCCAAAAAGCCCCACAAAGAGGAAAATTCCCCATTGTGTATCTATATAGGGATGCGGGCAGGTTGTCTCTTTCCACAAAGTCCCGGTCACGATTGTATATTTATAGACTAAATATGAAGCCATACATGTTTAGGGACCACCTGGATGATACCTGAACATGTTGATAATGTTTTCAAGAACTCTCCTGCTATTCGAGTGTGTACCGAAACAAGGAAATGGACTGAGATCCAGTTTCTTTCAGAATATCCTTTTCTAACAAGCAACTCCTTACTGTAAATTAAGTGTCATCCTTGTTTATAGTGGAGCGCTATCCCCCAGCAACTGCTTGGTAATTTTGTTTCTTTATTCTGTGCCTCAACTCTAGGAACAACCTCAGTTCCTCTGACACATCTGGTTGAATGAAAGTGAATGCAAGCACTTACTGTATAAGAACATGAGTACAGATACCTTTAACTCAGCTGTGCATTAGCACCAGGAAGGCTGTTCAGTAGTAAATGAATTGAATGTATTGGTATGGATAAGAATGAATGATGGATTCAGCATAAATGAACATCCAGAAGCTACATAGTTCTAGACAATATAATCACTATGCCAAGGTAACTTAGAACTATAACTAGTATAGTGCACTGTAGGAGAAAGACTAGGATGTGGTACAATGTCCCCTGAGAGGTACCTCTTAGCATAAGCAATAGGTGAAGATTTCTGTGTAGCAGCTGTAAAGGGATAGACTTATCCTAAATCTTCACTTGGCTAGTGTTGGGCCCAGTTGTACCTTTGGTGCACAAGAGAATTGTCCTAGTCAAGCCTGCTGGCTTGATACTAAATCCCCAGAGCAGCAGCTCACTAGTAATATTGCAGTTCACCATCTGGTTATACACATCGATTGGCCCACAGTCTGCTCTGCACCCAGGTGGCTCTGGCTTTCGCTACCCCTGGAATCAGCACTCCAGAACCTGCTTTGTTCCCCCTAATGCAGCAGTGGTGGTGCACACAGGACAAGGATGTGCACTCTCTCATAGCAAGAGGAAGCTGTGTCTCATACAGTTTGAGAAAAGGCAGCTCTTTCCCCTCCACCTGGCAATATCCCTCTGGGAAATGCAGTTCAAAAGCTCTTGATTACAGTAGAGTCTCTTTCTGCTGGACTACAGTTCCCACAGTGCAGTGCTGGCTGACTCAGTCTATTAAACTCTTCCTGTTCAGCAGCTCCCTCCTCTTGCTGATATAGCTGATAACCAGTTCAGCACCACAGGGAAGCAGCCAATGTTTCTCTCAATAGTAAAGTCCAGTCCTCCCCTGAATACTATCTGACATTTCAAATTAGGCTTACAGTGGTAATCATCAGGGCTGGTACAATGTGCCCATACCTACTGCAGGCTTCCCTGTCCCTTTCCAGAAAGGACAGAGGCACTCTCTCCTGGGCACAGGTTCCTGTCAGGCTGACCGGCTGGATCAGGACAGTGAGTGGTCTAGTACAGGTGGGCGGAGCAAGCAGACAACACAAGACTGCAGCCCTGATCCCTGCTTTCTGCCCAGCAGACATCAGAGCTCTCCTCGGGGCTAGATAAGAGATTTTCTCCACCCGTGAGTCCCAACCTGTTCTGCCTTCCATACTGTGCAATGCTGTGCTGTAAACCTGTACTGATCCTTGTAATGCAGGTTTACTAAAGACAAAGTAGAATGTTTTTGAATAGGTTAGAAATATACTGGGACTTTTCAGGCTCTATGTAGATGTATTGCACACACACACACTATATCTTAATGAAAATCATGTCTTTTAATAAGATATAGTGTGTATGTCAAATACATCTATGTAGCACCTGAAAAGTCCCAGTATACAGTGGGGACGGAAAGTATTCAGACCCCCTTAATTTTTTCACTCTTTGTCATATTGCAGCCATTTGCTAAAATCATTTAAGTTCATTTTTTTTCCTCTTTAATGTACACACAACACCCCATATTGACAGAAAAACACAGAATTGTTGACATTTTTGCAGATTTATTAAAAAAGAAAAACTGAAATATCATATGGTCCTAAGTATTCAGACCCTTTGCTATGACGCTCATATATTCAACTCAGGTGCTGTCCATTTCTTCTGATCATCCTTGAGATGGTTCTACACCTTCATTTAAGTCCAGCTGTGTTTGATTATACTGATTGGACTTGATTAGGAAAGCCACACACCTGTCTATATAAGACCTTACAGCTCACAGTGCATGTCAGAGCAAACAGAATTGTGGCAAGGCACAGATCTGGCCAAGGTTACAAAAAAAATTCCGCTGCACTTAAGGTTCCTAAGAGCACAGTGGCCTCCATAATCCTTAAATGGAAGACATTTGGGATGACGAGAACCCTTCCTAGAGCTGGCTGTCCGGCCAAACTGAGCTATCGGGGGAGAAGAGCCTTTGTGAGAGAGGTAAAGAAGAACCCAAAGATCACTGTGGCTGAGCTCTAGAGATGCAGTCGGGAGATGGGAGAAAGTTGTAGAAAGTCAACCATCACTGCAGCCCTCCACCAGTCGGGGCTTTATGGCAGAGTGGCCCGACGGAAGCCTCTCCTCTGTGCAAGACACATGAAAGCCCACATGGAGTTTGCTAAAAAACACCTGAAGGACTCCAAGATGGTGAGAAATAAGATTCTCTGGTCTGATGAGACCAAGATAGAACTTTTTGGCCTTAATTCTAAGTGGTATGTGTGGAGAAAACCAGGCACTGCTCATCACCTGTCCAATACAGTCCCAACAGTGAGGCATGGTGGTGGCTGCATCATGCTGTGGGGGTGTTTTTCAGCTGCAGGGACAGGATGACTGGTTGCAATTGAGGGAAAGATGAATGCGGCCAAGTACAGGAATATCCTGGATGAAAACCTTCTCCAGAGTGCTCAGGACCTCAGACAGGGCCGAAGGTTTACCTTCCAACAAGACAATGACCCTAAGCACACAGCTAAAATAACGAAGGAGTGGCTTCACAACAACTCCATGACTGTTCTTGAATGGCCCAGCCAGAGCCCTGACTTAAACCCAATTGAGCATCTCTGGAGAGACCTAAAAATGTCAGTCCACCAACGTTTACCATCCAACCTGATAGAACTGGAGAGGATCTCCAAGGAGGAATGGCAGAGGATCCCCAAATCCAGGTGTGAAAAACTTGTTGCATCTTTCCCAAAAAGACTCATCGTGGCTGTATTAGATCAAAAGGGTGCTTCTACTAAATACTGAGCAAAGGGTCAGAATACTTAGGACCATGTGATATTTCAGTTTTTCTTTTTTAATAAATCTGCAAAAATGTCAACAATTCTGTGTTTTTCTGTCAATATGGGGTGCTGTGTGTACATTAATGAGGAAAAAAAATAACTTAACCCTTTCATGACTAAGCCTATTTTTGAAATTTGGTGTTAAAGTTAAAATCCGTATTTTTTGCTAGAAAATGACTTAGAACCCCCAAACATTATATATATTTTTTTAGCAGAGAATCTAGAGAATAAAATGGCGATTGTTGCAATATTTTGTATCACACGGTATTTGTGCAGCGGTGTTTTAAACGCAAATTTTTGGAAAAGTGACACTTTCATGAATTTTAAAAAATCCAAACAGTAAAGATACCCCAATTTTTTTGTATAATGTGAAAGATGATGTTACGCCGAGTAAATAGATACCAAACATGTCACCCTTTATAATTGCACGCACTCGTGGAATGGCGACGAACTACGGTACCTTTGAATTTCCATAGGCAACGATTTAAAAATTTTTTACGGTTACCAGGTTTGAGCTACAGAGGAGGTCTAGGGCTAGAATTATTGCTCTCGCTCTGACGATCGCGGCGATACCTCACATGTGTGGTTTGAACACCGTTTACATATGCGGGGGAGCTCGCGGGGACAGGGGCACTTTAAAAAATTTTTTTTTTTTTTTATTTAATTTATTTATTTTTGTACTTTATAAATTGTGTTTAAAATTTTTTTTTTTTTTTTTTACTTTTATTGCTGTCACAAGCAATGTAAACATCCCTTGTGACAGTAATATGTGGTGACAGGTACTCTTTATGGAGGGATGGGGGGTCTAAAAGACCCCCCATCCCTCCTTTACACTTCAAAGTATTCAGATCGCCGAAAACGGCGATTCTGAATACTGTGTACTTTTTTAAATTCGGCGCCATTGGCAGCCGAGTAAACGGGAAGTGACGTCATGATGTCGCTTCCGCATTTACAACAAGAAGGCTGGAGCGAAGCCGCTCGCAGCTTCGTTCCAGCCCGCCCCCAGCCGCCGAAGGCAGCCGAACGGACACCGGGCCTCCCGATCGCACGGGAGGCCCGGTAACAGCGGCGGGAGGCGGCGGGAGGGGGGGATGTCCCCTCCCGCTCCTCCGGTATAACAGCCGAGCGGCTTTTAGCCGCATCGGTTGTTATACACGGGTAGCCGATCGCCCGCTGTAAACAACGGTACCGGGATGATGCCTGCAGCTGCGGGCATCATCCCGGTATAACCCTGGAAGGCCGAGTACGCATATGTGCGTTCGGTCGGCGGGAAGGGGTTAAATGATTTTAGCATTTGGCTGCAAATCCCACTGTATATACTCCAGCAGTGAAAAAGTCCACCCTTGCAGTGCTGGGGCAAATAGCCTCATGTATACTTGCTCCAGACAGGTGCAGTGCTCTCCTCATCTGCCTAAAGCCTCAGCATTATCACATACCATACAGGAACATTAGCCCTGTATGGTATGATGATACTGGAGTGTGACCACAGCCACTCTTAATTTACCCAGGATTAGGGTTGCCACTTTTTCTTCAAGTCAAACCCAAACACTTTAGCGGCGCACAGCTATTTTTTTATAGTATAAACTATACATATATTTTGCGATTAAATAACATTTCTAATCATCACAAGAGTCCCCCTTTACATCAGAGTCCCCTTTTATATCTGAGTCCACAGAGTTCCTCTTTTACATCTGAATCTGCAGAGTTCCCCTTTATATCTGAACTTGCAGAGTTCCCTTACACCGTAAGGGGGACTCTGAGGACTCTGACATAAGGGATGCACTGGGAACCCTGTTTTAAGGGGAAACACTGAGAACTCTGATGTATGGAGAGGACACTGATATAAGGGGGAACACTGCAGCCTCTGGTATAAAGGGGAACTCTGATGTAGGGGGTGCTCTGAGAACCCTGATTTACCTTAGTATATGCACTCAGAGACAGGAGAAAGAAGGGGGGAGACTTCATTCACAGACAGGGATGGATAGTGATCTCACTTACCCCTTGGCAGTCAGCACCTCTCATCCAGATGCATCTGCGACTGCTGGGCTTCAAATTTCCCACCCCCACTTTCCTTCTCTGAGGACCAGCACTCCCGTCAGTGTGGGGGGGGGGGGGATTATCAGTATTGTTAGTGCTGGCTTTTGGCAGTGTTATAGAGAATGTAACAGACACTCTAAGCTTAGACAACTGCGGCCAGTAACCCTGCTGGGAAGCCATAGTCTGGTCTGAATAATGTGTCTGAGTTTCAGGCAATTTGAAACCTGGACACGGTTTGAATCTGGGTGAATCCTGGACAGGTGGCAACCGTACCCAGGAGGACTGGTCACAGCACTGGAGAGAGCCTACTAGAGCAAAGAA
Source organism: Aquarana catesbeiana (assembly GCF_042186555.1). Classification (NCBI taxonomy): domain Eukaryota; kingdom Metazoa; phylum Chordata; class Amphibia; order Anura; family Ranidae; genus Aquarana; species Aquarana catesbeiana. The sequence continues at coordinate 97,988,855 of NC_133328.1, forward strand.
TACGTTAAAGCTAGGTACTCACACATCACATTTTTGATCTATGTGTAGCCTTGCCTGTTAGAATGGGACTGCTGGAAAACCTTGTTTGATCAGTGGCTTGCAACCAATCAGCTGCAGCGCTTATCAGTATATTCTGACAAGAGAAGAGTCCCCACTGTCAGAATACGTCACAATGGAGGGGATTTCTGCATCCACCTCTCTTGTGAGGATGGATGAATCTGTTAGTGTTTTTTTTAATTCAGCCCATTGGCTGGTTTTACCTTAATCCTTTGCTCCTAGAATAAAAGACCCATATACACAATGAGAATAACGGACACATTTTATATCCATGTTAGTCTCATATGGAAAACAGTAGGTTTCTAAAGTTACAAAAATTCTTGTTAAACAGAATACAACTTCAGATATTATGTATCCTTTCATTTCTGAGTCCAGTCTTGGTCATTTGTTCTTTTTTTCGTGCAAATACCATACCATACCATACTAATTACGTGAAAATCGTTTGTTATCTTACAAGAGCTTTTTGCTTATTTTGTGATATTTTTTACATGAACTGTCGTAATCAGCTCTTGAAAGCGGTGTACTAATGATCAGATTATCAGAAGATCACTCTGATGCATTTGTTTTCGTCCAATTTTCTCATCATGTGTACAAGGCATTAATGAGCATTTAACCCATGCACTAAAGGAGGCCCCATTGCAAGGGTGGATTTTATTTTTCCTCCTGGATTTGGGATGTAAACCTTTATTATGAGAAAGAGTCAAGGAAGACATTTGGGTCAGCCAGGTACATAAATAGGTGGTTTTATGTACAGTGCCTTGAAAAAGTATTCATACACTTTGACATTTTCCACATTTTGTCATGTTACAACCAAAAACGTAAATGTATTTTATTGGGATTTTATGTGATAGACCAACATAAAGTGGCACATAATTGTGAAGTGAAAGGAAAATAATAAATAATTTTCACATTTTCTTTTTTACAAATAAATATCTGAAAAGTGTGGCGTGCATTGTATTCAGTCCCCTTTACCCTGATACCCCTAGCTAAAATCTAGTGGAATCAATTGCCTTCAGAAGTCACCTAATTAGTAAACAGAGTCCACCTGTGTGTGATGTAATCTCAGTATAAATACAGCTGTTCTGTGGAGTCCTCAGAGGTTTGTTAGAGAACCTTAGTGAACAAACAGCATCATGAACGCCAAGGAACACACCAGACAGGTCAGGGATAAAGTTGTGGAGAAGTTTAAAGCAGGGTTAAGTTATAAAAAAATATCCTAAGCTTTGAACATCTCACAGAGCACTGTTCAATCCATCATCTGAAAATGGAAAGAGTATGGCACAACTGTAAACCTACCAAGACATGGCTGTCCACCTAAACTGACAGGCCGAGCAAGGAGAACATTAATCAGAGAAACAGCCAAGAGGCCCATGCTAACTCTGGAGGAGCTGCAGCAATCCACAGCTCAGGTGGGAGAATCTGTCCACAGGGCAACTATTAGTTGTGCACTCTACAAATCTGGCCTTTATGGAAGAGTGGCAAGAAGAAGGCCATTGTTAAAAGAAAGCCATAAGAAGTCCTATTTGCAGTTTGTGAAAAACTATATGGGGGACACAGTAAACATGTGGAAGAAGGTGCTCTGGTCAGATGAGACCAAAATTGAACTTTTTGGCCTAAAAGCAAAACGCTATGTGTGGCGGAAAACTAACACTGCACATCACCCTAAACACACCATCCCCACCATGAAACATGCTGGTGGCAGCATCAACTTGGGCAGAGATTCACCTTCCAGCAGGACAAGACCCTAAACATACAGTCAGAGCTACAATAGAATGGTTTAGATCAAAGTATATTCATGTGTTAGAATGGCCCAGTCAAAGTCCAGACCTAAAGCCAATTGAGAATCTGTGGCAAGACTTGAAAATTGCTGTTCACAGACTCTCTACATCCAATCTGACAGACCTTGACCTATTTTGCAAAGAAGAATGGGCAAAAACATCACTCTCTAGATGTACAAAGCTGGTAGAGACATCCCCAAAAAGACTTGCAGCTGTAAGTGCAGCAAAATGTTTTTCTACAAAGTATTGATTGAATACTGAATACAAATGCACGTCACACTTTTCACATATTTTATATATTCTTTAAATTGAAAACCATTTATCTTTTTCCTTCCACTTCACAATTATGTGCCACTTTGTGTTGGTCTATCACATAAAATCCCAATAAAATACATTTATGTTTTTGGTTGTAACATGACAAAACGTGGAAAATTTCAACAGGTATGAATATTTTTTCAAGGTATTGTATATAGATATAGATATATGAGTGTTTGTATGTATGTGTGTGTATATACACTATATTACCAAAAGTATTGGGACTCCTGCCTTTACACGCACATGAGCTTTAATGGCATCCCAGTCTTAGTCCGTAGGGTTCAATATTGAGTTGGCCCACCCTCTGCAGCTATAACAGCTTTAACTCTTCTGGGAAGGCTGTCCACAAGGTTTAGGATTGTGTCTATGGGAATGTGTGACCATTCTTCCAGAAGCGCATTTGTGAGGTCAGGCACTGATGTTTGACAAAAGTATCAGGGGTGCCATGTACAGCAGTGGTCATCAACCCTGTCTTCAGGACCCACTAACAGGCCAGGCTTGCAAGGTAACTGAAATCACACATATCACAGGTGATATCATTTGCTGCTTGGTGATTGCAGTATTCTAGTTCTCATCTTCCTAAGCTAATACATAAAACCTGGCCTGTTAGTGGGCCCTGAGGACAGGGTTGATGACCACTGATGTACAAGCATCCAGCATGGGGTGATCAGATCAGTAGGCTACACCACAAAGAAATCAGGAACAGATTGGTAAGTGAAATAAATGTATTTATTAAGGAAAAAGACACGCTTAAACAACCAACACCAATAAACATAGCCAAACAAGTGAAAAATCACAAGAACGCAGCAACCCTATACACACACACCTAACTAACTAAGTATATACAAATGCAAGGAACAAAACGAGGATAACAGATAAAGGGGAACAGGGATTAGGTCTCAGGGTACGGATACGAGATACAAGGTCCAGGACAGAAGACAGGTACAGGTCAGGCTCAGGCAGGAATCGGACTTGCAGGGGGGCATTACAGTCAGGCTGGGCATCAAGCAGGAGAGAAACAGCGACAAGCTGGGCATCAGGCGGAGAGGCAGCAGCGGCAAGATGGGCGACAGTCAGGAAGACATCAGCTGATATAGTGTGCGCCACCGGTGCAAAACAAATTCCAAATACTTTTCAAATATTTTATATTCCCGGCTATGCTGCAGCTAATACAACCCCTGGCAAAAATGATGGAATCACTAGTCCCTGAGGATGTTCCTTCAGTTGTTTATTGTTGTAGAAAAAAAGCAGATCACAGACATGACCAAAAACTAAAGGCATTTCAAAGGGCAACTTTCTGGCTTTAAGAAACACTAAAAGAAATCAAGAAAAATAATTGTGGTGGCCAGTAACAGTTAGATTTATAGAACAAGCACAGGTAATAAATTATGGAATCACTGAATTCTGAGGAAAAAATTATGGAATCACCCTGTAAATTTTCATTACAAACACTAACACCTGCATCAGATTAAATCTGCTTGTTAGTATGTAGGTAAAAAGGAATGATCACACCTTGGAGAGCTGTTGCAACAAGTGGACTGACATGAAGCATGGCTCAAACACCAGAGATGTCAATTGAAAAAAAGGAGAGGATTATCAAACTCCTTAAAGAGGGTAAATCATCACGCAGTGTTGCACAAGATGTTGGTTATTCACTGTCGGCTGTGTCTAAAACATGGACCAAATACAAACAACATGGGAAGGTGGTTAAAGGCAAGCATACTGGTAGACCAAGAAAGACATCAAAGCGTCAAGACAGAAAACTTAAAGCAATATGCCTTGAAAACAGAAAATGTACAACAAAACAAATGAGGAACAAATGGGAGGAAACTGGAGTCAACATCTGTGACCGATCTGTAAGAAACCACCTAAAGGAAATGGGATTTACATACAGAGAAGCTAAAAGAAAGCCACCTCTAACACCTAAACACAAAAAAACAAGGTTACAATGGGCTAAGGAAAGGTAATCGTGGACTGTAGATGATTGGATGAAAGTCATATTCAGTGATGAATCTCGAATCTGCATTGGGCAAGGTGATGATGCTGGAACTTTTGTTTGGTGCCGTTCCAATGAGATTTTTGCAGACGGCTGTCTGAAGAAAACATGCAAATTTCCACAGTCAATTATGATATGGGGCTGCATGTCAGGTAAAGGCACTGGGGAGATGGCTGTCATTAAATCTTCAATAAATGCACAGGTTTACATTGAAATTTTGGACACTTTTCTTTTCCCATCTATTGAAAGGATGTTTGGGGATGATGAAATAATTTACCAAGATGATAATGCATCTTGCCATAGAGCACCAACTGTGAAAAAATTCCTTGAAGAAAGACACATAAGGTCAATGTCATGGCCTGCAAACAGTCCGGATCTCAATCCAATTGAAAATCTGTGGTGGAAGTTAAAGAAAATGGTCGATGACAAGGCTCCAACCTGCAAAGATGATTTGGCAACAGCAATCAGAGAAGGCTGGAGCCAGATTGATGAAGAGTACTGTTTATCACTCATTAAGTCAATGCCTCAGAGACTGCAAGCAGTTATAAAAGCCAGTGGTGGTGCAACAAAGTACTAGTGATGTGTTGGAGTGTTATTTTGTTTGTTTGTTTTTCATGATTCCATAATTTTTTCCTCAGAGTTGAGTGATTCCATAATGTATTCCCTGTGCTTGTTCTATAAATCTAACTGTTACTGGCCACCACAATTATTTTTCTTGATTTCTTTTAGTGTTTCTTAACCACTTAAGGACCGGACCATTATGCTGCTTAAGGACCAGAGGACTTTTTCCAATTTGGCACTGCGACGCTTTAACTGCTAATTGCGCGGTCATGCAATGCTGTACCCAAACAAAATTTGCGTCCTTTTCTTCCCACAAATAGAGCTTTCTTTTGATGGTATTTGATCACCTCTGCCATTTTTATTTTTTGCGCTATAAAGGAAAAAGACAGAAAATTTTGAAAAAAAAAAGATATTTTCTACTGTTTGTTGTAAAAAAAAATCCAATAAACTCAATTTTAGTCATACATTTAGGCCAAAATGTATTCGGCAAACCCCCCCCCCAAATGACCCCATTTTGGAAAGTAGACACCCCAAGGAAATTGCTGAGAGGCATGTTGAACCCATTGAATATTTATTTTTTTTGTCCGAAGTGATTGAATAATGACAAAAAAAAAAAATATTTACAAAAAGTTGTCATTAAATGATATATTGCTCACACAGGCCATGGGCCTATGTGGAATTGCGCCCCAAAATACATTCAGCTGCTTCTCCTGAGTACGGGGAAACCACATGCGTGGGACTTTTTGGGAGCCTAGCCGCGTACGGGGCCCCGAAAACCAATCACCGCCTTCAGGATTTCTAAGGGTGTAAATTTTTGATTTCACTCTTCACTGCCTATCACAGTTTCGGAGGCCATAAAATGCCCAGGTGGCACAAAACCCCCCCAAATGACTCCATTTTGGAAAGTACACACCCCAAGAGCTATTTGCTTAGAGGCATGGTGAGTATTTTGCAGCTCTCATTTGTTTCTGAAAATGAAGAAAGACAAGAAAAAACATTTTTTTTTCTTTTTTCAATTTTCAAAACTTTGTGACAAAAAGTGAGGTCTGCAAAATACTCACTATACCTCTCAGCAAATAGCTTGGGGTGTCTACTTTCCAAAATGGGGTCATTTGGGGGGGGGGGGTTGTGCCACCTGGGCATTCCATGGCCTCTGAAACTGTGATAGGCAGTGAAGAGTGAAATCAAAAATTTACGCCCTTAGAAAGCCTGAAGGCGGTGCTTGGTTTTCGGGGTCCCGTACGTGGCTAGGCTCCCAAAAAGTCTCACACATGTGGTATCCCATACTCAGGAGAAGCAACAGAATGTATTTTGGGGTGTAATTTCATATATTCCCATGGCATGTTTGAGCAATATATCATTTAGTGACAACTTTGTGCAAAAAAAAAAAATTTGTCTCTTTCCCGCAACTTGTGTCACAATATAAAATATTCCATGGACTCGACATGACTCTCAGCAAATAGCTTGGGGTGTCTACTTTCCAAAATGGGGTCATTTGGGGGGTTTTGAACTGTCCTGGCATTTTATGCACAACATTTAGAAGCTTATGTCACACATCACCCACTCCTCTAACCACTTGAAGACAAAGCCCTTTCTGACACTTTTTTTGTTTACATGAAAAAACTATTTTTTTTTGCAAGAAAATTACTTTGAACCCCCAAACATTATATATTTTTTTAAAGCAAATGCCCTACAGATTAAAATGGTGGGTGTTTCATATTTTTTTTTCACACAGTATTTGCGCAGCGATTTTTCAAACGCATTTTTTGGGGAAAAAACACACTTTTTTAAATTTTAATGCACTAAAGCACACTATATTGCCCAAATGTTTGATGAAATAAAAAAGATGATCTTAGGCCGAGTACATGGATACCAAACATGACATGCTTTAAAATTGCCCACAAACGTGCAGTGGTGACAAACTAAATACATTTTTAAAAGCCTTTAAAAGCCTTTACAGGTTACCACTTTAGATTTACAGAGGAGGTCTACTGCTAAAATTACTGCCCTCGATCTGACGTTCGCGGTGATACCTCACATGCATGGTGCAATTGCTGTTTACATTTGACGCCAGACCGACGCTTGCGTTCGCCTTTGCGCGAGAGCAGGGGGGGACAGGGGTGCTTTTTTTTTTCTTTATTATTTTTTTGCTTTTTTATCTTATTTTTAAACTGTTCCTTTCATTTTTTTTAATCATTTTTATTGTTATCTCAGGGAATGTAAATATCCCCTATGATAGCAATAGGTAGTGACAGGTACTCTTTTTTGAAAAAATTGGGGTCTATTAGACCCTAGATCTCTCCTCTGCCCTCAAAGCATCTGACCACACCAAGATCAGTGTGATAAAATGCTTTCCCAATTTCCCAATGGCGCTGTTTACATCCGGGGAAATCTAAGTCATGAAATGCTCATAGCTTCCGGTTTCTTAGGCCATAGAGATGTTTGGAGCCACTCTGGTCTCTGATCAGCTCTATGGTCAGCTGGCTGAATCACCGGCTGCATTCTCAGGTTCCCTGTTGAGACAGGAGAGCCAGAGAAAAACACGGAAGACGGTGGGGGGGGCATTCCCTCCCACTGCTTGTAAAAGCAGTCTAGAGGCTAATTAGCCGCTAGGATTGCTTTTACATGAAAGCCGACCGCTGGCTGAAAAGAATGATACCAAGATGATACCTAAACCTGCAGGCATCATTCTGGTATAACCACTCAAAGTCGTGAATGGCGTACCTGAAGACAAAAAAATGGTTAACAATAAAACACAGTAAACGGTAAAGTATAAAAAATTGCATACCTGAAAAGCAAACATGATAAAACATAATAACAATAAAACACTGCAGAATAGAATACAGTAAAAAAGAGCAGAACAATAGAGAGAGAATAGAGAGAGAGAGAACAATAAAACGACAACTAATTTTTTTTAATTTTATATATATATATATATATATATATATATATATATATATATATATATATATATATATATTTTTTTTTTTACACTTTTTTTGTAACTAACTTTTATAACTGTAACCGGTTCCAGGTTCGGGTCTCTCAAAATGCGATGGCATCTTGGGAGACCCTGTGAAAGTGTGCCTAGTCTGTGCAATGCTGTACCCTACGCTAATACTCAGCTAGTGAATGGTAGCGTTCAAAACATTCACCAATGCAAAGACCAGGATTGTCAGGACAGGAGGGACAATAATAGTGGGTGTCATGCCTATATCCGCGCTTGCTGCAGACACAACATCTTTTTTGGGGGGGTTCGTTGGGTAGGGGTACTCGGTAGGACATAAAGAAAATGCCTCTCATGCAGCCGACTGCATTTGGTTGGGGATGTGAATGGGGGAAGTACGGGCGCTGCAGAAGTGGTGGGTTCCAAATTAGGATTGGCGAATGCAGCAGGAAGGGCACTACGGGCACGACGGGCCTGTGTTTGTCTTCTTCTTGGTGGCAGCGGGACACTACTTGTGCTTGCCACCTCACCAGCTTGAACTGCACTTATGGGACTCGCCACATCACCAAGTGTTACTGCAGTGCTGGTTTGACTATGACCGGGGTGTACTAGGCCACTGGTGCTTGCCAGTTCACCAAAACACTACCAAAAAAACTGTTAGCGATCACAGGGATCAGGCCTGACTCTGCGAATGCTGCAGTTATGCGTTTAGTGTTTTGTAAGTGACAGTGATCGATCGATACTGCACTTGGGTGGGCTGGGCCGGGTGGAGGGGCGAAACGCAGGTGCTAGCAGGTATCTGGGCTGATCCCGCTAACACTGCGTTTTTGGGAACCCTAAACTGCTGGGGACACTAGTATAGATCTGATCGGATCAGATATTGATCCGTTCAGATACTATACCACTAAGGGAGGTGTACGGTGCGTGCGTGGGTGTTAGCGCTACTGGCGCTAACCTGATGCTGCTTGGGGCTGGTGCTTACCAGTTCACCAAAATGCTACCAAAAAACTGTTAGCGATCGCAGGGATCAGGCCTGACTCTGCAAACGCTGCAGTTATGCGTTTAGTGTTTTGTAAGTGACAGTGATCGATCGATACTGCACTTGAGTGGGCTGGGCTGGGCAGGGCGGAGGGGGCAAAACGCAGGTGCTAGCAGGTATCTGGGCTGATCCCGCTAACACTGCATTTTTGGGAACCCTAAACTGCTGGGGACGCTAGTATAGATCTGATCGGATCAGATATTGATCCGTTCAGATACTATACCACTAAGGGAGGTGTATGCTGCGTGCGTGGGTGTTAGCGGTACTGGCGCTAATCTGACGCTGCCTGGGGCAACGCATATCACCGCTGGGCGATCAGGGGGCTAAACCTTTATTCGGTAATAAACGGCGGGTTCCCTGACACTATAAAAAATAAACGAACTAACCAGAGTCACCCGTAACGGTTATACGGTGATCAATGATGAAAGGGTTAACTAGGAAGCAATCAAGGGGTTAAAACATTTATTAGATAGTATATGGGGGTCCCTGTCGCTATAAAACGCTGACGGCAAACCTAAATATTTACGTCCCTAACTAGCGTCACCAGTGACACTAATACAGCGATCAGAAAAATGATCGCTTAGTGACACTGGCGACAGGGTGTGATCAAGGGGTTAAAACTTTATTAAGGGGGATTAGGGGGGTACCCTAGACCTAAAGGGGGCTAATTCTAACTGCCCTAACACAGTAACTGTCACAAACTGACACCATGCAGTAATCAAAAAAAAAAAAAAAACTGCTTGGTGTCAGTGTGACGGGGGGGGGAGGGGTGATCGGGGGAGATCGGGGGGTAAAGGGGGGTGTAATGTGTGCCTGGCATGTTCTACTGTGTGTGTGTGTTTGGTGCACTCACATTACAGGAGAGATGACGTCACATCCCCTGCCTCTGTGTACTACACAGAGGCAGGGGAAGAATCTCATTGGCTGGGAGCGATCGTGAGGGGGGGGCCACGATTGGATGGCCTCCCCCTCATCTCTGATCGCTGCCAGACCAAAGGCGACCGCCGCTGGCACCGGAGGGGATCCGATCCCACCCGCGGGAAGGCAAGGATGTAAATGTATGCCCTTTTGCCTGCCGATGCCGCTCTGCCGACGTATATCGTCGTGCGGCGGTCGTCAAGTGGTTAAAGCCAGAAAGTTGCCATTTGAAATGCCTTTAATTTTTGGCCATGTCTGTGATCTGCTTTTTTCTACAACAATAAACTACTGAAGGAACGTCCTCAGGGACTGGTGATTCCATCATTTTTGCCAGGGGTTGTATGCACCACTGAGTCAGTGTAAAAAATGTGTAAAAGAACTATTGTTTGTGTAGCTGCGCTGGCCCTTTAAATCAAAAGGTGTATTGTTTAGACTAATGGTTTACCATCAAATATAATATACCATATATATAATATATGGTATAAAAAAAATAGTCCAAGTGGACAAATCCTCCGTGCTGAACAAATGGTGACTTCCAAAACAAACGTGCTGTGACTGACCACCACCATCCAGTCTATATGATTACCAAAAAGCAGTGATAAACAAGCCCATATGTAGCCATTCCTCAATCTTCTATGTGGGTAAATAGATATGTCTCCACCAAATCCCAGATCACTCTCTCAATCCTCCAGTTTTGTCTCAAAAGACAAAAATGGCCATCATTGCGCAAAATTCCATACTTTAGCTGTTTAAAAGGTCATATAAAAGATTTGCACTAACATGTATGTGTGCCTCAGACTGGCACTGAGTCTCTCCAGCTTTCCAGTATTAGCCAGTGATGGCTGTGTGCTACTAGGAGCCGGCGTATGGTTCAAGCCTCGTTTTTGATCCAGTACATTCATCAGGAGATTATTTTTCATTGCGGTACATTCAACAGTAAATCATGTCAGCGTCGCCCAACAAGCCTCTTTTTTGATGGGAAACTATTAGTCTAAACAATACACCTTTTGATTTAAAGGGCCAGCGCAGCTACACAAACAATAGGTTTTTTTACACCGGAAAACATCAGTGGCAAGCTGTGCATCAGGAACCGGTTTAGCAGGCACCGTGTCAGCAGGCTGGGCAATGGGCACGGTCCAGCAAGCTGGGTGACAGGTAGCAGTCCAGCAGGCCGGGTAACAGGCACCGGTCCAGCAGGCTGGGCAACGGGCACCAGCTTATCAAGCTGGGTAGCGGGCAGAGGCGCATTAAGCTGGGCAGCGGGCAGAGGCACATCTAGCTGGGCAGCGGGCAAAAGCACATCAAGCTGGGCAGCGGGTAGAGACACATCAAGCTGGGCAGCAAGCAGAGGCACATCAGGCTGGGCAGCAGGAAAGGAACCACTAGGTAGGGCATCAGGAACCGGACCACCAGGAACTGGATCATCAGGCTGGGTATCAGGCACTGGATCACTAAGCAGATCATCGGGCATCGGATCATCAAGCTGGACATCAGGCACCAGAACAACAGACTGGACAGCGGGCACCAGAACATCAGGCTGGACAGCAGGTAGAAGCACCGGAACAGCAGGCTGGACAGCAGGCACTGGAAAAACAGGCTGGATAGCGGACACTAGAACAACAGGATGAACAGTGGTCAGAGGCACCAGAATATCAGGCTGGACAGTGAGCACCGGAACGTCAGACTGGAAAGTGGGCACCAGATCATCAGGCTGGACAGCAGGCAGGGGCACCAGAACATCAGGCAGGAAAAAGGGCACCAGAACATCAGACTGGAAAGCGGGCACTGGACCATAAGACTGGAAAACAGGCATCAGACCATCAGACTGGTCAGCGGGCAGAGGCACTGGCACAACAGGCTGGACAGCGGGTCCTGGAACAGGCTGGACGGTGGGCACTGGCACATCAGGCTGGACAGTGGGCACTGGAAAATCAGGCTAGAAAGCAGGCGCCGGAACATTAGGGTGGAAGCGAGCACTGGAACATCAGAATGGAAAGCGGGCACCGGATCATCAGACTGGACAGCGGGCACTGGAACATCATGCTGGAAAGTGGGTGCCGGAACATCAGACTGGAAGGCGGGCACTAGATCATCAAACTGGACAGCGGGCACCAGAACATCAGGCTGGAAAGTGGGCACCAGAACAGCAAACTGGAAAGTGGGTACTGGAACATCAGACTGGAAAGCAGGCACTAGATCATCAGACTGGACAGCGGGCACCATATCAGACTGGAGAGCAGGCAGAGGCACTGGAACAGCTGGCTGGCCAGCGGGCTCCAGAACATCAGACTGGGCAGCAGGCACTGGAACATCAGAGTGGACAGCCGGTGCCGGAACGTCAGGCTGGACAGTGGGCACTGGAACAGCAGGCTGGACAGTGGGCAGAGGCACCGGAAAGGCCGGCTGGACAGCGGGCACCGGAACATCAGACTGGACAACAGGCACCAAATCATCAGGCTGGGCAGCAGGCACTGGAACAGCAGGCTGGACAGCTGGCACCGGAACATCAGACTGGGCAGCGGGCGCTGGGACATTGGCCTGGACAGCGGGCACGGGGACATCAAACTGGAGAGCAGGCACATCAGACTGGACAGCGGGCACCGGAACATCAGACTGGGCAATGGGCACTGGAACAGCAGGCTGGGCAGTGGGCACCAGAACATCAGACTGGGCAGCGGGCGCTGGGACATCAGACTGGACAGTGGGCATGGGAACATCAGACTGGACAGCGGGCAAGGGAACATCAGGCTGAACAGCGGGCACTGGCACAGCAGGCTGGAGTAGATCGGCTGGTGTGGAGGCAGGATTGGATAATGGCAGGATTGATTGGGTTGGGGAAAACAGTTTCTTTTTGAGTTTAGACATTGAATTGAAGCGAAGGGCAGAAGGATGGTAAAATAGAGGGAACAATTGTTGAGGGGAGATTTAGTGGAACTGTTGCAGGTGGCAGAGTAGAAGTAGAAGGGTTAAAGTCAGGGTAGGTGCAGCAGGTGGAAACAGGGTACTGGTACTTGGTAGCAGGGTATATTGGGGGCAAAATTTCTTCAATATGCATCTTGCAACAATCGAGCAAGTGCTCAGACTTAATTCCCAGGTGCAGCTGATCTGATTATGTGGCTTCAGTATTCTGTCAGAGATGCTATATACAGGCATTCAGCACAGGGTGATCAGTAGGCTGCACCCTAAAGGAATCAGGAACGGATGGGTAAGTGAAATAAATGTATTTATTAAGGAAAAAGACACGCTTAAACAACCAACACCTATAAACATGGCCAAACAAGTGAAAAAGGACAAGAACACGGCAACCCTATACACAACTGACTAAGTATATACAAATGCAAGGAACAAAACAGGGATAACAGGTAAAGGGGAACAGGAAACAGGTACCAGAGGACAGGTCTCAGGGTATGGATACGAGATACAGGGTCCAGAACAGACGATAGGTACAATATACAAAAGAGAGAACAAAGGTTCTCCCAAGAGAGCTAATTAGGACACTAAGATTGAATTAATGTTTTATTGTAGAAAAAACACACAACAACAATTAAATGAAACAGTGATAGATCTATAGTGTACCTCCTAGATTATTAAAAAAGACAACGTTGTCATATTAAAACTGGGGACAAAGCTGCGCATGCACCATACACTCACTCACACACACTATCATACACACAAGTTGATCATCAAAGATTTTATCCCCAAAGATGAATTAGACAGGAATACAGTCTTCTGGGTGGTTTGATAATTCCTTAACACTGAACAGCTTTGGTTTCTGATGGGTATAGATAATCAGATGGCGATATTCGGTGCTTGTGGTGTCTAGAGGTAGGCAATCAACACTTGGCTGCCCTGAAATCTTTTAAAGGGTAAACTAGCATATAGTCCAAAACATAATATAAGTATAAGTTCCTTTTATGTAGGTTTGTGACTGACCTGGTTTGTCAACTGATATACGGAGAATAGGGTTTGGATATTGATATACCCTGGGAACAGACTAGCACACTACTATTACTTCCAATAAAAAAATGCATACCGATCTCCATAGCAAAGCGAGAGGGGGGAGGGATGGGGAGGGAAAACAGGAGCAAGGCGTCACAGCTGATCAATGTGCTAGGTCAAACACACTCTCACCATATACTGTGCTCCGGCCACTTTCCTCTGCCTCTACCCATCCATTCAATTCCAATCTCAATCAGTAGATACCGGTATCTGGTTGCTGGGAATGTAGTTTTGCTGTGCTGGTCTTACGGTAGCAGTGTAATCACTGTGCAAACACATGCTGTAACAAGAGCGCTCCATCAAAGTTCCAAACACGCTAGGTATCCAGTCCCATTCAAACTCCGTCTTTCATATATATATATATATATATATATATATATATATATATATATATATATATATATATCCACTGTATCCAGTTTAGCTATATCTGACTGCAGGTCGTTCCTGGTGTACTTTTTCTAATATACTTCTCTCAGGCAGGTTATTCAGATAGCTGCAGTGTATTTAGTATATATATACAGACAGTCTCGTGTATATATATATATATATATATATATATATATATATATATATATATATATATATATATATATCCACTGCATACAGTTTAGCTATAGCTGACTGCAGGCTGTTCCTGGTGTACTTTTTCTAATATACTTCTGGCAGGCAGGTTATTCAGTTAGCTGCAGTGTATTTAATATATATATATATATATAGATATATATATAGAGATATATATCTCTATATATATATCTATATATAGATATATATATATAAAGATATATATATCTATATATATATATATATACAGACAGTCTTGTCTGTATATATATATATATATATATAAATGAATGATTTGTAAAGCACTGCAAATGCGAACTGAATCGCCTTAAGGTGCTAAATGCGTTTTGTGTTGAACAGCTTCTTAGAAGAGGAAGGTTTTGAGTTTTTTCCTGAAGGCCAGATGGTTTTCTTCCATGCGGATGTGAGTCGGAAGAGTGTTCCATAGCCAAGGTCCCTGGACTGCGAATCTGCGTTCTCCTCTTGCTTTGTAGCGGTATTTGGGAACGAGGAGAAGGTTTTGGTTGGATGATTGCGATTGGGTGTGTAGTGTTTTATTTTCTCTCGGAGGTATTGAGGGGCGTTACCTTGTATGCATTTGTGGGTGAGGCAGAGGGTCTTGAATGTAATCCAATTCTTTACCGTTAGCCAATGTAGGCTCCTCAGGGATGGGGAGATGGACTCCCAGGGTTTTTTTCCTGTTAGCAGTCTTGCCGCCGTGTTTTGAATGGCCTGTAGGCACGCAAGCTGATATTGGGGTAAACCTATGTAGAGTGAGTTTGCGTAGTCGAGACGGGAATTGATGATTGTTCCAACTACTGCTGCTTTGTCCTCTTCTGGGATAAAGGGAATGAGTCTGCATAGCAGGCGGAGGAGATGGTGAGATCCGCTAACTACTGATCCTATTTGTGCATCCATTGTAATTTCTGAGTCAAAGATAACTCCGAGACTCTTGGCTTTGGTGCTCGGAGAGATGATCTGTCCAAAGATGGTGGGAGGTGTCCATGGAGTCTTGGTTTTGGGATTTTGGTTAGCGTGTAGGAAGAGAAGTTCTGTTTTTGACCCGTTGAATTTGAGGGAACTAATGGTCATCCAGTCATCTATCAAACTGAGGCATTTCTCTAGTTGCTGATGGTGGTCTTTTTGTCCGGTGATGCGAAAGTAGATTTGGGTATCGTCAGCGTATGAGTGGAAGCAGAGGTCTGATTTTTTTGATGATTTTGAGGAGTGGGCGGATGTAGATGTTGAATAGCACTGGCGACAAGGGTGAACGCTGAGGGACTCCACAGGAGATTGTCAGAGGTGAATGCTCCAAGTTTCACTGTCTGAGAGCGATTCTCTAAGAAGGATGCAAACCATTTTAGACTAGAATCTGTGGCTCCTGCAACTTCTGTGAGGCGGACAAGTAGAGCATTGTGGTCCACTGTATCAAATGCTGCATTAAGGTCTAGCAGTACCAGGAGACATGATTCTCCGTCATCTGCTGCTTCGAGGGCATCATCCCATATTTTTAGAAGTGCCGTTTCTGTGCCATGGCCAGGGCGGAAGCCTGATTGTAGAGTGTCCAGAAGTTGATGTGTGTCCAGGTGGCGTTGTAGCTGTTGTACTACCGCTTTCTCCATAATCTTGGAGATGGTGTTAAGGCTTGTTATCGGTCTGCAGTGGTTAGAGTCCTTAGGGTCGAGATTGGGTTTCTTTAGCAGGGGTTTGGGGGTGCCTTGCTTGAGGGTGGTTGGCACAATCCCTTCATTGAATGACTGATTTATGAGGTGTGTTATAGTGGGAGCCAGGATGTCGGAGCATTCTTTCAGGAGTTACGTGGGAATGATGTAATTTGGTGATGTGCTGTCTCGAAGGCTTCTCATAATGTTTTTAGTTGTGTCAGTGGTGATCGGGGTCAAGAAGAAGTACGGCGGTTGTGTGATGTTCGTGTTGATGTCCTCTTTTTGCTTTGCTTGGGTAAGGTTGGTTGTTTTTTTCTGTTGGATTGACTCCCGGATGTTGTCGATTTTTTCGATGAAGAAATTTTATAACTCATTGCAGAATTCTTGAGTATCGTTTGCTGGGGGCTCTAAGCAGGTCGGGTTCATTGATTGGGCGACTATTTTGAAAAGTTCCCGAGGCCGGTTTAAGGCAGTTGAGATGGTATTCGAGAAATGTTCTTTTTTGGCTGTGAAGATTGCTTTGTGGTATTTCACAGTGAGTACTTTGTAGTTTGTATGGTGTTCCTTGGTAGGATTTCTTCTCCATGCTCTTTCAGCTCTTCTACGTTCCTGCTTGAGTAGGGTGAGAGTGCCATTAACCATCTTGAGTTTTTTTTGTGGATGAGTGTTCTGCGTTTTGGCGCTACTGAGTCTGCTGTTTGTAGTAATGCCTTGTTTAGGGAGTTGAGTGTTTGTTCCGTTGAGAGGTTTAAGTTTAGCGATTGTATTTTGTTTGATAATGTGGTTTTGAAGAGTTCAGAGTGCAGTCTCTTCTGAGATCTGTTCCAGTGTGTTGTTATTGCATGTTTCTGTTTTTGGAGGGTGGTGTTAAAGATGATTTTAAATTTGATAGCATGGTGGTCCGTCCATGGTAGTGGTGTGTTGTGGAATATGTTGATGTCCCTATTCTGTTCGAAGATGAGGTCTAGAGTGTGTCCTGAAACATGCGTGGGAGTATTTATCAGCTGTTGAAGACCTAGTTTTTCCAGTTGGTTGATGCAGGCGGTTGCAATAGGGGTGAGTAGAGGGTAGAGTTTGAAGTCTCCAAGTACCAGAAGGTTTTTGGTTTTCAGGGTGTGCATTGAAATGAGTTCAGTGAGTGGTGTAAGGAGATTGGTCTTTGGTCCTGGTGGTCTGTAGCATAGTAATATGTGAATGGTGTCTTGGGGTGTTGTTTGAAGATGCAGGGGCAGCGTCTCCATGAAAGGCACTGAGTTCTTTGAAGTTGGTTTGGTGAAGGCAAGGTATGATTTGAAGATCACTGCTAGGCCTCCTCCTTTTTTTCCTATTCTATGCTCGGTTAGGATGCTGTAGTTCTAAGGCACCAATTCAGTTAGGATGGTATTGCAGTCGGATGTTAGCCAACTTTCCGTAATGAAGAGGCAATCTATGTTGTTTTCAATGATGAAGTTGTGGATTTCCAGTCTGTGCTTGACTGCAGATCTGGTGTTGATCAGGGCGCATGCTAGTTGTTGTAGTTGAATTGGTGTCTCCCTGTATTTGATGGTTGCTTGTAGGTTGGTCCTTAGTAATTTTTCTTTTTTTAGTCTTTTTTGAGTGGCGGTTGGTAGAGTTGAACCGATGTTTCTTAGCCTATGGAGGGCGTCCGCTGTGTACTTGAAATTGCACATGGTGAGAGCAAAAAGTTGCTGAAGGAAAATGATGGAGGAGATAGAGGGCTACCTGGAGGGCTACCTACCACCCTCCCGTTGATCCAGAGGAAGGCGAAAAAAACCCTAGCTGAGCTGACCAATTGCTCCAGCAGAGGAAAAATTCCTTCCTGACACCCCGAGGGGCGATAGTATCCGAGGACCCTGGATCAACAACTAGGGTACCCTGGTGGCTTACCTGTACAGGATGGTCCGGGGGATGACGGTGGGGGGTGGGGGGGGGTGAGGGGTATGGGGGATCTGGCCGCTACTTACTGGTTGGAATGGTGATGCGGCTGGGTCTCGGAGGATCTAAGATGGGCGCTGGTCAGGTCCAAAGTCTCTGGTGGTAGCCTGTGCCCACGCAGTGAGGTCCAGTGTAGAGGAGGGGGTGTTCCAGGTGTAGGGGCACGGGGGCCCGCTGGACAGGAGTGGGTGCTGGGTGGCTGGAGCTAGGCCGCAGCCGTGGTCTGTCCCCTGAGTCTAACAGCTAGAGAGTGGGGTGATTGGACGGCGGCTGCGGTAGTACTGTTTGGAGGTGGGCCGGTGCAGGCCTGGGGGGGCCGGGTCCCGACACTAACCTGCTGGGGGGTTCCGGGATGAGCTTCGGGTGGAGGTAGTGGTTGCGGCCGCACTGGGTGGACCAAGATGGCCGACAGGCTAAGCCCGAGTCGCAGGCTGTCCTGATGCTCGACCTCGGAGGTGGCTAGGTCTTGTTGGTGGATAGTGGGGTAGGTCCCGGTACTACCTGCTGGGGGGGTCCGGGGATGAGCTCCGGGTGGTGGTGGTGGTAGCTGCTGAAGTGGGTGGACCAAGATGGCCGACGGGCTAGGCCCGAGCCGCGGTGGGTGTACTGTGGCGTTGGGTGTACTGGTGAGCTGGGCTAGGGGGGGTCAGCTGGGAGCGAGGTTCCGATGGGTCCTGCTAGGAAGTGTGGGAATGGTCTCCGGGTGGCCGGCGGAGTGTTGTGGCCTTGGGAGGGAGGACCAAGATGGCCGCCAGCTAGGCCCGAGCCGCGGGGTGCCCGGCTGCTCGGATCCCGGTGCGGCTACCGGTCTGTCCGAGGATGGTGATGGAGGAGGATGGATCCGGTAGGAGGTGGTGCGCGGGCCTGCCAGTCGCACTGCCGATCGGGCTGTGGGAAGAGAAGCGGCAGGTCAGCACTGGCCAGAGCTAGGCCGAAGCCGCGGAGTGTCCTGAAGGTGCAGGCCGAAGCCACGGAGTGTCCTGTGGGGAGGGCCTATGGAGCTGGCGGGCTGGAACGCGGCTTCCAGATGGCAGTGGCCGCTCGGTGCACAGGTGGGGGTCCCTGTGCAGTTCCGCTGGGGAGTCCGGGATGAGTCCTGGATGGCTGGGAGGCCGGATGGCTGGAGCTGCTAACACAGACGTCTGCTCTCTCTGACAGCTCAGTGGAGATATATATATAAAAAAACCCTATATATATATATATCTCCACTGCATACAGTTTAGCTATATCTGACTGCAGGCTGTTCCTGGTGTACTTTTTCTGATATACTTCAGACGGGGTACACAGTACCGTGCACCCCTAGTGCAGTAGCTACTACTTTTCTGGTGGTGTACACAATACAGTACCCACCCATAGTTGTTATTACACTTCTGTTGGTGTACACAGTACCGTGCACCCATAGTGCAGTTGCTACTACTTTTCTGGTGGTGTACACAGTACACAATACAAACAGTGCACCCATAGTTGCTATTAGACTTCTGGTGGTGTACACAATACCGTGCACCCCTAGTGTAGTTGCTACTACTTTTCTGGTGGTGTACACAATACAGTACACCCATAGTTGTTATTACACTTCTGTTGGTGTACACAGTACCGTGCACCCATAGTGCAGTTGCTACTACTTTTCTGGTGGTGTACACAGTACACAATACAGTGTAGTGTGGTGTTGCAAAATAAAATCCCCATCATGTCCGGAAGGCCACCAAGGAGAGGCAGACGCTCACAGGCCACTAAAAAAGGGCAAGCAGGCTCTGTGTCTACAGTCCACAGTTCTGGTCATGGATATGGTGCATCTTCTGCAGGTGGCTGTGGGGCATGTTTGTCCTTTTTTTCTGCTGCTGGGACAGGGGCAGAAAAATTGGACCTTTGGTGGTGGTGGTGCCACAGCACTGTAACACTGTAACCCCTCACA
This sequence comes from Aquarana catesbeiana, assembly GCF_042186555.1. Classification (NCBI taxonomy): domain Eukaryota; kingdom Metazoa; phylum Chordata; class Amphibia; order Anura; family Ranidae; genus Aquarana; species Aquarana catesbeiana. The sequence continues at coordinate 98,008,540 of NC_133328.1, forward strand.
GATACTCTTGTTGGGCGCAGGAACGGGCCCTGCTGTGAAATATTAGATCAAAAATTGTTAAACAGGGACAGAAAAATCGGGCCTTAGGCAGTGGTGGTGGTGCCCTAAACCAAAAATATTGTTGGAAGCCAGTATCATCAAGATTGAGGAGGAATAGGATAGTCACTCAGCATAGGCAGTCTTCAAGGGATCCCACATCCATAGAAAAATCAATCAGTTACATCAGCATCAGGTGCTTGATAGCTGCTGCTGATCCAAGACTGATTGATTTTTATAAATGTGAGCCTGTCAACGGAGTCTTTGGACAGGCGCACTCTATGATCCGTTACAAACCCTCCAGCAGCACTGAAAGTGCGTTCAGAAAGAACGCTGGATGCAGGACAGGCCAGTGGCTGAATTGCATATTGAGCTAGTTCTGGCCAGTGGTCCATCCTCAAGACTCAGTAACCCAGTGGATGCTCTGTTGGAAAGGTCTCCAAGTCTGCTCTTGCCCCTAGATATTCCTGCACCATGTAATGCAGATGCTGGCGATGGTTGCTTTAACCGATCAGACCTTGGCTCTGAGGACTGAAAAATTGTCTAAAGGCATCGGTCAGCCGGCCGCCTTCTTCACTGCTCTTCCTCTGACTGAATGAAACCTCAGCAACACATTGTCCAGCACCGGGAAATTGTAACCTCACAGGGTCTGAAAATGCATTGCACAAACCTTTCTTCAAGGCCTCCTGAAGATGTTTCATCCTCTGCTCCCTCTGCGAAGGCAGGATGAGTTCTGCAACCTTACCCTTGTAACGTGGATCCAGAAGGATTGCCAGCCAGTAATGATCCCTCTCTTTGATACCACGAATCCGTGGGTCCTTACGCTGCATGGCCTCCATGATTCTGCAAAGCCTGCGAAAGGCATTTGATTCTGAGTCCTCTGGGTCACTAAGGATCACATGATCCATAACAACCTCCTCCCAGCCACGTACAACTCCTTGAGTTTCTGGGGACTGAATACCATCCCTTGAAGATTGCTGCTGAGTGTTATCCTCCACATCAATGCTGACACAATCTTCATCCTCCTCTTCTTCCTGTGTGTTTGGCAGACCTGCAGGAATAATATCTGGATAAAGGGGCCTTGAGAGCTAAAGAAGTCCTCCTCTTCCTCCCGCTGTCCTGCCTCAAGTGCCCTCTCCATTATTCCATGAAGCGTGTGCTCCAACAGGAAGACAAGAGGGACAGTATCATTGATGCATTGTTGCTACTCACCATCCTCGTGGCCTTATCAAATGGTGAGAGGACAGTGCATGCATCCTTGATCAGTAGCCACTGGCGTGGTGAAAAGAAGCCAAGCTCCCCTGACCCTGCCCTAGTGCCATACTCACACAGGTACCCATTGGTCCTCTGCTGCGTGTGCAGCCGCTGCAGCATTGCCAATGTTGAGTTCCACCTGGTGGACATGTCACAAATGAAGCGGATTGTGGGCAGGTTGCATTCCCTTTCAATGTCAGCCAGCAGAGCAATGGCATTGTATGACCGTTGGAAATGACCACAGAGTTTTCTGGCCTGCTTCAGGAGATCTTGTAAGCCTGGGTACCTGCTCAAAAACCGCTGCACCACCAAATTCAGGATGTGTGCCAAACATGGAACATGGGTCAAGTGTCCCTGTGGGAGGGCGTAGAGAAGGTTGGTGCCATTGTTGCATACAACCATTCCTGGCTAAAGCTGGCGTGGTGTCAACCACCTCTGAGCCTGCCCCTGCAAAGCTGACAGAATCTCTGCCCCAGTGTGGCTCCTGTCCCCTAAGCAGTGGTTTAACCTTAAACTACGTAGAGGGTTCTTTACTGTAAGAGTGGCAAGGATGTCCCTTCCACAGGCGGTGGTCTTGCCAACGGACTTGTTGCCTTATGAGTGTAGCACTAACTCTCAGTGGAGCTGCTGGTTTAAAGCGGGCTTGTTACCTTCACTCTCGATACCTCTGTTTCACCGGCACCGGGCCTAGGGTTCCGTTGAGTTTACCTCTGGACGATATAAGCACCAAACACTTGGCAGAAGGAAAGCTGCAGGGAAGCTCGAATACCTTTCCTTAGTATTCTCCAGAAAATTCTTAGTAATTGAACACTTGTAGTTGAATGCGCTCCCCTTGTGGGATTCAATCTTTGCCCGCCTGGATAGACCTCTCTCACTTGTCTAGCAGCCAGTACGTAGCACGAACAAAAGTCTCTGCCACAGACTTGTTTGGAATAAAACCCGTATGATCCTCTGCCACAGGATGTATTGGTTTGCGATGAATGTCAGACACAGTACTTGAACCTTTAAGCCAACCCGGCAGTACTGTGCGGTAAAACTACTTTAGGATACGAGTCACCAGGCCCCTCTCCAGACCAGCACTCTGCATGATCCTTCCATGACGGGTCCTCCCCTGGGATCTCCTCGGTTGTCCAGCTTCTTCACTCAGGATAGACAGCTCAGGACCGTTCCTCTGCTGCTGTGGTAGGCCCCAGACAGGCTTCTGGGCCCACCCACACGCCGCAGCAACGTGGGCCTCCGGACCAGAGGACCACGAGGTGGTACTCTTAACGCATACCTTTCGGCCAGGAGGGCCAGCAGGTGGCTGGAAACGAACCCCAGAACATGGCGTCTGTCCCATACATACCCTCTTCCAGAATGCAACTCGGAGGACCACCTCCACCGAGTTATCTCCGGGAAAGAGGAGCACTCATACGCTTCAACACGTTGCTTTTCCAACACTGGCCCATGGTGACAATGACACCCACCGGCACAGTGTGGAACTACACGCAACATCAGCCAAGCTGGAACAGAGGCAAATATAATTTCCTATAACAAGCGACCCATTAGATTTACCTATCAGCGGTAGTTAAAACTCTACCAGCGCTACATGAGTTTATGTGAAATCTCCATTAATAGCTGTAAAATATTGTAATTATGAATATATTTAATTTAACTTGTATCTATGTAGGGCGGAACATATTATCTTCACAGAAATCTCTGGTAGACCAGACAAGTCGATGCCTAGGCTTGTGTATACAAACAATGGGATCCAAACCTCATTGTTTTACACATACTCACATCAAAGTGTCCCATGCTAGGATATGCAATGAAGGGAGGCCAACCCGTAATCAATACTTAACTTCCCGGGAAAATTCAAGTTAATCTCATGCTCAGAATAGTCACAAGGATTTGCATTAAAGGGGGCTGACTTATGCAAAGTATAGGGATTGGAGATGTAGCCAGTCCTTAACCAGGAATAGGGAAGCTCACCAATCAGAGCCACGCTATGCCAACCAATGAGGCATCAGCATGTAATGATATACACAGACTAGATGGGAGGGAAATACACACTTTTATGGGAGAGTAACCATCAGAATGGAACCTTGGTGCAAAGGGTAATTATGGGAAAGGTCTGCATTTTACTTGTAACTAAATATTTTTGCAGATTAATGTTTTCAGGAATATACTCTGTATTCCTTCATGTAATTCTCTTATTTTAACCTAATATTTTCTACTTGGTGTAGACTATAGATAGATGGTTGTGTATTAGATAGACTTTCACTTACTCACCAATAAATGTTGTTATTGTGTTAAAGCTTTCACTCATGGTGGAACAACTCTCATTTAACCCAAATCATATCTGAGAGATATTAAATCTCAAATATAGTATACGGGAAACAGACTGCATGGGAGGTCATCATATGTTTGGTCAAGCATGTGGTGCCCAAGCGGCTGCTGTTCTGGGCATGCTTGATCCGCTTCAGACATAGGTTGCAAACAGCAACGGTGCGATCTGCTGCACACATGTCCAAAAAGGCCCACACCTAGGAACTTTTCAAAATCAGCGGGGAGTCAGCAGCACCCTGCACTTGCAGAGCTCTGCGGTGTGATGCAGTAGGGTGGCTGCCCTTAAGCTGCCCCCTAGAGGACATCCTGCATCGTTGGAGTTGTGCCTCCTCCACCTCCTCTATTCTATCAGGTACCCAAGTAGAGTCAGTGACCTCAACATCCCCTCCCTCCTCGTCACTGGCGCAAACTTGGCACTATGCTGCAGCTGGGGGAACATGACTGCCAGTTTCTTGTCCTTCTTGGGCACCCCCTCTCTCTAGGCTCACGTTACTTCCTTCCTCAACCTGGAAACCAACATCGGAGCCTTCAAATCGCTGCGCATCTTCCAGCAGCATGTACCCGACACTGTGGTCAAATAGTTCGGGGGACTCCTCTGTGCATGATGGTGGGGATATGGAAGGAGTGACTGTGGACAAGGAGCCGGTGGAATAGGCCACTTTGGCAGCTGCATAGGAAGGAAAACTACTCTGAGCCTGGGTGACAGAGGATGAGGAGGATGAGGACGGCTTTGTTATCCACTCCACCAACTCTTCTGCATGTTCTGGCTCAATAACACAGCCAGCAGCAGAAAAAAAGGACAAGTGTGCCCCATGGCCACCTGCAGAGGATGCACCATGTCCACGACCAGCACTGTCGACTGTAGACACTGAGCCTGTTTACCCTCTTTTAGTGGCCTGTGAGCATCTGCCTCTCCTTGTTGGCCTTCTGGACATGATGTATATTTTGTTTTGCAAAACTGCACTACACTGTATTGTGTACACCACCAGAAATGTAGTAGCAATTGCACTACGGCTGCACTGTATTGTGTATACAAAAAAGAGAGCACAGATGGGAATCCACCTATTCAAGATAGTAGCACTCACCGAATGAATTTCAGGAGGTGTGATCAAAAATTAGACTACTTTAAAACACTGAAAAAATAAAAAAACAAAAAGATCTCCTCACATCTGCATGAGTTAAACTACAATTGTTTATTTGCCTAAAAAAAGCAGAATGCATAGAAAAAACACCAATCCCTATGTCCCCCTATAATATTGGCCAGAGGGGAAAACCCCCAAAAAAGGGAGAAAAGAGGGGTTCTCCCCTATGGTCTATCCCCGCCCAACAACTAAAAACACACAAACTAAAAATAAATAATGTGAATAGAAAAGACCCCCTCACAAAAGAGGGGGGTAAGGGGACATGAATCACACAGTCTGCAGACCTAATCCCTCCCCTAATATAAAAACACCCCCTTTATATATACCCAAAAAACACATAGATCACCCATAGGACCAAGGTCATGAGTTCTGACGAAGTTCCGGCCCCTCGGAACGAAACATGTAAACTTTATGCTGGGACGAGCACCCCCGTCTCTCTACCTACCGTAGCTCAACCCTATTGACAATAAGGACCTAATGACCTCAGTTACGATGCACGAGCCTGAAGAAAAACTTCTGCCTGGATGACTATTTTACAACTACCTCCTGTCTGACTCCCTATCATTCCCCAAAGGATTTGGGAAGAGAGTATTGGCGATAGGACATTGTGAACATTGGCTATATAAAAACTCCCGCAGGAGAACTACAAATGCCCTTCCTCTATTTTCACTGTGCTAACAGAAGGGAAAACAAGGAAACAACCAACGGAAAAGGAACAGCTTTTTTGAACATCTGATCAATTGGATATACATATACAGATCAATCCCGACTTAATGTTTGAGCGATCTCTGTAGAACCACCGGATCTGTGAGTAACCCATACTAAGAGATTACCTGTATCTGTGAGGACTGTTCCATTCTTACTTAAATATTTACGAACATTGTTTCTTATCTTGTAATGCTCTGAGATTGCTGCACAGTGTTTTACTTAGTTCATTTTCAATGTGAAGAGAGCAGGAGCCAATATTACATATACAGATTTATATTGAAGTACCAAGGATTACTATCATTTTGGCTGGCAATTGGAGATGATTGGCCATACACTGACAAATTGATTCCAATCTAATCTTTAGATCCACTGGATCCGTGAGTAATCCATACTAAGAGATTACCTGCGGGCTGCAGGAACCCTGTTTGTGGTTACATTCAATGTACCTTGAGGACTGTTCCATTCTTAGTTAAATATTAAGAACATTGTTTCATATCTAGTAAAAGTCTGAGATTGCTGCACAGTGTTTTGCTTAGTTCGTTTTCAATGTGAGGAGAACAGGAGCCAATATTACATATACAGATGTATATTGAAATACCAAGGATTACTATCATTTTGGCTGGCAATTGGAGATGATTGGCCATACACTGACAGATGGACTTCAATCTAATCTTGAGAAAAGTTGTATAAATCAGTGACTGTCAAGCTACTATACAAGCTATATGTGTGTACTAAGGGTTAATCGTGAGAATTACCTGCAGGTTGTGGGAATAGTCTCAGATTTATAGAATAGGCAATTAGTACTACTGCTGAGAATTAAATAGCTTGTCATTGCATACAGCCCTTGGAGTATTTGAATATGCGTCCTCTTCTTTAACTACACACTACCCAGCAGTATAAGACTATTAGCAGGATGTATCATACATGCATTCAACTACTTGACTGACTGACGACAGGGAGTTTCTCGGGTGGACATCATCCAGTGTATCTTATGCTGTACCCCTTTCCAGTGTGGGACAGTGACATACAACCTGTTTTTCTGGGAACACACTGCCCCACATTAGGAATTATTAGCATGACCATGGTCATATGGGTGATCTATGTGCTTTTTAGGTATATATAAAGGGGGTGTTTTTATATTAGGGGAGGGATTAGGTCTGCAGACTGTGTGAATCATGTGTTCCCCCCCCCCCTTTTGTGAGGGGGTCTTTTTCATTCACATCATTTACGCAGTTTGTGTGTTTTTAGTTGTTGGGCAGGGATAGACCATAGGGGAGAACCCCCCCTTTTCTCCCTTTTTTGGGGGTTTTCCCCTCTGGCCAATATTATAGGGGGACATAGGGATTGGTGTTTTTCTATGTATTATGCTTTTTTAGGCAAATAAGCAATTGTAGTTTAACTCATGCAGGTGTGTGGAGATCTTTTTGTTTTTTTTCAGTGTTGATGCACTGTATTGTGTAATGTGTACACAACCAGAAAAATAGTAGCAACTGCACTATGGCTGCACTGTATTGTGTACTGTGTACACCACCAGAAAAGTAGTAGCAACTGCACTACGGCTGCACTGTATTATAATTACAATTTTTGATCTAATATTTCACAGCAGGGCCCATTCCTGCGCCCAACAAGAGTATCTGTGAGGGGTTACAGTGTTGTAGCACAAAATAATAAAAGGTCTGCAGTCACCAGTGATCCATCCCTATATACAAAAAAAGAGAGAGTCGCCCTGGGACTTTAATTGAGGTGGTCACAGTTAGCCACTGAGTAACAAGAGCAGAGCCGGTACAAGGGGTGGGCGAGAGGGACGGGTGCCCTGGGCGGAGTGTGAGAGGGGGCGGATTTCTTCCCCTCTCTCTGCTCGCTGACTCTGAGCATAATATGAGAGCCGTCCGACCGATCTGCTCCCTCCCCCTCATTGGCAGGGAGGAGAGCGACTTCAGGAGGGATTGAACCAGCAGGGGAGGGGCGGACAAGCCTCCCATTATCTTGGTAACTGTGAAGAAACCGACTGATTTCTCCCATCCGTAGGACAGGAGAATCAGTCTGTAACTTGTGAGACTGGTGGCTGCAGCTCTGTAAGAGTGTCTGACTGTGACACTTACACAGCCCAGCGAAGACATCACCTCCCCCCTCACTGACAGGAGATCAGGGAGGACTACAGCTCCTCCTCCTCACACCTCTGCTCCTCCAGTGACTTCCCGCCCCGCCCACACACTATCCCCGACGTGCAGATGTATCTGAAGAGAGGGGATGTGTGGGCGGGAAATATGAAAACAGCAGCTGCAGATTCCTCTGTGTGCCAAAGATGTCTGATCTTCCAGCCTGGACCTGGGTGAGTGTGCAATTGTGTACACTACAGTGCAATGTAATCACTGAACTGTCCTTATCTCCATCTGTCCCCCCCCCATGTTCTTTCAAGATATTCACTAACTTTCACTTTCAGTTAGACAATAGTTGGTACAAATTTCTTTCCAGTAACCACAGATCGCAGGAAAGAAATTTACATGATTCCCCTGTCAGCATAGTCAGTGCTGACAGCGGAATCCCTTCTGTTGAGCAATTGTATTGTCCTGACAAACAGTGATTATCACTAGCAAATATAGCAACTGCTAGTAATAATCATAAGAATATCCGGCAGGCTGATTGTACCAAATTTGATCGATCAACTTGGTACATTCAGCCTGCCCATTAATGGTTCAAATCTCAGCCAGTTCTCTCTGAAACAACCGAGATTTAACCACTTGCTTACCGGGCACTTTTATTTATTGTTAAAAAAAAATGGAAAAAGAAAGAATTAAAAAAAAAAAATGTTATTATATTTTGTTATAAAATTTTAAAACAGGTAATTTTTCTCCTTCATTGATGTACGCTGATGAGACAGCACTGATGGGCACTGATCAGTTACACTGATAGGCAGTACTGCTAGGTGGCATTGATAGGTGGCACTTGTGGGCATTGATAGGTGGCACTCATGGGCATAGGTAGCTGACAATGGCAGGTGGCACAGATGAGGCATAATTGCCTCTTCCTCTTCGGGACCAATGTTGCTTGCAGATGAGCCAGTGATCAGCTTTTTTTTCTCCTCGCGCTGTCAGCGTGAGGAGAAAAAAAAAAAACGATCACAGAGCTTTTGTTTTGGTCATGTGATCAGCTGTCATTGGCTGACAGCTGATCACATTGTAAGGGGTCGGGACTCCGTGACTCGGTGATCACAGCGCGCACAGGGCACATGCACTCCCAGAAATTCAGGTCCTCGCTGTGGCCGTCATTCAGCTATAGCGTGGATGTCAAGAGGTTAAACTATCTTAGTCTTAGCTCTTGGGCAGCCCATACATTGATCACTTTTTTCATTCAACTATTAGGTTGAATGAAAAAAAAAAGAATGTTCCAATTCCCCCATCTACACATTCCAGGTGGAAGGGGGAATCCTCCCACTGTTGACCAGTGGTGGAATCCATTGTGGTGGTGTATAGAGCCCAAAAAGATTAGAATTGTGTCAATGTCCCAATATTTATGGACCTGACTGTACATATAATTAAAAGGTGTGAGTGAACTCTGTTTCTATCGCATTAAACCTAATTGAATTTGTATTGTTTTAAGTATATCCTTGTTTTGAAATGACATTGATTCTTTCTTAAAATTGGGGGGGCGCAGTTTGCCATCTTTTGCCCTGGGCACCAAATGGCCTTGTCCCAGCACAGAACAAGAGTAATAGCAGTATAAATGTTTATTAAAAATAATGTACATACATGAATAATATAGCATATTAGCTTAGCCAATGGATTTGCACATAATGAAGAGAATAAATAAATACAGTGTTGTAGCACCACCACCACCACTGCCCAAGGCCCAATTTTTCTGCCCCTGTTTAACAGGGGCATGTAATTACAATTCTTGATATAATATTTCACAGCAGGGCTCGTTCCAGGGCCCACCAAGAGTAAGAGGGCTTACAGTGTTCTGGTACCACCAACACCTAAGGCCCAATTTTCCACAGAGTGTATAGTGCAGGCCGTATAGTATATACAGGCGATCCCCTATTTTCAAACATCCGACTTACAAATGACTCCTACTTACAAACGGAGGGAGACAATAGGAAGTGAGAGGAAATCTACCCCTAGAAAGGGAAATTCTCTCCTGTATTGCCCTGTACACACGATCGGACATTCCGACAACAAAATCCATGGATTTTTTTCCAACGGATGTTGGCTCAAACCTGTCTTGCATACACACGGTCACACAAATCTTGTCAGAAATTTCGAAGGTCCAGAACGCGGTGACGTACAACACGTACGATAGCACTAGAAAAGGGAAGTTCAATAGCCAGTGCGCCACCCTTTGGGCTCCTTCTGCTAATCTCGTGTTAGTAGAAGTTTGGTGAGAGATGATTCGTGCTTTTCAGACTCATGCTCTTCCGATCGTTACTGCTCTTCAGTTTGTGCTTGTGTGTTCGTATCTAGTTTTCAGTGCGTGTAGTGAGTTCGCATTTGTTTTTCAGTGCATATTTTATAGTACGCATTTGATTTTGCAGTGCGTTCTTGTTCTTGTCCACTCGTTTCTGATTTTCAGCTCACTCTTCTCAGGCCTTTCTGTTTTTCAGTGCGTTCTGTTAGTTTGTTATGACCAGCCGACCGTTTTGACGCCATGTTGCGGGTACATACTCGTTGTAGAGTTCGTGCTGTGTAGGGGCTTGTTGTTGGGGTTCTTAGTATTTTGACCCAAGTCCAGTCCATGAACAGAGCGGGGAGGAGTTTATGGACCAAGAATTGGTTGCTCCAGTGTGACCAATTCTCACACATGCCTTTGTTGCGGGAGATCCTGCCTGATTGCCTGATTTCAGGAATTATCTCCGGATGACAGACCACGTTTTTCACCGTCTGTTGTATTTGCTGTCCCCTTATATTACAAAGCAGGACACCTGCATGCCGCAAGCCATCACTCCCGAACAGAGGCTAGTCACCACGTTGGCAACAGGGAGAAGTCTGCAGGACATCAAGTTCTCAACAGGCATCTCCCCCCAGGCTCTGGGGATCATTATTCCAGAGACCTGTTCTGCCATCATTCAGGTCCTGCAGAAGAACTATATTAAGGTAAGAGTTCTCCTTTAAAATCACATTCTATGTATTTAATGTTTGCTAATGTATTGTATTTCTTTCCTCATTCCCTAATTGCCATGATTGTAATATGATGTGAATGTTCCCTTTGTCCTCATGCATGCTTGAATTTTTTTAAACTTCCTTTTTTGTCCTTCATGCATATTTGCCTTCACTAACCTCCCCAGCATGCTATCCTGGGCCCATACATACCTAGCCTAGTCACTTAACAATGGATTTTGTCAGCGCCATTGTAGTGCTTTACCCTGAACACCCCCTAAAATGTGTCCAAATGTAATTTGTGTCCTTAAATTCATGCAGAGTGCCTGAGGCTTTTTTTGGAACCATCCCTCCTCCAACCGCTAAGTCAACCGATACCAATCCTCTATCTGCTGACTTTGCCCAACCCATACACACTATACCTACCTATTTTGTGGTCATATTTATGGATGAATTCACCAAAGCATGTAGTCCAAGGGCCTGCCTAAATACTTTTAAATGGTACTGTTTAAAGTTTTGTTCTCTTATTATCTTGATAGGCAATTGCAGAATGTAAAAATGTGCTTCAATTTGGACAGTGTGTATTCATATTTTTGTTATAGTGACACTTCTTACCTGTCCAGTGGGCTGCCAATAGTGTAAGTAAGGAGGGGCTTGCCAGAGTTAAACACATTATTTATGCATTCAGCTCTCATAGAGGTGGAGAGGGTTACCTGTCCAAAACATCTCCCCCCTATAATTTTTACAATGGGCCATAAGAGAGGGTGAGGAATCTGATAAGTGTACTTTATATATTTGTCTTTAAATACTCCTTCAAATAAATGTTATACTGATGTTGGCCAAGAATGTTTGTGTTTAATCTGCTTGCAATGTTTATGTGCAAAATTACTAATTCATTTTTTTCTTGTTTGACTCCACAGTTTCCTTCAACGTCACAGGAATGGCAGACTGTGGCATCCCAGTTTGCCCAGCGGTGGGATTTTCCCAACCACGGAGGGGCAATAGATGGGAAACACGTTCACATCGTACCACCCCCCAACTCGGGGTCATACTATTATAATTACAAGGGGTTTAATAGTATGGTGTTGTTGGCGGTGGTGTTGGTGACTTACAAGTTTCTGTATGTGGACGTGGGGAAAAATGGCCAGATGTCGGATAGTGGAGTCATCACCCAGACGGAGTTTTACAGATGGCTCCAGAATGGCAGCTTGGGCTTGCCACCTCTGGAAGACAATGTGGTGGGACTCCCATTTGTCTTCATCGCGGATGAAGCTTTTGCGCTGGGGGACCATCTTCTGTGCTCATTCCCGATGAGGATCCTCACCCCGGACCAGAGGGTTTTTAATTACTGACTGGCCAGAGCCAGAAGAGTGGTTGAAAATGCCTTTGGAATAATGGCCAGCCGGTTCCGCTTATCTCTGACAGCGATCCATATGGCGGACTTTATACTGAATCATATTGCCCTTGCCTGCATTCTCCACAATTTCCTACGGAGAAAATGCTATAAACTATAAGGCCTCAGTTGGGACTGAGGCCGGTGTTCCAAATGCAACTACCTTGACCACATTTGAACCTGGCCATTCTGGCTTGCCCCCCCAAAGCGCATGCGAAGTTAGACAGAAGTATCCCCTGTACAAGTTTTTTTTTTTCTAATGTATGTAATGCATTAATGATAAAAATATTCATCATTTTCAGCACCATGAGTGAATTTTGGGAAGGCATGAAAATGACATGATTGTGGCAAATTATAAAGCACTGTGGGAGTTATTTACTAAAGGAAAATCCACTTTGCACTCCAAGTGCACTGCAAAAGTGTACTTGAAAGTGCACTTGTAGTGCAAAGTGAACTTGCCTTTAGGAAATAATCCCCATTGTCACTGTAAAAAACAACTTACTCCAAAAACTTCTATTGAGCAATGAAAGAAGAATCCACACATTGTTGAGTCTTAAAATTTTTATTCTGTGCACATTCACATGTGCGTTAGAAGGGTTTTTGAACAAACCAACATATTTTAGTAATAACATTTTTGGTATAGACAGTACAAATAGCCTTTTTTGTGTTAAATAGGCATGTTTAAAACCATAAAACAATACCCAACTCAGGAACTTTCAAAGTTCAACTTTGAAAAAATGAAGGCAAGATCAGACATTAGTATGTCCAAACTGTTTTGATCTTGCCTTCATCAGATAGGGTGATGTCACCCCTGTGAAAGCCAATTTTTGAAGATGCACACAAATTGAGAGTCAAAATGGGGATTTCCCTCCTGATCCCATGCCCAATGTCAACATGTGCTAGCTCCCATCATGGGGGATCAATGGACGTGTTTCGGGGGTGCAACCCCTTCCTCTCAGCTACTTTAGTAGCGAGGAAGGGGTTGCACCAACCAAACACGTACATTGATATCCCGTGATGGCAGATAGCACATGTTGACACACCATGTGCATCTTCAAAATTTGGCTTTCAAGATACTTAAAAAATTGGTGCAAATTATCAAAAAAAGGAAGACTTTAGTTGTTTTTTAGATTCTGCCTAAAACATCAATGATGTTTTTGAGTATTTTTTCAACATCATTGATGTCTTCCTTGATCATAAATCATGATTGCAGACCATTCCCGCGATGAGGATCTGTGCAGTTGCACTTGTGAAAGGAGTTTCTTCTTCCACAACATACACATCACCCTAAATTAAAAAAAACACACAATGTATTACAAATATGCAGGCATACATCTATTACTTGAAGCTGTGGTCACAATTTCGCCAACTTCCAAAACCTCTCCTGGTTGTTTCGGTGGTATTTCCCGTTCTTTAGGAGGTTGTGGGGCCCTGGTGTCCTCAGATGTCCAGAGTCTTTTCTCCCCTATGTAAATAATAAAAAGGTATATATTGCACACAGATATTTGAGTCCAGAAATAGGAATATGAAACATTGCTTGGAAGTGATGTACAATTTTCTTTTTGGGCAGAGTTCCAATCTGAAGACATTTTTTTCCCCTTTCTAAAGCTGGAATACTTACCTTTTTTTGTACAATTTTCACACATGGAGACAGCCCTAGTATCCACTGTGGCACCTGTGTGGGACACCCTAAAATGTTTGTTCTGGTGTCCCACACTAGTGCTCCTGCGTCCAGATGTGTAAACAGTTGCTGAGTGTCCTCTCCTTACACTGAATCAAGTTTACATTTCGTTCTATTTACAAACCCATCTAGACAACAATGTACTAAACTTATTATAATACAAATAGGCCTGAACAAATGTAGTTAAGCTGCATCTGCCAAAAACATTGTATTAGTGGGCGAACAAACAATGTTTACTATGAATGATTACGGTGCCCTCGAACCTGAAAGTTGCCATTTTAAACTGTACAACAGTAAAGAAAAGCACATGGAGCAGCATGCAAGTAATAAGAATAATAGAAACACACGAAAACAACTTACTTTTTTGAAGAACTCTCTTGATCCTTCTGTACTGATTGTGCTCCCTCAATTTCAGGTCTGACCAGCGTTTCCTCAGTTGATCCTTGGATCGCCGTACCCCAAAATTCCGGTGCAGACTCTTCACAACTTTAGAACAGTCTGACAGCAAAATTACATTTCAAAGGAAAAAAGTCATTTAGAACTACTCACGGCTATTAATGAATTGCCGGTCCGACAATACACATAAAAGTTCATTGATAAAAACGGCATGGGAATTCCCCACAGGGGAACCCCCAAACCAAAATTAAAAAAAAAATGATGTGGGGGTCCCCCTAAATTCCATACCAGGCCCTTCAGGTCTGGTATGGATATTAAGGGGAACCCCGGCCAAAATTAAAAAAAAAAATGGCGTGAGGTCCCCCTCAAAATCTATACCAGGTATGGATTTTAAGGGGAACCCCGCACCAAATTTTTTTTTAAAAATGGCGTGGGGTCCCCCCAAAAATCCATACCAGACCCTTATCCGAGCATGCAACCTGGCAGGCCACAGGAAAAGAGGGGGGGAGGAGAGAGCGCCCCCCCTCCTGAACAGTGTCTTCTTCCCTTTGTCTTCTGGGCCGCTCCGCATTCAGCATGATGGGAGGCTCCAGCTGTGTGACGCTTCTCCTCTTCTGACAGTTCTTAAATAATGGAGGGCGGGGCCACCCGGTGACCCCCCTCTGACGCATGGGGACTTGACGGGGACTTCCCTGTGGCATTCCCCGTGACATCAGAGGGGGCGGGGGGTGACCAGAAGATGCCGGATGAGAACACCGGAGGAAGAACTAGAAGAACCAGAAGAAGAAGAAGATGGAGGAAGAAACCAAAGGAAGATAGAAGATAGAAGATAGAAGATAGAAGAAAGAATATAGAAGATAGAAGAAGCATTTAAATAAAGGAAAGGGGTCCCCTTGTTAAAGGGGGCTTCCAGATTCTGATAAGCCCCCCTGCCCGCAGACCCCCACTGGGCAAGGGTTGTGGGGATGAGGCCCTTGTCCCCATCAACATGTGGGCAAGGTGTTTTGGGGGCTACCCCAAAGCACCCTCCCAATGTTGAGGACATGTGGCCTGGTACGGTTCAGTAGGCTCTCTCGTCCCCCCCTCTTTTCCTGCGGCCTGCCAGGTTGCGTGCTCAGATAAGGGTCTGGTATGGATTTTTGGGGGGACCCCATGCCATTTTTTTTTATTTTGGCGCAGGGTTCCCCTTAAAATCCATACCAGACCTGAAGGGTCTGGTATAGATGTTGAGGGGGACCCCACGCCATTTTTAAAAAAAAATTTGGCCAGGATTCCCCTTAATATCCATACCAGACCTGAAGGGCCTGGTATGGAATTTAGGGGGACCCTCGCGTCATTTTTTTTTTAAATTTTGGTTCGGGGTTCCCCTGTGGGAAATTCTCATGCCGTTTTTATCAATGAACTTTTATATGTATTGTTGGACCGGCAATTCAATAGCCGTGAGTAGTTTTAAATGACTTTTTTCCTTTAAAATGTCATTTTGCTGTCAGACTGTTCTAAACACGGGAAACATGCGCCCCTTTACAGGCATACTATAGACACCCCCAGGTACGCAATTTAAAGGAACATTACACTTTTATTGTTTCAGTTTAAGCATTATTAAAATCACTGCTCCCGAAAAAACAGTCGTTTTTAAAACTTTTTTTTGCATTGATCCATGTCCCCTGTGGCAGGACCCAGGTCCCCAAACACTTTTTATGACAATACCATGCATATAAGCCTTTAAAATTAGCACTTTTGATTTCTCCCATAGACTTCAGCGGCTTTCGAATTTGCCACTAACACCCCAAATTGTTCGCTGTTCGGAGAACTGGCGAACAGCCGATGTTCGAGTCGAACATGAGTTCGACTCGAACTTGAAGCTCATCCCTACTGCTGTTCCTGATCTCTTGTAATCCGGGACCGGATTGTGCTCACTATTATATGGACTCCTCAGGCTACCAATTTTGGGTGTAAAATAGTTGATGTGTGCCCTGGGGTACAAAGGCTTCGTCAATTTCACCAGTTTCTCCAGCGTTGCCTTCCTCTTTATTTTATTATGACCCATAATAAATGGCTATTTTGCATTCACAAATACTTCCCTATGTATTTTACCTCAAAAAGGACAGTTTGTTTGTGAGTAGGCAGGTACATTTCCAAAATACAATGTCAAATTAAAAGAGACACCAACACAAACCAACCTCCTTGAGGTTAAAAAAATACAAGATATTAATGGTGTTGTGGTAACTTGACACACAAAACGAAAAAAAATATTATGGAGAGGACTAGAAAAAAAAACAAGGAGATCTTAAAAAAAACAAACAAAAAACACTATAAACCAAAATTAAATACATCATTATGGAGATCTGACGAAAACCCAAAAAAAAAAAAAAAAGATACAGGAGATCACGAGAAATAATAAAGAAATAATTTTTACAGAACTCTGTGTGAATATGAGCAGCAAAACAACTTCATTATTCTAGCATTCTAAAGAAGAAGAGAATGTGCTAGTTTTACCAGACTGAGCGCTTCCATCTCGTAATTGATTCTGAGCATGCGTGGAACTTTGTGTGTCGGAATTGTTTACACACGATCGGAATTTACGAGAATGGATTTTGTTGTCGGAAAATTTGAGATCCAGGTCTCAAATTTTGTGTGTTGGAAATTCCGATGGAAAATGTCCGATGGAACCTACACACGGTCGGAATTTCCGACAAAAACTCCCAAAGGGCCGGGGGGGAGAGGGGGGTACCTATGCCGTTTTTCTCAATGATTTTCATCTACCGTATATACTCGAGTATAAGTCGTTCCGAGTATAAATCGAGGCCCCTAATTTACCACAAAAAACTGGGAAAAATTTATTGACCCGAGTATAAGACGAGGGTGAGAAATGCAGAGGGTCAACAATGCCCATCTGCAGCTGCCTGCCTCCCTGTGTCCTGTGCAGCCTACCTGTACCCTGTGCATGTGTCCTGTGTCCTGTACATGTGTGTCCTGTACATGTGTGTCCTGTACATGTGTGTCCTGTACATGTGTCCTGTGTCCCTGTGTTCCTGTGTCCCTGTGTGCATGTGTCCTGTACATGTCCTGTGTGCATGTGTCCTGTGTGAATGTGCAGCCTACCTGTGTCCTGTGCAGCCTCCCTGTGGCGATCTCCAGCCTCCCTGTGGCGATCTCCAGCCTCCCTGTGGCGATCTCCATCCTCAAACGGCAGCCGGCGTGTGATGATAGTGTTCGGCGGCCATTCCACAGTTTAAAAGCCGCGCCTCCTCCTCGTCTGTGATAGGCTGACCGCTGACTGCCTATCACGGACATTCTCTCATTCTCATACCACGGACGAGGATGAGAGAATGTCCGTGATAGGCTGTACACTGACAGCTGTTCAGCCTATCACAGACGAGCAGGAGGCGCGGCTTTTGAATGCTGGAATAGCCGCCGAACACTATCATCACACGCCGGCCGCCGTCTGCCTGCATGACACTCTGATCATGCAGACAGACGGCGGTGACTCGAGTATAAGTCGAAGGGGACACTTTCAGCCCAAAAAAAAGGGCTGAAAAATTTGACTTATACTCGAGTATATACGGTATATTGCCGGGGCCCGACATTACATTACAGCCACAATCAGTTTTAAATAACTTTTATTCCTTTAGAAATGTCATTTTGTGCAGTTCTAAACACAGGAAAAATTCGCCACTTTACAGGCATACTGTAGTCATCCCCCAGGCACGATATTTAAAGGAATATTTCACTTTTATTGTTTCACTTTAGGCATTATTAAAATCACTGCTCCCGAAAAAACGTCCGTTTGTAAAACTTTTTTTTGCATTGATACATGTCCCCTGGGGCAGGACCCGGGTCCCCAAACACTTTTTATGACAATAACTTGCATATTAGCCTTTATAATTTGCACTTTTGATTTTTCACGTTCGAGTCCCATAGACTTTAACGGTATTTGCACAAATTTTTTGTCTGTTCGCATGTTCTGCCGCAAACTGAACCAGGGGTGTTCGGCTCATCCCTATTGATGACACTTCTGTAGACAAAAGCCATCTTTTCACATAGATCTTTAAGACTTGCTGCTTCAAACCAACAAAAGAAAGGTATATCCTAAAATATTCATAAAAAGCCTCACATATTCTTTATTTAACTATAATATATGTACAACAATTTCTTTCTGTCTGCCCTCATTTGATAAGTACAGCACAGTACAGAACATGTATTTTAAGATTCTTTTAAGAACTACATAGCAACATTTAAAGCTCTGAGGGAAATTACATGAGTCACACAAAGAGCAATCGAGGTAACACATAGATTCTTTTTATTATTGCAATTAAAGTAATTATTGGGTACAATTGATGTTTACAGCATCACTTGAAAGTTTCCTTCCCTGACAGATGTGATGTTTTCTGTGGATATATATTAAAGTGAATGAATAATACCACATTCACAACTATCAATATATGGCAAAAATTATGAAAAACAGGAAATGATGGGAAAATTGCCTAGGGGTCATGCTGAAGAGGGAATGAACAGAAGTCACCAATCCAACCGTATAATGATGTATTTAAAGGAGATTCAGGTTTATATGCCAAACAAAACTTTGAAATATGGACTGTCTGTGTTTTCTCAAGCAATCAGATTCTCACTTATATTCTAACAACCCATCTTTAGGCCACTTTCACACTGATGTGCTGGCCGCATTGGCAGTAAATCGCCGTTAGTTTTAGCGGTGCTTTACCGTCGTTTTAGCGACACTTTTCGGCCGTTAGCGGGGCGCTTTTAACCCACCGCTAATGGGCGAAAAAGGGTTAAGAGTGTCCACAAAGCACCACTACCGAAGCACTTTGCAGGCTATTCGCCAGCGCTGGCCATTGATTTTAATGGCAGGGGCGTTTTGGGAGCTCTGTATTCACCACTCCTAAACCGCCCCAAAGATGCTGCTTGCAGGACTTTTTTCCTGTACTGCAAGCGCACAGCCCCAGTGTGAAAGCTCTCGGGCTTTAACACTGGGGCTGCAGAAGAGGCAGTTTACAGGGGCTTTTCAGGCGCTATTTTTAGCCCAAAAACGCCTGTAAAACTCCTCAGTGTGAAAGTGGCCTTATTGTTTATATGCAATAAAAACATTGTAATACCGACTATTTGCTAAAAAAAAAAAAGTTTGTGTCTTCCAAATCTCAGATTGTAAGCTTAGAATTAAGAAGGAACCTAAAGTGGAGATCAACCCAAAAGAGGAAGCTCTGCTTATCTGCTTCAGACATATCAGACCAGATTCCTTCATCCACACACTTGATATGGATGGGGGAATCATTCCGAATACACTGATCAGTGCTGCGGGCTATATATACCTTGTTCGGCAAAAACTCAACATGCTGGTTGTACAAAACAAAAATAATAATATTGCGCCAATCCCAAAAAAAATGTATGAAAAGCTGCCTACACAACAATTAGACAAATTGTAAATCAAAAATAAAAGAATACAGTGTGGCGCTAAAGTGAACTTGTTCCTCATTTGGGTCGGACCCACTAAAATATCAATCAGAGGGCCAAACTTACCCAGTGAGGTATTTAATCAAAATAGGATTTTTCCAAATCCTGTATTATTACAAAAGGAAAAAACAATAATAAATCAACCGAGTGTTCCCTATAGTCTGCCTTATCAGGTGTGTGTTAAATTGTATCCAATAATATCCAGCCAAACAAAGAGCTAATTGTGTTAACCTAAAGGAGATGACTGTGTGGGGATAAGTATATATGCTATTTAATCGTGAAGAAAAAATATATTAAATAAAATAATAAACGTTGTAAAAATTCCGTGAAACAACAACCAATGTGCTAAAATGTTGCTCAGCAGACATGTGTATCTGTTGGTAACAGGTGTCATACAAGGTAAGTATATTAGAATAATATGTGAAACAAGTAAAAATATAATGTTCATAAACACACTCAATGGAATTAAATGTGAGTCCCAATGCTGGACCTATGGAGGTACACCCAAATACTTGGCCGCTTGGGCTTCCTTTGGACAGCCAGGATGGTTCCCGTATATTCAGATGGTAGGCATGAAATTGTAGATATAGGTATGTAAAAAATACTCTTACCAAGAGTGGTGGACTCCCCGGCCAGCGGCTTCGGAGTCAGAGTAAGCTTGTGGTAAAACGAACGGCAATGAGTGGAATGCTGCTTCGTCCGTCAGTAGAAATACAGGAAGGTGAGGGTCTCCACAGGACTATCCCCCACACTGGGACGCTCTATTCACCGTACAGCTCCTCTGGTGGAAAAATCAAAGGAGAAACTCCACATAGCGTAAAACTGCTTTAAAAGGACTTTAATAAAAGCTTTGCAGTAAAAAAGATTACACTGGCTCATGGACCACACCAGAGACCAGGTATAAAGAAGGTATATTGGCCCATAGACAACAACAGAGGCCAAAGTGCCAAAACATATGAAATCAATTAAAAAAGCGCTTATTCGGTCGTGGCATAGCAGGCATATCCAACCCGACGCGTTTCGTCCGCTAGGACTTCAACTGGGGTGTATGCCTGCATGCCACATTTATGCCTATATACATGCTAAAACATAATTTGAAAAAAGCCGCACCTGCTTACACCATGTGAGACGCCACTTCCGGGTGCCGAGAGATGACGTCAATACAGTAATAACCTATCATGATGGGCAGGAGTGGAGATGTAGAACCCGGCCTCTAAGTGAATTCAATGCCCATTGGTCGGGAGAGCCCACGTCATTGCTCACGAGCCGGGTCAGTAACATCCACGCTAGCGCGCCCTCAACATCCGGGACCGCCCAACGCGACTCATTGAAGGTCACCTGACAGTCATGGACGGAGGGTCACGGGCTGGTTAGTGTCACGTGAAGCTGGCGGCCAATCAAGGCTTACGCAAGCAACGCGTGACATCAATACCGGAAGTAGACGATAATGTCCTAACGAGGTGGAGCGCATATACGGTGCACACCTCTATACAAGATGTATATCGGATACCTCTACCATTGTGAGAAGTGTATGGACCGCAAATGCGCTCCATCAATCTGTGTCTCAACAATAGCAGGGTTTATGGAGAAATGTGTATAATCGATAGGACTCTGCAGCCTCAAAGACAAACATTATACTTAATGGGGCTCTGCAGTCTCCAAAACAGAGCCTAATGTAATGGAATTAAATAAAAATAAAAATTTAAAAATTTAAAAATTTAGAAAAAATTACTCACTATAGATTAACTAAATTTTAAGGGAAAAAGAATATATAATACAAAAGTGTAAAAAAAAAAAAAAAAAAAGACTTAAGAAAAATGATGAAAAAGAAAGGAGTCTGTGGATTGAAATCATAATCAATACCCCTTACTAATGTTTAAAATTAATAAGTGGTAATATAGAAATCACATAAATGTCTACAATAGGGATCGTATAGTCAGGAATAGGCGAATCCCAACCATGGAAGTATGAGGCGTCTCACAGGGCACAAGCAGCGCTCACCTCCAGTGTTTATAATATACAGTTATTGATAATCACAATAGTTCCACAACCTGTACTAATTAAGTACAAAAACTGCTAACATACAATATCCAAATCCATATCATTTAATAGTTGGCGCATAAATATTAATCTCGAGACGTGTCTATATCAATTTAAAAAATTAAAAAATTATATAACCTAAGGAAACAAAGCTAAGGCGAGTAGGAAAACAAGTACTTAAGCTTGATTGATAAATGCGTTTATGTCCCAGTCAATGTTGAGACCAAATGGCGAATAACTCTTTAGTTGGTGGATCCAAAAAGTTTCTAGCTTGGACACACCCTTTTTGAGGGATTCGCCCCTCCAGTGTGGAATAAATTTGTCTATCACCTGGAACCGGGTCCCAGTTGGATTCCGATCGTGACACCTTAAAAAATGCTTCGGGACACTATGGTTTGTCAAGCCTTTTCTAATGTTAGCAATATGTTCATTCCCTCGTACTGAAAAAGTGCGTATGGTCCTACCAACATACTGTTTGTTACATGGACATGTGATCAAATAGACCACATAACGTGTTTCACATGTCAAGAAGTGTTTAATTTGATATTCTTTTCCAGTAGAGGTAGAAGTGAACGTCTCACTTTTCCTCCTTCCACATACGCTGTGTAGACAAACATTGCAACGTCGGCAGGGAAAAAACCCTTTCATATTTTGGAAGAAGGGGGGACGTACAGCTGGGGGGTCAATAATATTGGGAGCAATCTGATTCTTAATTGATAGGGCTCCCTTAAAGATGATCCCACTGCGCTCAGGAAGCACAGGACCCAATACAGGGTCATTTTTAAGGACCTTCCAATGTTGGGATATGATCTGTTTGATCTGCTTGTGTTGTATAGAAAAGCCTGTCAAAAAGGACCACTTATGTTTATTCTCTTGAGTCGGTTTGGGTTGCCCTACCAGCAGTGTCTCTCTGTCGATTGAAGAAATCTTTCTAATTTCTTCATCAATCAATATTGGGTCATAACCTTTATCGATAAATCTAGATCTTAAGATCTGTGCCTGATAGTGGTAATCAGAGAGATTACTGCAATTCCGCCTAATCCTAGTGAGTTGGCTGCGTGGTACCGATTTTAGCCAGGTCGCGTGATGGCAACTATCGACCGGAATGTAACCATTCCGGTCGGTAGGTTTGAAAAACGTTTTTGTTTCCAGATGGTCATCAACAGCCACTATCTCCAAATCGAGAAAATGGATGGTCGAAGTACTGATCTCATACTTCAACTCGATACCAACATCATTAGCATTCAGTGTGGTCAAGAAAGCATGTAAAGACTCAACACTACCTCTCTTTTTTTTTTTTTTTTTTTACACTTTTGTATTATATATTCTTTTTCCCTTAAAATTTAGTTAATCTATAGTGAGTAATTTTTTCTAAATTTTTAAATTTTTAAATTTTTATATTTTATACATATTTCTCCATAAACCCTGCTATTGTTGAGACACAGATTGATGGAGCGCATTTGCGGTCCATACACTTCTCACAATGGTAGAGGTATCCGATATACATCTTGTATAGAGGTGTGCACCGCATATGCGCTCCACCTCGTTAGGACATTATCGTCTATTTCCGGTATTGATGTCACGCGTTGCTTGCGTAAGCCTTGATTGGCCGCCAGCTTCACGTGACACTAACCAGCCCGTGACCCTCCGTCCATGACTGTCAGGTGACCTTCAATGAGTCGCGTTGGGCGGTCCCGGATGTTGAGGGCGCGCTAGCGTGGATGTTACTGACCCGGCTCGTGAGCAATGACGTGGGCTCTCCCGATCAATGGGCATTGAATTCACTTAGAGGCCGGGTTCTACATCTCCACTCCTGCCCATCATGATAGGTTATTACTGTATTGACGTCATCTCTCGGCACCCGGAAGTGGCGTCTCACATGGTGTAAGCAGGTGCGGCTTTTATCAAATTATGTTTTAGCATATATATAGGCATAAATGTGGCATGCAGGCATACACCCCAGTTGAAGTCCTAGCGGACGAAACGCGTCGGGTTGGATATGCCTGCTATGCCACGACCGAATAAGCGCTTTTTTAATTGATTTCATATGTTTTGGCACTTTGGCCTCTGTTGTTGTCTATGGGCCAATATACCTTCTTTATACCTGGTCTCTGGTGTGGTCCATGAGTCAGTGTAATCTTTTTTACTGCAAAGCTTTTATTAAAGTCCTTTTAAAGCAGTTTTACGCTATGTGGAGTTTCTCCTTTGATTTTTCCACCGGAGGAGCTGTACGGTGAATAGAGCGTTCCAGTGTGGGGGATAGTCCTGTGGAGACCCTCACCTTCCTGTATTTCTACTGACGGACGAAGCAGCATTCCACTCATTGCCGTTCGTTTTACCACAAGCTTACTCTGACTCCGAAGCCGCTGGCTGGGGAGTCCACCACTCTTGGTAAGAGTATTTTTTACATACCTATATCTACAATTTCATGCCTACCATCTGTATATACGGGAACCATCCTGGCTGTCCAAAGGAAGCCCAAGCGGCCAAGTATTTGGGTGTACCTCCATAGGTCCAGCATTGGGACTCACATTTGATTCCATTGAGTGTTTATGAACATTATATTTTTACTTGTTTCACATATTATTCTAATATACTTACCTTGTATGACACCTGTTACCAACAGATACACATGTCTGCTGAGCAACATTTTAGCACATTGGTTGTTGTTTCATGGAATTTTTACCATGTTTATTATTTTATTTAATATATTTTTTCTTCACGATTAAATAGCATATATACTTATCCCCACACAGTCATCTCCTTTAGGTTAACACAATTAGCTCTTTGTTTGGCTGGATATTATTGGATACAATTTAACACACACCTGATAAGGCAGACTATAGGGAACACTCGGTTGATTTATTATTGTTTTTTCCTTTTGTAATAATGCAGGATTTGGAAAAATCCTATTTTGATTAAATACCTCACTGGGTAAGTTTGGCCCTCTGATTGATATTTTAGTGGGTCCGACCCAAATGAGGAACAAGTTCACTTTAGCGCCACACTGTATTCTTTTATGCTGGTTGTACAGTCTCTGCTGAACCAGCCAAATTTTGATCCATGTATGTCCACCCTAAGGCCTTGGTCTGGTTTGTGGATGTGAACATTTTTAAGTCTCTGAAGCCCTAACTATTTGAGTAACAAATGAGGTTCTTTCATAGGTGGGATGCCGTGGTCCTGGACTTCAAGGCAGGTAGAGAGGTGTCTGGTGCACTAAACGGAAACAAATTTGTATAAAGGCTATAGGCACATAAAGGATATATGTGGGAGTCCAGGTGTGCCCAAATGCTTGATTCAGTGGCTGCCACTGCTGGAAAAGCTAGAAGGGGCTCTGCGTGTGGGTAAATAAAAAGAAAGAGCAGCTCCTTCTAAGTGTAGCGTAAAAGCACTGTCTTTATTAAACAACAAAATGGCAAGTCACAAAAGTAGCAAGTAAAAGCATTCATCTAGCTTAAAAAAATGCTGCAGTGTGTTGGTCTGGTCTTGCTGATCCTGCTGCAGTGGATTCCAAGTACAACCCTCAGCTCCCCTGGGGAGGCAGAAGTGTTGTTGGCACCAGATGCGGAAACAGTGGGTGTGGTACACGTTTGGCGCATGCATGCTCTTTCTTTAGGCCATGAGGGAAGTCATCTTGGAGGTGGTATTTAAGGGCAAGAGCCAAATGGTGGTCTACAATGCCCAGCATGCCATGTGTAGTACAAAAACAACAACAAATGCTAATGCACAGTACAACTGACTCCAGAAAGCAAGATAACCTTCCTCTATTTGAAAAAAAAACCTAAAATGAGCACATTTAAACATGACAGGCTTGGAAATATCAGTTTGTAAATGGATAGAAAACTGTCTAAAAGACCAAATTCATAGAGTAGTGGTTAATGATTCATACTCTGAATGGTCTACAGTTATCAGTAGTGTACCCCAAGGTTCAGTACTGGGACCCTTACTTTTTAATACCTTTATAAATGATATTGGGTCTGGGATTAAAAGTACAATTTCAGTCTTTGCAGATAACACCAAGCTATGCAGTGGAATAATATCCTTACAGGATGTCTCCAATTCACAAGCCGACAATGCACTGTCTAATTGGGCGACTATGTGGCAGATGAGGTTTAATGTTGATAAATGTAAAGTTATGCACTTGGGGGCTAAGAATATGCATGCATCATACATACTAGGGGGTGTACAACTGGGGGGATCCGTAGTGGAGAAAGATCTGGGGGTTTTGGCAGATCATAAGTTCAATAATAGCAAGCAATGCCAAGCTGCGGTTTCCAAAGTGAGCAAAGTCCTTTCCTGTATTAAAAGAGGTATGGACTCCAGAGAGATATAATTTTGCCCCTGTACAAATCATTAGTAAGACCTTATCTGGAATATGCAGTTCAGTTTTGGGCACCAGTTCACAAAAAGGATATCAGGGAACTGGAGAAAGTGCAGAGAAGGGCAACCAAACTGATAAGAGGCATGGAGGAGCTCAGCTTTGAGGAGAGATTAGAGGAACTGAATCTATTCCCTCTTGAGAAGAGGAGATTAAGGGGATATGATCAACATGTACAAATATATAAGGTGTTCATATAGTGAACTTGGTGTTGAGTTATTCACTTCATGGTCAACAGAGGGCAAGGGACACTCTTTACGCCTAGAGGAAAAGAGATTTCATCTCCAAATACGGAAAGGTTTCTACACAGTAATGCCTCGTACACATGATCGGACTTTCCGACAACAAAACCGTGGAACCGTTGGCTCAAACCTGTCTTGCATACACACAGTCACACACTAGACGTACTACGTGGTTTTTCAGCTCTTTTGCGCCACCCTTTGGGCTCCTTCTGCTAATTTAGTGTTAGTAGAAGATTGGTGAGTGTTGATTCGCGCTTTTAATTTCACACTTTTCAGTTCACACTTTTCAGTTAGTTTCTGAACGGCCGTTTGTCAACCAGACATGTTGCGGAATCGGAGGAGATAATGTGTTATTTATTATTGGCCTTGGAGTTATTGCTTTGACATTATTTTTTTGGTTGAATAATGATTTGATTTGGTAAATTTTCTATATTTTTGGATGCATAGAATGCACTTTTTGGTTAAGTTTTATTGGCAGATAGCATGTTTAATTTTATTTGTTTTATTTTTTTAATGCACAATAAAAAAATTGTGGAAAATAATACTTGGCTATGTGTTTTACTTCAAATGACAGTTTGGGTGTAGGCAGTTACATTTAAAAAAATACAATGTAAAATTGACAAGGAACACCAACATAGTTGTACCTTTTGATCTTAAAACCTAGGGGATAATGGTGTTGTGGTAACTTGCCCAAATAAAAAAAAAAAAAGCATAATAATATTATTCTTGATATCACTAGAAAAAAAAAGCCTTTGAAAATTTGTTTGCAATAACTTCATCAGTGTCACCAGCAAAGCAGCTTCATCATTATCCCATTAAAGAAGAAGAGAATTGTGAGCTGCATTTGGAGATTTCATTTTTTGCCACGTCACGAATGTTAATTCTCCATTACGAACGCTAGTTTACAAGACCGACCGCTTCTGGCTCGGCTTTGCTTCTGAGCATGCGTGCTTGTACTTTGGACTTTTGTCCAACGGACTTGTGTACACACGCTCGGAAAATCTGACAACAGTCATTTGTTGGCGGAAAATTTGAAGACATGCTAGCCAACATTTGTTGGCGGAAAGTCCAACAACAATTGTCCGATGGAGCATACACATGGTCGGATTTTCCGCCAACAGCCTGACATCCAACATTTCCCATCGGAAAGTCCGATCGTGTGTACGGGCCTTAAGAGCTGTGAAAATGTGAAATAGACTCCCTCCAGAGGTGGTTCTGGCCAGCTCAGTAGATTGCTTTTGCCTGGACTCTTTCCTAAGACCCCTTTCACAATGGGGCGGTTTGCAGGCGTTATTGCACTAAAAATACCGCCTGCAAACCGCCCCAAAACAGCCTCCGCTGTTTTTTCACTGTGAAAGCCCGAGGGCTTTCAAACTGAAGCGTTGCGCTGGCAGGAGAAGAAAAAATCTCCTGCAAGCTGCATCTTTGGAGCGGTGAATACACCGCTCCTGCCCATTGAAATCAATGGGACAGCGCGGCTATACCGCGGCTATAGCCGCACTATACGAGTGGTTTTAACCCTTTTTCGGCCGCCAGCGGGGGTTAAAACTGCACCGCTAGCGGCCGAATACCGCGGTAAAACAGCGCTAAAAATAGCGCTGTTTTACCGCAGACGCCCCCTACCGCCCCAGTGTGAAAGCAGCCTAAATGTACACTAACATTTATAGGTAAAGTTGATCCAGGGAAAACCTAATTGCCTCTCGGGGGATCAGGAAGGAATTTTTCCCGCTGATGTAGCAAATTGGATCATGGGTATATGGGATTGTATGATATTATTTTTTATTTATTTATTTTTATGGTTGGACTAGATTACTTTTGTCTTTTTTTCAACCTAACTATGTAATTATGTAACTACAATAAAAGCAATTGAGGGAACTTATACAATAACAATAAGGTAACATTACTAAATACAGCTATACTAGGGGTACATACAGGTTGATGTACAATTTCAAGATTCAAATTATATAGGGAAGACCATAAGGGTCCTGAACAAACAAACAAATAAATACATATTGTTGTCATTCTACATATAAAAGATAATAACTAAAAAATACAAAATACACATATAAGAAAATATATAAAAACATATAAAAAAAGATTTTCTATAAGGCATGGTGAGAAGAATAAAGGAGAGATAGGAATACAATTATGAGAAGAAAGCAAAAAGGTGACAGGTGGAATCATAATGTATATATCACCATTTTTCTTATGTGACCTGGGACACTATATATTTATTAATTTGTGCCGGACCCTTTTGGTCTTCCCTATATTATTTGAATCTTGAAATCGTACATTTTGCATGGGGAGGGTGCGGTCAAGATAGATACCACCTTCACTGCTAAAATTCTGGTTATCAGGTGATGGAAACTGGGAGGGGCCCATGTATGAGGGAAATGCACAGAAGACCATAAAACATCCGCCAGTTATGTAAATCAGTACTAAGTTTTTCATGTATTTCTTCTTTTGTTGGAAAAGTTTTATGCGCAATGTCAGCTCAAGAACAATATTTTATCATAGTCTGCCAAGTGCCTTCAAGCTGAATGAACATAGGTTGGTGCTCCAGGCTGCCACCCTCATTCGTGCTTCATTACTTAGGGGACAAGCATTCAGTCAGTGAAGATATAGATAGCAACCTACCTACTTGACCCTGCTTAATGACCAAGTATTGCGGCAAAGATGAATAAACTGAATTACATTCTCTCCAGATAATGCTAGATTTTTGTTTTTCACAAGCTATGTGAAAGAAATCTGTAGTGCAGTTCTGCATTGAGTTCTCTACTGCAAAGTAGAAGCTAGTCTTGATGCCCGATTACACCTGATTCACCTTGATTTATGGGGAATGCAGCAGGAGAAGAAAGATTCTGAGGCTAAAGATGCAGTGCTAGGAACTCAGATTCAGCAATCTCATTGTTAAAATTTTCAAGAGATACAGAAAGCCAATACGAGATTCAACCTGCTGGCAGCTGTCCAATACTGATATAGCAGTTTGAGTAGACTGACTTTTTAATGCAAATCCCCTCTCAGGAAAATAGGTTTTAATGACAACTTCTATTATTCTAGAGTGGATATCAGAATTCCATGAGTGTGTGTATATATATGAGGAGGAAAAACAAGGTTCATCATCCATAAAGCAGGACCAACAAAGTGCAAGTGTGAGCAGCGGAAGGAAAACCAATTTAGCCAAGCTCTGAAACATTGATAGAATAACAACTGAAGGATTCATTAACAGAGTCAGGAAACCTGAAAACAGTATATGACAGGCTTACAGAAGCACACAAGCTATTTAATGATAAATAAAGAGAGAAATGTAGCTTGCCAGCTAACTTTCTAATGAGCTCCATGGACTCGCTTCCTTGCCACACAGAGACCAGGTAAAGGGCAAAAAACTCAGGATGAAAATTTGGAAAATCCATATAGTAAAACACCTTCCAATTAGCAGAAGCACAGGTGCAGTATACAATGATTTTAAAAAAAATGATGACGATAAAAAAGGGGATGTATGGTATGCCTGATTATTTTCTACACGGGGCCAGCAACAATTTGAGCTCAGAGCTATGTAAAATAATTCTGCATGAATCCAGCTGTCACTAAGCCAGTTTCTGTGTAGACACATTAATAAAGGGCACTCATGAGCAGATGTTGGTGAAAAAGATAATTTAAACAGAAGATTAAATTACAAAGCTGGATATACACAAGTCTGTGTTATGTTAGTATGCAGATGTTTAAATATACTGTATATATGTATAAAGGATAAAGGGTCTAAGGACATGGACATACTGTAATTTACTAACATATATGCAAGTGCGTTCATGCAATTTGTGCCATATAGATGGTAATTCTTGTATGTGAGGAGTGCCTGGTGCAAAAGTTTATTTCATTTAACCACTTCAATACAGGGCATTTTCACCCCCTTCCTGCCCAGGCCAATTTTCAGTTTTCAGCGCTGTCGCATTTTGAATGACAATTGCGCAGTCATGCAACACTGCACCCATATAAAATGTCATCTTTTTTTCCCCACAAATAGAGCTTTCTTTTGGTGGTATTTGATCACCTCTGTGGTTTTTTTATTTTTTGTGCTATAAACAAAAGAGTGACAAGTTTGAAAAAAAAACACAATATTTTTGACTTTTTGCTGTAATAAATATCCCAATTAAAAAAAAAAAAAAAAAAGTTTCCTCAGTTTAGGCCAATATGTATTCTTCTACATATTTTTGGTAAAAGAAAATCACAATAAGCGTATATTGATTGGTTTGCGCAAAAGTTATAGTGTCTACAAAATAGGGGATAGTTTTATGGCATTTTTATTATTATTTTTATTTTTTTTACTAGTAATGGTGGCGATCTGCGATTTGTATCATGACTGCGACATTGAGGCAGACACATCAGGCAATTTTGACACTATTTTAGGACCATTCACATTTATACAACGATCAGTGCTATAAAAATGCACTGATTTACAAAAACACCCTCCTATGTGGAAAAATGGGAGAATGATCTTGGTTTTCACATGGACTCATCCAAATGGGATAAAGTCTGGGCCAATACCAAGATATCTTCTCATAATGTAGTAGCCTTAGAGGTGAACTATAAAGTACTTATGCGTTGGTATCTGGTCCCTGTTAGGATTGCGAAATATGTTTCACAATACTCTCCACTTTGCTTTTGCGCCTGTGGTGATCCAGGAACACATTTTCATATATTTTGGGATTGCCATATAGCAAAAAATTATTGGAAAGAAATATTCCTAATGCTCTTTAAATTATTCAAGAAAACTATCATCCCAGATCCAACAATTGCGCTTCTAAATTTAAAGCCTACCCAAATCTCCTATACACAATTTAAACTCCTTCTACAAATTACCACAGCTGCAAAGCAGACCATTGCCAATGCGTGAAAGTCCTCATCAATAACGCTTTCTGAAACTACGAATAGAATACATCAGGCCATGATCCTCTCGAAAACAGATGCCATATCCAACGATAACATACCTAAATTTGAGAAAATATGGAGTCCTTAGGTGACCCACTTTCTTTCTCCTAATTTTGACACTTCTTTACTAAGACCTTGGTAAGTATATAACTTTTTGAATGTTTTGAATAACTGCTAAATAGATTCTATGTATATATTGTTACTAAGGAATCCCCGGAAACCTCTACTAATCCAGACTTTTTTTTTTTTTCTTCTTATCTTTACTTTTCTTTTATTCTTTTCTTTTCTCCTTATTCTAACCTGTCTTCTCCTATTTATTTTTACATAACAAAATGGTAGCGAAACATTCACTTTTATAATGTTCAATTATAATACAATAATAGTTAGTAAGCTCTAATGTCCTATTATAAGTAACTGAATCTCGTAGTAATTATATTATTTCTTTATTACATATTACTCTAAAAGTTAAAAGTTTAACAACTTTTTCATTTTTTTTGCTCTATATAATTGTTAAAAGTGATTGTAACACCTTAGTCTTTCTAAAAACATATAGCCTACTTAAGTCTTTAATTGCTTGTAACTACAAGAAATACTAAGATTTGATATATAAATTCAACTAATGCTATCATTTAATGTAATCAATATTTTGTTAATTGTACCAATGTTTATATTTTCAAAATCAATAAACAAATTTGACAAGAAAAATGCACTGATTACTGTATAAATGTCACTGTCATGGAAGGGGTTAACACTAAGGGGCGATCAAGGGGTTAAATGTGTTACCTAGGGAGTGATTCTAACTGTGGGGGGAATGGGCTTAGAAGGGGAGGAGACTGATCAGTGTTCCTCTGTACTGGGAACACACGATCGGTCTCCTCTCCCCTGACAGGATGTGGATCTGTGTGTTTACACACACAGATCCACGGTCCTGCTCTGTTATCAGGCAATCGCGGGTGCCTGGCTGACATTGCGGCCGCCGGGCATGCCCCCCGACTCCCAAGTGACACGGCGGGCGCGCGTGCCCCCTAGAAGGCTGGGAAGCCCATGATGTCATATGACGCCCGCCCAGGATGAGAGATCCCTCCTGCGGATGTCATATTACTATGGGCGGGTAGGAAAGTGGTTAAAGTGTTACTAAACCCAGGACCCTGACTTCACTACAGGCATACCCCACTTTTAAGTAAACAATGGGGTTTATTTACTAAAGCTGGAAAGTACAAAATCAGGCTCACTTCTGCATAGAAACCAATGAGCTTCAAACCCCAGCTTGTTCAATTAAGCTTTGGTAATAAAACCAGGAAGCTCGTTGGTTTCTATGCAGAAGTGAGCCTGGTTTTGCACTTTCCAGCTTTAGTAAATAAACCCCATTGTGTACTTAAAAGTGGGGTATGCCTGTATATCTGATCTCTCATAGTACACTGAACATGGCAATGCAATTATTTTTGTAAATATAAACTGCTAAATACCTTTTCTCATCAGCAGTTACAGCAGTCTTGTGACTTCTATCAGTGTCCACATGCACTCTCCCAAGAAAAAAAAAAAAACTCTCCAGCAATATACACCACTGGGAATGTGTAGAGTGACCTCGAGGCTCTGTTCTGTCAGGAGATGGTTTGGGGACTGTGGAAGAAGGGGAGGATCAGAGAAAACAGGATCAAACAGCTTTTTTACATAATGCAGAGGATTAACCCCTTAGGTTCCACAGTAAGTATAACAAGCATGCTTTACTGCATATACAAACTGATTTTACTGTTGTGGGTTTAGTAACAATTTAAAGTTCTTTTTGAAATGTTTAATGGTTAAAAACATTAAATACAGCCTTTCAGGGGGAAAATTCTACCCCTTTTTCAGGGCTAGAATAGAATACTGTCAACAAAATCATGAAGGGATACAACACTGTTGGGCTGATTTACTAAGAAGAATGCGTTGCACCAGTTCATACCTCAATTGGTGCGCTGGGAAAGTCATTAACCGAACGTGCAAACCGACGTGCTTTGAAGCGCAAAACGATAATAAATATGTAAACTGCAACTTTACATGTGCTTACAGGTGCTAGGGTAACTGCGGTTTTCTCACTGATAATAGCGCACACCCAATATAATTGGTCAATTTCATCTCATTGGATGTGTCTTGTTAGGCAATTAGTAGGTGTTGTTAGTTAATTACCCCTTTTATCCTCGTACACACGATCGGATTTTCCGCAGACAAAACCTCAGACTTTTGTCTGAAGGGCGTCGGCCAGGAACTTGTCTTGCATACAAACGACAAGGAATTGTCGGCCAACAAACACGAACGTAGTGATGTACTACGTGGTTTTTTCAGTTCTTTAAAGCCTCCCTTTGGGCTGCTCCCTCCGTCCTGGCAGCACTGAATCTGCACAGGAGAAGCATACCATACCATACGCCTAACAAATTTTTATTATCACTTTGGAGGCTGTTTATAGAGCGGTGCACTTATGCTCCAGGATTATGTGAGTACCCCATTGTGGGGAGTGTTATTCTTTTAATACATTTACCCAACAATATTACACCATAAAGTTTCTCTCTTGTTTATACCCGTGGAGCTGCATTGAATCAAGCTGTAACGTCTGATATCAGCATTGAGCCCGGAGGTGGCTCTAAAGCGTGATTTGACTCAGGGTAGCAGCTGGGGTGAGCATATTAGCCTAAGGGGGCCACTGGAGTGCACTGGAGCATGGTTTGCAGCACCAAGGATTTATGAGCATGTCGGATAACACCACATATGGACACTATTTACACGCACAGATTTGATATTGTTTTATGCAATTTTTTTCACCTATCACTTTGTATTTATATAATGGGACATTTATGATGGCTATCATGGAGCACTAAGCACTTTTTGCATTTGTTTATGCGCTTTATATTTGCATTATTTAATATTTAATATTTTGTATATGCACATTGCACTTTATATGCTAGATTTATATGAATTCACTCTTGTTTATATTATTTTATTTTCACGTTTAATACAAGATTTGCAATTGTATTATTTATTGGCAATTCATTGGCAAATCTTCACAGTATAAGTGCCCATTTACACATCTCATATTCTAGAATTATTGAGTTCATCCTAGCACAGCGCATATTCTCCATCAGTAGTAGTTTGCACGGTATATGAAACGTGATCTGCACTTGCAGCTGGATATTGGCATACATTTGGCACAGGACCATTGGGGCTCGCAAGATTCTCTTCAGTTGGTGTTTTCTATTAAACAAGGTCTAAATGGGCCATTGACATGCATCACAGTTGAACTTAGGAATGTGTCTTTGCAAAGTTAAAGTAAATGAAATCCCTTCTTATTTTTGCTTGGGGATAGAGTGCAGAGGGATTAGAAGTCTTGTCAGTTTTTGGGGATGTCTGCACCCCTGATAGGATGAAGACACCTCCCAAATTTTTCCACTTTCTCCTTCAAATGTATTCACTTCCTGTCACATAGCCAAACAGGAAGTGAGGATAAAACCCTACCAATGTCTTTCCTTGGGGACACACAGGTGAATCTAAATATCTTCCCCATTAGGTAAATTGAACTCTAGCTCTGTACACCCCAAATTATTCTTGGACTTTGGGGTTTATTTACTAAAGGCAAATCCACATTGCACTACAAGTGCACTTGGAAGTGCAGTTGCTGGAGATCCGAGGGGGGCATGCAAGGAAAATAAAAAAATTGCATCTTTGCTTCTACATGATTGGATGATAAAATCACCAGTGCTTTCCCTCAGATTTACAGCGAGTACACTTGTGTTGCAGAGTGGATTTGCCTAATAAACTCCAAAATACCTAATACTTTTGGGTGTACACAACAAAGTGCTAGAGTACAATTTGCCTAATGGGGACACTAGTTAGATTGACCTGTGTGTCCCCAAGAAAAGACATTGGTAGGGTTTTACCTTCACTTCCTGTTTGACTGTGACAGGAAGTCAAGCTAATTTTCAGAAAAGGGACACAAAGCCCAACCTAAAAAAAGACAAGCAGGGGTTCTAACACTCACTTGTTTTCCCTCAAATGCCCACAATTAGAATATGATTGTCTTGAGCTAGATTTTCACAGTGCTCTAAATCAGTGCTTCTCAACCCTGTCCTCAAGTACCCCCAACAGGCCATGTTTGCAGGTTTACCTTCATCTTGCACAGGTACTTTAAATCACAGTCAATGACTTGGTATTTTGGACCGCTATTTTAGCTAAGATAAATTCCCAAAACATGTCCTGTCAGGGGTACTTGAGGACTGAAGCTGAGAACCACTGCGCTAAAATGGAAAATTACTTACCTCTCTGTAATTTTCCTTTCCTGGTGCCTAACCATGGCAGCATATGCACAATCCATGTATATGCTACCATGAAGGCACTTTGAAAGTAGATTTTAGACAAGTCCCCCCTTTTTTTGTTTTGCCATGCCAATCAGCCTTGTTAAGCTGCAGCTGGGAATTCTGTTGCATGAAAATTAACAAAACACATAAAACATAAAAAATTGCTACAAATTTTATTGGTTAACAAAACAGGACTTGGAAAAGAGCAAGGAAAGCAAAAAACACATGTATGTTAATTTGAGACACTAACAGAATATGGTTTTGAGGTCTGACCATTTTGCAGAGGAAATTAACAGAAGCTAAAAGGACTGCACCCACAAATGGACATCTATTAAGGATTTAACCACTTCCTTACCGGGCCAATTCTGACATTTCTCTCCTACATGTAAATCATCATTTTTTTTGCTAGAAAATTACATAGAACCCCCAAACATTATATATGTTTTTTAGCAAAGACCCTAGAGAATACAATGGCAGTTGTTGCAACTTTTTATCTGACACAGTATTTGCGCAGGAATTTTTCGAACGCGTTTTTTTGGGGAAAAAAACAGTTTTGTGTTTAAAAAAAAAACAAAACAGTAAAGTTAGCCCAATGTTTTTGCATTTTGTGAAAGATGAAGTTACGCCAAGTAAATAGATACCTAACATGTCACGCTTCAAAATTGCACACGCTCGTGGAATGGCGCCAATGTTTGGTACTTAAAAATCCCCATAGGCGACGCTTGAAATTTTTTTACTGGTTACATGTTTTGAGTTACAGAGGAGGTCTAGGGACAAAATGATTGCTCTCGCTCCAACCTTCACGGTGATACCTCACATGTATGGTTTGAACACCGTTTTCATATGTGGGCGGGACTTACGTATGCGTTCGCTTCTGCGTGCGAGCACACAGGGACAGCGGCGCTTTAAAAAAAAAAAAATTTTATTGTTAATTATATTTTATTTTTTTTATTTTGACACTTTTTTGAAAAAAAAAAATTTGATCACTTTTATTCCTATTGCAAGGAATGTAAACATCTCTTGTAATAGCAATATGACATGTCAGGTGCTCTTAATAGTGAGATATGGGGTCAATAAGACCCCATATCTCACCACTAGGCTGGGAAGCCTGAAATAAAAAATAAAAATAAAACGATTGCTGCTTCCTAGCCGAAGCGGCGACTTTTTTTGAATGGAGAGGCCGGGCGTGACATCATAACATCGCGCCCGGCCTCCGACGATCATAGAGACTCCGGCAACCATCTGGTCCGCCGGAAATCTCTATGATCTACATCCGGCGCCAGCGGATCCACTCTCCGCCTCACCGATCGTAATGGTGAGTCGGAACAAGCACCGGAGGGCGGCGGGAGGGGGGGCGTCCCCTCTCGCCTCCCATAGGAACGATCAAGCGGCAGAACGGCCGCTATGATCATTCCTATGGTGTAGAGATTAGTCGAAACCGACAATATCTGAATGATGTCTGTAACTACAGGCATCATTCAGATATACCCGCCCAAAGCCCAGGACATCATATGACGGTGGGCGGGCGGGAAGTGGTTTTTAAATATTAATTAGTCACAACATCTTGAGGAAGATTTTGCAAAATAATGCAGCAAAGACAATTAAATCAAAGTGAAACAACCTACAAATGACACACATTGACAACATCAAAAATATTTCAGAGGAAAATATTCCCCCACCCAAAAAAATACAATAAACCAAAGTAAAAAAAGCTTGTTCTAAAACACATCTGTTTTGCAAAGACATAACAAACTAAATACAAAGAGAAAATACATGTGTTACAAACTCTATAAGGGCACCCAAATGTACTTTCTTGCCAGACATACACGCACAATCTTGCCTCTTTTCAGGGCAAGGTAAAGAGAGTACAGACAGAACTTCAAAGTGAGTACACCTGTTAAGGATGTCCTTAAATTACTAACCCAAAAAGCTCTGAGCATGCCCATAAACATCCAAGTGCTGTTCACACACAAAAAGCTGAAAAAAAGTCCCTGTGCATGCCCAGACCAACCCAAGTGCATTTCACACACCAAAAGGTACAGGAAAAAATCAAAGTCCCTGAACATGGCCAGACCAACCCAAATGCATTTCACACCCCAAAAGGTACAGGAAAAAATCAAAGCCCCTCAGCATGCCCAGACCAACCCAAATGCAGCTAGCACAAAATAAGCCACCCCCCTGTCCAAAATTAAGCACATCATCCACCATGCTACAAAATTACAGATGGGACAAACACCTCCCCCCCCGGTCCAGGGGGCCAAACAAAGAGCCTAACATGGGCAAAAGTTATACAACAAATACCATTGTAGTCTATGGGAACTGACTTGTTAATTTTGCTAGTACCCACTCGGCTGGCTTATCTTCTAATTATTGGCCTTAAAATGGGTATGTGGGGCA
The DNA here is from genome assembly GCF_042186555.1 of Aquarana catesbeiana. Lineage (NCBI taxonomy): Eukaryota > Metazoa > Chordata > Amphibia > Anura > Ranidae > Aquarana > Aquarana catesbeiana. The sequence goes on from NC_133328.1 coordinate 98,046,351, forward strand.
AGGTCCCACCCGAAGGGACATATATCAATGTCACCAATTTAGACAACCCCAAAAACAAAACAAGGAAAAGTGCCTTTAAAAATTCAAAATTGCTTAAAAGCTAGTAACTTGGGGGTGGGGGCTTACTCTGCCTGTAAAGTGGTGCATCTGTAGCACCCCCACGTGAAAAATCCCACCCCAAACTTAAAAAAGATTGTGCTCCTCCCACACACTAACAAACCCCTAGCCAAACACACAGCAATCCAGCCCATGAAAGGGGGTGGATGCTTGGGGACAGGAGGGGCTCGGGCACCCCAAAAGTCAACTACCTTGTTCCCATATTCAGGGGGACAAGGGACTCTTCCACACAACCTTAGGCTGGGATTGTGGGGGCTGCAAACTAGTGGGTACAAGGTGCTTTGTGGTTGGTATTGGGCTGAGCCCAACATGCCCCAAAGGCAGCCAGCTATATTGAATGCATGTGGCCTTGTATGGTTCAGGAGGGGGTTGGGCGATCGCTCTTCTCGCCCCTTTCCGAGCTGACCCTGTTGTATCCTCAGAAAAAGGATGTGGTTTGGATTAGTGAAGGCAGCTCACAGCCTTTTGAGAATGGAGTGGAGTGTGGAGTGTCACGGAACCTCCCACACTCCGCTTGAGTGTTTCCGTCAGTATACGAATTTCTCCCAGTCTGGACTCAGATATCCGATATTCCAACCGCTCATAAGCACAAAACAAGGCGACACTTGTTTCACTGCTAACATGGATTATATATTTATTAGAACCAGAATACAGTCTTATATACAGTAGAAGATGAGGTTGCCCCCTCCTGCTCATATTACTCTAACAATACACCTGTAACCTAATTAACATGAGCTAGTTATCTAACATGACCTTTTGCCCAGACTTGTGGTCACCGAGCTTCACACAGTACATTATACATTATCATAAGTACAACCACAGGACATTTTCACAATAGCAGGAGCTAATTACAATTAACAATACAAACAGTGTTCTCCCCCCTCCTCAGCCTAGTCATCAACAACTATAGTAGGAGTAGACTGTTCATCTCCTAGCCAGTCCTGGGGGCTAATGTGATCAGCTCACTCAATTAACATGTTGAGTTCAGAATCAAACAAACCAATAATAGTCTTTACATATATATCCTGGGAGATATTGGGGATAAATATTACTGTCCCATTTTAAGCAATCCAAGATATATTTTTTCACTCACCCTGTGCCAGGATAGCACAGGGTGACTTAGACATAAGAGGTGTATGGGGAGCTGAAACAAGGGCATCCCCTACTTTCCAAGGGATTCTAAGTTCCACGGGCCCTCCCGTCACATGGAGTTCCCCTTTAAAGGCAAAAGTTAGCCCATGGAAATCCAAGGGGTTAGAGGGGTGGCGGGGGGGGGGGGGGAGACAAGAGCATTGGAGAATGGAGTGTGGAGTTCCCCTTTTAAAGCAAAAACTAGCCCAAAGAAATCATATGCATTAGAAGGGGGACAAGAGCATTGGAGAATGGAGTGTGGAGTTCCCCTTTAAAAGCAAAAGCTAGCCCAAGGAAATCATATGCATTAGAGGGGGAAGGTTAAAATATCTTTTAGGAGGAGCTAGAGGAGCGAGAGTCTTTTTACATAATTTTAACAAGGTGCATGTCACATGTTGGCAACGTAACATGCTAACATGACCTGTGTGAAAATCTCCGTAAAAAAAATACATAAAGGTGAACGAGCCAAAAAAAAAATTTAAGTTTAGAGATGCGCCCATTAAACCCACGCAATTGCATTTCCGTTGCTTGACATTTACTAAGATTTTGGCCGTGCAGTGAACAAACGCATTTGAAAGAGCGCAAGAGCCGCTTGCGCATGCGCAGAGCTTAAATTGATCTCACGCAGTTCTAAACGTACTTGCGGGCACAGCAGGCTTTCTCTGAAAAAGTTACTTTCTCATTCTATTTTGGGCATGTTTGTTACTTGGGCAGCTAAACTTTCTCACATCACCCCATAATATTGGCACCTCCATCTTCTGTTAATATTGAATTGAAGATGCCGTGTACCATGTCCATAGTGGCACACAGATTGCATTTTCCCATGCACCAAGATCGCTATAGTAAATGGGGGATTCGCGCTCTGTTCCCAGCGCACCATTTTGTAAATATGAAAATGTGCGTTGCGCTTCACTGTGCGCCTCTACTGATGGTGCACGGCTTTTGTAAATCAGCCCATGTGTTTAGACTTGGTGAGGACTATTGTCTCCTAACAGTACTAAAAGCAGCCTGCTGAGTGTCCACCCATATTAAATTTTCACCATGGATCTGTTTCTTTGAAGTGAAATGTACCTTATGGCAGTGGTCATCAACCCTGACCTCAGGGCCCACTAACAGGCCAGGTTTGCAAGATAACTGAAATACATCACAGGTGATATCATTTGCTGCTCAGTGATTGCAGTATTCTAGTCTGCATCTCCCCAAGGTAATACATAAAACCTGGCCTGTTAGTGGCCCTGAGGACAGGGTTGATGACCACTGCCTTATGGTATATCCAGCAGAGCACATTTTCACTTCTGTCAGTCCACTGCTATCATACACACATCAGACATAGATGTTTATTGAAGTTAGTCAACTAACTCTACGATGTAGGTGAATATTCAACTAACTCCAAGATGTAGATGAATATTCACAAACTGGTGAGCCAGATTTACTAACAAGGGTACTCGCTATAGAATTTAGTCCTCGGTGTCTGAAAATATATCAGCTAAGCAGGAGTGTGCCTAAGATAAAAATTCAATTTTTTTGTACTGTTTTAAGGTTATCTAAGTGATGTTAGCACTTGCCGACTGCAATATGTATATATACCTTGTGGCTTGCAAATGGTTTACTGGGGTTATCAGCCATAACCCAGTGTAACGAGCTCCTGCTCGCTCGGTTCCACTCTCCCGACACTCCTCTGTGGCTATTGAATCAGATTGCAACGTCTGATGGTTCGGTCATCCAATGCTCCGGGATTCGAACTACAGCTATGTGCCGATCGAATCCAGTTGTGATAGCTCAGAACAAACAACAGGCAGGCTGTATGTAAGTTCAAACAGGAATCTCTTTTATTGAAAGGCATACAGGCTCTTTTATGCAGTAAAAGAGGAGGTGTATACCTCCTGCTCATATTACTCTGAACATACACCTGTGACCAGAAACCTAATTAACATGGGCTAATTAACTAATCCCTTTAGACAGCCTAGATGACTCAGACATGACCTTTAGGCCAGACTGGCCGTCTTGTAGCTCAGAAAACACAATCAACATTATCACAAATCAACACAATAGCAGAGTTAATTAACACAAACAACAATGGGGATCTAATGACTCTTAGATCCCATACTAGACTTATTTACAATAAACACATTCTAGCAGGCAATAGACAGGTGGCTGGAATTGACACCAGCATCTCCTAACAGTATTTGTCCCAGCATTATGAATCAGTCTTATCAGCAGGGGGGGTGCTGGAGGAATCCCCCCTCCCTCTACAGGGACACACATCCCAAATGACCACAGCAAAGAGTCCACAACAGAATGAGACAACATACAATATATACATATATACACGATTGAGTCTGATTAGTACAGATCAGACTGGGTTTCTAATTCACCGTACAGAGTATCGTTCCCTTAAAATCCAGGGCCCATAATCTTTTGGCAAGAGGCTCACATTCAGTCCCCTCCAATAGCCTCTGTCCCGGGTGAGTCTGTCACACCCAGGTATTTGTTTTTCTCAGCTGGTGGTTGGCTTTCTCATGAAAGTGGTCCGAAGGGCTAATTAACCGCTGGATTGCTTTCAAAAGCAGCGGGAGGGGTCGGCCCCCCTGTCGGTGTTTCTCAGGCTTACCTGAGACACTGGTGCGCCCGAGAAACTATTGATCAATTCGCACGGCTGGCTATAGAGTTGACCAGAGATCAGATCGTCACCTCTATGCTCTTGGAGGACTGGAGCATTGTCACAACGTCACTTCTGGTCTAGAGCAGAAGTAAACAATTTTTTTTCTTTATCTTTTGGTTTTAAATGTAGAGGAGAGACCCCAGATCACTCCATACAGAGTACCTGTCATCCCTTATTTCTAATACAAGAGATATAATTTAAAAAATTAAAGGGACAGTGTAAAAATAAAAAATAAAATAAATCTGAAATTTTTTTTTTAAAGCAACAATATCACACTATGTGAGCACCTTTTATTGCATGCCTCGTATTACGAAGTGATCACTGCTGGGAAACTGGATTATTGAGGGCTGCATTTACGGTATTGTCTGCCTTTCCTATGGTGCCATTACACCCGGAGACAGGGGAGTATATTTAATGATCTGGAGCACTGATCTTGTAGATCTTGTAAAGAAGCGCAGATTGATCACTGTTAGTAAGGGGGTCACATGAACTCTGGTAAGTGCAGCATGAGGTTTGACTGGTGACACCTACCCTGTCTTGCTCGCTACTACTAATCATCACGGCATGTGGGACTTCTCATCCTAACGTATCTCCTTGAAAACTCTTGGGACTATATATATATATATATATATTATGTTTCCTGGAATCACATTTATATATTACATGTTCATTGCATGTTTTGTTATTTGTTTTTAGAGCTGCACTGTTTGTATTAAATTGAAGAATGTTTGCATTAAAATGGAGGATTGTTAAACATGCTATTAAAATTTTTTGCTAACAATGCATTTAAGGGAAAAAGAATCCAACATTGTGAAGATGATTTTCCAAAGGAGTAGAGTTTGTTCACTAAAAAGATGATTGCTTATTCAAAAAGAACATCTTATTCACTACTATTATTTGCTATCATCTTTTCAGTCCTATATAGTTGGATTGAAGCCAGTATTCAGTACCTAATCCAAGTAAATGTTGCAGTTGCGAAATGAATACCCCTAAATAAGGCTACTTTCACACTGAGATGCTTTACAGGCGCTACAGCTCTAAAAATAGTGCCTGTAAAGAGCCTCACCTGTCACTCCAGTGGGAAAGCCCGAGGGCTTTCCCACTGGAGTGGTGCGCTTGCAGGATGGTCAAAAAAGTCCTGCAAGCCGCATCTTTGCAGCGCTGTAGGAGCAGTGTATACACCGCTCCTAAAGCACCCCTGCCCAATGAAAACAATGAGGCAGCGCTGCCAAACTGCCGGCAAAGCGCTGCTGCAGCGGCGCTTTGCCGGCGATTTTAACCCTTTTTCGGCTGCTAGCGGGGGTTAAATCCACCCCGCTAGCGGCCAAATACTGCCGCTAAAATGACGGTAGAGCACCACTTTACCGCCAGTGCCTGCCCGCCCCAGTGTGAAAGTAGCTTAAATCTCAGTGGTTTTTTATGGGCAGTATTTTTTCCTGTGACTAGGCTTCTTTTTCATATGGGAAGGAGGGGAGGGGGGCAGTGGAAGAAACCATAGGAAACAATGGAAATTCAATGTCCAAATGCTGCAGACAGCGTTTGGAGCATCATTTGCGAAGGTTTAGAACTCCAGTCCCAAAAACCTAAGTTGGGCCACTGTATGATCAAGATTTAGGAATAAAAAAACACAGCAAATAACAAAATGGTTAACTTCCCGGAATTTGTGCATGATATAAGGAAATAAAACACGTGCTATTTATTAGCATTTTACTTTTAATATACAGTATGGCTGGTTAACACATTTTTAAAGATATTTTTGTAAACATAAACCTCATATTTTCATTACATGAAGAAGCTATGGTAAACCTCGTCTCCTGTGCAGTTACTGAGAGTGGTGACAGCTGTTAAAGCACCCCCCGCCAGCAGTGTTTACTTCTTCCTCAGGAGACCAAAGACACACATCAAGCAGCAGCACTACAATTGACAGGCTCTGGGCCATGTGAGGACACAGCTTGTTTCACTCCATCCTCCTCTGATACTAGTGCGCTTAGGGATCTGAAAGCCGCTATCACCCCAAAAAGCTTAATAGGCGCTCCTATAGTGTCTCCTAATTGTGATTGAAATTAGTAGAGAGATACCTATATGCCTTTTACTGAACCTTCATATACAAGAGATACAATACTAACAGGTGTATCCAATGGTGAAAAAATACATAAAAATTCTTGAATTCCATACAGATATACAAATGTTGTATATCAAGATAGTATCTCAGTATCTTTCTTCTAAAGTAGTACAAGAAGCACTGCTAGACAATTTAAAAACAGAGAGAAAGCCACCATTGATTTTTTGTGATTTATTATATTTTCGGTGTTTTAAAATACTGGGGACTAAAAAAAAAATATATATGTGTGTAGCCTTTCTGTTTGGGGGGGTAATGAGAAATGGTCTTTCCCAAACAGGATATTGAACTAAACCTCTAGGTAAATATGTAATGGAACAGCTTTGGCACCCTGCTTGGGTGCTTCCTTCCGCCAAACAGTGCCTCCTGCCCTCCAAACCGTTCTGAGCAGACCGAGAGCTAACACCAGCCCTTTTTACCCCAAGCATCGTACGCAGACAAGATGTTGGGATAGAACCAAAGGAATGACTGTTTATTGAAACTCAGACACATTCTTTATACCCCACAGGAGGACATTCCTCTCTTGAGGATAGTAGCATGACAATGCAATTTTCAAACACCAATCCAACAGCTAACAACTAGGGATAGGCCGAACGTCACCCAGTTCGGTATGCACCAGAACATGCGAACAGGCAAAAAATTGGTGCAAACATGGGAACCCTATTAAAGTTTATGGGACACGAACATGAAAAATCAAAAGTGCAAATTTTAAAGGCTTTTATGCAAGTTATTGCCATAAAAAGTGTATGGGGACCCGGGTACTGCATGTATCAATGCAAAAAAAGTTTTTAAAACAACCGTTTTTTTCAGGAGCAGTGATTTTATTCATGCTTAAAGTGAAACAATGAAATTAAATATTCCTTTAAATATCGTGCCTGGGGGGTCCTCTTGGTCTGCCTGTAAAGTGGCGAAACTGTGTGATGTATAGAACAGTGCCACAGCAAAATTACATTTCTAAAGGAAAAAATTTCATTTAAACTTGCTCACGGCTGTAATGTATTGCCAACTCCTGGCAATATAGATGAAAAATCAAGAAACAAATTGGCGTGGGCTCCCCCCCAGTCCATACCAGGCCCTTCAGGTCTGGCATAGGTTTTAAGGGGAACTCTACGGCAAAAATTTTCAAAAAATCGGTGTGGGGTCCCCCCCCCAAATCCATACCAGACCCTTATCCGAGCAAGCAGCCTGGCAGGCCAGGAAAGGGGGGGGAAAGTGAGCGCCCCCCTGAACCATACCTGGCCGCTTGTTCTCAACATGGGGAGGGTGCTTTGGGGTCCCCCCAAAGCACCTTATCCCCATGTTGATGGGGACAAGGGCCTCGTCCCCACAACCCTGGCCCGGTGGTTGTGGGGATCTGCGGGTGGGGGGCTTATCAGAATCTGGAAGCCCCCTTTAACATGGGGGCCCCCAGATCCTGCCCCCCCTATGTGAATAGGTAGGGGTACATTGTACCCCTACCCATTCACCAAAAAAATTGGCAAAAAGTAAAAAACACAATAGACAGTTTTTAACAATTCCTTTATTTAAAAAAAAAAGGGTCCTGCGATGTACATCCATCGTCAATCACGCCACCTGATGGACCCGAAAAATAGAAAAAAAAAAACCTGAAAAAACTCCACCTCCATGGGAGGCCTCCTGGCGACTCCTTGTCAAGGTTGGGCTCAGCCCTCCCTTCTCCGAGCTCAGGCTGCTCAGCTGTCGGTTAATTGCCAGCACTGATCATTCCTCAGTGACTTACCTGGTGATCATATCCTGCTCGTTAACAAGCCCTGCTGGCTAGTTAAGCTGCGTGGATTAGATCTCCTGTGCCTTCGCCTTGGTCAACATATCTAGAGACTCTCTGCTGTGTTCCTGTTGAAGACTTGTCTGGCTGACGTCTCCTCTGGTTCCTGATCCTATCTGCTGCTCTGACTATGCTGATCTCTGGCTTCCTGATTTCCTGGCTTGTTCTGACTACCTGATATGGTTTTCAAACCCTGGCTACGTTTTGACTTTGTTTACTATTTGTACCATTTTTACCACTATATTAAATGGTGTGATTTTTACTGCATTTTCTGTCTCCATCTGATTCATGGTTCCTGACAGTAGGCGAAGGCCATAAATTCAGAAGATGCAAGCAATCCACTTGCTGGTAATATTTTTTCCAGGTTGGATGGGAAGGATCACCGCATGGATCTGATTGCAATAGTGTTACGAATGCTTCTTATTCGCACTGCTTACCTGGACCCTCCCACTGTGGCTGCTCTGGTATAACCTGTGTCGCAGGCTGTCCCTGCTGCTGCTCCAGTCTCTGTGCAGGCACCTGCCTCGAATATTACCTCTATAAGAGGTATGTCTGGTTCCGCTGTGCTTCCCCAGCGGTTTGGGGGACGATCCAGTTCAATGCAGAGGGTTTCTCAACCAGATTGAGATATACTTTGAGATGCTGCCCCAGGCGTTTCCCACAGACAGAAGCAAAGTAGGCTTTGTGATATCTTTGCTTTCTGAGAGAGCCTTGGCCTGGGCAAACCCTCTATGGGAGATGAAAAAGCCTGTCTTCCTGGGTTACCGAGAGTTTGTGGCTTCCTTTAAAAGGGTATTTGACATTCCCGCATGCTCCACTTCTGCTGCCAAGAGCCTCATGTCCATCAAACAGAGTACAAAAACGGTTGCTGATTACGCCATTGAATTCCATATTCTGGCAGCAGAGGATGCTTGGAACAATGAGGCCCTCGTGGCTGCTTTTTCTCATGGTCTCTCGGATAACATCAAAGATGACATAGCAGCCCGAGACATTACCACTGAGCTGGAGAAGTTGATTATGTTTGCCATTCTCTTTGACTCCAGACTCCAAGAGAAACCTTCCTTTAAGGAGCACTTGCGGAAGCCTCCTGTACGTTTGTCTCCGAGCTTTGTTGTCCCTCCCTTGCCTCCCTCACCTCCCATACCTCCTGGTATTGAGTCTGTCAGTGAGGTAGAACCCATGCAGTTGGGCTTCACACATCTCTCTGCGGATGAGAGAGCCTTTAGGAGGAGGGAGAGATTGTGCCTGTATTGTTGCCAGGCAAGTCACTTTTTGAAGTCTTGTCCTACCCTTCCAGGGAAACGCTTGCACCTGAGGTCCTGTAGGGGACCAACCTTAGGTGGCGTTGTTATGTCCCCAGTTATCCAGAAGGATAAGCCCATGGTTCTGGTTACCCTTCCTTGGTCTGAGTCGTTCATCGAGATACAAGTTCTATTTGACTCTGGGGCTGCAGGCCTGTTCATTGATGGTGTCTTTTGTGTCTAAGCACTCGATTCCGCTGCAGCTTTGTGCCATTCCACTTGCTATTGAGGCTATTGATGGGAGACCTCTACAGCCTGCACATGTGACTCATGAGACTGCTCCGTTGACCATGGCCATAGGGGCTCTTCACCATGAGACATTCCAATTCCAAGTAATTTCCTCTCCTCATTTTTCCGGTGGTTTTTGGTTATCCTAGGTTACAGAGGCACAAACCCTATTTTGATTGGCTTCGTGCTGAGGTTCTTTCCTGGTCACCTCAGTGCAGTAAGACATGTTTATAGAAAGTGGCTAAAGTCTTGTGCACCTCTTCACCCTCCTCCCTGCCAGAGGAGTACTGCGATTTTAGCAATGTCTTTGACAAAGTTCAAGCCGGCAGTTTGCTCCACACCAGTCATATAATTGCGCAATCGACCTTCAACCTGGTGCAATACCCCCTCATGGCCGGGTTTACCCTTTGTCTGTCTCGGAGGACAAAGCCATGGAGGAGTATGTTGCAGACGCATTTTCTCGAGGATTCATCTGCAAATCCCCATCTCCTGCTGGTGCTGGCTTTTTCTTTGTGAAGAAGAGTGGTGAACTGAGACCTTGTATTGATTATAGGGGTTTCACTTGTTTCACGATTAAGAATGCTTATTCAATTCCGTTGATTACGGAGCTATTTGACCGCCTCAAGGGAGCAACGAATTCATGAAGCTTGATTTCAGAGGGACATACAATCTCGTGAGGATCAAGGACGGCGACTAATGGAAAACTGTGTTTAATACCAGAACAGGTCATTAGTACCTTGTAATGCTGTTTGGCCTTTGCAACGCTCCAGCAGTTTTTCAGGAATTTATCAACGATGTCCTCCGAGATTTGTTGCAGTTATGTGTGGTGGTATATCTCGACGATATCCTCATATTTTCCAATTCCCTAGAGAGCCACCACACAGATGTCTGTTGTGTGCTTCAGAGGCTGAGAGAAAATATCCTGTATTGTAAATTGGAGAAGTGCGTGTTCCATCGTGAACGGGTTTCCCAATTCCTGGGTTATGCCATTTCTACTGCTGGTTTTTCGATGGAAAAAGAGAAACTTTCTGCAGTCCTACAGTGGCCCCGACCCATGAGTTTGCATCCACTGCAATGTTTTCTTGGCTTTGCAAATTATTATTGGAAGTTTATTTGTAACTTCTTGTCTCTGGTCAAACCCCTGACTGATATGACCAGGAAGGAAGGTAACCCACAGAATTGGTCTCTGGATTCCATTAATGCCTTTGAGAGTCTCAAAGCTGCCTTTGATTTTGCTCCTGTGTTGGCACATCCTGATAATACATTACCCTTTATCCTTGAGGTTGATGCATCTGAGACTGGAGTTGGAGCCCTTCTCTCTCAACATCCTACCTCTGAGAGCGCTATGCATTCTTGTGGCAACTTTTCTAAAAAATTGTCACCTGAGGAGTGCAATTATGAGATTGGGGACAGAGAGTTGTTAGTGATCATTTTAGCCCTTTAAGAATGAAGGCATCTCTTAGAAGGTACCACTGTGCCGATTCTCATTCTGACTGACCATAAGAATCTCATATTCTTGTCTGAGGCTAAACCTCTCTCTCCCAGAAGGGCGTAATGGACTCCTTTCTTGTCAAGCTTCAATTATATAGTCTCATTCTTATCATTCTCATATAGTCACATTCTTCTCATTCCCGGTACTAAGAATGTAAGGGCTGATGCATTGTCACAGCAGTTTTCCTTCGCTTTCAAGATGCAGTCGGTTCCTGTGATACCTCGCGATCGTATTCTGGCTACAGTTCGTACCAGTCTCACTTCACCTTTGGGTGACAGAATTCTTGCCGCTCAGATTCATTCTCCTCCTCAAAAACCTTGTGACCGCTGTTTTGTTCCTAAGAGTCTTCGCACCGCTGTGCTTCAGACTTACCATTTTCCCAAGGCTGCTGGCCACCCTGGGAGGAATCAACATTTGGGCTATTTCACAACAATTCTGGTGGCCTAGTCTACGTGCTGATGTAGCCATCTTCATAGCTGCCTGTTCTGTGTGTGCTATGAGTAAGACACCACGACACCTTCCAGTGCGCCTCCTACAACTCATACCCAATGGAGAGAGGCCTTGGATCCACCTGTCTATGAATTTTATTGCGAAGTTACCCAACTGCCAGAGCAACACAGTTATTCCAATGGTGGTTGACCAGTTCTTGAAAATGTCACATTGCATTCCACTTAAGAAGTTGCCTACAGCCAAAGAACATTAGTGAAAAGAGACCATCTGTAAGTCATGTACTGGAATCCTATGCCCCATCCCAAAATGCAGAGAAAGAGAAAAAAGGGGGTGCCGCTAGGGATTTTGTGGGCAAGGAAAAATACCAGATACAGAGTAGAAAAAAGTATAGTAAATTACAAATTTATTGAGTACAAAATTATATATACACAAAAAAATTACATAAATGTCGCAAAGAATGGCTTAAAAACACAAAAAGATATTCATATGGAAGTTATAATAAACACAGCTGAATTCTAGACCATATGATGATCTCACGGTTTGGAGGTCAAAACAGTGTCGATGGACACCAATGATCCCAACATGTTTCGGAATATATATACTTGGATATTTAATAACTTCTTCAGGGGATGGTTTAGAACGGGCTGTAGTCTCTATTTAAACAATAACAAAGTATCAAAACAAATATACAGTGAATATAGATAATATACGGTCAATGGATACAGGCATGGCAATGAAAACAGGGCAGGCATGAAAATCTGTGAATACTCACATAATAATGAATATCTTGAGTAAACAATGCTACACAAATGGGTTCACAGATCCAGCATCTCCAAGGCATCCCATCTGACAAATAGTAAACGTAGTCAAAACATAGCCAGGGTTTGGTAACCAAATAGTGTAGTCAGAACAAGCCAGGAAATCAGGGAGCCAAATATCAGCGTAGCCAGAACAACAGACAGGATCAGGAACCAGAAGGGACGTCAGCCAGGCAAGTCTTCAAGAGGAACACAGCAGAGAGTCTCTAGATATGTTGACCCAGGTGAACGCACAGGAGATCTAATCCACGCAGCTTAAATAGCCAGCAGGGCTATGTTAAAGAGCAGGATATGATCACCGGGTAAGTCACCGAGGAATGATCAGTGCTGGCAATTAACCGACTGCTGAGCAGCCTGAGCTTGGAGAAGGGATGGCTGAGCCCAGCCCTGACAGCACCCCCTCCTCAATGGCCCCTCCCTATCAGAGGACCACCAGGTTTGAGGGGAAAACATCTAATGGAAAGCACAGAGGAGGACAGGGGAATGTCGTCTGAGGATGAGACCCAAGAGCTCTCCTCCGGACCGTACCCTTTCCAATGAACCAGGTACTGTATGCGCCCACGGAACCTACGAGAGTCAATGATGGATTGTACTTCATACTCCTCATGGTTCTCAACCTGTACTGGGTGAGGATGTGGCACCGAGGTGGTGAAGCGGTTGCACACCAAAGGTTTTAATAAGGAGACATGAAATATATTAGTGAGATGCATATTAGAAGGAAGGTCTAAAGTGTAAGCCACTGGGTTAATCCTGCGGGGAATACGGAAAGCCCCAATAAACCATGATGCCAATTTCAGTGAGGAAACACGGAGTCGGAGGTTGCGAGATGACAGCCAGACCCTCTCCTCAACCTGGTAGGAAGGCGCAAGTAGGTGTCTGCGGTCAGCATGGAGACTGTACCTATCATAGGCAAGTCACAAAGACTCTTGGACCTGTACCCAACTAAGACCACGGAGATGCTACTCTAACACAGGAATGCTCTGAGAAACAAATGAGTCAGGCAACATGGATGGTTGGAAACCATAATGCGCCATAAACCGGGACAATCGGCAAACGGAATGTACGGCACTATTGTGAGTGAACTCCACCCAAGGTAAGAGATCTGACCAGTTGTTATGATGGTCAGAAATATAGCAACGTAGAAATTGCTCCAATGACTGGTTGGCTCGTTCTGTGGCCCCATTAGACTGCGGGTGATATGCCGAAGAGAAGGAAAGCTAAATTCCCAACTGTGCACAAAAGGCTCGGCAAAACCTGGATACAAACTGGCTACCTCTGTCCGAGACGATAACCTTGGGTAGCCCATGTAATCGAAAGATCTCCCGAGCAAAAATGGATGCCAGTTCTTTAGATGTAGAGAAAAAAAAAGAAGAAAAAGGGGGTGCCCCTAGGGATTTTGTGGGCAAGGAAAAATACCAGATACAGAGTAGAAAAAAGTATAGTAAAGTACAAATTTATTGAGTACAAAATTATACTGTATACACAAAAAAATGACATAACTGTTGCATAGAATAGCTTAAAAGCACAAAAAGATATTCATATGGAAGTCATAATAGACACAGCTGAATTCTAGACCATATGATGATCTCACTTGACGTCAGAAGGGGCAGAGTCACTCGGTTACATCACCAGGTGTCCCCGCCCTTGCCTATATAACAGCTGTCACAGGCACAGCACTTGGCGGGAGGCCTCCCATGGAGGCAGAGCTTTTTTTCCCCCCTATTTTTCAGGTCCATCGGGCGGCATGATTAAAGAAAGATGGACATCGCTGGACACTTTTTTTTTTTTAATAAAGTGTTTAACCCTTCCCTGCCAGTGTCATTTAATATAGCAAGGCATTTTTATAGCACTGATCACTGTATAAATGACAATGGTCCCAAAATAGTGTCAAAAGTGTCCGATGTGTCCGCCATAATGTCGCATTCATGATAAAAATCACAGATCGCCGCCATCACTAATAAAAAAAATGTATAATAAAAATGCCATAAATCTATCTCCTATTTTGTAGACGCTATAACTTTTGTGCAAACCAATCAATATATGCTTATTGTGATTTTTTTACCAAAAATATGTAGAAGAATACATATCAGTCTAAACTGAGAAAGACATTTTTTTAAATATATTTTTTGGGGATGTTTATTATAGCAAAAAGTAAAAAATATTGCTTTTTTTCAAAATTGTCACTCTTTTTTGTTTATAGAGCAAAAAATAAAAACCGCAGAGGTGATCAAATACCACCAAAAGAAAGCTCTATTTGTGGGAAAAAAAGGACATCAATTTTGTTTGGGTGCCAAGTCACATGACCGCGCAGTGGTCAGTTAAAGTGACGCAGTGCCGTATCGCAAAAAGTGCTCTGGTCAGGAAGGGGGTCATTTTTTCCGGGCTGAAGTGGTTAACTGACAATTGTGCAGTGGTGCGATGCTGTATCCAAATAAAGTTGATGTCTTTTTTTCGCACAAATAGAGCTTTCTTTTGGTGGTATTTGATCACCTCTGTGGTTTTTATTTTTTATGCTATAAACAAAAGAAGACTGACATTTTTGAAAAAAAAAAACCTATATTTTTTTCTTTCTGCTATAATACATATCCAAAAAAAAAATGTAAAAAAACAAATTTCTTCATCAGTTTAGACCAATATGTATTCTGCTACATATTTTTGGTAAAAAAATCCCAATAAGCGTATATTGATTGGTTTGCGCAAAAGTTATAGCGTCTACAACTATGGGATAAATTTATAGACTTTACATTTTTTTTTACTGGTAATGACAGCGATCAAGGATTTTTAGCAGGACTGCGGACAAATCTGACCCTAAGTGACACTTTTTGGGGACCAGTGACACCCATACAGTGATCAGTGCTAAAAAAATGCACTGAACACTGTATAAATGACACTGGCAGGGAAGGGGTTAACTAAAGTTAACTACTGGCGCGATCAAAGGGTTCGATGTGTTCCCTCAGTGTGTTTCTAACTGTGTGGGGGAAGTACTGACAGGAAGAACACAGAGATCGCTGTTCCTGATTACTAGGAATAGACGATCTCCATGTTCTCCCCTGTCAGAATGGGGATCTGCCTAGTTTACATAGGCAGATCTCTGTTCTGCCTCTCTGTGAAGCGATCAAGGGTGGCCGGCGGACATCGGGTCCGCCGGACACACGCATCGGCCCATTCTCCGGCTGCGCGCGCGCGCCCACACTATCTATTGCATGAAGCAATGTACAGGTACATTGTTTCACGCAATAGAGCCGTCCTGCCGCAGTATATATGTGGTGGGTGGTCTTTAACTGGTTAATGAACAGACGATGGCAGGAGACCCAAAGCACCAGCTTGCTTGAGCTAATTATTTTAACATCTGCTCTGAGTCTCACAGTCTGAAGCAGTCATTGCTGGTTTGGGCATAGAGGCCCCCTATATGTATATGGGTCCTCCAGTTCCCAGAGTCTGTGTGTTTTACAGAAACATGGACTTGAATCTGAAGCAAGACCACTCCGAGGGTCATCCAGGCACACACCTCCCAAAGAGTAGTGTTCTCTTAAAATCCACGGCCCATAGTCAGTAGGTAAGAGGCTTGCCCCTAGTCCCCTTCAAAAGCCTCTGTCCCAGTTTGGTCTGTCACAAAACAAGAGAACCAGAATCTTTGCTAAGTGGAGGAGTGGGTTTGACAATAAGGACAGCAATGCCTCAACCCAGGACAGGGCCTCTGTGAGCAGAGGAGTTTATCTTCCTAGGAAATCAACCAGTAATCTAATCAAAGTACTTGGGAGCGGAGGAGCTACTGCAAACAGCAGCTAACATTAACAATAAGCATATATATGTACACAGTATAGAAATAACACAAGCTTTATATATGAAGAGACTAATAACAGTACGTACATCCAATGTACAAACAGGTATTATCAGCAAAGGAGGAGGAACATAGGAGTACTGGTAGAATTGTGTATATATACCCGGGTATAAGTAGTTATTACTAGAGATACCTCCAAATGAATGTTACAGCAAAGTCCCATTGCAGAGTCCTCTGAGGATGATTCAGTGTCTTTGTGTTGGAGATCTGAAAACAAGATCTGCTGTGATGAGGAGATTCCCCAGCTGTTACCCAACCAGTCTGAAATGCAGTCCTAGTTATCTGGTAATAATTGTCTCTTCTGATCTGGTATTAGTAGCATGGACAAGACACACGGGTAAGACCTTATTTCTTCCCACATGAGAGAGGACGGTGCGTGCCCCCCGCCCCTCCCCCCTTCTTTTTGTTGTGCGACATATTAGATGTTATCTTCCTTATGTGAATAAATCTTGCAGATGCTTTTTTGTGTATTTATGATACAATATATCTTATGATGTATTTATATGTCATATTTATTTTTGTAGAATTAATTGACTTACTGTAACTGTAATGGGTGTTGATCCTGATGAAGAGAGTCTACTGCGAAACACGCCGATCAGAGATGCCAAATACAGTGCCAAGAAAAAGTGTTTAAACGACTTGGAATTAATATTTTTTTTGCAGTAATTTGCCAAAAAATGTGAACTGATCCTCATCTAAGTCCCAACAACAGACAAACATAATGCACTTAACGCAGATGCACACACAATTTTAATTTCGTGTGTCTTTATTGAATATGTATTTATATGTCATATTTATTTTTTTAGTATGAATTGACTTACTGTAACTGTAATGGGTGTTGATCCTGAGGAAGAGAGTCTATTGCAAAATACGTCGATCAGAGATGCCATATACAGTGGCAAGAAATAGTGTTTAAACCACTTGGAATTAATATTTTTTTTGCAGTAATTTGCCAAAAAGTGTGAACTGATCCTCATCTAAGTGCCAAAAACAGACAAACACAATGCACTTACGCCGATAACACACACAAAATGATAATTTCCTGTGTCTTTATTAAACATACCCATTGAGCATTCACAGTGTTGGAGGAAAATGTAGGTGAACCATTGGCGTTAATAGCAGGTCGAACCTTCTTTGACAGCAATGACTTCAAGCAAGCACTTTGGATAACTCTGGATCAGGCCTGCACAATGGTTAGGAGGATTTTTGGACCATTCCTTTTTACAAAACTGCTTCATTTGTAGGATATCTGGTGTGAACGGCTCTCTTGAGGTCATTCCACAACATCTCTATGGGGTTAAGGTTTGGGCTCTGACTGGGTCACTCCAAAAGGCACATTTTCTTTTTCTGAAACCAGTCTGTGTTTGATTTACTTTAATATTTAAAGTCATTGTCCTGCAGCATCATCCAGTTTCTACTAAGCTTCAGCTGCTGGACAGCCACCCTAACAATATCCTGTAGGATATTTTGGTAAACGTCGGAATTCATTTTCCCCTCCATGATGGCAAGTGGTCCAGGTCCTAAGGCAGCAACGCAAATCATGATGTTTCCTCCACCACACTTCACCACTGGGCAGGGCTGGACTGGGACAAAAATTTGGCCCTGGACTTCCTCATGACTGGCCCACTTTAATTTTGAGTGTCCCCAACAGCGCCCCCCTTACATCACAGTGTCCCCAACAGCGTCCCCCTTACATCAGAGTGTCCCCAACAGCATCCCCCTTACATCAGAGTGTCCCCAACAGCACCCTCCTTACATCAGAGTGTCCCCAACAGCATCCCCCTTACATCAGAGTGTCCCCAACAGCGTCCCCTTTACATCAGAGTGTCCCCAACAGCGTCCCCCTTACATCAGAGTGTCCCCAACAGCGTCCCCCTTACATCAGAGTGTCCCCAACAGCGTCCCCCTTACATCAGAGTGTCCCCAACAGCGCCCCCCCTACATCAGAGTGTCCCCAACAGCGCCCTCCTTACATCAGAGTGTCCCCAACAGCGCCCCCCTTACATCAGAGTATCCCCAACAGCGCCCCCCTTACATCAGAGTGTCCCCAACAACATCCCCCTTACATCAGAGTGTCCCCAACAGCATCCCCCTTACATCAGAGTGTCCCCAACAGCATCCCCCTTACATCAGAGTGTCCCCAACAGCGTTCCCCTTACATCAGAGTGTCCCCAACAGCGCCCTCCTTACATCAGAGTGTCCCCAACAGCGCCCTCCTTACATCAGAGTGTCCCCAACAGCATCCCCCTTACATCAGAGTGTCCCCAACAGCGTCCCCCTTACATCAGAGTGTCCCCAAACAGCGTCCCCCTTACATCAGAGTGTCCCCAACAGCGTCCCCCTTACATCAGAGTGTCCCCAACAGCGTCTACCTTACATCAGGGTGTCCCCAACAGCGTCCCCCTTACATCAGAGTGTCCCCAACAGCGTCCCCCTTACATAAGAGTGTCCCCAACAGCGTCCCCCTTACATCAGAGTGTCCCCAACAGCATCCCCCTTACATCAGAGTGTCCCCAACAGCGTCCCCCTTACATCAGAGTGTCCCCAACAGCGTCCCCCTTACATCAGAGTGTCCCCAACAGCGTCCCCCTTACATCAGAGTGTCCCCAACAGCGTCCCCCTTACATCAGAGTGTCCCCAACAGCGTCCCCCTTACATCAGGGTGTCCCCAACAGCGTCCCCCTTACATCAGAGTGTCCCCAACAGCGTCCCCCTTACATCAGAGTGTCCCCAACAGCGTCCCCCTTACATCAGAGTGTCCCCAACAGCGTCCCCCTTACATCAGAGTGTCCCCAACAGCGTCCCCCTTACATCATCAGAGTGTCCCCAACAGCGTCCCCCTTACATCAGAGTGTCCCCAACAGCATCCATCTTACATCAGAGTGTCCCCAACAGCGTCCCCCTTACATCAGAGTGTCCCCAACAGCATCCCCCTTACATCAGAGTGTCCCCAACAGTGTCCCCCTTACATCAGAGTGTCCCCAACAGCGTCCCCCTTACATCAGAGTGTCCCCAAACAGCGTCCCCCTTACATCAGAGTGTCCCCA
The DNA here is from genome assembly GCF_042186555.1 of Aquarana catesbeiana. Lineage (NCBI taxonomy): Eukaryota > Metazoa > Chordata > Amphibia > Anura > Ranidae > Aquarana > Aquarana catesbeiana. Next base: position 98,065,340 of record NC_133328.1, read on the forward strand.
ACAGCGTCCCCCTTACATCAGAGTGTCCCCAACAGCGTCTACCTTACATCAGGGTGTCCCCAACAGCGTCCCCCTTACATCAGAGTGTCCCCAACAGCGTCCCCCTTACATAAGAGTGTCCCCAACAGCGTCCCCCTTACATCAGAGTGTCCCCAACAGCATCCCCCTTACATCAGAGTGTCCCCAACAGCGTCCCCCTTACATCAGAGTGTCCCCAACAGCGTCCCCCTTACATCAGAGTGTCCCCAACAGCGTCCCCCTTACATCAGAGTGTCCCCAACAGCGTCCCCCTTACATCAGAGTGTCCCCAACAGCGTCCCCCTTACATCAGGGTGTCCCCAACAGCGTCCCCCTTACATCAGAGTGTCCCCAACAGCGTCCCCCTTACATCAGAGTGTCCCCAACAGCGTCCCCCTTACATCAGAGTGTCCCCAACAGCGTCCCCCTTACATCAGAGTGTCCCCAACAGCGTCCCCCTTACATCATCAGAGTGTCCCCAACAGCGTCCCCCTTACATCAGAGTGTCCCCAACAGCATCCATCTTACATCAGAGTGTCCCCAACAGCGTCCCCCTTACATCAGAGTGTCCCCAACAGCGTCCCCCTTACATCAGAGTGTCCCAATCAGCAGCTCCCTTCACATCAGAGTCCCCACCAGCAGCTTCCTTCACATCAGAGTCCCCACCAGCAGCCCACTTCATATCACAGTCCCCACCAGCAGCCCACTTCACATAGCAGTCCCCACCAGCAGCTCACTTCACATCAGAGTCCCCACCAGCAGCCCACTTTACATCACAGTGCCCCCAGCAGCCCACTTTACATCACAGTCACCACCAGCAGCCCACTTTACATCACAGTCCCCACCAGCAGCCCACTTCACATCACAGTCCCCACCAGCAGCCCACTTCACATCACAGTCCCCACCAGCAGCCCACTTCACATCGCAGTCCCCATCAGAGAGCCCCCATCAGCAGCCCTTCACATCAGTGTCCTCCCTCTCCTCCCCCTCCCACATGTACTCACTGTTTTGAAGGCAGCTTCTCGTTCCTCTCTCCAGTCATGTGATAACAAGTGATAGGGGAGAGAGGAAGGAAAGTCTGCCGTTGGTCTATCTCCCCCTGCAGGCTGGAGGAAGCATAACGCCTAATGGAAGGAAGCTTCTCCTCCTGACAGGAGTGAAATTGCGACCACTCACTGTCAGAGAGGAGCGGCTCCAGGACTGCACCTCACTGGCCCACTGAGACATCAGCCCACCGGGAATCTCCCGGTAGTCCCTATGGCCAGTACAGGCCTGCCACTGGGATGATGTTTTCATGTTGGTAAACTGTGCCCTTTTTGCTCCATACATAGTGCTCAGTGTTCTGCCTGAACAATTCAACTTTTGTTGCATCAGTCCACAAAACATTTTCCCAGTACAGTTTTAGTTTGCCAAGGTGCTCTTTGCTTGTTCAGTGTTTTTTTTTTTGGGAAGTTGCGGCTTCCTCTGTGGTGTTCTGCCATGTACACCCTACCTGTTCAAAGACATACACATGGTCTTATAAATAGGGATATTTTAGGTACAAAAACCCCAAGATTTTATTTATAAAAAATAAACTAACATAACAAAAAAATAAATAATAAAAACCGTGAAAGAACAGCTATCATTCAACTGTGCAATCACCACACTAATATCAATAAATATACACCTACTAACAGTGAAGCGCTCATTAATAAAATTATCAATTGTGGACTCAAATAAATCATGTGCAGAGAAAAGTAAAAATCGTGAAAACAATCCCATACAGCATCCAACTAGGTTGTAAGTAGAAAAAAACAAAAAAAAAAAACAAAAACGTGTGAACAGTCCCATGTGTCTTCCAATTTAGATCATCAAATTAGATTGTAAGTATCCAGAAAAAAACACCACCATAGTTCATGTGCCACAAGTAAAGGTGAATCTTCTGCAGTATCAGAGATCTTCCACCATGGACTGCCACCACAGAGTCTCACCCACATGCCCAATCAGATGGCAGATCAAAGTAAAAAATAAAAATTTGGAATTAAAAACATTTTTAAAGGGCAGTAACAATATCCACAATAACAACACTACCCATTTTGATAAATATTACATATACAGTGGGGACGGAAAGTATTCAGACCCCCTTAAATTTTTCACTCTTTGTTATATTGCAGCCATTTGCTAAAATTATTTGAGTTAATTTTTTGTCCTCATTAATGTACACACAGCACCCCATATTGACAGAAAAACACAGAATTGTTGACATTTTTGCAGATTCATTAAAAAAAGAAAAACTGAAATATCACATGGTCCTAAGTATTCAGACCCTTTGCTCAGTATTTAGTAGAAGCACCCTTTTTATCTAATACAGTCATGAGTCTTTTTGGGAAAGATTCAACAAGTTTTTCACACCTCGATTTGCAGATTCTCTCCAGTTCTGTCAGGTTGGATGGTAAACGTTGGTGGACAGCCATTTTTAGGTCTCTCCAGAGATGCTCAATTGGGTTTAAGTCAGGGCTCTGGCTGGGCCATTCAAGAACAGTCACAGAGTTGTTGTGAAGCCACTCCTTTGTTATTTTAGCTGTGTGCTTAGGGTCATTGTCTTGTTGGAAGGTAAACCTTTGGCCCAGTCCGAGGTCCTGAGCCCTCTGGGGGAGGTTTTCGTCCAGAATATCCCTATACTTGGCCACATTCATCTTTCCCTCGATTGCAACCAGTCGTCCTGTCCCTGCAGCTGAAAAACAACCCCACAGCATGATGCTGCTACCACCATGCTTCACTGTTGGGATTGTATTGGACAGGTGATGAGCAGTGCCTGGTTTTCTCCACACATACCGCTTAGAATTAAGGCCAAAATGTTCTATCTTGGTCTAATCAGACCAGAGAATCTTATTTCTCACCATCTTGGAGTCCTTCAGGTGTTTTTTAGCAAACTCCACTTTCATGTGTCTTGCACTGAGGAGATGCTTCCGTCTGGCCACTCTGCCATAAAGCCCCGACTGGTGGAGGGCTGTAGTGATGGTTGACTTTCTACAACTTTCTAACATCTCCCGACTGCATCTCTGGAGCTCAGCCACAGTGATCTTTGGGTTCTTCTTTACCTCTCTCACCAAGACTCTTCTCCCCGATAGCTCAGTTTGGCTGGACGGCCAGCTCTAGGAAGGGTTCTGGTCATCCCAAACGTCTTCCATTTAAGGATTATGGAGGCCACTGTGCTCTTAGGAACCTTAAGTGCAGCAGACATTTTTTTGTAACCTTGGCCAGATCTGTGCCTTGCCATAATTCTGTCTCTGAGCTCTTCAGGCAGTTCCTGATTCTCATTTGCTCTGACATGCACTGTGAGCTGTAAGGTCTTATATAGACAGGTGTGTGGCTTTCCTAATCAAGTCCAATCAGTATAATCAAACACAGTTGGACTCAAATGAAGGTGTAGAACCATCTCAAGGATGATCAGAAGAAATGGACAGCACCTGAGTTAAATATATGGGTGTCACAGCAAAGGGTCTGAATACTTAGGACCATGTGATATTTCAGTTTTTCTGTTTTAATAAATCTGCAAAAATGTCAACACTTCTGTGTTTTTCTGTCAATATGGGGTGCTATGTGTACATTAATGAGGAAAAGAATGAACTTAAATGATTTTAGCAAATGGCTGCAATATAACAATGAGTGAAAAATGTAAGGGGGTCTGAATACTTTCCGTCCCCACTGTATATTTGTGTGTGTTTATCAATATGGGCGGTGTTGTTATTGTGGATATCGCTACTGCCCTTTAAAAATGTTTTTAATTTTAAGTTTTTATTTTTTACTTTGATTTGTGTATTTATGTTTTTATTAAAATTGATATTTTCTGTTTTTGCATGTTAGAGATGTAAATAGGAGATCATTGGGAAGCATAGGTTTTTTTGGTTCCTGCAAAGAGATGGCTGAAATTGTATGTCTTTTAGCTATGGCAAGGCTTCGGCAATGTGGCGCTACTGTTTACAAGTTTCCATGGCGAGCCTTTCCCTGTGCTCTACAAGTGTGATGCTGCTGATCCCATCTGTGCCTTTGAGAAAGCCCAAAGGGGCGATACGCATGAGGAAGGTGGGACCTGTGTAATAAAATCACACTGGGAGGGGCCAGGCGCCCTCTTGCTGAGCTGGCAGATCGATCTACACTGTGTATATGCATGCTCTGAACAGAAACTTGTATGTGTCTCTGCGCATTGTGAGTGTTACTCCTTTTTATTATTTTAATAAACGGGTCATTGGCGATACTACACTACACCACTGTAACTTTGCATATATCTCTTTAAGCCTTTTTATGCAAGAGCTGTAGAATTAGGAAATATGACCTCAGTGCTGCTGACCTGTTGCCTATGGGATTAAAGCGCTTTTGACCACTGATTATTTTAAAGGGTCCATCCAATCAAGTGAGGAGACACACTATTGGGCCCTTTGGTGACTCTCTGTGGTGGCAATCCATGGTGGAAGATCTCTGATACTTGGGAAGATTTACCTTTACTTGTGGCAGTTCAATTATATTGGTGTTTTTTCTGTACAATTACAATCTAATTGGGTGATCTAATCTAATTGGATGATATATGGTACTATTCACATGTGTTTTTTATTGTTTTTTTTTACTTGCAACCTAGTTGGATGCTGTATGGAATTGTTTTCACGATTTTTACTTTTATCTGCACGATTTATGATAATTGTGTAATTGTATGATCTTTGTTGTTTATATGCACATTTGAGTCCACAATTGATATTTTTTTTAAGAAGAGCTTCACTGTTAGTAGGTATACATTTATAAATAGGGATGTTTGCCAGTTCCAGTGATGTCTTCAAGCCTTTAGCTGTTATGCCCCGTACACACGGTCGGACATTGATCGGACATTCCGACAACAAAATCCTAGGGTTTTTTCCGACGGATGTTGGCTAAAACTTGTCTTGCATACACACGGTCACACAAAGTTGTCGGAAAATCCGATCGTTCTGAACGCGGTGACGTAAAACACGTACATCGGGACTCTAAACGGGGCAGTAGCCAATAGCTTTTATCTCTTTATTTATTCTGAGCATGCGTGGCACTTTGTGCGTCGGATTTGTGTACACACGATCGGAAATTCCGACAACGGATTTTGTTGTCGGAAAATTTTATAGCAAGCTCTCAAACTTTGTGTGTCGGAAAATCTGATGGAAAATGTGTGATGGAGCCTACACACGGTCAGAATTTCCGACAACAGGGTCCTATCACACATTTTCTGTCGGAAAACCCGACCGTGTGTACGGGGCATTACTAGTGGGTTCTTCTCTACCTCATTGAGTATTCTGCATTGTGCCTTGGGAGTCATCTTGTCTGGGCACCCACTTCTAAGAAGAGTAGCCACAGTATTAAGCTGTCTCCATTTATAAACAATTTGTCTAACTGTTGACTAGTGGATGTCTAAACACTTTGAGGTTGCTTTGTATCCCTTTTCAGCCTTATGCAGATCAACTACTCTTGATCTAATGTCTTCAGAGAGAGCTCCTTTTTGCACGACATGGTTTAAATCAGCTGATGCTTCGTATGAACAGCACCCTTAAAATGAAAATAAAAAGGAATATAGTCACCACATCTAAGGACTGGTAAATTAAGTAAACCTCTGAGCTGGCTTTAGACACTCAAGTATTTATTATTATTATTATTATTATTATTATTATTATTATACAGTATTTATATAGCGCCAACAGTTTACGTAGCGCTTTACAACTTGAGGGTAGACAGTACAATACAATTTGATACAGTAGGAATCAGAGGGCCCTGCTCCTTAGAGCTTACAATCTAAGAGATCACATATTCTTTACAAGCAGTAAATGAGTTTTAGGACTCATGCACATGGAATTTCAAAGACATTTTAACCCCTTTGCGCTGGCGCCTCTCGGCCATTTAAGGGGTTTCAGATGCTGGGAGGTGGGGCAGAGTTTATGATCATATGACCGGTGTGATTGGCTGTCACGGTGATCACATAATCAGAAAGATCTCGATCGCCAGGGCACATGCTCTCGGGACAGCTGTGTCTATAAATTGGTACGCAAATATACGGCCTCTCGGCCACATATTTGTGTACCATTGGCACCTAGGGGTTAAATGCTGAGTGAAATGTTTTACCTGTGCATGCGTTCTTAAAGTATTTGTCAAATGCAAAACGTTTGCATTCAGGAAATGCGTCATAAACACATTTGCAGGTAAACACCAAAGCAAGGAAACCTTAGCATTTACAAGAGTAAAGCTATGTACAGCCATTCACTTGAATGGCAGACATTGAAAATGCCCATGAGTGTCTATGTGTATGTATCCTTAAAGGAAGCCCTCAACAGTCTCTGTAGCTGCCGGACTGTGAAGCAATTCTTCCTCAAAGTTCAAAGAAGCAGCAAAAGCACTGAAGTTGCTCAACTTAGCAGCTCAGCTCCCCCTGTGCCCCTCCTTGGTACCTGTCCTGTGTTTACATTAGAGATCAGAATGTTTTAAGGCTTTCAAGTCACCGCTGGTAGGGAAGCAGTGTGAGCTAAGCTGGCTTGGACAAAGAATTTAATGCTTTCTCTGTCAATTTGAAGAAAGACATTATTGGTTTTCAGTCAAATTTATTTTATATTTTAGGATATATATATATGGCCATGGTCGACCAAAGAAGTTGAGTGCATGTGCTCAGCGTCATATCCAGAGGATGTCTTTGGGAAATAGACGTATGAGTGCTTCCAGCATTGCTGCAGAGGTTGAAGGGGTGTGGGGGCAGCCTGTCAGTGCTCAGACCATACACCACACACTGCATCAAATTGGTCTGCATGGCTATTGTCCCAGAGGACAATAGCTTGGCAAGTCCATCACCTTTACCCCTTAGCTTCTTTAGCAAGGCAGTGGTCATCTTGGAGGTGTGTTTGGGATCGTTATCATGTTGGAATACTGCCCTGAGGCCCAGTACCTGAAGGGAGGGGATCATGCTCTGCTTCAGTATGTCACAATACATGTTGGCATTCATGGTTCCCTCAATGATCTGTAGCTCCCCAGTGTCGGCTGCACTCATGCAGCCCCAGACCATGACACTCCCACCACCATGCTTGACTGTACGCAGGACACACTAGTCTTTGTACTCTGCACCTGGTTGCGGCCACACGCGTTTGACACCATATGAACCAAATAAGTTTATCTTGGTCTCATCAGACCACAGGACATGGTTCCAGTAATCCATGTCCTTAGTCTGCTTGTCTTCAGCAAACCATTTGCGGGCTTTCTTGTGCATCATCTTTAGAAGAGGCTTCCTTCTGGGACAACAGCCATGCAGACCAATTTGATGCAGTGTGCGGTGCATGGTCTGAGCACTGACAGACTGACCCCCCCACCCCTTCAACCTCTGCAACAATGCTGGAAGCACTTATACATCTATTTCACAAAGACAACCTCTGGATATGACACTGAGCAAGTGCACTCAACTTCTTTGGTTGACCATGGTGAGGCCTGTTCTGAGTGGAACCTGTCCTGGTAAACTGCTGTATGGTCTTGGCCACTGTGCTGGAGCTCAGTTTCAGGGTCTTGGCAATTTTCTTATAGCCTAGGCCATCTTTAAGTAGAGCAACAATTCTTTTTTTCAGATCCTCAGAGAGTTCTTTGCCATGAGGTACCATGTTGAACTTCCAGTGACCAGTATGAGAGAGTGAGAGCGATAACACCACATTTAACACACCTGCTCCCCATTTACACATGAGACCTTGTAACACTAATGAGTCACATGACACCGGGGAGGGAAAATGGCTAATTGGGCCCAATTTGGACATTTTCACTTAGAGGTGTACTCACTTTTGTTGCCAGCGGTTTAGACATTAATGGCTGTGTGCTGAGTTATTTTGAGTGGACAGCACTAGGGATAAGCTTCGAGTTCGAGTCGAACTCATGTTCGACTCGAACATCGGCTGTTTGCCGAACAGCGAACAATTTGGGGTGTTCGCGGCAAATTCGAAAGCCGCGGAACACCCTTTAAAAGTCTATGGGAGAAATCAAAAGTGCTAATTTTAAAGGCTTATATGCATGGTATTGTCATAAAAAGTGTTTGGAGACCTGGGTCCTGCCCCAGGGGACATGGATCAATGCAAAAAAAGTTTTAAAAATGGCAGTTTTTTCGGGAGCAGTGATTTTAATAATGTTTTAAGTGAAACAATAAAAGTGTAATATTCCTTTAAATTTCGTACCTGGGAATGTCTATAGTATGCCTGTAAAGGGGCACATGTTTACTGTGTTTGGAACAGTATGACAGCAAAATGACATTTCAAAGGAAAAAAATTCATTTAAAACTACTTGCGGCTATTAATGAATTGCTGGTCCGACAATACACCTAAAAGTTCATTGATAAAACGGCATGGGAATTCCCCACAGGGGAACCCCGAACCAAAATTTAAAAAAAAAATGGCGTGGGGGGTCCCCCTAAATTCCATACCAGGCCCTTCAGGTCTGGTATTGATATTAAGGGGAACCCCGGCCAAAATTTTTAAAAAAAATGGCGTGGGGTCCCCCTCAAAATCTATACCAGACCCTTTAGGTCTGGTATGGATTTTAAGGGGAACCCCGTGCCAAAATTTTTTTAAAAATGGCGTGGGGTCCCCCCAAAAATCCATACCAGACCCTTATTAAAGCACGCAACCTGGCAGGCCACAGGAAAAGAGGGGGGACGAGAGAGCACCCCCCCTGAACCGTACCAGGCCACATGCCCTCAACATGGGGAGGGTTCTTTGGGGTAGCCCCCCAAAGCACCGAAAGGGGGGACAAGGTGCTTTGGGGGGCTACCCCAAAGCACCCTCCCAATGTTGAGGGCATGTGGCCTGGTATGGTTCAGAAGGGGGGGGGCGCTCTCTCGTCCCCCCTCTTTTCCTGCGGCCTGCCAGGTTGCGTGCTCTGATAAGGGTCTGGTATGGATTTTTGGGGGTACCCCACGCCATTTTTTTAAAATTTTGGCACGGGGTTCCCCTTAAAATCCATATTAGACCTGAAGGGACTGGTATAGATTTTGAGGGGGACACCACGCCATTTTTAAAAAAAAATTTGTCCGGGGTTCCCTTAATATCCATACCAGACCTGAAGGGCCTGGTATGGAATTTAGGGGGACCCCCATGCCATTTTTTTAAAAATTTTGGTTCAGGGTTCCCCTGTGGGGAATTCCCATCCTGTTTTTATCAGTGAACTTTTATGTGTATTGTCAGACCGGCAATTTATTGATAGCCACGAGTAGTTTTAAATGACTTTTTTTCCTTTGAAATGTCATTTTGCTGTCAGACTGTTCTAAACACGGGAAACATGCGCCTCTTTACAGACATACTATAGACACCCCCCAGGTACGAAATTTAAAGGAATATTACACTTTTATTGTTTCACTTTAAGCATTATTAAAATCACTGCTACCGAAAAAGCTGTCGTTTTTAAAACTTATTTTTGCATTGATCCATGTCCCCTGGGGCAGGACCCAGGTCCCCAAACACTTTTTATGACAATAACTTGCATATAAGCCTTTAAAATTAGCACTTTTGATTATTCATGTTCGTGTCCCATAGACGTTAACTGTGTTCACGTGTTCGAACAAATTTTTTGCCTGTTCGCATGTTCCGGTGCAAACCGAACAGGGGGGTGTTCGGCTCATCCCTAGACAGCACATTTACACTGTTATACAAGCTGTACAGTCATTACTTTACATTGTAGCAAAGTGTCATTTCTTCAGTGTTGTCACATGAATAGATATAACAAAATATTTTCAAAAATGTCAGGGGTGTACTCACTTTTGTGAGATACTATATATATATATATATATATATATATATATATATATATATTATATATATATATATATATATATATATATATATATATATATATATATATATATATATATATATATATATATATAATATACATATACACACACACACCTTGTATAGCAAAACAACCAGTGAGGTGCATGTCTCTATCCAAGCTGTCCACATTAAGTCCATGGTACTTAACAGTACAAAATGCACAGCAATTTTCACCTGAGGAAGAGCAGGGAAGCTGAACTTTAGTGTATATGTATGGAAAATAAAGAACATATTGAGTAGGGATGAGCCGAACACCCCCCGGTTCGGTTCGCACCAGAACCCGCGAACGGACCGAAAGTTCGCACGAACGTTAGAACCCCATTGACGTCTATGGGACTCGAACGTTCGAAATCAAAAGTGCTCATTTTAAAGGCTAATTTGCATGGTATTGTCCTAAAAAGGGTTTGGGGACCCGGGTCCTACCCCAGGGGACATGTATCAATGCAAAAAAAACTTTTAAAAACGGCCGTTTTTTCGGGAGCAGTGATTTTAATGATGCTTAAAGTAAAAAAAAAAAAGTGAAATATTCCTTTAAATATCGTACCTGGGGGGTGTCTATAGTATGCCTGTAAAGTGACGCGTGTTTCCCATGTTTAGAACAGTCCCTGCACCAAATGTCATTTTTAAAGGAAAAAATCTCATTTAAAACTGCTTGCGGGTTTAATGTCATGTCGGGTCATGGCAATATGGATGAAAATCAGTGAGACAAACGGCATGGGTACCCCCCAGTCCATTACCAGTCCCTTTGGGTCTTGTATGGATATTAAGGGGAACCCCGCACCCAAATTAAAATAAGGAAAGGTGTGGGGCCACCAGGCCCTATATACTCTGAACAGCAGTATACAGGCGGTGCAAACAAGACAGGGACTGTAGGTTTGTTGTTAAGTAGAATCTGTTTGTAATTTTGAACATTTTTAACGTGTTTAGCTCCAGCCAAAAAATCTTTTCTAAGCTTTTTGGAAAACATAGGGAAGGGTTATCACCCCTGTGACATTTGTTTTGCTGTCTTTCCTCCTCTTCAGAAGATTTCACCTCACTTTTTTGTCCCAATGAAAAATGTTTTTTGAAAATTTGGGTTTTTTTGTGGAACAAGGATTGGAAAGCATCAGTGGAAAGGAGAACTTGTTTTCCCATATTAACTCTTACAGGAGAGAATTTCCCTTCCTAGGGGTAGATTTCATCTCACTTCCTGTTGTCTCCTTCCGTTTGCAAGTAGGAGTCGTTTGTAAGTTAGATGTTTGAAAGTAGGGTCCTGCCCTATATACTCAGCAGAAATTTGGGCCTTAGGTGTTGCTGTGGCCACAACACTGTAAGCCCTCACAGGGCCCTGCTGTGAAATATTAGATCAAGAATTGTAATTACATGCCCCTGTTGAACAGGAGCTGAAAAATTAGGCCTTAGGCACTGGTGCTGGTGCCACAACACTGCAACCCCTCACAGACACTCTAGTTGGAACGCAGGAACGAGCCCTGCTGCAAATTATTGCTTCAAAAATTGTAATTACACGCCCCTGTTAGACAGGGGCAGAAAAATTGGGCCTTAGGCACTGGTGCTGGTGCCACAACACTGCAACCCCTCACAGACACTCTAGTTGGAACGCAGGAACGAGCCCTGCTGCAAATTATTGCTTCAAAAATTGTAATTACACGCCCCTGTTAGACAGGGGCAGAAAAATTGGGCCTTAGGCACTGGTGCTGGTGCCACAACACTGCAACCCCTCACAGACACTCTAGTTGGAACGCAGGAACGAGCCCTGCTGCAAAGTATTGCATCAAAAATTGTAATTACACGCCCCTGTTAGACAGGGGCAGAAAAATTGGGCCTTAGGCACTGGTGCTGGTGCCACAACACTGCAACAAGCTATCAGCGTGATGATTGAGGAGGAAGAGGATAATTACTCAGGGATAGTCACTCAGCATCAGCATAGGCAGTCTTTGAAGGGATCTGAGATTTCAAAAAAAATTATTCGGTTACATCAGCATCAGGTGCTTGGTAGCTGGTGGTGATCCAAGACTCATTCATTTTTATGAAGGTCAGCCGATCGACCGAGTCGGTGGACAGACGCACCCTGTGATCGGTTACCACGCCTCCAGCAGCACTGAATGTGCGTTCCGAAAGAACGCTGGATGCAGGACAGGCCAGTAGCTCAATTGCATACTGTGCAAGCTCTGGCCAGTGATCCATCCTCAAGACCCAGTAACCCAGAGGATTTTCGGTGGGAAAGGTGTCCAAGTCTGATCTTGCCCCTAGGTATTCCTGCACCATGTAAAACAGACGCTGGCGATGGTTGCTGGAACCGATCATACCTTGGGGCTGCGGACCAAAAAATTGTCTGAACGCATCGGTCAGACGGCCACCTTCTCCACCGCTCCTTCTTTGACTGACCGAAGCCTCAGCAACACGTTGTCCAGAAACAGGAGTTTGTAACCTCCCAGTCTCTGGGAACGCGTTGCACAGACCTTTCTGCAAGGCCTCCCGAAGATGTTTCATCCTCTGCTCCCTCTGCGATGGCAAGATAAGGTCCGCAACCTTACCCTTGTAACGTGGATCAAGGAGGGTTGCCAGCCAGTATTGGTCCTTCTCCTTGATACCACGAATACGAGGATCCTTACGCAGGCTTTGCAGGATCAGGGAGGCCATGCAGCGTAGGTTTGCTGAGGCATTCGGTCCGGAGTCCTCTGGGTCACTAAGAACGACATGGTCCGCAGCCACCTCCTCCCAGCCACGTACAAGTCCATGTGTTTCTTGGGACTGATCCCTTAAAGACTGCTGCTGATGCTGAGTGCCAGGCTCCACCTCCATACTGACACAATCTTCCTCCTCCTCCTCTTCCTCCTCGTCCTCTTCCTGTGTGATCGGCGGGCACGCAGGAACACTGTCTGGATAAAGGGGGCCTTGAGAGCTAAGGAAGTCCTCCTCTTCCTGCCTCTGTTCTGCCTCAAGTGCCCTGTCCATTATTCCACGCAGCGTGTGCTCCAACAGGTGGACAAGGGGGACAGTGTCACTGATGCATGCACTGTCACTGCTCACCATCCTCGTGGCCTCCTCGAATGGTGACAGGACAGTGCATGCATCCCTGATCATGGCCCACTGGCGTGGGGAAAAAAAACCAAGCTCCCCTGACCCTGTCCTGGTGCCATAGTCGCACAGGTACTCATTTATGGCCCTCTGCTGCGTGTGCAGCCGCTGCAGCATGGCCAACGTTGAGTTCCACCTGGTGGGCATGTCACAGATTAGGCGGTTCTTGGGCAGGTTAAACTCCTTTTGGAGGTCCGTCAGCCGAGCACTGGCATTATATGACCGGCGGAAATGCACACAGACTTTCCTGGCCTGCCTCAGGACATCCTGTAAGCCCGGGTACCTGCCCAAGAACCGCTGCACCACCAAGTTAAGGACGTGAGCCAAACAGGGCACATGGGTCATTTGTCCCTGTCGGAGGGCAGAGAGGAGGTTGGTGCCATTGTCGCAAACCACCATTCCTGCCTTAAGTTGGCGTGGCGTCAACCACCTCTGAACCTGCCCCTGCAGAGCTGACAGAACCTCTGCCCCAGTGTGGCTCCTGTCCCCCAAGCACACCAGCTCAAGCACCGCATGGCATCTTTTGGCCTGCGTACTTGCGTAGCCCCTTGAACGCCTACGGAGCACCGCTGGTTCCGAGGAAGAGGCCATGGAGGAAGAAGAAGAGGAGGGGGTGGAGGAGAGAGGTGTGTCACAATCAGCATTTTGGAGGCGTGGTGGCGGAACAACCTCCAACACTACTGCACCTTGTCCTGCATCCTTCCCAGCTGCCAGCAGAGTCACCCAATGCGCCGTGAAACTTAGGTAACGTCCCTGTCCATGCCTGCTGGACCATGAGTCAGCGGTAATATGCACCTTACCGCTGACCGCCCTGTCCAGCGAGGCATGGACATTGCCTTCCACATGCCGGTAGAGAGCCGGAATCGCCTTCCGTGAGAAAAAGTGGCGTTTGGGTACCTGCCACTGAGGAACCGCACATTCCACAAACTCACGGAAGGGGGCAGAGTCTACCAACTGAAAAGGCAGCAGTTGAAGTGCTAGCAATTTTGCCAAGCTAGCATTCAACCGCTGGGCATGTGGATGGCTGGGAGCAAACTTCTTTCGGCGGTGCAGCAGCTGGGGCAGGGAAATTTGCCTGGTACAATCTGACGTCGGTGTACCAAAAGCAGATTGCCCACAAGTACTTGGCTGTGACACACCTAATTCTACACCTTCATTCCTCTCACTGCAGGTCTCAGAGAGGAGTGAAGGTCTAGTGGGGTTGGAAATCTCAGCTGATGAGGAGCAAGGAGAGATCCTCTTTGTTCTTTGGTGTGGGTCTTTTAGATACGCTTGCCAACGAACTGCATGGCAGGTCAACATATGTCTGGTCAAGCATGTGGTACCCAAGCGGGAGATATTTTGGCCACGCGAGATACGCTTGAGACATATGTTGCAAATAGCAGCGGTGCGATCTGATGCACTCGTCTCAAAAAAGGCCCACACCAAAGAACTTTTTGAATAACGCGCAGAGACTGCAGCGCCCTGCACATGTGGAGCTTTGGGGTGTGATGCAGTCAATGTGCTGCCCTTAGGCTGGCCCCTGGAGGGCATCCTGCCTCGTTGGTGATGTGCTGCCGCCTCCTCCTCCTCCTCCTCCTCCTCCTCCTCCTCCTCCTCCTCCTCCTCCTCTCTCCTATCAGGCACCCACGTTGAGTCAGTGACCTCATCATCCCCTCCCTCCTCATCACTGGAGCAAACCTGGCAGTATGCTGCAGCAGGGGGAGCATGACTGCCAGATTGCTGTCCTTCTTGGGCACCCCCTCTGTCCGCGCTCATGTTACTGCCTTCATCGAGCTCAGTATCGTCATCAGAGCCTTCCAAACGCTGGGCATCCTCCTGGAGCATGTACCCAACACTGTGGTCAAACAGTTCGAGGGAATCCTCATGAGGACATGGTGGAGCTAGGGAAGGAGTCACTGATGACATTGAGCTGAGGGAAGAGGCCGCTGCTTTGCCAGACAAAGCACCCTGGGCATGGGTGAGAGAGGATGAGGAGGATGAGGACGGCTTGGTCATCCACTCGACCAAGTCTTCCGCATGTTGCGGCTCAACATGGCCAGCTGCCGAAAAAAAGGCCAAGCGTGTCCCATGGCCACGTGCTGATGAGGATGCACCGTCTCCACGACCAGCACTAGACACAGAGCCTGCTTGCCCTCTCTTATTGGCTTGTGACTGTCTGCCTCTCCTTCTTGGCCTTCCAGACATACTAATGGCCTGTAGCTGCACTAAGCTGGGATAGAACACCTGTAATTTTCTTCAAGTAGCTTTATATACTGTAACCAGACAAGCCTGCCTGTCAGTAGGAAGATAAGAGGAACGGATCTAGCTGAACACTGTGAGCAGGACGCACTGTACTAAATGTAAATAGTCTAGCTGCCTGACCGTGGTACTAATAGGATCAAATAGAACACCTGTAATTTTCTTCAGGTAGCTTTATATACTGTAACCAGACAAGCCTGCCTGTCATTAGGAAGATAACAGGAACGGATCTAGCTGTACACTGTGAGCAGGACGCACTGTACTAAATGTAAATAGTCTAGCTGCCTGACCGTGGTACTAATAGGATCAAATAGAACACCTGTAATTTTCTTCAGGTAGCTTTATATACTGTAACCAGACAAGCCTGCCTGTCAGTAGGAAGATAACAGGAACGGATCTAGCTGTACACTGTGAGCAGGACGCACTGTACTAAATGTAAATAGTCTAGCTGCCTGACCGTGGTACTAATAGGATCAAATAGAACACCTGTAATTTTCTTCAGGTAGCTTTATATACTGTAACCAGACAAGCCTGCCTGTCAGTAGGAAGATAACAGGAACGGATCTAGCTGTACACTGTGAGCAGGACGCACTGTACTAAATGTAAATAGTCTAGCTGCCTGACCGTGGTACTAATAGGATCAAATAGAACACCTGTAATTTTCTTCAGGTAGCTTTATATACTGTAACCAGACAAGCCTGCCTGTCAGTAGGAAGATAACAGGAACGGATCTAGCTGAACACTGTGAGCAGGACGCACTGTACTAAATGTAAATAGTCTAGCTGCCTGACCGTGGTACTAATAGGATCAAATAGAACACCTGTAATTTTCTTCAGGTAGCTTTATATACTGTAACCAGACAAGCCTGCCGGTCAGTAGGAATTTAACAGGAACGGATCTAGCTGAACACTGTGAGCAGGACGCACTGCATTAAATGTAAATAGTCTAGATAGAAGATAACAGGAACAGATCTAGCTAAACTGAATACAGTGTATATATATATATGCAACACCTGGGATGCATATATATACACAATACACTGTAAGTGCAGCTAACTGACTGACTGTTCTGCCTAATCTATCTAACTCAAATCAAATGACACTGTCTCTCTCTCTCTCTATCTCTCAGCACACCGGAACACACACTACACAGGGCCGCCGTGCAGGCGGCCTTATATAGTGTGGGGTGTGTACTAAATCCCCTGAGCCATAATTGGCCAAAGCCACCCTGGCTTTGGCCAATTACAGCTCTCTCTACTGACAGCGCTGTGATTGGCCAAGCATGCGGGTCATAGTGCATGCTTGGCCAATCATCAGCCAGCAATGCACTGCGATGCCGCAGTGAATTATGGGCCGTGACGCGCCACACGAATTTAGCGCGAACGGCCCATAACGTTCGCAATTCGGCGAACGATCGAACAGCCGATGTTCGAGTCGAACATGGGTTCGACTCGAACACGAAGCTCATCCCTAATATTGAGCAAAAGACTTTGGGGGTGTGGCAACCATTGTGGATTACTATACACATAACATATGGTATATACAGCATGTATACAGTTCATATATGCTGGAAGATTGACTGTTTGTCAACTATGCATTTTACAAATATCGTCGGAACAGACAATTTCCAATTAACAGAGAGAAAGAAAGAGGCTGAACCAATTTTATCCTTGCCCTCCCCTCCCAATCACATCCTAAAAACCTCCTGTATATCCCAAATAATCCAATTTCACTGATAATGTAGTGCTATTGGAACTAATTTTCAATAAATATTGACTTCTAGATGAGCAACAGCTACATTGCGAATGTCCTAAGCACCCTTACATGGCAATAATATCCCAGGTGCATTAAGTCTCAGGTGTGGTTTACGTCCCAGGGTGTAAAAAGGATGGTGCCATGTGCCACTGACTTTAGTGAACTTAAAACAGGAAGAAGTTTATTACACATAGCAATATGGGAAGGAGGGTGATTCACAATATTGACAAAGCATGAATGGTTTCAAACACCAAACTAGGCTCTGATCCCTTCCTAAAGTAGATGTAAACCCTCACATATACCCAGTGAAGTGAACAGCCTCAGATGATACAAAGAGGTTAAACAAATCTCCCTATATCAGTTTTACATGTACTGTATATCTGCTGTCTTCAGCTTTATATATTCTTTAGAAAGTTCAGATCATGTTAGAAAATTTTCTCTTCCTGTTCAGCACTGAAGTGAAGACTTGGCATACAGCCAAGATAGCTGATTGGAGGACAGGCACACACCCCCTCTCCTCATAGGTAGAGACTTTCAGAGCTGATCGTTGAATAGTTCAGCACTCTGCTAATTTATTTATAGCATCCTCCTCAACACAAAACTCAGGTTGCTTTTATCTCAGTTGACAGAGAATTTGTCAGAAGTTATCAGACTGATAACAGAAGAACGAAGCAGGAGACAGCTAAAGGACATAGTGCTTTGAAGAGAGATAATAAAACACTGCAGATATATGTGCCCAGCTTAAATTTCATGAATCGGGTTTGCATCCACTTTAAATCTCTCTACTCTGAAAACGTCTGTGTACATACTAAACGCAGACTGTGCTGGCTGGATAGCCACAGGATTTTGGCGTTTCTACTATCTCAGACCTGTTTTAGGACAGGAAGTGTCTCAAACATTTAACATTTTTCCTGACATGAATAACTAGGCTCCTCAAGCCTGCTAATTGACAAAACCATCAAACATTCATAACACAGTGTGCAACCTCTCTAGCACAACCTGCAGGAAAATGATCACCCCTGATGAGGAACATATAGGCTGACTGCAGCCTCCTGCTTCATAAAGAATCATAACCCATACAAAATTGGAAATTAGCAAAAATACTACATCCCTACAATGACAAAGGGCAAGCTAGGCCTGAAAAAATGGTGGTTATGACTAAGGCCTTATAGGCTGAAACGCATCAACTGTTCTTATTTGCTTTTGGTCACTGTGGCTTGTCAATAAATATTATACTTCTTAAGAGCAATCACCGGAGTGTGGATCATCTTTTCCTCACAGGCCTGGAAAAATACTCCCTCCGATTAAATGGCACTTAATTCAAATGTTGTAGAGCAACAGGGAATAGAACCTTTTCAGGCAGCAGAAGAGGAGGTCATTTAAATAAGCATATTGAGGGAAACCACAAAACTAAATTATTTTCTTAACAGAAAGCCCCTGGCTCTTCAGACCTGAGGAGGACAGTATATAAGATAAATGAGTTTATATGCAGGCATCTCTGGACATCAACATTAACAATCTGCTGACAGTTCACATTAATGGTAAGAACAAATTGCTTTAAAGGAAACCTGCCATACAAAAACAAAATGGAGGAAGCCATTACTAGCCAATCTTCTAAAAAAGCTGGTTGCTTGGTGTTAAGGCTGACCCTCTGATTTCAATATTTTGAGTTGGTGGCCTGGAACGATTTCCTGACCTCCATAACTGCATGAAAGTACTGAAAACACTTGGTCAGTATAACTGCTAAGAAACAGGCATTTCAGAGGATATCAGCAATGATGGCCTCTATATTTCTCTGCTGACAGGTTTACTTTAAACTTCTGTTGTTTTTTTTTTTCCTCTATCCGTGACCCCATTGGGGAGGTTTGTCCTCATTTTAGGGCCCGGTGATGGCTGTACATGAAATGGGAGATGCAGTTGTCACAGGTACAAGAAGGAGAGGACAGCAATAAAAACATTGTTAGAAGTTCTAACCTCTACTCACTCTAATAAAGATTGATGACATTTTACATCACTGTCACAGGTAGTAATACAAACTTGATAGGTGCTCGAACCCTTCCCCACTCTAGCCAAAACAAAATAAGTTTTTCCTGGAGCTGGACTTTGGGAAAGAGTTTAAGTGCTGGAGCATTATACGGAAAGTCAGGTATTCTCTCCAGAAACTGTATAACAGTTTGAACTGATTTAGTATAACTACATGATATGCTTTGTAATGTTTTTCATGCTTTGGAAAATTGTCACAAATATATAGCATTAAAAAGCCATATAATTACTGTAACCCGAAACTACTTGATACAGTATTCCAAGATCCTTAATTTGCAGTCAGTAATCAACCAAATGCATCAGTTGCTCAATGTTGTTCCTTTGCTATTTGAAGGAGAATGTACATGCTGGCCATGTGAATCAGCATTCATTACCGTGATTTGAAAGTAGAATGAACAACTTAGTGTATTTCAGTGCCACTTTAGGGCATTTAGTTGGTTGCTATTTTATCCATCAACCTATAAGAGTGAGAGGACAACAGTAAACATATCTTGAACCAGGTAAACAGGTTATCTACATATATTTTGAATAAATGGCACTTAATTCAAATGTTGTAGAGCAACAGGGAATAGAACCTTTTCTGGCAGCAGAAGAGGAGGTCATTTAAATAAACATATTGAGGGAAACCACAAAACTAAATTATTTTCTTAACAGAAAGCCCCTGGCTCTTCAGACCTGAGGAGGACAGTATATAAGATAAATGAGTTTATATGCAAGCAACTCTGGACATCAACATTAACAATCTGCTGACAGTTCACATTAATGGTAAGAACAAATTGCTTTAAAGGAAACCTGCCATACAAAAACAAAATGGAGGAAGCCATTACTAGCCAATCTTCTAAAAAAGCTGGTTGCTTGGTGTTAAGGCTGACCCTCTGATTTCAATATTTTGAGTTGGTGGCCTGGAACGATTTCCTGACCTCCATAACTGTATGAAAGTACTGAAAACACTTGGTCAGTATAACTGCTAAGAAACAGGCATTTTCAGAGGATGTCAGCAATGACAGCCTCTATATTTCTCTGCTGACAGGTTTACTTTAAACTTCTGTTGTTTTTTTTTTTCTCTGTCCGTGACCCCATTGGGGAGGTTTGTCCTCATTTTAAGGCCCGGTGATGGCTGTACATGAAATAGGAGATGCAGTTGTCACAGGTACAAGAAGGAGAGGACAGCAATAAAAACATTGTTAGAAGTTCTAACCTTTACTCACTCTAATAAAGATTGATGACATTCTACATCACTGTCACAGGTAGTAATACAAACTTGATAGGTGATCGAACCCTTCCCCACTCTAGCCAAAACAAAATAAGTTTTTCCTGGAGCTGGACTTTAGGAAAGAGTTTAAGTGCTGGAGTATTATAAGGAAAGTCAGGTATTTTCTCCAGAAACTGTATAACAGTTTGAACTGATATAGTATAACTACATGATATGCTTTGTAATGTTTTCCATGCTTTGGAAAATTGTCACAAATATATAGCAATAAAAAGCTATATAATTACTGTAACCCGAAACTACTTGATACAGTATTACATGATATTTAATTTGCAGTCAGTAATCAACCAAATGCATCAGTTGCTAAATGTTGTTCCTTTGCTATTTGAAGGAGAATGTACATGCTGGCCATGTGAATCAGCATTCATTACCGTGATTTGAAAGTAGAATGAACAATTTAGAGTATTTCAGTGCTACTTTAGGACATTTAGTTGGTTGCTATTTTATCCAACAACCTATAAGAGTGAGAGGACAACAGTAAACATATCTTGAACCAGGTAAACAGGTTATCTACGTATATTTTGAATAAATTACACAGTTTCTGTTCTTGGAGGGAAACATCAGATTTACTTATATATAGTTAGGGACTTATATTATGGACTTACTTGAAAATTTGCCCAGTAAATACTTTACTGACATTTGCCCAAATGAGGAATTTGCCTGATATTCCACAATTACATTTACTCTACTTCCAATAGAATCAATGTGCACTGAGTGAATGCAGCAACTGGTAAACAGCCATTTAGTTTGCTCTGTAAAAGGTAATAATAGATTTGACCTTGTTGGTGAATATGCTCTCCATGGTGCTGAAACAATGTTTATACCCAGTTTTAGCACCAAAGAGGTCAACTGTTCTTTTATATTGTAAAACAAATTTTAAAAACTGTATGTCCCCCCAAAATAACAGTGGTAGCACAGCACTATAGACACTGATGTAGGAGCCGACTGGGTCATCTTCATTCTCCTTCCTCTGACTGTTCTCATTATGCTTCCTATCGTAAATACACTCATCAGTCTGTACTTTTTTTTCAGTCACTGAAACCCCTTTTCTTTACACTGGCATGACGCTTATTTTGCTCTTGAAATAAGTTGTCTTAATTACAATTTGTGTTTGCCAATATGCTGGTCATGATTGTGTAAAACTAAGCTTTACTTTGTACCATCAATGTACAACAAAAGTAAAAATATAGATATTCACTTGTTTAACCACATCATTACTGCGCTATACCCGAAAGATGGATACAGCGCTGCTCCCAGACCCACCCCTGGGACAAGCATCTGGCACACTCTGTGTCCTTCAGACACAGCTGATCACAGATCGCAGTAAAGGGCCAATCACAGCAGCCCTTTACCATGTGATCAGCTGTGTCCAATCACAGCTGATCATATGTAAACAAGCTTACTGGTTAACGCGCTGTTACAGAGGGAGGAGAGGAGAGCTGGTAACCGGCAAGTGTGACAGAGAACATTTACACAGATAATCAGGGCCCTGATTATCAGTGCAGCCCCATCGATGCCAATCAGTGCCCATCAGTGCAACCTATCAGTGCCCATCTGTGCTGCCTATCAGTGCCCATCAGTGCCACCTATCAGTGCCTCCTCATCAGTGCTGCCTATCAGTGCATATCAGTACCCATCAGTGCCACTTATCAGCGCCCATTGGTGCCACCTATCAGTGCCGCCTATCAGTGCCGCATATCAGTGCTGCCTCATCGGTGCCCATCAGTGCAACCTATCAGTGCGCATCAGTCCAGTCTCATCAGCGCACATAAGTAAAGAAGAAAAAAATACTTATTTGCAAAACTTTGTAACAGAAACAAATTTTTTTCAAACCTTTTATTTTTTATTTAATTTATTTAGCAAAAAATAAAAAGTAAAACCCAGTGGTGATTAAATACCACCAAAAGAAAGCTATATCAGTCTCAAAAAATGATTAAATAATGAAAAAAATGTCATATGGGTACAGTGTTGAGTGATATTATTTTATATATACTGTGATTCTGTACTTGCCAAATATGCTGCAGAAATCTCCCTCCACTGAGTCTGGCTGCATCCATTTAACTATGGGCAGCAGAAGCTGCTCCCTGTTCACTTCCTGGATTTACACAGAGGCACACCTCCAGCTCTGCAGCCCTGCAGCTCTCATTGACCCTTTTATAACTAACCCCCCTCCCTTCCTGACAAACTCTTACGAGAGTGAGAGAGAGCTGTGCATGATGTCATAAGCCTAGGCTTTTTATCAGACAAGAAACAGAAAGTGGGCTGCATGAGGTATTTACTGTCAGAATTTTTTTTTTTTTACTATCCAACTTTTTTTTTTACTATGCATAGCATACTAGCTCATTACGTAATACTCACCTGAGATTGAAGCCCTCGCTGTGGTGCCCGTACACCGATACGGCAGCTGGTATCACTCCCGGGGGTTACTTCCAGGTATCGTGGCTCAGGTGCTGTGACTGGCCAAAGCCACGATGATGTCACTCCCGCGCATGCGCACGGTAATGGCACACTCACTGAAGCAGCAGTACATACGCGCCATTGCTTCAGTTTGTGCCAGTGCGCATGTGCCGATGACGTCGGCACATGCAAATACAGGGGATAGCTCCTAAACCGTGCAGGTTTAGAAGATATCCTGGATAGCTACAGGTAAGTCTTATTATAGGCTTACCTGTAGCGAAAATTGGTCTGTAGGGGTTTACAACCACTTTAAAACAACAAGGGCAGAAGATTTAATAGATTGAAAGTTGAAAAAATGACTTAAGTTCCACTTTAAATGTAAAATGTTCATATTTTGATGAGAAATAACATTTATACAAATGTATTTTATTAATTTATTTAGTGGGAAGATTTTTCCTAAGGGTTTTCACAGGAAACATGGAACTATTTAATACATCAGCTTTCAGTACTGGGAGAAAGGCTCGAAAGTTTTCTAAAAACAGCTCCTGATAATGCCCTACTCTACGTAACCCTCTCATACTAACCCTCTTTGCACATTAAACACTTTGGGGTCCATTTAAAAAGCAGTGGAATATCCATATTGCAGCCACATTGCTGCATAAAAAAAGATCTGCGCATATACTGTATGAAGCACGATGGTGTTGAGATTTATTAGGGTTGTCAGGTGGCCATCTGATGTTTAAGGTGGCCTTAAGAAGACAGCAGGCTATAAACCTGCCAGATGCTTCTCAGAACTGTAATACTGGTTTTCAGTGTGCTAATCTGCACTCCAGACACAATGAAAAGTTTATTTACATACTATACAGTTATAAGAGCGCATGTATCTGATACATTTGTCTCAGGAAAAGATCATGTGATACAGATACAAGTCTCTTTCTCCTCAGTGTAATGGCTTTATAGACATACCCATTTAAGCCATTAGACCAGTCTGTGCTGCAGGCCTTCTTATAGCTGACAGAGTAGCCCAATTCTTACCTACCAGCAGCATCTGCATAGGCCCAAAGTGGCAGACCAATGTAAGTCCTTCCCACCAGTGGCATCAGCACAGACCCAGCATAAATGGTCAAAACCTCATACCTTGGTATGTACTGAACCAGCCTCTGTAAACATGTGACCATACCTCCCAAGGTTCTGAGGTGAGAAAGAGGGACGCTTGTTAGCAAAAATTATGTAGGCAAAGGACTCGCCCCCTGCAATGCTTCCTGTTCCATAAAAGATAATATATTAATGTGCAAAAAATGGTTGAATGATAAAGCTGACTTCCAAGAATTCAACCATTTTGTAAAAGGGGAATGCTCGCTATAAATTAAGTTCAAGGAGCTCTCTTTTATTCAGATTTGACAGATTACATGCTTTGCCAGAGAGAAACACATAGAGCAGCAGCTATGCCTGCCCCCCCTCTGCTGCCCATTCACAGAAGCCTATGTAATTTATGAACATGTTCATATAATACCAAGGCTTCTGTGATTGGGCAGGAGAAGGGGAAGGGCGGGCATAACAGCTGCAGCGACTCTCCTGTTCAAGACGCAGAGTTATAAGCTGACAGATATAAGTAATAGAGCTAAGCCCAGCCAGTGCTGCATTTTGACCTAGGCCACCCAGGCCCAGGCCTAGGGCAGCACTTTGCGGGGGGTGGCGAACAAGCCCCCCGACCCACCTTCCCTAGTCCCTAGTCCTGGCTCCCACGGCCATCTCCCACACAAATGCTTGCTGTAGCAGTACTTGTAAGTAGTATGGTGTATTGGCGATGGCGCCATAAGCAGCCAGTGACTGGCTGCATGTAACTGGTATGGCGGAGCCTAAAGCTCCACCTACCCCCCTCTGTGCAGCTTTTGTTCACTGCATCGTCTCTCTGGCCCGGGCGGGGTCTATCTGATGACAGGAGGAGGAGGAGAGAGAAACACGAGGGGAACCCCCTGGCTAGGACAGCAGGTAAAATTTAGTAAATTACTATTACTTTTGTAATGTGTGTGTGCCAAGCAGCCAATCTGTGCTCAATATGGAAATGAATATACAGGTCATGATATTGCAATAAAGTGATCCATGCTACAAATTCATTGAACAGTCCACCTACAGTGAAAGTTCATGAACTGCAAACTTTGCAGTACATGAACTTTCACTGAAGGTGGACTGTTTAATGAGTTTGCAGCATGGATCACTTTATTACAATATCATGATCTGTATATTAATGAACTTTCACTGAATGTGGACTGTTTAATGAGTTGGCATTGATTTCAGCATGTGCAAAGTGCTCCATGCACGCTGAAACCAATGCTGCACTGATTGCCACTGATTAGGTGGCACTCTTAAGCTGCACTGATAAGGCAGCACTGATATGCTACACTGATGGGCACTGATGAGGCCACACTGATGGCCACTGATGAGGCCACACTGATGGCCACTGATAAGCTGCACTGATGAGGCTGCATTGATGGGCACCGATGAGGCTGCATTGGTGGGCACTGATGAGGCTGCATTGATGGGCAACGGTAAGGCTGCATTGACGGCCACTGGTGAAACTGCATTGATGGGCACTGGTGAGGCTGTGGTGATGGGTACTGGCGAGACTGCACTGATGGGCACTGGTGAGGCTGCATTGATGGGCACTTGTGAGGCTGCATTGATGGGCACTGGTGAGGCTGCATTGATGGGCACTGGTGAAGCTGCATTCATGGGCACTGGGGAGGCTGCATTGATAGATATTGATGAGGCTGCATTGAAGGGCAGTGATGAGGCTACACTTGGTACCCACTTTTAATGTAGAGAGAGGAAGAGGTGGAGCTCTAAGATGAAAAGGTGGAGCCTAAAAAAGAAAGGGGTGTGGTTTACAGATGACAGGGTGGGTCTTAAACTGAAAGGGGCGTGACCTTGACAAGAAGGGGTGGGTCATGTTTCAATTAGGGGTGCATGAGTTTAGTCAGGCCTAGGGCAGCACAAATTCTAAATACACCGCTGCACCTTGCTGGACTTAAAGTGGAGTTCCACCCAAAAGTGGAACTTCCACTCATCAGATTCCTCCCCCCCTCCGGTGACACAGTTGGCACCTTTAAGGGGGGAGGGGGGTACAGATACCTGTATATTACAGGTATCTGTACCCACTTCCGGCGTAGATAGCCGCAGAATCTGCGGTTATTTACGCCACTTCCTGCTCCCTCCCCGCTGCCTGCTGGGAAACACACGGGTCCCAGAGGCAGCAGGGAGCATTCGTATTGCGCGGCGCGACTCGCGCATGCGCAGTAGGGAACCGGGAAGTGAAGCCGCACGGCTTCACTTCCTGATTCCCTTACCGAAGATGGAGGCGGCAGCACCTGAGGACGGAGAGACGCTTCGGCCTCGGGTGCCGACATCGCGGGCGCCCTGGACAGGTAAGTGTCCATGTTTTAAAAGTCAGCAGCTGCAGTATTTGTAGCTGCTGACTTTTAAAAAAAAATTTTTCGGCGGCGCTCCGCTTTAACTCATAGTGTAATTTATTCTTCAAAGGGTTACTAAACCCTTGTTTTTTGTTTTTTAGAATAATAAACATGTCATACTTAACTCCACTGTGCAGTTGGTTTTGCACAGAGTGGCCCCGATCCTCCTCTTCTGGGGTCCGTCAGTGGCACTGGTGGCTCTTCCTCTTCTTGAGTGCCTGTCAGAGAAGCTTTCTCCTTCGGAACACCCATGCGGGCCCGCTCCCATGTACTGCTTCTGCGTCTATTGACTCAGAAAGCAGGACTCGGCCCCGCCCCCGGCGCCTGCGTCATTGGATTTGATTGACAGCAGCGGGAGCCAATAGCTGCACTGCTATCAATCTATCCAATCAGGACACGAAACACCAGCCATAGTGTGTATGCTCATCCCCGGGGCGAGAAAGACAGGGCTCAGGTATGTAAAACAGGGGGTCTGGCAGGCTGCAGCATGAGTGAAGGTTTTTCACCTTAATGCATAATATGCATTAAGGTGAAAAACCACAAGGGTTTACAATCCCTTTAAAAACGAGCTGAATTCCTGGAATTCAGCTTTAAACCCACCAATATTTTATTTTGTATTTATTTTTTTTATACTACAACCTTTTCTTTATACCGGCTTTTCAAAATACCAAATGCAAGGATTTAGATTTAGAAGAATTGAAGTTAGGTCAAAGTTTTAGTGCATTATAAGAAATTTGGTAGCTAAAAAGTACATGTCTATACATCTATACATTACAGTAGATGAAAGAGAAGGACAACTAAGAAGGAAAAGGGCACAGAGGGATTTCATATCATAAAAGGGACAGTGCCTCCAAGTTAGGGACAGTTGGGAGCTGTGAAGGTGGCTACATTTCCTAAGAGAAATAAAGGTAGTTGGCATTTTTCTAATTTGCTAATATACCATCATTGGGGGTCAGGTTACTGGGGAAACTTTAATGTGAGTCTAGAGTTAAGCTTATGGGACATCTGACATTGTTATCCTGGTAAATGGGTGTTTTCATATTTTGTAATCAGTGAAAGACTTATGCCCTGTACACACGGTCGGACATTGATCAGACATTCCGACAACAAAATCCATGGATTTTTTCCGATGGATGTTGGCTCAAACTTATCTTGCATACACACGGTCACACAAAGTTGTCGGAAAATCCGATCGTTATGAACGCGGTGACGTAAAACACGTACGTCGGGACTATAAACGGGCAGTAGCCAATAGCTTTCGTCTCTTAATTTATTCTGAGCATGCGTGGCATTTTATGTGTCGGATTTGTGTACACACAATCGGAATTTCCGACAATGGATTTTGTTGTCGGAAAATTTTATAGCAAGCTCTCAAACTTTGTGTGTCGGAAATTCTGATGGAAAATGTGTGATGAAGCCCACACTCGGTCGAAATTTCCGACAACAA
Source organism: Aquarana catesbeiana (assembly GCF_042186555.1). Lineage (NCBI taxonomy): Eukaryota > Metazoa > Chordata > Amphibia > Anura > Ranidae > Aquarana > Aquarana catesbeiana. Next base: position 98,092,894 of record NC_133328.1, read on the forward strand.
GGTCCTATCACACATTTTCCATCGGAAAATCCTATCGTGTGTACAGGGCATAAGAATAAAGCTGTATGTAGGTTTCCTTGCACTTGTTTTAGCTCTGCACCCATCATTTGACAAGTACTAATCTTTGGTGACATTCTTTGTGCAAGCTCTAGTTCTATAGTTAGTCTGTGTACTGTTTACAGAGATGCCTTTCCCAACGGTTTGAATAATGTGCTCAGAATTTGCATTGGCTTTTGACCTTTTGGAGATCTTTTTAGAATTCTATCCTAACACATTGGTAATTGCAAAATGTTTTACATTCACGGTGCAGGCTTCCCAGAACTTTCTGCAGAATACCAACATCCATCTATTTACCATGTTTCTATTTCATAAACCTGGATGCATGTTTTTTACCCATTAAATTGAAGGACATTATTGACTTCTTAAAATGGAACTAAACATTAATCTTAGAAAACTGGGAGCAGGCAGCTGTTTATTGCAGAAGAGATACAGTATGCAATGTCTCCTATGTAATAAGATAAACTTACCTGCCTGCTCACATGTGAGAGTGATGTCATCCTGTGCCTGCCATTCAGGATGGTCAAAGACCAGCATCCGGAAGAAGCCAGAGGGAAAATGCTGTTGCCAAGAAGCAATTAGACCGTTGAAGCAAAGGTAAATATTGCTGAGATTAGTTCTGCTTTTAGCAGACTTCTCACACAAAAGTTTTATATAAATATTGTTACCTTGGATATGACCTATAAAATTATACCTATGGCCTATATAATTAGTTTTCCTTCAAATATGCTGCTTCCTAGCAGCCTGTATAACTGCTATGCCAGTTAATAAAAAGCAAACAAACAACAACATACATACTGTGAATATGGTTGCTCATAGAGAAACTGAGGACCTCACCACCATATGAGCAGCTGCTTTCCACAATCTGACTTTTCCTTACTCAATGACATCATAGAAGGCAGGGAAAGAAAACCGATCAATTGACAGTGAAGAATAATGATGTTAGACTAGACAACAAAATAGAGAGGATGTTGGCAGACTAATGCATGCCTTTGCTATTCTCTGGTAAGACCTAATTAACATGTACTGTTAAAGAGTTCTTACCTTTAAGTTGCGCAATTTTTTATGTTCCTAAAAAAGGCCACCCTTCTTCCACTAAAAAAAGATACAAAATTTAGCTTTTTACACAGAAGAGAATATTCACAAAATGTACTTGGAGATACAATGAAAGTCGACCACTGAGTTTTCCCTGTACACTTTTGTGAATCTTGCTCCCTGCCTTGACTTAAAGCGGCTATAAATGTCTCATACAAAACACGTCAACCCACAATAAAACTACAGTAGTCACAATGCTTTTTAAAATGCAAATTAAATTGTTTCACAGCATCACTGTAAAGATTTCATGGCACATAAACTGCGAGTATGGCGATAAATCTCTTGACTGTAGGATAACAGATGTAATTAACATGCCCTTCTGCCACCACTAAAAACCCTTACCCCAATAATTCAGACCACACCGATATTGGAGTATAAAAGGCCGTAGCAGCCTATTTTATTTAAACAAATATACCTTAGAATATCAACACTATGGATATAAAACATATCCAACATAAAACAGCAAAACAACAACATCTGTTAAACAACCTGTCTAATTTCTCAAGCGTTGGTCTGAGCAATATCTTCATAATCATCAGTGTCCAATAACAAAAACTTACCCTGCGGTCCCATCAAATTTGTCACATAGGCCTCAAGCCGACAAGCTGGCTCAGAGACTACCAATGACCGCAGAGCCCCATTATCACTTCCCGGTTAACCTCCATTAACCGGGAACCACCATCATGAGCCATATCAACGCTGGCTCCCAAAAAAACTCTTACTTTTTGCCATCTTTTTTCTCTTGCCCAGACCAACGCCCGCCCCTGCCACGACGTATCTGCGACCATCACCTGTAGAAGAAACAATACAATACCCTACATCCTAACAATACTTTACCAATATAAGGGAGGGTGGGCGGGAACTTTCTTCAGGAAAACTGTTACTCCCCCCAGGGCGGGATGAACTTATAAAGACCCTCCTAGTGCCTCCCCCTCGGTTAACTAATATACACTCCCCCTCTGTGTTAACTCCACTGCTGCCACAGTCATGTACTCCCTCCACCTATGCATTACATGCTGTGTTCCGGTCCTTTCTTGACTGTAGGATAACAGATGTAATTAACATGCCCTTCTGCCACCACTAAAAACCCTTACCCCAATAATTCAGACCACACCGATATTGGAGTATAAAAGGCCGTAGCAGCCTATTTTATTTAAACAAATATACCTTAGAATATCAACACTATGGATATAAAACATATCCAACATAAAACAGCAAAACAACAACATCTGTTAAACAACCTGTCTAATTTCTCAAGCGTTGGTCTGAGCAATATCTTCATAATCATCAGTGTCCAATAACAAAAACTTACCCTGCGGTCCCATCAAATTTGTCACATAGGCCTCAAGCCGACAAGCTGGCTCAGAGACTACCAATGACCGCAGAGCCCCATTATCACTTCCCGGTTAACCTCCATTAACCGGGAACCACCATCATGAGCCATATCAACGCTGGCTCCCAAAAAAACTCTTACTTTTTGCCATCTTTTTTCTTTTGCCCAGACCAACGCCCGCCACAGCACACGAGAATAAAACCTTATTCTTGTGTGCCCCTCCACACCCGAAGTGCTCGCTGTATGCCATCTTGTAAACCTAAAGCCCACAAGTCTATACCCACTTCGTTCAAGTGAACCCCATCAGACCTTAAATACCTCCAGGTTTCAAACTCAAGTTCAAGGTGTCTCACCGTTAAACCACCATTATTAATCACAAACTTGCTCACTTCTCTGTTTATTTTTCTCCGTGCCCTGTTCACACCTTCTACCGACCTAGCCATCCTCCATGATGTCTGCGCCACCATGTCGGACCAGACAATCACCATCTTAGGAAAAGCTTCCTTCAACTGCCAAACGTCCTACTTTATGTCCCGTTTAATGTCTACCATGGCCCTAACGCACAAGTCATTGCCGCCTAAATGAATAACTAATACGTCCGGCGGCCTATCTCGTTGTGCATACCGATAAACCTCAGCAACCAACCTTCCCCACAACATGCCGGGGAACCCCAACCACTTGATACATGCCTCCCGTTTGCTGAAACCCAATTGCCTACCCTCAAAAACGTGCATCACCTCTCCGTGCCCCCCAGGACACGTAAGAATGGCCCATGATCCAGACCATCCTCAGCAACGAATCTGAAACAGAAGAAAAGAAAAACAACCGAACAATAAAAAACTCCTATATTCCACCTTCTTTACCACATCCCCATAACAGTGATCCCATAACCGAGATCCCATAACAGAGATCCCATAACAGAGATCCCATAACAGAGATCCCATAACAGAGATCCCATAACAGTGATCCCATAACAGAGATCCCAAAACAGTGATCCCATAACAGAGATCCCAGAACAGTGATCCCATAACAGAGATCCCATAACAGTGATCCCATAACAGAGATCCCAAAACAGTGATCCCATAACAGAGATCCCAGAACAGTGATCCCATAACAGAGATACCATAACAGAGATACCATAACAGTGATCCCATAACAGAGATCCCATAACGGTGCATGCATACCGTTTTTGACTGCTTCCGTAGCTGCTCCTATCCTAAACGAATAGGACGAGAAATCATTCTCATCCAGGCCCAAACCCCGTATGCATTTTGTAAAAACTGCCGCAAATTGAAATCTAGATAAAAATTCACCACTTAAATGTACCAAAAAAGGGGCCCGGTCGTTCTGAACGAACTTTTAAAAAAATTCCCGAACTGCTTCTACCGGGCATAATTGTGATCCCTTCACTGGGTAAACTTGCACCAGTCTTTAGAGTACGCTGCCCATGTAGACCCACTCACCGACTTCCTTATCCATCCCGCGATGAGGCCAATGTCATCCCCCACAGCCATTCGGGACAAGGTACTCCTTGCTGCTCCGCCTCCGGCGCCAACTCCCGAAACCTGTCCCACTGAAAGTGATACAACGCATCAGCTATCCCATTTTCCACCCCTGGTAAGTGTACCGCATGAATGAAAACATTCAACTGCAGACAGCGCAATACTAAGTGTTGCAATAACCTGATCACTGGCGTGGATGATGCCGTAATCCCATTGATAACTTGCACCACCCCCAAATTGTCCCCATGGAAACGCACCTTCAGATCCCTTAATGATGTTCCCCACAGCTCCACTGCCAGCACTACCGGAAACAACTCCAGCAGCACCAGATTCTTCGTGAATCCTGCCTCCACCCATGCTTGGAGCCATGGTCCTGCACTCCATTGTCCCTGAAAAATGCCCCAAAACCTGTGGAACCTGGGGCATCCGTGAATAGTTCCAGGTCAAAGTTGCTGACTGGACCAGACATCCACAGTGCCCTACCGTTAAAAGCTTCCAAAACATATACCACACTCTCAAATCTGCCCTGTGCGTTTCTCTTAATCGCACGAAATGTCACGGTGATTCTATTCCACTCGTGCTAGACGCAAGCCCGCGACTAAACACCCTCCCCATCGGTAATATGCGGCGTGCAAAATTCAGCTTGCCCAATACTGACTGTAGTGTCCTTAACTGCACTTTCTTTAAACCCAAAAGCCCTGCAATTTCTCTATTCAGATCTTCCCGCTTATCGTCCGGCAGCCTGCATTCCATTGCGTCCGAATCTATGACAATGCCCAAAAAAAAACTGGATGACCGTTCACGGTCCCTCCGTCTTATCAGCAGCCAATGGAATGCCAAATCTATCTGCGATGTGCTCCAGCGTGGCTAACAGCACCACACAAATCCTGGAGGCCGCCGGACCTATACAAAGAAAAATCGTCTGGGTGTTGAATAACAGAATTCACCCCCGACACATCCCGCACAACCCATTCCACGATGGAGCTAAAGTGTTCAAATATTGCGCACGATATTGAGCAGCCCATGGGTAAGCTATTGTCCACGTAGAATTCATTGTTCCAATGACAACCTAGTAGCCTAAAACTATCCTGGTGCACCGGCAGTAGTCTGAAAGCAGATTCCACATCCGCTTTCGCCATCAGGGCCCCCTAACCGTAACGACGGACCCATCCCACTGCCGCGTCGAATGAAGTATAGGTCACGGAGCACGCCCCCTGATCTATAGCATCGATCACTGACCCCCCTTTTTGGGAAAGATAGGTGATGAATTAGCCTAAATTTACCTGGTTCCTTTTTTTTTTTTTTTTTTTTTTTTTTTTTTGTACCACCCCCAGCTGCGAGACCAGCAGATCGTCAAACGGCGCCGCTGGAAATGGGCCACCCATCCGCCCCAATGCAACTTCCTTCCTTAGTTTCTCCAAAAAACATCCGGATGTTGCATTGCTGACCGCAAATTGCGTGGAACCGGTGGAATTACCGTCAACTCGCATGGGATCTTAAAGCCAACCGAAAAAACCTACCTCCAACAATTGAGCTGCTGCCCTGTCCGGATACCTACCTAGAAACGGTCGCATCCTTTCCACCTTCACTGGGGTCCTCCCTTTTGTTTGCAGTCTCTCCTGTACGTGCTTTTTCCTGCTTGGAACCTCTGGACCCGGGGTGAGATCCCCCCGCCCTGAACACTCGTGTTTATCCTTACATGCGACTCCAACCTGCATGTCCCGGTGTTGTATAGCCAACAAACCCCTTTTCTATTTCCGACCGAATGTCCCTGGGACGAAGGTCCACCGCCCCCCCTCTGAAAAAACTGATTGGGGGCCCTCACCGTCGTCATCAATTTCATCCAGAGGCTGATGTCCTTGTGATCCCAACGCAGAGCCGGCCTGACCACCCTCCGTTGTCAGAATTGTTCGTCATACCTCAACCATGCTGTTCCCCCATAAACTCTGTACGCCTCACCAAATAGCATCTTGATAACAAAACAGTGCCGAACAATGCTCGGGTTGTTTTTCCCCTATCACACTTGCCATAATCGCAAACGCTTGCAACCAGTTAGCAAACGTTCTAGGGATCAAACGATATCTCCTCTTCTCCTCATCCTCCTTCTTAGAGCCATGCGGCCTAACTCTATCAAGATTAAATTTTTTCAATGGTAGCACTGAAAAAATTTCCACATACTCACCTTTTCACAGTTTTTCACGCACTACTTGTTTTAAGTGCGACCCTAACGGTCCCTCATAGCAAACATAGACCTCGCATTTTGCCGCGTCAGCCAACCTTGTTATGTCCTGCCTGCCAGCTGCCTCCGCTGATTTTTCCGTCCCTTCCGCGGCCCCACTCCCTGTCACCGCTGGGCTGGGCAATGCGACTGCGGCCTGCACCACCGGCCCTCCACTTTTTTCTGCTCCACCTGCAACCCCCGGCGGAACCCATGCCGCCGCCGGGCCCGTGCGACCCTTTTCTGCCGCTTCAAAACGCTGTAAGAGCTCTTTTATGCCTGCCAAGAAAACCCCCTAAGCCAGAGGCCCCCCGTTTGTATCATTCACTCTGCCAGCTTCACTCACACCTGCAACCCCCAGCCCCCCACTACTCGGCAAACCTGCAACAGAAATCATGACATTAGACTCACCAGGCTGCACAGGCGTAGCCTCATCAGCCGGACTTCCGTTCTCCACCGCTGTTGTCCTCCTGGAGGGGGGGGGGGGGGGGCCGCCTCTTCCTCCGACCCGGACCGCTCATCCTCCCCAATGCACTCTCCTTCTTCCTCCTCAGCCGATGAATGTCCACCCGGCCTGGACACCAAGGTTGCCGTGGAAACCGCGGCCGTACACCCCCGCCTCCACGTATCCCATCTGCCTGTCGTTTTTTGCTGTACCTTGCCCGGACCGGTGTTGGGAACCACAGTCCTGCCGTCAGGTACTATCGCTGCTCTACCCGGCCGTCCTCTCTCGCTTGTACTGCGACCCCCTGCCGTGGAACCAGAAGGCCCAGGGATCTCTCCTCGTGCACCGCTGCGCACATCCGACTCCCTGACTCTGGGGGCGGGGCTAACGCTTCTCTCCACTCTGGCTGTGCTAGGCCGCTGCGCCGCTCCCGCTACATCCCGCTGACCGCCATTCGGTCCACCTTCAGTTCTCTCCCGTCCCTCCCGTTCGCTTGCCACTCTATTTGGCGGTGGGCCCGCTGAGGGACCGGAGTGAGTCCCAGGCTGCCGCTGTTCAGGGGAAAACCTCTCTGGGGGCCGCGACCGCCGAGTCCTAGTGTCGCTCGTTACCCCCCTGCTAGATGCAGGCTCTGTTCCCCTCACTGCTTCCTCTAAGGTGTCCTGGAGCCAGGCTGCCCCTCTCACCATTGCTTCTACTCTCATCTGCTCCATCAGGCGCTCCAGGTCAGCCATGCTGCTCTTCAGTGAACTTTCTTCAGGAAAACTGTTACTCCCCCCAGGGCGGGATGAACTTATAAAGACCCTCCTAGTGCCTCCCCCTCGGTTAACTAATATACACTCCCCCTCTGTGTTAACTCCACTGCTGCCACAGTCATGTACTCCCTCCACCTATGCATTACATGCTGTGTTCCGGTCCTTTCTTACTGCTATTAAAGTCACTCCTCTTGTTCGCAGGATAAATTCTTGACCTACCTGTATAATTAGTGTTGAACACAGCTTGGTGCAATAAATATATTACTACATTCTCTCAAGATCCAACTATAGTAGGGAAACACTGCACACTTCTACACTGCCTAGTCTCGTTGATGTATATTATTCATTATTGGTTATTCATGATATGTATGTCTAAACTAAAAAAAAAAGGATTGCCTTTTAAAATATCACATGATATTTCAATTCTGTTTACACTAACCTTCATCAGAATGATAAACCTTTCCAAAGAGAAATATGGGGACTTCCATCGCTAACCCCTCCATTGAACTGGAGCAAGCACGGAGATCAGCAAAGTAAAACGTAAAGCCAGAAATCCTTATCTGCACATGAGTATAATAGCTAGACATCAAGCACTTTCAGAAAGAGAAGTGAGAAATGGAAGCCTTGTTCTGCATGTGTGCTTTCAGAAAAAAGCACCAAAACAGCAGGATATAATAGAAGTCCATGGCAAAGCACACCTAACCCACACTAAAACTGTAGGTACACTGCACTGAACCCACGTCGCTCTGAAAGCTAAGCAGGGCAGTGTGAAGCCGCATTTACAGTGATTATGTCACTTAAAAAATCTGAAAGCTGCTAGCATGCACAATATAATGTCCACACATGGTTGTGCTGTTCTGCACAGGCAAACCCTTGGCAATGACTCTACTGATGGCATGTGCCTACTTCTTTCTATCTCACACACATTACTATTGATTGATTGGGACAGCCCATCAAAAGTGGTCAATGGGATTGTGAAGAGAAGGGGCAAATATAGGTATCTACTAGCAGCTTCCATAAATAAAAAGACAGTCTCTTTTGTCAATTGGGAATTGTGAGCTTCTCATATTTTTCCAATGCTGAACATAAGAAGCTGCCCTGGTCTTCAAAACACAGCAGTTCACCCTGTCACACTTGGCTTACATTAGTCCATAAATACTGTAAGAAACACACTGGCCCTGAAGCCTCGTATACCTGCTTAGATTTTCGAACAACCAAACCTCTGTTTTTTGTGGCATACTAGTCTCATGTCGAAAGTGAAGAGGTTCATCACAATACGAAAATTTTTGTATGACAGAATACCTTGTCAGAAGTGACGTAATGTGTTGAATAGTTTTGTATGTATTCTTCCATTTCTGAGCAAGCATAGTCAATCAACAAATAACAGTGCAAAATATTAAAAAAAAAAAAATACCAAATATCAATATCTGAAAAAACTCTAAGATGTGTGTCCCAAATATCCAAAACTCCCCTGTGGGTGAACGCTCACCTTAAATCTTGACCCTCATCACAAAGGTCAAACACATATCTTTTGTTATGCCAAAATCCAACCAAAATGCTTTAACCATGGACAAAGAGTTGGCGTTCTTCTACAGACATGCCCCGCTTTTATGTACGCAATGGGGTTTATTTACTAAAGCTTAAAAGTCCAAAATCAGGCTCACTTCTGCATAGAAACCAATGAGCTTCCAGGCTTTATTACCAAAACTTAATTGAACAAGCTGGGGTTAGAAGCTCATTGGTTTCTATGCAGAAGTGAGCCTGATTTTGCATTTTCCAGCTTTAGTAAATAAACCCCATTGTGTACTTAAAAGTGGGGTATGCCTGTAATTGCTCTCAATGCATACACATCATTAGCATGATTCCATTAGGCTCATTTAGGTAAATCCAGCAGTATAATACTCAAAAGAGCAGAGAGGCACAGTTCTCACAGCTTACACTATTTTATTCAAAATATTAAAATAACATTCACGTTTGAGAGAGGAAAAACGCGGCTTTCATAGGTGATCAGTAATGGCAGAAAGATCAGTGCTGCCCCGGGGAAGTGCAAAGTAATTAAGATGCATTGTTTTAATCATGCCACCCACTATCCAGCCTGTTATTTCCAGGATCACATAAGTTCCTCCCAACGCGTTTTGTCAATGTGAGGTCATCAGAGGCAACAAATGTTGCATTGACTTTATGATTTTATGTATTATTTTTCACTGTTATTTGTTGGGTGTGTGTGGATATATAATTAAATACAGCCCTTTCATATGCATTTGATTTATGTGGCAGAAAATGTGGCATGTGGTTTTTAGGTTTTTGGCACTACAGGGGTTTGGGGATCTCACCTTACTCTCTCCTGTACAGTCTGTAATTTAATATTACTGTGATCCCCACTGGATACAACATAGGCTTTCTGGAACTGCATCAACGTGTGAACTGCCTACCCCCTCTTACCAGTTTTCAAACTGGATAGGTTTGCATGGTGGTGAATTGGTATTCCAAGCCCAACATTGACTCTGTAAAGTGGAACTAGACTGCAAACCAAAAACACTATTTATTTAATTGATATTATTAATAGCAAATTCACCCACCCATCCATGCTGCCATGCTTTATTTTGCTAAGAAATCACTTTAATAAACACTCTTTAGCATTTTTGTTCATGGTTATCTTGAGTAAGGGCAGATGACTCAAGTAGCCTTTACTTCCAGGAATTCATTTGCCCTTAGCTCAGACTTGTAGGCAAGAGGGTGTGGTTAGCTGAGACTCTTGGAATGTATGACATCATATGCCTAGTTCTGGAAACCAGGAAGTGAAGGAATGTAAAAAAAAATGTAAAACAAGTAAATATGATATACCTTCCTATCTATTTACTGAGACCAGCAGCATAAGGATTAAAAATAGCCAATGTTGATTGAAAGAGTGAAATTCCACTTTAAAGACTAGACCTTTTTTTGCGAGTTCCAATTTAGGTGAACTATTCTGTTCATAACTGACTTGTTTTAAGGTTTAATAGTTATGGAACCTCTCCCTTTAAAGGAGTGCCAGTTTTAATCTGACCTCCAAACATTACATTTTTTAATGACTTTACCATGAATTTGGAGCCTGTTATAAAGCTGCCAATCTGTAGACTAACAGCAATTGTCTGAAAAACCACAAAACAGCAGAATGCTAGTTCTCTTGAAAACGATTGGCTAGGAGTGTCTGCTGCTATCCACTAACATAATTGTCCCCACCCATCATGGGTTCGCAATCGCTGGATTTCTTGACAAGCACAATGCAAACATTTATGCACCCTCATTCGTGTAATAACAGATGGTCTTTACTGTTTGAAATCATATTTAGAATGCTGTATGAATCCTGTAGAAAAATGTAATCGAATAAATGTAAATATATCTGCTTATCATTCCTACAATGCAGGTCTTCTCCTGTTATTATAAATTGATTTTCTGCTTTAATATTTTACACATTAGGAGCCAAAATCCATATTCATTTGTCCTTATGATGAAATGGCACATAAATAAAATCTGTATACGATTTGACCATTAGGGAAGAAACAAATGAGGTAATACATAATAAAAGGCTCATTTATTTTACTGCCTAATTAGGTTAGACCATGCGCTGAATTTGTAGAGCAGGTAATGCATACTTCTATCTCAATGACTTTGTCCAAATCATCAGGATGTGTAATGTGCTGTTATATAGTTACATGCCCAAAATTACCATGCCATTCTGTAACACTAACTTAAGGACCAATAATTTGTTTCCTGTTTGATCAGTTTATTTACGTCAAAGCAGGCTACAGGGTTTCCCTTTGAAAATGCCAGTTGCTTGGCTGTCATGTTGGTCTTGTGGAAGTGTATAAATTCGAAGTTCTGTGTGGTTGCATGCTCATTCTAGGCCTCTGACTCAAGGTACTGAAAAGTTCAATTGAGCAACAAACACTTTTCGGGTCAATCCATACCTCTGTGTTTACTACAACACGATGAAAAACATGAATGTTACTGTACATTGCACAGCAACACACCTCCTCTATTGCAGTGTGGTGCGCTGCAGCATCATTCATTCTAAAGGCGCCGTAATGCCATATACAATACTGTCAAACAATGAAAAAAACTTGTGAGCTCCTATGACACCTAATTGAATTTAACTTGCAGCTACTGACACCTCCCCACTAGGGATGAGCCAAACACCCCCCCCCCCCCCCCGGTTCAGTTTGCACCAGAACCTGCGAACGGACCGAAAGTTCGTGCAAACTTTAAACTTTAGAACCCCATTAAAGTCTATGGGACTCGAATGTTCAAAATCAAAAGTGCTAATTTTAAAGGCTAATATGCAAGTTATTGTCCTAAAAAGGGTTTGGGGACCCGGGTCCTGCCCCAGGGGACATGTATCAATGCAAAAAAAAGTTTAAAAACGTCCGTTTTGTCGGGAGCAGTGATTTTAATGATGCTTAAAGTGAAAAAAAAAAGCGAAATATTCCTTTAAATATCGTACCTGGGGGGTGCCTATAGTATGCCTGTAAAGTGGCGCGTGTTTCCTGTGCTTAGAACAGTCCCTGCACAAAATTACATTTTTAAAGGAATAAAAGTCATTTAAAACTTTAATGCAATGTCGGGTCCCGGCAATTTGGATGAAAATCAGTGAGACAAACGGCATGGGTACAGTCCAGTCCATTACCAGACCCTTTGGGTCTTGTATGGATATCCAAATTAAAAAAAGGAAAGACGTGGGGCCCCGAGGCCCTATATACTCTGAACAGCAGTATACAGGCGGTGCAAACAAGACAGGGACTGTAGGTTTGTTTTTAAGTAGAATCTGTTTGTAATTTTGAACTGGTACATTTTTAAAGTGTAGCTCCAGCCAAAAAATCTATTTTTAAACTTTTTGGAAAACATAGGGAAGGGTTATCACCCCTGTAACATTTGTTTTGCTGTCTGTGCATCTCTTCAGAAGATTTCACCTCGCTTTCTGTCCCAATGACAAATGTTTTTTGAAAATGTTGGGTTTTTAGTGAAACAAGGATTGATGATAAAGCATCAGTGAAGAGGAGACACGTTTTTCCCATATTAACACTTACAGGAGAGAATTTCCCTTCCTAGGGGTAGATTTCATCTCACTTCCTGTTGTCTCCTTCCGTTTGCAAGTAGGAGTCGTTTGTAAGTTGGATGTTTGAAAGTAGGGGCCTGCCCTATATACTCTGCAAAAATTGGGGCCTTAGGTGTTGGTGTTGCCACAACACTGTAAGACCTCACAGTTACTCTTGGTGGGCGCAAGAACGGGCCCTGCTGTCAAATATTAGATCAAGAATTGTAATTACATGCCATTGTTGAACAGTGGTAGAAAAACTGGGCCTTTGGTGGTGGTGGTGCTGGTGACACAACACTGTAAGTCCTCACAGTTACTCTTGGTGGGCGCTGGAACGGGCCCTGCTGTGAAATATTATATCAAAAATTATAATTACATGCACCTGTTGAACAGGGGCAGAAAAATTGGGCCTTTGGTGGTAGTGGTGGTGGTGGTGGTGTTGCCACAACACTGTAAGCCCTCACAGCTACTCTTGGTGGGTGCAGGAATAGGCCCTACTATGAAATATTAGATCAAGAATTGTAATTACATGTCCCTGTTGAACAGGGGCAGAAAAATTGTGCCTTAGGCACTGGTGCCACAACACTGCAACCCCTCACAGATGCTATAGTTGGAGTGCAGGAATGAGCCCTGCTGCAAAGTATTGCATCAAAAATTGTAATTATACGCCCCTGTTAAACAGGGGCAGAAAAATTGCCATGACACTGCAACCCATCACAGATGCTATAGTTGGAGTGCAGGAATGAGCCCTGCTGCAAAGTATTGCATCAAAAATTGTAATTATATGTCCCTATTGAACAGGGGCTGAAAAATTGCGCCTTGGGCACTGGTGCTGGTACCACAACACTGCAACTCCTCACAGATACTATAGTTGGAGCGCAGGAATGAACCCTGCAGCAAAGTATTGGATCAAAAATTGTAATTATACACCCCTGTTAAACAGGGGCTGAAAAATTGGGCCTTGGGCTATAGTTGGAGCGCAGGAATGAGCCCTGCTGCAAAGTATTGCATCAAAAATTGTAATTACATGGCCAAGGCCCAGAAAAATTGAGCCTTGGCCACTGGTGGCGGTGCCCAGAACCAAAAATGTTCTTACAAGCTATCAGTATGAAAATTGAGGAGGAAGAGGATTGGGACTCAGCATAACAGGATAGTCACTCAGCATCAGCATAAGCAGTCTTGAAGGGATCTCACATTAAAAAAAAAATCAATGGGTTACATCAGCATCAGGTGCTTGGTAGCTGGTGTTCCAAGACTGATTCATTTTTATGAAGGTCAGCCGATCGACCGATTCGGTGGACAGGTGCACCCTGTGATCAGTTACAAAGCCTCCAGCAGCACTGAATGTGCGTTCTGAAAGAACGCTGGATGCAGGACAGGCCAGTAGCTCAATTGCATACTGTGCAAGCTCTGGCCAGTGATCCATCCTCAAGACCCAGTAACCCAGAGGATTTTCGGTGGGAAAGGTGTCCAAGTCTGATCTTGCCCCTAGGTAATCCTGCACCATTTGAATCAAATGCTGGTGATGGTTGCCGAAACCAATCAGACCTTGGGGCTGAGGACTAAAAAATTGTCCGAACGCATCGGTCAGTCGGCCACCTTCTCCACTGCTCCTTCTGTGAATGACTGAAGCCTCAGCAACACGTTTTTCAAGAGGACCAGGAAATTGTAACCTCCCAGGCTCTTGAAACGCTTTGCACAAACCTTTCTGCAAGACCTCCCGAAGATGTTTCATCCTCTGCTCCCTCTGCAGCGGCATAATAAGGTCCGCAACCTTTCCCTTGTAACGTGGATCAAGCAGGGTTGCCAGCCAGTAATCATCCCTCCCCTTGATACCATGAATACGAGGATCCTTTCGCCGGCTTTGCAGGATCAGGGAGGCCATGCAGCATAGGTTTGCTGAGGCATTTGGTCCAGAGTCCTCTGGGTCACTAAGGATGACATGATCCGCAGCCACCTTCTCCCAGCCACGTACAAGTTCATGGGTTTCTTCAGACTGTAAATGATCCCTTGAAGACTGCTGCTGATGCTGAGTGCCAGGCTCCACCTCCATGCTGACACAATCCTCCTCCTCCTCGTCCTCTTCCTGTGTGATCGGCAGGCACACAGGAACACTGTCTGGATAAAGGGGGCCTTGAGAGGTAAGGAAGTCCTCCTCTATTCTGCCTCAAGTGTCCTGTCCATTATTCCACACAGCGTGTGCTCCAACAGGTGGACATAAGGACAGTGTCACTGATGCATGCACTGTCATTGCTCACCATCCTCGTGGCCTCCTCAAATGGTGGCAGGACAGTGCATGCATCCCTGATCATAGCCCACTGGCATGGTGAAAAAAAAAACAAGGTCCCCTGACCCTGTCCTGGTGCCATAGTCGCATAGGTACTCATTGATGGCCCTCTGCTGCGTGTGCAGCCACTGCAGCATGGCCAACGTTGAGTTCCGCCTGGTGGGCATGTCACAGATTAGGCGGTTCTTGGGCAGGTTAAATTCCTTTTGGAGGTCAGCCAGTCGAGCACTGGCATTATATGACCTGCGGAAATGCACACAGACTTTCCTGGCCTGCCTCAGGACATCCTGTAAGCCCGGGTACCTGCCCAAGAACCGCTGCACCACCAAGTTAAGGACATGAGCCAAACAGGGCACATGGGTCAGTTGTGCCTGTCGGAGGGTGGAGAGGAGGTTGGTGCCATTGTCGCAAACCACCATACCTGCCTTAAGCTGGCATGGCGTCGACCACCTCTGAATCTGCTTCTGCAGAGCTGACAGAATCTCTACCCCAGTGTGGCTCCTGTCCCCCAAGCACACCAGCTCAAGCACCGCATGGCATCTTTTTGCCTGCATGCTTGCGTAGCCCCTTGAACACCTACGGAACACGGCTGGTTCCGAGGACAAATCAGAACAGGAAGAGGCCATGGAGGAAGAAGAAGAGGAGGGGGTGGAGGAGAGAGGTGTGGCAGAATCACCACTAGAAGAATTTTGGAGGCATGGTGGTGGAACAACCTCCAACATTACTGCACCCTGTCCTGCATCCTTCCCAGCTGCCAGAAAAGTCACCCAGTGCACAGTGAAAGATAGGTAATGTCCCTGTCCATGCCTGCTGGACCATGAGTCAGCGGTAATATGCACCTTATCGCTGACCGCCCTGTCCAGCGAGGCCAAGACATTGCCTTCCACATGCCGGTAGAGAGCTGGAATCGCCTTCCGTGAGAAAAAGTGGCGTTTGGGAACCTGCCACTGAGGAACTGCACATTCCACAAACTCACGGAAGGGGGCAGAGTCTACCAACTGAAAAGGCAGCAGTTGAAATGCTAGCAATTTAGCCAAGCTAGCATTCAACCGCTGGGCATGTGGATGGCTGGGAGTGAACTTCTTTCGGCGGTGCAGCAGCTGGGGCAGGGAAATTTGCCTGGTGCCAATCTGACGTTGGTGTACCGATAGCAGATTGCCCGCAAATACTTGGCTGTGACACACCTAATTCTACACCTTCATTCCTCTCAGTGCAGGTTTCAGAGAGGACTGAAGGTATAGTGGGGTTGGAGATCCCAGCTGATGAGGAGCAAGGAGAGGTCCACTTTGTTCTTTGGTGTGGGTCTTTTAGGTACGCTTGCCAACGAACTGCATGGCAGGTCGATATATGTCTGGTCAAGCATGTGGTCCCAAGCGGGTGATGTTTTGGGCACACGAGATACGCTTGAGACATGTGTTGCAAATAGCAGCAGTGGGATCTGATGCACTCATCTCAAAAAAAGGCCCACACCAAAGAACTTTTGGAATAACATGCAGAGACAGCAGTGCCCTGCACATGTGGAGCTCTGCGGTGTGATGCAGTCGGTGTGCTGCCCTTAAGCTGGCCCCTGGAGGGCATCCTGCCTCATTGGAGATGTACCTCCTCCTCGCTCCTTTCAGGCACCCACATGAAGTCAGTGACCTCATCATCCCCTCCCTCTCCATCACTGGAGCAAAGCTGGCAGTATGCTGCAGCTGGGGGAACATGACTGCCAGATTGCTGTCCTTCTTGGGCACCCCCTCTCTCTGGGGTCATGTTACTGCTTTCCTCTAGCTGGGTACCATCATCGGAGCCTTCAAAATGCTGGGCATCCTCCTGGGGCATGTACCCAACACTGTGACCAAACAGTTCGGGGGACTCCTTAGGAGGACATGGTGGGGCTAGGGAAGGAGTGACTGATGCCAATGAACTGAGGGAAGAGGCCGCATTGGCACCTGCTTTGCCAGACAAAGTACTCTGAGCCTGGGTGAGAGAGGATTAGGAGGATGAGGACGGCTTGGTCATCCACTCTACCAAGTCTTCTGCATGTTGCGGCTCAACACGGCCATCTGCCGAAAAAAAGGACAAGCGTGTCCCGCGGCCATGTGCTGATGAGAATGCACCGTCTCCATGACCAGCACTGTTGCCTCTAGACACAGAGCCTGCTTGCCCTCTTTTATTGGCTTATGACTGTCTGCCTCTCCTTGTTGGCCTTCCAGACATACTAATGGCCTGCAGTGAGATGTAGCTGCACAAAGCTGGGATGTATATATATACTGATACTGCAGCTAGCAGAATCAACTGCCTGCCTGTAGTATTATTAGTATGAGAACACCAGCAATTGTCTTCAGGTAGCTTTAGGTGCACACTATGCAGAGGACACAGTACACTAACTGTAAATACTGCAGCTGCCTGCCTGTGGTATTAATAGGATCAGAACAACAGCAATTGTCTTCAGGTAGCTTTAGGTGCACACTGTGCAGAGGACGCAGTACACTAACTGTAAATACTGCAGCTGCCTGCCTGTGGTACTAATAGGATCAGAAGAACACCACCAATTTTCTTCAGGTAGCTTTAGGTACACACTGTGCAGAGGACACAGTAAACTAACTGTAAATACTGTAGCTGCCTGCCTGTGGTATTAATAGGATCAGAACAACAGCAATTGTCTTCAGGTAGCTTTAGGTGCACACTGTACAGAGGACACAGTACACTAACTGTAAATACTGCATCTGCCTGCCTGTGGTAGTAGCCTCCCTAACGGTATTCCCGAGTGTGGCTCGGGGTTAAATTTCAGCACCATTAGCGGTAACCCCGAGCCACACTCGGGAATACATCTCAGGATCCTTGTGCAGGTTATTTACCTTGTCCCCAGGATCCTGTGATGTCCCCCCACGGTGTGCCTACGGTACTAATAGGATCAGAAGAACACCATCAATTTTCTTCAGGTAGCTTTAGGTGCACACTGTGCAGAGGACACACTACACTAACTGTTAATACTGCAGCTGCCTGTGGTACTAATAGGATCAGAAGAACACCACCAATTTTCTTCAGGTAGCTTTAGGTGCACACTGTGCAGAGGACACACTACACTAACTGTAAATACTGCAGCTGCCTGTGGTACTAATAGGATTAGAAGAACACCACCAATTTTCTTCAAGTACCTTTAGGTGCACACTGTGCAGAGGACGCACTACACTAACTGTAAATACTGCAGCTGCCTGCGGTACTAATAGGATCAGAAGAACACCAACAATTTTCTTCAGGTAACTTTATATATGTATATATACAACACCTAGGATGCATATATATACACAATACACTGTAAGTGCAGCTAACTGACTCATCTCCCTACTCTATCTAACTTAAATCAAATGACACTGTCTCCCTGTCTATCTCTCCGCCGCCGCCACTGCCGCAACACACTAAACAAGGCCATCGTGCAGGTGGCCTTATATAGTGTGGGGCGTGTACTAAACCCCCTGAGCCATAATTAGGCTTTGGCCAATTACGGCTCTCTGTGCAGACGGCGCTGTGATTGGCCAAGCATGCGGGTCGTAGTGCATGCTTGGCCAATCATCAACCAGCAATGCACTGTGATGCCGCAGTGAATTATGGGCCATAACGCACCATTCGAATTTGGCGCGAACACCCCAAAATATTCGAAATTCGACAAATGGTTGAACATGCGATGTTCGGGTCGAACATGGGTTCAACTCGAATTCGAAGCTCATCCCTACTCCCCACACACCCTCATACAAGCATGATACAAGCAAAATTGATAATAAAATGGTGTAACGCTTATTTTTCTTATAACCATAAAAATATTATGTAAAATATATCAAATGTGAATATATCAAAACTTCATAAAGTGATGCAATAAAAAATATGTTAACAAACCAAACAATAAAGTCTCTTAAACTCAAGCCCTGTGTGATTTCTTTGTCCAAATGTTCTTATTCCATAAAGACTAAAGCCTCGTACACACGGATTTTCATCTGGGAATTCTGTGATGACAGACTGTTTGCCTAAAATCCGACCGTTAGTACATCACTACGTTCGTGTTTGTTGGCCGACAACTGTGTGCAGTTTGTATGCAAGACAAGTTCACGGCACACGCCCTTCAGACAAAAGTCTGGCGCTTTGTCTCTGGAAAATCCGATCGTGTGTACGAGGCTTAAAGCCTCGTACACACGATCGGATTTTCATCCGGGAATTGTGTGATGACAAACTGTTTGCCTAAAATCCGACCATTAGTACGCTCCATCAGACAATTGTTGGACAACTTTCCACCGACAAATGTTGGTTAGCAGGCTAGTAAATTTTTTTACGGTCTGTTGTCAGATTTTCCTATTGTGTGTACACAAGTCCATCACACAAAAGTCCAAAGTACAAACACGCATGCTCGGAAGCAAGGACGAGCCAGAAGCCGTCGGTCTTGTAAACTAGCATTCGTAATGGAGAATTAACATTTGTGATGCGGCAAATTATGAAATCTAGAAATGCAGCGCACAATTCTCTTCTTCTTTAATGTGATAATAATAAAGCTGCTATATATGGTATTAACCTGTGCATTGCAAGCCAACCTTGCTGATCAACCATTGTGTGTTTAGCTTTCATGTGCTACTTGCTGTGTCTACTACGTCTGATTTCAATTAACGATCTTGGCCTGTTCTCGACTATCCCTGTCTGCTTGTGACCCTGACCTTTGGCGCATTCTATGTTTATCCTTGTTTGCTAGTCACCCCGACCTTTGACTTATCCCTTTACTATCCTTGTTGTTCCAGCCTGTTGCTTCCTTCCTTTTTCTCCTGTAAGTTCACTGTGAGCGTGAGCTGTGAGACCCTGAGGCCGCGACCTGGAGCCAGACTGCAGCACAGTCCATCCTCACCACTAGAGGCTCTAGTGAACACCTGCTGGCTCTTAGACTCCACGCCCTGTGGAATCTATGCTTTAGCTCCCAGTGGGATCTGTGTTGGTGCTCCAGTGGACCTGCTTCCTGAACCTCCCAGAGTTCAATCTGCAGTAGTCAGTCCTAGAGTCCACTACCTTAGCAGTACACTCCTGACTCCTAGGGAGTCACCTGGACACAGAGACAGGGCAGCTCCCCGTACAGGTCAATGAACTAGGGCAAAAAATCTGGTGAGGTAAATTTATCCATCATGATATGATGCCTGCAAGACAGAACACAAGACAAAATATCATGTCTGGTTTAACTCATAAGCTGCTGCCAATCTAGGCCAAAAATATAAGCACTATAGGCCACTAACCACCTATGCCCAAATGTCCAATTGTCCCTTAGTTTTCTGGCTCCTTTCGCGTGTTGGCAATAGCGATCATTTGTCCTCCACTCCAAGATCTTTCCTACGGCCATTCAATCGACCATACGTTATGGCTTTATATACACTGCGTGTCACGTACCTGGTGGGAGTCTGACATGACAAGGTCGGCCTCCCTTGTATCTCCGACCCAAGCCCCACTGAAGGTGGAACAGATGGTGGCTAGGGATAGGAGGAACACGAGTGCCTGGAGGTGTTGCTTGCAGAACTTGCGGTTGAGGATGTAGACAAGATGACTCAGGCTGGACAGCAGGCAGATAGCTGAGATGAAGCTCAGTAGGTCAGCTGATGTTAAAGATGTTGAAAAGGCAGAGTCAGGGAAAGCCGGGATCAGCAACGGGTTTGTTTCAGCTTTCGCGTAAAGACGGTGTTTGCGGAGCTGACTCAACACCTTTTTCACATGGGTTTGATGTGTTTCAATGGTTTCAGAAAATATAAGAATGTCATCTAGGTAAACAATGACAAATAGATCCAGAATGTCCCGGAAAACATCATTCACTAGATGCTGAAAAGCGGCTGGGGCATTGCAGAGTCCGAATGGCATGACTAAATATTCAAAATGGCCAAAGCGTGTGCGGAAGGCCATTTTCCATTCATCTCCCTCTCTGATTTGAACCAAATTATATGCTCCTCTTAAGTTGAGCTTGAAAAACATCCGTGCCCCCCTCAATCTTTGGAAGAGCTCCGGAATCCGGGGAAGGGGATACCAGTTCTTCACTGCAACTTTATTAAGGTCCCGATAGTCAACACAGGGTCCCAAGGAGTGGTCTTTTTTCTCCATGAAGAAAATACCGGCACCTGCAGGAGACGTGGAGGGCCGAATGAACTGTTTTTCCAGACTTTCATCAATGTAAGTACATAGAGCTTCTAGTACAGGTTCAGAGAGAGGATAAATTTGCCCAAACAGAATCTCGGCCCCCGGTAAAAGTTCAATAGGACAATCATACGTCATATGCGGTGGAAGAGTGTCTGTACCCTTCTTATGAAACACATCCAGGTATTCATGGTAAGCGGCAGGGATTCATTTTAAAGTCTCTGGGTCAGGCTGTAGACTCAGGAGAGGGGTGGTGTTGGCCGTATTTCCAAGAAAGCAGTGTCTCAAGCAGTAGTCGGAAGAGAAGGAGATGTCTCCTGTAAGCCAGTTTATGTGTGGATTGTGGGCTTTCAACCACGGAATGCCAAGAATGACAGGAAACATAGATGACATTATGGCGTCCGGCCAGAGGAGTTTGACAGAAGATAGGTGCGGTATATTGAGTAACTGGCCCTGATTTAATGCCAGAGCCGTCAGCCAGGTGGACATGAAATCCTTGCTTTTTGGCACACATGGGTAGCTGATGTAGAGAAACAAATGTGGAATCCACAAAACAGCTACAGGACCCAGAGTCTATAATAGCTGGTACTGAAACTGTCCTTCCAGAGTACTGAAGCTCCACTAAGAGGGAGACATGTGACTGACCTTTTCCAGGAAGATATATCATATGAGGCGGATGAGAAGAAGATCTGTTGGGTCTTATCGGGCAAGTCCATATAAAGTGGCCAGCTTCCCCGCAATAGAGGCATAGATTGGTTTGCTGCCGTCAGAGGCACTCAACAGGAGAGAGAGGAGGCCTTCAAAAACTCTTATGGTGAATCTTAAGCAGTTCCTGAGTGCAACAGATGGAGGTGCAGTAACGTTAGACTTAGAAGCCACAGCAGGGGCTCTTTGAAGTTTTTTCAGATTGTCTTTCCAGTAAACGTCGGTCAATCTGGATGGTTGAGTTGATCAGGTCCTCCAGGGATGTTGGCACACCCACTCTGGCGAGCTCGTCCTTTAAGATATCAGAAAGTCCCAAGCGAAACTGGTGACGGAGTGCGGAGTGATTCCATTGGGTATCAGCAATCAGAACATGAAAATCAGTTACATAGTCCTCAATAGGCCTTGGGCCTTGTAGTAATTTGCGAAGCTTGGACTCAGCAGTCTGATGATAGAAGGTATCAGCGTATAACTGGGCCATGGCTGCAAAAAATGAATCAGTGGCTGTCAGAACAGGGTCATGTTGTTCCCAAAGATGGTGGGCCCAGGAAAGCGGTTAGTTAGATAACAGGGTAATGATGAACCCCACCTTGATGTCCTCAGAAGCAAAGGTCCGGGGTAGCAGAGAAAAATACAGTTCGCAGGAATTCCGGAAGGTGCAGAATTTTCCACGGTCTCCAGACTGTAATAGACACTCTGGGTTCCGGAGGGGGAGTGGCCTCAGGGAGTAGCCTGAGCTCAGTTTGAACAGAGGAATGTGTGACTGAAGGAGAATCATAGGCCAGAGCAACATTCGTCTTGTCCGAGAGTCGCTCTTCCATGCGACTTAGATTCTCCTGTAATCCCTGCACTGTATATGTTAGTGCAGAGATAGAACTGAAAATGTCCTCTGGTGGGGAGGCCTCCCTTTCAGACCATCTATCCATCTGTGGCTGACTGGTACTGTCACGTACCTGGTAGGAGTCTGACATGACGAGGTCGGTCTTCCTTGTATCTCTGACACAAGCCCCACTGAAGGTGGAACAGATGATGGCTAGGGATAGGAGGAACACGAGTGCCTGGAAGTGTTGCTTGCAGAACAAGGCATTAGGCAGGAGCAGAGTCAGTTGGAAGCCGGAATCAGGAACCAGTAGTCACAGAGTAACAGAGTCTAAAGGCAGCGTCAGGGAAAGCCGGGATCAGCAATGGGTATCAAGCAGATTCAAACAGGGTACAGAGGATCAGGACACAGCTAAAGACCAGTCAGCACTTGTTTTGAGTTAGAGTACCCTTTAAATAGGTCGTCTTGTGTGAACTGGAATGAGAGGCATGCTCCCGCGTGCGGACGCAGTCCGCTGCATGTGCAAATGCTCCCTAGCTCCTCTGGAAGCCCGCTGTTGTCTGTGTGTGCACACCTGCGCACGAGTGCGGGCCAGGCGCAAACTAACAGTTCTCTTACACTGTGCATGCATTAAACTCTGCTCTCAGTGCGTCATGACGCTGGGGCGTGACCTTCTCTCTTCTGCATGCGACACACATGGCGGAACATTCGGGAGGGACAACAAGGCAGATTTGGCAGGTTTCCAGGCAGCCCCTGGAAACGATGGTGTAGCTCATAGGAGGCACAAAGCAACCCCCATGAGCAAGGATGAGATGGTGAAGATGGTGCGCATCCTCGAGAAGCACTACTAGAACTGCAAGCTGCGCAATTATGAAAGCCCCAACAGCTGAAAGGATGGCATTTTGGAGAAGGTCATCACCATTTTGCAGGGATGCACCAAAAAATGAGGCAACAGTCAAGCCAACAGATGGGGCAAAGGGAGGCTACCCTCGCTCGGACCCCAACAGGGGTGGCAACAAGGCCATCTTCCCACCAAAAACATAAGTGACAACCTCAAACACACTCATTTAGCCATGCCATGTTGGCACTTGTCCAGCGTTTGCCCTCTGTAAAATTACATCACCTTCCCTTTTCTATGCATTTTCACTGCAAAAAAAACAGTGCAGCATGGTGGAGTCTACTAGTCAGGAGCAAACATTGTCATCAGACCAAGTGCAAGGTTGGTCAACTAATGTAGCAAAATGGATGCTAGAAACAGATGGGACTAGGGGTGGATTAATGAATGGTGTGTTGTTTCTTTTTAGAGGAAAGTGAGTGTGGTCATATCAGCCAGGATGTGGGTTTGGAGGCATGGGATCTGACTCCTGGACCCAGCACAGACCTGTCCGCTGTGGACGTCAAATCCCCTGACGCAAGTCGTACTTTGGGCCAAAGCGACCCCGAAGAGGAAGCAAGTATTCAGGAGCCTCTTGTTTTCGCAAGTAAGTATTCTTGGAATCTGGCTTCAAATGTGTCTACATGTCGAGTGTTTAGCTGAACAAACCAAACACCCACTATACACATTAGCAAAGTATGTAGTGCCTTAACATTAGCATGGAGAAGGAAGAGGTGGAAGGAGCTGTCATTTTTTTGTAGGTACCCGAGTCTTGGAGACCCAGGCACCAGGGCCAAGATTACTGAGTGTAGGTGTCAGAAAGGCAAGCAGGTTGCAAGCAACAATAGACTGGGTAGGTAAGTATTTCTTGAATTTGATTAGTAACTTGACTATAACTCACTATATAGGGCCTCAGCCCCTTGACCATGGTTACCTTAATCCTTTTTTGTCTTCTTAATAGGTCATGATCTTTCAAGATGCACAATTGGCCGAATGAGTGCAGATATGGTGCATTGTTTGAAGGAGCTGAAGCAAATATAGGAGGCTGCCACTGCTTTACAGTGAAGAATCAGAGATTTTGTAGACATGCTTGCCAAATTC
Organism: Aquarana catesbeiana; assembly: GCF_042186555.1. Lineage (NCBI taxonomy): Eukaryota > Metazoa > Chordata > Amphibia > Anura > Ranidae > Aquarana > Aquarana catesbeiana. The sequence continues at coordinate 98,117,289 of NC_133328.1, forward strand.
TAATTTCCTCTTGCCTGTTCGCATCTTGAGGAGGAGAGTTGGTTAACACTGCCCTAACTAATGTGAATTGTAATTTTTCGGTGTTTTGAAGAATATAAAACCCAAAATTTGAAGGTGCTCCCAAATTGTGCCTTAACATTCTTATTTCCCTCATGATCCCATGCCTAAAATGTATTTATTTCCATACATCTAGTTTGACAAAAGCCACAAAACACACAGTGTGTCAACATGTGCTATCTACCATCACTGGGTATCAATGGATGCGTTTTGGGGGTACAACCCCTTCCTCATAACTAAAGAAGCTCAGAGGAAGGTGTTGCACCCATTGATACCCCGTGATGGGAGCTAGCACAAGTTGACACACTGTGTGTTTTGTAGGTTTTGAAAAAAAGTTTCAAAACCTACACACAATTGCAGCATGGGATCATAAGGGTAATTTAATTGTTATTCCTCTATGTGTGCGTGGCTTCAAATTTTGGCTTTTAAAGGGGTGAGATCACCCAATATGAGGAAGGCAACATCCACACAGTATTGGGATACTAATATCTCATTTGGCCTTCACTTTACCAAAATGGAACTTTGTAAGTTCCTGAGTTTGTGATGTGTATCTAATGTTTTTGAACATGCCTGTTTAGCCCCAAAAAAGGGGAAATAATGCAAAACATAAAAGTTATACACCAACATGTTGTTATGTTTTAAAACCTTAAAACACACATGTGAATGTGCTTTGAGTAAATTGGTTTTTATTAAACAATGCGTGGCTTATTATTTCAAAGCTCAATACCAGTGTATTTGTTAAGTAGTTGTAGTTACAGTGAGAATGTGCTCTTAAAATGTGGCCAACTCCTGCAATTTTTAGTCCTCAAAAAAATTATAAGAGTTGAAAAGGCATAATGTTTTTGAACTTCATGCATTAGATCAATTAAGAACAAAACATTGTTTGTGTGTAGCAGACCCACAACACACCATAATAATTAGCTGAAGAAGATATTGTCACCTCATATATGAAATAAGGTATATTTGCATTATTGGAGCAAGTGGCCAAAATACATTTGTGAACATATTAGACAGATAAGAAACACAGACAACAGTATTTCAAATTAAATAGTAGTTTATGAAATATATTATTCATGATCAGCTACAATTTGCTGACAATCTCTTGCATTTTGGGAGGGAAATCCAGCATGGGCATTTTCGAGAGATGTCATCACACCCACAGACGGCCAAGCTGCAGCCTCTTCAGCTGGGCCTGCCACTACAGGGTCTGCATCAGTTGGCACTGTGGCAAGGTAGCTGCTAGCATTCCTCTGTAAAAAATGATGGAGCATACAGCAGCACAATACAACATGGTTGATTTTGTATAGCGCCAGCTTAATTGGGGTTAAAAACAGCCTGAAACAACTGGACAGGATGCCAAAGGCGTTTTCAACCACCCTTCTGGCACGAGAGAGCCTGTAGTTAAATATTCTCTGCTCTGGGGTGAGGTTCCTCATAGGAAATGGCTTTATAAGATGTTCCCCCAGAGCAAAGGCCTCATCTGCAACAAATACAAAATTGAGGCCCTCAACATTCCCCTCAGTAGGTGGCAAGTTTTAGGTGCCATTCTGGAGCCGCTTGTAGAACTCTGTCTGCATAATGACTCCTCGGGTTGCGGCCAGTTGCGGCCATTCTTCCCAACATCCAGATACAGGAACTCATATGCTGTAAAAGCCCTTATAATTAAAATAATATGAGCTTGAGTTGGGCGGTGGGATAATACAGACATGTTTTCCATCAATAGCACCACCACAGTTGGGAAAATCTCAGTGGTGTTGTAACTGGGCTGCAACGTCCTGCCATTGCTGTGATTTCAGGGAAACTATGGATTAAAAAAGAAAATAAAAATTACTACTTCTGCACATAACATTGCAAGCAGATTTAACACAAACATGGTTAGCCAACATAGGGAGAAACCTTAAATAAGTATTTAAAGACAAAAAGGTAAGGTCAACTTATCGGATTCATCTCCCCCTCTGGTGGCACATTATCAAAATTTTCAGGTGGGGGGAGGAAATGGGTAGATGTTTTGGACAGGTAACCCTCTCCACCTCCATGAGATCTGTTTGCATAAATAATCTGGGATACTTTAGCCAGCCCCTCCTTACTTACACTATTGGCAGCCCAGTGGACAGGTAAGAAGTGTCATAATCTAAATATATTGATACACACTGTCCAAATTGCAGCACATTTGGACATTCTGAAAATACATATCCATATAATAGGAGACAAAAACTGTCTACGTTTGTCGGTAATCAGGCAGGCCCTTGCACTACATGGTTGGGTGAATTTTTACAGAAATATGACCACAAAAGAGGGATTATGTCTATGGGTTTGCCAAAGTCAGCAGTTAGAGTATTTGTATCTGTTGACTCAGCATTTTTGGGGGGAGGGAGGGTTACAAATGAGTTTGGGCCCCAAAATATGGCCTCTTGTACCCTGCCTGAATTGGAGGACAATAACATTTGGACACATTTTAGGGGGTGTTTAGGGTAAGCACAAAATGTAGCTCACAAAATACATTGTTAAATTACTAGGCTAGATGTGTATGGGCCCAGTTTAGCATGCCGGGGAGGTTAGTGAAGGAAAGTATGCATGTAGGCCAAAAAAGGAGCAGAGAAAGCTTACAGCATGCATGAGGACAAAGAGGACATTCACAGCATATTACAATAATGTTAATTATGGAATCAAGAAATTAATATAATACATTAGCAAACATTAAATACTTAGAATGTGATGTTAAAGGCAAAAACTTACCCGAATATAGTCCTTCTGCAGGACCTGAAAAATGGCTGAGCGGGTGTCTGGAATAATGGGTCCCAGAGCCTGGGGGTAAACCTGAGGTCCTGGAGACTTCTCCTCGTCGCCATGTACCACAAGGTGGCTATGAGCCTTTGCTCAGGAGTGATGGCAATCTGCTTGCATGTGTCCTGCTTCTTTTTTTTATAATCAAAATTTTTTATTTATTTTCTGTTATACTTTTCACAATTCACAATTATACATCCTTAATTTCATACTTTACAATAACTACACAAGGTTAACATATTAGACATTGACGAGAGACAAACTGGTAATGCCGTTCTCTTACAACTGACCTTATCCCCTCCCCAAAAAAAAAAAAAAAAAAGCCCCACCCAACCCAATTCCCTTCCCTTAAAAGCGCTGTCTGTCTCAACCCCCTCCCCAACCCGACATGTGTTCGGCAACCAAATATTTCCTGTGACTGATGAAATTCCCAATGATTGTGCGTATCAATCTGTATATCCAATTCCTCAGTGACACTCCCAACGCCTACAAACCAACACATTAAACAAACCCAAACCACACGTAAAACACAAAAAAAAAAAAAAAAAGAATAAATAAAAAAAATTAAATTATCAAAGTGGCCCAATTAAACCTAAAATGAAAACCTTCTCCTACCTCCATGTGTTACCAAACCCCCTATAATGTAAGAGGCCACTAACGGCCATATTAGATATAACATCTATAATAAATAAATAAATAAATAAATAAATAAATAAATAAATAAAAAAAAAAACACCGCCCCATACACACCCTGTGATTATTATTAATTATTCCATAATTGTGTAGATTGGTCATTCATGGCCTAATTCCTCACTTCTAAAAAAAAAAAAAAAAAAAAGGCAAAATATTAAATTATTAAAGTAGTCCAATTAAACCTAAAATGAGATCCTTCTCCTACCTCCCTGTGTTACCAAACCCCCTATAATGTAAGAGGCCACTGACGGCCATATTAAGATATAACATCTATCAAAAAAAAATAGTAAAAAGAATTAAGTTAATAAGAAAAACAAATATGTGACTAATGTAGTTCCCAATGATTGTGTGTTTCAGTCTTCATATCCCCTTCCTTAGTGACATTCCCTACACCAAGCGCCTACAAACCAACACATTAAACAAACCCTAACAACATGTGACAGAAGAGAAGATAAGAAAAAAAAAAAAAAAAAAGGTGTTATATCCTACTTATACATAAACAGACTTCACAACCCACTATTCCCCGCTTTCGAGTATCAAACTCTCTACGAATCGGCTTACCGCCTCCCTCTCCCCTTTCACCAGGTCAGATATCTCGTTATAGGGGTAAAAGGGACGGGGAGAAGGAAGGAGACAGCAGTCAAAAAAAAAAAAAAATAAGAAAAAAAAAATATTTTCTTTTCCTCCCCGGCTAAACCCATATTTGACTATTCCAGGGTCTTTATATGGCCGTAGCTCCCTTCACCTTCTCGTTTCATGTTTCCTTCTTAATCTATCCCCTGTACACAGTGTATCCAGCCTGCCCATATGTCCTCAAATTCCCCTTTTTTATCTTTTACTACATGAATCCATCTTTCCGCTTCCATTGTCCGGTTGACCTCCCTTTTCCAATCTTCTAATGTTGGGCAGGCGGTCTGCTTCCAGAATCTCGAAATTAATATTTTGGCTGCATTTAATAAATGTGATGTAATGCTCCTCCTATAGGCCTTAATTGGGCCAGTTGTTCCATGAAATAGGAAGTCCAGAGGTGCACACTCTATAGGTCTAGGGGCTAACCTCTCGATCCATGGTGCAACTGCTTCCCAAAATTCTTTAATCCTGGGGCATTCCCACCACAAGTGAAGAAATGTACCCCTTTGCTCACACGCTCTCCAGCACCGGGCATCTGCTGTTGGATATATCCTATTTAATCTTGCTGGTGTCCTATACCACCTTGTCAGAAATTTATAGGCCATTTCCTGAGCATACGAGCTTATGGACGTTAAATAAGTTGATTCGATCATTTTTTTAATTTGTTCATCTGACAATACTTTATTTAGTTCTCTTTCTCATTCCCTGATAAAGTATGGGATTATTTTCTTTTGGGTACTAAGTATCAGGCTATACATCTGGGACAACATATGTCTACTTTCCCCCAGGTGTACGCACTGGCTCTCAAACCTGGTTATTGAATTTAATGGTCTTAGAAGGGGTTTCATGTTTTAAAAAAAAACGTATCATTTGGTTATATCTCCATCCTGATATGGATATATTCCCTAGTGCTGTGACCAGCTCTGAATAAGTTGCTAAGGTCCCCCATGGGGCAAACTTGCCACAGGTGACATCTCCGTCCCTCCCCCATGCCCCCAGGAATCCTCCTCCCTCCCCCAGTGGGAACCATGGGAAGCCCTCCAGTGGAGCTAAGGGGGACACCCGGGGGGCGTACTCTCCTGTTCTATTCAGGTTATCCCATGTTGTCAGAGCATTCCAAGTCAGGGGGGACGTCCATTTCTAAAGTCCTCTTTCCGTGCTGGGAATCCAGGGAGCTCCTGCCAGGTTCCTCCCTGCTATAGCTTTCTCTAGTGGGACCCACATTTTACTAGGGGAATCATGACACCAATTCAGGATATGGACCAGCGACATTGCCTTATAGTATATTAATATATCAGGCAGACCCAATCCTCCTTCTGCCTTACTTCTACGCAGGATGTCATATGTCAACCTTGGTCTTTTATTATTCCAGACAAATGCTATAAAAGCCTTCCGTATCTGTTTGAAAAAGATTCCTGGTAATTTAATCGGAACTGTATATAACATATAAATAATTCTAGGTAGTATACACATCTTAATGGCACTCACTCTTCCAAACCATGTTAAATATTGTCCTGTCCATTTCTTTAAGTCCTCCTTTAACCCAGCTATTAGGGGAGTATAGTTAAGATCGTATAACATTTTTTGATCTGAGGTGACATGAACCCCTAAGTAAAACAGTGAATCTTTCTTCCACACAAAGGGGTATTCCCTCTTCAACACCTTTGCCATCTCTTTAGGGACATGACTGGGAAGAAGTATTGATTTTTCATAACTGATTTTGAAATTAGATAGGATACCGTATCTACTTACTTCCTGCATGAGAGACACTAAGGAAGTCTGAGGTGCTGAGAGGTAGAACAGCAGATCATCAGCATAGGCTGATACCTTATGCTCCACGTCCCCCACACCTATTCCCAATATCTCCCCATTGCCTCTAATCTTACAAAGAAATGGTTCTAATATTATAGCGAATATTAACGGGGAGAGTGGGCACCCTTACCTTGTTCCGTTTCGTATGTTGAGATAGTCTGAGATTGTAACGTTCACTTTAACTCTTGCTCTTGGATCTGCGTACAGGGCCATTATCCATCCCATCATATGGTCACCTAGACCCACTCCCTTCAGAACTTCCTTCATAAAGCCCCAGTTCACCCTATCGAAGGCTTTTTCTGCGTCCATCGATAGTACGATCTTTGGGGCTTTCTCTGGGCCATGTTGTATCCAGTGGAGCAGGTGAAGTGCCCGGATGGTATTATCCCTTGCCTCACGTCCTTTTACAAAACCTGTCTGATCCGGATGCACTAAATCCCCTATATGTTCTTGCAGTCTCATAGCTAAGATTTTAGCAAGCAGTTTAGTGTCTGAGTTGAGCAGAGAAATAGGCCTATAGTTGGCGCAATACTGAGGGTCTTTCCCATCCTTGGGGATTATAGTTATGTACGCCACCAGGGCTTCTGGGGGCAGTGGATTAACTGCCTTAATTGAGTTAAAATAGTTACATAGCGGTTTTATCAACTCCGAAGAGAATTTTTTGTAGTAAACATTTGTCAGGCTGTCCAGGCCAGGACTTTTCCCCGCTGGCAGGGCCGCTATTGCTCCGCTCAACTCATTTACCGTAATTGGATGGTCCATTTCTGCTTTAATCATCTCAGATAGGGTCGGCATAGATGATTCCCTAATATATTCTCGTATTTCCTCCCTTCTTTGGTCTTCTTTATTTCCTAATTGGGCTGTCTCCGGTATCTGAATATTATATAGGGTCTCGTAGAATTTATTAAATTCTTTCGCTATGGCCTGTGTTTCTACTACTTTCCTGTTGTGGATTAGTATGTTATGGACATGTCTAGAATCTTGTTGCTTTTTAAGTTGTTTGGCCAATAGTCTCCCACATTTGTTACCTTGCTCATAGAACCTATGGGCAAAAGTGTCCTGCTTCTTAATATAGGGGGTCAACAATGCCAAGAGTTGGTGAAAGCAGGGGTCCGTCATCCGGAGATCATCCAGATTATTCTCCTGAAGCTCCCACAGCAAAGGAATATGACATAATTGGTCACGATTAAGCAACCAATTTTTGGTCCAAGAAATCCTCCTCCTCCTGTTCCTGGACTGGACTTGGGTCAAAGCAATAACCACAAGCCCAACAATAACACGTTCTCTCCTCCGATTCAGCAACATGGCTGGTTGACGAATGGCCGTTCAGAAACGGACTGTGAAAAGCATGAACTGAAAAGTGCAAATCAACACTCACCAAACTTCTACTAACACGAAATTAGCAGAACCTATGTCTCAGGTGGACGGAGACAGCCTTAGACATGTGCAGCTACAGGATTATTGGAGGAGACATCCTCCTCCTTCCACCCTCACAGAATTTCCAAACCCCCAAGGACGAACGCAGGCTGCAGCTCCCCCCACACAGCTTTGGAGACAGGTACACCTGACAGATCCACACCACCTATAAAAGGAAAACATATTTCTGCTATACCCCATAGAACGCTTGGATGTGGACTGGTATGGAGCTAAGGAAAATTAACTATTCATCACAGGTTATATCTCCCAACTAGCCACTCCTCCTTATGTATACATGTTGGTCTACCGGTTTACACAGACTGTGCTCCTGTTCTCAAGGCTCTGATGAAGAGGTTATCCTCGAAATGCATCAGCCTAATTTAAATACTTGCCTTCACATGGGCATATCTCACCTTTAACCTTTTAGTGCATATTTTGTAACCTACTCTTACGAAACATAGTATTTATATGTATTACCTACGTGTTTGTAATCCATTGTACATGAATAAACTGTGTGTTTTTGATGTAAGCATTTGATCACGCGCCCTCCATCCACCTTCTCCCACACAGTCTTCTCCAGACCACCCCTGGTCAGTTGAGGCAGCGGGACATGCATTACCATCTTCTCCAGTTTTTTTCACTCTAAACAGTACTACTAATTTACACCAAAAATGCCTTCATGAGCGCAGGAGTAATTCGTTTTAGGGCCAGGACACCCTTAGGTAGATGCAAACATAATTAGCAGACTCCGAGACTTCTATAGGTAGACAGCTATACATGTGAAGGTCTCCAGCCGGACACCACTTCTGTATAGGTAGGACCGCCGTCTCCTATGGCAACAATCTTGTAGCTGTTACTAACAGTAAAGGCATTCAACTATCTGCAATATGAACTCTTTACCCCACACTCACTCACTGTGGGTCTTCACTCAACAAGCTCCCAGTCTCTCTCACTAGACTTCAGATCCACTAGCCACTGGATCCCCTGAGCTTTTCTTTCACTGTAGCACTCAGTATCTTCCTCAAGCATAAAACACAAGTGGAAAAGCGCCTCTGGGTGCAGTAGTTTGAACAACCGGCTTTAATCTCATAAAAAATACACTCACCTTTTAGATGAAAGTGATAAACATGGTATACATGTGTCGAGATGACGCTTCCAAGGGCTGTGCCATGTACATCTATGCTGCTAGGGGCTCTTCCGACAGGTGGATTCACCGGCTCCGGAAGGCAGCCTCAGAACGAGGCTTGAAGCGTGTGATGCAGCTGGCTCTGAAGGGTGTCGTCATCAAATGTGAACGCATTTCGCGTGCATGCGCACTTGGATGTAGTTACAAGTCGCGCTCCTTTCTCAACCGACATCATTGAACATCATTGTTCAAACTACTGCACCCAGAGGCGCCTCTTCACTTGTGTTTTCTCCTCAGCCCTTGGAATATGGTTTCTATCCTATTGATGGCAGCCCTGCTTGCACTTATTGGACGGCTTCTCCACTTCCCCTAGTGTCATCATACAGACTGTTGTCAGTATATAACAGATGGACTTATCAGCTCTATCATAGAACTATTAGAGAACATTTATTTTTATAGACTTGCATTGAGAGATATACGATTACTGAGTTGTTGCGCCTATACTTGTTATTATTTCCTCAAGCGTCATCCCCACTTCACTGCTGGGTCCCTGGCTTGGCGCTCACAGATACTCTTCAAGCTTCACCCCTGCTGACACATTAGGTCCTTGGCTTGGCACTCCATAAGCATCACCTCTGCTGTCTTGCTGGGTCCCTGACTTAGCACTTGCTGAAGTTTTCCCACTTTTTCACCATCCCCGGATGGCGAGAAGTCTGCTCTGGTACTGGCCTCAGCTTACTCACAATGGTCTCCGGTAGCAAGGTGGATGGTCCCTTATTGACGACAGCTTTCCATCGACCTCCGTCCATGACTGGTTACCCGGCCAATGGAACCGCTACTTCTGGTTGGACTACAAGCCCGCAGTCCCAACCCTATGCTGCTTCCTGCTTTGGATAAGCCCTCAGACAGCCTAGCAGCCAGATGCCCCTGGGGTAGGCCTTTCTGAACCTAGCAGGCCGGGGCAATACAACACACGTCTGCCCAGACAGCCATCCAGGTGGCACAGACCCCCGATCATCTGACTTCACCCGAAATAAATAGGTTCTCCCAGCAGGCCTGGGGACCCAAGAAAATCCCTACCCATTGGCTGAGACACCCCATTCATTCCTAATCTGTCCTTGCAATGCCCTTGTCTTATCTAATGTCACCAGATACCTGGCCATCTAGCGACAGAAGAGAGAAGGTTAGCAATTCCAGAATTAGGGCGAAATCCTTCTGACAATTGGCCAAGGCAACTATTATTTGGCAAATAAATTTAATAGCAACCCTACCTAAATATCAGGGTGCTATACTAATCATCGTGCTTATACTGATTGTCTTCATAGATGTGCTGTCACCACCTTACATACTATGTACGGTCAAATGTGTCCCTTGTAGGACAAATAATGGGCACCCAGACTCTTCAGACGATTCTCACATGCATTCAGCTCTCAGTTGGAATAATCCTCATCCTTATTTGTTTTATGGCACTTTAACTTTAAGGCAATCTTCTCCTATCCTCCTACACTCAGCCACATGGAAGGAGAAACTCAGAATAGTGTATTGTTGTTTAAAACTTATAATTTTTCATACACATCCAAATGAATACTACTCACATTTTTCAAAATACTGAGGCAGAATATTGCCTCAATATATTATGAGTCCTTCAGCCCTTTAACCACAATGGGCTCCATTCAATAAAACAGATTGCATGCGGCATTTAGGTGTCCAGTCACATTTTCCCTAAATATCGCATGAGATCCTGAAACTGTTAATTCACTATACCGTTTGGTAAATACCGCTTAAAAAGGCATTAAAGTCAATTCACAGAATGAAATAACTACAGTATATACTCAAGTATAAGTCGTTCCGAGTATAAGCCGAGGCCCTAATTTTACCACAAAAAAATGGGAAAAACTTATTGACCCGAGTATAAGATGAGGGTGAGAAATGCAAAGCTACTGTAAGTGGAAAAGAGGGTCAACAATGCCCATTTGCAGCATCACTGTGCCCATTTGCATGCCTCACTGTGCCCATTTGCAGCCATAGGTCCCCTGAACTTCAAACTCGGTAGTTAAAGGTTCCTAGATGCCCCCTAGCTGCAGCCAAAATTTTGGGTCTCTGAACCCAAAGGGTCCCGAAATTACATTGCTGCAGATGGACACAGTTGACCGAATATGGGGCCCCGTATCTCGGGGCCACTTAGGGCTAAGAACCCCAAATTTGGTGTGCAAACCCAGTGGAACTAGCACCATAACATTTCCAAAGCTTGGGTTTCTAGCACTAAGTGGCCCCGAGATACAGGGCCCCAAAATCAGTTCAGAAAATGTCAAGCACTTTTCTGCAGCAGAGAATGACATTTTCCGAACCGGTTTTGGGGCCCCGTATCTCAGGGCCACTTGGAGCTAGGAACCCCAGCCCCAAATTTGGGGTTCCTAGCACCAAGTGGCCCTGAGATACGGGGCCCCAAAGTCGGTTCAGAAAATGAAATTTTTTTGCTGCAGAAAAAGTGCTTGACTCCAGTATAAGTCAAGGGGGGCACTTTCAGCACAAAAAAATGTGCTGAAAAACTCGACTTATACTCGAGTATATACGGTAATTAAATGTATGCAGTAATTAAGTAATAGTCCCGACATGCAGTATTTACGGAAAGTACAAATATAATAGGCAACTTTGAGTAGTGTTTGCTTTTTTGGATCAGTTCTTTCAACAGTAATGCATAGAAACCTAAATATGGAAATCTGGAAATCATTGGGGTTAATTTACTTAAAGTACAATTAAGGGAAAGACTTTTTTTCATTGTATGCTTTCACATTGTATGATGTTTATATGTACAGTTTTTGTTTTTGTTTTCTTTTTCATGTGATACTAATTGTGCATCTTTGTTATATGCAGATTTTACATGTTTTTTATTAAAGATTATATTTTATTCATTATTTGAGTGGGTGGTCTGTCAAAGTCCCATCTGAGGGGGATACCTTCTTTGTTCCCATTCACAAAGTGGTATTTTCCTCTTTAGAATTTGCAGTAAAATAGCTCATAGCGTTTTTTACATTTTTTTTGCAATTCACAAAAAACGAACGATGAAGTGGGGTAAGTCTTCTGGTTGTCAAGTGCTTAATACAAAAGGAAAAAGGTGACTATAAAACCAGTCAAAGGGAAGCTGTGTTCACAGGACACATGTGGTGTATCAAAAACAAGTTCAATTCAGTAAATATAAAATATCTTTAAAAATTTAAAATATTGAATGAAAATAGTATAAAAAAAATACACACATATATAAATACTCTTCTCCCACCAATTAAAAAAAAAAAACATTGTCTTTTTTATTGGTGGAAAAAGGGTATTTATACACAGTATGTGTGTAATTTTTGATACTATTTTCCCTGGTAACCGCTGGAGGAACCCTAGGCTTCCGCGGAACCCTGGTTGAAAACCCTGACTTAAAGTCATTGTTGCTGTGATATTTGTCAAAGTCATTGCTATATCCTTGTCTGTAGGTCTGTATTTTCTTATTAGAGAATAGCCATTGTCATTCTCTGATATTGTTAAAATTGTCACTGTGATATCCATTTGTCAAAACTTTAAATTTATAACACCCCTCTCCTAATAGCTCAAGTTCCACACCATTGTACATTCATAATCCCATTCAGTCTTGCGAATATTTGAGCCAAAGAAATCTCTAAAAATATGTGTGAATAAGTAAAGTATTTTCACTACATATGATATATGTTCTCACGAGCTATTATACTATTGTGATATGCATGAACATTGTATTATGTTTAGTGTGACTGGGCGGTTTGCAGCAAATGATGGATATGTTTGTATATATACAATAATCTGGTGAAATGACCAGAGAATATAGATATATTTCACTACATGTAATGGGGTGGGTTTACTAAAGGAACAAAGACTGAGGAATTTGCAAGTATAGTTACTCCAGACCATAGTAACTGAGGGGGATCTGTGCTGCTGAAGTGAAACTTTACTTCATGTAGTAAGCTCTGGAGAAACTTGCAAATTACACAGTCTATTTGCCTTAAAGCAGAACTATAGACACAACTTTTTTTTTCATTTTGGATAGAGTAAGGGAGGGTTATAACCCCATATTTCCATATTTAGGTTTCTATGCAATACTGTGAAAAAAAGGCAGAGACTACTCAAAATTGGCTTTTATAGTTTTAAATTCCTTAAATACCACATGTCTGGACCACTACTTAATTACCCCATGCATTTATAATAAATAATAATAATAATAAACGTTATTTTTATAGCGCCTTTAAAGATGGCTTCTCAAAGCGCTTTGCAGAAAATACACAGGATAACATAAAGGAAAAAGTGACAATTAAGTGAAAGCTTGTCTATAGAAAAACATTTTTAGATTTAATTTGAATGAGTTTGGAGAAGATGGCTCTCTGACATACTTAGGAAGGGAATACCAGAGTTATGGAGCATAGCAGGAGAAGGCTCTATCCTCCATTAAGTGTAGGTGAGTAGGGGGACACACAGTAATCCAGCATTTAAGGAATGAAGGTTACGAGGGGGGAGTACATTGAAAAAAGTTTAGAGAGATAATAGGGTGCCAAGCCATGAAGATCTTTGTAGGTGAGCCAGAGGATCCTAAAGTCTATGCAAAACCTGATGGGTAGCCAGTGCAAGTACTCCAGGATAAGGGTAATATGATCACATGTACCAGACCTAGTCAGGACTCTGGCTGCAGAATTTTGAACATATTGAAATACTAAATAGTGGATTTAGGTATACCAGCAAGTAGAGCATTGCAGTAGTCAAGTTGGGAGAACACAAATGTATGGATCAGCTTTTCAACTACCGTGTATGATATCATAGGATGCAGCCGAGCACTGTTTCTCAAGTCGAAAAAAGATTTTCTGACAACATTTCGTACATGTGGCTCAAAGGTTAAACTAGCATCAACTATCACCCCTAGATTTTTCAATTTAGATGGAAGCTCAAGTACAATGTCATCTATAGATAAGCTATGAGGACTGGCCTTAAGTAATTGATGGGGGGTCCCAAAAAGCATGACTTCAGTCTTATCACGGTTTAATTTAAGGAAATTATGGGCCATCCAAGTTTTAATATTACAAATACAGTTAGATAAGAGAGAAGCAGCCAAAGTAGAATCCGGTTTAGTGTGGATTTATATCTGAGTGTCATCAGCATAGAAGTGATAATTGAGCCCATGTGATCTAAGCAGTTGGCCAAGTGGAAACATAAAACGTAAACGTAAATGTTAAAAAGTAAGGGACCCAAGATTGAGTCCTGAGGAACACTGTACTTGACTGGACCAACTTCAGACTGGACTCCACCAAGAGAAATAAAGTGACAGCGATCAATGAGATATGACTTAATCCATTTCAGAGCCAATTCTGAGACTCCAAATATGGTTTCAAGGCAAGAGAGTAAAATTTTGTGGTATAAAGTATCAAAGGCAGAAGTAAGATCCAGTAGAATAGAATGGAATAGTTAGTAACTCGTAATCAGAAGCTAAAAGAAGGTCGTTAGTGACTTTGACCAAGGCGGTTTCTGTGCTGTACAGTTGCCAAAAACCAGATTGGAGGGGTTCAAATAGATTATTTAAAGTTAGGTGATTATATAACTGAGATATTATAGTCCGCTCAAGGATCTTGGCAAGGAAGGGTAAGTTAGATATTGGGCGAAAGTTGTTTCAATTGTCCAGAGCCATGTTGGGCTTTTTTGGTACCAGGGTGATAGTGGCAGTTTTGGGGATTGTCGGTACAAAACCGGTGGTAAGGGAGTCATTTAGGCTACTTTCACACTGGGGCGGGCAGGCGTCGGCAGTAAAGCGCTGCTAAAAATAGCGCTTTTAATAAAAAAAGTAGACGCATTTCACACAAATGTTAGCGCTTAGTCATTACCTGTTGGAACTAGTCACCACAATCACCTATATACTGCTCTAATGTGTCAGGTTACAGGTGAACTAACCAATTAAAATTAGTACTCTGCTGGTGTAACAAAGAAAACCCGGCTAGAATACATGGTACTTACACTCAAATCTGATGTAAAGAGGTTGGTCAAGATCCACTGCCAAAGAAGAGCTAGCACCTGACTAGTGTGTGTGGGGATTGACCAGAGACTCACTCACCTGAAGTGGCTTTTCTTGTTTCATTAAAATAACACAGTGCCGTATATCAAAAAATGGCCTGGTCATAAAGGGAGTAAATCTTCTGGAGGTCAAGTGGTTATAGAAGCATCGTACCACTTGCCTCCTATCCATTTAGATTCAGCCTTCTCAGAGATGTCAATCTGGGGAGAAGCTAATCGGGGTGATGGAAACGCAAAGGGTGTGTGACTAAATTAATTAAAATGATTTGCTTGACTATAAAAAATAGGAATTTGGAGGAGACTGAGAGCAATAGAAGGTATACATACTTTAATAAAATGTCCTTTTTTAAACCAATGCATAGTGTAATTTAACTTGCCAGTCTCTGTATTGCTCCAGCTCTAGATTACATGATCTAAATATGACATACAATTACGTAGTTTGTTGTACCCTTGCTCACCTCAGTGATAGTTACATAGGTAGGCCAAAAAAAGATGTGCCCCCATTTACTGTGGTTAAAGTGCATGTATAGCCAACACTCTTTTTTTCTAGTTCTAGATAGAGTAGGGAAGGCTTAGAATTCTTGCCAAATTTTGACTGCTGCCCCAGCTAGTAGGATTGACCCTTTGAGGAACATTTTCACTGACTCAAGAAAAGACTGGAAAGGACTGGAAATCCAGATTTTGTTTTAAACTGTCTAGGAGTGAAATTCTTCAAACTTTCTTTTGCATCTGCAGGACAGGAAGTGAGGAAAAATCTACCCAACAGGACACAGGCATCAAGAAATAAACTAACCAGGGATTTACCATTCTCTAAAAAAAAACAAAAAAAAAACAAGGATATGCAAAACACTTCAACAAATGAATAATGCTCTTTTATGCAAGTTCCACTTTCTTCTCAACATCTCCTGTGCCCCCTTTATTTCTACAGTCCTCTTGCTGAATTAGACACAGATGGCCAGAGGTGGCCAGAAAAAAATGAACCAAAATAATTACATCGTAAAACTACTGTGTAACTTCCTCCTTTGTTACTACTGTATTATCCTTCTGCAGTATGGACAGGAATAAACGAATTATTCATTAGCCACTTCAATAACGCCGTACATGTACATACGACATAGTATTGAAGTGGTTATATCGGGATCATGGTTGAGGCTATACCCATGATCCCAGTATAATTTTTTAGAGTACATGATTCTCTACACAGTAAAAGTAATCCTATAGCTATAGAGCCACTGGATTACTTTTACAGGCGGCAAAAGGGGTCCTTCCCCCCACTGTCACCTTTACCGGACTCTCCTGTCCGATCGGGTAGCCTGATAGGGGAGCAACCGATAGCATTGGCTTCCCCAGGCACAGTGAGAGGAACTGATGTTGTTCCTTCCACTGTGTGACATCAGAAACCGGAAACAACAAGAATTTCTTCACTTCCAGTTTCTTTGTTTATAAGCCATTGCCAACTTGTGAAGCAGCAGATCAAACCAAGATCCGTAGAGGAAGGAAAAGGAGAGAGCTGGGGTCTAATAGACCCCAGCTCTCTCCATAAGGAGGACCTGTCATGGCCCATGCTATCACATGGGATGTTATGGTAGCAAAAAACTGTAAAAAAAAACATTATGGGTACATGTAAAAAAATAAAAACTGTAAATAATTACTGTAAATAAAATAATTAATAATAAAATATATTTTTTTAAATGCCCCCACCTTACTGTGCTCACGTGCAAAGGCAAACACAAGGTGGGTCGTGCGTGCATTTGTAAACAGCTATCGTACAACAAATGTGAGATATAAGAATTAACATCAGAACGAGAGCAATGATTTTAGTGTCAGACCTCCTGGGTAACTCTAAACTGATAACCTGAAAAGGCTTTTAAAGTATCACCTATGGATAATTTAACATACAGTGCCATTGCCATTGCCATTGCCAGTCCATGTGAACGCAAAATTTTAAAACATGACATGTTTGGTATCTATTTACTTTGTGTAACATCATCTTTTACCAAAATATTGAATATTGTATTGTGTTTGTGTATTTTAAAGTGTATTTTTACCCCAAAAAAATTGCGTTTGAAAAACCGCTGTGTAACTAGAGTGTGACATAAACAATTGCAACAACCATTTTATTATCTAGGTCCTCTGCTTGAAAAAATATATAATGTTGGAAGGGTTATAATTAATTTCTAGCAAAAAAATGCAGATTTTTACACATATGACAGGATTCTCAGAATTGGCCGGTAGGCAAGTGGTGAAGGCAGAAGTACAGCATCTTTAAGGAGACCATCTTGCAATGCCCATCTATGAAGTGTCTCCAGTTCCATCTTAGCTGGGTTTGAATCAATCCTGGAGGACAGAAAGTCAAGTTAGGTAGGGTGAAAATAAGGAGACTTGGCTACTGGTTGATTGTGGTCAGCTATGGCAGGGTTCCAATTGGGTGAGACCTCAGAGAAACAAAGAGACTGCTCATTGCGCAGTACTTTGCCTCAGAGACAACAAACTTTCTCCAATGAGAGGGTGAGAGGTGTGATTTGGAAGCCTGGTATGATCGGGAAGCTCTAGAGATCACCCCCATCGCTTGTAAGGAAGGAAAATAGGGACTGTCTCAGCAGGATTAAAAGAAAGATCAAGAAAAGGAAGGGGAAGGGTGACGGCCACAGTTTGCTGCTCCTGTCAGCCAATGTCTCCACCCCCCGACGGGGAAAAGAAAGGGACTATTACGGTACTCAGTGTAGGTATGCAGTAGAAATAAAAGGTAAAAAGGGGAAATAACAAGTTTTATAAAAGTTCACTTTTAATAGAAACAGTATTTTAAAAAGTTACAATACCGCATACAATTGCGATTGGAAAAAACAACGGCATTACATATAACCATAAAAAAGAGGGGGGGGGGAGGAATACCACAGAATTGGACCAGTGGATTCCACACAATTTTGATGGTAGATATGTATACAGTTTAATTTCTCGACCGGTTTCGCGGTTATCACCACTTCTTCAGGAGAGCCATATCTACAATGTGACATAAAGTAGTTGTAACATATACAGACATCTCAACAAGTACAAATAACAATATTGTTAATGCAGCAGAGTTATTAATGATACAACAAACCATTCCATACAAAATATAAACAATAAGGACAAGCTCACCCATTCAGGGATTCTCTGTGGGTATGCAAGACCCCATGAAATTCCCCCCCGCGGCGGACGCAGGGGATGACAAACAGCCTCTGATGAATAAATTTTGAATTAATGAATTGTACAAGTCGCCAGACTATGATATCCAGGAGAAAGGTGGGGTGTATAGGTGCCAGTAACATGTGAGACTGCTATCAGCAGTCACGGCTTTTTGGTAAGAAAGCTACCTCACATTTGGGTGTTGACCTGAACACACATTTGATTTGCTTTGGGAAGATTGGTGTCACAGCTTTTTCTCCTGCAATTCATCTTTCTTCCTCGAGGCTAATTTATATGGACTTTCTCATTGATCACTATGGGACGTTGCTTTAGTTTTCTTTTTTCTTTTTTGAACATTTTTTCTTTTTTCTTTTTTTAATTAAATAACTTTTGGTTTCACTTACCATTATCTTACTGTTTATTGTATTTATCACTTCTTCTTTGATTATTCAAATATTTTTATGATATCACAATTATTTTTATATCAATGTTAGCGGTGCACTCACTTTGTTATTTATCTTATTTAAAGTATTTTAGTATTGAACTTTAGGTGCTGGCTGCTTTACATTTACAAAATTTCTTGTAATTTTCACTTCAGTTGCTGATTATTATCTAGCACAGCGTTAGCCTTAGGGCTGTTTTTTTCGAATAAATTATTTGCAGTAGATCAAGATGTGTTGGTAAGTGCTAGGGGAGTGAAGTTTGTCATCTTCAGGTGTACAAAAAATGACAAAAATTCGGCAGCTTCTCTAGGGGTAGTGCTACATAAGGAAAGTTATAATAGTTTGTATATCTTGAGGTTTTGAGTTGATCCCTCTACCCACTCTGACCTAGGCACTGGTCCTAATGTGCTGTTTTGGAAATACATTTTTTTTCCACAATTAAAAAAAAAAAAAATACATTGCAGATTTACAGTAACTTTATTCAGAAACCAACCATATAGGGGTGCTTAGGAGTTAAAACAAGCTGCCACTTTTTTCCTGCACAATTTTAATTAAAGCAATGGGCTCTAAATTATTTTCTTTCTAAAAGTGTTCGGCAGCTGCATATTACACAAACTGCAACAGGCAAAAGACAAATATAAGCCCAAACATAAAACAATTGTTCAAGTCATATGTTTGAGCCATTGAAGAACATGATTAAACCAACTTGAAGGTACAGGAAGCATGTCATTCTCTTCCGAACAACTTAATAAGCATTCTGTTCACTGAAACACAAAGTGATACCTTACCTTATGTTGTGTGATTTACAATCACAATATGTTCTGTACAAACAGAATAATCAATGCTTTTAATGGCCGCAACAATACCGAGAAGCTGTAAGAAAATATTCACAGACAGCGGGACTGTCATTCTGAATGAAGGTTCCATATACTGAATTAACAGGTTACCGATGAGAAGAAATTACATCAAACTTCCATTCCTATAAAAATCCCATCTTAATGAAGTGCAGCTCTATACCACCATGCTTCTGTTTTCTTGTATATGTAGCACTAACTCTCCGTGGAGCTGCTGGTTTAAAGCGGGCTGTTACCATCACCTTCGTTACCTCTATTTCACCAGAACCGGGTCTAGTGTCCCGTTGAGTTTAATTCCAGACAATGTAGGCACCGGACACTTGAGTATCTTTTCCAATGCTTTAATAAAAGTAAATAGAAGGAAGTAGCAGGAAAGCGGTAGAAGGAGAGTTGCAGGGAAGTTCAAATACCTTTTCTTGGTGTAGTATTAGGAATTGAGAGCTTGCAGATGAATGTACTCTCTCTTTATAGTTGAATCTTTGCCCGCCTGGATAGGTTTCTCTCACTAACCTAGCAGCCAGTACGCAGCACGAACAAAAGTCTCTGCCACAGACTTGATTGGAACAAAACCCATACGATCCTCTGCCACAGGATGTAATGGTTTACGATGAATAGCAAACACAGCACTAGAACCTTTAAGCCGACCCTGCAGTACTATGCGGTAAGATTACTTTAGGATGCGTCCTCCAACTGAGTCACCAGGCCCCTCTTCAGACCAGCTCTCTGCATGATCCTTCCATGACGGGTCCTCCCCTGGGATCTTCTCAGTTGTTCAGCTTCTTCTCATAGGACAGACAGCTCAGGACCATTCCTCTGCCGCTGTGGTAGGCCCCAGACAGGCTTCTGGGCCCACCCACAGGCTGCAGTGACGTGGGCCTCCCGGACGGAGGGCCACGAGGTAGTACTCCTAGCACATACCTGTCAGCCAGGAGGGCCAGCAGGTGGAACGAAACGAACCCTAAAACATGGCGTCTGTCCCATAAATACCCTCTCCCAGAATGCAACTCAGAGGACCACCTCCACCGAGTTATCTCCAGGACAGAGGAGCACTCATACACTTCAGCGTGTTGCCTTTCCAACACCGATCCATGGCGACAACGACACCCACAGGCACAGTGTGAAACTACATGCAACTCAGCCAAGCTGGAACAGAGGTAAATCTGACTATGTATGAACAGATAAGCCACTAAATTTACCTATAAGCAGTAGATTGAAAATCTTCCAGCGCTACATATATATATGATAAAAATTTATGAAGAACTCTAGAAATAAAACATTTCTATTATTTGTGTAGCACCCTCCTAGATAGGTGCTAGGTTAGGTAAATTTAGTTAGTAGCTCTACTGTGATCAGTTGAGCTGCTTGTGATTATTTTGGTCTGTTCTGTGTCTCACTGGTTGCAGAATTGACTTCTTCCCCCTGCCTTCTGAAGGGTTCTGGGAAGTAGTAGGTTGGGAGAGTCAAATCATTATACTATGAGCTAATATGAGCTAAATATTTAAGCAGTCCCAGCAGGGAGGGTGCCCAGATGGTGACTGGGAGGATGCATAAATAGTTTGGTTTCTGGAACAGAGAGTGTCTTGTTCAGTAGGAGGAGACCCCAGCCTGAATGGCAGCTGCCATCAAAATCAAAAATTAGTTATTTCAAATAAATTCGTAACTTTGAAAAAATTTGAATTTTTATGTTCCTTTGTTTAGATGTGGTATTCGTTATTTCAATAATTCAGAAAAATGCTAAATTAGAAATTTTGAAAATTCAGAAATTCGAAAATCCGAAAATTCAAAAATCCGATAATAAGAACAAAAATCAGAAAAATCGACTAACTAATAATAACTAACTATTAAATTATGGGTATTGGAATTTCCTTTCAAATTTGGTTGTTGAACGTAACGTATACGAATTTATCCGAAGTTACGAATTATTCGAAATAATGAATGCCGCATCTAAATGAATGGAACGTAACTAATTATTAATAATAAATAGAAATAATAATAATAAAAGGTTTTTATTATTATTATTTATTATTATTAATTTGTCACGTTCCATTCGTTTAGATGCAGCATTTGTTATTTATGATAACTCATAGCTTCGGATACATTTTTATTCGTTACATTTACTAACAGCCAAATTTGAAAGGAAATTCCAATACCTATAATTTAATAGTAATAGTTTATTATTATTATTATTAGTTTGTTATTATTTCGGATTTGGGTTTTCGGATTTTCGTTCTTATTTTCGGATTTTCGAATTTCCAAATTTTCGAATTTTCATTTTTGGAAAAATTTGTTAACCACTTGACGACCGCCTCACGCCGATGTACGTCGGCAAAGTGGCACGGACAGGCAAAATCACGTACATGTACGTGATTTGCCTTCCGCGGGTGGGGGGTCCGATCGGACCCCCCCCCGGTGCCCGAGGCGGTCGTCTTTTGTCCAGCGGCGATCCGTGATGAGGGGGAGACCATCCGTTCGTGGCCCCCCCCTCGCGATCGCCGCCGGCCAATGAGAACACTCCTTTGCTGCTGTATGCTAAACAGCAGCAAAGGAAGTGATGTCATCTCCCCTCGGGTCGGTATTTTCCGTTCCGGCCCGAGGAGAGAAGACATCTATGTGAGTGCACAACACACACACACACAGTAGAACATGCCAGGCACACAAAACACCCCGATCCCCCCCCCAGATCGCCCCCCGATCCCCCCCCAATCACCCCCCCCTGTCACAAACTGACACCAGCAGTTTTTTTTTTTTTTTTTTCTGATTACTGCATAGTGTCAGTTTGTGACAGTTACAGTGTTGGGACAGTGAGTATTACCCCCCTTTAGGTCTAGGGTACCCCCCTAACCCCCCCTAATAAAGTTTTAACCCCTTGATCACCCCCTGTCACCAGTGTCACTAAGCGATCATTTTTCTGATCGCTGTATTAGTGTCGCTGGTGACGCTAGTTAGTGAGGTAAATATTTAGGTTCGCCGTCAGCGTTTTATAGCGTCAGGGACCCCCATATACTACCTAATAAATGTTTTAACCCCTTGATTGCCCCCTAGTTAACCCTTTCACCACTGATCACTGTATAACCGTTACGGATGACGCTGGTTAGTTCGTTTATTTTTTATAGTGTCAGGGCACCCGCCGTTTATTACCGAATAAAGGTTTAGCCCCCTGATCGCCCGGCGGTGATATGCGTCGCCCCAGGCAGCGTCAGATTAGCGCCAGTACCGCTAACACCCACGCATGCAGCATACGCCTCCCTTAGTGGTATAGTATCTGATCGGATCAATATCTGATCCGATCAGATCTATACTAGCGTCCCCAGCAGTTTAGGGTTCCCAAAAACGCAGTGTTAGCGGGATCAGCCCAGATACCTGCTAGCACCTGCGTTTTGTGCCTCCGCCCAGCCCACCCAAGTGCAGTATCGATCGATCACTGTCACTTACAAAACACTAAACGCATAACTGCAGCGTTCGCAGAGTCAGGCCTGATCCCTGCGATCGCTAACAGTTTTTTTGGTAGCATTTTGGTGAACTGGCAAGCACCAGCCCCAGGCGTCAGGTTAGCGCCAGTACCGCTAACACCCATGCACGCAGCATACGCCTCCCTTAGTGGTATAGTATCTGATCGCATCAATATCTGATCCGATCAGATCTATACTAGCGTCCCCAGCAGTTTAGGGTTCCCAAAAACGCAGTGTTAGCGGAATCAGCCCAGATACCTGCTAGCACCTGCGTTTTGCCCCTCCGCCCGGCCCAGCCCAGCCCACCCAAGTGCAGTATCGATCGATCACTGACACTTACAAAACACTAAACGCATAACTGCAGCGTTCGCAGAGTCAGGCCTGATCCCTGCGATCGCTAACAGTTTTTTTTGTAGCGTTTTGGTGAACTGGCAAGCACCAGCCCCAGGCAGCGTCAGATTAGCGCCAGTACCGCTAACACCCACGCACGCACCGTACACCTCCCTTAGTGGTATAGTATCTGATCGCATCAATATCTGATCCGATCAGATCTATACTAGCGTCACCAGCAGTTTAGGGTTCCCAAAAACGCAGTGTTAGCGGGATCAGCCCAGATACCTGCTAGCACCTGCGTTTTGCCCCTCCGCCCGGCACAGCCCACCCAAGTGCAGTATCGATCGATCACTGACACTTACAAAACACTAAACGCATAACTGCAGCGTTCGCAGAGTCAGGCCTGATCCCTGCGATCGCTAACGTTTTTTGGTAGCGTTTTGGTGAACTGGCAAGCGCCAGTGGCCTAGTACACCCCGGTCGTAGTCAAACCAGCACTGCAGTAACACGTGGTGACGTGGCGAGTCCCATAAGTGCAGTTGAAGCTGGTGAGGTGGCAAGCACAAGTAGTGTCCCGCTGCCACCAAAAAGACAAACACAGGCCCATCGTGCCCATAGTGCCCTTCCTGCTGCATTCGCCAATCCTAATTGGGAACCCACCGCTTCTGCAGCGCCCGTACTTCCCCCATTCACATCCCCAACCAAATGCAGTCGGCTGCATGAGAGGCATTTTTATGTCCTCCCGAGTACCCCTACCCAACGAACCCCCAAAAAAGATGTTGTGTCTGCAGTAAGAGCGCGGATATAGGCGTGACACCCGCTATTATTGTCCCTCCTGTCCTGACAATCCTGGTCTTGCATTGGTGAATGTTTTGAACGCTACCATTCACTAGTTGAGTATTAGCGTAGGGTACAGCATTGCACAGACTAGGCACACTTTCACAGGGTCTCCCAAGATGCCATCGCATTTTGAGAGACCCGAACCTGGAACCGGTTACCGTTATAAAAGTTAGTTACAAAAAAAGTGTAAAAAAAAAAAAAAATATGAAATAAAAAAAATAGTTGTTGTTTTATTGTTCTCTCTCTCTCTATTCTCTCTCTCTATTGTTCTGCTCTTTTTTACTGTATTCTATTCTGCAATGTTTTATTGTTATTGTTATTGTTATTATGTTTTATCATGTTTGTTTTTCAGGTGTGTAATTATTTACACTTTACTGTGCTTTATTGTTAACCATTGTTAACCATTTTTTTGTCTTCAGGTACGCCATTCACGACTTTGAGTGGTTATACCAGAATGATGCCTGCAGGTTTAGGTATCATCTTGGTATCATTCTTTTCAGCCAGCGGTCGGCTTTCATGTAAAAGCAATCCTAGCGGCTAATTAGCCTCTAGACTGCTTTTACAAGCCGTGGGAGGGAATGCCCCCCCCCCACCGTCTTCCGTGTTTTTCTCTGGCTCTCCTGTCTCAACAGGGAACCTGAGAATGCAGCCGGTGATTCAGCCAGCTGACCATAGAGCTGATCAGAGACCAGAGTGGCTCCAAACATCTCTATGGCCTAAGAAACCGGAAGCTACGAGTATTTCATGACTTAGATTTCGCCGGATGTAAATAGCGCCATTGGGAAATTGGGGAAGCATTTTATCACACCGATCTTGGTGTGGTCAGATGCTTTGAGGGCAGAGGAGAGATCTAGGGTCTAATAGACCACAATTTTTTCAAAAAAGAGTACCTGTCACTACCTATTGCTATCATAGGGGATATTTACATTCCCCGAGATAACAATAAAAATGATTAAAAAAAAAAATATGAAAGGAACAGTTTAAAAGTAAGATTAAAAAAGCAAAAAAATAATAAAGAAAAAAAAAACAAAAAAAAAAAACACCCCTGTCGCCCCCTGCTCTTGCGCTAAGGCGAACGCAAGCGGCGGTCTGTCGTCAAACATAAACAGCAATTGCACCATGCATGTGAGGTATCACCGCGAAGGCCAGATCGAGTGCAGTAATTTTTCCAGTAGACCTCCTCTGTAAATCTAAAGTGGTAACCTGTAAAGGCTTTTGAAGGCTTTTAAACATGTATTTATTTTGTTGCCACTGCACGTTTGTGCGCAATTTTAAAGCATGTCATGTTTGGTATCCATGTACTCGGCCTAAGATCATCTTTTTTATTTCATCAAACATTTGGGCAATATAGCGTGTTTTAGTGCATTAAAATTAAAAAAAGTGTGTTTTTTCCCCAAAAAATGCGTTTGAAAAATCGCTGCGCAATTACTGTGTGAAAAAAAAAAATGAAACACCCACCATTTTAATCTGTAGGGCATTTGCTTTAAAAAAATATATAATGTTTGGGGGTTCAAAGTAATTTTTTTGCAAAAAAAAAAAACTTTTTCATGTAAACAATAAGTGTCAGAAAGGGCTTTGTCTTCAAGTGGTTAGAAGAGTGGGTGATGTGTGACATAAGCTTCTAAATGTTGTGCATAAAATGCCAGGACAGTTCAAAACCCCCCCAAATGACCCCATTTTGGAAAGTAGACACCCCAAGCTATTTGCTGAGAGGCATGTCGAGTCCATGGAATATTTTATATTGCGACACAAGTTGCGGGAAAGAGACAAATTTTTTTTTTTTTTTTGCACAAAGTTGTCACTAAATAATATATTGCTCAAACATGCCATGGAAATATGTGAAATTACACCCCAAAATACATTCTGCTGCTTCTCCTGAGTACGGGGATACCACATGTGTGAGACTTTTTGGGAGCCTAGCCGCGTACGGGACCCCGAAAACCAAGCACCGCCTTCAGGCTTTCTAAGGGCGTGAATTTTTGATTTCACTCTTCACTGCCTATCACAGTTTCGGAGGCCATGGAAAGCCCAGGTGGCACAAAACCCCCCCAAATGACCCCATTTTGGAAAGTAGACACCCCAAGCTATTTGCTGAGAGGTATAGTGAGTATTTTGCAGACCTCACTTTTTGTCACAAAGTTTTGAAAATTGAAAAAAGAAAAAAAAAAATGTTTTTTCTTGTCTTTCTTCATTTTCAAAAACAAATGAGAGCTGCAAAATACTCACCATGCCTTTCAGCAAATAGCTTGGGGTGTCTACTTTCCAAAATGGGGTCATTTGGGGGGGTTTTGTGCCACCTGGGCATTCCATGGCCTCCGAAACTGTGATAGGCAGTAAAGAGTGAAATCAAAAATTTTCACCCTTAGAAATCCTGAAGGCAGTGATTGGTTTTCGGGGTCCAGTACGCGGCTAGGCTCCCAAAAAGTCCCACACATGTGGTATCCCCATACTCAGGAGAAGCAGCTAAATGTATTTTGGGGTGCAATTCCACATATGCCCATGGCCTGTGTGAGCAATATATCATTTAGTGACAACTTTATGAAAAAAAAAAAAAAGTGTCACTTTCCCGCAACTTGTGTCAAAATATAAAATATTCCATGGACTCAATATGCCTCTCAGCAAATAGCTTGGGGTGTCTACTTTCCAAAATGGGGTCATTTTGGGGGGTTTTGTGCCACCTGGGCATTCCATGGCCTCCGAAACTGTGATAGGCAGTGAAGAGTGAAAGCAAAAATTTACACCCTTAGAAATCCTGAAGGCGGTGATTGGTTTTCGGGGCCCCGTACGCGGCTAGGCTCCCAAAAAGTCCCACACATGTGGTATCCCCATACTCAGGAGAAGCAGCTAAATGTATTTTGGGGTGCAATTCCACATAGGCCCATGGCCTGTGTGAGCAATATATCATTTAGTGACGACTTTTTGTAAATATTTTTTTTTTTTTTTGTCATTTTTCAATCACTTGGGACAAAAAAAATAAATATTCAATGGGTTCAACATGCCTCTCAGCAATTTCCTTGGGGTGTCTACTTTCCAAAATGGGGTCATTTGGGGGGGTTTTGTACTGCCCTGCCATTTTAGCACCTCAAGAAATGACATAGGCAGTCATAAACTAAAAGCTGTGTAAATTCCAGAAAATGTACCCTAGTTTGTAGACGCTATAACTTTTGCGCAAACCAATAAATATACGCTTATTGACATTTTTTTTACCAAAGACATGTGGCCGAATACATTTTGGCCTAAATGTATGACTAAAATTGAGTTTATTGGATTTTTTTTATAACAAAAAGTAGAAAATATCATTTTTTTTCAAAATTTTCGGTCTTTTTCCGTTTATAGCGCAAAAAATAAAAACCGCAGAGGTGATCAAATACCATCAAAAGAAAGCTCTATTTGTGGGAAGAAAAGGACGCAAATTTCGTTTGGGTACAGCATTGCATGACCGCACAATTAGCAGTTAAAGCGACGCAGTGCCAAATTGGAAAAAGACCTCTGGTCCTTAGGCAGCATAATGGTCCGGGGCTCAAGTGGTTAAACTGGTTTTTGTTAATTCGAATCCTTCCAAATTAACGAATTTGTCAAATTTTAACGAAAAACAAATTTGGAACGAAACTAATTGCATATGTCTAGTGTGTGAGATCCCAGTGACTGTGTGCTGCTGCTGTCCCTCTTGCATCAGAGCCAGCATTTACTTAAAGTGGACATTTTTCATGGGGGTTGATTTACTAAAACTGGAGAGTGCAAAATCTTGTGCAGCTTTGTATAGTAGCCAATCAGCTTCTATCTTCAGCTTGTTCCATTAAGC
Source organism: Aquarana catesbeiana (assembly GCF_042186555.1). NCBI lineage: Eukaryota > Metazoa > Chordata > Amphibia > Anura > Ranidae > Aquarana > Aquarana catesbeiana. Next base: position 98,144,759 of record NC_133328.1, read on the forward strand.
TTTGACAAAAAAAAATGGAAGCTGATTGGTTTCTATGCAGAGCTGCACCAGATTTTGCACTCTCCAGTTTTAATAAGTCAACCCCTCTGTTTCAGGGGTGAGGACACCTCTATCCACCTCGCTTGCGTGGATGGAGGAACCAGTTCATTTTTTTCATTCAGCCTATTGGCTGAATGAAAAAAAAGATCCATTTATGGCCAGGTTAAGGGTCATCGTACAGTACGAACTTTGTAGCAGAAATTTTAGTAGCTACAATTATTTCTGCTTGTTTTCTATTTCAGTTAGTAGCTGGTTACATACATTTTACTGTATTTTGTAGTCTATTTTGTAGTCACGATAACTTTTGTGCAAACCAATCAATATATGCTTATTGCGATTTTCTTTTACAGAAAAATATGTAGAAGAATACATATTGGCCTAAACTGTGGAAGAAATTTGTTTCTTTTTTCTCATAAAAGTTTTTATTTTCCACATAGTAATAGAATTAAAGTAGAATTCACAGTGAAAACATAGAATATAACAATAGTCTACTGGTTAACATACCGGTGAGACAATGAGAACTAACAAAGTAGAAAATAAGTATGTGCCTTTGGCTGTGGCAACTCATTATCGTATTAGACACCTAGCAACTCTAGGGAGGATTGGAGTCTCGCTCCTCCTCAGACACCCCAAAAGGGATCACGCTGTGTCCAAAGAGGTGCAGAAGTCCCCCCCCAACATCCAGTCTCGTCCATAGACTTCTTACTTAAGGAAGAGGTGTTATATCATTATCATCCTACATTGCCCAGTTTAAAGGATATTACAGGCTCAGATGTGGGTGCAAGATCGTGTTCTTGTCGGATTAAAACATAGTCTAAAAACCTAAACTTAGTGTGATAAACCAGTGTTCATACCTGAGAATTCCTAGGTAGTTAAGGAAAGACTATAAAGTCAAATGGAAAAGTTAAGGGGGAGAGAACATAAGAGGGAAATGAAAAAAAAGAGGAATAGTAAAGAGAAGAGGAGAGGATGCCTTTCTGCCCGATACATGTTCCAATGATCAGTGATTGATGTTACTATCTATGCCCGGCATCAGGGAAATACCTAGATACAGAGCCCAGGGTTCCCATATAGCTTCAAATTGTGTGGTCTTGTCCAATAAGGAGCTAACCTTTTTTCCTATGCCATTATCCATGAAATCTTTCTTTTCATGGATAATAGTGATACTGAGGGCCTCTTCCACGCTTTGGCAATGGTCATTTTGGCTCCCGTCAATATAAACAGAATACGTTTACGGGTGGTTTTAACATGCAGCACAAAGCCATTGAGCAAGGCAATCTCTGGTGTTTGAGCGATAGCACAGCCTGTGACCTTGCGTATGAGGTGGAAGACCCTATTCCAGAATCCCTGGAGTTTGGGACATTCCCACCATGTGTGAATCATAGAAACCAGTCCCTGGCAGCACCTGAAACATAGAGGTGAAGTGGAAGGGAGCATAGCGCCTAATCTTGTGGGTACCAGGTACCATCTCGTAAATATTTTGATGTTGGCCTCTATGAGCGAGTTATTGTATATGCCTTTAATCGAGTGAGAATAGTTCTCATACCAGTCCTCCAGATGCCAGTCGGTCTTTTTCCCAGGCCAGCATGTATGGTAATTTATCAGAATTAGTAGCAAGAGACTCATAGATTACAGACTCCCTCCCCTCTGCTCCATGGCTTGTTCATACCAGCTTTCATATTTCATGTTCCCCGGGGGGTTGGGTTTATTTTTCCAGATGGAGTGGATGAAGCAGGAGATCTGGTGAAATCTAAATTTTTCTGTGGAAGGGAGGTCCAGCTCTTTTTCAAAATGTTTAAGCTGTAGCGGGGGGCCCGTGCAAGAGAGAAAATGCCCAATGCGGTACACCCCCTTGTCCAGCCACCATTTGATGGCCTTAATGTCCATGCCTGGTTGGAATAAAGGATTTCGGAACAAATTAGCTAATGGTTGCAGTTCAGAGACCAAGGAAGAAAGTTTCCTAAGTGAGTCCCACATAGTGAGTAAGTGCGAGAGGGTTGGGGAGAGGATGGGGGTCTGCTTTTGGGTGGGCACCATAATAAGTAGTCTAGGGTGAATGTAGGTACCGCTTGTCTTTCAATGGTTATCCAATCTGGCTTCTCAATTTTAAGGTATATAGCGGACATTTGTGCTAATCGAGCAGCTTGATAGTACCATAAAAGATTTGGTAAACCTAACCCTCCTTGTTTAGAAAGAATAAATAGGTTGCGGTGTGATAGACATGGTCCTTTCTTGTTCAATATGAATTTAGTATGTTTACCTTGAAAAGTTTTCAGGTGGTCCCTTCTGATCGGGATAGGAAGGGAGCAGAATAGATACTGAAGCCTCGGTAAAAGGGTCATCTTGACCGAGTTGATTCTGCCTTTCCAGGCTATGTTGTGTGATTCCCAGTTCCTAAGATCAGCTTCTAGCTTTTGGTACATTGGGGGATAATTTGCTTGATAAAGACTCTCAATCTTGGGAGTGATGTTAAGTCCTAAATATTTAATGGAGGAGTTGTTCCAGCTAAATTCATAGGTTTCCTGTAAGTGAGGGACTAGAGAGCCTGGGAGAGATACATTCATAGCCTGAGATTTAGACATGTTCACTCTGAGATCTGATATTGCCACAAATGCATTAAGCGAAGAACATATCTTGGGTAAAGAGGAAGATGGGGAGGTCACAAAGAGTAGCAGATCATCCGCGAATAGAGCGCATTTATGAGTTACTTGGCCACACTGAACCCCCCTGATATTCGGATTATTGCAAATGGCTATCGCCAAGGATTCGATCATTATTGCGAATATCAGGGGAGAGAGCGAACAGCCCTGACGTGTGCCCCTGGCAATCTTAATTGGTTTGGAGAAGAGTCCCTGAAGTCTGGTTCTAGCTTTTGGTGTAGAGTATAAGGCTTCCAGGATTCCTAAAGTATTCAGGCCAAATGCCCAGCGTCTAAAGACCACAAAGAGATATGGCCACAAAACTGAATCAATGGCCTTCTGAAGGTCCAACGATATTAGCATACCTTCTTGTTTATTTCCTCCCTCCTATTCCGATTGCATTATTGTTATAAGATCCACTGCTCTTCTCACTTGGTCTGGACCCTGGTCTGGACCCTGCCAGCCAGGAATAACCCCGACCTGGTCCTTAAGGACATATAAGCCTATGAAAGACGCTAATCGGTTTGCTAATACTTTAGTTAATATTTTCAGATCGTTATTAATTAGGGAAATGGGTCTGTAGTTCCCTATCTGGCTGGCATTTTTGCCTGGTTTGGGGATTACGGAAATATACACCATATTGAGTTGGTTACCTATTGGGGTGCCCTTAGTCATAGAATTGAAGAATATAGTGAGATATGGGGTTAGGATTTCAGAAAAAGTTTTATAATAGGGCGTGGAGAATCTATCTGGCCCTGGTGCTGTCCCGCCCTTTAATGCTTTGATAATGTCTGACACCTCCTCAACTGAAATGGGAGCATCCATTTCTGCTCTATGATTATCTGTCAGTGTTGGCAAATGTAAATAATCCAGGAATTTGATTTTTCATCTGCTTTATAAATCAGCATAAAATTCCTGAAAAGCATTCATGCACTGTGGGTTCAGGGCAAAGGTGCCGTCAGCCTGTTCAACTTTGGGAGGGTGTGGGAGTGAAGTCTAGGGGACAATTTGTGAGCAAGCATTGGTCCTATTTTGTCATTTTTCTGGTAAAATTTGGCCCCAGTCCACCTGATAGATTTATCCGCTTTCGCTGTGAGGGCCAAATTCAGAGCCACCCGAGCAGCATCGAGAGTAAAACTAAGGACTTTAGTGGGGTCGTTTTTGTGTTGTGTTGTTTGCTCAGAGTAATGTGCTGCGATTTGTATTAGTTTACCTCTAATGCTCACCTTATGGGCAGCCCATAGAATCTCTGCAGAAACATCTCCCACATCATTGAGGCGAAAGTATTCCATCAGAGCCCCCTGTATTTCAGTCTCCTTGATAGGATCCTGCAAGATACACTGATTGAGAGTCCAATGGGACTGCGAATGTCTCGGCGCAATGCCAATAGAACCATGGAGTGATCTGACCAAGCTACATCTAAGATAGCGGATGTAAGGGCATATGGAATGTGATGAGTTGAGAGCAGGATGTGTTCTATACGTGAATAAGATTGGTGTGGTTTTGAGAAATGGGTAAAATCTTGTGCATTTGGATTTAGTTCCCACCAAATGTCAGTTAATCCAGATTATAAAATCAGTTGCGCTATTTGGACACTAGCTTTGTCAGGTCTAACTGATTGTGCTTTAAGTGGTTTAGATTTGTCAAGACCAGTATCGAAGGCTGTATTGGAGTCACCGCCCATAATTATGACACCCTCTGTAAGTGGGCCAAGGGTGTTAAACATTTGTCTGAAGAACTGTATCTGTCCTCTATTAGAAGCATAGTAAGAAATGAATGTATATAATCTATCGTCAATCGTACCTTTCACTAGTATGAATCTTCCCCCCGGGTCTCAGTTTTAAAAGTAAATTCACAGTGTTTGAAAAATAGAATTGCCACTCCCTTCGCCTTGTCCTCAGCATTGGCCAAGTAAAATGTAGGGAAATGTGCATGTAAGAATGAGGGGGTGTACCGCTGTGGGAAGTGGGTCTCCTGCAGGAGGACCACATCTATGTGACGAGAACGGTATAACTGAAAGGCCTTCCTTCTCTTGACTGGCGAATTTAACCCGAGTGTTATGGGAGATTATGCGTAGGGGAGGTGGTATAGTTTAGTCATTAGCCATGGAGCAGAAGGGAATGAACGCTGACCAACCTACAGTCACTTACCTTATTCCATGTAGGAGATATAATAGGATCGTTTGATGTTGGGGGGGCTAGCACGTTCAAGTTCACCTTGTAGGGAAATCGCATCGGTAGGCAGGCTAGGAAAGAAAAGAAGTTAGTAAGGAAGAAAGAGAGAGAACATATAGAGAGACATATCAGCCTTATTTTATAAACCGTAAAGCCATAACCAGGCTCAGAATGGGGGGAGACGGGAGACTCCCTCCCATCATTCAGAACAAAAATTTTAGTATAGCCCATATGTAGGGCTAGAGTCCTACTACCCAGAGCAAAAACCATTCTGCCTGAGTAGTAGGTGGAGGCAAAAGGCATCAGCCCCGGACATTGACAGCATCAAAAAAGAACTGTAAAACTTATATGCGGGAACAGCTAACAGTAACCCCCTTTGATATAGTATTCTGAAAGATCTAACTGGGGAAGACACTGTAAAAAGGGAGGAGTTCAAACTGTGTAGGTTTCTAGGCAAGAGGTGCAGTCTTGGCGGAGGAAATGAGGTGAAGACCTCTAAACTCTATCCTAGCAACTGTCCCGTTTGGGGGGGACAAAGTCAAACCGAAATCGGTATAGGTGAACAGGCAACATTTTCCGTCTGAGTAACATGGTGAAGAAAAAAATAAATTCTTTACACAGGTGAGTTATGCAATCGCTCGTCGGGGGGTAGGTTATCCTTGACTCGCTTGTGTTTGGCCGTGCCCCATTGTGGAGAGGTGGGACTTGGCGTTTAGCAGATCCCTGTTGTGTGTTTGACGTATCCATCTCTGATTCTTGGGTGATGAGCTTCAGGTCCAAAAGCAGATGCTCACCCTCTGGGAAGCTGTGGAATGCATGTTGTTTACCTTTGTAGGCGAATTTCAGGACAAATGGGAATGCCCAGCAGTATTTGATGTCCTTCTTGGTAAGGACCACCAGGAGGGGTTTCAATGATCGCCTCTTTTGGATGGTAAACGGGGAGATGTCGGCGAATATTTGGATGGCTTTCCCTTGGAACTGTATCTGATCCTGTTGGCGGGAACATTTCATCACTTCTTCCTTGATGGAGTAAAAGTGTGATTTTACTACAATGTCCCTTGAGGATTCATCTTTCCTGGGAGGGCCAAGGGACCTGTGAGCCCTATCCAGCTCTAGTTTATGTACTGAGACCGTAGGGATCAAGGATTTGATAACGTCCTGACTCCTGAACTACAGACTGTACATCAGTAACAGTTTCCGGTAACCCTCTGATCTGAAAATTGTCTCTTCTTGAGCGATTCTCGAGAATATCGATCTGGGCTTGAGCGGTATCAAGCTGTTCTTGCATAAAATGCAAATGGTCAGTATTCTGGTTTGCACTGGATATAGTACTGTCCAGCTTGTGCTCTATGTGTTCAATCCTGGTTCCCAGGTTCTGAAAATCTGCTCTGATTTCCCCTGTGATCCTGTCAGCAGTTTGGGTCAAACCTTTGTCCAGCAATTCTGAGATTTTGGAAAACAATTCAGATACATTGAAGGGAACATCAAGAGCCTGTGCAGCTTGTGTAGATATAGAATCTGGGTGAGTGGGGGTCGCTTCCAGAGAGGACAGTCCAAAAGGCCCTATAGAGCACTCTATTAGGGACATTGTGGATGCAGGGGAAGGAGTAGCAAGAGGGGGGACGAGGCCCGGTGACTGTGGGGTAAATGTGAGGGTTGCAGGGTGCACAACTTGTCTGACTGCTGTGGAGGATTCAGCTGCAGCCCGGTCTCGTGGCTGAGACACGGCCGCCATCTTGGATTCGGCCTGACTTTCCAAGGTCTCAAACTGTGGCCCCAGGGCTCTCTGACGTGCCTACCCAGCATACAAAGGTGCCCGGGTTTATCCGCAGCTGCCTCCTGTTATTTTGGGAGCTCCTGTCCATTGGTGGAGCTTTGGGCTTACGCCGCCATCTTGGGAATCTCCGCGCATGAAATTTGTTTTTTTTACATAAATTTTTTGGGGATATTTATTATAGGAAAAAGTAAAAAATATTGCTTTTTTCAAAATGGTTGCTCTTTGTTTGTTTATAGCGCAAAAAATAAAAACTGCAGAGGTGATCAAATACCACTAAAAGAAAGCTCTATTTGTGGGAAAAAAAGGACATCAATTTTGTTTGGGTGCAACGTCGCATGACCGCGCAATTGTTAGTTAAAGCGACACAGTGCCGTATCGCAAAAAAAGGGCTTGGTCAGGAAGGGGGTAAATCCTTCTGGGACTGAAGTGGTTAATGCAGTCTATGCATTAAGATCAAAAGCCTTCTGTGTGTGGCTGAGACACAGCAGTGGTGATATTGGCTCCTGCTGCTGTCAATCATAGTCAGCTAGCCAATCAAGGGAGAGAGGGGTTGAGCCAAGTCAGGGCTCCATGTCTGAATAGACAAAGGGAGCTGTGACTCAGCTCTGGTGCCCCCATAGTAAGCGGCTTGCTGTGGGGTCACTGAACAGGAGGTAGGGGCCAGGATCACAGAAGAGGGACCCAAGGAGAGGAGGATGCGTGCTGCTCTGCGCAAATCCACTGCATCGAGCAGTTAAGTATAATATGTTTATTATTTTTACAAGAAAAAAAACAAGACTTTACAATAATTTTAATGGCTTCCCAGTCTTAGTCCGTAGGGTTCAATATTAAGTTGGCCCACCCTTTGCAGCTATAACAGCTTCAACCCTTCTGGGAAGGCTGTCCACAAGGTTTAGGAGTGTGTCTATGGGAATGTTTGACCATTCTTCCAAAAGCGCATTTGTGCGGTCCAGCACTGATGTTGGACGAGAAGGCCTGGCTAGCTTTTTACACTCTAATTTATCCTAAAGGTGTTCTATTGGGATGTAGTCAGGACTCTGTAGGCCAGTCAAGTTCCTCCACCCCTAACTCGCTCACCCATGTCTTTATGGACCTTGCTTTGTGCACTGGTGCGCAGTCATGTTGGAACAGGAAGGGGCCATTCCCAAACTGTTCCCACAAAGTTGGGAGCATAAAATTGTCCAAAATATCTTGGTATGCTGACACCTTAAGAGTTGCCTTCACTGAAACTAAGGGGCCAAGCCCAACCCCTGAAAAACAACCCCACACCATAATCCCCCCTCCACCAAATGATTTGGACCAGTGCACAAAGCAAGGTCCATAAACACATGGATGAGCGAGTTTGGGGTGGAGGAACTTCACTGGCCTGCACAGAATCCTGACCTCAATCCGATAGAACACGTTTGCGTGAACTCACAATTGAGCTTCTGGAAGAATGGTCAAACATTCCCATAGATGCACTCCTAAACCTTGTGGACAGCCTTTTCAGAAGTGTTGAAGCTGTTATAGCTGCAAAGGGTGGGCCAACTCAATATTGAACCCTACGGACTAAGACTGGGATGCCATTAAAGTTATTATAAAGTCTTGTTTTTTTTCTTGTAAAAATAATAAACATATTATACTTAACTGCTCGGTGCAGTGGATTTGCACAGAGCAGCCCGCATCCTCCTCTCCTTGGGTCCCTCTTCTGCGATCCTGGCCCCTCCCTCCTGTTCAGTGCCCCCACAGCGTGTAAAGTCAGGCGTCACAATACTTTTGACAATATAGTGTATATGAAAGCCACGCTGTCTTATCAAGGCCCCTTCTGTAAAGTGCAGTCTTAATGCCGTGTACACACGGTCGGACTTTTTTAGCTACAAAAGTCCAACAGCCTGTCTGACAGACTTTCAACAGACTTTCGACGGACTTTTGGCAGACTTTCGACGGACTTTCTAACGACCAGACTTGCCTACACACGATCACACCAAAGTCCGACTTATTCGTACATAATGACGTACACCGGGCTAAAATAAGGAAGTTGAAAGCTAGTAGCCAATAGCTGCCCTAGCGTCGGTTTTTGTCCGTCGGACTAGCATACAGACGAGCGGATTTCTGGGTCTGGCGGAGTTACGACGTAAAGATTTGAAGCATGTTCCAAATCTAAAGTCCATCAGATTTGCGACTGGAAAGGTCCGCTGAAGGTCTGGTGAAGCCCACACACAATTTGGTCCGTTGGCGTCCGTCAGACCAGTCCGGTCGAAAAGTCCGACCGTGTGTACGCCCCATCAACTCTAACCTTTGAGAGTCTCCATATTGGAGCATATATAGTAAAGGATACATTTTGACAGGTATACCTGGAGGCAGCTCATTCCTCCTTAAAGGTGCAAGTACACACTAAAAGCCCAGCAAATCACAATGACATTTGAATGTGTCTAGTGTGTCCCCACATCCATTGCCAAGTTGTCCCAGCTCCCTTCCACAAGCTAGCCTGCAAAAAAGAAAGATTATCATTGATTTATAGTAGATTTAGATTTGATAGTTAAAATGTAAATGGTTGTATAATTTTGTCAGTTACATAAATGTGTGTGGAAATCTACCTGTAATTTATCCGTTGTGTCGGCCCCAAAGTCCTTGTCACAGAGTGAAGGCTAATAAACAGCATTGTGCCATTCTCAGTGGGGTGAATAGATTAGATATTGGGTGAAGGATAGCTGTCACAAGCAGAGAAAGTTTACTGCATTCAGACTGAAAATCATTCCATGTGGGATACCTTGGGGAGCTGCAATGAGAGCTGAAATCTTTAATATATTTTTAAAGTGTCATTACAAATGGTCTGTAAGGAAAATATGTCATTTGCTCGATGACATAGTGATATGCAGCAGGGTTGGCATTTCCAAGGAAGTAAACAAAATGATTAATGACTCTAAAAGCGATGTCAATAACAACTTTGGCAGAAATAAAAATATAAAAAATATCAGTACATTATTAGTACTTTGCCCATATGGGTATTTATCCAAGCATATTTCAAAGAAAATAATACATTAAAAAGAAAAATACTCTAGCTTGTAAAATTATATTAAAAGGTACAATTTTTCACAATGGGCTGCTTTACTGTGTCCCAAACACTGTTTTCTATCTTCAGGCTATTAGACAGAACTGATCCACTTTGTATGCACTTGTGGCTGGCTGGGTGCATGTCTTTCGTTATTTCACCTCTCACCTCTTTGCAACAACTCTAAAACCTCTAGCCTGCTCACAGTTACTTGTCCTTTTTCAGTACAATGCAGGTACAGACCCAGAAACCCAGCAGGCTTGCAATACATAGTTTTGGGTAGAAGAGTGTACAAGAAGATTGTAACATATGTAGCACTAACTCTCGGTGGAGCTGCTGGTTTAAAGCGGGCTGTTACCTTCACTCTCGATACCTCTGTTTCACCGGCACCGGGTCTAGGGTCCCGTTGAGTTTACCTCTGGACGATGTAGGCACCAAACACTTGAGTATATTTTCCAATGCTTTATTGAACAAGTAATAAAGGAAGTAGCAGGAAAGAGGCAGAAGGAAAGTTGCAGGGAAGCTCAAATACCTTTCCTTAGTATTCTTTAGAACATTCTTTGGAATTGAACACTTGTAGTTTGCCCGCCTGGATAGGTTTCTCTCACTAACCTAGCAGCCAGTACGCAGCACGAACAAAAGTCTCTGCCACAGACTTGTTTGGAATAAAACCCATACGATCCTCTGCCACAGGATGTATTGGTTTGCGATGAATGTCAGACACAGTACTTGAACCTTTAAGCCAACCCAGCAGTACTATGTGGTAAGATTACTTCAGGATACGGCCTCCAACCGAGTCACCAGGCCCCTCTCCAGACCAGCACTCTGCATGATCCTTCCATGACGGGTCCTCCCCTGGGATCTCCTCGGTTGTCCAGCTTCTTCACTCAGGATAGACAGCTCAGGACCATTCCTCTGCTGCTGTGGTAGGCCCCAGACAGGCTTCTGGGCCCACCCACACGCTACAGCGACGTGGGCCTCCGGTACGGAGGACCACAAGGTGGTACTCTTAACGCATACCTGTCGGCCAGGAGGGCCAGCAGGTGGCTGAAAAACCAACCCCTGAACATGGCGTCTGTCCCATAAATACCCTCTCCCAGAATGCAACTCGGAGGACCACCTCCACCGAGTTGTCTCCGGGACAGAGGAGCACTCATACGCTTCAACACGTTGCTATTTCAACACTAGCCCATGGTGACGACACCCATCGGCACAGTGTGGAACTACACGCAACTCAACCAAGCTGGAACAGAGGCAAATCTAACTTCATCTAACAAGTAACCCACAAGATTTACCTATCAGCGGTATTTTAAAAACTACCAGCGCTACATATACATGCTCAGCTTTAGCTGGTTACAGCAAGAGTGTCTACATAGCTAATCCTTAGTGTGTCTACAGCCAAAACTTTTTTAGTTTTGGATAAAGGGGGGAAGGGTTAGAACCAATATAAGTGTAGTACTATCCCTGCAAGAGCCACTTGGTAATTTTGATTCTCTGTTCTGCACCTCAACTTCATAAAAATGTCTCCCCCTCTGACACACCTGGTTGAATAAAAGTTACTGCAAGCACTTATAACAGTGATGGCGAACCTTGGCACCCCAGATGTTTTGGAGCTATATTTCCCATGATGTTCATGCATTCTGCAGTGTAGTTGCGTACCATGGGAAATGTAGTTCCAAAACATCGGGGGTGCCAAGGTTCGCCATCACTGACTTATAAGAACACGAGTATAGAAACCATTAACCAGTTGCCAACCCGGCCATAGCCGAATGACGGCTACAGCGCGGTTGGATAACTTTGGGAGGGCGTACTATGTTGTCCTCCCAGAATCATGCTCCCATGCACCCCTTGGGGCACGCACCCGGGAATGTCCGTGACCCAGTGGAGGACTCAGTGTGTCAGGGATCAAGGTAAAGGGCCAATCTCAGTGGCTTTATCACATGATCGTTCCAATTGGATGGAGCGATCACTGTCAACAAACCGGCGTCATGCCCAGTTCTCTCCCTCCTCACATCGCTTGTGTGAGGAGAGGAGGGTGAAGCTGCAGCGTGAGGCTGATTGAGAGCGGAGTTGTGCCCCATCAGTGCTCAGGTGTCCCTCAGCAGTGCCAAGGAGTGCCCTGGCAGTGCCCATCAGAGCCCAGCCGTGCTAAGGTTAGTGCCCCATCAGAGCCCAGCAGTGCCAAGGAGTGCCCCATCAAAGCCCAGTAGTGCCAAGGAGTGCCCCATCAGAGCCCAGCAGTGCCAAGGAGTGCCCCTTTAGAGACCAGCAGTATCAAGGAGTGCCCCATCAGTGCCCAGGATTGCCCATCAGTGCCCATCAGTGCCCAGGACTGCCCCATCAGTGCCAAGGAGTGCCATATCAGTGCCAAGCAGTGCCACATCAGTGCCCAGGAGTGCCCCATCAGTGCCAAGAAGTGCCCCAGGAGTGCCACATCTGTGCTCCAGCAGTGCCACATCAGTACCCAGGAGTGTCACATCTGTGCCCCAGGAATGCTTTACAGTGCCACTAAAGTGCCCATTAATGCCAATACAGTGCCCTTCAGTAAGGGCTCATCAGTGCCACTCTATCAGTGGATCCTCATCAGCGCCCATCAGTGTCGTAAAAATGTGTAAAAAACTGGTAGAAAAATGCATTTTCATTTTCTTTCCACAGTTTCCAAAAACTGGAAAAAATGACATGTTTAAAAGACTCATTATGTCTCATAGATTATATGTTGGGGTATTTACTTTCCAAAATTGGTTCATTTTGTGGGTGTTTCCATTGTCCTGGTGCTCCAGGACCTTCAAAAGTGTAATAGGTTGTCAGGAAATTAGATGTGTCATTTATGCTCGTAGAATACTCCCTGCATATTGGGCCTCTGTATGTGGCCAGGCTGTGTAAAAGTCTCACACGTGTGGTATTGCCATACTCAGGAGGAGTAGTAGAATGTATTTTGAGGTGTAATTTGTGGTATGCATATGCCATGTGAGAGAAATAACCTGTTAGTATGACAATTTTGTGAAAAAAAAATGTAAATCTTAATTTTGCAAAAAAATGTGGGAAAAAAATTACAATGTGAAAAAACTTGCCATACCTCTTACTAAATACCTTGAAATGTCTACTTTCCAAAAAGGGGACATTTGTGGGGTATTTGTACTTTCCTGGCTTGTTAGTGTCTCAAGCAATCAGTACATCAGGTATGATCAATTTTCAATGATTGGCACCATAGCTTGTAGACTCTATAACCTTCACACAAACCAAATAACATACAATGGTTTTGGTTATTTTTACCAAAGACATGTAGCAGTATAAATTTTGGCCAAAATTTATGAAGAAAAATGACCAATTTGCTAAATTTCATAATAGAAACAAAGAAAAATGCATTTTTTTTACAAAATATATTATTTTTTGTATTTATAGCACAAAAAATAAAAAACCCAGAGGTGATTAAATACCAGCAAAAGAAAGCTCTGTTTGTGGGGAAAAAAAGGACAAACGTTTAATATGGGTAGAGTGTTGCATCACTGAGTAATTGTCATTCAAAATGTGAGAGCACTGAAAGTTGAAAATTGGTATGGTTAGGAAGGGGGTTTAAGTGCCCAGTGTGCAAGTGGTTAACTCGACTGTGAATTAGTAGCTGGAAATAGACACAAGACCGTTTAGTGGTAAATGACCTCAGTGGGGTTGATTTACTAAAGGCAAATACAGTGGAAGCCTGTTGAGGGGAAACGCGCGTCGGATGGAGCAAGTGGCTGTGATGCCATCACGTTTTATTCATTTTTTCCCTATGCAGTGAGAAGGCTCAACCCTCTGCTGCCTGTGAAACATTTTTATCCAGTTCCCTTTGCTGTGCACTATTTGCGGTGATGTTGCTGTGCAATTTGATTTGACTTTTTGGCTTGCAGTTTCTGAAATGCTGTGTTCTTAGTGCTGTGTGCAATTGCTGTGGAATTACAAGTGACTTTAAATAAATTTTTACATCTACACTATGGAGTTTTCCCCGTTTTGTTTTCATTGAGGGGTCTGGATGTGTGGAGGATTGAGGGAAGATAACTGACCTTCCCTCCCACATCTGTGGAATTTTAACACCTGAATCCAAAGAAAACGGAAAATTTATATCAAATACTTACCGTAATTTTCCTTTCCTGATGGACTCCATGGCAGCCTACGTATGGGTTAATCCCGCCTCTCATACCTCATAGGACCCCACTCCCATAAATCTTTGCAACTAGACAGAGACCGTGTTCCGTAACTTAGCCTACTCCAGCAAATGGGAGGGAACTCCTGCTGCCATGGAGTCCATCAGGAAAGGAAAATTACGGTAAGTATTTGATATAAATTTTCCGTTTTCCTGACAGACTCCATGGCAGCCTACGTATGGGAAATAACTAGCCATACACGCCCGGGTGGGTAATTGCTGGTTAAAGAAAAAAAGGTTTAATTGGCACCATCAATAGATAATACGTGCAAACCAAAATTAACCGAAGACAAGGAAGCAGGTTCTACACAATAGTGTGTCATAAAGGTATTAATTGATGACCACGAGGCCGCTTTACAGATCACTTCCGGAGATACATGCCGGGATGCTGCCCAAGATGTAGAAACGCTCCTGGTAGAATGAGCGGTCACTGCCTCCGGAGGAGCCAAACCCTTAGACTTGTAAGCCCACTGAATGGCCTGAACAATCCATGCTGCAATGGTTCTAGAGGAAGCACGCTTTCCCTTGTTTTTACCGTGGAAGAGGACAAACAAGTGATCAGATTGGCGAAAAGAAGCTGTGGCTTCCAAGTATTGCTTCAGAGCTTCTCCGACATCTAGAGGATGAATATTAGAGCCCTCAGAAGACTTGAACGTGGGAAGGACAATTTCCTGATTTTCATGGAAAACAGTTGTTACTTTGGGATTTGAACCTAACATAGGAATCAGGACCACTCGGTCAGGGAAGAACGTAAGGAATGGTTCTTTGAATCCTAAGGAACCGATTTCTGAAACCCTCTTAGCCGATGTTATGGCTACTAAAAAGACCACTTTGAGGGAAAGTTCCTTAACAGATGACTGGTCCACCTGACATATTTCTCTTCCTGCGAAGAAGTCCAGGACAAGAGGAAGATCCCATTTAGAAAATCTTGGTCTCCTTTGAGGTCTAAGTCTTATTGCTCCCCTGAAGAACTGTCTCGTAAGGGGGTGCCTGGCCCATGATACACCTGTGAAGGCAGAGATTGCAGAAACTTGGACTCGTAAGGAGCTAACCGACAAAGACAGATCCAGGCCTGTCTGCAGAAAACCCAGAATATCCTGTATCTTTGGGTCAATACAAGAGCCATTAGTGGAGGCCACATAGTCCGCGAATTTTGACCAAATTCTTTGATAGACTTTGTTGGTGCCCGCTCTTCTGGCATTCAACAATGTAGCAATCGCTGAACTTGGACATCCTAGTGCTTCCAGCCTTCCCCTCTCAACCACCAAGCCATCAGATGGAGATGAGATGGGCATGGGTGAAGAGATGTTCCTTGCGACAGGAGATCTGGTCTGGCCGGGAGAGGGACCGGATCCCGGTAACTGAGCTGAACCAGGAGAGGAAACCATGGCCTGTTGGGCCAGAAAGGAACAATCGCCACTACCTCGACTTCTTCCCACCTGAGCCTTGATAGAAACCGAAGGATGACTGGTACCGGGGGAAAGGCGTAGGCCTTGAGGAATCTCCACTGATCCGTCAGGGCATCCACTCCGAAGGCTTGGGGACAGCGACACCTCGTGTAATATTTCTGCAGTTTGAAGTTGCAAGGGGATGCAAACAGATCTACTTCCGGCATCGCTCCCAGAGACAAGACCCAGTTGAACACTTCGGTGTGGAGAGACCATTCGTTGTTGTCCAGGGTGACCCTCGAAAGGAAGTCCGCCTGGACATTCTGAATTCCGGGAAGATAAACAGCTGATAAATTTGTCAAATTCGCCTGGGCCCAGGACATGATCGGACTTACTTCTTTCAGTAACGAGAGACTGCGGGTGCCCCCCTGTCTCTTGATGTAAGACACTGCCGTCGTATTGTCCAGTCTCAGGAGAACTGAGGCCCCTGATGTCAGGTGGGAAAAGGCTTGAAGAGCACGGAAGGCAGCTCGAAGCTCCAGGATATTTGAGACTATCCCTTGGGATGGGAAGTCCCATCTGCCTTGGGCTACCTCCGTCAGACAGAGGGCGCCCCAACCTCTGTTGCTTGCATCCGTAGTCACCGTGATCCAGGAGACAGGCGCTATGGAATGGCAATTGAGAAGATTCCCCCGTTGCAGCCACCAGGGGAGACTCTCCCGCATGGAGGTGGTTACTCGTACCAGCTGGTCTCGAGACCCTGGATCCCACTGTTGGAGAAACCCCTTCTGAAAGGGCCGCATCCTCCATTGTGCCCACTTCACCATGGGGGCTGTGGCCCCCATGGTGCCTATTATCTTTAGACATTGCGAGGCTCTGAGAAGAGGTGATGATAATGCCAGACGAATTCTTTCCCGAATCACCGGAATTTTCTCCAAAGGCAGAGAGATGGTACTCTCCATGGTGTTGAATTGGGCTCCAAGGAATATTAGAGACTGCGTTGGATCTAGGTGACTCTTCTCCTTGTTCAACAGCCAACCGAACTCTGTTAGGGTAGAGATGACCTGATCTCGATGTGCCAGCAGCTGACCCTTGTCTTGTGAAAGCAGAAGTAGGTCGTCCAAGTAATGGTGTAATCGGATACCTTTGACCCTGATTAATGCTACTACAGCCAATAAGAGCTTCGAAAACACTCGAGGCGATGTTGTAAGCCCGAATGGAAGACATGTGAATTGGAGATGCCTCTGATCTACCGCGAATCGGAGATACATCTGAAATTCCTGTGCAATCGGCACGTGAAAGTAGGCATCTTTCAGGTCTATGGAGACAAGCCAATCTCCCGGTTGTATCGTCTGGCGTATTGTTAGCAGAGTCTCCATCTTGAATCTTTCCTTCTTGATGAAGGAGTTCAGATAAGTCAGGTCGATTACCGGCCTCCAGGACCCATTCTTTTTGAGGACCATGAAAAGGGGGGAGTACACCCCTAGGAATCTCTCTTCTGTTGGTACTTGAATGGCGGCCCCTTGGACTACTAGTGAGTCCGTATATGACAGAAGAACCTGTTTCTTCTCTTCTATGTGAGGAAGAGTTGTAGGAACAAACCGGTGTATGGGTGGGTTGCTGAACACCCAGGTATGACCCGAAGAGACCGTTTTGACGGTCCAGAAATCCCGAATCGAGGCTGCCCAGACGTGCTGGAAACGGAGTAAACGAGCCCCGACTCGCTCCGTCTGGACAGGCTCTATATCAAAAGGACTTCGCAGCCTCACGTCCTCCAGAAGAGGCTGACTTTGAGGACTTCTGCCCTGAAGGTTGATTTCTCCTCCAGTTTTTTCTGAAATCACGGCCAGGTCTGTAGCGGCGTGCATCCCTCGCACGCTCCTGATCTTGTTTGGGATAAGTTTTCCTCTGACCAAAAAGGCGGCGATCCTGGGGTAAGAACCCTGATTTACCCCCTGTAGCACGGGTAATGGCAGAATCCAGTTTATTCCCAAAGAGGGAGGAACCCTCAAAGGGAATTTTACACCATGCCTGTTTAGAGGCAGGATCTGCAACCCACGGGCGCAACCACAAGGCGCGCTTCGCCGTTACCGAGGAAAGCATGACACGTGCCACAAGGCGGATAATATCCAGGGATGCTTCCCCCAGAAAGGCTGATGCCAGCTTCAGCTCATGTACCGGTGAGTTCTTGAGCAACTCCTCAGAGATCCTCCCCAATACTGCATCCATATCATCCGTCCATGCTTCCATAGCTTTAGACAAAGCTGCAAGGGCCAGGGCTGGTTTACAAGCCATGCCTGCCGTAATATAAATGCGTTTGAGGTCAGTGTCGATCTTCCTCTCCAAACCATCTTTAAAAGAAACGGTGTCTTCCAGAGGAAGCGTGACATGCTTCACTAACCTCATTAAGGCCGCATCAATGAGGGGTGCAGCTTCCAGATGCTTTACCTCCTCACTTTTGAATGGGTACATTTTCGCTATCTTGGAAATCAGTGAGTTCTTCCTCTCAACTTTACTCCATTCATCTGAAATAATTTCCCCAAGTTCACCCAGGAAGGGGAAATTTGGGCGTTCTTTCCTGAGCTGTTTGAAGTACTTCCTCTGTTTAGAGGGGGCTTCTACTGGCTCCTCCCATCTCAATGCGCTTTTAACCGCTTTAACCATCTGTGGAACCAAGGAAAAATCGAAGCCTGTACTGGAGTCTGCCACATCCGCTTCGCTGTCCGAAGAACCACTCAAGGAGAGACTTCGTCGAGAGGGACCTGGAACCTCAGGGACAACCCTGTCAGGAACTGGTGGAGGAGCAGCAGGAGGGCTGGATGTACGAACGGGATCTGTCCTGTTCAAAGACTCTTGAACCACTCTTCTAACCAGAGCCTCCACCTGTTGGTCTCCAGCTCCTCGTTCTTTAACAGCTCGAGTATAGCATAGCTCACAGAGAGATTTACCCTCTGGGACCTGAGCTCTACATCCCCAGCATGCCTTCTTATCAGAGCGGCTGGAATGGCGGTGAGAATGGCGACTAGACGTGGACCGTCTGGAGGATGATCTAGGACGTCTAGAGCTTGACGTAGAGTGACGGTTTTGTGATCTAGATTTGTCACTAGCTTCACGTGCTGAAGAACGGTGTTCAGACCTAGAAGGGCTGAGGGAAAAAACAGAGTCAACATGCACCTGACAATAAAACCCAAAACAAAAAACAGGCAGAGGGAAAATTAATTCCATCCTACCTGCCGAGTAAGGGTTGGCCACTGGGGGGCGGTGACACATCCATAGCAAACAACTGACCAGCAAGACACTGAAAGCAATCAAGACAGTATATAAGAAACTGATGGTTTAGCAATTAGGAAGAAACCATAGGCAGGCAGTGCAGCATAACTCTTACCTTGACCAGTCAAGATATGTGCTCGGGGAATCAGCTGCTGAAGCATGAAAGCATCCCAAGAAATAGCTGAATCTGACAGCTATTTAAATCTGCCGCCCAGGATGATGTCATCGCGCTCACAGCGAACCCACGCTGTGTACGACGCCGCCCCATAGACACCGCGCGCATGCGCGACCTCCGCCATCTTGTCCGGACCGCGCACGTGCAACCAAGCCTCGATTTCGATCGCGGCTCGCGCATGCGCAGAAGGGCCAAGAAGCGGCGGACTGGAACGCAGATGCGTCCCAGCCGCCATGACCAGGAAAGCTACAGGGACAGACAACAAACAAATACAGGCTGCCATGTAATAGGAAAAAACAGTATACATCACCACCACGGCACCGATTCGATCCGGCCTGGGACTGGGAGCCATTGCTCATACTGCACGACCAGGGCATTTTCATGAAGGGGCCTCCCGCTAATAGCTGGGACGAATGGCCATGTTGCCGCTTGCCTGCCAATGGCCGGCTATTAAGCTCTTCAAGGCATCGCAATACTTGCCCATGTCCACCCTGCTAATAGCTAAGGTAAATGGACTCCAGAAAAGGACACCGCCAGAACCGTCATCTTCGCGTGCAAACCGCCAGGACTGGACCGACCATTGTTTTAAGGTAAGACTACCTTGGTCCTAGGAGGAGGACAAAAAAGGAACACGGTCTCTGTCTAGTTGCAAAGATTTATGGGAGTGGGGTCCTATGAGGTATGAGAGGCGGGATTAACCCATACGTAGGCTGCCATGGAGTCTGTCAGGAAAGTGTCTTTTGGTTATTCCATTGAAGAAAAACAGGAAAAACTTTCTGGATTACTACCCAGGTGGAGATCACAGATGCCGGCAGGCAAATGCAACAAGACTTTAAGATCTCTATAATTTGAGATCCTACAGATTTGGTAAGCGAGCATTTCTACTTTACCTATAGCGGGAAGATTATTTATTTGTTTGTTCCAAAGCAGAAGATTCATGATTGATCTACAATACAAGATATCCTCGTATGGACTTTATCTTTTATGACACATCACAATGGTGTTTATTTCTGCTATTTTTTTTTAAAGAGGAACAAGTAATTTAATTGGTGTGTTGAAAGATTATGAACGCATAGATCTATACAATTGTTTTTTTTCACATAAGCACCAGTTTTAATAGGCACTTGGTAACTTTTTACTTATATTTCACAATTTGAATAGTTATTCGTTTAACCCATTGGTATAAGTAAAAGTAAATGGAGTAAATTAGTTGCTCCTTATTTATGACATATAAACACTTTGCATAAACAAGATATTTCAGCTAGTTTGAATAATGTATCTATTTTTTTAAAACATTTCTTCACGAGAATAGTGGTGAATCACGGAAATGTAGTTGTATACATTGTATTCAGATACATAGTTATTGGTGGCGCGCTTGTATTTTTTTGTTACTTTGTTTGGGTCCTTTTTGTATTTTTGACTTACACGAGCAGCTGCACCGTTTAGTTGTTTTTTTTTACATATTTTTCTCGTACAATACCAGATCATACGAGTTTCGCCTAATCAGTACAGTTGTCGTTCGAAAATACAATACAACATATTACATCACTTCCAAATTTGTATTCTGTCATACACAAATTTTCTGAATTTTAGTAAACTCTACGTTTTCGATATGAGATTAGCATGCAAAAAAATATAAAAAACGGATGATCATTCGTACGATAATCTCATCGTGTGTACCAGGCATAAGGAAGTGGATGTTTTTTCTACTACATTATGTTGAGGAAAGGGACTCTGTACCAAAAATGAGAACTTAAGCAGACATAGGCAAAGATTCCATCATAGTTGACGTAAGTTCATTATCTTTGCTTTTTTTTTACATTAGTTTATTATCCTTGTTTTTGTGCACTCAGCTCACCATCAAACTAAATAAAGATTTTAAGTGTACAAGATTCTATCTATCTATCTATCTATCTATCTATCTATCTATCTATCTATCTATCTATCTATCTATCTATCTACAGTATCTGTGAATCTCCATACATAAAGCATTGGCTTATATCTGTTTAGCTCTACTGAGTGGGTTAGAATAGCTTTCAAAAGAAAAGTAGCACTTCTCATCTCTTGGTAACCTGTATCAACAATTATCTGTGCAGCATACAATATGTTTTATTTTTATTCCACTTAATAATTTCTGAGAAAAAGAATCTAAAGGAACTGAATGTGTTCAGTCTTGACCCTGATAGTTGTATCCATTATTATGACATAAAAAAGGTCACTAGGCACTTAATGTCCAATTTGAAAATAAACAGAGGAAAGGACTGTATATAATACATCACTGCACCTAAATAAAGTCGTTCAACGAACATATGCAATCACGGTAAAAATAAACTATAATAGTTTCCGGACAATTTTGTTTTTTTAAAGGTTTATATGTTATTAAACAAATGTTTTATGTCTGTTTTTTATCCTCTCTCAATTTTTTTTTGCAAAGTATATATAAAGTAAAGTGCCCAATTACGCACCATGCTTATACAGAATGCAGGCATAACTCATTTTCTCACGACTCACTGATTCCGGCCCAAGCTTAGGGAAAATAAGTTTCTCTTCTCCCCTTCCTCAGCAGTTTAGAGAGATTACTCCTGATGCTGCAGAGGAGACAGGGCATGTAACCTGCAGCCAGGTGATAGGCCCTCCACCCACCACAACCGATGAATGGGCAACCAGGCAGGAGTCTAATAGCATGCAGCTTTCCTGGAAGACCCAGGTACTGCAGGGAGCACCAGTTGCAACCAGAGTACTCTACTTTCAGAGAGGTACAACATATGAGTGTGAGCGCTGAGTCCAACACAATTAGAAACAATAGTAACCCCCCATCCCTGTTGCTCTCAATAAAGAGAGAAAAAATTAGTATACAAATGCTGGCATAAAAGCAAAACTAGGGGCTAAAAACATGAATAATTATAATGAGTAGTATACAGCAAAAGGACTGTTAGCTGCTAAAGTCTGAAATGACTAAAATATAGTCCATAGCATATGCAGGCAACTGTAGAAGGCAGCCCTGTAGATAGGAAGAAGCAATCCTCTGGGTACTGGAGAAAAAGAACAACAAGGGCGCCACTCTAAGTGCAGTATTTAAAAACAAATTTAATACATCTTTAAAGCGGGGGTCCACCTATCTATCGTTTTTTTTTTTTTGAGTTCATTCACAAACTTTTCTTCTCAGCATTACATACTCACATATTGTGTGTAATATGTCCGCCTGTGTCAGATTTCGTCAGAAAGAATAACTTATATTATTCACTGCAGGCGGTTTCCATCTTCATTGTGGGCATTTGAAGCCCACAAGCATTTATTTCCTGGATGTGGTGAATGCTGTGCTCCCAGCATTCACCGCTCGTTCCCGCACATGCTCAGTGGCATCCTGGGAAGCCTGAGACTAGCTCCCAGGAGTCTGGGAGAGGCTAGAAACATGCCTACTCCCATGGGAGGAGAACCAGGAAGTGCAAAGAAGAATAGAAAAATAAAAGGTAATTACGGCGATTTAATTTTTTTTAAACAGCATGTCAGCATCTAGGCAAGGAAGAGAATACATACAGATATTGTTCAAAATTTGGGTGGAACCCCACTTTAAAATGGGTACTCACAAAGGTACACGTATACAGGCATGTAGATAACAATTTGGAGGTGCCAGATATCCCGGGGGTGGTGTCCAATCACATCTATCAGTGGCGGTTTCCTAAAAAGGCTTCACTGCTGGATGGTCAATGTTTCCTGCTGCGGGGAGCGCACTGCTCGTAATCGGGGAGAACGGGGTCACTTCCGGGTTCGTGCAGAGATAGACAGGCGACGCGTTTGCGGAGCTACGCTCCTTCCTCAGGCCTAACGTGACCCGTGATAGGTCCAAACATATAAGGTCTATGCAGAGTATTGATTGGAGGGGAAGACCGTCAGTCTAACTGGGACACAAAGCTGTGTGGTGAGAATCGAATACTGACGTGTCTGGTGTAGTGTTCATATGTCTGCTGTGACAGATCTGGAGAAACAGCGCTGTGTGTGAATAAAATAAACTATATTGTGTGTTTCTGTAATTATGGTTTATGAGAAAATTAGAAAATGTGAAAAAAGTGTGAAACTGAAATTGTATAGTAATCAGATTGCTAATATTAGTGGAATTGAGATAGCTATGAAAATAAGAGGAAATGGATGTTAACAACGAAATCGATGAAAAATTGGGAAATAAAGAAAACTGATATGATTAAATATGATAAGTGAAGAAATAAATGTAGATATAAAGATGAAAATAATAAAAATAAAAATAAAGAGTCACAAGAGGAAACAAGAAATAAGGGTGAAATGTATAATATGAAATAATGATGATGACAAAATAACAATGTATAATGAATTGTTAAGGATATATTATAAAATGTATTTTTGGAACAGTGGTTGTGAAGGTGGTGAATAACTAATAAGAAATAAAAAATAAAAAAAAAAAAATAATAATAATAATAAAAAATAAAAAATTGTATATATAAAAAAAAAAAAAAATCATATACACATATGATGAGATACAGATGATAATGATGTTCAGATGGAATGAGTAAGATAAACGTGAAAATAAAAGTAAGGATAAATATGAAATTAAATAGCTGAAAATAAAAAATAATAATAAATAAAAAATAAAAAATATAATAAATAATAATGATGAATGAAAAATAATAAAAAATACAGATGATGGCATTATATGTGAATTGTTGTGGTCTTGAGAATAATACTAACGAAAATACAGGTTTCCATTGGTTATGGATGTGACTAAGTCATAACTTCTAGATCCTGATTATAGGATGGGGATATATACAATATGTGTGCACACACGTGGGTAACTATGTGTGTAAACACAAAATATGTTTTTCCTATGAAAAAAGGGGGAAAATGTGAAGTAGCTGAGCTTTGGAAAAGTGCTCAAATCAAAAAAGAAGAACTCTGTAACATCACAATAAGAAAGAAATACATTATGGTGGTAAAAGCAAAGAAACAGGTATGGATCCAATAACCTATGAGACTATAAGAGCAAGGAGAGCAGTCAAATTAGGCTGCTCGTCTCTATCTCCTCATTGAGACCTCCAGGAGCCAAAGAGTCCAAAATGTATATCCAGTACATTTCCCTCTGGCAGAGACGTTTAAAACGCTCTGCCAGTGGGAACGTAGCGGGAATGGACTTGATGATCCAAACTTTGAGGCCGGAAGAGGAATGATCATGTTTATGGAGAAAGTGGAGGGGAACACTGTGTTGGTCTTCTCCTGCCTTCACGAGGCGGCGGTGTTCCCCGAACCTCTTTCTCAAAGTACGTATGGTTCGGCCTACGTAGTATAACCCACATGGACAAGTCAAACAATAAATAACAAACTCTGTGGAACAATTGTAAAATTGACTGATCTGGTACGTCTGTCCTTTGTTGGTGAATTCCCTTTGACCGTGATGAACGTGACTGCATGTGAGACATAATTTTTTATGGCACTGGTACATGCCGATTAGGGGAATGAGGCAAGAGACTGTTGTTTTGGGATTTTGTGGGCATTTGTATTTACTGGGTGCCACCAGATTCTTAATGTTCCTAGTAAAACTTCGGGTTTGGAGGTGATTGTGGATTTTAGATGGGGATCCTGAAGTAAAATCGACCAGTGCTTGGTGAGTATACGTTCCATAGCTTTATGTTAAGAGTGGAACTGGGTCACAAACCTGATAGGCTGTACTGAAGAATAATTAGTTTCACTAGTGGATGTAGAAGGTTCTGACAGATAGAAGTCAAATGCTTCGTTTATGAGTTTGAGTGGAAAAGCTTTATCCATAAACTTTTGTTTTAAAAGGGACCCTTCTGTGATGTAATCTAATTGTCTGGTGCAATTTCTGCGTAAACGACAGAACTGGCTCTTTGGGATGTTTGAAATCCATCTTGGATGGTGACAGCTCTGGTGATGCAAAAAAGAGTTGCCTGCTGTCGGCTTGGTATAGTTTTTGGCCAATATTTTGCCTTCCTGGTGAAAAAATAGAAGATCCAAAAATGCAAGCTGAAAACGATCATGTTCTGAAGTGAAGGTGAGGCCATACTCATTGTTATTGCAGTGTGTGATGAAATCTAGGAAGAGGAGCTCTGGGCCATCCCAGATGACGATAATAGATTTCATCACACACTGCAATAACAATGAGTAGCTTGCATTTTTGGATCTTCTACTTTTTCACCAGGAAGGCAAAATATTGGCCAAAAACTATACCAATCCGACAGCAGGCAACTCTTTTTTGCATCACCAGAGCTGTCACCATCCAAGATGGATTGCAAACATCCCAAAGAGCCAGTTCTGTCGTTTACGCAGAAATTGCACCAGACAATTAGATTACATCACAGAAGGGTCCTTTTTAAAACAAAAGTTTATGGATAAAGCTTTTCCACCCAAACTCATAAACGAAGCATTTGACTTCTATCTGTCAGAACCTTCTACATCCACTAGTGAAACTAATCATTCTTCAGTACAGCCTATCAGGTTTGTGACCCAGTTCCACTCTCAACATAAAGCTATGGAACGTATACTCACCAAGCACTGGTCTATTTTACTTCAGGATCCCCATCTAAAATCCACAATCACCTCCAAACCGAAGTTTACGTATCGTAAAACTAGGAACATTAAGAATCTGGTGGCACCCAGTAAATACAAATGCCCACAAAATCCCAAAACAACAGTCCCTTGCCTCATATCCCTAATCGGGATGTACCAGTCCTGTAAAAAATTATGTCTCACATGCAGTCACGTTCATCACGGTCAAAGGGAATTCACCAACAAAGGACAGACGTACCAGATCAGTCAATTTTACAATTGTTCCACAGAGTTTGTTATTTATTGTTTGACTTGTCCATGTGGGTTATACTACGTAGGCCGAACCATACGTACTTTGAGAAAGAGGTTCGGGGAACACCGCCGCCTCGTGGAGGCAGGAGACGACCATCACAGTGTTCCCCTCCACTTTCTCCATAAACATGATCATTCCTCTTCCGGTCTCAAAGTTTGGATCATCGAGTCCATTCCCGGTACGTTCCCACTGGCAGAGCGTTTTAAACGTCTCTGCCAGAAGGAAACGTACTGGATATACATTTTGGACTCTTTGGCTCCTGGAGGTCTCAATGAGGAGATAGAGACGAGCAGCCTAATTTGACTGCTCTTCTTGCTCTTATAGTCTCATAGGTTATTGGATCCATACCTGTTTCTTTGCTTTCAGGTACCCTTTACCACCATAATGTATTTCTTTCTTATTGTGATGTTACAGAGTTCTTCTTTTTTGATTTGAGCACTTTTCCAAAGCTCAGCTACTTCACATTTTCCCCCTTTTTTCATAGGAAAAATGTATTTTGTGTTTACACACATAGTTACCCACGTGTGTGCACACATATTGCATATATCCCCATCCTATAATCAGGATCTAGAAGTTATGACTTAGTCACATCCATAACCAATGGAAACCTGTATTTTCGTTAGTATTATTCTCAAGACCACAACAATTCACATATAATCCCATCATCTGTATTTTTTATTATTTTTCATTCATCATTATTATTTATTATATTTTTTATTTTTTATTTATTATTATTTATTATTTTTAATTTTCAGCTATTTAATTTCATATTTATCCTTATTTTTATTTTCACTTTTATCTTACTCATTCCATCTGAACATCATTATCATCTGTATCTCATCATATGTGTATATGATTTTTTTTTTTTTTATATATACAATTTTTTATTTATTATTATTATTATTATTTTTTTTTTATTTTTTATTTCTTATTAGTTATTCACCACCTTCACAACCACTGTTCCAAAAATACATTTTCTAATATTTCCTTAACAATTCATTATACATTGTTATTTTGTCATCATCATTATTTCATATTATACATTTCACCCTTATTTCTTGTTTCCTCTTGTGACTCTTTATTTTTATTTTTATTTTTATTATTTTCATCTTTATATCTACATTTATTTCTTTATTTCCCAATTTTTCATCGATTTCGTTGTCAACATCCATTTCCTCTTATTTTCATAGCTATCTCAATTCCACTAATATTAGCAATCTGATTACTATTCAATTTCAGTTTCACACTTTTTTCACATTTTCTAATTTTCTCATAAACCATAATTACAGAAACACACAATATAGTTTATTTTATTCACACACAGCGCTGTTTCTCCAGATCTGTCACAGCAGACATATGAACACTACACCAGACACGTCAGTATTCAATTCTCACCACACAGCTCTGTCCCCCAGTTAGACTGACGGTCTTCCCCTCCAATCAATACTCTGCATAGACCTTATATGTTTGGACCTATCACGGGTCACGTTAGGCCTGAGGAAGGAGCGTAGCTCCGCAAACGCGTCACCTGTCTATCTCTGCACGAACCCGGAAGTGACCCCCTTCTCCCCGATTACGAGCAGTGCGCTCCCCGCAGCAGGAAACATTGACCATCCAGCGGTGAAGCCTGTTTAGGAAACCGCCACTGATAAATGTGATTGGATACCACCCCCGGGATATCTGGCACCTCCAAATTGTTATCTACATGCCTGTATACGTGTACCTTTGTGAGTACCCATTTTAAAGATGTATTACATTTGTTTTTAAATACTGCACTTAGAGTGGCGCCCTTGTTGTTCTTTTTCTACTTTCAGAGAGGTGGAGCTTCTTTCTTCAGCCTTGGATCCCTCCAGCTGTTAGTCTTTGTTCAAGATTAATAACTGCGCTAACATTAATAAAGCAGCTGGCATAAATTGTATGGTAACAATAAAAAGCATAAAGGATGAATGTATTCAGTACTAAAAACATAAAATTATAAAGTAACACACATTTCATTAGATAAAAGCAGGCATGTCAGAAGCTACAATCTGTCATGGATATCAATTGTTTCCAACCACAAAGATGGCCGCGGGTGGCACGTTACAGCCTCGTGACGTCAGAGCTCCACTCTACGCAGCGTTTCGTCCAATAGGAACGTCCCTGATGAGGTCCCTGTAGCTTCTGACATGCCTGCTTTTATCTAACAAAATGTGAGTACCCTGGCTGTTTTTATGAAATAAATTCACCCTGGTTTTAAATACTACATCATGAGGAGTTGCCTTTTTGTATTTCATACATGTACCAATGAATTTGCATTTGGTGAGACTACAAGATCCAGCCATCTATGATACAATTGAAGTAGTTATGTGGATATATCACGCTTGTTTGACAACCTGTAACTCAGTGGTCCATTTTCTTTGATAAGAGGACCGGTGGAGGATAATTTCATGCTCACCTTATTGTGTCTCTGTCTACACCGTGGGTGGTTCCAGCTGTTTCCCTGAACAAGAACTCTGTTTTAACACTATGGACTCTTACTTTATAATGTTATGTTTTTAGCACTGCATACATTCATTCTTTATGTTAGTCTTTGTTACCAGAGCTATGCTGGACTCACCTGGTGGTGGGGATACTGTTTATGATGAAAAGTGCAAGTAGCTTTGTTCTGAAGTGTTTGAAAAATAGAAAATGTACCTGTGCAACAATCAATGATATAAAGGCAGCACCATCTGTGTATCATCCACAGAAAATAATATGACAATGTTATGTTCAATGATTACTGTATGTGCAGAGCTAGTAAATTCATCAATAATCAATATAACGATAAATGTAAATACCAATAACGCTCAATAATTAAAAATAGATTGTGCAAAATTACCATTAACCACACATTATAACATGCATAATCTATCTTCTGAATAGTCCATCAAAATTAAAGTGCATTAATGGTGATTAAAATAAATAGATGAAGATAAAAATAAATAAGGTATATTTGATAACGCAATTCTTTATTCTCCACCAATTATGCGTGCTTTAAGAAAAAGTGCAGCTAATTACACCTCAAAACAATAAAGCCACATCTAGTGGCCCCCATTTGAAATCATGTTTATTAATAAAAAGCACAATCACAAGGTAAGCTGTACCATTATGTGATGCATCCCACTTTATTCTATGGGACGCAACACGTAAGTTCAGAGGTCATTATGTGACATCATCACACCCGGCTGCTGTTGTTAGCAAGCAGTGGTCTGTATTTGGTGCTAGGCTTTTGCTGTTTCAGATCTCCAGGGAAGTGGATACACTGTGTAATTATATTTTGGCTAGTATTTATCTATGTAGGCAGATTGGATTTTATCATTTTTTTTCACACAAATGGAGCTTTCTTTGGGTGGTATTTAATCACCACATGGGTTTTTATTTTTTGCTAAACAAACAAAAAAAGACAGAAATTAAAAAAAAAAAAAGTTTCATAGTTCAGAATTTAGCAAATGGTTAATTTTACTCCTTCATTGATATTCGCTGATGAGGCTGCACTGATGGGCTGCACTGATGGGCTGCACTGATGGGCACAGATAAGGTGACACTGATAGGCACAGATAAGGCGACACTGATAGGCACAGATAAGACAGCACTGATGGGCACGGATAAGACGGCACTGATGGGCACTGATAAGATGGCACTGATGGGCCCTGATGGGTGGCACTGATGGGTGCTACTGATGTGTGGCACTGATATATGTCACTGATGGGTACTGGTAGGTGGCACTGATGGGCACTGGTAGGTGGCACTGGTAGGTGGTATTGATAGGCAGCACTGGTGATGACGCACTGATTGATGATTTATAGGTGGCACTTTGGGCACTGATAGGTGACATTGTGGTCACTGATAGGTGACACTGTGGGCACTGATGGGTGGTACTGTGGGCACTGGTAGGTGGTGCTGGTGGGCACTGTGGTAGGTGACGCTGGTGGGCACAGAAGCCTCTGCAGGGGCTCTACACGATCGGGACCAATATCCTTCTCACAGCCGCCAGTGAGCTGCTTTTTTTTTTTTTGCTACCAGCGCAAGGAGAAAAAATAGATGATTACCGTCTCTGTTTACATCATATGATCAGCTGTCATTGGCTGACAGCTGATCACCTGGTAAGGGGTCAGGATCGACCCCTTACTGATCAGCCGAGTCTCATAGACTCGCTGATCATGGAGAACACAGCGCGCCCTGCAGGGGACGCGCAGGCTGCTCAAGGACAGGAGGACATCCATGGACGCCCTCCCGGCAAATTAAGTCCATGCTGCAGCCATCTTTCAGCTATAGCAGGGATGGGAAGTGGTTAAAACATCCAGAATCAGTAAAGATTACTTGATTGTGTTATTAAATATACACTTTTTAAATGTTTTTTTCTTAATGTATTTATTTAAATCACTATTTATGCACTTTCATTTTTATGGACTATTGAGAAGATAGATTATGGACAATACAATGTGTGGTTATTGATCATTTTCCATACTCTATATTTATTTTATTTTTTTATCTTATTTTTTTTAAAGCATGGATCCATCCTGCCTTGTATCAACGGTTCAAGCTGCTGGTGGTGGGGTAATGATGTGGGGGATATATTCTTGGCACACTTTTGGCCCCTAAGAGCCCTTTCACACTGGGGCGGTTTGCAGGCGCTATTGCGCTAATAATAGCGCCTGCAAACCGACCCGAAGGTGCCGCTGCTTGCATTCCAGTGTGAAAGCCCCGAGGGCTTTCACGCTGGAGCGATGCGCTGGCAGGACGGTAAAAAAAGTCCTGCCAGCAGCATCTTCGGAGCGGTGAAGGAGCGGTGTGTATACCGCTCTTTTACCGCTCCTGCCCATTGAAATCAATGGGACGGCGCGGCTATACCGCCGGCAAAGCGCCTCTGCAGAGGCGCTTTGCGGTGGTATTTAACCCTTTCTTGGCCGCTAGCAGGGGGTAATACCGCCCCGCTAGCGGCCGCATACCAACGGTAAAACACCACTAATAATAGCAGCGTTTTACCGCCGACGCCGCCCCCTGCCCCAGTGTAAAAGGGCTCTTAGTACCAACTGAGCATCATTTAGACCCCTTTCACACTGAGGCGTTTTTCAGGTGTTTTTCAGGTGCTTAAGGCCCCTTTCACACTGGGGCGGTTTGCAGGCGTTATTGCGCTAAAAATACCGCCTGCAAACCACCCCTAAACAGCCTCCGCTGTTTGTTCAGTGTGAAAGCCCGAGGGCTTTCACACTGAAGCGGTGCGCTGGCAGGAGAAGAAAAAATCTCCTGCAAGCCGCATCTTTGGAGCGGTGAAGGAGCGGTGTATTCACCGCTCCTAAACCGCTCCTGCCTATTGAAATCAATGGGACAGCGCGGCTATACCGCGGCAATACCGCGGCTACAGCCGCTCTGTACGAGTGATTTTAACCCTTTTTCGGCCGCCGGCGGGGGGTTAAAACCGCACCGCTAGTGGCCGAATACCGCGGTAAAACAGCGCTAAAATTAGCGCTGTTTTACCGCCGACGCCCCCTACCACCCCAGTGTGAAAGCAGCCTTAGAGCCCTTTCACACTGGGGCGGGGGCGGCATCGGCGGTAAAACGCCGCTATTATTAGCAGCGTTTTACCGTCGGTATGCGGCCACTAGCGGGGCGGTTTTACCCCCCGCTAGCAGCCGAGAAAGGGTTAAATACCACCGCAAAGCACCTCTGCAGAGGCGCTTTGCCGGCGGTATAGCCGCGCCGTCCCATTGATTTCAATGGGCAGGAGCGGTAAAGGAGCGGTATACACACCGCTCCTTCACCGGTCCGAAGATGCTGCTGGCAGGACTTTTTTTACCGTCCTGCCAGCGCATCGCTCCAGTGTGAAAGCCCTCGGGGCTTTCACACTGGAATGAAAGTAGCGGCACTTTCGGGTCGGTTTGCAGGCGCTATTATTAGCGCAATAGCGCCTGCAAACCGCCCCAGTGTGAAAGGGCTCTTAGCGTTAAAAAAAGCGCCTGTAAAGCGCCTGAAAGAAGCCTCATCTGCAATCCCAATGTGAAAGCCCCGCTTGAGACCCTTTTCACACTGGGGCGTTTTTCAGGCATATTTCGGGCGCTGGCAGTGTGAAAGTAGTGGGAAAGCAGTGGGAAAGCGCTGCAAAGAAGCTGCTTGCAGGACTTCTTTTGACGCCCTACCAGCGCAGCGCCCCAGTGTGAAAGCACTCGGGCTTTCACATTGGGATTGCAGATGAAGCTTCTTTCAGGCGCTTTACAGGCGCTTTTTTTAACGCTAAAGTGCCTGAAAAACACCTGAAAAACGCCCCAGTGTGAAAGGGGTCTTAGGTATTGCTGACCATGTCCCTTTCTGTCTATAGTGTACCCATCTTCTCAGGGGAGGGCTGGCAGCCTTAAGCCTGGGGGGCAAGTTTAGTCGAGTGGCCCATTGTACCACCGAATCAGCTCACCATCCATGGCCACCTGGTTTTATAATGGCTATTGATGTTATGAAGCAAGACAAATATGACACAGCATGACCCCGATCTTGGTAAAGAGCGGATGAAGCGGCTCTTTACCCATGTCATCAGCTGTGTCCAATAACAGCCAATCACATGTAAATGACAGCGTGTGAGGAGAGGAGAGCCGATCAGCGGCATCTCCTCGCAGGGGAGACTGTACAGATAATTAGGGCACTAAATACAGTACAGCCCTAGCAGTGCCCAGCAAGTGACACCAGTCTGTGCCCATCAGTGACACCAATCGGTGCCCATCAGTGACACCAATCAGTTCTGAGAAACGGTGCGGCACGGCAAATGTGGCGTCACACCAATTCGGACGGTGCCTTTGCTGCCGATTTGGCATGCGATTTGACATGTCAAATTGCATGCCAAGTTGCTCCAATGAGAACCAGGGCGAAATGTGAGAGCACTGAAAGCTGAAAAATTATCCTGGGCAGCAAGGGGGTGAAAGTACCCGGTAGGCAAGTGGTTAAATGATAAGGATGAGGGAGAGGAATTTGGGAGAGACAGAGTAGAAAGGAAGAGAGGGAGGAGGGGAGAGTTTGGTCACCGCTCACTTACTTACACTGTCCCAGTAGGAGGTTCACTGACTCAGTCAGCATCTTCATGATGTGACATTGTGATTTGTGACTGCTGACTTTAAAGTTTCCCGCCCGCACATCTCCTTCACAGCACACGGGCACGGGCTGCATCGAGTGTGGGCGGGCACAAGGAGTAGGCAGGGCAGATCCCTTCTCCCATTAGTTTAGAGGACAGGGGAGGGCTGTGCTCTGTAAGACATTCCACACACTCTCAGCCCTGTGACAGGACACATCACCAGCTTGCAGCTGCAGCAAGGTATGAAGGAATCTCTCCCTGCAATTCGGACAATAATCCAGGCCTGTGTGACCCCGCCCCCCCGACGGAGGTGCCTGAGCAGTATCACTCGGCCAGCTCTGGAAACTGCACATGCGCATTTCTGAGCTGGCAGCACAGAGGCCCTTTTACAGGGAATCAGAGCGGCCCGCAGGGAAATTGCTATTCTGCCCCCTGGCCCAGCCCGCCCCTGCATCTTCTGATGGCTACTTTCAGCAGCATAATGCACTGTGTCACAGAGCTCAAATCATCACAAACTGTTTTTTTGAATATGACAATGAGTTCACTGTATTCCAATGGCCTCCACAGTCACCAGATTTCAATCCAATAGAGCACCTTTGGTATTGGGATGTGGTGGAACGGAAGATTCGCATCATGGATGTGCAGCCGAAAAATCTGCAGCAACTGCATGATGCTATCAAGTCAATGTGGACCAAAATCTCTGAGGAATGTTTCCAACACCTTGAATCTATGCTACGAAAAATTAAGGCAGTTCTGAAGACAAAAAGGGTCCAACCTGGTACTAGCAAGGTGTACCTACTAAAGTGGCCCGTGAGTATATATATATATATATATATATATATACACACACTAAGCAAAATTATAAAGGCAACACTTTTGTGTTTGCCCCTATTTATTATGAGCTGAACTTAAAGATCTACAACTTTTTCTATGTACACAAAAGGCCTATTTCTCTCAAATATTGTTCACAAATCTGTCTAAATCTGTGTTAGTGAGCACTTCTCCTTTGCTGAGATAATCCATTCACCTCACAGGTGTGGCATATCAAGATGCTGATTAGACAGCATGATTATTGCACAGGCGTGCCTTAGGCTGGCCACAATAAAAGGACATTTTAAAATGTGGTTTTATCACACAGCACAATGCCACAGATGTCGCAAGTTTTGAAGGAGCGTGAAATTGGCATGCTGATTGCAGGAATATCCACCAGAGACGTTGCTGCCCTTGAATTGAATGTTCATTTCTCTACCATAAGCCATCTCCAAAGGCGTTTCAGAGAATTTGGCAGTACATTCAACCGGCCTCACAACCGCAGACTACGTGTAACCACATTAGCCTAGGACCTCCACATCCAGCATCTTCAAAATAAAAAATAAAGCTGCCTTTATTTTGCTCAGCAACAGCTGGGGAGCCAGTGTGTATGATGAGGCCACAAAGTAGTGCACTGGGAACAATATATGAGATTTTTTGGATACATTCTGGTGTCACTTTGATCTTGAATAGAAGTAACGGGTGCGTAAAAATTGGTCTTTGGGTGGCAGTGGTGCCTTTCACTGTAACCCTATAGAGGTACTCTTGATGAAAGCAAGAATTGGCTTTGCTGTAAAAATTGATATGCACCTGTCAAACATGTGCTGAAAAATTGGAATTTTTGGGTGTTAATTGTGCCCATGAAACCTATAGCAAAAAAATTCTCCAAGATGAAATGATTGAGCACCCTCAAAGCTAGGCAGCCTTGAAGTCCTACAGATTCCACATCCCAAAAAAGACTTAATCAGTGATATCGGCATCAGGGGCTTCATAGCTGGTAATCCAGGACTGATTCATTTTTATAAAAGTCAAACAGTCCACGGAGTCTGTGGACAGACACGTTCTATGATCAGTAACAAAACCTCCTGCAGCACTGAATGTCCATTCTGAAAGCACGCTAGATGCAGGGCAGCCCAACAACTCAATAGTATACTGGGCAAGTTCTGGCCAGTGGTCTATTCTCATGACCAAGTCAGTGGATCGTCAGCTGGAAAGCTCTCCATCTCTGTTTTGGCCCTGAGGTAATTGTCCACCATGTGATGCAGACGCTGCCGATGGGATGTGGAAGCTGACAGCCCTGGGTGGTGAGGACTAAAAAAATTCCGAAATGCTTCACTTAGGCGGACACCTTCTCCAACGCTCCTATCTTGACCAACAGAAGACTCAAAACGTTTTCCACCACACTGTAACCTACTGGAGTCAGGAAAAATGTTCAGTAAAATCCTCTTGTCCTCAAGACATTTTATCTTCTGCACTCTCTGTGGGGACGGGAGGAGTTCTGAGACCTTCCCCTTATAACGGTGGTCAAGGAGGGTTGCCAACCAGTAATCATCTTTCTCCTTTATGCCATGTATTCTTGGGTCCTTTTGCAGGCTTTGAAGCATGAGGTTGCCCATGTGCCTCAAATTTACTGAGGCTTAAGAAGCAGACTCCTTGGTGTCACTCAGGATGACAGCATCTGGAACTTCTTCCTCCCAGCCACGTACTACTCCCAAGGGTCCTGAGGTTGGAAAGCCATCGCTTACAGATTGACGCATGTCTTCCTCTTCTTCGAAGCCTATGAAAGTGCCAGAATCCTCCTCCTCATTCTCCTCCCCTCTCTCCTCCTGTGTGTTCTGTGACATAGGAATCATGGTGTCTGGATAAAGTGGGCCTTGAGAGGAAAGGAAGTCCTCCTCTTCCTCCTGCTGAACTGCCTCCAGTGCCCTGCCCATTATGGCATGCAGAGTGTGTCACTGATGCATGCACTGTCACAGCTCATCTCATCCTTGTGCCCTCCTCAAATGGTGACAATACAGTGCATCCATCCTTAATTATCAGCCATTGGCGTGGGGAAAAAAGGCGAGGCGGCCTGAGCCTGTCGTCGTGCCATACTGGCACAGATACGCTGCAGCACTCCCAAAGTTGAGTTCCACTTGGTGGGCATGTCACAAATCAGGCGGTTTATGGGCAGGTGGAATTCCCGCTGAATTTCAGCCAGCCGAGCACTGGCTGTGTTTGACCGCCTGAAATGGCTACAGACTGTTCTGGCCTGTTTTAGTACATCTTGCAACCCTGGGTACATACTTAGGAAATGCTGCACCACCAAATTGAGGACATGTGCCAGACATCGCACATGTGTCAACTTTCCCTGTCTAAGGGCGAACAGGAGGTTTGAGCCATTATCGGACACCACCATTCCTGGCTCCAGCTGGCTTTGTGTGAACCACCTCTGGGCCTGTCCCTGCAGAGCTGCAAGAATCTCTCCTCGATTTGGTTACTGTCCCCTAAACACACCAGCTGAAGCACTGCATGGCACCTTTTAGTCTGGCTCTGGGAATAGCCCTTTGAACGCTTAGGGGGGTACCTGATGTTCATAGGGCAATTCTATCTGCAGAGGAGGGCATGGAGGTGGTGGAGGAGGAGGAGGAGGAGGAGAGGGTCGAGCTCACAGGTCTGGCATCATCACCACCATCTGTATTGAGACATGGTGGCACAACAAGCTGCAGCACCGAGCCCTGTCCTGCATCCTTTCGAGTTGCAAGCAGCGTTACCCAGTGTGCTGTGAACGAAATATATTGACCCTGCCCATGCTTGCTGGACCACATGTCAGCAGTAAGGTGGATTTTACGGCTGACTGCCTTGCCAGAACATTCCTTTCCACGTGATGGTAGAGAGATGGAATGGCGTTACGTGAAAAGTAGTAGCGACTGGGAACCTGCCATTGTGGTACAGCACATTGTGTGAATTCACGGAAGGAGCAGAATCCACCAGGCTGAAAGGCAAAAGTTGGAGAGCCAACAGCTTTGACAAGCTTGCATTCAGACGCTGGACATGTGGGTGGCAGGGACTGTATTTTTTTTTCCACTGCAGCAGATGGGGCAGAGAAATTTCCCGGCTACAGTCTACAGCTGGTGGTGTGCTGCTGGCAGATGTGCTGCTAGGACCTGGGACACCCTGTGCTATACCATCATCCCTGTCAGGGGAGGCTGCTGAAAGGTAAAGGCTCGGTATCGCAGGGGCAGACTGAAGTGGGTAAGGAGGGACAGATTTGTACCCCTTTTGTGTGGCTTTTAGGTGCTCTTGCCAACGGGCTGAGTGGTTAGACATTAAATGCCCTGTTAGGCATGCGATACCCAAATGGTTGGTGTTTTTGCCACATTTGATGTACCTGAGACACAGTTTGCAGATAGCAACAGTGCGGCCTGCTACAGGTGTACTGAAAAAGGCCCAGACAGCTGAGCTTTGGGGAGTGGGCCGGGAGATAACAGCTGCAGAATGTGATGGAATAGGGTGGCTGCTCTCTACTCTTTCTTGATGTTGGCCTCCTTGGGGTTGTGCCACCTCACCTTCAGTTTCCTCCTCTGCTCTATCTGGTACCCAAGTTACATCAGTGATGTCATCATCATCATCTCCATCTCCTCCATCTTCATCATTACCACTGGAGACAACTTGGCAATATGCTGCGGTTTGGGGAACATGAATGCCAATATGTCTACCAGTGTTCCTCCCTCTCTTTAGGCTCATGTTCCTGTCATCCTCAACCTCAGAACCACCATCTGAATCCAGTAATGGCTGGACATCATCAAGGAGCAAGTGGCTGACGCTGTGGTCAAATAACTCTGTTGGCTCCTCAATGGCTGATATTGGGGCTATGGCAGGAATAGATGTGGTTAAGGAGGCAGGTTTATCCACTCTGGCAACTTCAGGGGACTGCATACTTGTCTCTACTTGCATGACAGAGAATGATACACACTCCACGGATACACTATAATATACTGCAATATAATGCACCAAATGTACAGTGACGCAAAAAACGATATGATGTTAAACTGGCAGTAACGCACACAAAACTATATGGCGTTAAATTGGCAGTAATGCACACAGAACTGTATGCCCTTAAACAAACGATATGGCGTTAAACTGGCAGTATTGCACGCAAAATGATATGGCGATAAACTGGCAGTAACACACGCAAAACTATATGGCGTTAAACTGGCAGTAACGCACGCAAACCGATATGGCATTAAACTGGCAGTAACACACGCAAAACGATATGGCATTAAACTGGCAAGAAGGCACACAGAACGATATGGCGTTAAACTGTCTGTAACGCACGCAAAACGATATGACGTTAAACTGGCAGTAATGCACACAGAAGTAAATGGCATTAAACTGGCAGTAACAAAACTTAAATAGACGGTGTTCTGAACTGTCCCTACTCTAGCTATACACTAATGTCAAGATTACCGACACGGTCCCACTACACTACACTGAAACTATATGAGCTGTCCCTACTCTACACTAATGTATGTATGAATGACACGGTCTCACTACACTACAGTTAAACTATCTGAGCTGTCCCTATTCTAGCTGCACACTATGCAAAGCTGAATGATGGTCCTCCTCACTACACTCACACTATCCCTAGACTGACATTAAACTAATATTCTACACTGATAATTGAAGCAAAATAGCACAGTATAGGACACAAACTAACTGATAGCACTGAACAGAGCCCTGAAGTGGGTAAGGAGGAGGAGGGACAGATTTATTTCTGTCCACATTGAAATCACACTTAAATGGCTGCCATTGAAAGAATACTTTTATACTGTGGGGCGGGAATGAGTCATGATTGGATAAAGTCATGATGACAGTGTCCAATCATGACTCTGACAGTGCTCTGTGCCCTGATTGGCTGAAGCTTTCACTGCTTCAGCCAATCAGGGCTTGCAATGCACTGTTCATTGCCACAATGCATTGTGGTCAGTCCGGGGGGGCAAACAAACTGTCAAATGACCCGTTTGTTCGGCTGTTCGCCAAACAACAGAACAAAGGAAGTTTGCCCATCCCTATTGTTAACTGCTGTTAAGTAGTAAGCTTGAAAACACTTAAGGTGAAATGTATAAATATAAAACGTTTTACACCCAAAACTGAGTGAGTCAGACTGAGAGATATGAGAGAGCCTTGGTTTAACTAACTTTACACCTACATGTTGCAGTAATACCTGCATTAACGCGAACACAGCAATGTACTATGCCATACATTAGTGAATTGCAATCCCCCATTTTAAGTGCTGCCCCAATGCACCTAAAGAAGAACACCCCCTGCATATCTGAATTGAAACACTCTGCAAGGCATAGTAATGCATTACTGTGCATCGTGGGGTGCTGCTCTTGGAAAAAGAGTGTAGATGCATTTTATGGTCCATTTAAGTGAATGGGCTGCCATAACCCAACGTACGTTAAGACTGAATTTAACATGCCTTAACACACATGTGTTACTACACTGTATCAGACCAGACTGATGTAAATGGGTCTGCAATGTTGCACCTTCGACTGTTCATTATACTTCTGATACATGGTATTTTACCCTGCTATGGTAAGTCATGTTTGAAAACTCAGTAGGTCAATTGTGGGCTTATAGTAATTAATCTAGCTGGTGATGTACTGCCATGATTTTAATCACTTCTGATTTACTCCATGTAAACCAACCAATAATTCTTTAATGGATACACCTTGCAGTAATGCACTGAAAATGCTATAATTTTTTTTATTTATAGATTGCTTAATCAGCTTTTCGGCAAGAAGCTATACTGAACATATTATATTTTTCTGCATATATCAACCTCAAAGACACCATTTAAACTGCCTCCAGTGGATTCTTTACAGAGGTATTGGGAGGGTCCAGTATGGCTAACAAACTCAGGTTAAAACAAAGCAGTAAAGGTCATGGAGGAATTACATGAGGGAAGGAGCTCATACTATAAAAGATCCAGCAAGGAATAATGACATTCTCGCTTCAGTAAAAAGGAAAATAAGATCATCTTCTGGAGTGAACTTAAAATATAGTGTACAATTCGGCATTAGAACACATGATTCATGCCTAAACTTCCACTTTTATAAAATTAGGACAATGCCTAGCAGATTCTGGCTTTCAATCTCCAGTGCCTCTTTAGCATATTTTAGCTTGAAAGAGAAGTATGGGATTTGGAAAAAAAATCTTAATACTCACCTAGGTGGATGCAGGATTGATCAGACGCTGCATCTGTCCCCCACTGGCTCTGCAGTGAGAATTGAGTGATCAAAAACCGCTGATCTCTGTTTTTCCCCTCTCCCCTGATCAGAGATAGCAGTGACTGTCAGTCTCCAGCTCTCTGCTCTCCCTTTAGCACTTACTGGAGCTCTGGGCTGTGGAGGGGGTGGGAGGGGCTTGTTCAGGCTCTCAGTGGATTTCTGAGAACCTGAGCCAGGTGCTGATCCAGGCTTCTGGGTGGATCCCAACCATATGGTTGGGAACTTTTCAGAGCCTGGACTGGCTCTGTGACGTCAACTGAAAACGGATCACAAGAGTGCAGAACTAACTGCACTCCTGTCATTCATAGAAGTTGTAAACCCAAAATAGCTATACTTAGTTAAATCAAAATCAGGTATTTACACTAGTTGCACTTATACACATTTATTTATTTGTTTTCAATGAACACATAATGTCAATCATTTATATTATTCCACATCTGCATTCAGTCTGGTTTTAATTTAACATAACATATAACAAGGTAAAAAGTGCTTCAAGATACAAGCATGGGCATTGACCTTTCTTATCTGTGAATTTGATGTACATAATGCCCTTTGGTAAACCCTTATATGCTCAAAAAGAGGCATACAGGACATGCAGGATGTCTAGACAGGCCAAATCCATTCTGTACTGAAACAATCTAAGTGGACAGTCATCTCTGAATAATATCTGGGATTCTTTGCATATTAACCATATTTTCAAGGAGGCATATGTAATTAAATAAATTAATAAAAACAATTTTTTTGTTCCAAGAGAAACTTAACGATAACATCAAAAGAAGTATGCTTAAAGTCACAAGTCATTTTTTCTTCTAAGCATAGCTATAATGCATTGGTCTACCCCACTCACTCTTGCATACCTGCTTATAATGGTGAAGAAGTATTCTGCCCCACTGCAGATGTATTGCTATCTCTTGCATACAGAAAGCTTGATGTATCAAAATACTAAAATAGTGTTTACCCATTAAATCCAAACCTCCCCTCTTAATAACAGGGAAACAGCTGTTAAACTCTTCACTAGGTGGTACCGGACTCCAGTTAGAATCCATTCTATCTTCCCTACAGTATCTCCTCTATGCTTTAGAGGTTGCCAAGCTTCTGGCACAATTCTCCATTTATTTTTGGATTGTTCCTTTATGTCATCATCTTTATGTAGAACAGGTGCCCAGGTGC
Organism: Aquarana catesbeiana; assembly: GCF_042186555.1. Classification (NCBI taxonomy): domain Eukaryota; kingdom Metazoa; phylum Chordata; class Amphibia; order Anura; family Ranidae; genus Aquarana; species Aquarana catesbeiana. The sequence continues at coordinate 98,185,603 of NC_133328.1, forward strand.
CTATTTAACTTGTTGTAGGACTCAGTTTGAGCGTGCTCAGTTTGAAGCTGTGGAGCTTGGTGTAAGTGGAGCTGGATTAAGTGGGAGTTAAAAACAAGAGTTTAAAACAGGAGGTTATAACAGGGGTCATAGTACCTGTGTAGTGTGAGTATCTGAGTGTTGTCTGAGTAGTGTGTGTGGATCGTTAGTACTTGTGTATTGTGTACCTGTGTATTGTCTTGAGTATTAGTGCCAGGAAGCTAGTTGTTAGGTAATTTGGACAGGGTAAAATCCCCAAATCCTCACTAAATTTAATAGGTACGATGCCCGGCGGGTGTGGAGAGGTGACTCTTTGTACATCTTGCCGCATGTATGCGTTCCTTGATCATCCGATCGAGGGCGAATACTGCTGTGCAAAATGTAAGCACATTGTTTCCCTGGAAGCCCAGGTTCTGAATCTGGGGAAGCAACTGTCAGCACTGAGAAGTCCCTCCATACTAAAGGTGAGCCAGGAACGTACACGGCAGGTGCCGGCAGGGGCCAGCACAGAGGCGGGTGGAGACAAAGAGGTGCAGGCACTAGCAAAGAGTAGATGGGTGACAGTCAGGAGGGGTAGAGGGGGAAGTGACAGGGAGGCCGATCCAGGACTGGAGCATCCCAATAAGTACGCTCCATTGAGTGACATTGGTGTAACCAGTCAGGGACCAGCACTGCTGGAGATGAGGGACTCTCCTAGCTGCCAGGGGAAGAACTCCTCCAGTGAGAGTGGGGGGGCAGCAAAGGGAAAGGAAAGACAGATTCTGGTGGTAGGGGACTCAATTCTTAGAAGGACAGAGAGGGCAATCTGTAACCAAGACCTGAAGCGCCGAACAGTATGTTGTCTACCGGGCACTCGGGTTCGGCACATCACGGATCTTGTGGACAGATTACTGGGAGGGGCTGGGGAAGACCCGGCTGTCATGGTGCACGTTGGCACCAATGACAAAGTCAGAGGCAGATGAGGTGTCCTAAAGAACGATTTTAGGGACTTAGGAGCTAAATTGAGGAAAAGGACCTCCAAGGTAGTGTTCTCAGGAATACTACCGGTACATCGAGCCACACCAGAGAGGCAGAGGGAGATTAGGGAAGTAAACAAGTGGCTGAAGAGCTGGTGTAGTAAGGAGGGGTTTGGGTTCCTGGAGGACTGGGCCGAATTCTCAGTCGGTAACCGGTACTATAGAAGGGACGGACTGCACCTAAATGAGGAGGGTGCAGATCTACTGGGAATGAAGATGGCCAAAAAGTTAGAGGGGTTTTTAAACTAGGCGATGGGGGGGAGGGTCCAGAGACAGTGATAGCCAGCGCGGAAGATATTCCAGAGGGTAGTATTGGGGGCATTAGTGGTAGGTTAACCAAAGCACAAAAACGCAAGGTGAGTATAGTAGCAAGTCCAAGTTGCAATCTTGAAACACCCAATACGAGGACAATATGCGACCGGTCTAAACTATGTGGCATGTTCACCAATGCCAGGAGCCTGGCGGACAAGATGGGTGAACTAGAGATACTGTTGTACAAGGAGGATTTGGATTTTGTGGGAATTTCAGAGACCTGGTTCAACAGCTCTCATGATTGGCTGGCAAACATTCAAGGGTATACCCTATACCGCAAGGATAGAGAGGGTAAAAAAGGGGGAGGGGTATGCCTATATATCAAGAATAATGTACAAGCGAATGTGAGAGATGACATCACTGAGGGGGCTAGGGAGGAGGTGGAATCTTTATGGGTAGAGCTCCAAAGGGATGAAGCTAAGGGGAAAATAATACTGGGAGTATGCTATAGGCCCCCTAACCTGAGGGAGGAAGTGGAGACGGATCTCCTATCACAAATTGGATTAGCAGCAAGGATGGGAAGTGTTATCATAATGGGGGATTTTAATTATCCAGACATAGACTGGGCGGAGGGAACCGCGCATTAATTTAAGGCTCGCCAGTTCCTTAATGTCTTGCAGGACAATTTTATGGGTCAGATGGTAGACGCACTAACTAGAAATAAAACATTACTAGATCTACTGATTACCAACAATACAGACCTGATAACAGATGTGGAAATACGGGGCAATTTAGGTAACAGCGATCACAGGTCAATTAGTTTCAGTATAAATCACACAAATAGGAGACATGAAGGGAACACAAAGACACTGAATTTCAAAAGAGCCAAGTTCCCTAAACTACAAACCTTGCTAAAAGGCATAAATTGGGATAAAATATTAGGAACAAAGAACACAGAGGCGAGATGGGTTTGCTTTAAGAGCATATTAAATAAGGGCATTAGCCAATGTATCCCATTGGGTAATAAATTTAAAAGAGCGAACAAACATCCTGGATGGCTTAACTCCAATGTAAAAATGCATATAAAAGCAAAGGAGAAGGCCTTCAAAAAATACAAGGTTGAGGGATCATCCACAGCATTCAGAATTTATAAAGAATGCAATAAGAAATGTAAGGGTGCAATTAGAATGGCTAAGATAGAACATGAAAGACACATAGCGGAGGAGAGCAAAAAAAATCCCAAGAAATTCTTTAAATATGTAAACAGTAAAAAAGGGAGGACAGACCATATTGGCCCCATAAAGAATGAGGAAGGACATCTGGTTACAAAGGATGGGGAGATGGCAGAGGTATTGAATTTATTCTTCTCCTCAGTCTTCACGAGTGAATCGGGGGGCTTCAGTAACCAAAACTGCAGTGTTTATCCTCATGACACAACACAGGAAGCACCTACATGGTTAACAGAGGACGGAATTAAAATTAGACTTGAGAAACTTAACATTAATAAATCACCGGGACCAGATGGCTTGCATCCGAGGGTACTTAGGGAACTCAGTCAGGTGATTGCCAGACCGTTGTTCCTAATTTTTACAGACAGTCTATTGACTGGAATGGTACCAGCTGATTGGAGAAAAGCCAATGTAGCACCAATATTTAAAAAGGGCCCAAAAAACATCCCTGGGAATTACAGACCAGTTAGCCTAACATCAATAGTATGTAAACTCTTGGAGGGGATGATAAGGGACTATATGCAAGATTTTAGTAATAAGAATGATATCATTAGCAGTAATCAGCATGGATTCATGAAGAATCGTTCTTGCCAAACCAATCTATTAACCTTCTATGAGGAGGTGAGTTGCCATCTAGATAAAGGAAGGCCCGTAGACGTGGTGTATCTGGATTTTGCAAAAGCATTTGACACAGTTCCCCATAAATGTTTACTGTACAAAATAAGGTGCGTTGGCATGGACCATAGGGTGAGTACATGGATTGAAAACTGGCTACAAGGGCGTGTTCAGAGGGTGGTGATAAATGGGGAGTACTCAGAATGGTCAGGGGTGGGTAGTGGGGTCCCCCAGGGTTCTGTGCTGGGACCAATCCTATTTAATTTGTTCATAAAAAACCTGGAGAATGGGATAAACAGTTCTATCTCTGTATTTGCAGACGATACTAAGCTAAGCAGGGCAATAACTTCTCCGCAGGATGTGGAAATCTTGCAAAAAGACCTGAACAAATTAATGGGGTGGGCGACTACATGGCAAATGAGGTTCAATGTAGAAAAATGTAAAATAATGCATTTGGGTGTCAAAAATATGAATGCAATCTATACACTGGGGGGAGAACCTCTGGGGGAATCTAGGATGGAAAAGGACTTGGGGGTCCTAGTGGATGATAGGCTCAGCAATGGCATGCAATGCCAAGCTGCTGCTAATAAAGCAAACAGAATATTGGCATGCATTAAAAGGGGGATCAACTGCAGAGATAAAACGATAATTCTCCCGCTCTACAAGACTCTGGTCCGCCCGCACCTGGAGTATGCTGTCCAGTTCTGGGCACCAGTCCTCAGGAGGGACGTACTGGAAATGGAGCGAGTACAAAGAAGGGCAACAAAGCTAATAAAGGGTCTGGAGGATCTTAGTTATGAGGAAAGGTTGCGAGCACTGAACTTATTCTCTCTGGAGAAGAGACGCTTGAGAGGGGATATGATTTCAATTTACAAATACTGTACTGGTGACCCCACAATAGGGACTTTTTCGCAGAAGAGAGTTTAATAAGACTCGTGGCCACTCATTACAATTAGAAGAAAAGAGGTTTAACCTTAAACTACGTAGAGGGTTCTTTACTGTAAGAGCGGCAAGGATGTGGAATTCCCTTCCACAGGCGGTGGTCTCAGCGGGGAGCATTGATAGCTTCAAGAAACTATTAGATAATCACCTGAATGACCGCAATATACACGGATATGTAATGTAATACTGACACATAATCACACACATAGGTTGGACTTGATGGACTTGTGTCTTTTTTCAACCTCACCTACTATGTAACTATGTAACTATGTAACTCAGAGAGTTCTTTGCCATGAGGTGCCATGTTGAACTTCCAGTGACCAGTATGAGAGAGTGAGAGCGATAACACCAAATCTAAAACACCTGCTCCCCATTCACACCCGAGACCTTGTAACACAAACGAGTCACATGACACCGGGGAGGGAAAATGGCTAGTTGGACCCAATTTGAACATTTTCACTTAGGGGTGTACTCACTTTTGTTGCCAGCGGTTTAGACATTATTGACTGTGTGTTGAGTTATTTTGAGGGGACAGCAAATTTACACTGTTATACAAGCTGTACACTCACTACTTTACATTGTAGCAAAGTGTCATTCCTTCAGTGTTGTTACATGAAAAGATATGATAAAAATAAAAATGTGAGGGATGTACTCACTTTTGTGAGATACTGTATATATATATATATATATATATATATATATATATATATATATATATATATATAAAATGTCGGCATCTATATCTATATATATAGATATATATCAAATAAAAGTTCCCATTAGAGTAAACATAGATTGCCACCTTCCTGAGGCTCAAAGAAAACTGCTAGTCATCTTGGCTACACGGATCTGCAGGGGGCATTCATAAGGCCCCAGCCAGTCTGCAAGCTTTGATTAATATCAAGAGATCTAAGGAACCTATTTTATCTCTCATAAAAGCTAAAATATTAACGACAGAGAGATGAAAATAATTCCTTTTGATCGTAGACCTGATGGGTTACGTGTACATGTAACTCTGCATGTTTAGCAGAGGTGGAATCCTAAAGAACCACACAAAACCGTTATATGGCACCTGATTGCGGCAGGCAGGCAGTGATTGGTACTGTTGCGATCGGACTGATGCGCTGGTATTGGGAATCCTATCCATGACCCAGCAATCAGCGCCGTTCTGGGCCAATTTGACTCTGGTCATTTCAGAACACAAAACATTTGTGGACTGAGACAGGAACACCCCCCAGGGTTGATTGGCCAAGGGCTAAAGTCCACCCCACATCCATATTTCAATAAATTGGGTAGCCTGAGATATGGACATTGTTCTTCCAGGAAGCCAGTTCGAAACTGGGGAGTTCCCACATATTCCAGTATGCTTCTACTAACAAATAGACTTGGGTAAAGTTTATTTCTGTTTTTATCCCTTTTTATTTTCATAGCAAATTGCCAAATTGTGTGTCTTTCTGTATCTTTTGTATCTTTTTTGGTAAATCCTTTTTCTTTGTATATCTTATATGCACTGCCCACTTTCGAGATATTAAATGATAAAATTAATAAGTGACTTCTGTGTACTAAGCTAGGACTCATATCTCTGGAGAGGTTGTTGTATTTTAGTGCCTAAGTACTCGGTTTAAGTTACGTGCCAATCGGTATGCAATTGCACTGTGTGTTGGCAGATTGTATGCAGATTGTAAGCTAACAGATCTTCCAGACAGAGATCTGTGTGTGTGGTGGCCCAGCAGACCAGTCTGCGGACAAACTGTTGGGTGGTGGCAGGCTATCGTTTATTGTGTGTCTGGTGTGTGGGTGTGGGGGCAGTGATTAACACAGGGGGTCAAGCTTGCAGGATAGCTGGAGGAACCCTAGAAGTGTATAGTAATTGCTAGACTGTTCCCCAACCCTTAGAGTGCACCAGATTGTATGTAAGATTTGTATCTGCCTGTGTGTGGTCAGCTAGCTGGATTGGAGTGGAGTCTCCCTCTAGTGGTGGCCAAAGGTAGTGCAGGCTGTGAAAGTACCACAGCCGGTCTTACATGCGCAGTATAAGTTCCCCCTTATTCCCTTAGTTCCTCATATACCTCGGTCACGGAACGCATGTCGCGGTTAGTTAGTCGCCGTGGGCGTGTGAATTCGTGACAGATTGGTTAGTATTTTGAATTAAATTCAAAATACTAACAATAAGTTACAAAGCCATCCACAACTCTGCCCCAGCTACATCACTAACCTAGTCTCAAAATACCAACCTAATCGCCATCTCCGTTCCTCCCAAGACCTCCTGCTCTCTAGCTCCCTCATCACCTCCTCCCATATCCGCCTCCAGGACTTCTCCTGAGCCTCGCCCATCCTCTGGAATTCCCTACCCCAATCTGTCAGACTGTCTCCAAATTTATCCACTTTTAGGCGATCCCTGAAAACATTCCTCTTCAGAGAAGCCTATCCTGCCTCCATCTAATAACTGCACTATTTTCTCCATTAGCTCATCCCCCACAGCTATTACCCTTTTGTATAACTTGACCCTCCCTCCTAGATTGTAAGCTCTAACGAGCATGGCCCTCTGATTCCTCCTGTATTGAATTGTATTGTACTTGTATTGTCTGCCCTAATGTAAAGCGCTGCGTAAACTGTTGGCGCTATATAAATTCTGTATAATAATAATAATAATAATATATATCTATATATATATATAGATATATATAGATATATATATATACTCTGCATCCAGTGTAGCCTATATGTGTATATCTGCAGTGCATTCTGTTTCTACTACTTTTCTGGTGGTGTACACAGTACACAATACAGTGCAGCCGTAGTACAGTTGCTACTACTTTTCTGGGTGTACACAGTACACAATACAGTGCAGCCATAGTACAGTTGCTACTACACTTCTGGTGGTGTCAGAAGCTCCTTCCGTCCACCATCATGCACGGAGGAGTCCCCAGAACTATTCAACCACAGTGTCGGGTACATGCTGCTGGAGGATGGGCAGGGATATGAAGGCTCTGATGTGGGTTCCCAGGTTGAGGAAGGGAGTAACGTGAGCCTAGAGAGAGGGGGTGCCCAAGAAGGATAAGAAACTGGCAGTCATGTTTCCCCAGCTGCAGCATACTGCAAAATTTGCTCCAGGGGCGAGGAGGGAGGGGATGATGAGGTCACTGACTCTACTTGGGTGCTTAAAGGCAGCCACCCTATTGCATCACACCGCAGAGCTCCGCAGGTGCAAGACGCTACTGACTCCCCGCTGACTTTGAAAAGTTCCCTGGTGTGGTCCTTTTTCGAACATGTGTGCAGCAAATCACACCGTTGCTGTTTGCAACCTATGTCTGAAGCGGATCAAGCGTGTCCAGAACAGCAGCTGCTTGGGCATCACATGCTTGACCAGACATATGACGACCTCCCATGCAGTCCATTGGCAACAGCACTTGAAAGACCCACATCAAAGAAAAAGGCAGACTTCTCTTTGCTTCTCATCTGGGATCTCCAACCCCACTATACCTCCAGTAGTCTCAAAAACCTGCACTGAGAGGAATGAAGGTATAGCAATAGGTGTCCCAAGTACTTACAGCCAATCTGCTAGCAGTACACCACCATCTTATTTTAGCAGGCAAATTTCCCTACCCTAGTTGCTGAACTGTAAAAAGAAATTCAGTCACACCCATCCATATGCTCAGCGTCTGAATGCTAGCTAGGCCAAATTGCTAGCACTGCAACTGCTGCCTTTTCAGCTGGTAGACTCTGCCCCCTTTCGTGAATTTGTGGAATGTGCTTTACCTCAGTGGCAGGTTCCAAAACGCTATTTGTTTTCATGGAAGGCCATTCCGGCTCTCTACCGGCATGTGGAAGGCAATGTTTTGGCCTTGTTGGACAGGGCAGTCAGCAGTAAGGTGCATATTACCGCTGACTCATGGTCCAGCAGGCATTGGCAGGGATGCTACCTTTCCTTCACGGTGCACTGGGTAACTCTGCTGGCAGCTGGGAAGGATGCAGGATAGGGTTCAGTATGTTTGGAGCTTGTTTCACCACCACGCCTCCAAAATGCTAGTGGTGATTCTGCCACAGCTCTCTTCTCCACCCCCTCCTCTTCTTCTTCCTCTATGGCTTCTTCCTCTGCAGATTTGTCCTCTGAACCAGCGGTGCTCCGTAGGTGTTCAAGGGGCTACGCAAGCACTCAGGCAAAAAGATGCCATGAGGTGCTTGAGTTGGTCTGCTTAGGGGACAGGAGCCACACTGGGCAGAGATTCTGTCAGCTCTGCAGGGCCAGGCTCAGAGGTGGTTGATGCCATGCCAGCTGCAGCCAGGAATGGTTGTATGCGACAATGGCACCAACCTTCTCTCTGCCCTCCAACAGGGACACTTGACCCATGTTCCATGTTTGGCACACGTCCTGAATTTGGTGGTGCGGTTTTTGAGCAGGTACCCAGGCTTACAGGATCTCCTGAGGTAGGCCATAAAAGCCTGTGGTCATTTTCGCCGGTCATACAATGCCAGTGCTTCGCTGGCTGACATACAAAGGGAATGCAACCTGCCCACCAACCGCCTCATTTGTGACATGCCCACCAGGTGGAACTCAACGTTGGCAATGCTGCAGAGGCTACACATGCAGGAGAGGGCCATCAATAATGCATGCATTAGAGATACTGTCCCTCTTGTCTTCCTGTTGGAGCACACACTTCGTGGAATCATGGACTTCCTTTTTCCAGATAGTATTCCTGCAGGCCAGCCAAATACACAGGAAGAAGAGGAGGAGGATTGTGTAAGCATGGATGTGGAGGATAACACTCAGCAGCAGTCTTCAAGGGATGGTTTTCAGTCCCCAGAAACCCAAGGAGTTGTACGTTGCTGGGAGGAGGTTGTTACAGATCATGTGATCCTTAGTGACCCAGAGGACTCAGAATCGAATGACTCTGCAAACTTATGCTGCATGGCCTCCCTGATTCTGCAAAGCCTGCGAAAGGACCCTAGGATTTGTGGTATCAAGGAGAGGGATCATTACTGGCTGGCAATCCTTCTTGACCCATGTTACAAGGGTAAGGTTGCAGAACTCATCCTGCCTTCGCAGAGGGAGCAGAGGATGAAACATCTTCAGGAGGCCTTGAAGAAAGGTTTGTGCAATACATTTTCAGACCCTGGGAGGTTACAATTTACTGGTGCTGGACAATCTGTTGCTGAGGCTTCGTTCAGTCAGAGGAAGAGCGGTGCAGAAGGTGGCCGGCTGACCGATGCCTTTAAACAGTTTTTCAGTCCTCAGCGCCAAGGTCTGATGGGTTCAAGCAACCATCGCCAGTGTCTGCATTACATGGTGCAAGCATATCTAGGGCCGAGAGCAGACTTGGAGACCCTTCCAACAGAGCATCCACTGGGTTTTTGGGTCTTGAGGATGGAACACTGACCAGAACTTGCTCAATATGCAATTGAGCTACTGGCCTGTCCTGCATCCAGCGTCCTTTCTGAGCGCACATTCAGTGCTGCTGGAGCATTTGTAACAGATCAGAGAGTGTGCTTGTCCACAGACTCCGTTGATAGGATCACATTAATAAAAATGAATCAGTCTTGGATCAGCAGCTATCAAGCACCTGATGCAGATGTAACTGAGTGAATTTTCTATGGATGTGGGATCCCTTGAAGACTGCCTATGCTGAGTGACTTTCCTCTTCCTCCTCAATCTTAATGATGCTAGCTTCCAACAATATTTTTGGTTTAGGACATCACTACCACTGCCTAAGGCATGTAATTGCAATTTTTGATCGAATATTTCACAGCAGGGCTCATTCCTGCGCCCAACAAGAGTAACGGTGAGGGCTTACAGTGTTTTGGTACCACCACCAAAGGCCCAATTTTTCTGCCCCTGTTTAACAGGGGTATGTAATTACAATTTTTTTATCTAATATTTCACAGCAGGGCCCGTTCCTGCGCCCAACAAGAGTAACTGTGAGGGCTTACGATGTTGTGGCACCACCACCAAAGGCCCTATTTTTCTGGCCCTGTTTAATAAAAAAAACTTTTTCTTGCATTGATACATGTCCCCTGGGGCAGGACCCAGGTCCCCAAACACTTTTTATGGCAATAACTTGCATATTAGCCTTTAAAATTAGCACTTTTGATTTTTCACGTTGGTGTCCCATAGACTTTAGCTGTGTTCTCGTGTTTGAACAAATTTTTTGAGTGTTCGCATGTTCTGCTGCGAACCGAACTGGGGGGTTTTTGGCTCGTCTTTAGTGCTCACCTTTCCCCTCTAACATTAATGACTTCTAGTGCACGTGACCTTGGGAAAAAGAAGGCAGGCATGTAACTGAGAGAGTTGGGGAGCCTTCTCCCTTGTGGGAGTTGCCAGAAGGTCTAGGGTCTGAAAATGAGTAAGTGAGCACCACAATAACTCCTCCTGCATAGCATTAATAGGACAATAGCAAACCACTTATCCATATTTGGAAAGTTTATTCTAATTACTTTGGGACTTATTATGCCAACGTGTGGATTGTATTGGACTTCATGTAAACATATGCCTGTAGCTTAGTAAAGTTTACAAAAATCAGCCACTGCAATGTCTCATTACTTACTATGGATGTAAGATAAAGAGAGTTATGTGTCTATAGGAGATGAGATGCACAACAATGAAAAAAGCAAGTAAAGAGTTGAAGACATATTGTAAAGTGTGAAGTGCATGCTTGATCGACTTAGGAACTGGTGGTGGCTGGTCACAATGAGCTTTACCCTCCTGGTGGTTTGATACCTGCCAAGTTATTTCACACTCCAGGTAGCCTAGGTCCCTGTGTCACAGGCGTGGGTCTCAGGTGCTCTAAGCATGGAATATGCTACAGTGTGCATCAGGTGTAAAGAAGGATCAGAGGAGATTCAGATCAGAAGGATGAAGTATGCAGGGTCTTAGACTCTCCATCTGTACACATGAGCAGACATTAGGGTCTGTGTTGAGCACCTGGGCTGTAAACTAGCTCAACATACCAATTCCAGAGTGAATCATTTAACTGTAGGCCACTAGTAGCCATGTGTTGCAGCTAAGGGGTGCCTATATGTGGAAGAAAACCAGAGAAACATTTCTATACTAAAATAGTGTTTCATCAAGGGAATGTTCATTTATTGGCTGAACATAAATAGAAACAAGTAAATACATAGAATGTCCATGCTTTAATAAATGCATGAATGACAGTACTCTTCTTTTTTGTTTACAAACGATTTTTATTGTTGTAAAAGGTCATAGTTTGGTACAAATTTATAACAAAAACATAGGTACATCCAGTATATATCAACTATGTGCTTAATATGAGGTAAATGGTATATATAAAAAAATAATTTAGCAATACAATGTAAGAACAATAGTGTTTATAGCTAAAAATTGGTTCTTTCCATAAGGTTATGTAAGTTACATCACTGTTTAATTTTAGGCTGATATTACTTATTAGGCTACATTATGTGATATTCAGGGTTGAGGTATATCCCAAGGGGACCATTTTTTTTTTGAAAATGTGCATAGTGTTGAAGAGAGTATGGTGGATATGCTCTGAGAGTTTTATTTGATCCATTCTGTTCAATATTTGGGACCACGGAACTGTTTGTGAGTGCCAATTAAACTCTATCATCCAGTGGATTGAGTTGAACAGTGTGTGAACTAATCTAATATGCTGTATGGGTATATTTGGTATAGGTGCAAACAATAAACATATCTTAGAAGTAGGGATGAGCCGAACACCCCCCTGTTCGGTTCGCACCAGAACATGCGAACAGGAAAAAAGTTCGTTCGAACACGCAAACACCGTTAAAGTCTATGGGACACGAACATGAATAATCAAAAGTGCTAATTTTAAAGGCATACATGCAAGTTATTGTCATAAAAAGTGTTTGGGGACCTGGGTCCTGCCCCAGGGGACATGGATCAATGCAAAAAAAAGTTTTAAAAACGGCCGTTTTTTCAGGAGCAGTGATTTTAATAGTGCTTAAAGTCAAACAATAAAAGTGTAATATTCCTTTAAATTTTGTAGCCGGGGGCTGTCTATAGTATGCCTGTAAAGGGGCACATGTTTCCCATGTTTAGAACAGTCTGACAGCAAAATGACATTTCAAAGGAAAAAAGTCATTTAAAACTACTCGCGGCTATTAATGAATTGCCGGTCCGACAATACACATAAAAGTTCATTGATAAAAACGGCATGGGAATTCCCCACCGAGGAACCCCGAACCAAAATTTAAAAAAAAAATGACATGGGGGTCCCCCTAAATTCCATACCAGGACCTTCAGGTCTGGTATGGATATTAAGGGGAACCCCGGCCAAAATTTAAAAAAAAAATGACGTGGGGGTCCCCCTAAATTGCATACCAGACCCTTCAGGTCTGGTATGGATTTTAAGGGGAACCCCGCGCCAAAATAAAAAAAAATACGGCGTGGGGTCCCCCCAAAAGTCCATACCAGACCGTTATCCGAGCACGCAACCTGGCAGGCTGCAGAAAAAGAGGGGGGGGACAAGAGAGCGCCCCCCCCTCCTGAACCGTACCAGGCCACATGCCCTCAACATTGGGAGGGTGCTTTGGGGTAGCCCCCAAAACACCTTGTCCCCATGTTGATGAGGACAAGGGCCTCATCTCCACAACCCTGGCCGGTGGTTGTGGGGGTCTGCGGGTGGGGGGCTTATCGGAATCTGGAAGCCCCCTTTAACAAGGGGACCCCCAGATCCCGGCCCCCCCGTGTGTAATTGTAAGGGGGTACCCCTACCATTTCACTAAAAAACTGTCAAAAATGTTAAAAATGACAAGAGACAGTTTTTGACAATTCCTTTATTTAAATGCTTCTTCTTTCTTCTTTCTTCTATCTTCCTTCATCTTCTTCTTCTTCTGGTTCTTCTGGCTCTTCTGGTTCTTCCTTCGGTGTTCTCATCCAGCATCTCCTCCGCAGCGTCTTCTATCTTCTTCACCTCGGGCCGCTCCGCACCCATGGCATGGGGGGAGGCTCCCGCTCTTCTCTTCATCTTCTTCTCTTCTTCTCTTCTTCATCTTCTTCTCCGGGCCGCTCTGCACCCATGCTGGTATGGTGGGAGGCTCCCACTGTGTGACGCGTCTCCTCTTTTGACGGTTCTTAAATAACGGGGGGCGTTTTTATCAATTAACTTTTATGTGTATTGTCGGACCGGCAATGCAATAGCCACGAGTAGTTTTAAATGACTTTTTTCCTTTGAAATGTCATTTTGCTATCAGACTGTTCTAAACATGGGAAACATGCGCCCCTTTACAGGCATACTATAGACACCCCGCAGCTACGAAATTTAAAGGGATATTACACTTTTATTGTTTGACTTTAAGCATTATTAAAATCACTGCTCCTGAAATAACGGCCGTTTTTAAAACTTTTTTTTGCATTGATCCATGTCCCCTGTGGCAGGACCCAGGTCCCCAAACAGTTTTTATGACAATAACTTGCATATAAGCCTTTAAAATTAGCACTTTTGATTTCTCCCATAGACTTTTAAAGGGTGTTCCGCGGCATTCGAATTTGCCGCAAACACCTCAAATTGTTCGCTGTTCGGCGAACTTGCGAACAGCCGATGTTCGAGTCGAACATGAGTTCGACTCGAACTCGAAGCTCATCCCTACTTAGGAGTGAGGGAAATTTTTTTGCCTATTATATGTTCAATCCTAGCTGATGCTTGTAACCATATGGGATTCAAAATTTTACAGTTCCAGAAGGTATGTAAGATGGTGCCTTGATCTGGGCATCCCCTAAAACAAGTGGGGGATACAGACGGATAAAATTAGTTTACTTTAGAAGGAGTTAGGTACCATCTGGTGTGTATTTTGATGGCTGTTTCTCTCGCCAAAATTGAGCGAGTACATTTCAGTAGGTTTTGGATCATAGTGGTCCATTCTGGTAGTGTAAAAGATTGGTCCAAGTCAATTTCCCATTGCAGCATTTGTCTTGATTTTTCTGAAAGAGAAAATTCATTTAAACAGCGGTAAATACAAGAGATCAAGCCCTTATCTCTTGGTGAGGAAATGCAGATTTGTTCAAATTGAGAGTAAGGGGTATGCAATGTTAGAGAGAAGTATTTCTGGTAGAATGTTTCAATTTGAGTATAGTGGGTTAATTCTAAAAGTGGGACATTATATAGTTCGCATAAATCTGAAAAAGGGCGAATTTGTTATTTATGGATAAGGATTTCAAAGTAGTGAGGTTGTATAATTTTCATATCCAGAATGTATTACCATTTCTGAAGGCCGGAGGAAGGCGGGGATCTACTATAAAGGAAGCTGGGGGGGTGGAGACATCAAGTCAAATTTATCTTTTTAATGGTGCCATAACTGATATGAATGGGCCACCACCTTATTTAAGGGAAAGATCTCTTTAGGTTGAATTGACGTGGACCATACAATTCCTTGTATACGGAATGGTATAATTGATTGTTCTTCAAACTGTAACCAGGCCACTTGATTTGAAGAAGCAAACCATTGAGCCAACTGTGTAAATCTTGCTGCTAGGAAATAACACCATTAGGAAGGCTCAAACCGCCATTGGATTGAGCTCTGTGCATAAGAGAATAACCAAACCTTGTTTTTTTGTTGAGCCATATAACTTTGTTAATTTCTCTTTGTAGGGAATCTAGCATATTTTTTGGGATGATAGGTAGAGCTCTAAAGTGAAATATTAGTTTAGGCAATATCACCATTTTGATAGCAGTTATTCTCCCCAAAAAGAGATGTGAGGGTTAGACCATAATTTAAGTAGTGTTTTAACATTTGTGAATAGTGGTGGATAGTTGGTTTGAAAAAGAGTTTTATATGATGGGGTAAAGAGGATGCCCAAATATTTAAAAGAATGTGATGTCCAGGTGAAAAAGAAACTCTCCTGTAAAGATGCTGTTAACAGTGGTGGAATATTTATAGGCATTGCAGTACATTTGGATAAATTAACCCCGAGGCTGGTGAGATCTTGGAATATTTCTAGTTCTTTAATAAGGTTAGGGAGGGAATTTAAGGGGTCTGAAAGGAATAGCAAAATGTCATCGGCGTATAAGCTCAGTTTGAAGTCTATTAGGCCTTTTGAATAGCCTTTAATATTGATATTATTATGTATGGCACATGCGAGGGGTTCGATGGCCAGGGCAAAAAGGAGAGGGGAAAGGGGGCACTCTTGTCTAGTACCTCTACCCAATACAAAGAACTCTGAGTTTTCCCCAGGGAGTCTAATTCTAGTTTGAGGATTTTATAAGGCTCTAAAGCCATGCATAAATTTGTTGCAAAGACCGTATTTGGGGAGAAATAGTTCCAAGTATGACCAACTGACACTATCAAAGGCCTTGTGAATATCAAGGCTAAGAATAACTACTGGGTTTGCTTGTAAGTTAGCGTCCTGTACTATATTTGTGCCCAGCCTTAAGTTGTCTGTAATCTGTCTGCCTGGAATAAAACCCATTTGATCTGGGTGAATTAATGGGGTAATGAACGCAGCTATTCTGTGCGCCAGCAAACGGCCGAAAATTTTGAGGTCATTATTTATAGCTGATATTGGGCGGTAATTTTGTGGAGAGGTGTGATCTTTATGGGGCTTGGGTAGTAGACACATGTTGGCTAGAAGCATTTCCTCTGGGAAATTATTGCCTTGTAAAATATAATTGAATAATTTAGCTAAATGGGGGGCCAGAATATGGGAATTTTTGTTATAATAAAGGGTACAATATCCGTCTGGACCGGGTGCTGTGGAAGTTTTTAGGGACTCTCAGTTATTTATATAGCGGTGCATGGAGCATTCAGTTTTTCAATTTGTTGGGCGGACAGAGTGGGTAGCAAAATATCTCCAAGCCATTCTTGAGAAGAATGATTTGGTGATGAATGGGGAGCAGATAGCAATTTTTTATAGAAGTCCAAGAAGATCTCTCTAACTTTTTAGCGTGAGAGACTAAATTCCTGTTGGAATTGTGTAATTTGTACACATGTGGGGGTTTGTAGGTGGTTTTAGCTTTCTAGCAAACATTGTAGAGGCAGAGTTGCCATATAATTTTAAGAATTTTGCTTTGGACCATCTCAAGGTCTTTTCTGTGTCAGCAGACAACAATGTGTCTAGGGTACATCTTTTATGTTGGATTTGATTATATAAGTCAGAAGAAGGGGATTGGAAATGTTTGAAATATAATTTGTCTAATTATTTGGTTAGGGTATTAATATCCATTAATTTTGATTTGTTTTGGCTGAGGCGGTATTAATTAGGTGGCCTCTCATAACCGCCTTGTGTGCTGTCGATAAAGTGGTAGAAGAAATGTCGGGAGTTATATTATGAGTAAAGTAATCTTCCAATTTTGTTGAAAGTTGTTGGGTAATAGTGGGGTCTGTTAAAGGGAGTCATTGATATGCCATTTATATGGGGTAGGGGCCATGCCTATGTGAGAAGTAGTGAAAGAGACAATGTGATGGTCAGACCACGGGCATGTATGGATGTCTGCATTAGATCAGTTAGCCAGAAGGATTGGGGTTCCAAAAATATAGTCTAATCTGGCATAGCTTTCATGTGGGTGAGAGTAAAAAGTATAAGTCCTTATACCAACATTATGAGCTCTCCATGTATCTGTTAATTGAATGTTATGTAGAGAGCGGGTAAGAGATTTAGGGAATACTTTTGACAAAGGGACAACTCTACTTCTATCGAGAACAGAATTTGCTGCTAAATTAAAGTCTCCTCCTATTATTAAGTGGGCGGGGGAATGATATCTGTCCAGAATATCAAAAAATGTTTTAAAAAATGTAGATTGTGCTTCATTGGGGGCATAAATTGAGGCGATAGTGATTTGATGACCCTTGAGAATGCCTTTCAGGATCAGGAATCTACTATCTGGGTCTTTGTATATGTTTAGTATTTCCATGACTAGTGATCTCCTTATAAAAAAGGCTGTACCACGAGTCTTGGAAATGTAGTCTGTACAGTAATGCTGGTTATAAGACCTATCAAAATATTGTGGGTGTTTATTGGTGACAAAGTGGGTTTCCTGCAGTAAAATAATATTGGCTCCTAATCTTTTATAATTGCAGAATGCTTTTTTACTTTTACTGGTCAAATTGAAACCTTGAACATTATGTGATAACACTTTAAGTCCCATTATAGTTGTCATAGGTATAGATTGGTCTGATAATATAGTATGTGTTGTTTACTACCATAGGGGCAACAAAAAACAGAATTATATATGCAGAGTAATCGCCCATACTATTCACAAATTCGCAAAAAATGGTGAATATAGTATCTATCAAGCAGAACATTAGAAATGATAACCCTATAGAAAATATCCATGTTACATTGTATAATGTTAATTCCATATAACGCCTTAGGCCCCTTTCACGCTTATACAACTTCAAAGTGGCGCGATTTTACCGCGATATCGCGGCCGCTATTTTGCAGTGATTTTACCACGATTTTGCAGCGATTTTGCTGCGATTTAGGAGCAGTACTACTTTGTACGACTTTGCCACAACTTTGGCATTAAACATTCTCAGCTTGTGCTTACAAAGTAGTGCTGAAATCGTGTCTATATTATTCAGGTACAATTTGCATGCTACTTGAGGGTTTAACATTGAGGTCTATGAAGTACAAATCGTATGGAAGTTGGACCAAAGTAGTGAAGGGACTACTTTGAAGTTGAATGAATGGTAGTCATTGAAAATCGTGGAGAATGACTTGTCATACGATTTTGCAGTACAAAATCGTGGGACAAGTCATATAAGTGTGAAAGGGGCCTTAAGGAAAATACTGATATTTTGTTAGACTTTTTCAAAAACTTATAAAAATAAAGTGATTTAGTAGAACTATGAGAGATATCATGTATAACTTGGGGGTCAGGGTGGGGTACACCGTCTGGCCAGGAAAAATTTTGATGTGGACATTAATGTCCAATACTCACAAAAGGAGTCCCATCCATTGAAACAACAGATAGCATGAACAGTCGCAAAAAAATTAGTACGAGCTGAATCATGTTTTGGGAACCCTCTGTGAGTAGGGGGACAAACTAACTGAGGCCGAGCAGATCAGCCTCAGCGAGGATACTATATAAAAAAAAAATGCAAATGCATGCTATATACCATATATTGAAAACTGGAAAGAAGTAGAATGTATAAGTTCATATAAAAGGAGCTATGATATACCAACTAAAGTCATTTTAAAGTTGTAGATCAGCTGTTAACTTTGAGCTGTCAATTAAACTAGCAAACTTTCATAGCTATAATAACTTTTCTTTGAACTCAGTACTCTTCTTTACATCTGTCATAACTTTACCAGCTGACTGACTTACAGGCCAGCTTATAAGTGTAGCATACTGTACCTGCCAGTAAGTGAGGCCTGAGTTCCAGAACTGACATGGAATATGTCTGTGGAGATAAGCTGGTATCATGTAAAGACTATCTCTTTCCATGTCTCAGTAAATACAGATATTTCTTCTTTGATCGAATTACATAAACTGCTTCATGTCTGTGATGTGTCTTGTATTACCTGTTTGTTTCCATTATGTAAGTACATAAAATGTGCACCTCTTTGGCTCCTATATATCAATTTAGGAATTTCAGTTCAGTTCAGGAAATACAGTATGTTTAATGGAAAATATAACATTTATATAGACACTGTCTCTAGACCATTTAATTCAACAAAAATCTTCCCATAACATTATATTTATCTGTAAATCCTCCCTTGTGAAGACCTTGAAAAGCCTTGATACTGTTGCTGTGTGCAGTCATCTTGGATTTGATGTCTGCAGCCCCAGCAGACTCAGAACTATCACTCAAGTGAAACTCTATAATATTCCTTTTCACTCCTACCCTGGCAGCTAAATGAAAGGTTATGTAGGGGGATAAAGTGACAGACAGAGGAGTTGGGCTCGAACACATTGTAATTAGACACTTCTAGAAGAGGAGAGGGGTATGATATGCAAGGGGAGGAGAAGACATGAGCCAGGGAACTGACTCTTCTTGGAGTAGTCAAATTTTCTAGAAAATTCAAATGTACATTGTAAGTGAATAAAAAAAAAAAAAAATCATGTAAAGGAGAAATAAATGTAATTTGTAACATTTAAAATACTTGTGAAGGGATCTGCCGCCCTCAGGTTCTTTCTGTCCCAACTAGCTGGATCAGAAACCACAATTGGAGGGCCGTGATGTTTTATAAAGGGGAGTTTCCAGGAACTAGAGACAGAATTAGACACATGACCATCCATGCAGGAGCTGCTACTGTATTTTATCCAGGCCAGAAGCAAGAATCATTAGGCAAATCTTCCTATATGTAATAGTTTCCTATTGTTGTCCATAGATTCTGGGTATATACAGTATCTCACAAAAGTGAGTACACCCCTCACATTTTTGTAAATATTTTATTATATCTTTTCATGTGACAACACTGAAGAAATGGCACTTTGCTACAATGTAAAGTAGAGAGTGTACAGCTTGTATAACAGTGTAAATTGGCTGTCCCCTCAAAATAACTCAACAGACAGCCATTAAAATCTAAACCACTGGCAACAAAAGTGAGTACACACTTCAATGAGAATGTCCAAATTGGGCTCAATTAGCATTTTTCCTCCCAGGTGTCATGTGACTCATTAGTGTTACAAGGTCTCAGGTGTGAATGGGGAGCAGGTGTGTTAAATTTGGTGTTATCACTCTCGCTCTCTCATACTGGTCACTGGAAGTTCAACATGGCACCTCATGGCAAAGAACTCTCTGAGGACCTGAAAAAAGAATTGTTGCTCTACATAAAGATGGCCTAGGCTATAAGAAGATTGCCAAGACCCTGAAACTGAGCTACAGCATGGTGGCCAAGACCAATCTGCGATTTAACAGGACAGGTTCCACTCAGAACAGGCCTTGCCATGGTCGACCAAAGAAGTTGAGTGCACGTGCTCAGCATCATATCCAGAAGTTATCCTTGGGAAATAGACATATGAGTGCTGCCGGAATTGCTGCAGAGGTTGAAGGGGTGGGGGTCTGCCTGTCAGTGCTCAGACCATACGCAGCACACTGTATCAAATTGGTCTGCATGGCTGTCATCTCAGAAGGAGGCCTCTTCTAAAGATGATGCACAAGAAAGCCTGCAGTTTTCTGAAGACAAGCAGACTAAGGACATGGATTACTGGAACCATGTCCTGTTGTCTGATGAGACCAAGATAAACTTATTTGGTTCAGATAGTGTTAAGCGTCTGTGTCAGCAACCAGGTGAGGACTGGAGTACAAATACAAGTGTGTCTTGCTTACAGTCAAGCATGGTGGTGGGAGTGTCATTGTCTGGGGCTGCATGAGTGCTGCCAACACTGGGGAGCTACAGTTTGTTGAGGGAACCATGAATGCCAACATGCACTGTGACATACTGAAGCAGAGCATGATCCCATCCCCTCTCTTCAGAGACTGGGCCACAGGGCAGTATTCCAACATAACGTCCCCAAATACACCTCCAAAATGACCACTGCCTTGCTAAAGAAGCTGAGGGTAAATGTGATGGACTGGCCAAACATGTCTCTAGACCTAAACCCTATTGTGCATCTGTGGGGCATCCTCAAATGGAAGGTGGAGGAGTGCAATGTCTCTAACATCCTCCAGCTCCGTGATGTTGTCATGGAGGAGTGGAAGAGGACTCCAGTGGCAACCTGTGAAGCTCTGGTAAACTCCATGCCCAAGAGGGTTAAGGCAGTGCTGTAAAATAATGTTGGTCACATAAAATATTGCCACTTTGGGCCCAATTTGGACATTTTCACTTGGGGTGTACTCGCTTTTGTTGCCAGTGGTTTAGACATTAACCACATAGCGGCCAGCGCACGCCAATGTACGTCGGCAGAATGGCACGGACAGGCAAATGGGCGTACCTGTACATCCCTTTGAATTTGCCCCAGTGCCATCGTGTGCGCGCTCCGCCGGTGGCGCACGCGCACGTCCGTCGCGTGTTCTGTTAGTCGAATTGCGGGTTCCGCGGACTTGATGTCCGTGGGGATACCTGCGATCGTCTCACGGAGAGGAAGAATGGGGAGATGCGAATGCAAACAAGCATCTCCCCGTTTTGTGTAGTGACACTGTCACTGATCATAGCACCCTGTGATCGAGACCTATGATCAGTGATGTGTCACACACAGCCCCCCCCCCACAGTTAGAACACATCCTTAGGACATACTTAACCCTTCCCTAGCCCCCTAGTGGTTAACCCCTTCACTGCCAGTGTCATTTTTACAGTAATCAGTGCAATTTAATCGCACTGATCGCAGTAAAAATGACAATGGTCCCAAAAATGTGTCAAAACTGTCCGATGTGTCCACCATAATGTTCCAGTCATAATAAAAATCACAGATCGCCGCCATTACTCGTAAAAAAAAAAAAATATTAATAAAAATTCCATAAAACTATCCCCTATTTTGTAGACGCTATAACTTTTGCGCAAACCAATCAATAAACACTTATTGCGATTTTTTTAACCAAAAATATGTAGAAGAATACGTGTCGGCCTAAACTAAGGAAAAAAAAAAATTTTTATATATTTTTTGGGGATATTTATTATAGCAAAAAGTAAAAAATAATGTGTTTTTCTCAAAATTGTCGCTCTTTTTTTGTTTATAGTGCAAAAAATACAAACCACAGAGGTGATCAAATACCACCAAAAGAAAGCTCTATTTGTGGGAAAAAAAGGACGTCAATTTTGTTTGGGAGCCGCGTTGCACGACCACGCAATTGTCAGTTAAAGCAACGCAGTGCCGAATCGCAAAAAGTGCTCTGGTCTTTTGCCAGCCAAATGGTCCGGGGCTTAAGTGGTTAATGACTGTGTGTTGAGTTATTTTGAGGGGACAGCAAATTTACACTGTTATACAAGCTGTACACTCACTACATTGCAGCAAAGTGTCATTTCTTCAGTGTTGTCACATGAAATATATATATATATATATATATATATATATATATATATATATATATATATATATATATATATATAGTTATAGTTATATACTTACAGACAGGTAACAGAAGTACTGTATATCCGTCCCATAGTTATCTCACATCCACTACACCAGATAGTTTGGTCTGTGCCAGAGTGACCAAGTGTAGTGGTCAGCTTGCTGTATATTGGTCAGACACCGGTTTATTGAAATGTGGTTTATATACTGGTCCTGTTATTATAGTTAACCCTGTCCCTTGTGGTCTAGGATACTATAGCTAGTTTTAGCTCAGTGCTCAATACCCAGCATAGGCTAAAGCCAGGTTAAGCATTCGTTGGCCCATTAGGTAGTTAGAGGTCCGGTTGTATGGAAGATTAGAAGTTACATAGTTACATAGTTGGTAAGGTTGAATAGTCCATCCAGTTCAAGCTATGTTGGTGTGTGTTCATGTGGATAATTATTTCCCATATCTCTGTGTATTGGGTTCTATAAGATGCACATCCAAGAGTCTTTTGAAACTATCAATACTTCATGTCGACACCACCGATTGTGGAAGAAAATTCCACAACCTTATCACCCCGACAGTGAACAACCCCCTATGCGGCTTAAAGTTAAACCACTTCTCTTTCAGTCTCATTGTGTGGCCCCATGTCCTCTTACACTCCCTGAGACAGAAAAGTTTCCTATCTACACAGGGATTACCGTTGAGATATTTGTATATCGCTATCATATCTCCTCTCAAGTGTCTCTTCTCCAGGGAGAATAAACTTAGCGCTTGTAGTCGTTCCTCACATTTGAGGTCCTCCTGTCCTCATGAGATATCAGGGAAAATGTTTAACCTCCATGCGTATGACTTGGCATGCCAAGAGCAATTACACTAAACGAGTCATTCAAAAGTCTGTGTTTTTTGGTGGAAATGTTCTTCAGATTTTCAGATGTGCAAATCATATGCAATGTATACCAGGATGTATTAACAATACAAGCCTGCTTGAAAAAAAATCCTTTTTTGTTGTCAATGCTGCTTGTCTGCTGGATATCTTTTTCCAAAACTTCCCGAACTCCCTGTATTTTTTGCAGTGCCTTTTCAGTGGTTTCATGTGGTTTACTTTAATTTTCTGAGGGTGACATATCCCATGGTACCCTGCTGACCTGCTGCCTACAGGCAGATATGATGTGGTGTGATTCCTGTACTTTTTTTGGCAGCTCTGTAGTTCAGAAAGCAGGTTCTGGGATTTCTGTGACATAGCAGTGCCTATTCACATGGCATAGTGAATATATGTCACTGCATTAAATTAAGTAAATCCTGTGGGGTTCTTCAAAAAATAAGTTCACAAACTTCAAAATCAGTCTAAATATTAAAAGTAGGCTAAAATGAATGAAAATTGAATGCTGAAATTATACAGAAATTATACTGAAAAATATACAGTATATTTTTTCATTTTGACCATAGATACATTTTGGGACCCTGTTCACACCTGAGCAATTTGAAGTGTAATTTGAAGCATCACGAGAAGCACTTCAACATCCACACCACTTTTGTGGAGCCCATTCACTCCTGATCATGGTTGAAGCTTGAAGCTTATTGCTTAAAAAAGTACATGAGCTTCTTCAAGTACATGAGCTTCTTCAGGGGCAGAGTTGTGCATTTTGGCCCTAATATACTTCAGTGGAAGTATCTGACATTTTTACTTGTTTTCTTTCCTAGTAACTAGCTTTCCATTGGCTAAAAAAAAAAAAAAAAAGCAAAACACTCTAGCCTAAAATGCACAAAAGGAGCACAATACCTTCAAAAACTATAAAAAATAAACCCAAAAAAACAACCAAAGATGCTCAGCAATGTGTGAATCAGGCCTAAGAGTTTTCAAAAGACTTTATTAGTCACTGGCAATGACGTGTAAACCCTACCAAAGCTTACTGTTATGAAACCAGGGAACATCACATACCCAGATACTTCAGTGTAATGGGGGACCCAGGAAAATGCAGTGTCATGACTGCAAGTAACACACATTGCAATGACATAAAAGGACTTGGAACTTGTGCTTTGATGTATTTGGAAAGTTTTATATTCATTATATTATCCAGTATTGATCAAAACCAGTATTAGTCTTAGGATAATATTGAATATATTTATTTGCCTGGGACAGGGGGTTGTTTTTATATGGAACAGGGGGTACTGTGTAAAATGCTCTGCTGCTTTGAAAAAAAATATTAAAAAAATTAGGACACATTTAGATTTAAACTGCTACATTAGAACACCACGCTACATCTTACAGCACAGAAAATACATAAAAATATATATTTTTTAATGTATGGTGAACAGCTTCTTATAGCCTCTTATGGACTATTTATTCTCCAGTATATATAGAAGGCCTGGTCTGCTAAAGCGCATGGCTCTTTTTGTGTACTTAAACTTTTCTTCTTGTCACAGATTTAGCAATTAATAATGGCATACCAAATGTCATGCTGGAGTCTGGGTAAAATTAGAAATGATGTAGCTAGGATACAGTTTCTGGTAGTAGAGGTGGTCATGACACTCCTGAATCATGGTCATAGTTATAAATGGATAATACCTTTGCAATGGAAATCTTTTATCTCTAAAGCTCCAGAGATATTGGCTTACAATATCTTTTTTTCCAGCACGTGCAAAGACAAAGAGCGCTGGCATCAGAAACCCCTAGGCCCTTTTGCCTTCAGCACTCCACAGTTGATAGATGAACATCTCATGAGCTGACATGGACATGGAGTGCAGGAGAGGAGCCTGAAAATAAAAAAAATCTCTGAGGGATCCATTTATCACACTTACATGGACTGCTCAGCAAAGCACGGGATTGTACTTGTGCTGCAAAGAGCAAAGGTCTGAGGAATAAATCTGCACTAATGCAGAACATACCATAAGGATTTGCCTCTTCACATTTAATAGGGAGGAATTCTGTTCATGGCATAGATGTGAACCTGAAAATAAAGGGCAATATCAGTTGGATGTTTTACAAATGATCTGATAGATGGGTAGTTTTTCAACTGACAGAATAGCCCATTGGATAGTCATAGATATGAGATATTTTGGTCAAAAGATCTCTCCAACACAATGGTTCTGACATGACCAGAGCCAACTTAATCAGATGGAAGCGCCTGTGCAAATCCATTGAGGATGATTTATTTTTCTACTCAAGATCTGTCTACTGGGGGTATCTGGCTCTACAGATATGATCATTTCTTGATCTGGTCGTTATTGACTGGAGTAGCCGATAATAATCTCATGTTGCATAGCCACAGATCTTTCATTCTTCTTATTGTAAAAGTATGCGTATGTGTGCTCCTGATGTACTGTTACTTGCACCTCCCACTCCAAACACCCAAATAGAGTATCTTAAAACCTCAGAAAACTGGATCACTGGAACAAATTGTATCATGCTTTATGGGGGGGTGTTTTTTTGCCTTCTTCTGGATCAACTGTGGGCATTGGATAGTGTATATGGAGGTTTTCTATTTAAGTGTGTTGGTTTTCCTTTTTTTTTTCTTGTTGGCTGAACTGGATGGATTTTGGTCCTTTTTCTAACCAGATTGACTATGTAACTATTTAACATACCCTTGTAGCATTTGTAAATTCCTGACATATCACAATATACAGCAATTTCATAGTTCAGAAGCACTGTACCTTTAATCATTAAAAAAACAGCACTTGACCTTCACTCAACTAACTTTTCCTAGGCTAAGATGATGCCATTAATCTGTTGTAGGCAAGAGGAACATTTTCTCAGTCTCCATTACATCATACAGTAAATCAAATCATAGATGTGCTGAGAGGTGTTGGCAGAACTTGAAGACTGGGCAGAGTCCTTTGGAACATTTGTGCATGTACTATGATGACACTGCTGAAGGGGGGTATAGCCAGTACAGAGCAGGACTGAAATTTCACTTTAAGCCACTCCTAATATTCAGTACAATGCAGTCACACCCACGTTTTTCTACTTACCACATACCGTGTCCGTATCAGAGTTGCTTTTTCTCAGGTTCTAAAGTTGGTAAGTGTACATGGTTGTATCATCTCTCTGAACAAAAGGAAAGCAAAAGGAGGAGAGAGAAGCGCCAAGCCAATTCTTTAAACAGCTTAGGAATCAAGTCAGTTATATAAGTATAAAACTACACTAAAAACTTGCGTGGAAAATGTTGGAGCACTTGCATAGTGCTAGAGCGGGTGGGAGCCTCCACGTGTAGTATCACAGGAGCACAGGAGGACCGCCGGGAAGCCTCAGTAAGCCTCATGAGACGTCGGCTGTGTGTCTCTGGGTGCTCCTGTGACACTGCATGTGGAAGCTCCCACCCACTCTAGCACTCTGCAAGTGCTCCAACTTTTTTCACGCAAGTTTTTAGAGTTTTATACTTATATACTGAATAAATTCCTAAGCTGTTGAAAGGATTGGCTTGGCGCTTCTCTCTCCTCCTTTTGCTTTCCTTTTGTTCACAGTGATCGGGTTCCCCAGCCCACGCCTGAAGCAGCCTCCATTTAGAGACTTTTTTAGAGGCACATTTTTAGGAGTTCATCCTCCAGAACTTTCAATCCACTCACCATTCACATGGTTGCACATTCATGTATCAGTGTGCAGAATCATGCCTTTCCATTTAAATTTTAAATTTTGATCTTTTTCATTTGGCACTGCTCTACATATGAGACCTCCACAGTCCATCCTGTGATGAGATCTAATAACCCTCCAATTTTTCATCAGATGGTTTAGCGCTGACCATTATACCAATATTGTGTATGTGTTTCCTCCTTGTGTCATCTCTCAGCCAGCATCTTAGTACTTCCTAGTGAACTCAGATGATGCCCAAACAAAGTTGGTGCTCTCCTTCTGGATGGTAAAGCGCATTGTCAGAAGTACTGTGATCACTGTGAGAGGTAATAAATACCTGGAAATGTTACATGTTATGTTATTTGGTGTGCATGTAATTACAAAATATATTTGATGCTAACTCTACTTTAAATACAGGGCAGGAAACCTGCCGATTTTTCATTGGCGATTACTGGGAAATAGCAGCATAAATGTAAAAAGTAAGACACTTCTGCAATGTTTCAGTCTGCTCCATGATCTTGCAACACACGTCAGATTTTCTTTAAATGTTTAATATATAGAATGTGCAAAGAAGAGCAGAGATTCTCTGGGATTTGAAAATAAGCATTTTGTAATCAAATACAGATCTGATTTTCAACAAGTCTGCCTATTTCTTTTGATATAAAATTGTCAGAAGGATGTCAATGTTTTAATGATTTTTGCCTTATATTTACTGGCACGCTTGACCTTTTTTTACTGGCTGTCAGTAAATCTGATGCTTTGGAATGCAGTAATGTTTTGAAGCACATGTAATATACAGTGGAAAGAAAAACAAGTCTGGACAGGCAAGCTCCATATCCCGCTGTAAAGTAAGATAAATGGCTGATCATCTCTGGTGGAAATCTGAAGATGGTGTGTTTATTAAAAAAAAAATGTTTCAGTGCAGCGGTAGCTCAGCAACAAATCAAATGTGTAAAAAATAAAAAATTGGAAATTTTATTGTAAAAAATCTGTCAGGCAGAAAACCAACTTTTCCATATTTCAGTGCATAAATATCATGTGTCTTTACATAGGCTGACATGTGCAGTGGACACACTTATCTGCCCAGAGATCAATCCCACAGTGTGATGGAAGAAGTTGCCTCCCCTTGCCATTGCCTGGAAGCACCTATGGTGTCCTGTGTTGGTGGGAAACAACCTGAAATGATGGAAAGGCATGCAGTAGTGGGTAAAGCATTAGCATTGATTAGCATTGACAAGTCTTTAAAGCAGTACTCTACCCTCCCCACCCTTCTTGCTTTTCTCCTCTTACCTGTATTCCTGGCAGTGCCAGAACACCCAGGGCTAAGATGCCAAACAACGCCCCCCTCCCCCCAAACATATGAGCATTATGTGTCAGAATCCCCCTCCCCCACAAAAAAGTCAAGTGGAGAGAAGATTAGGGTGGGTAAATGAACACTGCACAGTGGCGATCTGGCAGTCCAGAACTTGGGGAGCTGCAGTGGCAGGAGGGTGGAGCTGGGGGGAAGAGAGAGCACAACCTGCACCTTCTCCATGCTCTGTGCAGATCTGGCTTGTCTCCTCCAGTGCTAAGCTGAGAGGAGTTGTGAAGCTGCTGTCACTACTCCTGTCAGCTTGTACTGTAGGTAGGAACTCTCCAAGAAGGCCCCTACCACCACACATGATACCACTGTGCCCAGGGCCTTGATTGCTGGGTTCTCTTAAAAACAATTTCACGCCCACACAGCGGGTTTGGCCCCAACTACTTTGTGTGCCTGATCTGCAATCTCCTAGAAGGTGATGTAAGAATCCCAAGAGGCTGCAGGACCAGTGACATGCTATGCTAACTTAGGCAAGAATGGCAGAGTGGGGCAGAGAAAAATAATTAGAATAAAAAAAATAAATAATAATTTTAAGGGGGGAGGAGTGTTAAAAATGAAACTAACTCCTTCTTAGGTTCCTATTAGGTTTCAATATGCCCAGAAGTTGAAGTAAGTTGTTGCTGAAGCTGCACCGCAGAGCATTTGGGAAGAACCTAGAGGATCTCTGATGGTGAACTGATCAGAAGTGAGGCACTGTTACTGCAAATGAGAGGGGGGGCAGTTATTGTGCTGTGTATCTTTTTTTACTTTTCTTGCACTGTCTGTTGTGTTGCAAACATTTCCATTATCTAGTGTAACTTCTTCCACCAATTTTGATTGAAGTAAACTTTGTACCTGGACTTTATTAGGGATGAGGTTTATGAAGGTTTATGGCCACACTGGGTTTGGGTTAGGCTGAACTTTGAATTTATGGCTGAAAATTTGCTGAACCCATAATCAACTGCATAACCCTTGCCCATGGTCAGATGGATCCCTAAGAGCCAGTAACCTTAAAGAATAGACAAGCTAGCCATCTTACTATAAAGGGCAGGCTGCCAGGAGTCATATCAAAGTGTGTGTTGGAGCTGATTGGGAAAATTTGACAAACCGATGGAGGGAGTGATAGTTTGCTATGCAGTGCTATTAAGTGCTATACTGTAGACTGCAGTGTGGTGAGCTACATACACTTGTGTACCTTCTTTGTTCACAGTTCCATAGTTCAGGGCTTATTCTGTATCAGCAGCAAGCATGCTTGCAAGCTAGTCTATGTGCCACCCTTTTGCACATTTTTCTTTTGTGATTTATTAGAGTCTTTTTTTCCTGTATTTAACATTTTTGTATCTTATTTTCTGCTAGGGGAAGTTTTGGTTACCCCTTTTTGGGGGTTATTCTTTAGGGTTTATATATAATGTTCTATTTTATTTTGTCTTGCTAGTGCCTTTTTTAAGTCTGGGGGGGGGATGCAATATACATTTGTTGCTGAACAATCGTTGGAGCTTTCCTTTGCATGAAGCATCCTACCGTATTTCTACCACACATTCAGCCTCATAACCCCATAGTTTCAGTAAAAGCTAGGCATTCCATTTAGCTTTCAAGAAGTTCTACAATGAGTGATGGGCCTAAAATAAGAGGCAGAGGTTCTGCTCATAGCAGTAGCAGGTCTTGCAAGATATAGTGGCTATTCAGTGGTGCTCCAAATGAGCAGAGACAAGAAGAAAAAGAGGGATAAAAAGCCACAAGAGATGGGGGGGCGTGGCCTGGGAAGCAATGGAGTAGGTCGCATGTGAAGAGAGCTCTGCTGACCCAAACTCCGATTCTACTATCCTGACAACATCCTAGCCATCAGACACTGTACTATCCATCTGGGGATACAATCATCTTCTTCCCCTGCTTCTGGAGCCTGCTGCACCGCTGAAACGCCGCCCAGAGCCTCCGGGCCGGTAACATC
This sequence comes from Aquarana catesbeiana, assembly GCF_042186555.1. Lineage (NCBI taxonomy): Eukaryota > Metazoa > Chordata > Amphibia > Anura > Ranidae > Aquarana > Aquarana catesbeiana. The sequence continues at coordinate 98,215,397 of NC_133328.1, forward strand.
CTCAGGAAAGGCCACGGCTTCTGCCTAGTATCCGGAGCAGCGGCCATCTTGCTGCACCCGGCGGCGGCCTGGATGGTCGTTCTGGGCCCCCCTGTTACCATCCTGGCCATCGGACACTTCTTGCTGCCTGAGGGGATAAATTCCATCTTATCCCCTGTGTCTGGAGTCTGCTGTGCCCCCGGGAAAGACCGCGGCTCCGGCCTGGTCTCCGGTGGCGGCCTGATTAGCTGATTTGGGCCCCCCTGGCAGCCCAGCACCGGCACATCTCCTGGACCCACCACCAGACCACCTGGGGACTTGATTACAGTGACCCATGCCCTCTGCTGCCCCCGGGAAGGGCCACGGCTTCGGCCTACCACCCTGAGCAGCGGCCATCTTGCTGCACCCGGCAGTGGACACTGTGTTTTTCCAGCTCACCTGAATGGTATACGATCTGCTGCACTCTGGGGGGACATTCTGAACATCTGCACCCCTAACATAGCCATACACATAGCCCGCGACTGACTTGGCAGTGGAGCGTGGCTCTAACCTAATCACTGGTGCGGTGGCCATCTTGCTTCACCTGGGGAAGATCCTGAGATACGTATCCTGGGGCAGCGAAGAACCATGTCTCCGCCGAAAAGGACCTCCGAAGTGGTGGATAAGTTAGCAAAATACCGCCATCAAGACCAAGACTCACAGGCCAGGGAAGGCAACGGCACGTGCTCAACAACGGACCATCAAAGCGCAGACACAGCTAAGATCTTGGTTGCCATAGCGGCGCTGCAGGGGACACTTACCGCTAAAATTGATGAGGTCAAGATTGACATTTCCCTGATGCGTCAGGACTTATCTAAAGTAAAAGACAGGGTAACGGAGGCTGAGACACATATCGGAGCAGCGGAGGATATCCTGCATCCCCTGAGCTACACCACGGAGGACTTGCAGCGCCAGATCCACCAGCTATACGCTCATTAAGACGATATGAAAAAAGCCACAAGAGATATCATCCTTAAGGGCCGTACACACGATCTGACTTTTTGACAACAAACATGCAAATTAGCGGTTTTTGAGCAACATCCGACCGTGTGTACGCTCCATCGGACCAACTCTTTCTGTTTTCATCTGACTTTTGTTGGCTGTGCGAACGGACAAACTTTCCGGCAACAAAATTCCGATGGAGCAAAGTCCGATCGTGTGTACACAAAAACCATCGGACTTTAGTCCAAAGTACAAACACGCATGCTCGGAAGCAAGGACCAGCACGAAGCCGTGGGTCTTGTAAAACTAGCGTTCGTAATTGAGATAGCACATTCTTGACGTTTCAAATTATGAAATTTCTAAATGCAGTGCACATTCTCTTCTTTTTAATGGCTTAATAATAAATCTGCTTTGCTGGTTATACTGACAGTGTACAGACAAACATATTTTACTTTGGATTTGCGTTCTAGTGATATAAATAAAAAAATGTTGTCTTTTTTTTGACCATTTTGTTTATTGTGCATTCACAACATATATAAAATGACTAAATTATTAGACATATTCTCTGTCATCACAATTAAAAATTGTAAATTAGACTCTCATAAATGATATATATACTGCCTGTATTCTTTACGCCTATTGTTCTGATTGTCTTCATTTACCTATGTTCCCTTTTATTACCCAATAAAAGCTTTTTGAAAACAAAAAAAAAATTGTAAATTAGAAACAAAAAGAGCAAATGATACACAGAAAATAAAAAAATATAGCCTATTAAATCATACTCAAATCAAAAAATACAACATCCTAAATTAGTAGCTCCTAAACTCCCCAGATCACTGGCCTTGTTGTGGATCCTGGGGCTGATTTTGCCACTGACCACCATGCTGCTGAGGTGGGTGGGCTTGCTGGGGTGGGTAAGTTTGCTGAGGTGGGTAGGTTTGCTGGGGTGGGTAGGCTTGTTGTGGAGGAGGTGGAGGTGTGTGGTCCAAATCACACACATGAGATTTACTGGTTAGCTCTTGTTTCCTGGCCTTGCTGAAGAGCTGGATGATTAGACGCTCACATAGCTCCCTTTGATCTGCGTCAAGCTCATGGAGATTATTAGCAGTAAAACAGCCAAACCCTTCAGCACTATCGGGTGCTGTGGTGATCACAGAAGTAGCCCTAGTTAAGAACTCAGCTGTGGCCTCATCCAGATGTTGGCTCTTCCTGGCCCTTTTTTTGGGAGGACACAGGGGAGGGATTCTGCACTCAGTTGTCGTCTGGCTGCTGGGCCCAGGCTCTTCTTGGCTCCAAAGTTCCTGTGTGTGTAAAACCAACATCATTTTAATTTTTGGACATCAATCACAAACACTTTTCAGGTCATGAATTTTTAATTTGGAATGTGCCTAAATAGTAAAGACTATCATTCTGACTCCAGCATTTCTCATTCTTGTCCTAATCCTTTTTGGCCACTACTGTCTATTGATATGGAACTCACTTTTTTAAGACAACAAATTACTATGCATTACTACCATCTAATTAAATCATTTATATTTTTTAGGCAAGCTTTTAAACCATGCTATACCTGGGTCAAGCTGAGCTCCTCCTCCTCTTCATCCTGTGTAGGTTCAGGCTCAGTATCAGTGGCCTCAGCTGATGCAGAGGGTATTGTAGAGAGAGATCTGCGTGGTACAGTTTGATCCAACAAAAAATGGAGGCTGTTGAAATACCACAGCTTGGGAACATAGACATCTTCAGCTGCTGCTCCTGATTTTTTGGAATCGTCAATCTTCTTTCGTTCCCTGTTATACATACTTCTGGGGCCCCCAATTTTGGTCTTTATCAAACTGTAGTTTGCTCTGGGGTACACAGTCTTTGCAAATTCCACCAGTTTATCAATTGCTGCCATCCTCTTGGCTTTATTGCAATAATCTTTATTTTTTACTTGCCACAGACACGTGAGCTCTCTGTATTGTTTGATAAACTGGCTAAGAAATTCATGTGAATTCAAAGCTGACTTCATCATTTTGGTGACAAGTATCAGATGTCTGCAAAACAGAACACAAGACAAACTATAATGGGTGGCGTATAGCTCATAATCTGGTCACAATATAGGCCTTTATTTAAGCAGTAGGGATGGGCTGTATGTTCGGGTCGAACATGAGTTTGACTTGAACATTGGCTGTTCGCCTGTTCGCCAAATAGCAATCCGTTTATGTTTTTTTTTGCAAATGCTAAAGCCGCGGAATACCCTATAAAAGTCTAGGGGAGAATTCAAAAGTGATAATTTTAATGGATAATATGCAAGCTAATTGCCATTAGGGATGAGCCAAACACCCTCCTGTTCGGTTCGCACCAGAACATACGAACAGGCAAAAAATTAGTTTGAACACGCGAACACCATTAAAGTCTATGGGACTCGAACATGAATAATCAAAAGTGCTAATTTTAAAGGCTTATATGCATGGTGTTGTCATATAAAGTGTTTGGGGACCCGGGTCCTGCCCCAGGGGACATGTATCAATGCCAAAAAAAGTTTTAAAAAACTGCCTTTTTTTTGGGAGCAGTGATTTTAATAATGGTTAAAGTGAAACAATAAAAGTGTAATATTCCTTTAAATTTCATACCTGGGGGGTGTCTATAGTATGCCTGTAAAGGGGCGCATCTTTTCCGTGTTTAGAACAGTCTGACAGCAAAATTACATTTCAAAGGAAAAAAAGTCATTTAAAACTACTTGCGGCTATTAATGAATTGCCGGTCCCACAATACACATAAAAGTTCATTGATAAAAACGTCATGGTATTTCCCCACAGGGGAACCCCGAACCAAATTAAAAAAAAAAAAAAATGGCGTGGGGCCCCCCAAAAATCCATACCAGACCCTTATCCGAGCACGGCCGCATGAAAAGAGGGGGGGTCAAGAGAGCGCCCCCCCCTTCCTGAACTGTACCAGGCCACATGCCCTCAACATTGGGAGGGTGCTTTGGGGTAGCCCCCAAAGCACCTTGTCCCCTCGTTGATGAGGACAAGGGCCTCATCCCCACAACCCTTGGCCGGTGGTTGTGGGGGTCTGTGGGCGGGGGGGCTTATCGGAATCTGGAAGCCCCCTTTAACAAGGGGACCCCCATATCCTGGCACCCCCCTGTGTAAAATCGTAAGGGGGTACAAAAGTACCCCTACCATTTGTAAAAAAAACCTGTCAAAAATGTTAAAAATGACAAGAGACAGTTTTTGACAATTCCTTTTTTTAAAGTCTTCTTTTTTCCATCTTCTTTCTTCTATGTTCCTTTGTTTTCTTCCTCCATCTTCTTCTTGCTCTGATCCTCTGCTTCTTGCTCCAGTGTTCTCGTCCGGCATCCTCCTCCATGGCGTCTTCTTCCCTTCTTCTTCTTCTTCTCGGGCCGCTCCGCATACATGATGGGAGGCTACAGCTGTGTGATGCTTCTCGTCTTCTGACGGTTCTTAAATAACGGAGGACGGGACCACCTGGTGACCCCGCCCCCCTCTGATGCACGGGGACTTGACGGAGAATTCCCTGTGGCCTTCCCCGTGACGTCAGAGTGGGTCAACCGTTATGTAACGGGTGACCCCGCCCCCCTCTAACGTCACGCAGAAGCGTCACACAGCGGGAGCCTCCCATCATGTATGCGGAGCGGCCCAAGAAGAAGAGGAAGAAGGGAAGAAGACGCCACGGAGGAAGATGCCAGGCGAGAACACCAGAGCAAGAAGTAGAGGATCGAAGCAAGAACCAGAGGAAGAAGAAACCGAAGGCAGAAAGAAGGAGGAAGACCCGAAGAAGATAGAAAGAAGAAGACTTGAAATAAAGGAATTGTCAAAAACTATCCCTTGTCATTTTTAACATTTTTGTCACTTTTTTGTGAAATGGTAGGGGTACTTTTGTACACCATGACCATTTCACACAGAGGGGTGGGATCTGGGGGTCCCCTTGTTAAAGGGGGCTTCCAGATTTAGATAAGCCCACCCGCCCGCAGACCCCCACAACCACCGGCCAAGGGTTGTGGGGATGAGGCCCTTGTCCTCATCAACATGGGGACAAGGTGCTTTGGGGGCTACCCCAAAGCACCCTCCCAATGTTGAGGGCATGTGACCTGGTACGGTTTAGGAGGGGGGTCCGCTTTCTCGTCACCCCCTCTTTTCCTGCGGCCTGCCAGGTTGCATGCTCGGATAAGGGTCTGGTATGGATTTTTGGGGGGACCCTACGCCATTTTTTGTTTTGGGGTTCCCCTGTGGGGAAATCCCATGCCGTTTTTATCAATGAACTTTTATGTGTAATGTTGGACCAACAATTCATTAATATCCGCAAGTACTTTTGAATGACTTTTTTGCCTTTGAAATGTCATTTTGCTGTCAGACTGTTCTAAACACGGGAAACATGCACCCCTTTACAGGGATACTATAGACACCGTCCAGGTACGAAATTCTAAGGAATATTACACTTTTATTGTTTCACTTTAAGCATTATAAAAATCACTGCTCGCGAAAAAACGTCCGTTTTTCAAAATTCGTTTGGCATGTACATGTCCCCTGGGGCAGGACCCAGGTCCCCAAACACTTTTTATGACAATACCATGCATATAAGCCTTTAAAATTAGCACTTTTCATTTCTCACATAGACTTTTAAAGTGTGTTCCGCGGCTTTCAAATTTGCCACGAACAACCAAAATTGTTTGCTGTTCGGCGAACTGGCGAACAGCCGATGTTCGACTCAAACTCTAAGCTCATTCCTAATTGCCATAAAAAGTTTGGGAACCTGGGTCCATGGACTTTAATAATGTTTAAAAGTGAAACAATAAAAGTGAAATATTCCTTTACATTTCGTAACTGGGTGGGGGTGTGGATGTCTATAGTATGCCTGTAAAGTTGTGCATGTTTCCCGTATCTAAAAACAGTTTGAGAGCAAAATTACATTTCCAAAGCAAAAAACTGACAATTAAAAGTACTAACGGTAGCGACAAAATTTTGAAACATACCTTATTCTCACGGGTACTCTCGTAATGTTCGCCTCGCCCCTAAACAGGACGTAACATTACATCACACGCTCATTCAATTTATATACACTACCTATGCATGAAAACTATCCAAACCTCATGACCCATTCGTTCGTACCGCGTGTTAATTTGACATAGACGGTGCATGCGTGAAACTCCGCTGGCATCGTCCGCCCCTGACGTTCTTTTTCTATAATATTCCCTGCCCCTTCTCTCTTCGGTGCGCAGTGAGGAGCAACATGGTGGAGACACAGATGTGTGATGTGTCATGATCTAGTGAGGAGGAAAGGCCAGAGGCACAAATCGTACAATCCAGGAGGAGGAGGAGATGTAAGGCCACCAACATGGCCTTTGCTGAAATGGTGGAGATGGTGGACATTTTAATTAGGGAGGATTATGATGGAAAACATGGTCCATACGCCCATCCTAATTTAGTAAAAAACAAAATCCTGTCTCATGTCGTGAGGACTCTGGACCGCAAGTTTGGTGTACGGTGAAAGAAGGACCAACTGAGGAAGCGCTGGTCCGACCTAAAAAACAGGGAGCCGGATCAGTATCTAAAAATTAAGAAGGTACTTCGAAAACGTAAGTACTTGTCGTGTGTCCCATTTATGATTATTCACTTGCATGCTGCTCCATGTGTTTTTCTTTTACTGTTGTACTTAATGTTCGTAGGTGGGAAATAATGTTCGTAGCTAGGAAATAACGTTCGCAGGGACAAAAGGGGTCGTTTGCCAATAAATACAATGATTTTAGCTGATATAGGCTTATGACTGATTTGGTCATGATAATTTGTCTGATTGAACGAAGTTTAAGACGTTGTCTAGATGTCTTTGAAATTTGAATTAATTGCTAAATAGATTCAGTGAAATGTAAGGAGAGGACACTCAGCAGCTGTTTACACATCTGGACTCAGGAGCACTAGTGTGGGACACCAGAGAAACTTGGCCAAAAAAGGTAAGTATTGCATTTTGGGTAAAAGGGAATTTTAATCATGTCTTCAACTTGGTTCTCTTCCTAAACAGACAATTGTACACCACTTGAAAGCAATGTTTCATATTCCTATTTGTGGCCACAAATATCTGTGTGCTAAGTACACCTTTTGTTTCTTATAGGGGATAAAAGACGCAGACAACAGGGTCGCCAGGACCCCCAACCTCACCGGGACACCCAACCTCGCCGGGAACCCCAACCTCACTGGGACACCCAACCTCACCGGGACCCCCAACCTCACCGGGACCCCCAACCTCGCCGGGACCCCAAACCTCACCGGGACACCCAACCTCCCTGGGACACCCAACCCTGCCAGGACCCGCTACCTCAATTCGAAACCAGCCCAAGCATCACTGAGGATGTGGAGGAAAGAGAGGTGGAGGAAGTGGGAGAGTGTACCTCACCAGGTGAGTGTCTGACACCCCAGCTTCAGGTAATCTATGTATGCCTGCATATTTCTAAATACACGTTTTTTAACACATTTTTAGGTTATGTTCTGGTTGTGGAAGAAGAAGCAGACTGTTTCACAACGGACAGCACCCAAAGGCTCATTGGGGAGATCATGGGCTGGAATGCTGAAATAGATGCCATGAGGAATCGCCTTGACAGAATGCAGCAGCAAATGAAGAACATGATAGATGTTTTGGGTAGAATATAAACCCTTTTTATGTCACAAAACATTTATCATGTTCTTCATTTGCTGCTGCATGATGATGTCCACATTCAAATTTTTCTAAGTTGAACTTTGTAAGTTCCCTAGTTGTCTGGCATTTTTGAAAATATGGTTATTAAAAAAAATATATATATATATATATATATATATATATATATATATATATATAATTTCTTTAAAAAAAAAAAATCATCTATATATTTTCTTAAAAAAAAAAAAACAATAAAAAAAATTTAAAAAAATATATATATTTGATTTAAAAAAAAAAAAAATATATATATATATATATATATATATATATATATATATATATATATATATATATATATATATATATATATATATATATATATATATATATATATATATATTTGCTTAAAAAAAATAAAATAAAGAAAAAAAAACGTGTGATATTTGCCTAATTTTGGAAAAGTTGAACTTTGTAAGTTCCAGTTATGCAAGTTCTGTTTTAGAACATGCCTGTTTGTGAAAAAATTAAAAAAAAAAAACGCACATGAATGTGCACAGATAAAAAGTTTTTTAAAACAAAACAATGTGTGGTTTCTTATTTCAATGCTCAATACCAATATATTTGTTAAGTTGGTGTAGTTACATTGACAGTGTACTCTAAAATGTGTGTAGCCGAGACACAGCACAATATAATAGTTAGCTCAAAGCGAGATTGTCACCTCGTGTTGCACATCAGGTTGGTTTGCACTAGTGGCAAAAATTACAAAGATCAAGGCTATTTGCAAAGCTAGTAAACACAGACAACAGTAGTTCAAAGGAAATATTATTTTATTACTAAGTCAAATAATTAATCAGCAAGTAAATTTTGCTGCCAAGGCACTGCCCCTCTACCGACAAAGTAGTCCATATATTGTTCACGGACAAGACGAGCATTCTGGGAGCCCAAACCAGCACGTGCACTTTCCAGAGCTGGCATCACAGCCTCTTCAGCTGGTCGGGAAAAAGGCTCATCACTTTGCCCTGAGGCAATGTAGCTGGAAGCATTCCTCCTTAAAAAAATATGAAGGATGCAGCAGCTTAAAACGACATGATTAATTTTATATTCTGCCAAGTTAATGGCAGTTAAAAAGAGCCTAAACCTACTGGAAAGAATGCCAAATGCATTTTCCACGACCCTTCGGTCACGGGAGAGGTGATAATTGAATATTCTTTGTTCGGGGGTGAGGTTCCTCATTGGAAACGGTTTTAGAATATGTTCCCCCAAAGAAAAGGCCTCATCTGCCACAAAGACAAAATTTAGTCCCTCAATATTGTCCTGAGCATTTGGCAAATGTAAGGTCCCTTTTTGTAGACGATCATAAAATTCTGTGCGCATCATCACACCTCCATCAGAGTGGCGTCCATTCATCCCGACATCAACATAAAGAAACTCATAGTTGGCTGACACCACAGCAAGTAGAACTATGCTGCAAAACCCTTTATAATTAAAATAATATGAGCCTGAGTTTGGTGGTGGGACTATCCTCACATGTTTGCCATCAATGGCACCTCCACAGTTGGGGAAATTCCATAAATTGTAAAACTGGGCCGCCACATCCTTCCATTGCTGTGTGTTTGAAGGAAATTGTGGAGTCAAACAAATAAAAAAAATAAGACTTGAGCACATAAAATTGCAACCATATTTGACACAAAGATTGTGGGGCAACATAATATTATAACATTTAAATGTGTGTTTACAAAAAAGGATAAGTTATAATTATATGCTCCCTCACCCCCTCTGGTGGCACATTCTAAAAATGTTAGGGGGGGAGTTGAATGGGTAGCTGTTTTTGACAAGTAAACCTCTACACTTCCATGAGAGCTAAATGCATTAAAAATTAAGTTTAATTTTGCCTGACCATCCATCTTTAGAAGATTGGCAGGCCAGTGGACAGGTAAGAAGTGGCATAATCCACAAATAAGAATGCACATTGTCCAGATCTATACACATTTTGAGATACATTGAACACAATAATAATAATGTTTCGTTAATTATGATTATTCGTTATGATAAAGTTAAAAACCCAGGAAGTCAGCAGAGCACAGGGATGGTGGGAGCCCCTCACAATGAAAACAGCACAGGGATGGTGGGAGACCCTCATAATGAAAACCGCACAGGGATGGTGGGAGCCCCTCATAATGAAAACAGCACAGGGATGGTGGGAGCCCCTCATAATGAAAACCGCACAGGTATGGTGGGAGCCCCTCACAATGAAAACAGCACAGGGATGGTGGGAGCCCCTCATAATGAAAACCGCACAGGGATGGTGGGAGCCCCTCATAATGAAAACAGCACAGGGATGGTGGGAGCCCCTCATAATGAAAACCGCACAGGTATGGTGGGAGCCCCTCATAATGAAAACAGCACAGGGATGGTGGGAGCCCCTCATAATGAAAACCACACAGGGATGGTGGGAGCCCCTCATAATGAAAACAGCACAGGGATGGTGAGAGCCCCTCATAATGAACGCAGCACAGGGATGGTGGGAGCCCCTCATAATGCTAAATACATCATAACAAATGTATAATTTGGACCTTTTGAAGGTAATCAGGCAGGCCCTTGCACTACATGCTTTTGAGAATTAAGGCAGCAATCTTAACTGAAAAAATAAGGTATACTGTGTATGCGTTTATCAAAATCAGCAGATAGAGTAGTTCTATCGGTTGACTCTGTTTTTTTTTTTGGGGGGGGGGGAATAAGTGTTTGCACCACCAAAAAGGGACTCTTGCTCTCTGCATGAATTTAAAGGACAGGAATAAGATTGGGACACATTTTAGGGGGTGTTTGGGGTAAACATAAAAATGAAGCATAAGAAATACAGTGTTAAGTTACTAGGCTAGGTGTGTATGGGCCCAGGGTAGCATGCTGGGGAGGTTAGTGAAGGAAAATATGCATGTAGGCCACCAAAAAGGTTACAGCATGCATGAGGACAAAGAGGACATTCATTCACAGCATATTACAAAAATGGGAAGGATGGAATACAAAATTTAGAAAAATACATTAGAAAACATGAAGGTGATATTAAAGCAAAACACTTACAGGAATATAGTCCTTCTGCAGGACTTGGATAATAGCACTACATGTCTCAGGAATAATCACTCCCAGAGCCTGGGGAGAGATACCAGTGGTAAACCTGATATCCTGGAGACTCCTCCCTGTCGCCAAATAGCGTAAGGTGGCTATGAGCCTTTGCTCTGCTGGAATAGCAGTCCTCATGCAGGTGTCCTGCTTCATGATATAGGGGGACAGCAAGGACAATAGTTGCTGAAAGCAGGAGTCGGTCATCCGGAGATAATTCCAATAATCATTAGGATTATTCTCCTGCAGCTCACGCAGCAAGTGCATATGGCTAAATTGGTCATGATTAAGTAGTCAAGTTTTGGCCCAAATACTCCTCATCCTACTACTCCGATTATTCCTGGACCAGGCTGCAGTCACAGCAAGAACTCCAAGCCCATAAACAGCACGCTCTCTCCTAGGATTGCGCAACATGGCTGGTTGCCCTACAAAGGGTGACGCTGGAGAATTGAACGTCTTCTTTTGAAGTGTCGTCAGTACGTTGTAATGTCACTACGTTCGTGTTTGTTGCCTAAAAGTCCGACCATCTGTATGCAATACAAGTTCAGGGACAACGCCCTTTGTACAAAAATCCACGGGAAAGTTTGTACAAGGTCCGATCGTGTATATGGGGCTTTAGGGTAGTGTTCAGTTGTGAAAAATATGGTAAAAGGCGTAGTAACTATATACTCACATTCATAAGATCACTGCAGCTATTATTACTGCATCAGACCCAATAATGACCAACTGAGAAATGCATCCCAGCTTAGGCTGTCTATAAATTTATGGCAGCTTATGGGGTGGCGCAGACAGGGGCATGGCGCAGACATCATGGCTCTTTCCTGAGTGGCTCTGTCACGAGTGATGCGCAGTTTCACCGACGCAGTTTAACGAAAGCAGGATAACTAAAGCTGCATGAACAACAGGAACTCTGCTCCACTCTGCAAGACGACAAGCAAACCAACTTTGAAATTTGTTTTATATTAGGTTAGTTTCCCACTCTCTATCCACTAACATGCTCCTTATTCTCTTCCTTCTCACATTGGTGTCTTCTATCCTCAAATTATCTTTACTCTACCCCTCCTCTCTTCCCTGCAGCATGCACATATCACCCTCACTCCTACCCTCTCCCTACTATGGCACCCATCATCTCCTGCAGTTGCTGCACCCACATGCTGACATAAACACCAGGGCCACTAGACACGTGCGCTCATGCACATCCCACTCCCACCTTGCCTTCCTCACCCTCCTCCTTCTCCTAGTCTCAGGTGACATTTCTCCTAATCCTGGTCCGCCATTTTCCAAATGCAAGCCACATATCCAATACCCCTCCCCCTCTGGCAACCACCGCAATCCACTCAGTTTAATTTCTATCCCCCTGCTTCCTCAAAGCACCCCACCAATCTCATGTGCCCTTTGGAACGCCCGCTCCATCTGTAACAAGCTAACATCTGTACATGACCTCTTCATCTCTCATGGCTTGAACATACTCGCCATAACAGAAACCTGGCTGCAAAATTTTGACTCAGCTTCTCCTGCTGCCCTCTCCCATGGTGGTCTCCATTGGACTCACTCCTCCAGACCCAACAAACAGAAAGGAGGTGGAGTTGGCTTCCTTCTGTCCCCACAAAGCACCTTCCAAGTCCTTACTGTCCCTCCCTCTCTATCCCTCTCTTCTTTCGAGATGCACTGTATTCGTCTGTTTTCTCCCATTTCTCTGAGGATTGCAGCAATTTATAGGCCTCCAGGACCGGTATCGCGCTTCATTGATGACTTTGCTGCCTGGCTACCCTACTTTCTCTCCTCTGAAATACCCACCATTATTCTTGGTGACTTTAACATTCCTGTCAATGTCAAAAGCCCAACTACAGCTAAACTTCTCAACTTAACCTCATCTTTTGACCTAACCCAATGGACACATACTTCCACTCACTCCAATGGTAATACCCATGACCTTGTATTCTCCCATCTCTGCAACCCTGGCAACCTCACCAACACCCCCTTTCCTCTATCTGATCACAACCTCATTACTTTCACTGTATCCTTGCCTCCAACCACCCATCCCTCCAAGCAGCAAACAATTACTTGTAGAAACCTTCGCCACTTTAACCCTTCTCTTCTCTATTCTGCTACTGACAACCTATATGACATAATCTCTCCCCTGTCCTGTCCTGACCTGGCCACTTCTGTCTACAACAGTTCACTCTCATCATCACTAGATGCACTTGCTCCTCTAACCACACGCAGAATTAGGCCCCGACCGTTACAACCCTGGCAAACTGACAACACTAGAAATCTCAAGAGACATTGCCGTGCTCTTGAACGACTGTGGCGTAAAACCAAATGCCTGCAAGACTTCACCCTATATAAATCTGCCCTTCTAAAATACAATTCATGCCTCCATGCTGCCAAACAAGCCTACTTTGTCTCTCTTATTAATTCCTTGTCATCCAGTCCCCGTCGGCTCTTCTCAACCTTTAACTCTCTGCTTCGTCCACCACCCCCTCTACCCACTAACTCACTCACTGCCCAAGAGATTGCCAATCACTTCAAAGACAAGATCGATGCAATTCGTGAGGACATCTCCACTGTGCGTACGTCTTCCCCACCCATCATACCTTGCCCAGCAGCACATTCAACCTTCTCCTCTTTGGAATTGGCTACTACGGAAGAGGTTACAAAAATTTTCTCGGATGCCCACCTAACCAATTGTCCCTTGGATCCTGTTCCCTCACAACTACTACAGTCACCCTCTTCTTCTATCCTATGCTCCCTCACCCACATCTTCAATCTCTCCCTTTCTAGTGGCATTTTCCCCTCCCCTCTAAAACATGCACAGATCACTCCCATTCTTAAAAAGCCCTCACTGGACCCTACCGACCTGAACAACTTAAGACCCATCTCACTACTCCCATTCACCTCTAAACTTCTAGAACGCTTAGTCTACAACCGTCTTAGCTCCTACCTCAATGAAAATAACCTTCTTGACCCCTTACAGTCTGGCTTTCGCTCGCAGCACTCCACGGAAACTACCTTACTAAAACTCACTAACGATTTACTAACTGCTAAAATCAACAGCCAGTACTCCATACTCCTACTACTTGACCTCTCTGCGGCCTTTGATACTGTTGACCACCCGCTCCTTCTCAATAAACTACATTCCCTTGGCCTCCGAGATTCTGCTCTATCCTGGTTCTCTGGCTATTTATCACAGCGCTCCTTCAGTGTCACCTACAACTCTGTCTCCTCCTCTCCATTGCCCCTTTCTGTGGGGGTCCCCCAAGGCTCGGTTCTTGGACCCCTTCTCTTCTCTATCTACACCTCCTCCCTTGGTCACCTAATAACTGCCCATGGCTTCCAATACCACTTATACGCTGATGACACCCAAATCTATCTGTCTACTCCTAACCTCACTCCTTCAGTCTCCTCTCGCATTACTAACTTACTAACTGACATATCAGCATGGATGTCGCACCACTTCCTTAAACTAAATCTCTCTAAAACTGAGCTATTAATATTCCCCCCCGCCCGTGCCCCCCTCCATGACTTTTCCATCAAAATCAACAATGCAACCATCAGTCCCTCCCCTCACGCCAGGGTACTAGGTGTAATCCTAGATTCTGACTTGTCATTTCAGCCTCAAATCCAATCGCTGTCAAAAGTTTGTAGAATTCACCTCCGTAACATCTCTAAAATTCGCCCTTTTTTAACAAATGAAACCACCAAGCTCCTCATTCACTCCCTTGTTATCTCTCGCCTTGACTATTGCAACTCCCTTCTCATTGGCCTACCGCTCCATAGGCTATCCCCTCTTCAGTCTATCATGAATGCTGCTGCCAGACTTATCCACCTTACCAACCGCTCAGTGTCTGCCAACCCTCTACTTCAATCCCTACACTGGCTCCCAATCACCCAGCGAATTAAATTCAAAATTCTAACCACAACATACAAAGCCATTCACAACTCTGCACCAAGCTACATCACTAATCTTGTCTCCAAATATCACCCAAATCGACCTCTCCGCTCTTCTCAAGACCTCCTGCTTTCAAGCTCTCTCATCTCCTCCTCCCATGCTCGTCTCCAGGATTTCTCCAGAGCCTCTCCCATCCTCTGGAACTCGCTACCTCCATCTATCCGGCTATCCCCTACTCTTGCTACCTTCAGGCAATCCCTGAAAACTCATCTCTTCAGGAAAGCCTATCACGTCTCCAACTAATCTCCTACCACTTCCACCAGCTCATTCCCCACAGTTACAACCTTTTGTACCACCTGCCCCACCCTATTAGATTGTAAGCTCTTCTGAGCAGGGCCCTCTTAATCCTATTGTATTGTATTGTATTGTATTATAACTGTATTGTCTCCCTTTTATATTGTAAAGCGCTGCGTAAACTGTTGGCGCTATATAAATCCTGAATAATAATAATAATAATCACTGGATTCCTGTTCTAGGGTCAAGCAACCTATTTTAGCACATGTGGAGAATGTATCCCCATGCAGAGTGTGAGCCGTCACACTTGGTGCTTGTCAGGGTTTTCTGGAAAACAGTACACTCTGGGCTGAAGGAATGCACACAGAATCCACCAATGAAAGTGTACTGTACACTTTTCCTCACGAGGTGGCCACTTAAGAGATAAAAAAACATGTTGATGGTGTTTTACCCTGTTTTCATGACCAATAAATACTGACCTTCCTGAAGAATCCACTTGGAAGCACTTTTTTATTGAATGGATGCCTCTGCTGACCACACACTAGTTCCTTTTTGGGGCCTTATTCTTTCTACAAGACATAGTGTTGGTAAGGCAAATATGCCTTTTTTCACAAAGTGGCTGAACTATATAGTCATAGCACACCCAGTAGATAGTTGATTGACAACATTTTCTAAATTCTCCCAGAAAATTACTTGCTAAGCTATTGCTAGACTTCCCAGGCTTCACAAGTTTGTTGCACAATTGCAGCAAGTCCGCATTGCATGACTCCAGATCAACTTTCTTTGCAAGCATTCTGCAAGTATGCTGCAGGTTTTGGTTCAGTTATGTTGTGCAATAGTCATCCCACCACAGGGGTCACTGTGGCTGCATTTTCATGCTGTAGACTTGCAGAGCTCTTGCTGTAGACTCACCACTGCAACTTTGCTCTTGCTAGAGACTTGCCACGCAAATTTGCTACAAATTGGAAAAGTGTCAACTAGAACTTGTGCTTTAAGTGCTCTGCAAGTGTACAACTTGCCAGTGAAAATGTGCAGCAAGCTGCCTTCCAATGTTACAACTGCTCCCTCTTTCCCCTCCTCCTCTCTGAAGCTGTCTGTAAATATTATGTCAAGCCATAATACCAAGTACAACTTTAACATATCCCCATTTTAACCTGTAATGTAGCCCTCAAAACAATATGAAAATGTCCTCTTCCTGCTGTATATTAATCTTTTGAAAGTACAGTATATTTCCATTGGTACATACTGTATTCCCCAAGGCACTGCCCAACTTCCTATTCCTCTTTTCTGACAGTTGTTTATTTGTCAGACCCACAAAAAGAACCATTTGAATATCAGAATTTACATTGTAAATTTTAATGGAATTCAGAATTTCCGAATTTTGAGAATGTTTTGCTACACCCGCCACGAAATTACCCTGTTACTGAACATTACATTAGTTGTACATACACAGTGTTCATGGTGAAGGTGTCTGCAAGTGTTCCAGTATTTGCAAACAATATCACTGATCTGAACATGGCTGTCAGGGACTCGCTGGCCATAGCAGAGCAGGTGTGCAGAGACAGAGGCCACTGCGCATGCGTGGGCACAATTCCAATGATGTCTCTCCTGACAGACATGTCCGCGGGCTCAGACGAACACCTATGCCCATGCACGCATGCATGCGCATGCCCATGCCCATTAGCATTGGCACTCATTGTAGTATATAAAGATGGCAGATGTACTAGGGCATTTGCTGTCTGATCTGCAGTTTCCCCCTGTATCCTGTTTCCAGTGCCTATCCTTGATCTGATCGTTACCTGGCTTCCTGACTACTCTGATTCTCTCCATTCCTGACCTCAGCTTGCTTGACCTTTCTTCAGTCTTACCTCTGGATTTCTCTGTTGCCAAACCTCTGTCTGAACTTGACCATTCTAAAGTGTTATCTCTGATGTACCTTGATTCCTCTGTATCTAACCTGGCTTGTCTCACTCTGCACATTGCTTCAGTCTCCATGTACCTGCATCCGCGGTACCTGGCGCCAGCAACCTACCTGCATTAGCAGCATCCCTAAGTGCCTGCATCCACAGCCACCAACTGTAGCTCCATTACTGCTGCTGGGCTGCTACAAGTGTCCCCCTGCTATAGAGAACACCACAGGAACTCTTACCCCACCGTCCTCTGGCGACCGCTGTTGCAAACTCAGTGGCCCTTGAACTGGAGCTGTACGAGAGGCCTTCCTCTGCTCGTCAGGCTTTACCTTAAGGTACGTGACAATGGCTAATAATTATTGGGTAAGGTAGAAGTAAATTACCATGGAAGTCTTCTACCTGCTTATATCTGTCCCTGTGAAATGTTTGCTGCGCAGCTTGCTAGGAACTGGACAGCTGCTGCTCCAAAAGTCTCCCAGCAAGGCTCTTGTGAAAAAATTAGCAATAATTCCTATTTTTTCTGATAAGTGAAGTTATTTTTAAGAAGACCCCAATAGCAACAGAGGCAGAGTATAGGAGGCTGATCATAAAATATATCTAAAGCCAAAACTTTCTTTTTGGGACAAACTAGGGAAAAGTTAACCCATGGTAAGATTTATATTTTGCCAATTGTCCCATTGGGGAAATTTCCCTTTGCTTGCTGTCCTGTAGACACATCATTTGCTCCAAAGTGAGAAAAATCCTCTCCTAAACATCAGTCACATAAGTGTCCTCAGGGAAGACGTCCACTTTATTCTTGTTCCAGTGACCCCCTCACAATTTTGGATTTTTCCACGCTTTCAGTCCTGGTGACAATGCTCACTGGGACAAATAGAATGGATGAATCTTCACAGCGGAGATGCAGGTGTAGTCCTAGGGAATTAAAAGGAGGAATGGCAACCAATTAATTCAGCAAACATATACCAAAAACTGACAACAAAATCCATGTTTTTTTTCTGACGGATGTTGGCTCAAACTTGTCTTACATACACACGGTCACACAAATCTTGTCAGAAATTCCGAACGTCAAGAACACGGTGATGTACAACACTTACGACGAGCCGAGAAAAATAAAGTTCAATAGCCAGTGCGGCTCTTCTGCTTGATTCCGAGCATGCGTGGAACTTTGTGCATCGGAATTGTGTACACACGATCGGAATTTACGACAACGGATTTTGTTGTCGGAAAATTTGAGAACCCGATCTCAAATTTTGTGTGTCGGAAATTCCGATGAAAAATGTCCGATGGAGCCTACACATGGTTGGAATTTCCAACAACAAGCTCCCATAGAACATTTTCCATCAGAAAATCCTATCGTGTGCACAGGACATAAGAGTAGAAAAAGAAATAACCCAAAAATTGTCTTTTGTACATATACGTTTTGCTCGGGGTACTTTGATTTCATTTCACAACATTACTGTATTGCAATTAAACCAATGTTAACACTCTTGCTGATGACTTACTAAGCCAGTGACATTCTGATTGCACAAGGTACTTGAAAGTCATTTTGATGAGCTCACACTGATTGTACAGAACTGGTTTGACAAGACCTTTCAATTCAGGGTGGAAGAGATCTAAAATAGCGCTATTATCTGAAGACTCATTTTCATGACTAAAGAAAACAGATGAAAATTTGCAATTTTAATTACTGGCATTTGATCTATGATCATTTACAGTTACACAGTTGCTGAAAAACAGCAAAGGTCTTTTATAGTACTTGAGCTTGATTTCTGTGACAATTTATGATGAAATTATGTCTACTGACATTTATTTTTGATCTTGCACTTGTAATTTAAATTATGTTGTATCAGCTTAATCAGTACATAAAGATGTTACGGCCATTTCACCTTTACAGTATGTGTATGCAGTGATACACTTTTTTATTTCATTTTTTTTTTTTTATTTGCTTGAATGTGGCATATGTATTAGGGATGATTTACATCTACAGTACCTTGAAAAAGTATTCATACCCCTTGAAATTTTCCACATTTTCCCATGTTACAACCAAAAAATGTAAATGTATTTTATTGGGATTTTATGTGATAGACCAACACAAAGTGCCACATAATTGTGAAGTGGAAGAAAATTGATAAATGGTTTTCAACATTTTTTTACAAATAAATATCTGAAAAGTGTGGCGTGCATTTGTATTCAGCCCCCCAGAGTCAATACTTTGTAGAACCACCTTTTGCTGCCATTACAGGTGAAAGTTTTTGTTGGGGATGTCTCTACCAGCTTTGCACATCTAGAGAGTGATATTTTTGCCCATTCTTCTTTGCAAAACGGCTCAAGCTCTGTCAGATTGGATGGAGAGTGTCTGTAAACAGCAATTTTCAAGGCTTGCCACAGATTCTCAATTGGATTGAGGTCTGGACTTTGCCTGGGCCCGACTAACACATGGATATGCTTTTATCTAAACCATTCCATTGTAGCTCTGGCTGTATGTTTAGGGTGGTTGTCCTGCTGGAAGGTGAACCCCAGTCTCAAGTCTTTTGCAGACTCTATCAGGTTTTCTTCTAAGATTGCCCTGTATTTGGTTCCATCCATCTTCTCATCAACTCTGTCCAGCTTCCCTGTCACTGCTGAAGCATCCCCACAACATGATGCTGCCACCACGATGTTTCACAGTGCGAATGGTGTGTTCAGGGTGATGTGCAGTGTTAGACTGGGAGCCTCCTCTCCCAGTCGATGCCTGTTTAGGAGAAACGCAGAGTTGGGCGGAGCCAGAGGACCTGACTTCACCACACTCTCAGCTGATCGGCTTCGGCTGTGTTTTTTAATTGCAACAATGTTTTGCTCTGCCAATGCTTTGATGTCAGTTGTCCATTCATGGATTAAAGCATTTTAAACTACTGCACAATGAAGCGCCTCTTTTTCTTTTAAAACACACCATCTCCTGCTACGAGTGATCTTGCTGGAGCAGTTAACAGAGGAGATTGTTCCTGATTGCCGCCTCTGAAATTTGAACTACCTGACGTGGAGGGAAGTCCATCTCTATTCAAAGACCAGCTGTTCCTGACGCCGAGGGGAATCTGATCAGGCTCGCATGATCTCTGTGGTGGGGATCCATCAATTCTGGTAAGCAGCCCCCTTTTTCCTATTCTTATACTGACTTAGAAGATTCAGAGAAGATTCATTGAAGACATAATGAGGAATTACACCTCCGGTTTATGATACCATCAATTCCCATATGAACTATATACCCCTATCCACCTATATGCACAATATTAACTTTGTTCCAATTTGGGTAGCGCACTGAACTTTTCCTTTATATTGTACAAAACCTCATGTTCAAGGTTTTTTTTTTTTAGTTGCAGCACTCAGGGCTATTAACGTTTTATAAATGTGCATTTTTTGTATTTTCATGTATTTTAAACAGACTTTCACCAATTTAATTTTCACATTGATTTATCACCATTGGGGGTAGCGCGGAACGTTTACCATATATTGTTTCAAATTTTTTGGTTGTAACATGACAAAATGTGAAAAATTTCAAGGGGTATGAATACTTTTTCAAGGCACTATATGTGTTGCGTTAACATACTCTTTATTGCAACTCATGGCAATACAAGCTACATGCGTTGACATGTTGTGGTGCCTTTCGTTTTGAATAGAAGCCCTCTACACAAATGCCTTGTACACACGGGTGGATTTTTCGGCATCAAAGGTCCGACGGTCTTTCCGACGGACTTTCGACGGACTTTTGACAGACTTCCGACGGACTTTCAAACGAACGGACTTGCCTACACATGATCACACCAAAGTCCGATGGATTCGTAAGCGATGACGTACGACCGGACTAAAATAAGGAAGTTGATAGCCAGTAGCCAATAGCTGCCCTAGCGTCGGTTTTCGTCCGTCGGACTAGCATTCTGACGAGCGGATTTTTCGACCGGACTCGAGTCCGTCGGAAAGATTTGAAACATGTTCCAAATCTAAAGTCCGTCTGATTTTTGACCGAAAAAGTCCGCTGCAGGTCCGATGAAGCCCACACACGGTCGGATTGTCCGACGGATTAGTCCCGTCGGACCAGTCCGGACGAAAAGTCTGCCCGTGTGTACACGGTATTAGTCAACACACTGTGCTGATAAATACCTATCTGTCAGCATTCTTTAATTCTAAAGGTCCTGAATATGTCTGAAAAATAGAGACCAAGTTTTCCATATTCTTGCTACCACCATCCTTTATGGTAGGAAGTTTTTGAACACAGAATATTTTTTTTTTTTGAACACAGAATATTTATCCAGGGTCTACCAGTTTTCCCCAAAGGCATTGTGGAAAAAAACCCGCTGCATTTTAGCATTTCTTTTTCCAGGGACTCTAATGAACAGTTTTTAATAGATAAATGCACCTTTATTTTTGTGTACTAACTGAACTAAAATTAGAATTACTCCAAAACAGTCAAATGGATTATTTTACTTGTTGCCGGGAGCTCCACTATAATACTCATTTAGTAATTCCCTATATACCAATTGGTATTAAAGCCCTGTCACAACCAATATGTCTGGCATAGCTGTATGTAATATCTAAAATATTTATAAGAACTCTGTATGAAAAAATACTCCAACAAATGAGTTTATCATCCAATAACAAAGACTTGAGGGTTGATTTCAGAAGTTTTCACTTTCAATATCATTTTAAAGCTGACAGCTGAGAAAACCTAATTCACTCACTTAGCTAACAGAAATGGAAAAGCATCTGCTAAAGAGGATATCAAATCATATAGTTAAAGCAAAAACCATTAAAAAAGATTCATAACTCACTAATTTCTCTCTTTCTTCCTGAACAGATACATGATGGATCATTCAGTGTATACTGTATAAAATACCTATAGTCAGGTCCATAAATATTGGGACATCGACACAATTCTAATCTTTTTGGCTCTATACACCACCACAATGGATTTGTAATGAAACAAACAAGATGTGCTTTAACAGCAGATTTTCAGCTTTCATTTGAGGGTATTTACATCTAAATCAGGTGGACGGTGTAGAAATTACAACAGTTTGTATATGTGCCTCCCACTTTTTAAGGGACCAAAAGTAATGGGACAATTGGCTGCTCAGCTGTTCAATGGCCAGGTGTGTGTTATTCCCTCACTATCCCATTTACAAGGAGCAGATAAAAGGTCCAGAGTTAATTTCAAGTGTGCTATTTGAATTTGGAATCTGTTGCTGTCAACTCTCAATATGAGATCCAAAGAGCTGTCACTATCAGTGAAGCAAGCCATCATTAGGCTGAAAAAACAAAACAAACCCATCAGAGAGATAGCAAAAACATTAGGTGTGGCCAAAACA
This sequence comes from Aquarana catesbeiana, assembly GCF_042186555.1. Lineage (NCBI taxonomy): Eukaryota > Metazoa > Chordata > Amphibia > Anura > Ranidae > Aquarana > Aquarana catesbeiana. The sequence continues at coordinate 98,237,533 of NC_133328.1, forward strand.
ACTGTTTGGAACATCCTTAAAAAGAAAGAACGCAACCAACAACACCGAAAAACCCGGAAGACCACAGAAAACAACTGTGGTGGATGACCGAAGAATTCTTTCCCTGGTGAAGAAAACACCCTTCACAACAGTTGGCAGGATCAAGAACACTCTCCAGGCGGTAGGTGTATGTGTGTCAAAGTCAACATTTAAGGGAAGACTTCACCAGAGTGACTACAGAGGGTTCACCACAAGATGTAAACCACTGGTGAGCCTCAAAAACAGGAAGCCTAGATTAGAGTTTGCCAAACAACATCTAAAAAAGCCTTCACAGTTCTGGAACAACATCCTATGGACAGATGAGACCAAGATCAACTTGTACCAGAGTGATGGGAAAAGAGGAGTATGGAGAAGGAAAGGAACTGCTCATGATCCAAAGCATACCATCTCATCAGTGAAGCATAGCAGTGGTAGTGTCATGGCGTGGGCATGTATGTCTGCCAATGGAACTGGTTTTCTTGTATTTATTGATGATGTGACTGCTGACAAAAGCAGCAGGATGAATTCTTAAGTGTTTCGGGCAATATTATCTGCTCATATTCAGCAAAATGCTTCAGAACTCATTGGATGGCGCTTCACAGTGCAGATGGACAATGACCCGAAGCATACTGCGAAAGCAACCAAAGAGTTTTTTTAAGGGAAAGAAGTGGAATTTTATGCAATGGCCAAGTCAATCACCTGACCTGAATCGGATTGAGCATGCATTTCACTTGCTGAAGACAAAACTGAAGGGAAAATGCCCCAAGAACAAGCAGGAACTGAAGACAGTTGCAGTAGAGGCTTGGCAGAGCATCACCAGGGATGAAGCCCAGCGTTCGGTGATGTCTATGCGTTCCAGACTTCAGGCTGTAATTGACTGCAAAGGATTTGCAACCAAGTATTAAAAAGTGAAAGTTTGATGGATGATTGTTAATCTGTCCCATTACTTTTGGTCCCTTAAAAAGTGGGAGGCACATATACAAACTGTTGTAATTCCTACACCGTTCACCTGTTTTGGATATAAATACCCTCAAATTAAAGCTGAAAGTCTGCATCTTGTTTGTTTCATTACAAATCCATTGTGGTGATGTATAGAGCCAAAAAGATTAGAATTGTGTCGATGTCCCAATATTTATGGACCTGACTGTATATAGTAAATAAAGACAAGGATTAAGGAGGTATTAGTATAAGTTAGACTTGTGTCTAAACTGCTGCACCCCTGAAAAGCAATCTGCATTCAGAATGCTTTTCAGAGGCGTTTGACAGGTGGTGAGGTGGAAATGCCCAATTTTACTTCCTTAACCTTAACCTTGTGATGCTGCAGCCCTGGATCTTCTCTACTGTTATTTACTGCTTGAGTTCTGCATCTGCATAACACAGTCACTTCTTATAGAATCAGATCGGCCTCCTCCTCAGCAGCTCAACTCCTGGTCCTTTCCGTTAATTGATTTGCACCACTGTGGTAGTGTTGTCCAACTGGACTCTCACTGGTAGACCTCTCAGGTGTACCATAGCAAGCCAAATCACCCTTAATTCCAGAAACCTCTGAATCAAGAGGTTTTCTAGGACTGCACCCCAACCCATCATGCTGGCATCTGGAGGAATTAGTGATTTTCCCATTTCCAACATGTAGAAATTCACCAATCTAGAAACAGTTTTGTTTTGAGGTAGAGATCCATCAGAGAGTCCACTGACTGTGGACTCCTGTCCCACACCTACAAGACATTGAGTTGAATGTCTCTAGATTTAAACTGGACAAAGGGTACTGCCTGGAAGGAGGCCAATATTATTCCCAGAACCTTCATGCAGGCAAGTATCAAAGGGTTTTGTACAGCCTGAAGTGACTCCACCTGAGTACACAGAGATTTATATTTGTCCTAGGGTAAAATCACCTTTGATTGGACAGTGTCCACTAATAAACACTTTAGCCATAAGATCCTGCTCATGTGTACAGACAAGACACCTAAACAAGATAGCTGTTAAATGGAATCCTTCAAGGTATCCCCTGAGAAAGTAAGGGCATGGGGGGAGACCATCCAGGTCAGAGTGCCTATCTCTCATCATCCGACAAAGCTAGACCTTGAGGGCCTGACCCACTCCAATGGCTGCAATCACAAGTGCAAAGGAAGCTTTAAATAGAGTCTCCAGATGATTGTCTGTATCATCCTTAAGGACTGGTACTTAAAACACAGGGACTATAAGGGTCTTATTGAGACAGAAAACCCTGCAATGTACAGCTAGCATACCACAGTTTTTTATAAACTGACTTTCTATTGGATATTGATCAGCAATTTGTTTTGGTGGAATAAACGTCTTTTCTGGGTGAGCCTAGTCAGCATATTACATATTCATGAAGTGAGAATGTACAGGAAATGATTGGGGGTGCTGAAGTGGCTGCCAGGACCCCAAACCAGTAACCTTCAAAGGAGATGTCTCCAGTAGCAGCATTTTTAGGTTGGTTCGTACCACTTCTGCAAGGAAACCTATAAAGGCCTCGGTGCTCACACTGCTCCGGCTCCCGCTCATCCTCCCATCTCATCTCCCATCTTCAATATTAATTTGCTAATGTTGCACAACTGGGTGGGCTCAAGGCACAGTGCTCTGAGCCCTAAGCCCACCCTTTTTCAAAGCCAATTAGAGCCTCAGGCTCTAATCATGCTTAAAAAAAAATAAAAATAAAAAAAAGCCTATTGAAACCCATGCGTCCAGCGCCCTGCATGTAGATCAGGGGCCGGGGGCATGGATTAGGGGGTGGCGCCCCTGCGCCCCTAATGGAGCGGTCGTCACTGCTGACGTTAAAAAGAGAGGGGGATACTCGTGACATTATTCTATAAGCTTGTGACCATGTTAGGTCAATGACTTTAGCTAGTAGTAAATGGGACTTTCACGAAACATACACAGGTGCTGAATCAATCATTTAAAATACATGCACCAGAAAGAATCACCTGCAGTGAACGTTTAGTGAATGTCATAGTAACTGCTTTATAAAGAAAAAAAACTTACTGTCCTGACTTTACTTAAATGTTTTTTACAATTGTATCTGAATTTGTATGGTTTGTGTCTGCACAGCTTTGACTATTCTATCTGGACCTTGAAGCTTGCTGCTGGCCAATTGAATTGTTGCTGGGACAGTATACTTATGTTTTCATTATAACAAAATAGCTGTTTTGTGGCTAAGCCCTCCTCTCTCTTCAATACACTCACAAAACTCACAAAACTGACCCACTGTTGATATTTTTTCCTTAAAAGTCTCTGAGACAATACATTTGACTTTCTACTGTGGAAAAACACCTGCCTTGTTTGTGTTTGAACATTTTAGACTAGTATTTTTACATTTTTTTCTTTCAAAAAGTCCAAGGGGCTGCTGCAATCAAAGGCAGCACTTGAGTAGACTGTCAACAATCACTGATTCATGGGTTCTAATCACTTAAAACTAATTTTTTTCCTAAAAAAAAATTAAAAAATGAAAGACCTAGCAATCAGCGGTTGCATTCAAAAATTGGTACTCAAAGGTATTTTTGGGTGTATAGATCTGTGCACACAAGCGAGGAACATAAGTAATGTACCCTAGTACTACAGTTCAAAGAACTTAAACTTAATTTGTTAAAGTAGATGTAAACTCAATCACTGATCTGTGAACCCCCCTCTAGTGAGCTAGATCTAAATAGGTTTGTTGTTAATGTAGGAAAATTTATTTCTGGCTCAGGGCCAAGCCAGAGCTGCTGAATCTGGATCAGGGTTCAGTGTGGTAAGCTGGATGATTCATCCTGACAGCTCTGTTGGTGCCCCCCCCTCCCCTGTTTTCCTGGAGAATGTTTTAGACATAGTGGGTGGAAGTTAGGAGGGGCTGTTTGGAATATTTATGAGGGCCTCAGCTAATCCCCAGCAAATGGGCTGGCAGGGGTAGGACCTCATAAATAGGCATGAGTCATGCCAGCAGGGGCAGTTGGGTGGATAATGGGGATACAGTGCTGAGGAGGCTGTCTGAGACCCTTGCATGGTGCCCCCTAGTCTGGGAGGGTGACCTCGGGTCTGGGGCTCAGATGCTGGAAGGATCCGCCAAAACACACAGAGGAAGCCCTTCCTGGATGCACGGGAGCAAGGAGAGCAGGAGCAAGTCAAAATGTCTGGGAGATCTCCTGAGAGGCAGCCGGGTGGGCCTGTGAGTGTCAGTCTTGAGGACTGTGGAGAGAGTGTCATTCTGGAGGTCTGCGGGGAAAAGTTAGCCTGGAGGGTTAGTGAAAGGGGCAGCTACAGCCAGGCGGGTTGGCAGTGCCTGCAGAGGTAGGATCAGTAGCCACAGGAGTGATTAACACTGGACGCTGAACTTTTGCTACACAACAAGCAAAACTAGCACAACTTATTTACAAAATAAGGTCCGTTGGCATGGACCATAGGCTGAGTACATGGATTGAAAACTGGCTACAAGGACGAGTTCAGAGGGTGGTGATAAATGGGTAATACTCGGAATGGTCAGGGGTGGGTAGTGGGGTCCCCCAGGGTTCTGTGCTGGGACCAATCCTATTTAATTTGTTCATAAACAACCTGGAGGATGGGATAAACAGTTCAATCTCTGTATTTGCAGACGATACTAAGCTAAGCAGGGCAATAACTTCTCAGCAGGATGTGGAAACCTTGCAAAAAGATCTGAACAAATTAATGGGGTGGGCAACTACATGGCAAATGAGGTTCAATGTACAAAAATGTAAAATAATGCATTTGGGTGGTAAAAATATGAATGCAATCTATACACTGGGGGGAGAACCTCTGGGGGAATCTAGGATGGAAAAGGACCTGGGGGTCCTAGTAGATGATAGGCTCAGCAATGGCATGAAATGCCAAGCTGCTGCTAACAAAGCAAACAGAATATTGGCATGCATTAAAAAGGGGATCAACTCCAGAGATAAAACGATAATTCTCCCGCTCTACAAGACTCCGGACACACCTGGAGTATGCTGTCCAGTTCTGGGCACCAGTCCTCAGGAAGGATGTACTGGAAATGAAGCGAGTACAAAGAAGGGCAACAAAACTAATAAAGGGTCTGGAGGATCTTAGTTATGAGGAATGGTTGCGAGCACTGAACTTATTCTCTCTGGAGAAGAGAGGCTTGAGAGGGGATATGATTTCAATATGCAAATACCGTATACTGGTGACCCCACAATAGGAATAAAACTTTTTCGCAGAAGAGAGTTTAACAAGACTCGTGGCCACTCATTAAAATTAGAAGAAAAGAGGTTTAACCTTAAACTACGTAGAGGGTTCTTTACTGTAAGAGCGGCAAGGATGTGGAATTCCCTTCCACAGGTGGTGGTCTCAGCGGGGAGCATCGATACCTTCAAGAAACTATTAGATAAGCACCTGAATGACCGCAACATACAGGGTTATAGATTGTAATACTGACACATAGGGGGTCATTTACTATAGAGCTGCGGCACTAATTAGCGCTAATTGACGCTAATTAGTGCTAAAATGGTATTCACTATAGTGCTGGTGAGAAAATTCTCCCAAAATCAAATTTACTATAGTTCCCTGAAACCAAATAACACCCAAACCCTTACTCTGCTAAAACCTGGAGAAGTGCACATGGAAATAATGTTTAGAGCATGATATAATTGCCTAAATAGTACTGAAATATGCGGTATATTATTTAAAGATAATCTGCTTTTAAACTGTGTGAAAAAGTGATTTCTACACTGAAATATCTTTAAAAGTCTGAGAAGTGAAAAATTCCCCATTTTGTACAACTAGGTGCCAACACAACTGAGCATGCTCAGACCTGAAAATAACTCTCATTTTAACTCAAGTGTCTTTTTTAGCCGGTGCTATAGTAAATACCAAAATGAGAGCTAATTAGAGCTTTTTTTGAAGTGAAAATCTGCTCTATTCTAGTCCAAATCAAATATTAGCCATTGATTCTAATGGAACAATTCTAACTTTCACAAAAAAAAACCTTTTAGTCCTCATGCACACGGACGTTTTTACAGCTGCTTTTTTGAGCTTTTTTTGCAGCTTAAAAAGGCCTGTCTATGTTAGTCTATGGCTTCATGCCCACCTAGGCGTTTTTGAGCTGCAAGTGGCATAGGCGTTTTTAAGCTTTAAAAAAAACCCAGGACCAGTGGGTTCTGAAAGACGTTTTTCAGCTGTAAAAACACTCTAACGCTCAAAAACGCTCAAAAACGTCATTCACCAACGTTTTTTAGCGTTTTTGATCCATTGAAAAAAAAAAAAAAAAAAAAAAAAAAAAAAAAAAACGCTCAAAAACGCTAACGTGGAAAAACGCTCAAAAACGCTATTGCAAAAACGCTGAAAAAAGCTGAAAAAAGTTTTAAAAAATCACTGCAAAGATACTGGCGTTTTCATAACGTTTTTTTAACAGCCTGTGTGCATGAGGGCTTAATGTTGAGATGAAATGTATCTTTCTCTGAAATAAATTTTCCTTTGCAACATTGTTGCTTCTACTTAAAATATTTTGTTTTTAAGAATACTAGAATGTGGAATGTTTTGGTAAAATATATTTTTCTCTGTCACTTTCACTTGTTACTCTTCATCTCACAACAACCTTTACCCCAAACTCACACAGGTGTCTTTATAATCCACAAACAATACCATTGCTGATGCAAATTTAAAATGAATCACATTTTTTTGGTGCTTTTTAATATTTCCAAATATTCATAAATTGAGCCCAAAAAATGTGATATGTGTACCAACATCAGAAATCAAAATGTAATTCCCAAAAATTTGAGGGTAATATTCTACTCTTACCCACAAAAAAACACCAAATATCACAGAATAAATCAAGAAGAATAACTCTGGAGTAATGTAATTCCATCACTTGTATGTCCAAAGAAATGCAGTATTTATGTGTTTTTATGTGCAGTTATGTGTAGGCAGCTCTGTGGCTTAGAGGTTAGAACTTCTGCTTGGTATCCCTGAGTGTCTGGGTTCAAATCACAGCTATGTTACTTCATGTAGAGAAGTTGTCTCCTCTCCCAGGTCCTATAACTATGTCAAAATGTAGTATTTATGTGTAGGAGGGTTCCACCACCATTGTAAGTCTTTTCCAGATACACTATTTAGCCAAAAGTATTGGGATGCCTGCCTTTACACACACATGAACTTTAATAGCAGCCCAGTCTTAGTCCGTAGGGTTAAAATTTGATTTGGCCCACCCTTTGCTGCTAGAACAGCCTCTGGGAAGGCTGTCCACAAGGTTTAGTGTGTCTATGGGAATGTTTGATCATTCTTCCAGAAGCGCATTTGTGAGGCCGAGCACTGATGTTGGATGAGAAGGCCTGGCTACAGTCTCTACTCTAATTCAGCCAAAGGGTGTTCTATTGGGTTGAGGCCAGGACTCTGTGTAGGCCAGTCAAGTTTCTCCACCCCAAACTTGCTCATCCATGTCTTAATGGACCTTGCTTTGTGCACTGGTGTGCAGTCACGTTGGAACAGGAAAGGGCTTTCCCCAAACTGTTCCCACAAATTTGGGAGCATGAAAATGTCCAAAATGTCTTGGTATGCTGACGCCTTAAGAGTTCCCTTAACTGGAACTAAGAGGCCAAGCCCAACCCCTGAAAAACAACCCCACATCATAATCCCCCCTCCACCAAATCATTTGGACCAGTACATAAAGCAAGGTCCATAAGGACATGGATGAGTGATTTTGAGGTGGAGGAACTTGATTGGCCTGGACAGAGTCCTGACCTCAACACAACAGAACACCTTGAGGATAAATTAGAGAGGAGACTGTAGGTCAGGCCTTCTCATCCAACATCAGTGCCTGACCTCACAAATGCACTTGGAAGAATGGTCAAACATTCCCATAGACACACTCCTAAACCTTGTGGACAGCCTTCCCAGAAGAGTTGAAGCTGTTATAGCTGCAAAGGGTGGGCCAAATGAGTTTTGAACCCAATACTAATACTGGGATGCCATTACAGTTCATGTGCGTTTAAAGGCAGGCATCCCAATACTTAGGCCAATATATTGTATATTGCTTGTGAAACTGAGCATGGCTATGGACTTAGGGCTGGTTGACACCACAGAGATGCAGAGAACATGTGTGAGGCTGCCTGGTTGCTAAGTGGGTAGCAGTTCTGTCTAGCAGCACCTGGGATGTTGGTTCAATTCCCCAACATGCTAATCCTTGTGTTGAAGTTTATATGTTCTCCCTGTGTGGGTTTCTCACTACGATGCAAAGACATGCTGGCATCTTACTTGTCTCCTGTTGAAATAGGTTCTAATGTAAGTTAATTTTGGACTTTATATTGGAAGCTCATTGCAGCCAGGGACTGATGTTAATGTTTATTAGCACTAATCATGCCCAGGGACTTGGACATTTCAAATTTTAGGGTTTACACTGCACGAGTACATATGCTTAGAAAACTGTTGCTTTGTTTATGTGGATGCAAATGGACTTTGATTTTTGTCATGTAGTTGGAGATTTGATGCACATAGCCAAGGGATAACACAGTTGCGAATAGTATTTTCCTGGTGCCTCCCATGTCAGCATACCCATGGTTGGTTGCTCCGCCCCCTACCAACCCACAGAACCATTTTAACTCTATAAAAAAAGAGTTCCTCCCCATAGTCAGTATTCTTTACTTTGTCCTCATGCCTGCAGGATCATTATCAGCCTTACCTCACGCTTTATGGTGTAACCGTTGCAGGTTCATGCTCTCCTGCAGTATGGAGTCCCATCGCTTGGGCTGCTAAAGGCGCCAGATAAGTATGGGAGGCCGTTTTTTTCTGTGGATCTTTTTTTGGGCCATATTGGAAGATTAACAGGAGCTTAGCCTCTCCTCTATGCTCTTCCCTGATGGTATGTCTCCTATTTGTATGTGTATTTGTGTGTGTACTTGCATTGCAGTGCCCCTCCATGGATTATGTCCCCCCCTCCTCCTGTAGCAGGGTGCGGCGCTTCGCGCGGACCGATCGGCTCTGTTTTACTCAGCGGGGGGGTGGAGTCACAGCGTGACGTCATGTGACAGTACAGCGCATGCCCAGTAGCAAACTGAAGCTGTCGGCGGCCATCTTGGTACTCCCAAAGTGCTCTCAGCATAAATGGAGAGCCTGGGATTCATTACAGGGCCAGCTATCAAGGTGAAGACATCTCCCTTAAGTGTCTTCCCTATTTTTTACAATGGAGCCTGGCCAAGGTATTTAGGAGTAGTTTTGTTTAATGTTATGTATATGTATTGTGTAGATATGTGTATCTGTGTGTGTGTATATGTATATATGTATGTGTGTGTGTATTTGTATATATGTATGTATGTGTGTATATATATATATATATATATATATATATATATATATATATATATGTATATATATATATGTATATATATATATATATATATATATATATATATATATATATATATATATATATATATATATATATATATATGTGTGTGTGTATATGGTTAAAAAGGAAAGCAGAAAGAAATCTATCCTTTTTTTTTTTTTCCTCTTGCCCAGCTGCCCCTAGTAATGTGATACCGCAACAAAAAGATCCTCATCATACCACTAGGTAAGGGCTGCAACAATCAGGTAAGTTTTAAAGGAAAATAAAAAAGAGCACTACGGGCAAATTAGAACATATTTTTTGTTTCTACAGCCCACACCGGGGATCATCCCACAGATCATCTCACCGTAGCTCCTCAGATAAGAGATCCAAAGGTCATAGGAGCTCAGGACACTCTCGCTCATGCCTCCCGCAGTGGCCAGAGGTCACCCCGACATACCCCTAGCAGACACGAATCCCACAGACCGGTGTATCCAAAAGAGAAGACCTGTTGGGTATGTGGAAGACAAGCGCTGCCGGAAAAATTGGTATGCGAGAAGTGTCTACTAGGGGCTACAGGGGATAAAGAGAAAGATAAGCAGCAGTCTCTGGAATCAATTAAGAGCTTGATCAAGGATTCAATCAGGGAGTTGGCCCTCTCCCAAGACCAAATTAACCCACCCTCGCCTGAAGCAGCAGTAAGCGCGTTCACTCCTCATTCGGACGCAGAGGTGGATTCTGAAGACGAGGCGGAAGGGGTGGATAGCAATATTTCAGCTTTTGACTTCGCTCTAGTTGAGCCTTTCACAACCGCGGTCAAGGATGCAATCCAGTGGGAGGAAAATCCGGAGCCACCTTCTAAAACAAAGAAATATTTCCCACATCTGAAAAAGAAAGTATCAACTTTTCCCTTGATGGGAGAAATGGTGGTAACAGATGAATGGCAAAAGGTAGACAGAAGACCTATGGCGTATAATTGTTTTCTTAAGTTATATCCACTGGCAGAAGCAGATGCGCAACTTTTTGATGCTGTACCAACTGTGGACGCCTCAGTTATGAGGTTGGCTAGAAACTCGACCTTGCCACTAGAACACGCAGTCTCCTTTAAAGATGTCCTTGACCGAAGGATTGACACAGACCTGAAAAAAACATATCAGGTGGCTGGGGGAGCATGCAAGCCGGCGGTAGCTCTGACTTTGATCTCAAGGGCCACCAGAGTATGGTCAGACAATGTGGAAACGGCCCTCAGACAAGGGGTAGGTTCAGAAGAAATCATTAAGGCACTGGATGAATTAAAGCTGGCCTCAGATTTCATAACAGAAGCAGCTATTGACGTCCTAAAATGCTCTTCCAGGGCCATGCTGTATTCCATAACGGCCAGAAGAGCGTTGTGGCTAAAACCATGGTCGGCCGACCCAACGTCTAAGCAATCATGGTGTCGTATTCCATACGATGGGAAAGCCCTGTTTGGCGAAAAAAATGGATACAGCAATTACCAGAGTCACAGGGGGGAAAATGGGCTAATTCCCCAGGACAGAAGCAGGAGGAAGAGATTTGCAAACCGCCCAGTGGGAAGGACTCCAGATCCTACCGTCCGGGAAGGGAGTATAGAAGGGTCTGGAAAGGTTCACAAGCTACCTTTCTGAGGTCGGCTAAACCAAAAGCCTCTACATCCACAGTTGATGGCAAGAAGTCCTTTTTTTTTTTTTTTATAACTGACAATTTTTATTATTTTTCCACAGAAAAACAAATACAGCATTTTAGCATTGGGTACAAGAAGAGACGAAATCATAATATCACAGTTCAATTTGGCACATTATAACCCACATGTTGGGCTGCAAATCTTTACAGTATAAACAGTTTGTGACAAAAAGAAGTGGATTTACTGGATAGTAATACATCTTAGTACCACATGCCCAAACATATAAATTCTTAGATAGAGAGAAGAAGGAGGAAAGAAGGGAAAGACAGAAGAAGGGGGAGGGGGGGGCCACTCGCTTCCAGGGTCCGGAACAGGCCGGTGGGGAATGGGTCATCAATACATAAACGACACATACCTCAAGTCGCAGGGGTCTCCAACAAAACCCAGGGTTCCCAGATACGATTATGCTTATCAAGTGTATCATTTAATGAGGCCGTGAGATATTCCATTCTCTTGACATCTCTGATCCTGGAATGCAGCTCCGTTAGTGAGGGGGGTTCTCTTTTTTTCCACTTTAGGGCCACCAGGCAGCGTGCTGCAGTAAGCACATGGGCTAAGAGTTTTTTGGACACTTTAGAGAAAGTAGCAGGTGGAAGGCCCAAGAGAAAGGTCCTCGGATCAAGGAGCATTTCAACATCAAAGATGGACTGGAGTAGTGAATGAACCATACTCCAGTAGGGAATGATTAGAGGGCAGGTCCAATAGACATGGAATAGTGTTCCCCTATCTTTATAGCATCTCCAACAGCGGGAGTCGGCCCTAGGGTATATGGAGTGGAGCAGGTCAGGGGTCTGATACCAATGAAATAGAATCTTAAATTGATTCTCTTTATAAAGCGTGCATATGGAGCTTTTAGTAGCCTGGGTCCATATGGACTGCCAGGTCCTTAAAGATAACTCTGTGCCCAGCGCCTGCTCCCACTTAGCCATATATGAATGTCGCGGCCCGTCTGGTGAGAAATCTGTAATCAGTATCTGGTAGGTGCGGGAAATCATGCCTCTAGGGGACGAACCCTCTAAGCAAAGCTTTTCAAAGTCTGTGAGGGGAGAAAATCTCAAATTCGACCCTAGGGATTGTGCATAGTGGCGTAGTTGTAGGTAACTGAAAAAGGCCTGCTTGGGGATATCAAAAGACTTTTGCAGGTCTAGGAAGGGTCGTAACATTCTGGTTTTAGGATCAATTAGTTGTCCAAAACGGAATATGGCCTTATCCATCCAAAAGTGGGACATCTGTGAAGTTAAGCTGTCAGGAATATTGGGTGTGAATAGGAATGAGGTGACTGGGGAGGATGTGGTGGTGAGCGGATATTTCGATTTAGCCCGTCGCCATAAGTTATGTAATAGAGCCATCGGTCCTAGCAGTTGTGCGCTGCCGGGGGATATATCAGAGCTCCAAAGCATGGAATTTGGGTGTATGGGGGCTAGCCACAGCTTTTCTATCTGTGTCCACCTATTGTAAGCATGTAGGGAGCACCAGGAGGCTATAGGTCTCAGTTGAGCTGCCAGATAATACTTAGCTATGTTGGGGAACGCCAGTCCACCTTGGTTACGTGGGGCATATAAAACAGATCTAGCAACTCGATGTCTTTTATAATTCCAGAAAAAGTTTATCAGGTCGGCTTGGAGTTTTTTTAGGTGTGAACACGGAATGAGAATAGGGAGTGTCTCAAAAAGATATAGAAGTCTGGGTAGTATCGTCATCTTCAAGGTTGCAAGTCTACCAAAAAGGGATAATTTCAGAGATTTCCATTTGGTTAGGGACGCTGTGATAGAGGTGAACATTTGGGGGAAATTGGCTTTGTATAGTGTTTCGTATGTGGATGTTATATGTATCCCCAGGTATTTTAAGGAAGAGGTCCGCCAAGAATATGGAAATGTTTGCGAAAGTGTGGATAGTGTATGGGGGGATAAATTAAGAGGGAGAGCCTCCGTGTTGGAACTGTTAATTTTATAACCTGAAAGGGTGCTATATCTTTCCCGCTCCACTTGTAAGTTTGGGAGGGATATGCGAGGTTGGGCGAGAGTGAGAAGAACATCATCCGCAAATAAGGAGATCTTGAATTCTCTGGTACGGACTGGAATACCATGAATACTTGAATTATTTCTGATATGGGCTGCTAACGGTTCAATGCATAGGGCATATAGCAGAGGGGAGAGTGGGCAACCTTGTCGGGTCCCATTGGAGATCAAAAAGGTAGGGGAGGTGGCAAAGTTAGTGCGGACCTGGGCTGTTGGGGCCGAGTATAGATGTGTAATAGCTCGAAGGAGTGGGCCCTCAATACCTGCCCGATTGAGAGTCGCGAACAGGAGAGGCCAGCCCAGCCTGTCAAAGGCTTTTTCGGCATCCAGGCTGAGCAGTATTGCCTCCATTGAGTTCTTGTTCGCTACCTCCACCAGGTCAATAACCCTCCGGGTGTTATCCCCAGCCTGGCGGCAAGGGACAAAACCCACCTGATCCCTATGGACCAGGGATGGCATAAAATTGTTTAGTCTATTTGCCAACAATTTCGTAAAAATGTTTAAGTCTGTGTTGAGGAGTGCTATTGGTCTGTAATTGGCCGGAAGAGTATGGTCTTTCCCTGGTTTTGGGATTAATGTCAGGTAGGAATTTTGCATATCTCTGGGAATGGGTGTGTCAGAAAGAAATGAGTTAAAGAGATTTGTCATATGGGGGAGTAAATGTGATAAGAACGTCTTGTAATAAAGGTATGGTAGTCCATCAGGCCCAGGGGCCTTATTGTTTGGTAACATTTTGATTGTTTCTGTCACCTCCTCCTCCGTAATGGAGGCATTAAGAGTCTCCAGAGCAGAGGAGGTAAGCCTAGGAGTATCCACTTCCGTTAAATAAGTATGGATGGCCTGGGATAGGTCAGGAGGGAGTGGGTTGTGCGGAACACTCGGGTCATTATACAGCGCAGAATAGAAGTCATGAAAAAGTTGTGCTATTTTATTAGGGTGGGACTGAAGGACCCCATTTGCCTCCCTGAGTTGTGTAGTTGTGGTAGTTGCTGCTTTGTCGCGAAGCTGTTTCACCAAGAGCGTATGTGATTTGTTGGCTTTGTCATAATAAGTCTGTCTAAGCCTAATTAACGCCTTTTCTATTTTACCCATTTCGATATCTTTTAATCCGGCTCGAACACTAGTGAGTTCTCTAAGGGTTGTTAAGGACGGGGATGCGAGCAAACGCGCTTCCAGATGTTTAAGTCTGTCTAAAAGGGCGCTGCGTGTTGTGTTAGCGTTTCTTTTCAGGGCAGTGGAGAGCGAAATGCATTGACCTCGAAAGACCGCCTTATGGGCTTCCCACAAAGTTGAGGTGGAGATCTCAGAGGAGCCATTTTCCGCAAAGTAGAGTTTTAAGGTTTGCTCTAGTTCTATTCTAGATGGGTCATGTTTAAGTAGAAAATCGTTTAGGCGCCAATGGCATTTACGAAAGGAGCTTGGGGAGAATGTCAGGGAGAGTGTAATCGGGGTGTGATCCGACCAAGAAATGGCTTGAATGTCTGGGTTCGTGCATGTTTGTAGAGTCGGGGCGTTGACAAAAAAATAATCCAGTCGTGAGTGGGACATATGGGGATGGGAATAGAAAGTAAATTGTTTAGCAGATGGATAGGTGGTGCGCCAGGTATCAAACAAGGCATATTTCCTAGTAAGTTGGCGGAACTGGGCGGCCGTTCTATTGGCTGTTACTTGGGATTTCCTCTGACCCACTGAGTGTTTATCAAGACCCGGAGAATGGACAAGGTTAAAATCTCTTCCGATCACCAGGTATTGATGGGGGGCCTCAAACAGGCGGTCGAAGACCTTAGACAAAAAGGGGATTTGATTCGTGTTTGGGGCATAGATGTTGCAGAGAGTGATATTCGCTCCTCCCCAAAGGCCTCGGAGGATGAGATAGTGGCCCAGTGGGTCAGAGTATAGGGATTGTAACTGGAAGGGGGAGCCTTGTCTAAAAAGAATTGCCACTCCTGCCCATTTATGTGGGCCAGAGGCCTGGTATATATGAGGGTATTGTCGCTGTGCAAATGTCATAGTGCCCGTTTTATCAAGATGGGTCTCCTGAATGAAAATAATGTCAGCTTTGGACCGTTTGAACTCTCGTAGCGCTAGGCTTCTCTTAACACTTGAGTTGAGGCCCTTTACGTTTAGTGAAAATATGTCAATCATGGTGGATATGTTGCGGTAAGAGACGGTTGCTTACCTAGTGGGTGTAGTAGGGTCTTGGAATATATGATGTCCCTATATTGGGTCTCCATGGTGAGTATGGTTTGGAGGTCTGCGACCCTCCAAACCTGAACCAGGTCCCGGAGGCGAGCGGCGCCCAGCGAGTTGAGAAAGGGAAGAGGGACGGGGATAGCAGTAGGGGAAGAACAGAAAAAAAAGAGTAAAAAACAGAAAGAAAACACAAAAATTAGTACGAAGTCAAGTTTAGTTAACCATTCACAATATAACCCACCTACATAGAGTGATGGGGTGGGAGACTCCGGAGGGCCCCCTCTGACATCGGAGGCAGAAGCTCCATTGTCAGAAGAAATAGAGGAAGGAGCCATTCGGAGAGCCCCGGGGGGGAGGGGAGGACGGACCCAACGAGGGGACGACCCCCCTCCGGACCTGCCTGCATCTAAATTCGCAAAAGAAAAATAAAATAACAGAAAAAACATGGAACCTGCATGCATAAACTGGCAACCAACATATCTATACTCCTGGTTATGACCCATATAAAAGTATAAACCACTGAGGCTATTGGTTCGTAAAATTTGGGTCAATAGTAAGATGTGTCCTGCAAATTCAAAAAACTGTGATATAAAAATACAGGTGCAAAGGATACCTCTCTTCGTGGTAGTATTCTCCTATGGTGTGGTCCCCGACAGGGGGGGAGCGGAGAAAAAAGGGTGAAGGGAGGGGGGGGATAACCCTCTCAGCTAGCCATGCCCCTCCTCTAAAACAAAAAATAAGGGGGAGGAGAGAGAGAGTGAGCAAGTGGGTATAGGTAAATGCAGGAGAGGGGGGATGGGGGGGTAGAGAGGGGAAGGGAGAGGGGAGGAGAGGGGGGGGGGGAGAAAAAAAAAGGGGGGGGGGAGAGGAAGAGAGGATATGTGTGAAAGAGGAGGAGCATGGGGGGGAGGAGGGGAGGGGATGGCCTAGCCCGGCTCATTAAACAAGTCCTATCAAAAACTTTACAATCATAGTCAAACGTATGTTGCTAACTTGATAAAGGATCTGTTTGGTGGGCAGGTCCATACTTCAAATGAATAGGATGAGCAAAATATGGTTCCGGGTTCTTAGGTATAGAAATAGGGAAAGACTAATCAAGTAAATCTGGAGTCATTCTGGAGTAAGGACTTTAAATGAGTTGCAGTTCATCTCTGGCGGGGTGGTGGGGAAGGACCTGCAGATCGCGGCCTTGTGCGTTTCCGGCCTGCGACTTGGATCCAAGGGTCTGGGCGAGGTGGAGGTGCTGGCAGCGGTTCCCATCCAGGGGTAGGTGGTACCGGAATATCCAGTTCTCTGCAAAAAAATTGAAGATCTTCCGGATATCGGAGGGTTGTGAACCTTCCATCTTTTTTTGCCGTGAGGCTAAAGGGGAATCCCCGGCAAGAAGTCCTTTTGACGCCCTCTCCACCCGGTGCGGTCAGGAGCCCGTCTAAAGGCGTTTGCCCGGGTTTGGGTGGAAGGTTGCGTAGACCAGTGGGCAGTGTCCACGGTCTGTCAAGGTCATTTCTGGGGATTCAAAAGGCAGCCTCCCCTCTATTCCTTTCAGGCCACCAAGATTCCAACCTCCAGAGAGAAGAAGGAGGCCCTTCTTCAATATGTCAAAATGCTTGTTCTCCAGCAGGCAGTAGTACCAGTTCCAAACTTGGAGAAGCACTTAGGCTTTTATTCCCCAGTCTTCTTGGTCCCCAAAAAATCGGGGGGTTGGAGGCCGGTGCTAGACCTGAAGAGGCTGAACAGGTATATCCGGGTGGAACATTTCAAGATGGAGTCCTTAAACACGGTCATTCTATCTGTTCAGCCAGGAGATTGGATAGCGTCCATAGACCTTCAGGATCCGTATCTGCACATACCTATCCGCCCACAGTTTCAACCTTTTCTTCGGTTCAGAATAGGCGACTTACATCTTCAATTTCAATGCCTTCCCTTCGGGATTTCAACAGCGCCCAGAACTTTCACCAAAGTGCTAGTAGCGATCTTGGCTCCTCTCAGGGCCGATCCTAGGGTCACTGGCGCCTGGGTGCAGAAATATTTCTGGCACCCCCACATGGGTGTGGTCATCTTACCAACTCTTCCCCTTTACAAATGTATCTATGGCAACGACTCAAACACAGAGATGCTCCCCTAAGAAGTCTTTGTTAGCCTGGGATCCTCCCATGATCTTTTAACAATAAAAAAAATACTGGAAGAGCGTACACTAATGAGACCTGGAGGGGGTCTCTCTGATGCACACAGAGAGGGCTTCTGTTAGAGAGTCTGTTAGAAAGAGCCCCCAGACATATTACAGGAGATGGTCAGAGACTGCAGACGTAGTACAGGAGATGATCAGAGACTGCAGACAGGATACAAGAGATGGTCAGAGACTGTAGACATACTACAGGAGATGGTCAGAGACTGCAAACATAGTACAAGAGATGATCAGAAACTGCAGACATAGTACAGGAGATGATCAAAGACTGCAGACAGGATATAAGAGATGATCAGAGACTGCAGACATAGTACAGGAGATGGTCGGAGACTGCAGACATAGTACAGGAAATGATTAGAGACTGCAGACATGATACAGGAGATGATCAGAGATTGCAGACATACTACAGAAGATGATCAGAGACTGCAGACATAATACAGTAGATGGTCAGAGACTGCAGACATAATACAGGAGATGGTCAGAGACTGCAGACATAGTACACGCCCTCTCACCTGACCCAGCGATACAGCAACGGTTCCTCTGATCAGGAGTCAGCTCACTCTGAATTGCCCATGGCCACTCCGCTGGGTAGCACCCAGATCTGTATTCCTGCATTGACTCCATTCCTTTCTCTGCCAGGGAAGGCACTAGGCTGTGTGGCTTTCTCTCTGGTGGCGCAGGGCAGCGGGGTTCTCTCTCTGATGGTGTTCTCTCAGCACTGCCCTTTCCCTCTGGAGTCCTGGGTGTACTTCCCTGAAAGCTTTCCTGGGCTCCTGGGTCTCTCTCTCCCATTCAGCTGAGCATGCTGTGTGGGCTGCAGTTTCTGTGTTACAGTGGGGCTGCCAGTCCTCGGGACTATATGTCCCACAATCCTCTTCTCTGCTCCTTTTTCTATTCTGTTTCTTCCCTGGGCATATGAAAGCGGGGGAAGATACATAGTGGGCGGCTGTGCAGGCAAGCACCGCTCACTAGTACAGCAGCACGCGCAAGAGGGAGGGGGGAAAGAAGAGCCCGCAGCTGCATTGGCATCACTAGGGTTGGGGTCACCCCCCTTCCACCAACTATAGTTGCCCCTCAGTACAGACCCCCCTCCACTAAGTATAGACCCCCCTCCATCAGTGCAGAACCCGCACTAAGTATAAACCCCTTCCTCAGTACAGACCTTACTCAGTACAGACCCCCCCAGGAAAACCCCCCCTCCATTAGTACAGACCCCCCAGGACAGATCTCCCCCTCCATTAGAACAGACCCCCACAGGACAAACCACCCCTCCATTAGTACAGACCCCCCATTAGTACAGACCCCCCAGGACAGACCCCCCTCCATTAGGACAGACCCCCCCATTAGTACAGACCCCCATCCATTTGTACAGACCCCCCCATTAGTACAGACCCCCCCTCCATTAGTACAG
The DNA here is from genome assembly GCF_042186555.1 of Aquarana catesbeiana. Classification (NCBI taxonomy): domain Eukaryota; kingdom Metazoa; phylum Chordata; class Amphibia; order Anura; family Ranidae; genus Aquarana; species Aquarana catesbeiana. The sequence goes on from NC_133328.1 coordinate 98,256,343, forward strand.
ACCCCCTAGGACAGACCCCCCCTCCATTAGTACAGACCCACAGGACAGAACCCCCTCCATTAGTACAGACCGCCCAGGACAGACCCCCCCTCCATTAGTATAGACCCCCAGGACAGACCCCCCTCCATTAGTACAGACCCCCCCGGACAGACCCCCCTCCATTAGTAATGACCCCCCAGGACAGACCCCCCTCCATTAGTACAGACCCCCAGGACAGACCCCCCATTAGTACAGACCCCCCAGGACAGACCCCCACTTTATTAGTACAGACCCCCCTCCATTAGTACAGACCCCCCATTAGTACAGACCCCCCTTCCATTAGTACAGACCCCCCTCCATTAGTACAGACCCCCATTAGTACAGACCCCCCCTCCATTTGTACAGACCCCCTAGGACAGACCCCCCTCCATTAGTACAGACCCCCAGGACAGAACCCCCTCCATTAATACAGATCGCCCCAGGACAGACCCCCCTCCATTAGTATAGACCCCCCAGGACAGACCCCCCTCCATTAGTACAGACCCCCTCAGGACAGATCCCCCTCCATTAGTACAGACCCCCCAGGACAGACCACCCCATTAGTACAGACCCCCCAGGACAGACCCCACCATTAGTACAGACCCCCCAGGACAGACCCCCCTCCATTAGTACAGACCCCCCAGGACAGACCCCCCCTTTATTAGTACAGACCCCCCTCCATTAGGACAGACCCCCCAGGACAGACCCCCCATTAGTACAGACCCCCCAGGACAGACCCCCCCATTAGTACAGACCCCCCCAGGACAGAGCCCCCCTCCATTACTACAGACCCCCCATGACAGACCCCCCCATTAGTACAGACCCCCCAGGACAGAGCCCCCCTCCATTAGTACAGACCCCCCCTCAATTAGTATAGACCCCCCAGGACAGACCCCCCCTCCATTAGTATAGACCCCCCAGGACAGACCCCCCCTCCATTAGTATAGACCCCCCAGGACAGACCCCCCCCTCCATTAGTACAGACCCCCCTCCATTAGGGTACGGTAAAAACACCTGGGCGGCAGCTGGAGAGGAGAGGACAGTTTGCAGCCGCGCCGCCGGGTGGAGAACAGAGCAGTAAACAGCAGGCAGGAGTGAGAGACACAGAGAGGAGAACGTGTCAGGCATGGACCGCCCCGCCCCCCCACTCGACATCACTGCGCGGCTGGTCTCTCTCCACACAGAGACCAACCGCTCTGCCTCCATTCTCATCTCCGGCTGGCTGTTCTCCTTCTCTGACAGGAGGAGGGAGGGACTTGAGCAGTTAACACAGCGGCGCCTTTTCTTCTTAGAACACCGGCGCCAGACACAAACAAGAGGAGGAGGAGGGGGGAACGGAGCACTCTGGCGCTTCAGCGCCCCCAACTCTCTGGCGCTTGGGTGCACTGCACCCCGTGCACCCCGTCTGGGATCGGCCCTGGCTCCTCTTCGAGAGAAGGGGATTCGAGTACTACACTATTTGGACGATATTCTAGTTCTTTCTCAGCACAGGCAGACCTTGGTGATACATGTACAGTTGGTCCTAGACACACTGATAAAGTTTGGTTGGCTAATCAACTATGCCAAAAGTCAACTTACGCCCACACAGGAGATAATTTACCTAGGGGCATTCTTCAACACTCCAGGAAGAGCAGTTTCACTCCCGGCAGAAAAAATCCCTTCATTGTTAGGGAAAGTAAAAAGGGCGCTAGCGAGCTATTCTATGGCAGCATCAGACTGTCTGAGTCTGCTAGGTTCCCTCTCTTCATGCATACCTTTGGTGAAATGGGCCAGATGGCATCTACGGACTTTCTAGGTGGGCTTCTTATCACAGTGGAAGAAAGATCGCCTAGAGCAGAAGATATTGATTACACCTACAATGAAATCCAGCCTTTGGTGGTGGACAAGACCATCCAACCTTCTGCTTCACTCTTCCCTTTGGCCCCATCCCATGGACTGTTCTGACGACAGACGCAAGTCATTTAGGATGGGGGGCACATTACCAAGACCAGTTGGTACAGGGCAGATGGCAATTCAATGCGACAGAGGTAGTATCAAACACCTTGGAGCTAAGGGCGGCTTGGTTAGCAATCCTGTCTCTGGCCACCTTCCTCAGGGGAAAATCCATCCTTCTCCAGATGGACAACAAAGCGGCAGTAGCTTATGTTCAGAATCAAGGAGGAACACACAGCAGGTCCCTTCTGAACATAGTGACACCCATTCTGACATGGGCCGAGAGGAATTTAGTCAACCTACGAGCCTCATATATCTCAGGGCCAGAGAACCAGTTAGCTGATCAGCTTTCAAGATCTTTCAGCCACAACAACAAGTGGTCTCTGAATCCGAGGGTCTTCTCCTGGATATGCCAACAATGGGGCACTCCCCAAATAGACCTATTTGCCTCCCCGCTCAATGCGAAGACACCGCTTTTCTTTTCAAGGTTCCCATCTCCGAAATCAGCAGGGGTGGATGCCCTAACCCAGCCATGGAACTTTCAGATGGCATACGCATACCCACCAACTCCACTGATACTGAGGTTTCTCCAACGTCTAACCACAGAAGCGATCACAGTTTTAGCAGTGATTCCATACTGGCCCAAGAGACCGTGGTTCACGTTGCTAATCAACATGACCTTGTGCAAACCGCTTCACCTTCCACGCATAGACAACCTTCTGTCTCAAGGCAAGTTCTGTCACCCGCACCCGGAGATCCTAGACTTGAGGGTTTGGAAGTTGAGTGGAAAAGGTTGGGCGAGTTAGCATGTTCGCATAATGTCATTCAAACACTACTACAGGCCAGAAAAGCATCTACAAATTCCACATACTATAGAGTTTGGAGAAAGTTTACAGAATTGGCAGAAACGAACCATTTCGATCCTCTAAACCCCGGAATCCAGAACATACTCCTCTTTTTACAGAGTGGATTGGACTTAGATTTGGGCCTGAATACGCTTAAGGTCCAGGTTTCAGCCCTTTCAGCTCTAACAGACACCCGGTGGGCGCTAGATCCTCTGGTGGAACGTTTCTTGAAAGCAGTTCTAAGATTGAGACCGCCTAGAAAGACGCTATACCCCAAATGGGATTTGACTATCGTGCTTAATATCCTTTCAAAACCTCCGTTTGCTCCCACAGAAGAAAGCACCTTGGAAGATATTTCTCTGAAGGCAGTCTTTCTAGTCACCATCACTTCGGGTCGCAGGGTATCAGAGATCCAAGCATTAGGGTCACAAGAACCCTACATTACCTTCTTCCCGGACAGGATGGTGTTGCAACCTATTCATCAGTTCATCCCTAAAGTACCTTCAGTATTCCATCTGAACCAAGAGTGGGTTCTTCCAGCATTCGGGGAGGATCCAGCCTCCTCAAAACTGCATGATGTTGGATATGGCCAGATCCCTAAGTCACTACCTAAATTTGACGCAGCAGTTCAGGAAAGATCAACGGCTATTTGTCATCCCCAAGGGTGCCAGGAAGGGAATGGCAGCATCTAAGATGACCTTGGCAAGCTGGATTGTAAGGTTAATCCAAAGAGCATATCAGGCTAGTTGTCTCCCAGTTCCAGATGCGGTCAATACGCACTCAACGCGTGGAATAGCCTCCTCCTGGGCAGCTTTGGCGCGGGTCTCCCCTGAGACAATTTGCCGAGCGGCCAGCTGGTCGTCCTTCAGCACGTTCATGTCCCACTATAGTGTGGACCCAGCATTCCTTACTTCCTGAGAGTTTCGGGAAAGGACTTTGCAGTCATCTGTACTGTAGCTTTTTTGTTTAATTAAATTGCTTTATTGCAGTACCCTCCCTGTAAGCGAGTTATTTACCATGGGTATGCTGACATGGGAGGCACCAGGAAAAAGGAAAATTGAATACTTACCTTTCCGTAATTTTCCTTTCCTGGTGCCTGCCCATGGCAGCATACACCCTCCCTTCAATGATCCTTAGCGTTATGAGATCTAGTTACAAGAATACTGACTAAGGGGAGGAACTCTCTTTTTATAGAGTTAAAATGGTCCTGTGGGTTGGTAGGGGGCGGAGCAACCAACCATGGGTATGCTGCCATGGGCAGGCACCAGGAAAGGAAAATTACGGAAAGGTAAGTATTCAATTTTCCGTTATGTGTTCCTGCTCATCAGGTGCAATCACTTTAGACATACATGAAGAGATAGATTGAAAGATACTGGTGGGCATGTACTTCTATTGGGTGTGTCAGTGTGCTAACAATACAACCTCTCTTATATAAAGGCCTACAGTAGGGGGGGTTCATTTGGCCTGAGAAGGTCAGGTTTTTTGCTGTGGTTTGTGGGGGAGAAGGAATGATATTGTGCATATTGACAAATGCCCAACTAGGGATATTTGATGAAATTCTTGTGCATTTTTTCAATCAAAAGTGGGTTTATGTGGCCATGCTGTCAATGTTGTGTGTGTATTGTTCCTGTCTGATCATGCAAACATCGTTTGGAAGCATCTGCTGACCTACTCTTTTTGATCTCATTGTTTAATCGTGTACACCAAAATGCAGCTTCCAGCAGAACATGGTCACCAATGTATGTATGTGTGGATTGTGGGCAGGTGGTGGGTGTTTTGAATAAGTCTTTTTTGTAATATTATGTTGGAATGCTTTGTAAGAATGACTGTTAAGTATGTTTCTATAATCTTGCAGATAAAAATGTGATGTGTTGCCCATTATACACTGAAATTAAAGCTGTGTCCACTCTAAGGTTTTGTCAAATTTTAGATTGTAAGCTCCTATGAGCAGGGCCCTTAAAATCCCATTGCTAAATGTAGCACCATATATCCTGTCCAAATGTTTTTGAAGCTAGTAAATTAATGTACATTTTTTTACTAGCTTCAAAAACATTTGTTGTGGTGTTTTTTTTCCTCTACTTTTCTTTCTCGTTAGTTTTTTTTGAGGGTGGTGGTTTTGGGAAAGTGCAATTTCTCTTATATTTTATTTCAGTATGTATTTGTGCACCAAAAAACTAATCTTTTTGCCCTGGTTCACATTGATGCTACTTTGAAATCGCGCTACTTCACTTGAAGTAGCACGATTTCAAAATGGCAAGGTCAGCTTGATTTCGGGTGTTACTTGATAGACATCCGTGTGGTTTCATACACAAATGTCTATTGAAGTCGCACCTGAAATCAGCAAAAGTAGTGCAGGAACTACTTTAGCAAATTGGTGCGGCGCCACAAAATTGGTGTCGCATCGACTGGAACAGTGCTATTGCTGCCAATAGTCATGCGATTTGATGTCTCAAATTGCATGACAAAACGCTCCAATGTAAACCTAGGCTTCTGCACACCTGCAAGTAAATGATAAAGGTGGAATCTTTATATATAACAGCTGTGGAGAATTGCAGGTAATGAATTCAGATGGTGGATAGGCAGTGTTGTATGTGTCAGCTTTAGTTCACATTGGTGCGATTTGACATGTCAATGTGGTGGCAATTGCACTGTTTTAATTGGTGCAACTTTGGGGTGCAATTTGTATTGATATCAGTGCAGAAACCTGCACAGATGTCTCTGAAATTCCCCCTGCAGTCGGGACTGACATGCGGGAATGAAAGTGTGTGATTTCAGCTGAACGATTTCCTCCCTCTGTCAGTGTGAACCAGGGCTTAAACTGGGCCTTTTGTTTTTGTCATTCACCTGCTGCTAACCCAGGGACACCATTTCTTATTGAACGCCTTTAAATATCATAAGTAGAAATACAAATATGCATATCTGCAAATAAACAAAAATAATAAAATTCTAATTGTGGTTGCGGTCAAATATTTGCAGCAGTGATCAAAAGAGTGTGGTTTCGCCTTCTGACCCAGAAATAAGTCATTGTAATCACCCGGAAGTTCCTGTGCTGGTCAGGATCTCCATCTAGGTGGACATGGCGAGGTCCCTCTTTAGCAAAGAGGAGGTGCTGCTCATTTTCCGGATAAGGGTATGATATGTACTTGTGCTTAATCAATGCGGGGGTGGATGTGGTAGTTGGATTTGGTGTGGGTGGGGTTCATTGATTTGTTTAGCATCCCCACACAATTGCTTCTGGCCCATGTGCACACATCACTTCCTGCATTTCTTCTGCTGATGTAAATGCAAGTATAAATGAGAGCTCCTTTCTATTAAAATATATATGACTTGTTTCACAGTTGGGTGACTTTGGATCTCCGAGTTGCTTGACAAGTTGTACCCCATGATTCTTAATAATAACTAGGGATGGGCCGAACATCCCCCCTGTTCGGTTCGCAGCAGAACATGCGTACAGACAAAAAATTAGTGCGAACACCGTTAAAGTCTATGGGACACGAACATGAATAACAAAAAGTGCTAATTTTAAAGGTTAATATGCAAGTTATTGTCATAAAAAGTGTTTGGGGACCCGGGTCCTGCCCCAGGGGACATGTATCAATGAAAAAAAAGTTTTAAAAATGTCTGTTTTTCGGGAGCAGTGATTTTAATAATGCTTAAAGTGAAACAATAAAAGTGTAATATTCCTTTAAATTTCGTACCTGGGGGGGTGTCTATAGTATGCCTGTAAAGGGGCGCATGTTTCCCGTGTTTAGAACAGTCTGACAGCAAAATTACATTTCTAAAGGAACTAAAAAGTCATTTAAAACTACTCGCGGTTATTAATGAATTGCTGGTCCGACAATACACATAAAAGTTCATTGATAAAAACGGCATGGGAATTCACCACAGGGGAACCCCGAACCAAGATTTAAAAAAAAAATGGCGTGGGGGTCCCCCTAAATTCCATACCAGGCCCTTCAGGTCAAAATTTAAATAAAAAATGGTGTGGGTCCCCCTCAAAATCTATACCAGACCCTTCAGGTATGGTATGGATTTTAAGAGGAATCCCGCACCAAAATTTTTTAAAAAATGGCGTGGGGTCTCCCCAAAAATCCATACCAGACCCTTATCCGAGCACGCAACCTGGCAGGCCGCAAGAAAAGAGGGAGGACGAGAGAGCGCCCCCCCTCCGTAATCTCTACCAGGTCACATGCCCTCAACATTGGGAGGGTGCTTTGGGGTAGCCCCCCAAAACACCTTGTCCCCATGTTGATGGGGACGGGGACTTGACTTCCACTATTCCAGCATATGTGATCTGACAGACATTATTGCCGGCAATAGCGCTGCTTTCCATTTGCATTAGCACTGACTTTCTGAGAGTTGAAGTTTTTCTGGCCTTTTTGAGAGTTATTTTTTGGTACTGCAGGATAATTTTTTGGCGCTATGGTAAATGACCCCCATAATCACACATAGGTTGGACTTGATGGACTTGTGTCTTTTTTCAACCTCACCTACTATGTAACTATGTAACTAAGGGTCCTTGGGTTCAAAGGGCTCGGGTACAAAGGGTTATTGCTTATATATCCGACTGAGTGCTTTGTCAGGTCTTCACAAGTGTCCCAGCCAGGGATAGGCGGACCAAGGCTGTGGCGGACATTTTCCAAAGTACAGACCTTTGGACACCAAGGTACATTTCAAACTAAAACCATCAAAAAACACTCTGTCTACTCTCTAGCCTAATTTTACAAGTACAAATAAGTTTAAAATAGATATAGATCCCCCTTTAGAGCAGGCCAGGACAGGTCCTCCATAGGTCCCCCTTTAGAGCAGGCCAGGCCAGGGTCCCCCATAGATCCCTTTTAGAGCAGGGTCCCCAAAGATCCCACTTTAGAGCAGGTCAGGCCAGGGTCCCCCATAGATCCCCTTTGGATGAGGCCAGGGTCCCCCATAAAGATTCCCCTTTAGAACAGGCCAGGGCAGGTCCCCTTTTAGAGCAGGCCAGGCCAGGGTCCCCCTTCCCCATATAGATCCCCTTTAGAGAAGGCCGGGACAGGTCTCCCATATATCCTCCTTTAGAGCAGGCCTGGCCAGGGTCCCCCATAGGTCCCCATTTAGAGCAGGCCAGGCCAGGGTCCCCATATAGATTTCCCTTTAGAGCAGGCCAGGGCAGGTCCCCTATAGATCCCCTTTTAGAGCAGGCCAGGCCAGGGTCCCCAATAGATCCCCCTTTAGAGCAGGCCAGGCCAGGGTCCCTATATATCCCCCTTTAGAGCAGGCCAGGCCAGAGCCCCCCATATAGATCCCCCTTTAGAGCAGGCCAGGCCAGGGTTCCCCATATGGATCCCCCTTTAGGGCAGACCAGGGCAGGTTCCACATAGATCCCCATTTAGATCAGGCCAGGGCAGGTCCCCCATAGATCCCCCTTTAGAGCAGGCCAGGGCAGGTCCCCCATAGAATAGACCCCCTTTTAGTCTTCTTACTCTTGCCTTTTCACCTGTGTATTCCCCAGGTTTTCCTGAACCACACTCCAGGCTCTCCCCTGCAAAGAATATAAATATTTTTTAGCCAACATGTTACTTATGCTGAAGCTAGGTGGGCACAGAACAGAAGAATCCATTCCAACTCCAGACCTCTCCAGCACCTTCCTTCCTTGCTTGCTTCCTCCTCCTGGGCTCAGTCAGCTGTTGTGTTCTCCTTCTCTCATGCTGGGCAGCCACTACACTTACACTCCCAGTCCCTCCCTGTCCCTGCTCCCTCCAACAGAACAGATATCACTCACTCCGCAGCATAAACTCCACTCCTTGCTTCTTCCTTTTTGGCTGCCTGTTCTCCCGTACTGGGCGGCCGATGCACAAACCCTCCCAGTCCTTCCAACAGATATATCACTCCTTACGCAGGACTCCACCACCACTCCACTTGAGTGGGTGGCACCGGCACCGTGTCGGCCAGATTTACACCTCTACAGTACACTACAGGAGGGACTGTCACTGGAGCCGAGTGGCCGAGCGGCCGAGCCATCACATCGGGGATGAGGGAGGGACAGTCTCCCTGACAGACAGAGAGCAGCAGACTCAAGTTAGTACAAAGAAGGTCAGCAGCGGCCATGGACCCTGCAGGGACCGCTCACGAACACCAGTGCGGACACCTTGCCGATCCCTCATCCCAGCTGAGTTCTGCAAGCAAGGGAGTGCTGGAGGAAATAGTGGAGTGTATATAGAGATTGTATATAGGAAGAGTTGTTCTGAAGTCAAGTGGCCATCTTATAATCTCCAATCCCTATCCAAGTTATTATACCTCAATAAATAAAAAACAAAGCACTGGACTGTTATCTTACTCTGAGTGCCTATGGAAATTCGGTGTGCCCGGCTGTGCAGGTTCCCAATCTTCTTGCGGCTCTTTAGGGGGTGCGCTGCACATAATAACATCAATTGGAAAGTCTTTTTTTTATTTTAATCACTAGCTTTCCTGAGATTAACCAGTAGTGTTGTTTGGGTACTTTGTTATCCTAAAGGAAACTCTCTCTAAGCTCTAAGATACACAGCACATGCTCTAAGATACACAGCATTTTTCTATCTAAACAGCATTCAGTAAGGGTTTACATGTGCTTTAACAGTCCTGCAAATGATTACAAGCCTTATACTAATATCTCCCTATGCAGTTTGTTAGCAGAATTCCTTATGCTTTACCTTTCACAGATAAAACACACTGTCAGTATGGCTGCTATGACCTCAACCTTTAATAGTGAGGGGACTGGCTTATCCAGTTATTACATTGGTGATTAACGCACCTCTGCCAGACACAACAGTCAGGAGGGTGACATGACTTTCTCTGTTATAGTTAAAACAGAGTTCCAGTCTGGGAAAAAAAGTCAGTAACTACAAATCCTTTAGCTGCTGACTTTTAATATAAGGACACTTACCTATGCAGGGACCCCGGGATGTCGGCACCCCAAGCCGATTCGACCTTTGGCTTTGGGTGCAGGTGCCAACAATGCAAGTAAGGGAAACTGGCAATGAAGCCTTCAGGCTTCACAACTGGTTTCCCACTGTGTATGCACAAGTCACGCTGCGCTTTCTGAATGGTCCCGCCATCTCCTGGGGAACACACAGGTCCCGGAAGGCAGTGGGGGGAAGAAGGAGGGGCCAGACATGACGGAGATCGCCATGTAGTGATCTTACCAGGAAGTGGGAGCGGGTACCTGTCAAAAACAGGTACTCGCCCCCCCAAAAAAGTGCCAAATGTGGCAGTGGAGGGGGGGGGGGTGTGAACAAGCAGAGCTTCCCCTTTTGGGTGGCGATCCGCTTTAAAGAGATGCTTTCACAAGGTATAATCAACTTGCCTCCCTTTTGCAGGGATCCACCCTTGGAAGCTTCAATTGTGGATGGTATTGAAGCTTATCGGGGTGGATGACATCACTGTCTCCCCAAATGGCCATGGCTGCACCTGTCAAATGGCCATTGATGCCCAACATTGTCATGGAGGGAGGCAACATGCTCTCCTATACTGAGAAGATCTGTTTTGTTAAAGCAGGTAGACAGCAACGAAGCACACACTAGTGAGTATACCTTGCTGAAGGGAGGCTATCAGAAGACACTGTCACCTTGCCTTGAATGAACTCCTAAAGGGTTACAGCAGTGTCTCTTCTCCATTCAGAGGAAACTGAAGGAGCAGCAATACACTAATAAATCATTAACTATTATCACTCTCCTCTCTCCTCCTGACAGGAATTTCCTGTCAGCACGTGTGCATGCAGAAGAACCTGTTGGCTCCCTAAGGCTCGATTCACACCTATGCATGTTGCTTTTGAGCGTTTTTGGAGGTTTTTTTTTTCATGCTTGCCACGTTTTTGAGCAGCGTTTTTGCGGCGTTTTTGCTGCGTTTTTGCCGCGATTTGCGTTTTGCGTTTTTTTTTATTTTTTTTTTACAGTTTTTTTTTTACAGTCTAAAAAAAAAAATAAAAAAAAAAAAAAAAAAAAAAAAAAACGGCAAAAACGCATCAAAAACGCTGCAAAAACGCTGCAAAAACGGTGCACTTGCGTTTTTGATGCTTGTCCATTGAATTCTATTACATGCAAAACGCTGCATTTTGCATGAAAAAAAGTCCCTGACCCTTTCCAAAAATGCAGAGAAACAAAAAAGCATTGATGTAAACATGTTCCATAGGAACCCATGTTAAAAAATTCCCGTGCATTTCTGCAAAATGCAAAATGCATCAAAAAACGCGCTAGTGTGAATGGAGCCTAAGGCTAAGTTCACACTAGTATTAAAAGCAGGCATTTGAAAGGTGTTAAAAATGGCCCTCAAACGCCTATGCAAATAATACAATGAACAGCCCACAGTGCTGTTTACACTATCAAAACATGAAGCATTAGCGTTGCGCTGCTTCAAAATGAAAGCCTCATGTCGAGTCAGGAGGCGTTTGAAGCCTTTCAACGCCTCCCATGCAAGTCTATGGTAACACTTCGTAAACGCTCTGGCATGTGCAGTTTTGTTGCGAATTGAAATTCGGACACATTTTTCATTTGTGGCAATTTGTGGAAATTCAGATGTATCCGAAGAAAAGAATAGAATAGAAAAAAAGAATAGAGTATAATAGACTTAACTATAAAAGCATAGAATTAAAAAAAAACAATAGAATAGAATATAACCATTTCCCAAAATTCAAATCGAATCAATTCAAATTTGAATAGAATAGAAAAGAATATATTAGAATAGGAAGATGGTTATATTCTTTCTATTCTATTCTATTATGTTGCTTTTTTTTTCTATACTTTTCTGTTATTATCTATTCTAATCTATCTTCTATTCAAATTGATTCTATTTGAATTTTGGGAAATAGTTATATTCTTTCTATTCTATTTTCTTTTTTTTATTATTTTCTTTTGTATTCTATTATTTTCTATTCAAATTTCAGAAGAGGGTTATATTCTTTATATTTTATTCTATTCTTTTTTATTCTATTTTTTTTGTTTCTATTCAATTCTGTTCTTTTATTTTCTATTCTATTTTGTTCTGTTTTACTCTATTATATTCTATTATTTTATTTTCTGTTATATTATTTTCTATTTTATTATATTTTTTCTATCCTATTCCTTTATCTTCTTTTCTATTTTATTCTCTTTGGAAACTAGAAAACAGATCGAAAACTTTTCCAATTCGAAAGGTTTTCCAATTCGAAAACTTTTTGAATTAAAAAACTATTTGAATTCGGAACATTCTAATCGATTCGAATCCGAATAAACAAAAGGAATTACGAAAAAAATTAAAAGAATTAAACAAATTTAACTAAACGAATTTATGTAAATAACAAATCAAAACGAAACTAATTTTTTTTTCTGCACATGTCTAACACTCTTCAAACACTTCCAAACTGCCCATTTGGGGAGCATTTTTAACTTGTCAGTAACGCTTATAAAAAGCCAGTCTAATGCCCATACTAAAGCTCATTGATACAAGTCTAACGCCCATATTAGTGCTATTGGAGCGTTTGTTAAGCGTTAGAAATTTAGTCACGTGTGAACACACAGAAAACAGAAAAGCTTTTCTTCTCTTATTTAAAATATGTGAACCCTCTGCTTATTTGCTGCTGTTTCACACAAATCTTTGCACGATATTCTTCTGTGTGTTCTTCTTCGATGTGATATAAATAATTGTGCTTTGTACGTAGCATTGAACCAGAATTTACCAATTAAAAATGAATAATAAAAAAAATACACACCATTATTAAAGAGGAAGTAAACCCTTCTGCAAAAAAAAAAAAAAACACACCCTGCTAGATAAAGGCATAATGAGCTAGTATGCATAGCATACTAGCTCATTATGAATTACTTACCCGAGAATGAAGCCCCCGCAGCCGTCCTCGTCTCCCCCTCAGGCCGCCGACATGTTGCCCGGGGCATGCTTCCGGGTATCACGGCTGTGATTGGCCGGAGCCACGATGACGTTGCTTCAGTTGGCTTAAGTGCGCATGTACCGCATGACGTCGGCACATGCAAATACAGGGATATCTCCTAAACTGTGCAGGTTTCCAGTATCCAGTGCCGCTACAGGCAAGACTAATTATAGGCTTGCCTGTAGTTTAAAGTTGTTGTAAAGGGTTTACAACCACTTTAAATGTATGGTTATTTTAAGAAAAATGTAACTAAATTATTTTCTATAACAGCTTTGGGTTCAGTTTTGAAGAAGAGACATAAGTAATTATACACTCAAAACCTATATATTACAAAATGTTGTACATATTGCGAATGATCTGCTGCTCCTCACTAGGGATGAGCCGAACACCGACCCAATCGGTTCTCACCAGAACATGCGAACAGGCACAAAATTTGTTCGAACACGCGAACACCATTAAAGTCTATGGGACACGAACATGAATAATCAAAAGTGCTAATTTTAAAGGCTTATATGCAAGTTATTGTCATAAAATGTGTTTGGGGACCTGGATCCTGCCCTAGGGGACATGGATCAATGCAAAAAAAAGTTTTAAAAACGGACGTTTTTTCAGGAGCAGTGATTTTAATAATGCTTAAAGTGAAACAATAAAAGTGTAATATCCCTTTAAATTTCGTACCTGGGGGGTGTCTATAGTATGCCTGTAAAGGGGCGCAAGTTTCTCGTGTTTAGAACAGTCTGACAGCAAAATGACATTTGAAAGGAAAAAAAGTATTTTAAAACTACTCGCGGCTATTAATGCATTGCCGGTCCGACAATACACATAGAAGTTCATTGATAAAAATGGCATGGGAATTCCCCACAGGGGAACCCCGAACCAAAATTAAAAAAAAATGACGTGGGGGATCCCCCTAAATTCCATACCAGGCCCTTCAGGTCTGGTATGGATATTTAGGGGAACCCCGGCCAAAATTTAAAAAAAAATGACGTGGGGTCCCCCTCAAAATCTATACCAGACCCTTCAGGTCTGGTATGGATTTTAAGGGGATCCCCGCGTTAAAATAAAAAAAAAAAAAAAAACGGCGTGGGGTCCACCCAAAAATCCATACCAGACCCTTATCCGAGCATGCAACCTGACAGGCCACAGGAAAAGAGGGGGGGACAAGAGAGCGGCCCCCCCTCCTGAACCGTACCAGGCCACATGCCCTCAACATTGGGAGGGTGCTTTGGGGTAGCCCCCCAAAACACCTTGTCCAGATGTTGATGAGGACAAGGGCCTCATCCCCACAACCCTGGCCGGTGGTTGTGGGGGTCTGAGGGCGGGGGGCTTATCGGAATCTGGAAGCCCCCTTTAACAAGGGGACCCCCAGATGCCAGGCCCTTCCCCCTGTGTGAAATGGTAAGGGGGTACAAAAGTACCCCTACCATTTCACTAAAAAACTGTCAAAAATGTTAAAAATGACAAGAGACAGTTTTTGACAATTCCTTTATTTAAATGCTTCTTCTTTCTTCTTTCTTCTATCTTCCTTCAGTTTCTTCCTCCATCTTCTTCTTCTTCTGGTTCTTCTGGCTCTTCTGGTTCTTCCTCCGGTGTTCTCGTCCAGCATCTCCTCCGCGGTGTTGGCGTCTTCTTCCCTTCTTCTCCTCGGGCCGCGCTGCATCCATGATGGCATGGAGGGAGGCTCCCGCTCTTCTCTTCATCTTCTTCTCTTCATCTTCTTCTCTTCTTCATCTTCTTCTCAGGCCGCTCCGCATCCAAGGTGGCATGGCGGGAGGCTCCCACTGTGTGACGCTTCTCCTCTTCTGATGGTCCTTAAATAATGAGACCCCACCCCCTCTGACGCACGGTGACTTGATGGGACTTCCCTGTGGCATCACGGGGAATGCCACAGGGAAGTCCCGTCAAGTCACTGTGCATCAGAGGGGGGCGGGGTCACCAGTTGGCCCCACCCCCCGTTATTTAAGAACCGTCAGAAGAGGAGAAGCATCACAAAGCGGGAGCCTCCCTCCATGCCACCATGGATGCGGAGTGGCCCGGAGAAGAAGATGAAGAGAAGAAGATGAAGAAGAGAAGAAGATGAAGAAGAGAAGATGAAGAAGAGAAGATGAAGAAGAGAAGATAAAGAAGAGAAGAAGATGAAGAGAAGAAGAGGAAGAGAAGAAGATGAAGAGAAGAGCGGGAGCCTCCCTCCATGCCATCATGGATGCGGAGCGGCCCGAGGAGAAGAAGGGAAGAAGACGCTGACGCCGTGGAGGAGATGCTGGATGAGAACACCGGAGGAAGATCCAGAAGAACCAGAAGAAGAAGATGGAGGAAGAAACCGAAGGAAGATAGAAGATAGAAGAAAGAAGAAAGAAGAAGCATTTATAAAGGAATTGTCAAAAACTGTCTCTTGTCATTTTTAACACTTTTGACAGTTTTTTTAGTGAAATGGTAGGAGTACCTTACCATTTCACACAGGGGGGACGGCTGGGATCTGGGGGTCCCCTTGTTAAAGGGGGCTTCCAGATTCCGATAAGCCCCCCACCCACAGACCCCCACAACCAATGGCCAGGGTTGTGGGGATGAGGCCCTTGTCCTCATCAACATGGGGACAAGTTTTTTTGGGGGGGCTACCCCAAAGCACCCTCCCAATGTTGAGGGCATGTGGCCTGGTACGGTTCAGGAGGGGGGGCACTCTCTCGTCCCCCCCTCTTTTCCTGCGGCCTGCCAGGTTTCTTGCTCAGATAAGGGTCTGGTATGGATTTTTAGGGGGACCCCACACCATTTTTTTTTTAAATTTTGGCCGGGGTTCCCCTTAATATCCATACCAGACCTGAAGGGCCTGGTATGGAATTTAGAGGGACCCCCACATCATTTTTTTTATTTTGGCCGGGGTTCCCCTTAATATCCATACCAGACCTGAAGGGTCTGGTATAGATTTTGAGGGTGACCCCACGCCATTTTTAAAAAAAATGTTGGCCAGGGTTCCCCTTAATATCCATACCAGACCTGAAGGGCCTGGTATGGAATTTAGAGGGACCCCCACATCTTTTTTTTTTTTTTTATTTTGTCCGGGGTTCCCCTTAATATCCATACCAGACCTGAAGGGCCTGGTATGGAATTTAGAGGGACCCCCACGTCATTTTTTTTTTTTCATTTTGGTTCAGGGTTCCCCTGTGGGGAATTCCCATGCCGTTTTTATCAATGAACTTCTATTTGTATTGTCTGACCGGCAATGCATTAATAGTCGCAAGTAGTTTTAAATGACTTTTTTTCCTTTGAAATGTCATTTTGCTGTCAGACTGTTCTAAACACGGGAAACATGCGCCCCTTTACAGGCATACTATAGACACCCCCCAGGTATGAAATTTAAAGGGATATTACACTTTTATTGTTTCACTTTAAGCATTATTAAAATCACTGCTCCCGAAAAAACGTCCGTTTTTAAAACTTTTTTTTGCATTGATCCATGTCCCCTGGGGCAGGACCCAGGTCCACAAAAACTCTTTTTATGACAATACCATGAATATAAGCCTTTAAAATGAGCACTATTGATTTCTCCCATAGACTTTTAAAGGGTGTTCCGCGGCATTCGAATTTGCCGTGAACACCCCAAATTGTTCGCTGTTTGGCGAACTTGCGAACAGCCGATGTTCGAGTCGAACATCAGTTCGACTCGAACTCGAAGCTCATCCCTACTCCTCCCTGTATCAGTAATTTTGTGGAACTTTCCCAAATTAAGTGATATTAAAGGCTTTCTTAAAAAAAAAAAAAATAACAAACATGTCATACTCACCTGCTCTGTACAGTGGTTTTGCACAGAGCAGCCCCAATCCCCCTCGCCAGTGTTCTTGGCCCCACCCTCCTGCCGAGTGCCCCCAAAGCAAACAACTTGCAATGGGGGCATCCAAGTAGGCTTGTTCCTGAGCTGCAACTCTGCGTGTTCATTCACACACAGAGCCTTGGCTCGGCCCCGCCCCCTTTCTCACCTCATTGGCTCACTGGCTGTGATTGACAGCAGGGGGAGCCAATGGCTCCTGCTGCTGTCTCAGACAATGAGAAGGGAGAGTCTCTGGAGAGCCGAGGCTCTTGTGCACATCACTGGATCGAGATGGGGCTCAGGTAAGTATTGGGAGACTGGACATGGAATGCATGAAGGTACAAAACCTTGAGCCTTTAGAACCACTTGAAAGATACAATGTCAGTTCAAGGCTTTGTTCAGTTTTTGCTGACTTTAATAATTTCCCGCAAACTGCCGTCATTGTACGTCGGTACTTTAACGTAGAGTACCGGGGTTATGGCAGCAGATGGCTGCCATAAGTCCTGTATTTTCTTTAACAGCAGGCAATCTGCTTTCAGATAAAAGTGGTCTCAGTTGCGGATTTGCTCCGGTCTCCACCGCTTACCGGACCTGTCATGCACGCATATGAAAACAGTGTTCAGACCACACATGTGAGGTATCACTGCGGTCATTAGAGTGAGAGCAATAATTCTAGTAAAAGACCTCCTCTGTAACTCAAAACTGGTAACCTGTAGAAAATTTTAAATGTTGTCTATGGAGATTTTTAAGGATCAAACTTTGTCGCCATTCCACGAGTGAGTCCAACTTTGAAGCATGACATGTTACATATCAATTTATTCGGCGTAACATTATCTTTCACAATATAAAAAAATTTTTTAGTTTAAAAAAGTATATTTTTTCCACAAAAATTGTGCTTGTAAGACCGCTGCTCAAATACGGCGTGACATAAACTATTGCAACGACCAACATTTTATTCTCTAGGGTGTCTGAAAAAAAATATATAATGTTTGGGGGTTCTAAGTAATTTTCTAAGAAAAAAAAATATTTTAACTTGTAAACAACAAGTTTGAAAAATAGGCCTAGTCCTTAAAGTGATTGTAAAGGTTAGTTTTTTTTCCTATAAAAATAACAAACATGCTATACTTACCTCCTCTGTGCAGTTGGTTTTGCACAGAGCAGCCCGGATCCTCCTCTTCTCAGGTCCCTCTTCGGCTCTCCTGGCCCCTCCCTCCTGTTCAGTGCCCCCACAGCAAGCAGCTTTCTATGGGGGCACCCCTGCTGAGTCACAGCTCCCTGTGTCCATTCAGACACAGAGCCCCGACCCGGCCCAGCCCCCCTCTCTCCCCTGATTGGCTAGCTGACTTTAATTGACAGCAGCGGGAGCCAATGGCACTGCTGCTGTGTCTCAGCCAATCAGGAAGGAGAATCTCAGACATCCCTACACAGAGCGGGACCTCAGATAAGTGTTGGGGGGGCTGCTGCACACAGAAGGCTTTTCATCTTAATGCATAGAATGCATTAGGATAAAAAACCTTTTGCCTTTACAACCCCTTTAAATGGTTAATAATAATAGTATTAGCCATTGACTATATTTCTGAAAGGATAGTTACAGGCTGATGAGGTGGAGGGACGCTTGGAGAGTTTTTGTGAATAGTGTTTTACTTGCTCTGATGAAAGTCTCTATGGGCTGTTTATATCCAGAGCTGAAAGTGTAAGCAAAGTGAAACCGTCTGAGTGAAATGTTTGAAAAACAAAATACAAAAGATGATAAGAGGTTTCCTTTGGAGCCATGAAATTGTTTTTTCATGAATGGCTGTTTTGTGCTTAGAAACTCTGCACTACATTAGAGGAATGACCTTTCAGAGAAATCACCATGGAGCACTCAGGGTGAAGGTTATCTCTTGGTCAAGCAACTCACAAATGCCCTTCAAAGCATGCCAATTACATGGGTACAGTTACAGCTAAGTACACCTTTTTGTGTCTCTACAACTGTAATTATGAAACGGATACTAATGGAGAGTTCTCTGGAATCACTCTGGCTCCTACAATTTTGGAAAATAATTCCTAACTTAACACAAACCAAAACGTGAATGTGCCAATAGGAGAGACGCAAGGGTTTAAATCAGCCATGTATTCATATTTTGCATTTATTTCATTTCTACAAGACCAGAAAATACTGCATGCAGTACTTAATTGTGCATAGAACCTTTCACATACAGTAAGCTTTCTTTTCTGAATGAGCTGACAACCTCATTTCCTCATCACTGTCACACAGTTTGAGTCTGTATGGAAATCATTGAAGGTTGCAGTATGTTTTTCAGTTTCAGTGGAAATATGCAATGACAGAAGGTGAACATACAAACACAGTGTAGGAAGCTTCCCTTGTGGGTACTAAAAACATATACGGGGGAATGCATAAAGGGTGTTTTAGAATTTCGTTGGTGTACAGCAGTGAAAGTGTTGGTGCTTGCGTCCAAATCCTGTACGTGTCACAGACAGTCCACACTGCACCCTCCTTCCCCAGTGCACTGCCTCCATCCCCAACCAATGTCCCTGTCACAAATGGGGAACTGATAGACTAGTTTCTAATTGGGTCCACTCCTCTATTGATTGATAGCAGATGGCAATGGGCGGATCCATATCCGTTAATCAGTCCAATGGCAGCTTTCAAATCTGCCCACTGCTGTGCACTGTTACTCAAAAGAAGAGTGGACCTGATGGGGAGGTAGTCTCTCAGTTCCCCATCAGGCCCACCTACTCAGTGACAAGTTATTTTCCAAACACAGGCATTGTCCATATTTGAGTAATGACATTATTTGAATCCCTGACCCTGTTATTTACATTTAGCTTTCGGCCAGGGAATCTCCCAGCCGACAGCAAAATGAAGCAGGGGATAGAGCCCTGTGCTGAAAGCTGTCACAGTTCAAGACAGCTTCCCACGGCCTGCTCTGAAATCTGGTATACCTCTTGTATACCAGAACATAGCTGATCTTAATTACCGCTAGTTTTCTAAATGGAGAATTGGCAGTAATTTTTTGAGAATTTGTTGCTGCTAAAGCCATAGATTCCTAAAGTGGTGGTAGTAAGAACTAACTGAATTTACTGCACATATCGGTAATATTGCTGACACCGTTCTTAGGCATACTAAAATTCATGGTATATATAAATATTTATGGTCAAAGCCCTTACTACCAAGACAGATATGATCCACATAAAC
Source organism: Aquarana catesbeiana (assembly GCF_042186555.1). NCBI lineage: Eukaryota > Metazoa > Chordata > Amphibia > Anura > Ranidae > Aquarana > Aquarana catesbeiana. The sequence goes on from NC_133328.1 coordinate 98,276,010, forward strand.
GCGACAAGACTTACAACATAACATAGATCTGAGGTGTGCCTTGGTCTGATGGTCGGTATGCCAAGAAAGGGGGCATACCCAAAATTTATAATGGCTGATTGTGGAGAGAAATGTGCTGAGAAGTGGCATGAAAAAGTGGAATGGGAAGGAGGGTATCGCGCACTGAAACCAACAAAGACTACAAGTGAGTGGTCTGCTTAAATACCCCCCCGGACTCCTCCAATAAATTCAAGCCACCATAGTGCACTTTTTATTTATGGTCGAAGCCCTTCGATCAAGACAGATATGAACCACATAAACACACGACAAAACTTACAGCATAGCATAGACCTGAGGTGTGCCTTGGTCAGCTGGTCAGTATGCCAAGAAAGGGGGCACAAAACTCAGATAGGGGAGTACTTATTTTATTGGTCTTGTAACATTATTGAGCAAGATTGGCAAATGCTTGCACCATTTCTACTTGAGGGTTTGGAATATAACGAGCGAAGCAGGCGGATTTCCACCTGCCCCATTTCCTAATGACATGGTCTGGTACTTCATGCTGAGATGCAGCCAAGGCCACTCCGATTAGAAAGGAGTGTTCAAGGTCAAAGCCTAGGTTAACCGGTAGGATTCTAACGTGCCTGATGAATTGGCTGCCACTCAGGGGGCTGGTCGGAAAAGGTAGCAACAGGCTAGAGTTCGATTGGCTGGGTAGGTGAGATAGTAACCGGTCAAAAACTGTTACTGGGCACCAGACATTGTTGGTTTGAAAGAATTTGACGTCAATCCCAGGGCTGGCTTGTTGGGTTTTGGAGACTGTGAGGTGAAGAATGAAATTATCTTGACAGTGGGCCAGGTGGTGTCTGCACGGTACCTGGCTGCTGGTGCCACTAAAGGTAAACTCTCTAGGCCATAAAAAGTCATAGAAGACCAGGTAGATGGCCGCTTGGATGACCAGTCTGGGGAGAAGCCCAAACGGTGAACGTGAAAGGATGGTGGACATGTCCTTAAAGATGACACTTGTGATGGGTAAGCGTTTGCAGTTGGCTACAGGCTGCTGTTTCTGGATGCCACATAGAATGGATTTGACTGTATGGGTGGAAAACAAGGAAGGGGGTCCTGTAATGACAGAAAATGCTGGATACAGTCTAAGTACAGCCTGATGGTGTTGTAGATAGAGCCAGCTGTGTTTGGCCATACGATATGAAGGCTAAGACATGCTTAATGTCACCTATCGTTGCTCTGGGGCATGAAGCTAGAAACATGCAGTAGGCATTCCAAGCAGTGCAATAGGCTTTCAGTGTATGGCAGGACAGCGACCAATTAATGAGCTGAGTCATTTTGAGAAGGTGTGGCTTTAATCCATAGTTAGTTGTGACCAAGGTGGGATAGGTATTGACATTGGGTCGGTTCCAGGTTTCTTGCTGGAAAAAAGAAATCTAGTTGAAACGGAACAGTGCATCTGCTGTGACCAGGCACTTGCCCGGAATATATGTGCAGTGAACTGTGAATTGGTGCTGCAGGGGCAACTGCACCAGCCTGCATAGGAAGGACATGATGGGGAGTGATTTGGACCTACCCTTGTTTATGATTTCGGCTGTTGCCAAGTTGTCTGTGGTGAAGACCACTTTTTGACCTGTCTAGGTATGGCCCCAGACCTGAGCCGCTGCCACAATGGGATACAGTTCGAATAGTGATGATGAGTGAGTAAAACAGGGGATTAGCAGAATTTCTGGAGGCCAAGGCCCAGCGAACCAGTGATGGCCAAAAATTGCAGCGAAACCTGTGGAAGCTGCGCCATCTGTAACTACCTGGTGAGGTGACAGAGCTGATGCTGATGGAATAGACATTGATATGCCGTTCCAATTTCTAAGGAATTCATCCCACATTGCTAAATCTGCTATCGCTGCTGGGTCCGGCCTGTGAATTTAATCAGGGTCTTGTACCTGAGAGAGGAAAGTTAGGACACGTGAAATGAAAGACCGCCCGTGAGGGATGATCCTAAGGGCAAATTTGAGCATCCCTAACAAGGATTGCAGCTGTCTTTTAGTCCACCTTTGTGAAAGGTAAAATCATGAATGACTGACTTGTCGGGCTAGGTTGTCAGTAGGCTAGCCTACATGGAGTGGGTGTCAAGAGTGATGCCTGAAAAGGTGATGGAGTGCGGCGGGCCTTCCACTTTATGTTCGGCTATGGGCACATTGAGATTGCCAAATACCACTCTTAGGCGAAGATATCGAACAGCCACGGGCTGCTTTTTAGAGCCAAAAGTCAACTTGGTGGCAAAGTAATATGAATCTTTTCATTTGATACCATGCCACCGCCAGAGGGATGACTCGATGGGCATAAGTTTAAATGCGTCCGAGATGTTAATAATTTAGACAGCCACGCACCTGTACCTATGTTAATAATGGCCTGAAAACTTAGTCAACTTATGCATACTTCAGGGAGAATTCCTTGGAAGGAATTAGGGAATTTAGACTTGGGATGTGGGAAGAATGAGGGGCAGACAATCATACACTAACTGCAATTTATTTGAGAACTTGCCCTTGACAAGTCCAATAGGGTTGACTCTCCAGGTAGTGAAGGGTGGTTGTGAGAAGGGGCCGATGATGAACCCTCGGTCCAGTTCAGCCTGCAATAGACTGACTATAACCTGTTCATTGATGGCAGCTGACAGGAGATTCCTGCACTCGTGAGTTGAGTGGGGTAAGTTAATGAAGTCGGTGTGGAATCCTGATGTAAGCCCGTGTAACAGGAAGATGGCTAGTGAGGGAGTGGGGTGTATGGAGCGGTAATACCCCAACCATTGGACATCTATGCGGCCTAGTCAGGATGGGTTGAGTTGTTTAAGCTGGCACGCAAACTTTGGATGTGCCCTGTGGCATGTTGTACAAATGTGGAGCAGTCAGCATTGGCTATAGTTGCACGAGCCATGATTAAAATTATTGCAGATTGACTCTCCCCCTACTGACAGGATAGGCTGTCCCAACTTGTCCACCTGTTGAGGTTGTGCGGGGGCGGCAAGCCCTGACGGTACCAGAGGTGGAGGGGAAGTTAAGGGGGCATCTAGCGGCTGCGTTGGAGCACCAGTTTGCCGTATGGGTAGAGGACTGGCAGATAGCGCAGAGTGGGGCGTGTAGCCCGGCAAAGTGGCGACAAAACAGTTCTGTGTCGATAACACCCCAGTTCGTACTGGCCTGAAACTGATTGAGCCTGGCTGCTGCTCTAGCCAAGGTTGAACGGTGATAATCATAAAGTGAATATCCCCTGTTCATATATCCTAGGTCCACCACAGCATGGAGGTACAGGTCCAACTCTTCCCTCCTGCTGGGGCTGGCCGAGCAAAGGACATCTCTCAACATCCCGAAAGCCAAGACAAACTCAGGGACTGTCAGCTTGAAGTTGAGCCTGGGGTCTTTGGACTTAAGGGTCACTGAGACGTCCCCCCAGGCGTATGACTTATTCTCAGCCAGGTCATGAACTGATATAAGGAGGGAAGCCAGATTGACATCCTTGCCCTCCAAGATGTCCTTCCTGATGCTGGCTGGGACAAGATGGGAAGGGAGGATGGTTGGACTCAACTATGGCCTACCTGTAGGGGAAGGTGCCAGGACAGGAACAGTGACCGAGTCTGGGAGGTACTCGGCTGGGTGCACTTCCAGGACTGCCACTCTGGTTTGAATGACAGAAAACGCTGAAGACAATGAGTTCATCATAGAGTGAAGCTGGGAAATGGTCATGGCAATTGACTGCAGGGATGCCTGCTGAGTACTGGGCCCTGCTGCTGCTGGCTGTGAGGAAAGCAACCTGAAGAGCTCGGCTTTACTGACTGTAGCGGGGTAGGGAATGCCCCCGAGCTCTGCTGTGAGCTTGAGGATGGTACATCCCCTGAGGGACTGTACCCTGCCGCCCTCTAAACCCGCCAAGGGTGAGAGAGGGGTGGGTGTGAAGTCATCACTGCTGGCCTGCAACATGGCTCCAGCTGTAAGACAAGAAAAAGGGTGGGGTGCATGTGTTAAGAGGAGTCATAGTGGTAGGATAGTGAGCAAAGTAGTATACAGAAAATGAGATAAGAAGAAAAATGAGAAGGACAGGAAAAGGAATGACAGGCGCAGTAGGGAAGCCGGGTTGCGTTCTTAAGCATTGAGCGCTGTTGAGTGGAAATTTTGAAAACTTAAAAGAGTGTGCTGCAACCGAGGAGAGCCAGGAGGTGACTGGCTAGATAACCAATAGCTTGGGTGGCCGTCTGTGCTGAGCACAAACCTGTGAACCAGAGCCCCAGGGCGTACTTGAACGAGAAACTGAAGTCTGGTATGGCCAGAGTAGGAATGTTGCATTCTGTAGTTTGTGATGTGTGCTCGGCCTGCCAGTGCTTGCACTGTCAACAAGCTTAGTCATTTGGTGACCTTGTCTGCGTAGGTGAAGGGTCACCCTTCGAAAACAGAATGACATGCAAAAGAAATGTGTGACAGTTAGACATGTGTAGAGCGAAAACATTTGGTTTGTTTTGTTTCAATTTGTTATTTACATAAATTCGTTTAGTTCAATTTGTTTCATTTGTTTAATTTGTTTTCAGAATTCGTTTCGTTTATTCGTTTTCGGATCGATTTGAAAAGTTTTCGAATTCGAAAGGTTTTCGAATTTGAATCGTTTTTGAATTCAAATCGTTTTCCAATTTCCAAAGAGAATAAAAAAGAACAGAAAATAAAGGAATAGAATAGAAAAAAAATTGAATAACATAGAAAAGAATATAACAGAAAATAAAAGAATATAATATAATAAAACAGAACAAAATAGGATAGAAAATAAAAGAACAAAATAGAATGGAATAGACTAGAATAGAAAGGAATAGAATGGAATAAAAAAAATAGAATAAAATAGAAAGATTATAACCATCTTCTGCAATTCGAATAGAATAGAAAAGAATAGAAAAAAAAATAGAATAGAAATAATATAACCATTTTCCAAAATTCAAATAAAATCAATTTGAATTTGAATAGAATAGAATAGAGTAGAATAGAATAGAAAATAATACAATAGTATAGAAAAAAACAACGGAATAGAGTAAAATATTCTAATCTATTCTTTTCTACTCTATTCAAATTCACATTGATTTTATTTGAATTTTGGGACATGGTTATATTCTTTCTATTCTAATCTATTCTATTCTATTTTTTTTTTTTTTTTATAAATCCTTTATTTAACAAGATAGAACACGCGGAGATACAGAACACCCAACAGGGTATAATACCATGACAATACAGGCTAAACATCACTTTATCTATTTTTTACACAAACATGAGAGCACTTTCCTTGAAGTCTCCTAATGGAATAGAGGCAGGATGTATGTCTACTGAGTAGGGTCCTCTGAGTCCCGCATGACCTCTTTAATTTTGCATATGCCGTATATTTTGGTTTACAAAAGTTTTATTTGGAAGATTCAAGAAAAGGTTACAAAGCAGTGAGGACAATATCCTTTAAAAATACAGTAAAGTACAATAGAAACAATGAGCAGATTTTGATTGACGTTCTACTGGTGTATAAAATGTATGGTCAGTTGTAAGAGAGAATACAACAAAATCTTGTATATTAAGATACTGGGTATCCATAAAATACAGACACTTAGAAATGTAATAAGAATATTGGCAAATATATCTAGCTATGGTAGAAGATAAGCGGGTCATGATAGTATAGAGTTTAATTATCATTCCAGTACATCCATTTTTTATTAAAGATATACATGCTATCATGTAGAGTGTAATGAATTGTTTCAGACATTTTAAGCATTTCCATCCTAGACAGGACCTGAGGCCAAGGTAAGTTATTGGATTTCCAATTGCGAGCAATCATCCATTGTATAGAGCTGAGTAGGGAGTGAATCAGTCTAATACAGGGAGATGGTATATCTGGGATATTTGCATATAATATGCATATTTGTGTTGAGAGGTTGATGCTCTTTTTTGCAATAGACTCTATTTTCCTAGCGGCAGCCCTCCACACTGGCTCTAGGTGCCTACAGCTCCAAAAGATATGAAGATATGTGCCAGATTCAGCGCAGCCTCTGAAACAGCATGGAGGAGCTGCGGGGTAGAAGGAGTGGATTTTCGAGGGGGTCAGATACAATCTGGAGAATAGTTTTATTGGTGATTCTCTAAAAGAGGCTGCTAGATTGCATTTGCGGAGGTTATCTATCATAATGTTTCAGGTTTCTATGGGAATAGTACTGTCCAAATCAGATTCCCATTGTAGCATTGGATTGGATTTTTCAGGCATCATAGTGTTATTGATATATTTATAAAGCAAGGAAATCAAGCCTTTATCTCTCGGGGAATTTATACAGTCGTTGGGGATTGGATGACTAATGAGTAATGTTCTGTATAGAAGTTTTTGATTTGGATGTAGTTTTTGAGTTCGGAGGGGGTGTGATTATAGTTGGATTGAAGTGTGGGGAAAGTAGGGAACATCTTGTTTGAAATCAGAGATCTCAGAGTGGTCAGATTATTGTTACGCCAGTGAGGGAATTGAGTTATTATTGTTGTGGTTTTGTGATAGTCTGGAGTCACCTAGAAAGGATGCTAGAGGGGGAGTGTCTGAGGATAATTTAAAGGTTTTGTTAATTTTGAGCGATATTTTGGAGAGAGTGAGCTACAATGTTGTTAAACTTAAGACTTTTATGGTGGTGGTTTAGGTTAGACCATAATAAGCCTTGTAAGTGGTATGGGGAAATAGAGGATGATTCGAAGTTTAGCCATGGGATGTATGGGGTAGGCGCAAAGCATTGGGCCATTTGTGTAAGTTTGGTTGTTATGAAGTAATACCAGATATTAGGGAGGCCAAGTCCGCCTATGTTTTGGGGCCTAAACATGAGAGAGTAACTACATCTCGGTTTCTTATTTGACCAGATAAATCTGTTAATCTCTCTTTGAAGAACATCAATTCTAGTTTTGGGGACCTTAATGGGTAGAGCACGGAAGTAGTATAAAATTTTGGGGAGAATAGTCATCTTGATGGCGCAAATCCTACCAAGGAGAGAAATATGATATGTGGACCATACTTTAAGTAAAGAACTAATATGCGAGAAAAGAGGGGTGTAATTAGTTTTATATAATGATTTGTAATGGGACGTAATGTGGACACCCAGATATCTGAATGTCTTGGAGCACCATATAAAGTTGAAATTTGAAAGTTAGGGGAGAGATTGATAGGGAGGGCCGAACATTTATTAATGTTAATGCCTAGACCTGATAAGGAGCGAAAAGAGTTAAGTTCAGAAATGAGGTTGGGTATAGATGTAATGGAATTCGTGAGAAATAATAAGGCATCATCTGCATAGAGGCTAAGTTTGAATTCATTTGAACCCTTGTTGTATCCATTGATGTTTGAGTTGTTTCTTATGGCTTGTGCTATGGGTTCTATTGCTAAAGCCAATAGAAGTGGGGAGAGGGGGCAGCCCTGTCTAGTGCCTCTGCTTAAGGAAAAGAAGTCTGAATTGTGGCCTGGGATTTTAATTCTGGTTTGGGGGAGGTGGTAGAGGGCATTAAATCCATGGATAAATTTATCTGTGATGCCAAACTTAGGGAGTAAATGGTTAAGGTATGACCAGTTTACACTGTCGAATGCCTTGTGTATGTCAAGGCTGAGAAGGCAGACTGGGCGGGAGGAGAGATTAGCTTCTTGGACTATGTTGGTAACAAGTCTGATGTTATCGGTAATTTGTCTGCCAGGTATGAATCCCCTTTGGTCTATGTGAATAAGCGACGTGATAACTGATGCCAGTCTGTCTGCAAGGAGTCTGCCGAAAATTTTCAAGTCATTATTAAGGACAAAGATGAGGCAAAAATTTTGAGGGAGGGTATGGTCTTTAAGAGGTTTGGGAATAAGGGATAAATTTGCTAGGAGCATATCTTCAGGAAATTGGCCACCCATAAGGATATGATTAAATAGCTTGGTTAATCTGGCTACAAACAAAGGTGCAATTTTTTTTTTTGATTTAAAGTTTTTATTGTATTTAAAGAAGGAAAGGATACAAAACATCGCCAATTGGGCATACCCTGGCGTTATTATGCACATATAAGAAGCAAAACTGATAAGAAAGTACTTATGTGTAGTCTCTATCAAGCTACATCAAGATTAAAGGTTTAGCCTTAGATAAACATTTGTATAACAAGGAGACAGAAAAGCTTATCAAAACATTGTACCGGTCTGTTAGCCTAGTAAGGAGGTGAACTCCCAAGGGCAATAATGGTATTGGGACAAACACAAGGGAACTGCATTGATTATCATAATGAGGTTTTGTAGGATTGTGTGATGGGAAAGGTGCAGGATGTGGGAATCACTTGAGGAAAAGTTAACAATTGCTAGCACAATGGTGAACTTCTTGGGTCAGAGATCCAGGGTTTCCAGGTGTTAGTAAATTTATTAACGCACAAATTGGCCTTGGCAAAGGAAAACTCCATCTGGAAGTGCTGGGTTGAGTAATCGAATGGTATCTTTTAGTAAGGGGGGATCTGTTGGTTTTCATTTCTTCGCAATCGTTAGTCTTGCTGCTATTAGGATGTGTGTGACCAGCGTTTGTAAATGTTTCGGCCATGCGGGGATAAAGAGTCCCAGGAGCAGGTCTACTGGAGACAAAGATGGGGATAAGCCACACAGAGATCCAATCAGTTTCTTTACCTTCCCCCAAAAGGTTTAGATGAGGTGGCACTCCCACCATATGTGTGTAAGAGATCCGGTTTTATCACAGCCTCTCCAGCATTTGGGCGAGGTATTCGGGTATATCCTCGCTAGCCTTTCTGGGGTAAAGTACCATTTATGAAAAAGCTTCTGTAGTGATTCCCAGTGGTTAATACAGTGAGATAGGCGTAGAGGCAATGTGAGGGCTATTTGCCATTGTAGAACTGGAGGTGGGTGATCCGACAAAGATGACCAATACTGTATGGAGGAAGATAGCAGGTCGGAAGCTGGCTTGGTGAGAAGTTTATATATTAGGGAGATTTCTTTGGTCTTGGATGTGTCCAGGTTGTAGAACTTGATCAGGGGGAGCAAGACACAGTCCGAGGGTGACCAGCACAGTCTTGACAGGCTGGATCTAATCCTCAAGTAGAGAAAGAACGTGTGCTTGGATAATCCAAACTGTTGTATCAGATGTTCAAAGGTATGTAAACCTGAAGGTGAGAAAAGCATATCAAAGCTGATGATTCCGGTTTTTGTCCATTCCGAAAGGGGTAAGTCTGGGGAGATAAGGTGTAGCGCCTCAATGGGTAGTGTTGATAGAGTGTCTACTGAGATCCCTCTATTGAATTGTAGTAGTGCGGACCAGACTCATATAGAGGACGTGATGGTATCGAGAGGGTATCGCTTAGGATGAAGGCTAAGCCATAATGCGGCGAGGAAGAGTTTAGTGTCCATAAGCAGTATGGTGGCTTCAATTTGTTTCCAGTTTGTGTGGTGGTTATCTGACCACCAAGATTTCAATTGATCTAAAATAGTTGCTCGGTGATATGCTTGGATGTCCGGTGCACCCAATCCTCCTTGTTGAACTGGGGTTACAAGTATAGCTTTTTTTACTCTAGGGCGCTTTTGTTGCCAAATGAAGCTATTAATGATCCCTTGGAGTTTCTTGATCTGGTTTTGTGCTAGAGGTAGGGGTATTGTACGAAAAAAATATAAAATATGGGGAAGTAAATACATTTTTTCCTGAGCTACTCTACCAGCCCAAGAGGCTGGAACCTTACTCAGTTCATTTACTAGCCGTGTAAGCTTGCCCACGAGGTCTTCTAGGTTGGTTCTCAATATTAATTGGCTGGGGAATGTTAGATGGATTCCCAAATATGGGAGAAAGGAGTTGGGGGCCCAAGCAAATGGTGAGGTAGAGTTATTGGATTTTACAGTCTGAGGATCCAGGCCAAGGTTAAGCATTAGGGATTTACTGTGATTCAACTTATACATAGACACGGCACTGAATATTTCAAGGGCTCATTGGACTGCAGGAAGGGATACCAAAGGATTGGTTATGGCTATAATCACGTCATCTGCATATAGGCCAATTTTGTGATCAACTTCTCCAATTTTTATCCCCGAGATCGATGGTTCAGCTCTAATGAGTTGTGCTAAGGGTTCCATTATCATGGCAAATATTAGAGGGGACAACGGCACCCCTGTCTGGTGCCATTAGTGATGTGGAAGGGGTTGGAGATGACACCCGAAGTCCAAATGCGTGCAGATGGGTGGGTGTATAAACCTAATATGGCAGTAAGAAAGGTGCCCGACAGTCCAAATTTGCGGAACACTGCCTCCATGTATGGCCAATAAACCCTATCGAACGCCTTGTCTGCATCCAAAGATAGGAAGAGAGAAGGCGTTTGGGTATGCTCCGTCCATTGGATAAGGTCAATAAAACATCTGGTTCCATCTGAGGCCTGTCTGCCGGGCACAAATTCCACTTGATCAGGGTGAATAATCTGGGGGATGATGGTGGAGAGGCGTTGTGCAAGGAGTTTGGCATAAAGCTTAGTATCTGTGTTGAGGAGTGAGATCGGACGGTAGTTGGCAGGGTTGTCTGGAGTTTTGCCCGGTTTGGGAATGGTGACCACTAAGGCATCGAGGGATTCCCTAGGGATTAAACCTGTGGTAGCAAATTGATTGTACATGTTACATAAATGGGGGACTAAGAGTTGGGTGAAGCGTTTAATGTACTCATTGGGTAGTCCATCAGGTCCTGGTGCTTTATGTAGTGGTAGGTTTTTTATCAAGTTTTGTATTTCGTTGTGTGAGAAGGGAGCTGCTAAAAGGTCAAGTTGCTCTGAAGAAAGAGAGGGGAGGGAAATAGAGGATAGAAATTTTGTTATGTCATTTTGGGAGGGAGCAGATTGTGGGTCTGCTTCCGTGAGATTGTAAAGTTTTGTGTAGAAATTGCCAAATTCATTGGCAATATCTAGCGGATTAGTCAGACACTGGCCTTGAGAGCCAGTGAGAAAGGCGATTCTCTTTTTAGAGATTTGCTTTTTAAATTGCCTGGCCATAAATTTCCCTGGTTTATTAGCTGATGAGTAGGTATATAATCGTAGTCTTTTTATGTAGTAGTCAAAACTTTTGCGAAGGTGGTCGCTGAGTTGGAGTCTGAGATTTTTAAGTTCTATGGAGATATTACTCGAGAGGAATCTCTTGTTCGTGAGTTCAAGGGAACGGATATATTTTAGGAGGGACTCAGTAGTATGGGAGTGTTGTTTTTTTGCTTGGGCCCCAAGTTTTATGAAAAGACCTCTTAGGCAAGCCTTGTGAGCATTCCAAAGAATAGCGTGATCTGTTACCGAGTTTACATTTTGCTGGAAGTAATTGTCAATCTCGGACTGTACCTGAGACTCAAAAGTGGGGTTGTTAAGGAGGGAGGTATTTAGTCTCCAAACCGTATGTCTGGTGATTTGTGAAGGGGATGCTAGCTTTATCGTGATTGGAGAATGGTCAGACCACGATATGGTTCCTATATGGGAAGCGGTGATAGACTGTAGTAGATGCTTATCTGTTAAAAACATGTCAATTCGAGAATAAGATTGATGTGGTGGGGAGAAGTAGGTGTAGTCTCTCTCCATATCATACATGCACCTCCAGGAGTCGTATAAGTCCTCTCGTTTAAGAATAGTGGATAATGCTGAGGGCCTAAATCGTGAAGGATTGGAAGATTCTAGTGAAGGGTCAAGTACTTCATTAAAGTCTCCACAAATAATTAAGGGTGAAGATCTAAATGGAGTCAGTTTGGCTAAGAGGTTGCATAGAATTTTTTTTGGCCTGTGTTGGGGGCATAAATGTTGACTAAAGTGAGAGGGCGATTGTCAAACGTGTCTGATAGGATTAAGAATCTGCCGTCTTCATCACTTTCACAATGGTGGAGTTTGAAATCTATTGCTGCATTGATGGCAATCATCACTCCTCTCTTTTTTTTTGAAGCGTTCGCAAAGAAGCAGTGGGGATATTTTTTGTGGCTACATTGGGGTTGTTTAAGTTTGGAAAAATGTGTCTCTTGAACACAGATTACATCTGTATGCTGTTGTAATGCTTCTTTCCATAGAAGGTTGCGTTTAAATGGCGAGTTTAAGCCTTTCACATTAAGGGAGGTGATTGAGAGTGACATGATTGCAGAGCAGTTATGAGGGCCTGAGCAGAGGGAGAGAGACTTCACCTACCACTGATAGTTGGGAATTACACAGAGAAACAAATCAATGCTGTATGTGCTATATGTAAATGAACAAAAGACTAATCAGCTACTAAAATACAAATACAAGCAATTTGTAATCCTGAAAAAGAAATAAAACAGTTGTTGAATAATCTGTAATGATATCAAAAGTTAAAGAACCGTGTGCTTAGCACAACTTTAAACCTGAGGGGTGGTGAGAAAAAAAGGGTGTTTCGCCCAGGCTGGAGATAAAGAAAGGTTGGGGACCAGGGCTTAACCTTAGGTCATATTTTGTTGGACACTTTGGCTGCCGCACTCTTAGAATCTGATGGCTTGTATGTAGGAATAGCTTGGTCCATTTCTCTAGGAGCAATGGGGAGGAAACCCCAGTTGGTAAGTTTCTTGTAGCCATCTTTCGGAGTGAGTCTTTTGTTGGTGAGTAACCAGCAATTTCGTTGGAAAGCCCCATCTATACACTATTTTTTTCTGCTGAAGAATAGATGTAACAGGGGCAAAAGCTCTGCGCATTTTCAAAGTGGCAGGAGACAGATCAGTGAATAGCTTGACGTTAGTGTAGGGGGCCGGCAGGGGTTTCGAGGATCTGGCAGCGGAGAGAATTTGTTCCTTAACATGGAAGAAATCTATACGCGCCAAGACATCTCTAGGGAAGTCATTTGAGAGGTGTGGCGGTTTAGCGATTCTGTGGGCCCGGTCAATTAAAGTGTCACGGGCATTGAGACGTGGGAGTAAAGCGGAGATGAGTTGCTGCAAGTATGGTGTTATTTCGTTTGGTTTGACCGACTCTGGGATGCCTCTGAATTTGATATTATTTTGGTCTTCTAAATCCACTAATTTCATTTTAGTGTGGTGGATTTCTTCCGTGTGGTGCTTCCGTGTGGTGCTCATGTGCATCTAGTAATTCGTTGTGCGCTTTAGAGTAATCCTGCAAATTTTCTTCCAGAGCATCAGTACGCTCCTCTATGCAGTCTATACTGTCATGCATCTGGGATATTGATAATTGGAGCTCCCTGTGCAAATCTTGCTGTAGTGTAAGAAGCATAGATTTCAGTGTTGCTTCAGAAACAGTGTTATCTGAGGCAGGGATAGCAGCCAGGGAGGGAGCATTTTGGGATCCATGTGGCCCTGCAACAATCTGTGACCATAGTTGCTTTTTAGCATGTGGCTCCTTGTTTGGGGAGTATGCAAGGGAGGTAGCCAGCCTCTTACCTCTATCATGGTGCAGACCTCCCAGGGGCTCCTCTGGAGGAGGGTGGGTGTCCACATTGTCTTTTGTGGATGCTGTGGCTGGGTCTCCTTGGCGAGGCAGCGCTGTAGTTGCAGCAGGCAGGCGATCAGGGCTGTTATGGGAGCCGTTGCTATTGCTGGCATCGGCGCGATCTTGGTTCCCTTGCATGGCGGCGGCCGCCGGATAGTAATCGGTCAGGCGGCAGGAATTCGGCAGCTTGTATCGCCGCAGCGACATGCCCTAGAGTGTCCCCGGTCCTCTTACGCTCCGGTGGAGTGAGCTTTGAAGAGGAAAGTAGCTGCGGGTTGCCGTTCTCCAGGCCGTGAAGCGGAGCTCAGAACTCAGGCAGCCATCCTGGTCCGCAGCAGGCCACGCCCCAGTCCAAAGGTGCAAATTTTTAATAATATGTAGTGAAACCGTCTGGGCCAGGTGCAGTCAATGTTTTAAGTGATTTAATAATATTAATGATTTCTTGATCTGTGCAAGGATCATTGAGAGTGGAGGCTTGTTGGTCGTTGAGGGTAGGGAGATGTATGTTGTCAAGCCAATTGATTGAGGTATGATGGGGATGAGTTTGGGGACCAGAAAGAAGATCTTTATAAAAAGAAAAGAAAATGTCTAGGACTTCACGGGGGTGAGTGACCAGGCTACTGTTTTGGTCTTGCAGCTTGTATATATGGGGGGGTTTGTGTTCTTGGTTAAGTTTTTTTACGAACATGGTAGAGGTGGAATTGCCATGTAGCAAAAATTTGGCTTTACAAAAATCTAAGGGATTTTTTGGTGTCCGCCGAAAGAATCGTATCTAAAGCTTGACGCTTAGATTGAATTTTATTCGTAATTTCGGAGAAAGGTGATTGGCCTAGCTTGATGTATAAAAGATCCAGGTCTTTGGTGAGGCACTTAATTTCTGTAAGTTTAGCTTTATTTTTGGCTGCTGCAATACTAATCAGGTGTCCTCTAAGAACCGCCTTATGTGCTGACCAGAGAGAGGTAGGGGAGATATCATCAGTTGAATTGTTAATGAAGTAATCTTCAATGTGTGTGTTTATGTTTTGACGTGTGGATGGATCAGATAAGAGGGAATCATTTAGACGGCAATTGAATGGGGTAGGGGGAAGACCCACATGAGAATTTTCAAATGCAACCATGTCATGGTCAGACCATGGACAGGGTGGATCCGAGCTCTCAAGGAGTTTGACAAAAGAATGGGAGTACTGAAAATATAATCAAGTCTGGCATAACAGTCATGTGGGTGAGTAGTAAAGTACAATAAGGGGGCCAGAGGACGCAATGTTCTCTGACCTTACGAATTTTAAAGGAGGACAAAAAAGTCCTAAACTCACAAACCAGGCCTGACACGGCTTCCAATCCAGTGGAGGTGCCGCACCAGACCGCGGATCAGAGTATGGGGTCAAACCAGGGGCAGCGGGAGTGCCAGGTAAAGTTATTAGTCAAAATCAACTACAGTATGTGTATGGTTAGAATAACAATCTAAGCATAACCACAAAAATTACCAAAAAGATAACGTGTAATACAAAGTGCAAACATGTAGCATTACGGCTGTAAAAACCTTTGAACCAATACTATTTAAAAAAAAAAAAAAAAGGCAAGCACCAACATTCACTCCTCCTATTTTCCTTTCCCCATGAATACAGGGGTGACCTAATGCACCATCTCAATTATTGTAGAGAATTGAAATATTATCAGGCAGGGAAAGTTAAGTTCTGCATGGTGTTGTGCTTTGGAGGAGGAGTGGTGGAGCCTCCCAAATTGTAAGTAGGATCTGTAGCAGGGTTTTTGTGTGATGGGATCTAGTGAGCCTTATGCCGCGTACACACGAGCGGACTTTTCGACCAGACTGTCAGGAGGTGGTTTGGGGCGAAGTGCCCTGTGAATCCTGTTGCATGTAAAGGCTGACATGGGCCTGTAAGGCAGAAGCATGTGGAAGACCTTTGACACTGCAGGGAAGAGCTCAATGGTAGACTCTGGTATACCACGCACGCTAATGTTGTTCCTGTGATTTCGATTGTCCAAATCTTCCACGTGTGCTTGCATAAAGGAAAAGCTGTCTGCAAGTGTTTCATAATCTCTCCTGAGGTCACTATGTGCAAGGGAGAGTTCATCATACTTAGTCTCCAGTACATCTGTACGGCTTCCTATGTTAGCAATCTCTTGTGTTAATGCATTTATAGATTTGTGGAGTTCAAGCTGTATCTTATCAGCTAACTTCTCATATATGGCCAAGAGACTAGCATCTAGGTCTGCTTTAGACAGGGGGGGATTGTACTCACAGTCTTTTGAAGGCAGTGGCTGTCTTGGTGTGGAGCTGTTTGAGGCAGCCCCTGAGCCGGTGCCATTTTGGGACATCTTCCCCCTCTGTTCTTCCAGGCCGAGCAGGTAGTTGGTAAGCGAGTGTCCGGAGCGGCCTTTGCTCCTCTTTTTGTTCCCCAGGGGTGCTGGTATATTTCTAGCGGGTTTTGTTGAAGATTATCCCTGGGAATCAGGCCTGGCGATTCCGGTCAGATGGAGCTCTCAGCAGTCACTTATGTCCCGCATCGTGCCGTGCATGCGCCCCATATATGCCGTATTTTAAGGGAGTAGTTGAGGGAATGGAGCCGGTTCTCACCGACCCCCAAAAGTCGATATCCGATGTGTTAGCACCGGATAGAACCAGGAACAAAAACAGAAACAAGAGGTATTGAAAAGATAGAGAGGAGGAAGAGAAAGAGGGGAAACAAAAAACACAAGTGGGGGGAGGGGGAGGGGGAGAGGGATATATAACCCTGTCCAGTCACGTCCAATCTCTCCAGGGAGTTTTTGCAGGGTTATCGGTTCACTAGCTGTCCGTATTCCTCGGAATAGATAAACTCATGCCAGAAATACCAATTTTTGGAGAATCTCTCATTTAAGCTTTTTTCCGTGGCCATCAAGTCCTCCATTGTCTGCTACTCTTTTCAACCATGCAGCCACCGTCGGAGGCTGGGTCTGTTTCCAATACAGTGGGATGCAGCCTTTTGCTGCCGTGAGCAAGAATGGCAATATAGATTTCCTGTAGCTCTTGGTTAGGATCTCATGGTGATGCAAAAGGAAGAACTCGGGTGACTTCGGCAACACCCGAACCGTGAACTTTTGGATGATGCGGTGGACCTCGGTCCAAAAGGGCCGTATCAACCTGCATGACCAGAAAACATGGAGGAGGGTTCCAACCTCTTCCCCACATCTCCAACACAGGTCTGTGCTCTGGGGAAACATCTTGTGGATCCTTACTGGCGTGTAATACCACCGGGACATCAGTTTGTATCCCCTTTCTTGGTGTCTCGCACATATGGAAGTTTTGTGCGAAAAAAGGATCATCCGCTCAACCCGTTTAACTGTGAATTTTAGTCCCAGATCACGCTCCCACCTGTCAATGTAGGGAGGTCTAGCGTCCGGCTGTGGAGACACCAGTAGCTGGTATGATAGAGAGATCACGTGCCTCAGTGGTGACTGTTCCAGGCAGAGCAGTTCAAAGGGAGTTAGTTGCCTACCAAATGCGCCTGGTGAGGGTAATGAACTAATGTAATAGGACAGTTAGATCTTTTGCCAGAAGGAGAGTCCCCACAAGGCCGGGTCATCTATGATTTGTTGTCTGTTTTTCCATTGTCCGTTAATGAGAAAATGTCTAGCTTGTGATCTCTCAGTTAGTTTCAGGTCTTGGAATCTGGGATCCCTAAGTCCCAGAGGTTGCCCACTACTGGGGTGAGTGGAGAAGGGAGTGGTGCGAGAGACAGGTCTCAGAAAACTTTCCAAGCCGTCCGGATTTTCACCCCTACCGTGGGGTGAGATAGTACCTGTTTTGGCAAAGGTTGTTGGCACCAGGGCAGTTGGTTCAAATGGACCCCCACTAGGGAGTTTTCTATTTGTGCCCAGTGTTTCAAGGTTTCGTGTCTGCTCCAGCCCAGTATACGGGTTAGATGACAAGCTGTGTGGTAGAGAATGGCGTCCGGGAGGGCAACACCGCCACTCAATTTTGGAAGTCGGAGTATTGTTTCTGCCAATCGTGGAGGCTTACTCACCCAGACGAAGTGAGTTATCACTCTATTTACCGCTTTCAAGAATGCGATAGGGATTTGTATTGGAAGTGCTTGAAAATGATATAGGAGTCTGGGCATAATATAGATTTTCACTATGCTACAGCGTTTGAACCAGGTAAAGAGACCATGCTGCCATTCCTTTCCATTCCTGACAGATCTTTTTTTATCGCTGTCAGGAGAGGGGGAAAATTGAGAGGAAAGATATCCTCTGACAGGATATCCAGACATTTGATATGTGAAGTGCCCATTTAAAAGGGGAATCTGAGTAGTATGTTTAGTAGTATTAGTTTAGGGAGGATGGCAAATTAACATCAAGTGCTTCTGATTTCTGGTAGTTAATGCGGTATTGTGATAATTCCTCATATGTCTTTTCCTTGAGCAGGTTTGGGATAGACACTAGGGGTTTTGTCAAAAAGAAGAGGAGAACATCCACGAAAGCTGCTACTTTTGGGGACAGGGTGGCGTCCAGGCTAAGGCCTTCGATGTCTGGGTTGTTTCTGATAGTCCGCAAAAAAGGTTCGAGGGTGAGAATAAAAATTAGTGGTGACAGAGGACACCCCTGTCTCGTCCCATTCATTATGTTAAACATTGACGAGAGATAGCCATTGACCTTGACCTGGGCCGATGGGCAGGAATAGATGGCATATATCCAGCTCATCATTCGTTCTTTCAATCCTATACATCTTAGGGTTTCAAATAGAAAAGGCCAGCTCACACAATCAAACGCCTTTTCGGCATCTGTCGAGAGGAGCAGCAGTGGTTCCGTGTTCTTTCTGCCTGGATCGATCGCTTTCGCCGTGTTGTCCAAAGCCCCTCTCATTGGAACAAATCCTACTTGGTCGGAATGATTTAGTAATGGGATCAAATTTATCAGCCGCATAGAGAGGATTTTCGTGAAAAAAGTCAACATTTAATAGAGATATTGCTCTATAATTTTGACAGTGTAATGTGTCTTTCCCTTCTTTGGGTATTACAGCAATGTGGGCTCTCAGTGTGTCTCTGGGAAGGACCGTCCCCTCTCCTGCTGCATTATATGCAGATAGGAAATGCAGAATCAGCACATCTCCAAAAATTTTGTAGTATAGGAGGGAATAGCCATCTGGGCCCAGGGCCTTTCCTAGCTGCATTTGTGTCATTGCCAATGTCACCTCATCTGCTGAGATTGTTTTGTCCAGTTGGCTCAGCTTGTCTTCTGGAATCTGCGGAAGGCCCGATTTGCATAGGTATTCTTGAATGGCCTTTCGTCCGGCAGAACTGTCTTTTGCCGTCTGCGGGGATGGAAGGTTATTCAGAGCCGTATAGTATTCCCGTAAGAGAGCAGCAATCCCTTCCGTAGTATGGAGTTTATTGTGTGTGTCATTTAGCATTTCAGGGATGAACGTGCGGGCTCTCTGGGCCCTCAATGCTCATGCCAACATCTTGCCGCATTTATTGCTATGTTCATAAAAGTTGCAGCGACATTTAGAGATTGTCTCCTTGGCCTTAAACAATGCCAAGGATCGGAGCTGATTTTGTAAGGCGGTTAATTCTGACAGGGCCTGGGATGCCAGAGATTTTTTATGGATAGTCTCCAGAGTTCTAATTTTCTTCTAGAAGATCTACGGTTTGTTTGGCTCTCTCTTTCTTTATACAAGACCCTATTTTGACCATGAGGCCTCTAATGTAGCTTTTGTGGGCTTCCCAAACTATTGTTGGGTGCTTGTCTGGGTTAACATTAGTGGAGAAGTATTGTCTTAATTGTCCTGCCACTTCTGTCACTATCTCTGGAGTTTGTATCAATGAATCGTTAAGTCTCCATATCCATTGCTTCATAGTGGGCTGTAACAGGTCTACATCCACAAAGACCGGTGCATGGTCAGAAAACGTGATACAGCCGATCGAGGCCGAGGCGACCCTGGATAAGAGCGATTGTGGCACTATTAACATGTCAATTCTGGTATAAGAGTTATGGGGGCATGAGTAAAATGTATAGTTCCTTTGGTTTGGGTGGAGGACTCACCACACATCCACCAAGTGGAAAGCATGAAGCTTTCTCTTAAGACGACTCAGTGTCACGTAGAAATTCTGAGATGTGTTTCTGGAGGAGTCTATATTCGGATCCATGGTAAAGTTCATGTCTCCCCCTAAGAGTACTTCCCCTTCGTCGAAGTCTCCCAGGTTGGTCATGATCTGTTCCAGAAAGGCTATCTGGTTAGAGTTGGGGAGATATAAGTTCACCAGAGTAACCAGGGATGCCCCCAGCGTCCCCTTTACAAAGAGCGCTCTTCCCTCCACATCATTCCAGTGATCCTTCAAAACTCTAGGGGTATTGCTGCGGATAAGAATGCTCACCCCTTTTGACTTGGAATCAGAGGAACAGCCATGCTATGCCGTTGCAAAAAAGTGGTCATGGAGTCTTGGTGGTTTATCCGCACGGAAATGTGTCTCCTGGAAGAAGCACATGTGGGCCTTCATACGTTTTAAATTGGCGAGCACCATGGAGCGCTTCTCCAGGGTGTTTAGCCCCTTCACATTGATGGAGACCAGGCGGGCAGGATCCATTCTATCCTTAGGCATGGCTGTGGCCCGGACGGGGGGGAGGGAAGATGAGAGAAAAAAATAAGGGGGGGAGGTTAGTGGTAGGAAGGAAAGAGTAAAAGGAGTGAAAGGGAAGGATATTAGTTAGAAAGGAAAGAAGAAAAGAGTCAAGAAGAGGTAGAAGAAGGCAGTAGTGATGGAAGGAAAACTAGTACGCCAAGGGCGTAGGTGAGAACTAGTCTCCATTTGCCCTAAGAGACCCCTTGGAGAAAAGAGGACACCTTTCAGGCGTAACCCTATGGGGGGAAAGAGGTTTTACACAACATGGCTCGGAGGCTCCCTATCCCGACCCACATATTAAGATGCATAGAGCCAAATGCGTCTGCGAGTTCAGGGTCCTGCTGTTTTGGTATATTGGCAAGGCAACGCCAGCTCTGGTGTCACCCACATGGTAACCCGGAGTCAGGCGTGGCCTGTCCATCAGGTGTGGACCCTATGGATGAGCCTTAATATGCCATGCTTACTGCATTTTGTTTCAAATCAAAACATTTTGCCATTCAACCTATTTAATGAAAAATTGTAACACAGCAGAGCAAAAACCATTAATAAATGGGAAAAACCATTAAACCAATAAAGGAGAACCAATGATAATACAGTGCATATAACATAATCATAGCCCTGCCTATATTGCCCCTGGCCCTTTAACTGAGGAGGGGAGTGGTGTTTGGTAACTGCAGTGGGGGGGCTGCTGGTGTTTTCCCACAGATCCACTGGAGATGGGCCTTAATAGCTCATAGACCTGTCTCTCCCCACGTGTTTCGCAAACCCGCTTCCCCCCACCCGACGGGCGTGGGAAAGGGGATCCGAACACCCACAACAGAGAAATAAAAGCACATCTTTGTTATATCTCAACAATTGGGGGGATGTAAACCGTGGTCTGGGGTATGGTGTGCACAGACTGTCCTCCCCAGTACCCAGAACCGTGTATTAATGAGTGAGGGGAGCCAGGGATAAGAACAGCATGGTGTGTTTGAGGCTTCCCCTTATGGGGAGGGGGGAAGAGAGGAAGGAGAAGAGGGCCAAGGAATGAGGAGGGGAGAAGGCTGAGGTGGAAGAGGGTGGGGAGAGGGGAGAAGGCTGGCATGGAGAGGGCAGAGGGAGGGCGAGTCAAGCTTGTCCCATTCAGTGATCAATGTTATGATCATATACCTTGGGACTACTGTCTTACCCTCAAGTACTGAAGCATGTTTACAGCCAACATCCCAGGTTACTGCCGGGGTTGGGACCATTCTGCTGTATCATTTTTATAGTGGTCTCATTCAGTGGGTCCTGTCTTCAACAAAATCATCACAAGTCCCGTTGAGCCCCCCATCCCCCCCCACCTCCCCAAGGCAAAAGCCTCGAGTCTGGAGCACTGGGGTTATGAGTATCCTAGTCCAGGTTCCTCTTAGGTAGGGCCAGCAGTTCTGTGGAGTCTGTGGGATTGGATTACTTCCAAAGGTCCTGGGGACGGGGGGGTGTTTAGTGCAGTCTTATCAGGAGCTGGATTCGGATCATCTCCTTATGTTGTAGGAACAAATCCCCCCAACCTCACTGTATGTGGTGCACGGGCTTCCCTCCTGAGTGTGTCATGTAGACAGGAGGCAGACAGTTATCAAGGTTCTGGACAGGTACTTTGCAGGGGTTGTGCACCGTCAGTGAGAGGAACATGAAACAGAAGGGGAAAAAACGCTTCACTTACAGACAACCCAGCATCAATCTCAGGCTTTGTGGTCTTTGGACGTTAGCCGGCGGCTGGTCACCTCTCCTGCGTCTGGTGGAGCGACGTGGCAGACCCGGTCTTGGCACCTGAGGAGCTTGGCGTGAGTCTCTAGTAGGCAGCGGCTTTATCCAGTCAGGTATGTGGATGGGTTCCAAGTCTAAGAAAAGGAACATGTCTGGGAGATCTACATGGCACCTTAGCGTGAAGGAGGCTCCCCCTTTCCTTACAGTTAATTGGAGTGGAAAGCCCCATCTGTATGGCAGCGCAGCCCGGAGCCGTTCTAGAAGACACTTCAGCATAGCCCTTCTCTGTAGCTTGCTCTGGATACATCTGGGTAGATGGACAGCTCCGCTCCATCGAAATTGATCCGGTCGTTAGACCATGCCGCTCTGAGGATTTGTTCTTTTTGTGTGTACTGATGTAGGCGGCAGATGACATCTCTAGGGTGGTCAGGGTCTTGCGGTTTTGGCCCCAATGTGCGATGGACTCTATAGAACTCCATGGAGGCTGGTGAGTCTGGGCCCAGAAGCTGTTGGAAAATAGATGAGATGGTGACTTGTAAGTTCTCTGGTCCTGTTGCCTCCAGCAACCCCCGGATCCTGAGGTTGTTCCGGTGGCTTCTATTCTCCAGGTCCTTGGCTTGTAGCTGCACCTCTGCCAGCCTGTCCTGGAAGTCAGCCTGGCTTTTTTCTAGTTGGGTGACCCGGAGTTCCAAGGTGCTCACCTCCGTCTCCACCTTCCCGACTCGTTCGTCTAGAGTGTGAACTTCAGAACGGAGTTCATGGAAGTCAAGGCGGTGCTGTTCCTCTATCCTATTCATTAGGGCTTCCATGTCAGCCCTGGTTGGAAGCGCCTGCAGTAAGGCTCTGTGTCCGTCTGCGAGGACCCCGCAGATGCCTCCGAGCCGCCTGGACTGCCAGGTGAAGGTATTAGAAGCGAGGGCAGCCCTTCCAGTGAGTGTGGGGTATGCCTCTGTGAAGCAGCCATGGATGTGGAGGGTATGTTTTCCAGCCTTGTCTCGCCTCGTGGCTCTGTAGGGGCGATTGCTGCTTGAGCCGGGAGTTTAAGATACAGTCTAATCGATGCCTCTGGGTTGGCTTTTGATGATCCCCTAATCTTCCTCCTTCTTTTATATGTCATTTCAAGTTGGTTTTCATAGGAGAAATGGTCATTTCAGCTGAAATTGGTAGGCTGGCAGTGGGGAGCTCTAACATAAAGTTTCCTCACTCCGCCATGTCCAAGCCACGCCCCTCTATTGTTTTTTTAATTACATTCTTTTTTATTTGTTTATTCTATTCTTTTATATTCTATTATTTTATTTTCTATTCTATTCTATTTTATTATTTTCTATTCAAGTTCAAGTCTATTCTATTCGAAATTCGAATTTCGAAAGATGGTTATATTCTTTCTATTCTGTTGCTTTTCTATACTATTTTGTTATTTTCTATTCTATTCTAATCTATTCTAATCTATTCTTTTCTATTGTATTCAAATTTCAAAAGTTTTCGAATTTGAATTTGAAAACTAATTGGATTCAAAAACTTTTCTAATTTGAATTTCAAAACTATTCAAATTCAAAAAGTATTTGAAAACGATTCAAAAATTATTCAAGTTCAAATTTCATCTGAATTATTTTTTGTTATTTCAGATTCGTTTAAATTCGGTACTATTGTAATTTGGACATTCGGATACATCCGAATTTACGAAAAACGAAAATTCAAATTTTTATTCGGAATGAAACAAACCGCACATGTCTTGTGACAGTAACTAATGCAGAAAATTGAATATTTAGGAATGAACTATAACCATAAACGATTGTAACTGTGCCTGAAAGTGTATGAAATGAATCCGATATGAATCGGTTGTAAAGTGAAATGACTCCGATACGAATCGTTTGTAAAATGTATGAAATGAATCCTATGCGAATCGGTTGTAAAGTTAAATGGCTCCGATACAAATCGGTTGTAAAATGTATGAAATGAATCCGATACGAATCGGTTGTAAAATGTATGAAATGAATCTGATACGAATCGGTTGTAAACTGTATGAAAAGAATCCGATACGAATCAGTTGTAAAATGCATTAAATAAATCTGATACGAATCTGTTGTAAGTGAAATAAAATGAATCCGATATGAATCGGTTGTAGGGTGAATGAAAGTAATCTGATACGAATCTGTTGTAAGTGAAATGATTCTGATATGAATCGGCTGTAAAATGTATGAAATTAATCCGACACGAATCGGTTGTAAGTGAAATGAATTGAATCCGATACAAAGCGGTAGTAGAGTGTATTAAATTAATCCGATATGAATTGGTTGTGAATATTTTAGTTAAATTAAAGGCCTGTGACAGTGTGCTATGATGCACTTGAGAAACGAATCTCATTATTGGTATGAAATTTGAATATATAACAACTGCGCTTGAAGCTAAACTTAAAAATAAGTGGAACTCCGCTTTAATGCCAGTCACAGGTGTATTGCGAGCACCAAGTATTCATTATAACATTGTCTAAACACTTCTTCACCATAAGTTCCAGGCAGGCTTCCAACAAACCAATGTCTTTGTAGGGCTTCCAACCTGAGTGAACAAGGTAAGAAACCACCAATAAGGCTGTGAAAAAATGTAAAATTGGGTGGACAGGCAGAAACTTGCTTGAATTGGTCAGTGACCCCACCCTGTTTACCCCTTTTAAAATCATTTGATCTTTTACCCTTTTGGGCAGTCAAAGAGGAGGGTGACTAACTCCATAAGCCTCCCTATTATGTAGATAGTAGATATTTCCAGCAGCCAGGTATCCCCTTCCTAAAATGCCCTTCATTCCCTGAGTTTATGGAGCTGGCCCATGTTAACGTAAACCTTTTATTTTAATACATTTTGGTTGTCAGCTTGTACACTGTAACTGAGAGGACAAGGAAGGCATCTGCACTGTGTATCAATGTTTGTACTAGCATGAGTCATACATGGATCTAACTATGCTGCATTGCACTCATGTAATCACTAGAGATCACAAAATAACAGAAGATAAAACAGCCTGTAAGTTTGGATGTCTGCATTTTTCTATGTAGGTTGATGTCATCTGAAATTGTACTTTTATTCCCAAACTCGAACATTTATAAATAGTAAAAAAAAAAGAAATGTTCTCAAAATAGAACCCCACTAGCAACCCCAGACTAATAAGCCTATGAATCATTAATGACAACTCTGTGAATGCAGACTTTAAGACAGTTTTCTGAGCTTTTATAGATAGGATTATCTACTGTACTATCTAACTTCACCCTAAATGAGAAGTTCTGCTTTTTGCCTTCCTTCCCCCTCTTCTTCTGTTTTTGGCACTTTTCTTGGGGGGAAGGAGAGGAGGGGGTACCTGTCAAAACCACGCCAAGGTGATCCTCTGGGATTTCTTCTCTCCTCGCCTGCAAACGTTTGGGACACATCACAGGTCCCAAAAGGCTGGGTGACCCTTCACAAAGCACTGCATGGCTCACTTAAAAATTCACTGTAAAGCCACAAGGAATCAAAGCCGGCTGCCCACAATAAATATGCTGGTGCCAGGGACTCGAAGACCGGTGAGGAACTGATTTGGGTGAGAACAGCGCTGGACCTCTGAACAGGTGACTGTCCTTTTATTACATATTAGCTATTTGTGAGAAATTACTAAAACTGGAGAGTGCAAAATCTGGTGCGGTTCTGTATACAAACCAATCAGCTTTCAGGTTTTATTGTTAAAGCTTAATTGAACAAGCTGATGTTAGAAGCTGATTGGTTATCATGCACAGCTCCACCAGATTTTGCACTCTCCAGTTTTGGTAAATCAACCCCTATGTCTAAAGACCCATACACACAATAGGACTTTGTACAAACTTTCCCTTGGATTTTTGTACAAAGGGCGTTGGCCAGAAGTTTGTCTTGCATACAGACGACAGGACTTTTCCAGCCAACTTTCACCAAATCACGTGGTTTTTCAGCTCTTTACCACCACCCTTTGGTCAACTTATATATTGTTGTCTGATATTGTGTCAGTCTCGCCACTTTTATTGGCCAGATCGACACCTTGCGAGCCGGGTTTACACTGGTGCGGGGATCCGACATGGATCCCGGCCAAATCCAGGCACTGTGGGCCAGGCATGCTGGGACTGTGAGGTCATAAGGGGCATGGTCATGTTATCCTATGACCATGCCCCCTTATGACCTCACAGTCCCAGCATGCCCCAGGACTGTGATGTCATAAGGGGGCGGGGTCACCACCTATATAAGTCATAGCAGAGCGCACAGCATTACAGCCAGAGAGAGCATTGTGTCAACATCTCTGGAAGAGAAGAAGGAAGAAGACGATCCAGATGTCCCAGCTCCTCTGCTAGCAAAAGAAAAAGAGCAGAAGATAGCGGAGGAGCCCGGCAGAAGGAAGAAGGCACCGGAGAAGACGCCAGAGAGACCCCCGAAGTTGGAAGAAGACACTGGAGCTGCCTAATAAATTAATTTTAAAACCTGTGTAGTGTGTTTTATTTATTGACACTTTTTTCCCTAGGTGAATGGGTAGGGGTACGCTGTACCCCGTACTCATTCACATAGGGTGGGGGGCTGGGGGCCCCCTTATCAAGGGGGGCTCCCGTATTCCGATAAGCCCCCCGCCCGCAGACCCTGACAACCAACGGCCAGGGTTGTCGGGAAGAGGCCCTTGTCCTCATCAACATGGGGACAAGGTGCTTTGGGGTGGGGGGGGGCCGCAGGGCACCCCCCTGCCCCAAAGCACCCACTCCCATGTTGAGGGCATGCGGCCTGGTATGGCTCAGGAAAGGGGGGGCGCTCGCTCGTCCCCATGCCCTTTCCTGACCGGCCGGGCTGCGTGCTCAGATGAGGGTCTGGTATGGATTTGGGGGGACCCCACACCGTTTTTTCAGTGTAGGGAGTTCCCCTTCAAATCCATACCAGACCTAAAGGCCTGGCATGCCCCCAGATAGGAATTCCCTTTCGCGCTCGCCGCAGTGGGAAAATGTGTTTTTTCTATTGCAGCCAGCGCGAGATGTACAGTACCCTGTCGCCGAGAACCAGCGCGATGGTATCGCGCTGGAAACATTCTCGCGGCCGCGTACTGTAGTTTGTACAAAAGTCCAATGCTTTTGTGTACACATGATCGGGCTTTGCTCCATCGGACTTTTGTTGCCGGAAAGTTTGTCCAGTCGCACAGCCAACAAAAGTCCGATGGAAACAGAAAAAGTTTGTCCGATGGAGCGTACACACGGTTGGATGTTGCTCCAAAACAGCTAATATGCATGTTTGTTGTCAAAAAGTCCGATCGTGTGTACGGGCCTTAAGTTTCTGATTACTTTCTCACTCTTTTTTAGATCACGTTTAACATAGAAACAGATGCAACAACCTTTTCTATCAACCTTTCCTTTCCAAGACAGAGCAAAAACAGGAATATTAACAGCCCAGTGACGTGAAGAATGAAACCAAGATTCTGTAATACCAATTCAATCATAACAGGAGATTTAATAAAAGTGGAGCACACAGAATATAGTGCAGCTGTGCAGAATAACCAATCAACAAGCTAATTGGTTACTATGCAGAGCTGCACAGATTCTGTCTGCTCCAGTTTTAGTAAATCCCCTGTGTTTTTCTTGAACCAACATTGAAGTTCTCATATATTGCTCACAAGACGTTTGGCTTTTGTAAAGACACTGTGACCAGCCATTGCATTTTACATTTTAGTTTACTATTGTTTTTTGTGTTTTACAGTTATAGCTGAATTCTTCAATATGTGTTTGCCATTCTGGAAATCCTACCTCCCCCCCCGAGTGTCCCCATACTAAGCTGCTTGCTATGGTAGCACTTGTGCATGCTCGCTCCCAATCCCCGCTCTGTGTGTCCATTGACACACAGAGCATGGCTTGGCCCCGATTCCCGCCTCACAGGCTGTGATTGACAGCAGTAGGAGTCATTGGCTTCCACTGCTGCATCTGACCCAATGAGGAGGAAGATTGGGATCAGGTAAGTATAGGGGGGGCTGAGGGGAGCTGCATGCAGAAGTTTTTTTTTTACCTTAATATAGAGAATGCATTAAGGTAAAAAAACCTTCTGCCTTTAGCACCACTTTAAATATGCATCTGCTTTATTGTGCATATAAAAACTTAAAGAGGAAGTAAACCCTGATGGGTTTTACTTCCTCTTTATTCCCCTGTAAAGTAAAAGCATAATTGGCTAGTATGCATCGCATACTAGTCCATTATGTGGCACTTACCTGCAAACGAGGCCCGTGCTGCTGTGACTGGCCAGAGCCGCGTGACGCCACTCCCGCGCATGCACGTGGGAGCCGCCAGTCATGGCACATGCTGGGGAAGAAACAGCTCGTAGGGCCGTTTCTTCACTGCACATGCACCGATTACATAATTGGCGCACTACAAGGCATTACAAGGTAAATATCACCTAAACGGCCTTATTATAGGCTTACTTATATGTAAAAATGTCTCAGGGGGGTTTAAACCACTTTACGGCAACAGTTCCAAGCGCCGAAGAAGTGTCCCCTCCATCAGGTCTGTATAAGGGGTTGTATAAAGGTATCTGCTGTGCTTTTGGTAAAAATGTAATTGAGTTCTTTCTGGAGCAGCATTTCAGCAGGTAATGTGCCATCAACATGTTTTTAGTAAGCTCTGAGGGTTGTTTATCATGGCTTAATTTCTATTCTTCCAGTGTTCCTTTCAAAAAAAAATTAACTGTTTTGATGATATTTTCTAGCTTATAAATTTCGTAACTAAAAGTGATATATGTTTACCTTTCTCTTCATAGATACTGTCCAAGAAGAAACTAAACATTTGCAAACTGAATGAGTTAGAGAAATTGCTCATCTCTCCCCCACCTTTCCTGCTTGTTTATCTGGGATGGAGTTTCAATTATAGAGAACTGAGCTGCTGTGCTCCCCTTTTAGAGGGCCGCAGGGTGCAATTGTGTATCCATGACTTTACACCATGTTCACTGAGGTTGATTATGCAGGCTCATTGCAGGGGCAAGTAGCATGTGCCCTGTTCATGCTATACAAATGTGGTGGTGTTTATTGCATTTTTATGCAGGGTGTCTGCATTTTTATGCAGTGCAAAGCATAAAGTTAAGCAACACATTTTATGACATTCCACTAAAGTAAAAAAAAAAGTTAACAGTGTTCTGCATCATAACAATGCATCACAGCACCGATACACAACGCACACCAGCAGGTGAGCATTATGCACAGCATAATGCACTGTCGCTTGTGTGAATGAGTCCTTAATTCTTTAGCATTGTTTTACCTTGCATTATTATTATTGTTGTTTTTGTACGAATCTTTACATTTATAGTAAAAATACAGTATCTCCCAAAAGTGAATACACCCCTCACATTTCTGTAAATATTTTATAATATCTTTTCATGTGACAACACTGAAGAAATGACACTTTGCTACAATGTAAAGTAGTGAGCGTACAGCTTGTATAACAGTGTAAATGTGCTGTCCCCTCAAAATAACTCAACACACAGCCATTAATTAGACATGTGCGATTAGTTTCATACAAATCGAAAATTCGTACGAATTCCGTAAATTCATACATTCGGGCGGATCCGAAATATGAATTGCTATGCTTCCGAATTTTGTGCGAAATTTAATTTACAAATTTCGGATCCAAATTCCTAACGAACATTCGTAATTGTTACGAAAAGTTAACGAACCTATATGTTAAAAACCCAGGAAGTCAGCACCGGGATGGTGGGAGCCCCTCATAATGATAAATTCATCATAATGAACATTCATAATTGTTACGAAAAGTTAACGAACCTAACGAAAATTCGTATTTCGTACGAAATTTCGGACACGAATTATCAAATACGAATTAATCCCAATACGGAATGGAACAAAACAAAATTAATTTATTGATGGCGCACATGTCTACCATTAATGTCTTAACCGCTGGCAACAAAAGTGAGTACACCCCTAAGTGAAAATGTCCAAATTGGGCCCAAAGTGTCAATATTTTGTGTGGTCACCATTATTTTCCAGACCTGCCTTAACCCTATTGGGCATGGAGTTCACCAAAGCTTCACAGGTTGCCACTGGAGTCATCTTCCACTC
Source organism: Aquarana catesbeiana (assembly GCF_042186555.1). Taxonomy (NCBI): domain Eukaryota; kingdom Metazoa; phylum Chordata; class Amphibia; order Anura; family Ranidae; genus Aquarana; species Aquarana catesbeiana. The sequence continues at coordinate 98,305,856 of NC_133328.1, forward strand.
CTCTAGGACTACATCACAGAGCTGATGGATGTTAGAGACCTTGCGCTCCTCCACCTTCCGTTTGAGGATGCCACACAGTTGCTCAATAGGGTTTAGGTCTGGAGACATGCTTGGCCAGTCCATCACCTTTACCCTCAGCTTCTTTAGCAAGGCAGTGGTCGTCTTGGAGGTGAGTTTGGGGTCGTTATCATGTTGGAATACTGCCCTGCAGCCCAGTCTCCGACGGGAGGGGATCATGCTCTGCTTCAGTATGTCACAGTACATGTTGACATTCATGGTTCCCTCAATGAACTGTAGCTCCCCAGTGCCAGAAGCACTCATGCAGCCCCAGACCATGACACTCCCACCACCATGCTTAACTGTTGGCAAGACACACTTGTCTTTGAACTCTTCACCTGGTTGCCGCCACACAGGCTTGACACCATCTGAACCAAATACGTTTATCTTGGTCTCATCAGACCATAGGACATTGTTCCGGTAATCCATGTCCTTAGTCTACTTGTCTTCAGCAAACTGTTTCCGGGATTTCTTGTGCATCATCTTTAGAAAAGGCTTCCTTCTGGGACGACAGCCATCTAGACCAATTTGATGCGGCGTATGGTCTGAGCACTGATAGGCTGACCCCACAGCCCTTCAATCTCTGCATCAATGCTGGCAGCACTCATATGTCTATTTTCCAAAGACAACCTCTGGATATGACGCTGAGCACGTGCACTCAACTTCTTTGGTTGACCTTTGCAAGGCCTGTTCTGAGTGGAACCTGTCCTGTTAAAATGCTGTATGGTCTTGACCACTATGCTGCAGCTCAATTTCAGGGTCTTGGCAATCTTCTTATAGCCTAGGCCATCTTTATGCAGAGCAATAATTCTTTTTTTTCAGATCCTCAGAGAGTTCTTTGCCATGAGGTGCCATGTTGAATTTCCAGTGACCAGTATGAGAGAGTGCGAGCTATAACACCAAATTTAACACACCTGATCCTCATTCACACCTGAGACCTTGTAACACTAAGGAGTCACATGACATTGGGGAGGGAAAATTACTATTTGGGCCCAATTTGGACATTTTCACTTACATGTGTACTCACTTTTGTTGCCAGGGTTTAGACATTAATGGCTGTGTTATTTTGAGGGGACAGCAAATTTACACTGTTATACAAGCTGTACACTCACTGCTTTACATTGTAGCAAAGTGTAATTTCTTCACTGTTGTCACATGAAAAGATATAAAATATTTACAGAAATGTGAGGGGTGTACTCACTTTTGGGAGATACTGTATTTTTACTATAAATGTACAGATTGGTACAAAAACAACAATAATAATAATAATACAAGGTAGAACCATGCTAAAGAATTAAGGACTCATTCACACAAGCGACAGTGCATTATGCTGTGCATAATGCTCACCTGCTGGTGTGCGTTGTGTATCAGTGGTGTGATGCATTGTTATGATGCAGAACACTGTACACTCACTACTTTACATTGTAGCAAATTTTCATGACACTGCAGGGGTTTAAGCCCAGTCTCCTACTATTTTACCTTACCCCACATTACCCTCCCTCCAAAAACATCATAAACGACTCTAACTAGTTTTTGGAGTAAATGGCCTCACGGCCTTAAATTTCTTTATTAAAATATAAATTACCATAAATATATAACATAAATAACCGTAACTTTTAATACTTTATACTTTATTGTGTAACTATCAGTAAACAACTATCACCATGGTCACTGTAAACAATTCTTTTCTTGAACCTACCAGTCGGGAACCCCTGACTCGGCAGTACCCTAACTTCCGGTGACCAAAACCTTTTTACCTCCTCCAAGCCCTACATAGCCTGAAAGTACACAACTTCAATCCCCAACCTTCATGGATGGGTACCAGCAAATCTCCCCATCCAATGGATGGGTACCATAACGCAACCCCCATCCCCTGGATGGGTACAACATGTTTCATACATGTAACTTGAGAAATCCTATTCAAGGAAACCAAAAAACTGCCACAGCACGAAAAGGGTAACCCCTTACCCTCGAGCGCACCTCCACACCCTCAAGCCTCTCTGAATCCCTTCTTGCACACCTAGAGACCACAGATCAGTCCCCACCTCATTCAAATGTACCCCATCATTGCGTAAATATCTCCAGGTATCTACCTCTAGCTCTCTATGCCTGATGGCTAAGCCCCCGTTCTTCACAAAAAATCTGCTCACTTCTTTATTCACTTTGATCCTTGCTCTGTCTACCTTCTTTGCTGACCATGCCCAACGCCATGACAACCTGCCCACCATGTCAGACCAAACTAAGACCATATTAGGGTATGCCGCTTTCAAATGCAAAAAATCGCATTTTATGTCTCGAATAAGGTCCCTCATGGATCTGGCTCCCATGTCATTCCCACCTACATGCAGAAGAAATACATCGGGGGCTCTATCCAATCTGGCAAATCTATGTACCTCCCCCAACACCCTATTCCATCTCATACCCGGGACCCCAATCCACCTGATGAGTGCTTCTTGCCTGGGGATCCTTAACTGTCTGCCGATCTGTCTGCAGATCGGCTCTCTTTGCCCCCCAAAAAACGTACGAGTGGCCGAGTATCCATACCAGGCCCACTTCATTACCTGTAAACAACAAGAACAATACAAAACTCCCATGAACATACAGTATCCACCAACATGCCCTGTAACTTAACCAACTATACTTACAATTGTGGGCGGACGTACAATTTAAATCTATCTGAATCCCACCTTCCAATACGTCTAATGATGTCTTGGCTCAAATCTGCCCTAGCCGCCTCTGTGGCCGCCCCAATCCTGAAGGAATGGGAAGAAAATTGTCGCGGGTCGCACCCCACCCTGACCACGCATTTTTTAAAAACCGCTATAAATTGGAATTTTGATAAGAACCCACCATCCTCATGTATTAACAAGGGCCCCTCAAACTCTGATCTCATCTCCAAAAAGGATTTTACGACAGTCACCAGGCAGATACTTACCTCGTCAATCCTGCCAACATCCAAGTACCTGCCTTTGCCAGCCTGATCAGTCTTAGACCTTCTGATCCACACTCTAATCGACTCATGCCCCAACTCCACATCTCCCACCATGAGACCCCCTGGTATTGTCTTAGATGGGCTGACCAACTCGCTGATGCGCAGTGCCCCAAAAAATGCCAAAGCAAATGCCCGAAATAACATGTGTTCGTAAACGGATATACATACCATTTCCAAACAACCAAACATCCTTCTCAACATGTCAAACGATACCGGTCGCCTCCCATCCCTGCTTTTGTGTGACTTCCTATACCCCTTTACAGCCTGTCTTACCCAAAATTCCTTGGTATAATCACATAGCCCTTGCCATTTGAAAAGAAAGGCCAAACCTGCCAACTCGCGGTCTATGGCAGCTGCCGAGATACCCTTTTCAAAACCCTGAACGATGAAATACAGAACCGCATGTCCGACTGTCGGATCATCTGAGGCTATTCCCAGCTCATTTAAACAAGTAAACCAGGCTTTCCATACCTTAGAGTAGGCATTCCACGTAGCCATACTCACGGATTGCCGAATCCACTTTGCTGTGATTCCAAAGCAATGTTCCACATCCAGTTGGGACAGGCGATCCCTTGTCGTTCCGCCTGATCCCACTGAAAACGAGACAAAGCGTCAGCCAAAGTGTTGTCAACCCCAGGTAAGTGTACAACATAAATAAAAGCGTTCACTTGTAAACAGCGAAGCACCAAACGTCTTAACAACCTGACCACTGGAACTGATGCTGCCGTCAGCCGGTTAACCACTTGGACCACTCCCAAATTGTCACAATTGAAGCGTACTTTTAGGTTCCTGAAGGATTCTCCCCACAGTTCCATGGCCACCACAATAGGGAACAGTTCCAATAAAAGAAGGTTCTTCAAGAACCAAGCCTCTTGCCATGCCACCGGCCATCTGGCCGCGCACCAATGACCTTTGCAGAAAGCCCCAAACCCTGTGGAGCCGGCCGCATCGGTGAATAGCTCCAGGTCACAGTTGCTAATGGGACCCGACATCCAAAGAGCCCTTCCATTGAAGGACTCTAAGAAAACCTGCCATACACGCAAATCTTCTCTATGTTCCCGAGTAAGACTGACAAAATGTGTTGGCGCCCTGATCCCAGCTGTAGCATCCGCCAAACGCCTGCAAAAAACTCTGCCCATCGGCATGATTCGGCAAGCAAAGTTCAGCTTTCCCAGTAAAGATTGAAGTTTTCATAGCTGTATTTTCCTAAGCCCTATGGTCCCACGCACTTCCTCCTGTAACTGCATCAGCTTGTCCATCGGAAGCCTGCACTCCATCTTCATTGAGTCTATCTCAATGTCCAAAAACGTTATAGTCACAGTCGGACCTTCCATTTTTTCAGGAGCTAGGGGAACCCCAAAACGATCCACCAGGTGTTGCAGTGTACCCAACAGAACCGCACAAATCTTGGAGCCCGCTGGGCCAACACATAAGAAATCGTCCAAATAATGGATGACTGAGTTGATCCCCGCGACATCCCTAACTGCCCATTCCAGGAATGAGCTGAATGTTTCAAAAAGGGGCGCAAGATATACAGCATCCCATGGGTAGGCATCTATCCACATAGTAAGCCCCTTCCCATGAACATCCTAGCAACCGAAAACTGTCAGGGTGCACCGGCAATAACCGGAAAGCCAATTCTATATCAGACTTTGCCATTAAGGCACCCTGCCCATACTTCCGTACCCACGCCACAGCCGCGTCAAATGACGTCTACGTCACCGCACACTCTTCCGGAGCAATGGCATCATTGACCGACCCCCCTTTTGGAAAAGAGAGGTGGTGTATGAGCCTAAACTTATTGGGCTCCTTTTTGGGAACCACTCCCAAAGGGGAGACCACTAAATCCAGCAGTGGCAAGTCTTTGAACGGGCCCGCCATGCGACCCAAAGCCACCTCCTTCCCCAATTTCTCGGCCACTATCACTGGATGTTGCATTGCCGACTTCAGATTCTGAGCCTCTGGCGGTGTTGTTGCCAAAGAACACGGAATCCGAAAACCGCTCGTAAATCCAGCCTCTAATACAGCAGCCGCTGTACGATCAGGATATCTATTGAGGAAAGGAAGCATCCTTTCCACCCGCACCGGGGTCCTCCCTCTTACCCGAAGCATCTCCAACCCGACCTTTTCCTTTTTTAAAACATTTGGACAGCGCATGAGATCCCCCGCAGCCGGAGCACATGTGTTTAAAGCGACAGTTGGATCCAAATCTGCAGGTGCCCTCGTTGAACTGCCAGCAGTAACCCCTCTTTTTTCGGCCGGTTGTCCTGGAGCTGCGGAACCTCCGACCCCTGCCTGAAAAAACTGATTCGGGGCCCTCGCCGCCGTCATCAACCTCATCCATAGGCTTATGTCTTTATGGTCCCAGCGCAGAGTTGGTCTTACCGCCATCCGCTGACGAAATTGTTCATCATACCGTAGCCAAGCCATGCCGCCATACGTCCTGTGGGCTTCGCTAATGGCTTCCAGATAAACAAATAAAGCCGAGCAGTTCTCTGGTGCCTTTTCACCTACCACACTTGCTAAAATGGCAAACGCCTGCAGCCAATTAGCAAATGTACGTGGAATTAAGCGATATCTCCGCTTTTCCTCGTCCTCCTTCTTGCCCTCAACTGGATTTAACCTATCCAGGTTAAATTTTTCCAACGGCAATAACGTGAAAATTTCCACGTATTCACCCTTGCATATCTTTTCCTTTATCTCCGTCTTTAAATGGGCTCCCAAAGGTCCCTCAAAACACATGTACACTTCGCTCCTAGCTGCATCTGCCAACCTAACTGAATCCGACCTTTTTTCGCCCGTCTTACCTTGATCCCTCGAAGTCGTGGCCACTACTGTCGGGCTGACATCCCCTAACGGTGCCACAGGTGGAACGCCTGTGACCTGCGTGTCCCCCCCTGTCTGCGGAAGGGTAGGTGCCGTCCATGCACTCGCGGGACTACTACTCATTCCTGCCTCAACCCGTGCTACTAGCTCCTTCAGCCCGACTAACAGCTCCCTTAATCCAACGTTCCCAGACCCGGGTACCCCCACTGTCGGTGTAGCTATGGTAGGCCCAGTCACCCCGACCCTGTTGCCCCCCTGTATGTTGTAGTCCCCCCTGTTTTCCTTGCCCCAATAATGCATGTAACAAAGATGTAACAGAATTCGAAGAATCGCACTCACCGGGCTGCCCTGGACTGGGCCCAACAGCCGCCACTCCTGGAACCACCGCCGCAGGAAGTCGTTCGTCTTCTCCTCCATCCCACCCGGACAATTCTCCTTCAGATCGGTCATCACTGGGTTCATTCCTGACGACCGCCTGCTGCACCCCAGGCGCAGCCGCTCTGGGTGCCGAGGGTCTGCGGTGCTGTGGCCGGCCTTCTCTTTCAGAAGTACCGCCAGACCCGTTAGATGCCCCCCTAGCTGAACCTCTGCGACTTCCGTGTTGTGGGGTACTTAACACCTGGCTGCTGGCTGCACTGGAGCCCGACCCTGCATTCCTCGCTGACCCACTCCTATGCTGCCGAGTGTTGCTAGCCGACCCAGCCATCTGTGCTGTCTCCTGGCAGGCTGATCCCCTCTCCCTGGTGTCATTCCTCCTCTCCATCCCTGCTGCTCCATCCCTCAGTGCCATGCACCTGCGACGCGCTGGGGGGGAAGAGCCACGTGGTCTGCTAGGCATCCTGGCACTTGTCCCTCTGCCACTGCGACTGGCTCCCCTTGCTTCCCCTGCTCTGGTCACAGGGGGCCGATTGCTATCAATACTCTGGGGATCACTGTTGTCCTCCGGTCTTCCCCTCCCCCGGGACTCACTTGGGCCTGAAGCTGGGCTGTACCTCTCAGGAGGCCGGGACCGCCAAGCACGAGGTGGGGGCGGCCCCCCCCCCACTCGCCGCTGCTCTCTCCCCAGCTATCTGTGCAAGCTGCTGCTGCAGCCAGTCCGCGCCGTGAGCGGCAACCGCCGCTCTCAGGTCATCTAGAAATCCCTCCATCGCCGCCATCCTTACAACTAAGCACTTACAAGGGGGGAAAAGGCCTGGTTTGAAGAGCGGTGAGGAGCTGTGATGAATCTTCTACCTCCGCCGCTCTTCGAATGACATCACTTCCCCCCTCCTGTTCTACTTCCCCTCACTGCTCCCTCAGCCCCTCCCTTATTCTTAAAGGGCCAGAAACTCTCTTCCCATAGCAACTGTGCCATCCCCAGCACTGTCATGCCGGCCCTGCACCGATCGTTTCACTTAGCTCCGGGCCTCTCTTTTCTTCTGTGTTGTCACATGAAAAGATATAATAAAATATTTTCAAAATTGTGAGGGGTGTACTTTTTGTGAGATACTGTATATATAAAATAAAGTTTTAAAAATTAAATTAAAACTGTTCCAAAATCATTATGGTTTTTCTTTAAGGTATTTTATACAGACTCATACTGCAGGAAATCGGTGGGAAACCACAGATCACTTAATTTAATTAAGAATTATTTTCTCTTATCAATCATGTGCCACGTCTTCCTACAGGTCCAGAAAACTCAGACATTGATAAATCATTTTCTTGGGGCTTCTGGACTGTCTGCTGCACAGCTGCACACAATTAGCAGCGGGTGCAAATTAATCATAACGAGGGAATTACCATCAATCCTCTGAGTCCTTCAAGCTGCAAGCTGTGTATCACTTATGTTACCGGTGAATATAAACAATTATAATCAGTGCAGAGCAAAAGGGGAAAATAGCATTATATATATTATTCCAACAGTTTTTACATTTATTAGGGAAAGACATAAGTAAAACCATATGATAGGGTTGCAATATACAGATGGAATGATTTAATTCCAATACATATCAAGATATGACCCATTCCTCCTTAAATGGTTGAGAGAGAACAAGTAAAACACTTTCTACTTACAAAATTCAGTCATTTTGTTCTTTCAGCATATTCACTTCCACCAGAGAACTAAAGACTTGGAAATTCTGAGTAGTGCTTTCCAAAATTATCTTTATTTTGTGCCCAACCCCACAAGTAGTTTCCTATATGGCCAAAAGTTTTTTGAAACCAAACCATCACGCCTTTATGAACTTGTTGGACATCCCATTCTTTGTGGATACAAACTCATCTGAGACGACTTCCCACAAGATTTTGGAGTGTATCTGAGTGAATTTGTGCCCATTCAGCCAAACAGCATTTGTGAGGTCAGGTACTGTTAGGTGCACAAGATGTGCTCATGCTCTGAAGCCTGCCACCGAGCCACTTTCTGCTTTGTCTGTATCTGTTACTAGTCCACAAAGACAAAACCGCTTCACTCCCATTGGCCAGTGGCAGCGTGGCCCTTGAATGCTGTTCTCGTTGCTAGGCAACGTGTTGACTCTGTCTGCCTAGTCCTCTCATTGTATGATTGGCCTAAAGCCACCCCTCCACTTCTGGTTTCTATCCTGGAATTGCTGAGACTTTGGTGCTTTAGTTGAGCATCACAATCCCAGAGCATTGGGCCTGTGATTGCATTCTGCTACCTAGCTCTAGTCCCTTGCCCAATGACTGTCTGCCTAGTTATTTAGTTTTATCTGTTACTGAACACTTTGCCTAGAATATGGACTACTGTTTCAAATTGCTGCCTTCCCTTTGATCTAAAATGATTTCTTAATTATGCTTCTCTGTCTTCTGCCCTGACTTTAGACTGCTTCTGGTGAACACTATGCCTGATGCCTGCCCTGACGTCGGATTGTCTTTGGATAATTCTAATCACTTGCCCTGACCACCACCAGCTTCTAGATCTCTATACTATGCCCCACACCAGATCTTCCTGAGGCTCAGGTACTCTCTTTTTTGTTACCTATGCTTGGTCCCTTGAGCCAACAGACCAGAAAATATAACATTGTTTGCCAAGACCTGGGGCAACCAAGCACCGCTTGTCTTTTTTTTTTTTTTAAACATTTCTTTATTAAGTTTTTAACAAAACATACAGAACAATAATAGGAGAAGGAAAAAATGTAGATTATGATAGGGTTCTGATCTAACCAACAACCCAAACCAGTTAAATCTGCAGCTACACGTAATATATTACATAGACTATCAGTTGCAAATAGATACATTATAGTACACCCTAGTGGACATGCAAGACCGTGTCAATTTGAAACGACTCCAGCAAACGTACAGTAGGTCCAAACAATCTCACAATACTACCCCCAATTTTCTAGCCATACACTATGCAGAAAATTGTTCAAACTTATCTTAGGAAGAGCATGAAAAAAAAAAGAATAGAGTTAACAGTACTTTAAACTGGAAACCAACTGGTTTCCATTATGGGTAGAATTTGTTGGGATGTGACCTTTAATGAATATACAGATAAGCAATTCTGCCTTTTTATCTAATTTTCTGCTTTGGATCTCTAACTTTATAGTACTGCAGCTAACAGGCACCAGTATTTTGGGCAGCCCTCAAATTTCCCTCATCATAGGTCTGTCTGCATATAAAGTCATCCAGAGATATAAAATACTATTTTCAATAGGACAAACCATTAAAGGACAAACCATTAAAGTGGTTCTGAAGGTAAAACTTTTTTTTACCTTAATGCATTCCCCCCCCCCCCCCACCCCAATATACTTACCTTTCTGTATCAATTCAGTGCTGTGCCCATCTGCCGGTCTTCTCTCCTCAGTAACCTAACCACTCTCACATGCTTGGTTGAGACAGCCTGACACAGGATTGAGCAAGCACTTGCTATGGGGCACACACAGAAGAGGAGGAGCCAAGATCCCTGGCGGGGGACCCCAGAAGAGGAGGTTCGGGGCTGCTCTGTGCAATAGCATTGCACAGAGGGTGAGTATAACATGCTTATTATTTTAACAAGAAAAAAATAATTAAAACCATAATCCATGTTTTAATGAGTTTTAAATAGTTAATTTGGACCAAGCTGGTCCAAATTAACTATTTCCTTCATGAACGCATGCAGCTGCTGTCAACATCGTATGAACTTTATGTAGCCCCAGCTACATACAATATACAGCGCTGTGTTCTGAAAGCGAGATGGGACTTCGCCTTCTTCTCCCGGAACAATTTGTTTCAGGAGTTTCAGGAGTGCTGTTCAGCCATTCAAATGAAACTTTGCATTCTTTTTATTGAATAAAAGGCTTCCTCTGATTGGCTGAGACTGAGATTGTGACGTCAACCGCCCACCTCTCCTCCTGACAGGAACCATGAATCAGATGGAGTCAGAAAATGCAGTTGAACTCACACCTTTTAATATAATGGTAAAAATTATACAAATAGTAGACGTAGTCAAAACATAGCCAGGGTACGGTAGCCAAAGTGGGTAGTCAGAACAAGCCAGTAAATCAGGAAGCCAGAGATCAGCATTTTCGGAGGCAGCCAGGCAAGTCTTCAACAGGAACACAGCAGAGAGTCTCCAGATATGTTTGATAAAAGTGAAGGCATGGAAGAAATGAACCAGACAGTTTAAATAGCCAGAAGGGGCTGGCTGTAGGCTAGACTGATGAGCAGGAAATGATCGCCAGGTGAGCTGAGTGGGAATGATGAGTGCTGGCAATTAACCGACAGCTGAGCAACCTGAGCACTGAGAAGGGAGGGCTGGGAGCCCAGCCCTGACAGTACCCTCTCCTCAATGACCCCTCCCCCTCGGAGAGACACCAGGTTTGAGGGGAAAACATCTATGGAAAGCACGGAGGAGGAAATGAGCATGTATGTCCGAGGATGAGACCTAAGAGCGTTTCTCTGGACAGTACTCTTTCCAATGAACCAGGTACTGTAATGGCTAACAGGACCTAAGGGAGTCAAAGATCGATTGTATCTCATACTTTTCATGGTTCTCAACCTGAACTGGGCGAGGATGTGGTACCAAGGTGGTAAAACGGTTGCATACCAAAGGTTTTAATATGGACATGGAATACATTCAAAATACGCATGTTAGATGTTAATACGTAAGCCACTGGATTGATCCTATGGAGAATATGGAAAGGCCCAATAAACCATGGTGCCAATTTCAGTGAGGGAACACGGAGTCAGAGGTTATGAGATGGCAGCCAGACCCTCTCCCCAACCTTGTAGGGGGGCGCAGGTAGGCGTCTGCAGTCAGCATGGAGTCTGTACCTCTCACTGGCACATCGCATGGACTCTTGGACCTGCGCCCAAGTAGAACGAAGATCACGGAGATGCTCCTCTAATGCAGGAATTCTTTGAGGAACAAAAGAGTCAGGCAACATGGATGGTTGGAAATCATAATTCGCCATAAACAGAGACAATTCGGGAAGCTGTATTGGCAGAACTATTATGAGCAAACTGCGCCTAAGGTAAAGGTCTGACCCGTTGTTATGGTGGTCATAAATATAGCAACATAGAAACTGCTCCAAGGCTTGGTTGGCTCGTTCTGCGGCCCCATTGGATTGCGGGTGATACGCAGAGGAGAAGGAAAGCTGAATTCCTAACTGTGCACAAAAGGCTCGCCAAAACCTGGAGACAAACTGACTACCCCTGTTCAAAATGATAACCTTGGGTAGCCCATGTAACCGAAAGATCTCCGGAGCAAAAATGGATGCCAGTTCTTTGGATGTGGGCAAATTCTCCAGTGGAATACAATGAGACATTTTTGAGAACTGGTCATCCACCATATAAATAACTGTGTTGCCCTGGGAGTTGGGTAACTCCACAATAAAATCCAGCCTCTCTCCACTGGGTATGGGTTGTAGGAGGCCCACTGGAAGGTGTCGTGGTGTCTTACACTGAGTACACACGGAACAAGCGGCTATGAAGGTGGTCACATCAGCGCGGAGACTAGGCCACCAGAATTGTTGAGAAATAGCCAAAAATGAATTGATTCTTCCCTGGGTGGCCAGCTGCCTTTGGAGAATCTTAAGTATGGAGCAAAGCAGTGCAGAGATTCTCAGGGACAAAAGGAGCGGTCACCTGGTTTCTCAGGAGGAGAATGGATCTGAGTGGCAAGAATTCTGTCACCCAAAGGTGAAGTGAGACTAGTATGAACAGTGGCCAGAATATGATCGGGAGGTATCATAGGAGCAGGAACCGACTCCATCTTGGAAGCGGAGATAAACTGTTGCGACAATGCGTCAGCCCTTACATTCTTAGTACCGGGTAAGAATGAGACTATGTAATTGAAGCTTGACAGAAAAAGAGCCCTTCGCTCCCTTCTGGGAGATAAGCATTTTGCCTCAGACAAGAATGTGAGATTCTTATGGTCAGGCAAAATGAGGATGAGGGGGGAGGTTGGGACTTTAAATGAGGTGCACATGATGGAACCCAATCACATTCACAGAGGTACAAACATATGTATGTTTATTAGGGACCAATGATCAACATGGCATGAAAATTGCACTGCAGACATGTGACATAAGAAGTAATATTATACAAAACAATCGATGTGTATATATAAAACATGGCATAGGCAAGTAAAATTATGCATCATAGTCCCCCAAAACAATATCAGGTACAATAAAAAACATCAAAAAATAAATCAATGTGTATTAGAAGCATCAAGGTAGGCCCTAAAAAACAATATGGTTGCATGTAACTAACCAAGTCAACAAAAAATAGGGGGGAGGAGGGGGGAAAAAAGAAAACCAAAAAGGGAAATTGTTGGGCATAACGGGCCATGCCAAGAAATTACTCACATAGTAGCCAAAAATGGGACCGTTCAACAAGGAAAGCAAGGGGTCAGCCATGGAGCCCGGCCCGGGAGCTGAGAAGGGGACCCAACGAGGAACACGGGACCACACATTCCAAGACCCCACAACTGAGACGGACTTCTATACTGTGGGAGATATATGTAATAGGTATCTATGATGAAGCAAATAAGTTTACCTTGGTAAGTATACATAAGTATTGAAAACCACACTTGTAGGGAGAAGTCAAGGTGTACATGAATAGTGTCGCCTTGATCACTGGTGACCAGTAAGCGGGGAGTGAGATGCAGGTTCAGCACAGAACGTCAGCTCCTCCTCAGCGTCACGCAGGCATGACAGAGATGGAGAGACATCTCGGCAGATGCCAGAGAGAATGAGACTATGTAATTGAAGCTTGACAGAAAAAGAGCCCTTCACTCCCTTCTGGGAGATAAGCATTTTGCCTCAGACAAGAATGTGAGATTCTTATGGTCATTCAAAATGAGGACTGGCACAGTGGTACCTTCAAGTAGATGACTCCATTCTTTCAGAGCTAAAATGATAGCTAACAATTCTCTGTTCCCAATCTCGTAATTGCACTCTGCAAGAGACAATTTCTTAGAAAAGTAACCACAAGGATGCATAGCGCTCTCAGAGATAGGACGTTGAGACAGAAGGGTGCCTAGGCCAGTCTCAAATGCATCAACCTCAAGAATGAAAGGTAACGTAGGATCAGTATGTGCCAGCATGGGAGTTGAAACAAAGACAGCCTTGAGAGACTCAAAGGCTTTAATGGAATCCAGAGACCAATTCTGTGGGTTACCATCCTTTCTGGTCAAATCAGTCAATCAGGGTTTAACCAGAGAAGAGAAGTTCCGAATAAATTTCCAATAATAATTGACAAAGCCAAGAAAACGTTGTAGGGGACGTAGACCTACGGGTCAAGGCCACTGTAGAACTGCAGATAGTTTCTCTGGGTCCATCGAAAAACCAGCAGTAGAAATGACATAACCCAGAAATAAAACCTGTTCACGATTGAACTCGCACTTCTCCAACTTACAATACAGGTTATTATCTCTCAGCCCTTCTAGCACATGATGGCTCTCTAGGGATTTAGAATATATGAGGATATCATCGAGCTAAACCACCACACATTGCTGCAACATATCTCGGAGGACATCGTTGATGAATTCCTGAAAAACTACAGGAGTGTTGCAAAGACCAAATGGCATTATGAGGTATTCGTAATGTCATGTCCTGGTATTAAATGCAATTTTTCATTCATTGCCCTCCTTGATCCTCACGAGATTGTATGCCTCTCTCAGATCGAGCTTCATGAAAACCGTTGCTCCCTTGAGGCGGTCAAATAATTCCGTAATCAACAGAATCAGATATGCATTCTTAATCGTGAAGCGATTGAGACTCCTATAATCGATACAAGGTCTCAGTTCACCACTCTTCTTTTTCACAAAAAAGAAGCCAGCACCAGCACCAGCACCAGCAGGAGATGAGGATTTGCAGATGAACCCTTGAGAAAGTGCATCGCCAACAAACTCCTCCATGGCTATATCCTTTTATACAGTCAGAGTAAACCTGGGCGCGAGGGTCATGGCAGCAGGTTGAAGGTCAATTGCACAATCATACGACTGCTCTGGTGGACTTGACCTTTGTCAAAGACCTCCCTAAATTTGCGGTACTGGAAAGGAGGAGAATGAAGAGGTGCACAAGACCTTCGCCACCTTCTGAAAACATGTTTTACTGCATTGTGGCAACCAGGAAAGAACCTCAGCATGAAGCCAATTAAAAGAGGGCCTCTGTAACCTAGTATAACCAATAACCACCAGGTAATGAGGTGAGGAAATGACTTGGAATTGGATTATCTCATGGTGAAGATCCCCTATGGCCATGGACAATGGAGCAGTCTCATGAGTCACATAGGCAGGCTGTAGAGATCTTCCATCAAAAGCCTCATTGGCAAGTGGAGTGGCACAAAGCTGCAGCAGAATCGAGTGCTTAGACACAAAGGCACTATCTATGAACAGGTATGCAGCACCAGAGTCGACTAGAGCCTGTGTCTCAATGGAAGACTCAGACCAAGAAAGGGTAACGGTAACTAAAGGCTTATCCTTCAAGATAACTGGGGACGTAACAACGCCACCTAAGGTCTGTCCCCTACAGGACCTTGGGGTGCGGACGTTTCCTGGACGGGTAGGACAGGACTTCAAAAAGTGACCTGCCTGGCCACAATAAAGGCACAATCTCTCCCTCCTCCTAAAGGCCCTCTCATCCACAGAGAGATGTGTGAAGACCAACTGCATTGGCTTTACTTCACTGACGGACTCGGTACCAGGAGGCATAGAAGGTGAGTGAGGCAAGGGTGGGACTGCAAAGCTTGGAGTCAAATGTACAGGAGGCTTCCGCAAGCGCTCCTCTAAGGAAGGTCTCTCTTGGAGTCTGGAGTCAATAAGAATGGCAAACGTGGTCAACCTCTCCAGATCCGTAGGTATGTCTCGGGCTGCTATCTCATCTTTGATGTTATCCGAGAGACCATAAGAAAAAGCAGTCACGAGGGCCTCATTGTTCCAAGCGACCTCTGCTGTCCCAGTATGGAATTCAATGGCATAATCGGCAACAGTTCTTGTACTCTATTTGATGGAATTGTAGCTCTTGGCAGCAGAAGTGGAGCAAGCAGGAAGGTCAAATACCCTTTTAAAGGAAGCCACAAACTCAGGGTAACTCAGGACTAGGGATGAGCTTCGAGTTCGAGTCGAACTCATGTTTGACTCGAACATCGGCTGTTCGCAAGTTCGCCAAACAGCGAACAATTTGGGGTGATACAGGGAGGAGTAGGGATGAGCTTCGAGTTCGAGTCGAACTGATGTTCGACTCGAACATCGGCTGTTCGCAAGTTCGCCAAACAGCGAACAATTTGGGGTGTTCGCGGCAAATTCGAATGCCACGGAACACCCTTTAAAAGTCTATGGGAGAAATGAAAAGTGCTAATTTTAAAGGCTTATATTCATGGTATTGTCATAAAAAGTGTTTGGGGACCTGGGTCTTGCCCCAGGGGACATGGATCAATGCAAAAAAAAGTTTCAAAAACGTCCGTTTTTTCGGGAGCAGTGATTTTAATAATGCTTAAAGTGAAACAATAAAAGTGTAATATCCCTTTAAATTTCGTACCTGGGGGGTGTCTATAGTATGCCTGTAAAGGGGCGCATGTTTCCCGTGTTTAGAACAGTCTGACAGCAAAATGACATTTCAAAGGAAAAAAAGTCATTTAAACTACTCGCGGCTATTAATGAATTGTCGGTCCGACAATACACATAAAAGTTCATTGATAAAAACGGCATGGGAATTCCCCACAGGGGAACCCCGAACCAAAATTTAAAAAAAAATGACGTAGGGGCCCCCCTAAATTCCATACCAGGCCCCTCAGGTCTGGTATGGATATTAAGGGGAACCCCGGCCAAAATAAAAAAAAAAAAAAGGGCGTGGGGCCCTCCTCAAAATCTATACCAGACCCTCCAGGTCTGGTATGGATTTTAAGGGGAACCCTGCGCCAAAATAAATAAAAAAACGTCGTGGGGTCCCCCCCAATAATCAAAAATCCATACCAGACCCTTATCCGAGCACCCAACCTGGCAGGCCGCAGGAAATGAGGGGGGAACGAGAGAGCGCCCCCCCTCCTGAACCGTACCAGGCCACATGCCCTCAACATTGGGAGGGTGCTTTGGGGTAGCCCCCCAAAACATCTTGTCCCCATGTTGATGAGGACAAGGGCCTCATCCCCACAACCCTGGCCGGTGGTTGTGGGGGTCTGCGGGCGGGGGGCTTATCGGAATCTGGACGCCCCCTTTAACAAGGGGACCCCCAGATCCTGGCCCTCCCCCCTGTGTGAAATGGTAAGGGGGTACATAAGCACCCCTACCATTTCACTAAAAAACTGTCAAAAATGTTAAAAATGACAAGAGACAGTTTTTGACAATTCCTTTATTTAAATGCTTCTTCTTTCTTCTTTCTTCTATCTTCTATCTTCCTTCAGTTCCTTCCTCCATCTTCTTCTTCTTCTGGTTCTTCTGGTTCTTCCTCCTGGTGTTCTCGTCCGGCATCTCCTCCACGGCATCTTCTTCCCTTCTTCTCCTCGGGCCGCTCCGCATCCATGATGGCATGGAGGGAGGCTCCCGCTCTTCTCTTCATCTTCTTCTCTTCATCTTCTTCTCTTCATCTTCTTTTCGGGCTGCTCCGCATCCATGATGGCATGGAGGAAGGCTCCCGCTGTGTGACGCTTCTCCTCTTCTGACGGTTCTTAAATAAAGGGGTTGGGGCCACCCGGTGACCCCGCCCCCTCTGACGCACAGTGACTTGACAGGACTTCCCTGTGGCGTCACGGGGAATGCCACAGGGAAGTCCCGTCAAGTCACCGTGCATCAGAGGGGGGCGAGGTCACCAGGTGGCCCTGCCCCCCATTATTTAAGAACCGTAAGAAGAGGGGAAGCGTCACACAGCTGGAGCCTCTCTCCATGCCATCATGGATGCAGAGCGGCCTGAAAAGAGGATGAAGAGAAGAAGATGAAGAGAAGAAGATGAAGAGAAGAGCGGGAGCCTCCCTCCATGCCATCATGGATGTGGAGCGGCCCGAGGAGAAGAAGGGAAGAAGACGCCGACGCCGTGTAGGAAGATGCTGGACGAGAACACCGGAGGAAGAACCAGAAGAACCAGAAGAAGAAGAAGATGGAGGAAGAAACCAAAGGAAGATAGAAGAAAGAAGATAGAAGAAAGAAGAAGCATTTAAATAAAGGAATTGTCAAAAACTGTCTCTTGTCATTTTTAACATTTTTGACAGTTTTTTGGTGAAATGGTAGGGGTACTTTTGTACCACCTTACCATTTCACACAGGGGGGAGGGCCAGGATCTGGGGGTCCCCTTGTTAAAGGGGGCTTCCAGATTCCCATAAGCCCCCCGCCCGCAGACCCCCACAACTACCGGCCAGGTTTGTGGGGATGAGGCCCTTGTCCTCATCAACATGGGGACAAGGTGTTTTGGGGGGCTACCCCAAAGCACCCTCCCAATGTTGAGCCTGGTACGGTTCAGGAGGGGGGGGCGCTCTCTCGTCCCCCCCTCTTTTCCTGCGGCCTGCCAGGTTGCGTGCTCGGATAAGGGTCTGGTATGGATTCTTAAGGGGACCCCACGCCGTTTTTTTATTTTTTTTGGCGCGGGGTTCCCCTTAAAATCCATACCAGACCTGAAGGGTCTGGTATAGATTTTGAGGGGGACCCCACACCATTTTTTTTTTTGGCCAGGGTTCCCCTTAATATCCATACCAGACCTGAAGGGCCTGGTATGGAATTTAGGGGGACCCCCACGTCATTTTTTTTTTAAATTTTGGTTCGGGGTTCCCCTGTGGGGAATTCCCATGCCATTTTTATCAATGAACTTCTATGTGTATTGTCGGACCGGCAATGCATTAATAGACGCGAGTAGTTTTAAATGACTTTTTTTCCTTTGAAATGTAATTTTGCTGTCAGACTGTTCTAAACATGAGAAACATGCGCCCCTTTACAGGCATACTATAGACAAGCCCCAGGTATGAAATTTAAAGGGATATTACACTTTTATTGTTTCACTTTAAGCATTATTAAAATCACTGCTCCCAAAAAAACGGCCATTTTTAAAACTTTTTTTTGCATTGATCCATGTCCCCTGGGGCAGGACCCAGGTCCCCAAACACTTTTTATGACAATAACTTGCATATAAGCCTTTAAAATGAGCACATTTGATTATTCATGTCCCATAGACTTTAACGGTGTTTGCGTGTTCGAACAAATTTTTTGCCTGTTCGCATGTTCTGGTGCAAACCGAACAGGGGGGTGTTCGGCTCATCCCTACTCAGGACAATGGATTTTTGCATCTCCCATAGGGGGTTTGCCCAGGCCAAGGCTCTATCAGAAAGCAAAGAAATAATCAAGTCTACTTTGCTTCTGTCCGTGGGGAACGCCTGGGGCAGCATCTCAAAGTATATCCCAACCTGGTTGAGAAACCCTCTGCATTGAACCTGATTACCCCCAAATCGCTGGGAAAGTGGAGTGGAAAGACACATACCTCTTATACAGATAATTTTCAAGGTGGGTGCCTGCACTGAGACAGGAGCAGCTGCAGGGACGGCCTGCAACACAGGTTGTACCAGAACAGCCACAATGGGAGGATCCAGGTGAGCAGTGCGAATCAGGAGTGTCTGTAACGCTATGGCAAACTGATCCATGCAGTGGTCCTGCTCATTCAATCTGGAAAAAATCTTACCACTAGGTGGACCACCTGCATCGTCTGAATTCATGGCCTTCGCCTACTGGCAGGAACCATGAATCAGATGGAGACAGAAAATTCAGTTAAAATCACACCTTTTAATATAATGGTAAAATAGGTACAAAAAGTAGACATAGTCAAAACATAGCCAGGGTATGGTAGCCAAAGCGAGTAGTCAGAACAAGCCAGTAAATCAGGAAGCCAGAGATCAGCGTAGTCGGAGGCAGCAGACAGGATCAGGAACCAGAAGGGACGTCAGCCAGGCAAGTCTACAACAGGAACACAACAGAGAGTCTCCAGATATGTTTGACCAAGGCGAAGGCATGCAAGAAATGAACCAGGCAGTTTAAATAGGCAGAAGGGGCTGGCTGTAGGCTGGACTGACAAGCAGGAAATGATCACCAGGTGAGCGGCTGCGGAACGATGAGTGCTGGCAATTAACCGACAGCTGAGCAACCTGAGCCCTGACACCTCCTCAGCCAATAGAAATGGAATCAGGCCAGCCATACACCATTTTGAATTTGTTTCCTGCAACCACGGGTTGCAAGAAAGAAATTTGTTTGATTCTCCCACCAACACAGACAGTGTTGATGGGGGAATCTCTCCTGCCAGGCCATTATCTTCTCCCTCCCCTCCAGGAGAAGACAGTGATTATTGCTAGCAGCTAGAGCAACCACTCTAGGCTCATAGGTAAAACCCGGCATGCTGGTTGTACCCAAGTTGATTAATCGACCTGATTCATTCAGCCTGCCTACATGATTTGAATCTTGCTGGCCTGCCTTAGGATTTAAAAATTAGCAGTACAACAGAGCCCAAAAAAAAAACCAAGACACAATGAGATGCAATGGGCCATCAGAAAAAATGCCTATGTTTTAGCATAGTCATTTCAGGTGCTGTGGGACCAATCCCAAATGAATACTGTAAAATCCTCTTTTACGTGTCTGGCTTTAGTAAAGTATATGTAAACCTAATAACTAAAATCTCATAGAGTATACACTTTGATTGGTTGAACTAGATGGACTTTTGTTTTTTTTTTTCAACCAGATTAAATAGGTAACTATGTATGTAACTTTAACATGTTATTATGAAAATCTGCAACTTTCTGCTTTAAAATAATATCTGTGGTTCTCGAATAGTATATTCCGCTGTATCTCTAACTTTACAGGAGTTTTTACATCCCCCGATCCTAGCATGGCAATACTAAACCTGGGTATTGAAAACTTCCCTCCTTGTTTTTGTACGGTAGTCACACATATCCTGTTGGCACCTAGAACACTAAAAACAAGATACTGTAAATTTAACAGGGTACCCAGTGTATCAGAAATACTTGAAATTACACAGGCGCACTATATTTATGAATCCGGCCAACAAATGTGGTACTAGAACAAATTTTGACGCATTGTGGAAGATATTTTGATGCATAGTGGAAGGATTGGTTTAAGGTAAATCTATCTCTCCTGTGAAACTATATTGCTGAAATGTTATTTCCTCAATAATCCATCCCCCTTATTCATTTTCTGGTCAGACAATGCCCATCTCCTTGTTTTCTTTTTTTCTAGCTAATATCACTATTATTATTTTATTTTATTTTTTTATTTTCCTATTATTTCACCTCTCCCTTACCCCCCCCCCCCCCACTTAGAGTTGCCACCTCATCCCTTAAAACCCTAACACATTGATTACACAGGTTCTGTGGCTGATTAAGGCGGTAATTAAACTCACTTGGTGCCTTATCTGCACTAAATTAGTCTCAGAACCTGTGTCATTCCTATGTGTTTGGGTTTAAAGGGATGAGGTGGCAACCCCCCTCCCCCCCCCCGGTCTACTAATTTACTAGAACCTACCATGTTTTCAATGTAGGTAAACCTATGATGTATTTCTCCTTATATTCCTGTACCTTATACAGGTAATCTTGTCAATTTATATGTTCTGGTTCTCTCTTTTTTTTACTTTTTATATTGCTTTGTACTCTGTTTTGTACTATTCAAATTTACTTCAATAAAAAACTATTAAAAAATAGTTTTAATTATAATTTAACTGGAAAAATGCAGATAACAGGTATTTTAATGAGCAAAAAAAGTGACAATTGTTTGAAACAAGGAACTTTATGAAACAAAATTTGTAATTTAGTTAGATTTTACACCTGCTGTGATGACCTCACCTGCCATTATATCCTGGTTATCATGTTTCGACCCTTTAAACCTTTTTACTTTAGCTGTAAAAATAAGTTCTTGCACATAAAGTTAACAAAATCAATAAAGAAGTGCCTGAGCAAGCTCGAAGGAGCTTACTGGCTGCAATATAATCTGATTACACCTTTGTGAATGAAAATAAATCACTTATTTATAACACTTGTAAAAGAAATGGCACTTGTTCAAGGCATAATGCCTTTTTAAGTGAAAAGCAACAACAACATATTAAAGTAATAAGTAATTTAGCTGTTATGTTGTCAATCAGCATTACATTATAGAAAATCTTTCCACAACTAACAAAACATATTGGACGTAAATGTTGAAGGGTGTCGGTATATATACTGAGATATGAAATGCATTAAGGAAGTCTCATTACGTAGAGCTGGAGTGTACTTTGTTTTAATGGAAGTGCAAAAACAGTGGCCTTTAAATTAGATCTTATTTTGGGAGAGGAAGAAAATGGTCTCAGCTTAAAAGAGCCACATAGCGAGGATGATATGATAGAAAGTGGAAGAAGAGAATCAGAACCTATTAGATATAATTTGAGAAATCCTCGCACTAGATACTGAGATGTGTTTTCTTGAGATAGCTCCATTTTAAAGATTGTGCCTTTCTGAAAAAGATTCACTAAGCTGTACAATTAGTGAATTCTATGTAGCTGTATCTACCACCATTACTGTATTGCCTAAAGCCTGGTAGACCCTGCAAGAATTTTTCATTCAACCTAGCAGGTTGAACAAAAAAACCTGACAGATCGCTGTACCAACACAAGTGAAGTTGGTGCAGTGATCTCCCCTACTATGCTATTGTATTCTGACTGGGGGAATCCCTCCTGCCAGAATACACTGATCAGCAATCGCAAACCATTGGTTGTGAGCACTGATCTGATGCTGGTTTTCCAGCATGTTACTTCAACAGACCGGCTTCTGTGGGACAGAATGTTGTACACCCTGATGAAAGTAGGCAAATTCCTACTTGGACAATTTTTGGACAGTGCGTACCTAGCTTAAGGCAGCAAAATATGGGTGGAGCAACAAAACTGATTTTCTATTCATTTGTGGGTGACATTTTCTTTAAGAGGTAGAGCTAGCTACTGACCAAATGGCAGACATTGTAGGTCCTAAACTGTAGAAGCTATACCCAAAAAAGGAAAGCAGAGCACAAACTGTAGTCACCAGTGTTGCATGTAGACTCCCCGCAGCTGATATTTTCCCAATTACTGACATTTCATATCTGGGCTGCACTTGGTGAATGTGCAGCGGATGTGTGATAATTATCCACTCATTTTGTAATTCGTTCCTCTGCTGAAAGTTGGCATTATACACTTACCATTCAAAATGAATAGCACCAAACTGTCTGTGAGGGTGCCTGGAACTGTATTTGCAAGTTATTCTCCTTCTGCAAGGATAAAATAGGATATTTTCAAAAGCTGAAAATCCTCTTTACACTTTTTAGTTAGACTAGTAATTGTGTTTAGGTTTGTGGAACACTTTTATATTCTGCATTCTCTTTGTGCATTGTTTCCATCCTACCTAGAACACAAGGATCACTCCAAATAGTGCCCATATAAAAACAAAACAGATCTAAATGTGAAGTGCCAGGTTGTAGAATTTGCCTCAGCATGTGCCAGTAATACTGTCAAACCCATTTCCTGATGCTTATTACACATCTGACATATTCCCAGCCAGACATCCTCCATTAGCAGTCAGTCTTTTGCCTGCGGTGGATTCCTGTGATTTTAGTTATGTGTCAATTTTTTTGGACAGTCTAATTATACCTGTTCTATAACACAGGAGGTCTGCAGACATTACATTACTTTTGATGTTATCTGTCCATCTTGCCATTTGCCAGATGCAGTGTCCACTCCTATTATTCTATCATTACTATATCAAACTTACACCTAAAAGTTTCCTTTGTACTTTTTTTAGTACCATGATGTTCCCCATTTAAAAGAAGAAATAAATAATTATTTTAAGGAGGAACCGTGATGTGTAAAGCATACTTATCCAAGGCATTCAATCAGAAATAATTTATTATAAATGATTACAGTAAGCTAAGATCTGATTGGTTGTTCAGTATTTTACACATCAAAAATGCTCTGCCTTACTTCAAAAACCAAGAGGTAGCAATTTTGATGTGTTAACTGTGAGAAAAGAGCAAGGAAGCACACACCGACACACACCACCTGGTCCAGTACTATGATAGATCGGTTTCAGCCTTTATCCCCCCAAGCCATGCCCCTCTAATGTGTTTTACCCACTCATGGGCTCAATGAAAGCCCAAAAGCGGGTGAAATGTGTTAGAGGTGTGTGTTCCTTTCTCACTGGACCTGTAAGGGTAAAAATTGCATGATAGCTTGAAGATCTGGGTATACATGGGTAGAAACATGGCATAAGGTAGCTCTACGCATTTCGTGGCCGATACGCCACACATCAGGAGCATGCACGTGATAGTCTAAAATGGAAGTAATATGAAAGGCAGTCAGTTATCATTGAAAAGGTATGGGGGGGTAGGGTGAAACCCCACATAACACCGAAGTGTACTTACTCATTGGAGTTTGAAGGCTAAAGGTGTATAAATGGGGTGCCAAAAACACCGGAAGGCACCTCCAACCGGGAGCTGTGGTGGACAGCCGAGCGAGGGCGACCAAGCGGGCAGCAATCAGGGCAGGCATAGGACCATGAGACATCTCTGAAGGAGGAAAGTGAAGAATACTAACGGTGAGCAAGTGGCAAGATGAGTGGCTAGGTGGTGTGGATGGGACCCGTGCAAGTAGGAGAAGAAATCTAGGTGAACACAGGCAGCCTGCGGCTGCCAGAGCAGCAGTGGAGTGAACCAGAATTGAATAGATGGTGATAAGGGAATACAATAAGACCAGTGGAAGATTGCAGAGGTGTAGAAATACCAAAATACCTGGTGTGAGTAGGGAATCAAGAAAAAAGGAAGGAGAGATTCCGGTCATGTGAATCGGGTGTGTTGAGAGCCTCGTGTGCCATGGCCGCCCAGAGAGACACCCTTATATGCGCCACCGCAGGACCGCCCACCACCATCACACCATATAGCAGATCGTGGGGGGGCCACTGACGGTCAGAGAGGGATCTCCGGCCAACCGGCCCCCAGTTGCCTCCACTGCTAACGAGTATGGAAACCAAACACAGACCACGTGATGGCGTAAGGGACGCTGCACGCGCAGCGTGGGATGCTTGATGTCGACGCGCAGTAAAGTGCCCCTGCCCCCCAAGCATCATAGGAGGCGGGGGATAGGAGGAGGCCCATAGTGCACATCATGGCCCTCGGACCAGGAGAGACACGGTGCCATGGCAACCACAAATTACACACCCGGAGCCAACGCTTCAAGGATATGGTATTAGTAAACAGAACCAGAAGTGAATAGATGGTGATAAGGGAATACAATAAGACCAGTGGAAGATTGCAGAGGTGTAGAAATACCAAAATACCTGGTGTGAGTAGGGAATCAAGAAAAAGTGCATCTGACAAAGTCCCACTCTCCTTGCCTCCTTCTTCTTGCTGTATCACCTCACCAGGCCATGATTTCACTCAAAGTCCCATAGGGATGGAAACACGTGACCTTACCAGGTCTAAGCTTCCTAAAAGTCCCTAAATTCCCTTTTTCTCCTCAACATAACCAGGGATGGAAGCACTTGGTTTTGCTCCATTGTTTCACCTTGATTACCCACACTGCATCAATTGACCTAATATGTAGCCTCCCCTGTTTAATTATCTGACATACTTTTTCACCTATATTAAATATATTGTCTTTTAGTATATTGTTACACTGTGTTTACTAATACCATATCCTTGAAGCGTTGGCTCCGGGTGTGTAATTTTTGGTTGCCATGGCACCGTGTCTCTCCTGGTCCGAGGGCCATGATGTGCACTACGGGCCTCCGCCTATCCCCCGCCTCCTATGACCCTTGGGGGGGCGGGGGCACTTTACTGCGCATCGACATCACGCATCCCACGCTGCACGTGCGGCGTCCCTTACGCCGTCACGAGGCCCGTAGTGCACATCATGGCCCTCGGACCAGGAGAGACATGGTGCCATGGCAACCACAAATTACACACCCGGAGCCAACGCTTCAAGGATATGGTATTAGTAAACACAGTGTAACAATATACTAAAAGACAATATATTTAATATAGGTGAAAAAGTATGTCAGATAATTAAACAGGGGAGGCTACATATTAGGTCAATTGATGCAGTGTGGGTAATCAAGGTGAAACAATGGAGCAAAACCAAGTGCTTCCATCCCTGGTTATGTTGAGGAGAAAAAGGGAATTTAGGGACTTTTAGGAAGCTTAGACCTGGTAAGGTCACGTGTTTCCATCCCTATGGGACTTTGAGTGAAATCATGGCCTGGTGAGGTGATACAGCAAGAAGAAGGAGGCAAGGAGAGTGGGACTTTGTCAGATGCACTTTTTCTTGATTCCCTACTCACACCAGGTATTTTGGTATTTCTACACCTCTGCAATCTTCCACTGGTCTTATTGTATTCCCTTATCACCATCTATTCACTTCTGGTTCTGTTTACTAATACCATATCCTTGAAGCGTTGGCTCCGGGTGTGTAATTTGTGGTTGCCATGGCACCGTGTCTCTCCTGGTCCGAGGGCCATGATGTGCACTACGGGCCTCCGCCTATCCCCCGCCTCCTATGACGCTTGGGGGGGGCGGGGGCACTTTACTGCACATCGACATCATGCATCCCACGCTGCACGTGCGGCGTCCCTTACGCCGTCACGTGGTCTGTGTTTGGTTTCCATACTAGTTAGCAGTGGAGGCAACTGGGGGCCGGTTGGCTAGAGATCCCTCTCTGACCGTCGGCGCTCCTCCCCCGCAATCTGCTATACGGTGTGATGGTGGTGGGCAGTCCTGCGGTGGCGCATATAGGGGCGTCACTCCGGGTGGCCATGGCACTCAAGGCTCTCAACACACCCGATTCACATGACCGGAATCTCTCCTTCCTTTTTTCTTGATTCCCTACTCACACCAGGTATTTTGGTATTTCTACACCTCTGCAATCTTCCACTGGTCTTATTGTATTCCCTTATCACCATCTATTCACTTCTGGTTCACTTCACTGCTGCTCTGGCAGCCACAGGCTGCCTATATTCACCTAGATTTCCTCTCCTACTTGTACGTGTCCCATCCACACCACCTAGCCACTCATCTTGCCACTTGCTCACTATTAGTATTCTTCACTTTCCTCCTTCAGAGATGTCTCGTGGTCCTATGCCCGCCCTGATTGCTGCCCGCTTGGTCGCCCCCGCTCGGCTGTCCACCACGGCTCCCGGTTGGAGGTGCCTTCCGGTGTTTTTGGCACGCCATTTATACACCTTTAGCCTCCGAACTCCAATGAGTAAGTATACTTTGGTGTTATGTGGGGTTTCACCCTACCCCCCATACCTTTTCAATGATAACTGACTGCCTTTCATATTACTTCCATTTTAGGCTATCATGTGCATGCTCCTGATGAGTGGAGTATCGGCCATGAAACGCGTAGAGCTACCTTATGCCGTGTTTCTACCCATGTATACCCAGATCTTCAAGCTATCGTGCAATTTTTACCCTTACAGGTCCAGTGAGGCCTTAGGTCCTGCAGACATTACCTCATAATTATATTTATATTCAATCTTGTTTCTGGTTGAACAATGGAATTTTATTATGGTTCTGTTCATGACATTGTATCATTATTATTTTTACCTATGTACTATCATGTATTAACCTTCTACCTTTGATATTGATGGTCATGGTTCAAGACAATTGTGTTATCAGTTGTGGGCATTTTTGCTACTGTATCTAATTATTAATTACCTTGATATTAACATTTTATGAATATTCATAAGTTAGTATATAAATAAAATTCCCCTGTTTAGCTCAACTACCTTCTTGCTTCACACAAAGTCCCACTCTCCTTGCCTCCCTCTTCTTGATGTATTAGGGATGGAAATGCATGACCTCACCAGGCCATGATTTCACTCAAAGTCCCATAGGGATGGAAACACATGACCTTACCAGGTCTAGGCTTCCTAAAAGTCCCTAAATTCCTTTTTTCTCCCTTAGTGAATGAGGTTAAGTTATACTGACTTGCATCATCCATTCATTTGCAATTTTCCTTGAATGTAATTTGGCATTCTTTGCAAGCTTCACCACATTCACTAAGCTCTGGGGGAAATTACATTGCAAAGAAAAAAAACAGTATGTGCTTTTAGTAAATCATCCCCTATAAGTGGCAACTTCAACTCTTTCAACCATGCAGATGTAGCAGGGTGCCCGCTGCCTAGAAGAGTGCTCAGGTGTCTCTCTCCCCCAAGCTAACTGCAGCTCTTCCCTGCTCCTTCTCTCCTCCGCTGCCTTAGCAGGGGCAGTGATACAGTGGGAGAGGATTAATGATGCTGTGCAGAAGAGGATCATGGTACATATAGTTCTTTGGAGGAGCACTGCACTGTAAGTGTATGAGGCTGCGGAATTCAACTTCCAGGGTGCCCAGTAAACCTAGAGTAGTGATGGGTGGAACACCCCCCTGTTTGGTTCACACCAGAACATCACACCAGAACATCTCGAACAGGGAAAAAGTTCTACCGAACATGCAAACTCTTTTAAAGTCTATGGGACACGAACATGAAAAATCAAAAGTCCTAATTTTAAAGGCTTATGTATATGCAAACTATTGTAAAAAAAAAAAAAGGGTATGGGGACCTGGGTACTGACCTGAGGGACATGTATCAATGCAAATTTATTTTTTAAATGATCGTTTTTAAAGGAGCAGTGATTTTAATGATGCTTAAAGTGAAACAATAAAAATGAAAAATTCCTTGAAATATTGTGGCGGGGGGGGGGGGGGCTTAGTTTTTTTTTAAATTTACATTCTTTAAATTCTTTTTTTACAATTTTTTTTTTATTTCAGCTCTCACTGGGGAAGCCTGTACTATTGACTGTGCGCTTGGCGGGCGAACATCCCGCTAAGTGCCCAGAAAGTTTGGGTGCAGTAATAGGCCTTCTGTTAAAAATTAGAAAAATAAAATAAAAGGACATGCACCTGTCAAACAGGTGCAGAAAATTGGGCCTTGGTTGTAGGTGAAGCCTGAAAACTGTAACCCCTCACAGTTACTCTTGCTGGGTGCAGGAATGGGCCCTGCTGTTAAAAATTTGAAAAAAAAAATGAAATTACATGCACCTGTCAAAGAGGTGAAGAGGTGCAGAAAATTTGGGACTTGGGTGTTGGTGGTGCCCTAAACCAAAAACGTTGTTGGAAGCTAGCATAATCAAGATTCAGGAATAGGATAGGCAGCATAGGCAGTCTTCAAGGCATCCCAGATCCCTAGTAAATTCAATCAGTTACATCTGCATCAGGGGCTTTATGCAGTAGCTGCTGTTGATCCAGGACTGATTAATTTTGATAAATATCAGCCGGTCAATGGAGTCTGTGGACAGGTGCACTCTTATCCGTCAAAAAACCTCCAGCAGCACTGAATGTCCATTCGGAAAGCACGCTTGATGCAGGACAGGCCAGTAGCTCAATTGCATATTGAGCAAGTTCTGGCCAGTGGTCCATCCTAAAGACACAGTAACCCAGTGGGTGCTCAGTTGGAAAGGTCTCCAAGTCTGCTCTTGCCCATAGATAATACTGCACCATATGATGCAGATGCTGCCGATGGTTGCTTAAACCTAACAGCCCTGGGTGTAGAGGACTAAAGAATTGTTTAAAGGCATCGGTCAGCCAGCCGCCTTCTCCCCCGCTCTTCCTTTGACCGAACAAAGCCTCAGAAACATGTTGTCCAAACCTCCCAGTATCTGGAACGTTAACCTCCCAGTGTCTGGAAAGGTGTTACACAAATTTTTCTTCAAGGCGTCCTCAAGATGTTTCATCCTCTGCTCCCTCTGCAAAGGCAGGATGATCTCTGCAACTTTACCCTTGTAACGTAGATCAAGAAGGGTTGCCAACCAGCAATGATCCCTCTTCTTAATACCATGAATCTTGGGTCCTTTTGCAGGCTTTGCAGAATCAGGGAGCCTATGCAGTGTAAGTATGAAGAGGCATGAGTTTCTGAGTCCTCTGGGTCACTAAGGATGACATTGTCAGGAACTACCTCCTCCCAGCCACGTACAACTCCTGGGGTTTCTGGGGGCTGAAAACCATCCCTTGAAGACTGCTGTATGTTATCCTCTACATACATGCTACCACAATCCTCCTCCTCTTCCTCCTGTGTTTTTTGCAGCCCTGAAGGAATGGTATCTGCATATAGGGGGCCTTGAGAGGAAAGGAAGTCCTCCTCTTTCTCCAGCTGTTCTGCCTCAAGTGCCCTGTTCATGATTCCATGAAGCGTGTGCTCCAGCAGGATGACTAGAGAGATAGTGTCACTGATGCATGCATTGTCACGGTTCACCATCCTTGTGGCCTCCTCAAATGGTGACAGGACAGTGCATGCATCCTTTATCAGCAGCCACTGGTGTGGCGAATAGAAGCCATGCTCTCCTGAGCCTGTCCTTGTGCCATACTCACACAGGTACTCATTGATGGCCCTCTGCTTCATGTGCAGCTGCTGCAGCATTGCTAATGTTGAGTTCCACCTGGTGGGGTGGAAAATAAGGCAGTTGGTGGGCAGGTTGAATTCCCATTTAATGTCAGCCAGCTGAACACTGGCATTGTATGACCACTGGAAATGGCCACAGACTTTTCTGGCCTGCCTCAGAAAATCTTGTAAGCCTGGGTACCTGCTCAAGAACTGCTGCACCACCAAATTCAGGATGTGTGCCAAACATGGAACATGGATCAAGTGTTCCTGTCGGAGAGCGGAGAGAAGGTTGGTGCCATTGTCACATACAACCATTCCTGGCTCAAGCTGCCATGGCATCAACCACCTTTGAGCCTGCCCTTGCAGAGCTGATAGAATCTCTGCCCCGGTGTGGCTCCTGTCCCCTAGACAGACCAACTGAAGCACCGCATGGCATCTTTTAGCCTGACTGCTTACATAGCCCATTGAACACTTAGGGAGCACTGCTGATTCAGAGCAAAATTCAGCAGAAGAGGCCAAAGAGGAAGAAGAAGAGGAGGAGGGGATGGAGCAGACAGATGTGGCAGAATCACCACCAGCATTTTGGAGGCGTGGGGGTGGAACAAGCTCCAGCACTGAACCCTGTCCTGCATCCTTCCCAGCTGCCAGCAGATTTACCCAGTTTGCTGTGAAGGAAACGTAACATCCCTGACCATGCCTGCTGAACCACGTGTTAGCAGTAATTCAAACCTTGCTGCTGACTGCCCTGTCCAAGGAGGCCAAAACATTGCCTTCCAAATGATGGTACAGAGCTGAAATGGCCTTACGTGAAAAGGAATTTTTCTTGGAACCTGCCACTGTGGTACAGCACATTACGCAAATTCACAAAAGGAGACAGAGCCTACCAGATGAAAAAGCAGTAGTTGTAGTGGTAGCAATTTGGCCAAGCTACCAATTAGACACTGAGCATGTGGATGGCTGGGACAGTATTTTTTTTTTTACGGTTCAGCAACTGGAGTAGCCAAATTTAGCTGGTGAAATCAACAGCTGGTGTACTGCTAGAAGACTGGGTGCAAGTTCCTTTGGCTCCCATTGCTATACCATCATCCCTCTCAGTGGAGGTTTTTGAGAAGACTTGAGGTATAGTAGGGGTAGAGATCCCAGATGAGGAGCAAGGAGAAGTCTGCATTTTTTTATGATGTGGGTCTTTCAGGTGCTGTTGCCAACGGACAGCATGGCAGGTCATTATATGTCTTGTCAAGCATGTGGTGCCAAAGCGGCTGGTGTTCTGGCCACGCTTGATCCGCTTCAGAGATTGTAAACGACAATCTGCTGCACGTGTTGAAAAAAGCTCACACCAATGAACTTTTGGAAGTCAACGGGGAGTCAGCAGCGCCCTGCACCTGTGGAGCCCTGTGGTGTCATGCAATAGGGTGGCTACCCTTAGGCTAGCCCCTGGAGGACATCCTGCCTCATTGAGGTTGTGCCTCCTCCTCACTTTCCTCCTTTGTTCTCTCAGGCAGACAAGTACAGTCAGTTACCTCATTGCCCTTTACATTCTCCTCACTGGAGCAAACTTGGCAGCATACTGCAGCTGGGGGAACATGACTGCTAGTTTCTTGTCTGTCATTGGCACCCCCTCTCTCTAGGCTCACGATACTCCCTTCCTCAACCTGGGAACCAACATCCGAGCATTCAAATTGCTGTGCATCCTCCAGAAGCATGTAACTGACACTATGATCGAATAGGTCAGGTGACTCCTCCGTGCATGATGGTGGGGCTATAGAAGGAGTAGCTGTGGACAAGGACCCTGTGGAATAGGTCGCTTTGGCAGCTGCGGTGGAAGGCAAACTAGTATGAGCCTGGGTGACAGAGGATGAGGAGGATGAGGAGGATGAGGATGGCTTAGCTATCCACTCCACCAACTCCTGCATGTTATGGCTCAATAACACGGTCAGCAAAAAAAAAAAGGACTAGCGTGCCCCACCTGCAGAGGATGCACCATGTCCACGACCACCACTTCTTACCGTGGACACAGAAGCATCTTGCCCACTTTTAGAGGCCCGTGAGTGTCTGCTTCTCCTCGTTGGCCTTTTGGACATGATGAGGATTTTTTGGGGGGGATTTTTATAACTTTTTATTATAGAGTGTGGGATGGAAATATCATGCTTGGGTGCAATACTTTGTGCTTGGTGCACTATAAACCATTTTATTATTTTGTTTTTATATATATAATAAAGGAAATAAGGGTACAGCAATTGTGGAGAATTGTTTTACTGCTGCAAAAAAAAAAAAAAAATGTAAAAAAAAAAATTGCTCCAAAAAAAAAAATAAAAAAAATAAATGTAAAATAAAAATCAGAAAGCCCATTCTAGGAAATGTCATGCAGCCATCAATGGACTTTATTTAAGTAGAAATTGGCTTAATAGAGGTTGTATGAGTTCAGCAGCACAAATGGTGGAAAAAAGGGTGAAAACAAGTATGTTATTAATACATGGCAGTGGTTTAGAATACACAGCGCTTTAGCAAATTAAATGGCATTCAGTTAGGATGTACATCTACTTTAAAAACCTTCTTCCCTTAATATGTTTGCAATATATGATATCTAAAAGATTGCAATATCTAATTTGTGCAAAACTCCCTTATAATATTCATACTAATAATCATTGACATCTTGCATTTGTTTTGGACCAATTTAATAACAGTAACTGGTTGCCTCTTGTAGAGTTATAAACGGAAAAAAATATTCTTAAATTAAGCTAAAAACTGCCCTGAGAATATGATATTTTTGCATTGTTCACTTCCCCGGAATCTATATGTTTAACCCCAGGAGCTGACATAGGCATAAGCCAGCTGCCTGGTTTAGGCAGCAGGCGAGCTCACGGACAAAGCAGATGGGCCCACTAGGAGGGAAAAATATACTGTCTTTTCTGAAATGAATTATAGTCTCCAATAATAGTTAGACAGTTCCCACACGAGAACTTAGACCAGAGACCCATGCCTCCATTGTTGGGGCCTTAACAACCGCACATTAGAGAAAGCGCATATTTCACTAGGGTCAAGCAAACAAACTCAGTGTTGATCTGAAGAGAATAGTGGGGCCCCATCCCACCTCAACAAGGGGCCATCAGGCTAGACAGCCAGGCTATATGGCTTGTAGTGGAAAATGTTATCACTTTCTTTTCCTCATCTGTCACCATAGAGGCCGCTCTCACGTTACTCTCATATACTGCAGGGTTTCAAAAATACTCTTGTCCTCTAAGGAATTTTGCAGTCTTTTTTCTCTGTGACAGTTCCCATTGATTTTATAGCCAAAATGATCTGAAAAATGGCTTTTATGTCCAGAGCTCAGCTTTCCCAAAATAAAAGACCATTTTTTGAAAACAAGTCATATGTCCGTTAGTGGGAAAAAGAATTGATTCTAAATCCCAGTGTCAGATCATTAATCTTTAGCACAATACAAGTGAGTTGTGAGTACCTCCAGTCATTATGTTCACCATGTACAAATGTCTTCTTCCTCTAATTTGTGCTAGCGTTTCAAAGGAAATATGGTAAGGTAAACTGCATCTGCATACAACGTCCATGAGTTATTACAGAGGGTGGTTACAGGCTAGAGAGAAATAAGACCATGTATTCACTGCAGTCAATGCAGTTCAAATACCTTTATCATTTCTGAAACGACTTTGCTTCATTCTTTATCATGTCTACTTGTTTTCTGTCTCTGAAAACTTGGAATTCATGGATGCGTCTAAAAAATAAAAACAGAAAACTACTTTCTAAAGCAACAAAAGTTATAAAATAACACACACACACTGTCTCCACACTTTGTTGTTTTGGGGGTTTTTCATACCACAAGTATGGGTAAAAACATTGTCTTAGATGGCACCCTTTGGGCATGGCATGGGAGAAAAATTTATAATGGAATGTAAATGTTTACCTCTAGAAATGTAAATTTTGACTAAGTACCCTTTGTCTTGGAATCCTCCTGAAATATAATATGCACTTCCTGTACCTCGACACTTCTGTCCTTAAAGTCTCAGAAGTTTATCTCTACATTGTGCACCAATGTGTTTGACTGTTAGTCTCACGAGATTTGAACTGCATCTTTCTAATGTCACTTCTACGGTGCTCACTGTTTCCCTTGCTGGAGAGGAAGCTGTAACCTAAGTAGCTACAAACAAGTATCAACCTGCTATTGCTTGATTTATTATGTGGATCTTTGTTTTCTGAATATTTTCTACTGCTTCTTAACTATTACTATGTAAGAGAGTGTCAATTTACTCATTATGCTCAGGTGCAGGCCCAGGTCTCTTTAACTCCTTTTCCTACAACTTACTTGGGTCTTGGACATGCCCAGGGAAGATAAGTTTCTCTGCTTCTACCCCCTCAGCAGCACAGGAAAGTTATATCTGATGAGGCAGAGGTAGCTGGGCAAATAATATGCAAACAGGCCAGATGGCCTCCAATGTCGGAGCTAGCATGTGGGCAGTCGGGCAGAAGCTGGGTCTTCCAGCTTCTCTGGAAGATCTAGTGACTCTGCGGAGCTCCTCCCTAATGGCTACAAGAGTACTCTAGTTCCAGTGAGGTGGTTCTCCTATGCCCTCAGGCCTGGGATCTTTTCAGCTGTTTGCATGGGTTACTAGAGCTAACCTAGACTTCACTGATAGGGATGCTGTTCTTCAGAAAAGCGCAGGCAGCTGTTTACATGCCAAACTATTTTACTGAAGAAGTGATTCAAAGTTAGACTGTCTGTTGCTGTAGATTTTTTTGCGACTATGCTATGCGGCCATGTTACCCATACCTATAGAGACATTGCTATGAAGAGTCCATATTTGTGCCACTTTCATTATCCATTTTGCATTATTCTGCAGTATATTCATGTTCTTTGCCGTACTGACCTTGTTTTATTGATTTATTGATTCTACTTTTCCCCTGTTTAGCAAACTACAAATTACAGTTACTCTCTATCTTATTACATGTCTTATTTTACTTGGAGTCTACAAACAGGATCAGCAATGTCAGCCAATAGTGATGGGAGTGGTGCGGCAGGGGCTCAGGATTCAGACTCAGGTTTCAGGATCTCATGCAGTATTTAGGGAAAATGTGTCTGGACACCTACATACCGCATGCGATCTGGTTCTGTGAATGGAACCCATTATCAGCATGTCAGCATGCACTACCCAGCATTCTGCCCCAACTCAAAAGTTCTCACATGGGGTAGGTCAGAAGTGGGGTATATAAAAGTTATATAATATGAAAGTGCAGCACTATAAAAATGCTTTAGAGTTAAGAAACCATATATATCACCAGATATATCATGAATACAAATCATTTGTGTGGATTGATACAACAGTTATTGTGGTAGTTCCCAGTTTATATACACTAGGGATTTACACTTTATGTGCTAAATTTTGATATATATGGTTTATTAACACTAAATCATTTTTATAATGCTGCACTTTCATATTATATAATTTTTGCACAATGGTTTGTCAATTGTATTGCTAGATGCTGCAACTTTCCAGACTATTAGCACAGTATTCTCCATAACAGGGTATATAAAAGTGGAATGGGGGTCTGAACAACAGGAGGCTTTTGACTTCAGCAGCTGATTTCCATGCTGGCCTTTGCTAACTTCTTCTGTACAAACTAGGAATAGATGCTAATACTCAGGGCCTAAGGGACATACAGTACTCTACAGTATGAGGTGACCAGAAGAGGATCATCACCTTTGCCAGTTGAAGCTCACATGAAAACTGTGATGAACCCTGCAATCTACAACTGCTTCTGGAACTGTTGGCCTTGGTTTGGGTAGTCACCAAACTCAAGCTCTGATGAAAATGAAT
Source organism: Aquarana catesbeiana (assembly GCF_042186555.1). Taxonomy (NCBI): domain Eukaryota; kingdom Metazoa; phylum Chordata; class Amphibia; order Anura; family Ranidae; genus Aquarana; species Aquarana catesbeiana. The sequence continues at coordinate 98,341,361 of NC_133328.1, forward strand.
CTGTTGATGCTTCTGAAAACAGTTAAACTTGATACCCTGGAGAAATGTTGACCAGTCCATCTGGTGAAGTTTGAATTCTCCATGTTTTATCGTACTGCAAAAAGCAACAAGGCAGCAGATGCTGTAAGCACTAGCCAGTCCTTACTAATATATGGTTAAAGAAGCTGACAAGATAGAAATTCCTGACTACTACCCCCGCATCCAGAGTATCTGCTCTCTCTACCTTTTCTGCCCCCCTTCTTTCTTTCTTTTCTTCTCTACTCCCCTCTTCCCTTTTTTTCTCTCCCAAAGGACATTCTGTCTCCTGCGGCCTATCCGGCATCTTTGAAATTTGTCTCGGTGAACGCAAAGGGTCTCGACATACCTGAGAAGCACTCTAAATTCCTGGCAGAATTCCACAGGCTGAAAGTGCAGATTGTTTTCATTCAGGAAACACATTTCAAGGCTTAGCATACAGTATACGTAAACTCACCAATAAACATTTTCCTATAGCATTCCATGCCATATCCGCCATAGCCAAAAGAAGGGAGCCTCTATTCTTGAGAAACGGTCTATTTCAATTACTAGTGACCAAGGTAGACCCGGAGGGACGATATATCTTTCCGAAGGGCTTTGTGGGGTAAGGTCCCCTTACCATTGCCAACACCAAGTCCCAATAGCGCCCAGGTGACATTTTTTCTCACTCTCTGAGAAGAGCTAGTGGACTTTTCCTCGGGTATGCTAGTTTTGAGGGGGTACGGACTATAATGTTCCTCTACACCCACTTTTAGATTCCTCCATGGGCACTGCCATTATTCTGTACTTGGCTCTTCGTCAAATTAAATTGCAGCTACAGAATTTGTGACTTCATAACACCTGTCGTATCTTGAACCCGAAGGAAAAAGATTATACCTTTTTTTCGGCCCCATATGCAAAGTACTTCAGAATCGATTAATTCTTTTTAGGACCTCCCTTGTCTACAATCAGCAACTATAGAGCCTATGGTCCTTTCGGATCACTATCCCGTAACTCTTACTTCAACCTTTCCTGAGCAGGACAATAACAGCAAAATTTGGAGACTTAAGCCTTGTATACACGATCTGATTTTCCGATGGGAATTGTGTGATGACAGGCTGTTGGCGGAAAATCTGACTGTTTGTACGCTCCATCGGACAATTGTTGTCAGATTTTCCCCAGACAAATGTTGGATGGCAGGCTTTAAAATTTTCCGAGGACAAATGTCACAGTGCTGTGAAAAAGTATTTGCCCCCTTCCTGATTTTTTTATTTAGCATATTTCTCACACTTAAATGATTCAGATCAAACAAATTTTAATATTACACAAAGATAACCCGAGTAAATCCAAGATGTCATTTTTAAATTATTTTTCCATTTATTAAGGGAAAAAAAGCTGTTCAAACCTGCCTTGCCCTATGTGAAAAAGTAATTGCCCCCATCCATGCTGAATCTTGAATGAACTGCGATTAACCACAATTTTTTGGAAAGCTGAGTTAAATTTCACTTGCCACACCCAGGCTTGATTACTGCCAGACCTGTTGAATCAAGAAATCACATAAATAGAAGCTGTCTGACAAAGTGAAGCATGCTAACACGTCACAAAAAGCCACCCATCATGCCACAATCTAAAAAAAATCAAGAACAGATTAGAAACAAAGTAATGGACATGTATCGGTCTATGAAGGGTTTCAAAGCCAGTGAACCAGGGGGAGAGCCATTATCCACAAATGGAGATAACTTGGAACAGTGGTGAACATTCCCAGGAGTGGCCGGCCTACAAAAATGATTCCAAGAGCATGGCGACGACTCATCCAGAAGGTCATAAAAGAACCCAGAACAACATCTAAAGAACTACTGGCCTTACTTGCCTCAGGTAAGATCATGATTCAACAATAAGAAAGAGACTAGGCAAAAATGGCATCCATGGGAGAGTTCCAAGGCCAAAGCCACTGCTGAACAAAAAGAACACAAAGGCTCATCTCACATTTACCAATTAAAACATCTTGATTATCCCCAAGACTTTTAGGCAAATATTCTGTGGACTGATGAGACAAAAATTTAACTTTTTGGAAGGTGTGTGTCCGGTTACATCTGGCATAAAACTAATACAGCATTTCATAACAAGAACATAATACCAATATTCAGACATGGTGGTGGTAGCATGGTGGTCTGGGGCTACTTTGCAGCTTCAGGACCTGGATGACTTACCATAATTGATGGAACCATGAATTTTGAGCCCTACCAGAAAATGTCCAACCATCAGTTTGTGACCTCAAACTCAAGTGTACTTGGGTTATGCAGCAGGACAATGATCCAAAACACAACAGCAAGTCCACCTCCAAATGGTTCAAACAAAGCAAAATTTAGGTTTTGGAGTGACCTAGTCAAAGCCCGGACTTAAATGCAATTGAGATGCTGTATCATGACCTTACACAGGCCATTCATTGTGGAAAACCCTCCAATGTGGCTGAATTAAAACAATTCTGCAAAGAAGAGTTGGCCAAAATTGCTCCACAGCAATGTGAAAGACTCATTGCCAGTTATCGCAAACACTTGATTGTAGTTGTTGCCGCCAAGGGTGGCAAACCAGTTATTAGGTTTAGGGGGCAATTACTTTTTCACATAAAGCCAGGCAGGTTTGGACAGCTTTTTTGCCATCATTTAAAAACTGCATTTTGTATTTACTTGGGTTATCTTTGTGTAATAATAAAATTAATTTGATGATCTGAGTCATTTACGTGTGACAAATTTGCAAAACATATTAAAAATCAGAAAAGGAGACAAATACTTTTTCACAGCATTGTATGTACTTGTATCGTTTTGCCAGCCTTCAACACAACAGCAGTGTGGGTCCTGCCTGTTGATATGCATCCCAGGACATGCACTGTATGTGTACATCAACCTCCATTTGTTATAGGCTTACCAGTGGCTCTTCTGACAGTTACTGTCAAGCACAACAGATGTAGCAGACAGAAGGGAAGCCTAAGCTCTTTGCTTACTTTTCTCATGTGCTATAGGTAAAAAATATGCAAACAACCCACTAAAACCTATAGTTAGAACAAGTTTACATGACTTTAAATACTCACGGATTTACAATAAAATTTCGTTTCATTAGAAGGATTTAGTATCCTTACATCAATGCATGTGTAATGTATATACTGTACACTGTTAGATGTTGCTTTCATGTTTTTTCAAGACTCTCGATTATGCTACGCAAGTTAATCCTGAAGGTAGTGGGGACAACAGAAGGATCCTCAATTGGAGATGTAGCTTATGGCCTAAAGGTCTTCACAAAAACAGTAATCTAAATGTATGAGCATCTGTCCAATCCATTCTCTGTAATAAAAACTGTAAACATCTCCAGTAAAGTAAATGGGAAATCCAATTACCTTTAGGTGGTAGTGTTTCATTAAATGACATTTCCCTAGTACTGCCTGATGCATGGAAGATAAACTTGTCACAAATCAACTAAATTAGATTTTTAAGTTTTCCATTCAGTCAGGTGATTTGTTGATTTGTGTGTACATCTACTCCGTACACAGCAATAATCCTATTTACCCTTTTACCACAAAAGTTGTTTGCATACCATGTTGATAAAGAAAAAAGTTTCTTTGACATTGTTTTCATTAGTATAGATTAAGTTCAGCCAAATTGGATGCTAGCAGTCTTAAAAAAAAACAAACAGATTTCCATATTATTTAGTTAACCGAATGATATTATGTCTAAATATGAAGCCTCCAGCTAAATACCAGCCATACTTTTTTTCAAGGGGGTCTCACAAGGTGCAGTAGGAGCTCATTGACAACACTGTGTGATGCAAAGAAAACATGTTCGTATTGCATTCGTATTGGTAACGTACCTCAACAAACACAAATTGCTCCTGAAATTACTTTTTTAAAAGATTGCATCACAAAACACATTACATTTGTAACTGTGAGTTGTGGTGCACTAACGTGCGGGTGCATTGGGGTGGAACTGATGAAAAATAATAACACACCTCAACACATATTCCATGCATACCATGTGTTACTGTAACATAAATTATAAAAGCATTGTGGTATGAATGAGCTCTCAGACTTTATAATTCCCTTTGAATATAGTATATTGGCAGGATGGAAGTAGAGGTGGGGAAGGTGGAGACAAAAGTTCTAGCAACAATATCTTATAATTTTTCTAAATACTGACAATCGTTGAAATGAAATTTGGCCTACAAGCAATTATATATTTTGAATGTGTGTGTAATTATCTGTATATCCAATACTTATTCATAATAAAATGTTTTTAAAATGTTTTTTTTTTTTATAGTTTTGGATAGTGTGGCAAGGGTTCATACCTCTATTAGGTCTATATTGTAGCCTTCCTCCCTACTGGAAAGATTCATTATCTCTCAGAACAGGAACACAGGTGAAGTGTTCTATCAGGGACATTTGTTGAGGGGTAAGTGAGCTGTTTGCTCACGTTGGAAAAATTTACTTTTGCTTCATATTGTGATTACAGGACAGGAAGTGAAAGGAAACCTTCCCAATGGAAAACTGGTGAAAATAAATAAATAAATAAATAAATACATAAATAAATAAATACACACATACTGACACGGGCTTTTACTCACCCCTAATCTATCAAAATAAATAAATAAATAAATTATATATATATATATATATATATATATATGTTTTTGGCTATATATATATATATATATATATATATATATATATATATATATATATATATATATATATATATATATATATATATATATATATATATATATACGCTAAATACCCATCGTATCATGCTAGTTTAGGAATCAGATGCTGAAATGAATGAAGCATCATTCTGCATTTGCGCCCAGTCTGGCAGATGGTGTTAGTGTCTGCATCAGATGCTGAAATAAGTGATTAATCCTATCCACAGCTTTGTTAGTGTCATGTTGCATATTCTTTTGTTGAGTGGGGAAGCTGTTTAGATATCAAAAAATCTGACTGAATTGATGAGTGTTTCAGGACAGGAGGCTGAGACTGTCATGGAAATTCCACTGAGACTGCCATGGAAATACACTAATCCATGTCACTTTCAACATTTTTATTAAAATGTATCTTAGTACGGCCCTGTTTCCTGTTTCTTCCCAAGTAACACAAACATGACCACCCTTCTTACATCCTTAGCTCCACAGCTCGATGACTGTCTCACAATGGGAGCAATCTTTATTCATATAACAATAGAGCTTGGTTGCTTTCACAATCAGCCAATCAAGCGCAGGCAAACAGGAGGAGTTATACAGATTTAAACCAATGAACAATGACTAGGGCGGTATCTACGCAGGGGCAGTGTATATGATTTCCCGCCCCTTGTAGCATCAAGCCATGTTCTCCAGTAAGACAAAACCACATGGCTGGCCTTGAAATCATGGTTGCTGTCCAACCATAATGCACCACAGGACTCCCGTTTTTACTGTTTGGCGTGAGTGCTTATTCTGCATTGTTCAGAGAACAATCCATACCCAGATTATACTACCATTCTTGTGGATGGGAGATTTTTTGCAGGGGCATGCCATGATCCCTCCATGTGCTGATCAGACACACAGAAAAACAAAAGCGCACACCCCCCCCCCATAACCGATAATGTCTTTGCAGAGTGAACACATCCCCCCAGACGATCGTCTGTGCATCGCACAGGGGCCCTTCACTGGCGGACATATCATCACTCTGCAAACACTTCTCTGCATCCCCAGGAATCTTTCCACTACCAAAACAGGTCTCAACTGGTGTCAGTCTGCACCAGTCCACTCCTTAGAGCGGGCTGCAGGAGAACTAACACTGGGAAACACTGTGACAATACATTATAATTACATCTTAATAAAATTTCCACAACAAGAGTCCCCAGAGAGTAACATTGTTGTGATAATAAAATTGGCATGCCTTTTTTACATATGTGACAGCACTGTAGTTTTAAAGAATTCCTTTAAACATACTAATGGAACAATGTAAAGGAATGTACCATACATACAGTATGTAGAAACTATGGAAAATAATAATGCAAGTTATTGTCATAAAAAGTGTTTGGGGACCTGGGTCCTGCCATGGACATGGATCAATGCAAAAAAAAGTTTTAAAAACTGCCGTTTTTTCGGGAGCAGTGATTTTAATAATGCTTAAAGTGAAACAATAAAAGTGTAATATTCCTTTAAATTTCGTACCTGGGGGGTGTCTATAGTATTCATGTAAAGGGGCGCATGTTTCCCGTGTTTAGAACAGTCTGACAGCAAAATGACATTTCAAAGGAAAAAAAATAATTTAAAACTATTTGCAGTTATTAATGAATTTCCGGTCCGACAGTACACATAAAAGTTCATTGATAAAAAGGGCATGGGAATTCCCCACAGGGGAACCCCGAATCAAGATTAAAAAAAAAAAAATGACGTGGGGGTCCCCCTAAATTCCATACCAGGCCCTTCAGGTCTGGTATGGATATTAAGGGGAACCCCGGCCAAAATTTAAAAAAAAATGGCGTGGGGTCCCCCTCAAAATCTATACCAGACCCTTCAGGTCTGGTATGGATTTTAAGGGGAACCTCGCGCCAAAATTTAAAAAAAAATGGCGTGGGTCCCCCCAAAAATCCATACCAGACCCTTATCAGAGCACGCAACCTGGCAGGCCGCAGGAAAAAAGGGGGGATGAGAGAGCGGCCCCCCCTCTTGAACCGTACCAAGCCACATGCCCTCAACATTGGGAGGGTGCTTTGGGGTAGCCCCCCAAAACACCTTGTCCCCATGTTGATGGGGACAAGGGCCTCATCCCCACAACCCTTGCCCGGTGGTTGTGGGGGTCTGTGGGTGGGGGGGCTTATTGGAATCTGGCAGCGCCCTTTAACAAGGGGATCCCCAGATCCCGGCCCTCCCCCCTGTGTGAAATGGTAAGGGTACCCCTACCATTTCACAAAAAAACTGTCAAGAATGTTAAAAATGACAAGAGACAGTTTTTGACAATTCCTTTATTTAAATGCTTCTTCTTTCTTCTATCTTCTATCTTCTTTCTTCTATCTTCCTTCGGTTTCTTCTTCCATCTTCTTCTTCCGGTTCTTCCTTCGGTGTTCTCGTCCGGCATCTTCCTCCACGGTGTCGGCATCTTCTTCCCTTCTTCTCGGGCCGCTCCGCATCCACCATGATAGGAGGCTCCCGCTGTGTGACGCTTCTGCTCTTCTGACGGTTCTTAAATAATGGAGGGCGGGGCCACGCATGGTGACTTCCCTGCCCGCCCGCCTCTGACATCACGGGGAATGCCACAGGGAAGTCCCTGTGCGTCAGAGGGGGGCGGGGTCACCGGGTGGCCCCACCCTCCGTTATTTAAGAACCGTAAGGGAAGAAGATGCCGGCACTGCGGAGGAAGATGCCGGACGAGAACACCGGAGGAAGAACCAGAAGAACCAGAAGAAGAAGAAGATGGAGGAAGAAACTGAAGGAAGAAAGGAGATAGAAGATAGAAGAAAGAAGAAGCATTTAAATAAAGGAATTGTCAAAAACTGTCTCTTGTCATCTTTAACATTTTTGACAGTTTTTTTGTGAAATGGTAGGGGTACTTTTGTACCCCCTTACCATTTCACACAGGGGGAGGGCCGGGATCTGGGGGTCCCCTTGTTAAAGGGGGCTTCCAAATTTCTATAAGCCCCCCCACCCGCAGACCCCCACAACCACCGGGCAAGGGTTGTGGGGATGAGGCCCTTGTCCCCATCAACATGGGGACAAGGTGTTTTGGGGGCTACCCCAAAGCACCCTCCCAATGTTGAGGGCATGTGGCCTGGTACGGTTCAGGAGGGTGGGGCGCTCTCTCTCATTCCCCCCTCTTTTCCTGTGGCCTGCCAGATTGCGTGCTCAGATAAGGGTCTGGTATGGATTTTTGGGAAAACCCCACGCCATTTTTTAAAAAAATTTTGGCACGGGGTTCCCCTTAAAATCCATACCAGACCTGAAGGGTCTGGTATAGATTTTGAGGGGGACCCCACTCCATTTTTTTTTTTTAATTTTGGCCGGGGTTCCCCTTAATATCCATACCAGACCTGAAGGCCCTGGTATGGAATTTAGGGGGACCCCCACATCATTTTTTTTTTAAATTTTGGTTTGGGGTTCCCCTGTGGGGAATTCCCATGCCATTTTTATCAATGAACTTTTATGTGTATTGTCGGACCGGCAATTCATTAATAGCCGCGAGTAGTTTTAAATGACTTTTTTTCCTTTGAAATGTCATTTTGCTGTCAGACTGTTCTAAACACAGGAAACATGCGCCCCCTTACAGGCATACTATAGACACCCTCCAGGTACGAAATTTAAAGGAATATTACACTTTTATTGTTTCACTTTAAGCATTATTAAAATCACTGCTCCTGAAAAAACTGACATTTTTAAAACTTTTTTTTGCATTGATCCATGTCCCCTGGGGCAGGACCCAGGTCTCCAAACACTTTTTATGACAATAACTTGCATATAAGCCTTTAAAATTAGCACTTTTGATTTCTCCCATAGACTTTTAAAGGGTGTCCGCGGCTTTCAAATTTGCTACGAACCCCAAATTGTTTGCTGTTCACTCGAACTCGAAGCTCATCCCTAATTGAGAGCAGGTTCTCTATTTTTCGGTCGGAAAAAGTTCCTAGGCAAAAATGCGTTCATCTGTATGCAATTCGGACGCGCAAAAAATCACGCATGCTCAGAAACAATTCGACGCATGCTCGGAGGCATTGAACTTCATTTTCTCGGCTCATCATAGTGTTGTACATCACCGCATTCTTGACGGTCAAAAGTTCAGAGAACTTTGGTGTGACCGTGTGTATGCAAGGCAAGCTTGAGCGAAATTCCATCGGAAAAACCATCCAAGTATGGGGCATAAGAACTGAAAGTTGGGGAAGTCTATCATTATCACATATTGGGGTATATCTAGTGGGGTATGGAATGCCCATCATTTTTTTGACTGTATCCCATATTTTACACATTAGCTTACAGGTGGGCATATCCGCACATGAAACACCCCATCTTACCCCGTTCAGAACATGGAGTGGTGACTGACCCTTAAATGCATAGGAAAATAATCGTCGAGCAGGAAGGGGTAACTATTCAAGCTCCCATACAGTAAAATGCTGTAATTGTGATGCAAAGAAATACCTCCTTAGGTTAGGAACTGCCAGTCCACCCACATTTTTGGGATGTTGAAAAGTCTCTAATTTAATACGAGGGGTTTTATCCAGCCATATTACCACTTCCATACCGGGCCTATTCTGGCACTCCTATCCTACATGTAAAAATCATCATTTGTTTGCTATAAAATTACTCAGAACCCCCAAACATTATATATATATATATATATATATATTTTTTAGCAGACACCCTAGGGAATAAAATGGTGGTCGTTGCAACTTTTTATCTCGCACGGTATTTGCGCAACAATTTCAACGAAAACTGTTTCATGAATTAAAAAATAACAAATCAGTAAACTTAGCCCAATTTTTTTGTATAATGTGCAAGATGATGTTACGCCCAGTAAATAGATACCCAACATGTCACGCTTTAAAATTGTGCACACTCATGTTGATGCTTTAAATTTTTTTACAGATTACCAGTTTACAGTTACAGAGAAGGTCTAGTGCTAGAATTGTTGCTCGTGCTCGAACGCATGTGGCGATACCTCACATGTGTGGTTTAACCACTTCCCGCCCCGCCTATAGCAGATTGACTGCCGGGCGGTGGTTCCGTTATCCTGACTGGGCGTCATATGACATCCAGCAGGATAACATGCCGCCGCGCACCTGCGGGGGCGCGCATCATGGCGATCGGTGGAGTGGTGTGTCAGCCTGACACACCGCTCCACCGATCTTGGTAAAGAGCCTCCGGCGGAGGCTCTTTACCACGTGATCAGCTGTGTCCAATCACGGCTGATCACGATGTCAATAGGAAGAGCCGTTGATTGGCTTTTCCTCACTCGCGTCTGACAGACGCGAGTAGAGGAGAGCCGATTGGTGGCTCTCCTGACAGGGGGGGTCTGCGCTGATTGTCTATCAGCTCAGCCCCCCTCAGATGACCACACTGGACCACCAGGGATGCCACTAGGACCACCAGGGAAGGGGACAACATGTGGATAGCCAGGTATGTACCCCATGGCCATCCACATGTGCCCAATGTGCCCAATCTGTGCCAATCAGTGCCCACAAATGGGCACTGATTGGCACCATTATATTTCAGTTCTGCCAAGCAATGCCACCAATCAGTGTAATCAGTGCCACCAATCAGTGTCATCAGTGCCACCTGTCAGTGCCCATCAGTGCCACCTGTCAGTGCCCATCAGTGCCACCTGTCAGTGCCCATCTGTGCCCATCAGTGCCCATCAGTGCCCACCTATCAGTGCCCATCAGTGCCACCCATAAGTACCCATCAGTGCCACCCATAAGTACCAATCAATGCCACCTACGAGTGCCCATCGGTGCCATCTATGAGTGCCCATCAGTGCCGTATACCAGTGCCACCTATCAGTGCCCATCATCAGTGCCCGTCAGTGCCACCTCATCAGTGCCACCTTATTGGTGCCACCTCATCGGTGCCCATCAGTGCCACTGTATCAGTGCCCGTCAGTGCAGCCATATAAGTGCTCATCATTGAAGAAGAAAATTTGATCACCGCAGAGGTGATCAAATACCACCAAAAGAAAGCTCTATTTGTGGGAACTAAATGATAAAAAATTTGTTTGGGTGCAGTGTAGCATGACCGTGCAATTGTCATTCAAATTGCGACAGCGCTAAAAGCTGAAAATTGGCCTGGGCGGGAAGGTGTCTAAGTGCCTGGTATTGAAGTGGTTAAATGACGTTTACATATGTGGGCGGGACTTACATGTGCGTTAACTTCTGAGCACAAGCTACCATGGACAGGGGCGTTTTAAATTTTTTGTTTTTATACTTTATTTTTTTTTCACTTTCTATTACCTTTATTTATTTTTGACCACTTTCATTCCTATTACAAGGAATGTAAACATCCCTTAATAGGAATGGTTCGTGACAGGTCCTCTTTATGGAGAGATGCGGGGTCAATAAGACCCCACATCTCTCCTCCAGGCTGGAAAGCATGAGATCAAAGAAAAAGCCACGATCTCATGCTTACCAACCGTGATCGCGGCTTTGTTTACAACCGCTGGCCCGGTCGTGACGTCATAACATCACGCCTGGGCCTCCAACGGTCATAGAAATGACTGGTGATCATCTGGTCACCGGAAATCTCTATGGTTGTCATCTGGCTGTGGCTGATTCTTTCTCTGGGTCCCCGATGGCACGGAAGAGCCTGGAGAAGCACCGGATGGTGGCAGGAGGGGGGGTTGTCCCCTCCCGTTGCCTGTAAGAACAATCAAGTGGCAGAACTGCCGCTATGATCATTCTTATGGTGCACAGACTCACTGGCTGAAAACGAGGATATCTGAATGATGCCTGTAGCTGCTGGCATCTTTCAGATATTCCCACTGAAAATCAAAGACGTCATATGACGTCCTTGGGCTGGAAGTGGTTGAACGCCTAAGTATAAGGTATCCAGATCGGAGCATTATGTAAAAAATACAAAAGCTGAGGCATCCATATCATCTTGATTTGATTAATATGGCCTATTAAGGAAAGAGGGAGTTTATTCCAGATTTTGCTTTGGTCTTGGAATCTAGCAAGTAGTGGAAATATGTTATCTACAATATACGACTGAGGGGAATCAAAAATAACTATCCCTAAGTATTTTATAGAGAACACAACCCTGAGCTGAGAAAGTGAGGATGGGAGTGGGTCCTGGGGAAGATCTAAGGGCATCAACACAGACTTCTCCCAATTTATGCCTAACCTGGAAAACCTACCAAACTCCTTAACATATTTCATTACTGCCGGTAGAGATGAATTGATATTAGTCAGAAAAAGAAGATCATCTGCATATAATGATATCCTCCATGTCTCCCCTAATGAGACCAGTTACATCAGATGAGGCCTGCATAAGACAAGCCAAAGGCTCTATAGCTAGAACAAAGAGCAGGGGGACAATGGGCACCCCTGCCTAGTGCCCCGGCAAAGCGTGAAACTAGCAGATTGGAGGCCGTTAACCCTAATTGATGCCATAGGAGCTGCATATACCAACCGTACCCATTGACAAAAATTAGAACCAGCTCAAATTTTTCCAGAATGGCCCATAGGTAAGGCCATTCAACACTATCGAAGGCCTTTATTGCGTCCATTGCCAGAAAGGCTTGATTTGGATGGTCCAGAGCCAGAACCTGCATATTTAAGTATATTTAAGTATGCACGTCTAATATTAACTGCTGTTGACATATTGGGCATAAATCCTACCTGATCTGAGTGAATAATATGTTTAATAACCTTATTTAATCTGGTAGCGAGTACTTTGGAAAGAATTTTAACATCTGTAGACAGTAGGGAAATTGGTCTATAGGATTCAGGATGAAACAGGTTTTTATATTTTTTAGGTATAATTATTATAACAGAATGACCAATACTGTGTGGAAGCTGACCTATATGGAAGGCCTAATTTAGTGTATTAAGAAGGGCAGGAAGCATCCCCTTGTTATATTCTTTATAGACCTCTATAGGGAGACCGTCAGTCCCTGGAGCTTTGGAATTAGAAAAACTAGCCACCGCACTCTCCAATTCCAACAGAGTAAGTGGAATGTTGAGGGTCTCCCCCTCTTCCACTGAAAGGGCCGGGAGATTAATGTTAGCCAGATTAATAGTTAACTCGGCGTATAGTCTGTCCTAGAGGTATATAGATCCTAATAATAGGACTTAAAGATGGATACAATGGGACTAGTCTGGTAAATAACCTCCCCCTCTCCATTCATTAAGGCCAAAACATGTGTGGGGTTGGATTGAGACCCTACTATCTGAGCCAACAGTCTACCATTCATCTCTCCCTCTGCCCAACTAAGTCTCTTCTGAAAGAAGAGTTTATTCCTTGCCCTGGATTCCAACAGTTCATTCAGCCTTTTTTGAGATGAAAGCCATTCCTGTTGGGCATCAGGAGAGGGATCCTGGATATATAGGGCTTCCTCTGCGAGGGGTATTGGCCTTTGCAAGTTCAAGCTCTCTATGGGAAGCAGTTTTGATGACACAAATTTTTTGGTTCAACAGTCCCCGAAGATAAGCCGTAAGAGCATCCCATAACAACCTGTATGGGAGCAGAGCCAAAATGAACAGACCAGAAATCCATAATGCGAGCAGCAATAGCATCCTCTTTGGGAAATAGTTCAAGCCAATAGGAGTTCAGCCGCAATGGCATATTAGACACTCGATGCCCTGATGTTAAGGTGACTATCAGAGGGGAGTGATCTAAAAATCCTTGAGGTCCTATACTAGCATCTACTATGCATAGTATAAGATCTGTCAAACACAGAGCTAAATCAATTCTGGATAATGAATGTCGTAGAGCCCTAATTCCCTGCATAGTCTTCCAAAAGGAGAAAGATGTTCAGAGGTTATTGACCTTGGAGCTGGGCATCTGTCCCACTTCAGATCAATTACATTATTGAAATCTCCAAGCACCAATATTGGCACCTGAGGGGGGGGCAAAGGAAATATGCGGACAAAGTATTTCTGGATTATATGGAGGTAGTATATATATAGCAGCCAGAATTAACTCAAGTTCATCCAACTTACATTGTAAAAAAATATATTTGCCATTTACGTCTACCAAAGTCATACTGCATGAGAACACTCCAAATACTCCAAGAAAAAAAAAAACACAACAGTTCCACACGGGGGGAAACCACAGAGGAAAAAAAGAATCTAGTGGCTATCGCTGATTAAGCCTTCGACAACCTGGCTTATACTACGAAGTGAGATATAATTGTGATAAGAAAGAGGATTATGAAGTACAGGCAAATATTTTGTTGGATAGGTTTCAAGAAAAGGGATATAGGTCTAGAGATCTTGAGGAAATTAAGAAAAACGTAGGAGACATGAGGAGAGAGGACCTATTTAACAAGAAGGAAAATAGTAGAAAGGATTTTGGAGTAGCCTTTATGACAGGCTTCACCCATCAGCATAAACAGATGGAGAAAATGATTACAAAGCACTGGTCCATGTAATTAAAGGATGTTGAACTAAAGAAACTTTTACCCGATAGGCCGTTCATCTACACCAAGCCTCCTACATTACTTTTAAAGTTAGCCCTTAATGTAGTGGATCCCCTAAGAAGGTTTGCACTTTGTTGGACCAATTGGGTTTCTTCAGTTGTGGGAGATGTGTGATTTGTAGAACTTCCAAATTTAGATTGAGGAGGACTTCACAATTTACATCTCACTCAAGGGGAGAATCCCATAAGATAAAAAAGTTACCTGTGGGACCACAGATTTCACTTACCTTCTTTCTTGCCCTTGTGGGCTCCAATATGTGGGTAGAACCACTAGAAAATTAGGATTCAGACTCCGAGAACATGTAAACAATATAAACTCCTTCCCGTCGAGCGTACGCATATAAGCGGCCTCAGCTTTAGTGGATTATACCGGAATGATGCCCGCAGCTGCAGGCATTATCCCCTTACCGTTTTTTAGCGCGGACAGTCGGCTTTCCAGGGATAACAACTGATGCAGCTAAAAGCCGCTCAGTTGTTAACCTGGAGGAGTGGGAGGGGACATCCCCCCTCCTGCCGCTCTTACCGTGCCTCCCGTCCCACTGAGAGACCCGATCCTCGATCTGCCACTTCCGGCAGCTAGAGACAGACTGGCACGAAGCCGGAAACTGCTTCGTTACAGTCTTCTCTCTGTAAACACGGAAGTGATGTCACAACGTCACTTCCGGTTTACTCGGCTGCCAATAGCGCCGGTTTTTAAAAAATATACAGTATTCAGAATCATCGTTTTCACCGATATGAATACTTTGAAGTGCAAAGGAGGGATTTGGGGTCTTTTAGACCCCCGATCAATCCATAAAGAGTACCTGTCATGACCTTTTACTGTCACAAGGGATGTGACAACAATAAAAGTGATCAAAAAAAAAAAAAAAACACAATGTAAAAAATAAAATAAAAAACATTTTTTTAAAGCGCCCCCGTCCCCGGGAGCTCTCGCAGCAAATAAATTGCATACGGAAGTCGCACCTGCATATGTACGGTCATATCACACATGTGAGGTATCGCCGAGAACAGAGAGAGAGCAATAATTCTAGCACTAGACCTCCTCTGTAACTCTAACCTGGTAACCGTTATTATTTTTTAAAACGTCACCTATTGAGATTTTTAGGTACCGTAGTTTGTCGCCATTCCACGAGTGTACGCAATTTTTAAAGCATGACATGTTTGGTATCTTTTTACTCGGTGTAACATCATCTTTCACATTATACAAAAAAATTGGGCTAACTTTAGTGTTTCATTTTTTTTTAATTCATGAAAGTGTCTTTTTTCCCAAAAAGTTGCGTTTAAAAGACCGCTGCACAAATACCGTGTGACATAAAATATTGCAACAATCTCCATTTTATTCTCTAGATTCTCTGCTAAAAAAATAAACATGATGTTTGGGGGTTTTTAAGTAATTTTCTAGCAAAAAATAGAGATTTTAACTTGTAAACACCAAATGTCAGAAATAGGCTTAAAGAAGGGTTACAGGTACCACAGTTTGTCCAACCACTTTAGACTCCATCATGCCAGAGAGCCGAGTGGTTTGACTTTCTGTGGTATAGACAGACTAAAGGCCCACTGGAGAGGAGGAAACTTGAAAAAGGCCATTTCCCAAAACGAAACACAGTGAATTCATAGTTTGGGGACTATGAGTCCTTTAGGGTTGAATATAGAATTGGACTTGAATTGCTTTCTTTCCAGTTGGTAAGATTATTTTTCATTTTGGTGATATAATTAACTACATGTCTAAATTTAATTCATTTTATTTTTATTTTCATTTTCATTTTATTATTTTTTATTTTTATTTCATTTTATTTTATTTTTAGTATGTAAAATTCTTTTATTAGTTTTTCTCCTTTTTGTTGGTAAAATTAGGTTTTTATTATGGTATTTTTAATAAAAAAAAGGGGCTTTATTGGAAATTGATTTTTAATACTAGAATGTTTTTATAGGTAATGATTAACCACTTCCATACAGGGCATTTTCACCCCCTTCCTGCCCAAGCCAATTTTCAGCTTTCAGCGCTGTCGCACTTTGAATAACAATTGCGCGGTCATATAACACTGTACCCAAATGAAATTTTTATAATTTTTCCCCACTAATAGAGCTTTCTTTTGGTGGTATTTGATCACCCCTGCGTTTTTTATTTCTTGCGCTATAAACAAAACAAGAGTGACAAGTTTTAAAAAAACACAATATTTTTTACTTTTTGCTATAATAAATATCCAAAATTTTTTTTTTTAAACAAATTTTTTCCTCAGTTTAGACCAATATGTATTCTTCTACACATTTTTGGTAAAAAATATCGCAATAAGCATATATTTATTGGTTTGCGCAAAAGTTATAGCTTCTACAAAATAAGGGGATAGATTTATAGCATTTTTATTTTTTTTTTTTTACTAGTAATGGCGGCGATTTGCAATTTTTTTCATGACTGCGATATTGCGGCGGACAGATCGGACAATTTTGACACATTTTTGGGACCATTCACATTTATACAGCGATCTGTGCTATAAAAATGCATTGATTACTGTATAAATGTGACTGGCAATGAAGGGGTTAATCAGGAGGGGGCGCTGTAGGGTTAAATATGTTGCTAGGGAGTGATTCTAACTGTGGGGGGAGGGGACTCACAAGGGGAGGAGACCGATCGGTGTTCCTCTGTACAAGGAACACACCATTGGTCTCCTCCCATCTGACAGGATGTGGATCTGTGTGTTTACACACACAGATCCACGGTCCTGCTCGGTTACCAGGCAATCGCGGGTGCCCAGCGGACGCACCAGGACCCGAGCGATGCGGCGGGCGCGCGCGCCCCCTGGGCTGCCTGGAAGGCTGCGCCGTCATATGACGGCGGCCCAGAACAACAGCTGCACCGTCCCGCCGTCTTATGACGGTGGGCGGGCAGCAAGTGGTTAAAGATATAATTGTGCAATTGACGTTCTTTGGACGGAGTATATTCATTTCTTAATCCATGGGAAAATGACCTGTACTACTGTGCAAGGTAGAGACAACTTTTTTAGGTCCTTTGAAAAAATGGCCGCTATGAAAATCTCATTGGACAAACACGAGGGAGGAGACTCGCCTTGTATATAAAAACTCGGTCGTTCTAACCGGAAATGAAGTCCTTGATGACTCCTTGTGGGAGGGTGAGACACGTTGATGTAATTTCCAGTGCCGAGTCCAGACAACGTCACTTCTGGTTTCGGTGGAATGCAAGCTGGATGCGGAGTTCCTGGATTGTATCCTTTATCTGAATACATGCTGATTGTAATTTGGAGTTTTGTAAGTTGGAACATTTGGTTTGCGCAATAAACACCTATCATACAGAACTTCACTATTAGTTTCCTTTGCTTTTTTCCTGGTAAATATTTCAACTTTAATCACGTCGAGAGATATCTCTTATGGACCTGTTCAAATCATCATCCTCAGCCAGATTTTAGCCTTACTTGATCCTTAGACTGAAAAGCAAGACGTCCATTTTAGCTGGTGAGTGGGGACACTGAAGGGGAGTGTGTCACATCACAGAGTGGAAGTTTAAAGCACTTTTGCACTTTTTAATGGATTGGAGCACAGGAGCACTTATATTGGGACATTATTGCAATATAATTTATTCTCATGCTTTTTGTCCATTTATCAATTTTGCACTGTTTCAAGCGTTGTAATTTTGTAATCATATACAGTGTTTGAAGTTTTTGGCACACCAGAGCACTGGTATAATTTTGGATTAGACATCAACACAATTTTTGATAAGATTTTTGAGGATTATTTGCTTTATTTTCATTTGTTGCGAGCGCTGTAATTTTTTTAATGTATGATTCAAGTGATTAGCACTTTGTGTACAGCAGCTGCAAGTTCTTTTCATATTACCAATTATTACTTTTCACCTTAGCGTGAGTATAGATTCTAAGGCTGGCCATACATGGTTTAAATCAGCAGGAACCGGCCGAGATTTGAACCATGTATGGGCAGGCTGAATGTATCAAGTTGATTGATCAATCAGCATGGGTACAACCAGCCTGTTGAATTTTACATGTGATTATTGCTAGTTGGCTGATGTAGCTGCTAGCAATAGACATGTGCACACTGAAATATTTTGTTTCGGAATTTCGGTTTCATCCGAAAAATAAATTTATTTAGTTACTCCCGAAATTCGCTTTTATTTATTTTGTTTCGTTAAAACATGCATTCGTACGAAAATCCGAATTAATTAAGGTTGAATCTGTCAATTTAAGGCTTATGGTGTCTACCAGATGTTCTAAGAAGATTAAACGAAGCAGCTAAACTGTACGACGTAGCGAACGTACATTTCCGGTCAAATGCTCCGCCCACAAGCTATAGTAGAATTCTAATGTTGTTTGATTAGTAATAATTATAATTATTAATTATTATTACTAGTCAAACAACATTAGAATTCTTCTATAGCCTATGGGCGGAGCATTTGATCGTAAATGTCCACTCGTGGCGATCGTATGTTTTTAGTTGCTTCATCGAAAGTAAATGAAAGTAAGTTGGCTGTATGTGTGTACCTAAGTTTTAGCTATTTTACTGCTCCTCCTCTTTGGTTACAATCAGTCCATAACATT
Organism: Aquarana catesbeiana; assembly: GCF_042186555.1. Taxonomy (NCBI): domain Eukaryota; kingdom Metazoa; phylum Chordata; class Amphibia; order Anura; family Ranidae; genus Aquarana; species Aquarana catesbeiana. Next base: position 98,360,065 of record NC_133328.1, read on the forward strand.
CATCGTCATCATCATTTTACTTCCCTCACCCATTGCAGCAGCAACCACTAACAGCTCTTTTGCTATTGTCTCTATAATGTCTAATTTTTTCTCTCTATGTCTGATAATCTTGGATTAATAGAGTTAGGTTAGGCACATTTGACCACAGATCGCTATTGTCACCATTATGTCAAATCTTCTATCTATATACGAAAATATAATGTATACGAAAATAAAGCATTTTTTAATTTCGGATCTTTCGGATTTCGGATTCTGTGCGTTCGAACACAAAAATCCCCGAAATCTGGACGAAAATGCATTCGGATGATAACGAATGGACATGTCTAGCTAGCAATAATCACTTAATATTATAAAATCAATAGATGGTGCTGCGCTCTAAGTAATAATAAACAAATATATAAGTGCTAAGTGACTACTGTAAAGTGCAAAATATTCAGAATAATAAACTCCAAAAAATATTGATAATAAAAATATACTTCAACAAAGCACAAATGTAAACAATATACAGTCTAAAATGCAAAGTACTCAGAATATGGGTGATAACTTCCAATGTGCAAAGAAAGTGAAAATAGTGCAAGGGGATAGCATCTGAAACAGTGCTGTCCCAAACAGAACAAAGTGCTGGTGCCAAAACATAAATCTTCAGATAATTGCTAGTGAATAAAGTGCAGGAAGCAGACTGCTGATTTCCAACTAACACGCTGTGTTAGAACCCAATCACACCTGAGCGTTTTGTAGCTTGAAGCCTCAAGCTACAAAACGCTTGAGGGGAAAAAATCCATTATTCTCTATGGAGATGGTTCACATCTCCACTCCAAGTCACCTGAAGCCCTACGTCTGAAGCTCAAACAAGTTCTGGACCCTTTTTGTCGCGCGAATCGGGCAGATTTGGGCGTTTTTGGAGCAGGAAGCAGATGACAAAATGTAACAACATAGCAACAAATGATGAAACAGATGATCATTTTTTCTTTAAACAGCTGGTGTTTCGCTTCCTATGCGGCTGATCTCATGGATTAATACTAAAGCGTTATTTGACCCGAGGGGTTCTTGCATTGAGGGTACTTATTCGTAGAACAAATGAACAAAAAAAATACAGTGATAGTATAACTTGTGTGCTATATATTAGCACTGTAGAAAACAGCAGAGAGACACTCATTGGCACACTGTTTGCAGCACACACAGCAATTTTACCAGGGATGGTGGTTTGGTCACACATGGCTGTGCTAATCATCATCCCTTGACAACTCTTCATCCCTCTCGGCCTCTTGACTAATTGCTTCCATTACATGTGGAAAGCCTTGTGGGAGAATCTGAAATAATCCCTCAGCTAACATAAAAATAGTTTATATATCTGACAATGGGATACAGTCCTGTTCAACAAATAATAATGGATTGCATTAGTGAAGAGTCTTTGCACCACCAGCAGGATGCAGGGAAACAAATGCATGTATACGCCATACACCTGAATCTTCATTTTAAAGCCATAGAACATCTGAAAGTTTCATCAACCAGCAAACCTGAAAAACAATGAGACATGCCTGATGTTGCTCCGAAGTTGGGTGTAGAAGGGGTAGACCCATCATATGTATTTACAGAAGAATATAGCTGCCATATAGCAAAGTAGGTATGTCCAGGTAAGGAAATGGGACCAGATGTTTGTTGACTTAGAACCCATTCACACCTATGAGATGCAGAAACACAAGCTTAATGCTCACGTTACCGCAAGACATGGAAACACAGCTGCATTTATTATAGTGTTGCGGTACCACTTATTTTGAATGGCACTCCAGGGCACTAAAGCAGAACACCTTAAAACACAAATGCATTTCAGCACATTGTACTAGCATGTGTTGTAGTGTACTGCATCAGAAAAAATGGTGCATATCTGTTTTTAAGTCTGTTGCAGTGCATTCTATTCAAATGAATGGGCTGCCGTTGTGTAACGCATGTGAACGTGTGAAATTGTGTGCATTGATTGTACCCAATAGAATAGATAGATGTGAATTGACCATTATAGGACACATAAAGGCGGATTTATAAAGCAGTGGTATGGCCTTATTTTCTCAGAACACTCTGTAGGACAATGCAGGCTCTACACTATTCGTGCTTACAGACTGTAAAAAAAAAAAAAATGTTTGCTTACTTATACAATAACGGCTGTTGTCACCTTCAAAGTAGTCCCCTTGTGAACACATTGACACACTTTTCTAGACGACTGTGTCACTGTTGTGCTAGAATTTGTTTTCTGGATTGCTGCGCAGTATCTTTGTTGCAGCACGCTTGATGTCCGGAATGTCTTTAAATCTGTGAAATTTGGAAACAGCCAAAAGTCGCAGAGTGCTAAGTCAGGGGAATAAGGGAATAAGTAGGTTGCTTACGTTTTGGAATGGATTTCTGGGCCAGGAATGTGCAGGAGCATTGCCGTGGTGGAGAATCAACTTGTTAGGCCAGAGTTCCAGTCTTTTCTTCCGAACAGATTACTGTAACCTTTTCAGAATTTCCAAGTAACAATGTTGGCTGACTGTTGTACCATGTTCTATGAACTCAAAGTGAATTATCCCCTTGTGATTAAAAAAAAAACAAACACACCAGCATGATTTTGAACTGAGAACAAGACATGTGTGCTTTCTCCGAGCAAAGTAAATTCTTTGTCTTCCACTGCATGCTCTGGCATTTTGTTTTAGGATCATACTGGAAACATCTCCAGTGTTAACCCTATCAAACACAGATTCTTTAAAACATCTGATATAAATTTGAATACAATATTATTTCTGATCTTCTGTCAAGATTCAAGGCATAATTATTGTGGAAATCCTTCTCAATCCCAAGTAGATAGAATCTGCTCTGTTTCCCTGTTCATGTTCAAATCTTCTGCCATCATTCACACACTCAGTCTTTGATCTGAGCATCTGAGGGTTTGTGTGTCCACATTTGCATTCTTCCTCTGCGTTTTTGGCTGCCCACATCCCTCCCTATCAAAAAACCCTGATTTCTTCATGGAATGTTCACCATAAGCCTTTATAACAGAGCTAACATTTCACTCACATTTTTGCCAATTTTCATTCAAAGTTTGATGTTAATCCACTGCTCCAGATTCCTGACACCCGACAGTACAATGAACACATGTTCTTTCTTCTACTACTCTGTAATGATTGAGTCAACTGGTCTGCAACCCCGGCGAGTGCAAGTTAGAACATGTGAGAACACGCGTGAATTAAATTGTCACACCTCGTGTAGCCTGTGGCTAAAGTGAGTAAAGTGAGTGGTGAAGTGTGTGTAGACACCCAGTGACAGGAAGCGTGTTATTCATAGCATTACCAGGTGAAAATAAAGATAAAAGAGCCTGAAAAAGGGAAACTAGTGCAGCCACCACAGGATGTTAGGCTGCAATACATAACATTTTTGTTTTGGGGTTGCACTAAGATACACTTAATGTCTGTTGTAAGCATGCCCCTTTTTGTATGCTTTGGTTTCTTTACCATTACATTATTGTCCCTAATTCACTGTTTGTCTCTAATTAATTAGTGTTTAAGTAACAGAGAGCTATGCTACTTGTTACTTATTGTTTAATTTTTATACAAATCTTAAAGAATTTTCCATTCTAATTATACATGTTTTAGGAGTTTCCAAAATATGTAAAATAGTCTGAAACCTGTGCTGTGCTCATTTCTTTTTTTGGCAAAACACGACACCAGATGGTAAAGGGTCATGTGGGTATTTCTAAGAGAATAATAGAGAGGAACTTGCTGTTTAAGAATATCAACCCTTGCTTTTCACTGCTGACTCCATTCACTTCAGTGCGCCATTGTTTATCTGGTAAAAGACGTCAAGGGTACTTACAATGACAGCCAGTGGGTGTATGTCTCATGGGACTGGACACTCCGAGAGGTTAAGACCTTTTTCTGTGCAATGAAATCCTCTTCTTTTACTTCCATTTTGTAGAGGTAATAGGAGAAAGTTGTATAGAAAACCACCAGTTTAATTATGAGTCTGTAATAATTTAGGAGATGACTGCAGAAGTAGAACCAGGGCTGTATTTAGCAGACTACTCTAGCCATAAATGAATAATAGTGCTCTTTCATAAGTCTCCACTCTTTACTGTATATCATTGGCTATGGTAAATGATTATTATTGAGTAAATTGAAACGGTAGTGGGATGCTGGAGGCAGCAGGCTGCCTGTTTCATATGCAGACCTTTAGACCTGTCAATGTTCTTTACAGTTCAACAAGGAGAAGCTTGTACAGCAAAGGAAGATTGTTGCATGATGTTAGAGCTGTAGAGTCTTGAGAATCCTCTTATTAAGGCCTCACACCCCCTTCTCTCTTTGAGAACTCCGAGACGGAGAGAATAAAGCTGTTCCCACTTACCCTTCTGTCCCTTAAGCGCCTTCTGTTTACTGTAACTAGGGATGAACCGAACACCCCCCCAGGTTCGGTTCGCATCAGAACTTGTGAACAGACAAAAAATGTATGCGAACACCGTTAAAGTCTATGGGACACGAACGTGAAAAAACAAAAGTGCTAATTTTAAGGGGTTATATGCAAGTTATTGCCATGAAAAGTGTTTGGGGACCCAGGTCCTGCCCCAGGGGACGTGTATCAATGCAAAAAAAAGGTTTTAAAACAACCCTTTTTTCAGGAGCAGCAATTTTAAGAATGCCTAAAGTGAAACAATAAAAATGAAATATTCCTTTAATAACGTGCCTGGGGGGGGGGGGGGTCCCCTTAGTCTGCCTGTAAAGTAGCACATTTTTCCCATGTTTAGAACAGCACTGCAGCAAAATGACATTTCTAAAGGAAAAAATGTCATTTAAAATTGCTCACGGCTGTAATGTATTACCAGATCCCAGTAATATACATAAAAAAATCATTGAAAAAAACAGCTTGAGTACCCCCCACTTTGGGTCTGGTATGGATATTAAGGGGAACTCCACGCCATTTTTTTTTTTAAATGGTGTAGGGGTCCCCCCCAAAATCCATACCAGACCCAACGGGTCTGCCGTTTTTTCTTAATTCTGTCATGGGGTTCCCCTTAACCACTTCAATACACTATATTATATATTGTACACTGCACTATATACCCTGCACTGTATTATACTGTATATACTATACTGACTGCACTATAAACTCTGAACTGCAGTATTTATACTATATGGACTGCACTATATACTCTGCTGAAAAATTGGGCCTTAGGTGTTGGTGGTGGCAGAACATGGTAACCCATCACAGTTACTTTTGTTGGGCGCAGGAACGGGCCCTGCTGTTAAATATTATTTTAAAAATTGTAATTGCATGCCCCTGTTAAACAGGGGCAGAAACATTTGGCCCTAGGTGTTGGTGGTGCCAGAACACAGTGACCCCTCACAGTTATTCTTGTTGGGCGCAGGAATGGTCCCTGCTGTTAAATATTATTTCAAAATTTGTAATTACATGTCAGTCTTCAAGGGATCCCCAGATCCATAGCAAATTCAATCAGTTACATCAGCATCAGGTGCTTTATAGCTGCTGATCCAGGACTGATTCATTTTTATAAATGTGAGCCAATCAACAGAGTCTGTGGACAGGCGTACTCTTTAATCCATTACAAACCCTGTAAAAACTGAATGTGCGTTCAGAAAGCACACTGGATGCAGGACAGGCCAGTAGTTCAATTGCATAATGAGCAAGTTCTGGCCAGTGGTCCATCCTCAAGACCCAGTAACCCAGTGGATGCTCTGTTGGAAAGGTCTCAAAGTCTGCTCTTGCCCCTAGATATTCCTGCACCATATAATGCAGACGCTGGCGATGGTTGCTGGTACCTATCAGACCTTGGCGCTAAGGACTGAAAAAATGTTTAAAGGCATCGGTCAGCTGGCCACCTTCTCCACCGCTCTTCCTCTGACCAAACAAAGCCTCAGAAACACATTGTTGAGCACCAGGAAATGGTAACCTCCCAGGGTCTGGAAATGCGTTACACAAACTTTTCTTCAAGGCCTCCTGAAGATGTTTCATCCTCTGCTCCCTCTGCAAAGGCAGGATGAGTTCTGCAACCTTATCCTTGTAACATGGATCAAGAAGGGTCGCCAGCCAGTAATGATCCCTCCCCTTAATACTACAAATTCTAGGGTCCTTTTGCAGGTTTTGCAGAATCAGGGAGGCCATGCAGCGTAAGTTTGCAGAGGCATTTGATTCTGAGTCCTCTGAACCACTAAGGATCACAATATCCGTAACTACCTCCTCCTAGCCACATACAACTCCTTGGGTTTCTGGGGACTGAAAACCATCCCTTGAAGACTGCTGCGTGTTATCCTTGACATCCATGCTGACACATTCTCCTCCTCCTCCCCTTCTTCCTGTGTGTTTGGCGGACCTGCAGGAATGCTATCTGGACAAAGGGGCCTTGAGAGGAAAGTAAGTCCTCCTCTTCCTCCTGCTGTTCTGCTTCAAGTGCCCTGTCCTTGATTCCATGAAGCGCGTGCTCCAGCAGGAAGACTAGAGGGACAGTGTCACTGATGCATGCATTGTCACTGATCACCATCCTTGTGGCCTTCTCAAATGGTGACAGGACAGTGCATGCATCCTTAATCAGTAGCCACTGGCGTGGCGAAAAGAAGCCAAGCTCCCTGACCCTGTCCTGGTGGCATACTCGCAGAGGTACTCATTGATGGCCCTCTGCTGTGTGTACAGCCGCTGCAGCACTGCCAATGTTGAGTTCCACCTGGTGGGCATGTCACAAATGAGGCTGTTGATGAGCAGGTTGCATTCCCTTTGAATGTCAGCCAACCGAGCACTGGCATTGTATGTCCGGCGGAAATGACCACATACTTTTCTGGCCTTCCTCAGGAGTTCTTGTAAGCCTGAGTACCCGGTCAAGAAATGCTGCACCACCAAATTCAGGATGTGTGCCAAACATGGAACATGGGTCAAGTGTCCCTGTTGGAGGGCAGAGAAAAGGTTGGTGCCATTGTCGCATACAACCTTTCCTGGCTGAAGCTGGTATGGCATCAACCACCTCTGAGTCTGCCCCTGCAGAGCTGACAGAATCTCTGCTCCAGTGTGGCTCCTGTCCCCTAGGCAGACCAACTCAAGCACTGTATGACATCTTTTTGCCTGACTGCTTGCATAGCCCCTTGAGTGTTTAGGGAGCACTGCTTGTTCAGAGGACAATTCTGCAGAAGAGGCCATAGAGGAAGAAGAAGAGGAGGGAGGGGAGCATACAGATGTTGTGGCAGAATCACCACTAGCTTTTTGGAGGCATGGTGGCAGTACATGCTCCAACACTGAACCTGTCCTGCATCCTTCCCAGCTGCCAGCAGAGTTACCCAGTGTGCAGTGAAGGAAATGTAACGTCCCTGCCCATGCCTGCTGGACCATGAGTCAGCAGTAATATGAACATTACTGCTTGTGACAGACTTAGCCGGGAGAGAGACTTTTGGAGGGGACTGTATGCTAGCCTCTTGCCGATCGATCGTGGGCCCTGGCATTTGGGGGAACGGTGCTCTTTGTGAGCTGCATGACTGGGGACCCTTGAGGTGGTATTACTGTGGATTGGGGTCCTGGTCCCCCAGGACAAACAGACTCTGGGGACCCTGGATTTGCCATATTGGAATAGTGACTGATTCATACCGTTGGGACTCCTACTGTTAAATGCTAATGTCATCAATTCCAGCTACCTGTCTGTTTTCTGCTAAAATGTGTATTGTAAATAAGTCTCCAGTATGGGGTCTAAGAGTCATTAGATCCCCATTGTTGTTTGTGTTTAATTAACTCTGCTATTGTGATAATGTTGATTGGCCTAAAGGTCATGTCTGAGTCATCTAGGCTGTCTAAAGGGATTAGTTAGTTAGCTCATGTTAATTAGGTTAATTAGGTTACAGCTGCATTGTTAGAGTAATATGAGCAGGAGGTCTGCACCTCCTCTTTTAGTGTATAAAAGAGCCTGTATATTGCAATAAAAGAGATTCCTGTTTGAACTTACATACAGCCTGCCTGGTGTTTGTTCTGAGCTATCACAACTGGGTTAGAATGGCATATAGCTGAAGTTCTAATCCCGGAGCATTGGATGACCGAACCATCAGACGTTGTAATCTGATTCAATAGCTGCAGAGGAGTGTTGGGAGAGTGGAACCGAGCGAGCACGGGGCTTATTACATTGGTTGGCAGCCGTGGGATTTGCTCTCCATTTACTGGGACACTCCAAACCAGCCTGCAGGAGAGCCACACTGAAAGACTTACTTGAGAGCCATGGAGGGAATGGTGGGATCGTGCTTCCTTGCCGTGAACACATCCAAACCATCACCTGGATCCAAGGTAGCAGGATAGCAGGAGAGGAGAAATACCAGCCACCATGGATGAGGAATTCAGAAGGAGGTTGCGAGAGAAGCAGATACAGCACAGAGGACCAGTATCAGAGCAGGTCCTGCTAGGATGGTTTGATTCTATCCGCTGTGAACTCTGGAAGGAAGCGCTAGCCCGTGAGCAGCGAAACCAGGGAAAAGTTCTCCCCTCCATCCATGTAAGGTACTGGTCGCAGTATGAAGTACGATTGCTGTTATTGGGGGAACAGCCGAACCAGGAGTGGACAGCTGAGTTAAGCAGGCTGATCCGGGCAGAAATGCGGTTGGATGAGAGCTACAGAGCCCTCCAGTGGTATGTAGCCCAAGTGTGCCCGTGGACAGCGGATGACAGCCCCACGGAAGGCTTTGACTATGATGGCCTAGAATTGTTGTACTGGAGGCTGTCCAGGGACCCTGACTTTGGGAGTGATCGGGAGTGGCGTTTGGAGGAAATAATGGAGCACAGAGAGTGGAGACTGAATGTCTCAGAAGTGCACTGGGCACAGGAAGATTTGGAGTTTCTGGCCATTCAGGAATGGGAGCTGGAGATCGCCTACAAACAGCTGTTAGACTCTGCTCAGCAGCAGGGCGGTGCTCCCTTTGCCTGGGACTATCAGGAAATACCAGTTGATAACTCTGAAATCCTGGCTGAAGAGTTGACAATGTGGCAGAGTAACGGTGTGCTTTGCCAACCTGCACCTGCAGCTATGGAGGTGGAGGTCTTATGGCGGATGCAGCAAGTGCTGACTGACCTTGATGAACCTGTTTCTGCATTGGATGATCTTGGATGGAGGAATGTGCCTGTCCAGCAGAATGCCAGAGAATCGGCAGTGGAAAATCTGAAGATTGCCGTCCCCAAACCTGAAGTGCTTCCAACAGGGCAGAGCTCTGCTAACCTCTGCCCAGCACTGATAGCATCTTCTAGGTTCCACGGAGAGGAGATGGTGAACCTTTATCCCCAGACACCAGTTGCAGAGACAGGGGATTTGATAGACCTTTCTGCTGAGGAAGAACAACCTGGTGAGCCTCCAGCAGAAGAAGAGCTGTTATTAGGGTCAAACTTCACTGTGCTCTGCCCAGCACTGATAGCATCTTCTGGGTTCCATGGAGAGGGGATGGTGAACCTTTATCCCCAGACACCAGTTGCAGAGACAGGGGATTCGACAGACTTTTCTGCTGTGGAAGAACAACCTGGTGAGCCTCCAGCAGAAGAAGAGCTGTTATTAGGGCCAAACTTCACTGTGCTCTGCCCAGCACCAACAGAAGTATCTGTGAAGTTACAAGGAACTTCCCCAGCTGAAGCGCTGGCAACCGGACAGAGGGTCCAAGATCTCTGCCCTACACCTGCGTCGGTTCCAGAGGCTCAGGGTGAGAAGGAGGTGGTCACTTCCCAGCAGCAGATCAGGATACAGGGGGAGAAGGGAGAGGAGGTGTTCATCTTCCCTCCCCAACAGTTAGCCGGAGAAGATGGTGTGGGGTTTCCAGCAGAAGGGCTGACAACAGGGCCAAGTACTGCTGGCCTCTGCCCTCAACTTACAGAGGATGGATTTCCTGTGAAGGTGGATGGGACTTCAGTCTCCACCTATATACCCCAGGGATGCTGGGCAGTCGGCCCAGATCCCCAACAGCATGACGGAGTGAGCCCAGACACCCTGTCTTCTCTCCAGCGGCAGAAAAGACTCCAGGGAGAAGGGCAAGTCCAGGCCTCTCCCCAGCGGCAGATATGTTCTCTGAGAGAGGCAGAGGTTGGCTGGGTGAGTAATACTCTGTTTGGAACAATTTGTTTGGGGTACTGTGTGGGTACAGGCATTAGAGGACTGGAACTACTGACTAACTTCGGAGTCAACCTGTCTGGGGTCTCCTCCTGTGTTAGTCTCCTGCTGAAAGGGGAGAAATGTGACAGACCTAGCCGGGAGAGAGACTTTTAGAGGGGACTGTATGCTAGCCTCTTGCCGATCGATCGTGGGCCCTGGCATTTGGGGGAACGGTGCTCTTTGTGAGCTGTATGCCTGGGGACCCTTGAGGTGGTATTACTGTGGATTCGGGTCCTGGTCCCCCAGGACACACAGACTCTGGGGACCCTGGATTTGCCATATTGGAATAGTGACTGATTCATACCGTTGGGACTCCTACTGTTAAATGCTAATGTCATCAATTCCAGCTACCTGTCTGTTGTCTGCTAAAATGTGTATTGTATATAAGTCTCTAGTATGGGATATAAGAGTCATTAGATCCCCATTGTTGTTTGTGTTTAATTAACTCTGCTATTGTGATAATGTTGATTGGATTTTCTGAACTACAAGACGGCCAGTCTGGCCTAAAGGTCATGTCTGAGTCATCTAGGCTGTCTAAAGGGATTAGTTAATTAGCTCATGTTAATTAGGTTAATTAGGTTACAGCTGTATTGTTAGAGTAATATGAGCAGGAGGTCTGCACCTCCTCTTTTAGTGTATAAAAAGCCTGTATATTGCAATAAAAGAGATTCCTGTTTGAACTTACATACAGCCTGCCTGGTGTTTGTTCTGAGCTATCACAACTGGGTTAGAACGGCACATAACTGAAGTTCTAATCCCGGAGCATTGGATGACCGAACCATCAGACGTTGCAATCTGATTCAATAGCTGCAGAGGAGTGTCAGGAGAGTGGAACCGAGCGAGCAAGGGGCTCGTTACACTGCTGTCTAACAAGGTAAAAACATTGCCTTCCACATGCTGGTAGAGAGCCGGAATGGCCTTACGTGAAAATAAATGGCGTTTTGGAACCTGCCACTGTGGTACAGCACATTCCACAAATTCACGAAAGGGGGCAGAGTCTACCAGCTGAAAAGGCAGCAGTTGCAGTGCTAGCAATTTGGCCAAGCTAGCATTTAGACGCTGAGCATGTGGATGGCTGGGACCAAATTTCTTTTTACGGTTCAGCATCTGGGGTAGGGAAATTTGCCTGCTGAAATCAACCGGGGTGTACTGCTAGCAGATTGGCTGCAAATACTTGCGACACCTATTACTATACCTTCATTCCTCTCAGTGCAGGTTTTTGAGAGGACTGGAGGTATAGTAGGGTTTGAGATGAGGATGAGGAGCAAGGAGAAGTCTGCCTTTTTCTATGATGTGGGTCTTTCAAGTGCTGCTGCCATCGGACTGCATGGCAGGTTGTCATATGTCTGGTCAAGCATGTGGTGCCCAAGCGGCTGCTGTTCTGGCAAAGCTTGATCCACTTCAGACATAGGTATCAGGAACCATGAATCAGACCGAGACAGAAGTAAAGTTAAATCACACTTGTTTAATAATAATAATAATAATAATAATGTAAACAGAGTAAGCATAGTCAAAACAAGCCAGAGTTCAGTAACCGGATTGGGTAGTAAGCCAAGCAAAAGTCAGAGAGCCAGAGATAAACATAGTAGTACAGCAAGCAGGAACAGGAGCCAGAAGGAACATCAGCCGAGCAAGTCTTCAACAGGAACACAGGAGAAAGTCTCTGTGATGTTGACAAAGGCGAAGGGAGAGATCAAGTGAGCTGGATGGCTTTAAGTAGGCAGGATTGATGAGCAGAATCAACAACAGCTGGGTAACTGTGGAGAGAGATGGGAGCTGGCAATTAGCCAACAGCTGAGCGGCCAGCTCAGAGAAGGAAGGGCTGAGCCCAGCCCTGACAGTACCCCCTCCTCAACGACCCCTCCCTCTCGGAGGACCACTGGGTTTGAGGGGAAACATCTATGGAAATCACGAAGGAGGACAGGGGCATGTACTTCTGAGGATGAGACCCAAGAGCATTCCTCTGGACCGTACCCCTTCCAATGCACCAGGTACTGTATGCGCCCACAGAAACTACTGGAGTCAATAATGGATTGTACTTCATACTCCTCATGGTTCTCAACCTGTATAGGGTGAGGACGAGGCACCGAGGTGGTAAAGCGATTGCAGACCAAAGGTTTCAATAAGGAGACATGAAACACATTTGAGATGCGCATACTAGGAGGAAGGTCCAAGACATAAGCCACTGGGTTAATCCTGCGAAGGATACGGAAAGGCCCAATAAACCGAGGTGCGAACTTCAAAGAAGGAACATGAAGTCGGAAATTGCAAGACGACAGCCAGACTCTGTCCTCAACATGGTAGGAAGGTGCAGGCAGGCGTCTGCGGTCAGTATGGAGTCTGTACCTATCGTTAGCATGTTGCAAAGCCTCCTGAACTTGTGCCCAAGTGGAACGAAGACCACAGAGATGCTCCTCTAATGCCGGAATACTCTGTGGAACAAACGAGTCAGGCAACATGGAAGGTTGGAAACCATAATTCACCATAAATGGGGACAATTGGGAAGCAGAACTCAAGGCACTGTTGTAAGCAAACTCTGCCCATGGTAATAGGTCTGACCAGTTGTTATGATGGTCTGAAATATAGCAACGTAAGAATTGCTCCAAGGACTGATTGGCTCGTTCTGCTGCCCCATTAGACTGCAGGTGATAGGCAAAGGAGAAAGCAAGCTGAAATCCCAACTGTGCACAAAAGGCTCGCCAGAACCAAGAGACAAACTGACTACCCCTGTCCGAGACAATCACCTTGGGTAGCCCATGTAAGCAAAAGATCTCCTGAGCAAAAATGGAAGCCAGTTCCTTAGAAGTGGGCAACTTCTTAAGTGGAATACAATGACACATCTTTGAGAACCGGTCAACCACCATAAGGATAACAGTGTTGCCTTGGGAGTTGGGTAACTCCACAATGAAATCCATAGACAGGTGGGTCCAGGGCCTCTCTCCATTGGGTATGGGTTGCAGGAGACCCACTGGAAGGTGTCGTGGAGTCTTACTCTGGGCACACACGGAACAGGCAGCTACGAAGGCTGTTATATCAGGTGACTAGGCCACCAGAATTGTTGGGAAATGGCCCAAACGATCCTTCCAAGGGTGGCCAGTAGGGATGAGCCGAACACCCCCCAGTTCGGTTTGCACCAGAACCTGCGAACGGACCGAAAAATCTCGCGAACTTTAGAACCCCATTGAAGTCTATGGGACTCGAACATTCAAAATCAAAAGTGCTAATTTTAAAGGCTAATTTGCATAGTATTGTCCTAAAAAGGGTTTGGGGACCCGGGTCCTGCCCCAGGGGACATGTATCAATGCAAAAAAAAGTTTTAGACACGGCCGTTTTTTCGGGAGCAGTGATTTTAATGATGCTTAAAGTGAAAAAAAAAGTGAAATATTCCTTTAAATATCGCACCTGGGGGGTGTCTATAGTATGTCTGTAAAGTGGCGCGTGTTTCCCGTGCTTAGAACAGTCCCTGCACAAAATGACATTTTTAAAGGAATAAAAGTCATTTAAAATTGCTTTAATGTAATGTTGGGTCCCGGCAATATGGATGAAAATCAGTGAGACAAACGGCATGGGTAAGCCCCCAGTCCATTACCAGGCCCTTTGGGTCTTGTATGGATATTAAGGGGAACCCCACACCCAAATTAAAAAAGTAAAGGCGTGGGTCCTCCAGTCCCTATATTCTCTGAACAGCAGTATACAGGCAGTGCAAACAAGACTGTAGGCTTGTTAAGTAGAATCTGTTTGTAATTTTGAACTGGTACATTTTTAAAGTGTAGCTCCAGCCAAAAAATCTATTTTAAGCTTTTTCGAAAACATAGGTAGGGTTATCACCCCTGTGACATTTGTTTTGCTGTCTGTGCACTTCTTCAGAAGATTTCACCTAATTTTCTGTCCCAATGACAAATGTTTTTTGACAATTTGGGGTTTTTAGTGAAACAAGGATTGTTGATAAACATCAGTGGAGAGGAGACATGTTTTTCCCATATTAACTCTTACAGGAGAGAATTTCCCTTCCTAGGGGTAGATTTCATCTCACTTCCTGTTGTCTCCTTCCGTTTGCAAGTAGGAGTCATTCGTAAGTTGGATGTTTGAAAGTAGGGGCCTGCCCTATATACTCTGCAGAAATTGGGGTCTTAGGTGTTGGTGTTCCCACAACACTGTAAGCCCTCACAGTTGATCTTGGTGGGCGCAGGAACGGGCCCTGCTGTGAAATATCAGATCAAGAATTGTAATTACATGCCCCTGTTGAACAGGTTTAGAAAAATTGGGCCTTTGGTGGTGGTGGTGCTGGTGCCACAGCACTGTAAGTCCTCACAGTTACTCTTGGTGGGCGCAGAAACGGGCCCTGCTGTGAAATGTTAGATCATGAATTGTAATTACGTGTCCCTGTTGAACAGGGGCTGAAAAATTGGGCCTTAGGCACTGGTGCTGGTGCCACAACACTGCAACCCCTCACAGATACTCTAGAGCGCAGGAACAAGCCTTGCTGCAAAATATTGCTTCAAAAATTGTAATTACATGCCCCTGTTAAACAGGGGCTGAAAAATTGGGCCTTAGCCACTGGTGGCGGCACCCAGAACCAAAAATATTCTTACAAGCTATCAGCATGATCATTGAGGAGGAAGAGGATAGTCACTCAGCATAACAGGATAGTCACTCAGCATCAGCATAGGCTGTCTTGAAGGGATCTGACATTTCAAAAAAAATTATTCAGTTACATCAGCATCAGGTGCTTGGTAGCTGGTGGTGATCCAAGACTGATTCATTTTTATGAAGGTCAGTCGATTGACTGAGTCGGTGGACAGGCGCACCTTGTGATCAGTTACAAAGCCTCCAGCAGCGCTGAATGTGCATTCCGAAAGAACGCTGGATGCAGGACAGGCCAGTAGCTCAATTGCATACTGTGCAAGCTCTGGCCAGTGATCCATCCTCAAGACCCAGTAACCCAGAGGATTTTGGTGGGAAAGGTGTCCAAGTCAGATCTTGCCCCTAGGTATTCCTGCACCATGTAAAACAGATGCTGGCGATGGTTGCTGGAACCGATCACACCTTGGGGCTGCGGATTAAAAAATTGTCTGAACGCATTGGTCAGACGGCCACCTTCTCCACCGCTCCTTCTTTGACTGACCGAAGCCTCAGCAACATGTTGTCCAGGAACAGGGGTTTGTAACCTCCCAGTCTCTGGGAACGCGTTGCACAGACCTTTCTGCAAGGCCTCCTGAAGATGTTTCATCCTCTGCTCCCTATGCGATGGCAAGATAAGGTACGCAACCTTACCCTTGTAACGTGGATCAAGGAGGGTTCCCAGCCAGTATTGATCCCTCTCCTTGATACCACGAATACGAGGATCCTTCCGCAGGCTTTGCAGGATATGGGAGGCCATGCAGCGTAGGTTTGCTGAGGCATTCGGTCTGGAGTCCTCTGGGTCACTAAGGACGACATGATCCGCAGCCACCTCCTCCCAGCCACGTACAAGTCCATGGGTTTCTTGGGACTGTAAATGATCCCTTAAAGACTGCTGCTGATGCTGAGTGCCAGGCTCCACCTCCATGCTGACACAATCCTCCTCCTCCTCGTCCTCTTCCTTTGTGATCGGCAGGCCGGGCACGCAGGAACACTGTCTGGATAAAGGGGGCCTTGAGAGCTAAGGAAGTCCTCCTCTTCCTGCCTCTGTTCTGCCTCAAGTGCCCTGTCCATTATTCCACGCAGCGTGTGCTCCAACAGGTGGACAAGGGGAACAGTGTCAGTGATGCATGCACTGTCACTGCTCACCATTCTCGTGGCCCCCTCAAATGGTGAAAGGACAGTGCATGCATCCTTAATCATGGCCCACTGGCATGGGGAAAAAAAACAAGCTTCCCTGACCCTGTCCTGGTGCCATAGGTGCACAAGTACTCATTGATGGCCCTCTGCTGCATGTGCAGCCGCTGCAGCATGGCCAACGTTGAGTTCCACCTGGTGGGCATGTCACAGATTAGGTGGTTTTTGGGCAGGTTAAATTCCTTTTTGAGCACTGGCATTAAATGACCAGCGGAAATGCACACAGACTTTCCTGGCCTGCCTCGGAACATCCTGTAAGCCCAGGTACCTGCCCAAGAACGGGTGCACCAAGTTAAGGACGTGAGCCAAACAGGGCACATGGGTCAGTTGTCCCTGTCGGAGGGCAGAGAGGAGGTTGGTGCCATTGTCGCAAACCACCATTCCAGGCTCAAGCTGGCATGGCGTCAACCACCTCTGAGCCTGCCCCTGCAGAGCTGACAGAATCTCTGCCCCAGTGTGGCTTCTGTCCCCCCAAGCACACCAGCTCAAGCACCGCATGGCATCTTTTGGCCTGCGTACTTGCGTAGCCCCTTGAACACCTAAGGAGCACCGCTGGTTCCGAGGACAAAGCACAGGAAGAGGCCATTGAGGAAGAAGAAGAGGAGGGGGTGGAGGAGAGAGGTGTGTCAGAATCACCAGTAGTAGCATTTTGGAGGCGTGGTGGCAGAACAACCTCCAACACTACTGCACCTTGTCCTGCATCCTTCCCAGCTGCCAGAAGAGTCACCCAATGTGCCGTGAAAGATAGGTAATGTTCCTGTCCATGCCTGCTGGACCATGAGTCAGCGGTAATATGTACCTTACCTCTGAGCGTCCTGTCCAGCGAGGCCAAGACATTGCCTTCCACATGCCGGTAGAGAGCTGGGATCACCTTCCATGAGAAAAAGTGGCGTTTGGGAACCTGCCACTGAGGAACCGCACATTCCACAAACTCACGGAAGGGGGCAGAGTCTACCAATTGAAAAGGCAGTAGTTGAAGTGCTAGCAATTTAGCCAAGCTAGCATGCAACTGCTGGGCATGTGGATGGCTGGGAGCGAACTTCTTTCAGTGGTGCAGCAGCTGGAGCAGGGAAATTTGCCTGGTACAATCTGATGTCGGTGTACCAATAGCAGATTGCCCACAAGTACTTGGCTGTGACACACCTAATTCTACACCTTCATTCCTCTCAGTGCAGGTCTCAGAGAGAACTGAAGGTATAGTGGGGCTGGAGATCCCAGCTGATGAGGAGCAAGGAGAGGTCCTTTGTTCTTCGGTGTGGGTCTTTTAGGTACGCTTGCCAATGAACTGCATGGCAGGTCAACATATGTCTGGTCAAGCATGTGGTGCCCAAGCGTGTGATGTTTTGGCCACGTGAGATACGCTTGAACATATGTTGCAAATAGCGGCGGTGGAATCTGATGCACTCATCTCAAGAAAGGCCCACACCAAAGAACTTTTGGAATAACGTGCAGAGACAGCAGTGCCCTGCACATGCGGAGCTCTGCGGTGTGATGCAGTCGGTGTGTTGCCCTTAAGCTGGCCCCTGGAGGGCATCCTGCCTCATTGGTGATGTGCCTCCTACTCCTCCTCCTCCTCTCTCCTATCAGGCATTCACGTGGAGTTAGTGACCTCATCATCCCCTCCCTCCTCATCACTGGAGCAAACCTGGAAATATGCTGCAGCTGGGGGAACATGACTGCCATATTGCTGTCCTTCTTGGGCACCCTCTCTGTCTGGGCTCACGTTACTGCCTTCCTCTAGCTTAGTACCATCATCGGAGCCTTCAAAATGCTGGGCATCCTCCTGGAGCATGTACCCAACACTGTGGTCAAACAGTTTGGGGTACTCCTCAGGAGGACATGGTGGGGCTAGGGAAGGAGTGACTAATGCCATTGAGCCGAGGAAAGAGGTCGCGTTGACAGCTGCTTTGCCAGACAATGTACCCTGAGCCTGGGTGAGAGAGGATGAGGAGGATGAGGATGGCTTGGTCATCCACTCTACCAAGTCTTCCGCATGTTGCGGCTCAGCACGGCCAGCTGCCGAAAAAAAGGCCAAGCGTGTGCCACGGCCACATGATGATGAGGATGCACCGTGTCCATGACCAGCACTGTTGCCTCTAGACACAGAGCCTGCATGCCCTCTTTTATTGGCTTGTGACTGTCTGCCTCTCCTTGTTGGCCTTCCAGAAATACTAATGGCCTGCACTGCAGTGAGATGTAGCTGCACAGAACTGGGATGTATATATATACTGATTATACAACAGCTAGCAGAATGCCTGCCTGTGCTATTAATAGGATCAGAAGAAGCACACAAGCACTTGTCTTCAGGTAGCTATAGGTGCACCTGTGCACGGTACACAGTACACTAACTGTAAATACTTCAAGAGCCTCCCTGTGCTATTAATAGGATCAGAAGAAGAACACAAGTACTTGTCTTCAGGTAGCTATAGATGCAACTGTGCAGGGTACACAGTACACTAACTGTAAATACTTCAAGAGCCTGCCTGTGCTATTAAGAGGATCAGAAGAAGAACACAAGCACTTGTCTTTAGGTAGCTATACTGTAGGTGCAACTGTGCAGGGTACACAGTACAATAACTGTAAATACTTCAAGAGCCTTCCTGTGTTATTAATAGGATCAGAAGAAGCACACAAGCACTTGTCTTCAGATAGCTATGGGTGCAACTGTGCAGGGTACACAGTACACTAACTGTAAATACTTCAAGAGCCTGCCTGTCCTATTAATAGGATCAGAAGAAGCACACAAGCACTTGTCTTCAGGTTGCTATACTGTAGGTGCAACTGTGCAGGGTATACAGAACACGAACTGGAAATACTTCAAGAGCCTGCCTGTGCTATTAATAGGATCAGAAGAAGAACACAATCACTTGTCTTCAGGTAGCTATAGGTGCAACTGTGCAGGGTACACAGTACACTAACTGTAAATACTTCAAGAGCCTGCCTGTGCTATTAATAGGATCAGAAGAAGAACACAATCACTTGTCTTCAGGTAGCTATACTGTAGGTGCAACTGTGCAGGGTACACAGTACACTAACTGTAAATACTTCAAAAGCCTGTCTGTGCTATTAATAGGATCAGAAGAACACAAGCACTTGTCTTCAGGTAGCTATACTGTAGGTGCAACTGTGCAGGGTACACAGCACACTAACTGTAAAAACACCTGCCTGCCTGTCAGTATATTAGGAAGAGAATAACAGGAACGGATCTAGCTAAACTGAATACAGTGTATGTATGTATATATATATATATATATATATATATATATATATATATATATATATACACACACACACACATATACATATATATATATATATATATATATATATATATATATATATATATATATATATATATATATATATATATATATATATATACACATATATATATATATACATATATACACACACACACACACACACACACATACACATGCACACACATACACACAAAACACCTGGGATGCATATATATATACACAATACGATGTAAGTGCAGCTAACTGACTCGACCTGCCTACTCTATCTAACTTAAATCAAATGACACTGTCTCTCTGTCTATCTATCTCTCTCTGCCGTCGCAACACACTACACAAGGCCACCACGTAGTCGGCCTTATATAGTGTGGGGAGTGTACTAAACCCCCTGAGCCATAATTGGACAAAGCCACCCTGGCTTTGGCCAATTACGGCTCTCTGTACACACAGCGCTGTGATTGGCCAAGCATGCGGGTCATAGTGCATGCTTGGCCAATCATCAGCCAGCAATGCACTGCGATGCCACAGTGAATTATGGGCTGTGACGCACCATTTGAATTTGGCACAAATGGCCCATATCATTCGCAATTCGGCAAACGGTCGAACAGGCGATGTTCGAGTCCAAATCGAAGCTCATCCTTAGTGGCCAGCTGCCTTGGGAGAATGGTAAGTCTGAAGCATGGCAGTACGGAGACTCTCTGGAACAAAGCAGCGGTCACAAGGTTTCTCAGGAGGAGCATGGACCTGAGCAGCAAGAATTTTGTTACCCAAAGGAGAAGTAAGACTAGTGCGAACCATAGCCAGAATTCGATCAGGAGGAATCACAGGAACCGGAACCTACTCCAACTTGGAAGTGGAGGAAAATTATCTTGACAAGGCGTCAGCCCTTACATTCTTAGTACCGGGTAAGAATGAGACAATGTAATTAAAACTCGACAAGAAAAGAGCCCATCGCGCCCTTCTGGGAGAGAGGCGCTTAGCCTCAGACAAGAATGTGAGATTCTTATGGTCAGTAAGAATGAGATCCGGCACAGTGGTACCTTCAAGGAGATGTCTCCATTCTTTCAGGGCTAAAATGATCACCAACAGCTCTCTGTCACCAATCTGGTAATTGCACTCTGCAGGTGACAATTTCTTAAAAAAATAGCCGCACGGATACATAGAATTCTCAGAGTTAGGACGTTGAGACAGAAGGGCACCAACTCCAGTCTCAGAAACATCAACTTCTAGGATAAAAGGCAACGTAGGATCAGCATGTGCCAACACAGGAGCAGAAACAAAGGCAGCCTTGAGACTCTCAAAGGCCTTAATGGACTCCGGAGACCAACTCTGTGGGTTACCGTCCTTTCTGGTCTTATCAGTCAGGGGCTTGACCAGAGACGAGAAGTTACGAATAAACTTCCGATAATAGTTGGCAAAGCCCAGGAATAGCTGCAGAGGATGTAAACCCACGGGTCGGGGCCACTGTAGGACTGCCAAAAGTTTCTCTGGGTCCATCGAAAACCAGCAGTGGAAATGACCAGGAACTTAATCTGTTCACGATGGAACTCATACTTCTCCAGTTTACAATAGAGATTGTTTTCTCTTAGGAAGCACACGACAGACATCTGTGTGGTGGCTCTCTAAGGACTTAGAAAATATGAGGATATCATCGAGATAAACCACCACACATAACTGCAATAAATCTCAGAGGACAACGTTAATAAATTCCTGGAAAACTGCCGGGGCATTACAAAGGCCAAAAGGCATTACGAGTTACTCATAATGGCCTGTTCTGGTATTAAACGCAGTTTTCCACTCGTCGCCCTCCTTAATCCGCACGAGATTGTATACCCCTCTCAAATCAAGCTTTGTAAAAACCGTTGCTCCCCTGATGCAGTAAATAACTCTGCAATCAACAGAATTGGGTAAGCATTCTTAATTGTGAAACGATTGAGACCCCCTATAATCAATACAAGGTCTGCAGTTGACTGCTCTTCTTCTTCACAAAGATGAAACCTCGAGAAAGTGTGTCTGCAACATACTCCTCAATGGCCTTATCCTCCAAGACCGACAAAGGGTAAACCCGGCCACGAGGGGGTATGGCAAGAGGCTGAAGGTCAATTGCGCAATCATAGGCTGGTGTGGAGGCAAGCTACCGGCTTGACCTTTGTCAAAGACATTGATAAAATTATGGTACTCATCCAGCAGGGAGGAGAGTAAAGAGGTGCACAGGTCCTTGGCTACCTTCTGGAAGCATGTCTCACTGCACTGTGGTGACCAGGAGAGAACCTCATCACGGAGCCAATCAAAAGAGGGGTTGTGCCTCTGTAACCAAGGATAACCAGTGGAAACCTAGGTGAGGAAATAACTTGGAATTGGATTATCTCATGGTGAAGAGCCCCTACGGCCATGGACAATGGAACCATCTAATGAGTCACATGGGCAGGCTGTAGAGGTCTCCCGTCAAGAGCCTCAGTGGTAAGTGGAGTGTCACGCAGCTGCAGTGGAATTGAGTGCTGTGATATAAAGGCAGCATCAATGAACAGGCTTGCAGCCCCAGAGCCGACTAGAGCCTGTATCTCGATAGATGACTCAGCCCAAGAAAGGGTGACCGAAACCAGAGGCTTATCCTTCTGGATAACTGGGGATGAAACAACACCACCCAAGGTCTGTCCATGACAGGACCTCAAGGTTCGGGCGTTCCCTGGACGGGTAGGACAAGACTTCAAAAAGTGACCTGCCTGGCCACAATAAAGGTGCAATCTCTCCCTCCTCCTAAAGGCTCTCTCATCCGCAGAGAGACTTGTGAAGCCCAAGCGCATGGGTTCATCTTCACTGACCGACTCGGTAAGAGGAGGCATGGGAGGTGAGGGAGGCATGGGTGGGACTGCAAAGCTCGGAGGCAAACGTACAGGAGGCTACCGTAAGCGCACCTTAAAAGAAAGTCTGGAGTCAATGAGGATGGAAAACGTGATCAACCTCTCCAGCTCAGTGGATATATCTTGGGCTGCTATCTCATCCTTGATGGAATCCGAAAGACCATGAGAAAAGCCACGAGAGCCTTATTGTTCCAAGCAACCTCTGCTGCCAGAGTATGGAATTCAATGGCGTAGTCGGCAACAGTTCTCGTACTCTGTTTGATGGACATGAGGCACTTGGCAGCAGAAGCAGAGTGTGCGGGAACATCAAATACCCTTTTAAAAGGAGGCCACAAAGTCAGGGTAACTCAAGACAACAGGCTTTTGCGTCTCCCATAGAGGGTTTGCCCAGGCCAAGGCTCTCTCAGAAAGCAAAGATATCACGAAACCTACTTTGCTTCTGTCCGTGGGAAACGCCTGGGGCAGCAACTCAAAGTAAATCTCAACCTGGTTGAGAAACCCTTTGCATTGAACTGGATCACCCCCATTGATCAATGATGCCTGTATGTCTGCGCTTTGAACGGTGGCTGTTCTGGCTTTTAGCAGGCTCTCTTCACCTTGAGGTCTTTGCAGGGCTGTATAGTGCTTGTTCCAGGTAGATTTGACATGCTAGCTTGGCAGGCAATGACCTTCCACAACAAATGCAGCGACTATTAGGGCTGGTAACTTTTGATGTTTGTAAACGGGGAGCAATGATAATGAGGGGTGAGAGGATGAGCTTAATCAACATTGCCTCGATGTCTGTTCTTAGATGGTGACTTTGTCTTGACCATCAGAAGGCTCCCTCCATCTTGTAATCCTTACAGGACTATAGATATTGGCTCTCTTTTTCTCAATCTTCACTACTTACCTAATCTCTAAAGATTTTGCTGCAATTTGATGCGACTTGAAGTAATGCCTGTGTATTCTTGAGGTCTATGAACACAGATATGAGCAGTACTCATTGGAAATCACGGGGTACGGCTTGACATGTGACTTTGCAGTGACAAGTCGCACTAGTGGAAACTGAGCCCAACACAGTGATCCCAGAGCAAGCATAGAAAAGGGGATAGAAAGAGCCCAGGTGAATGCAATAAAGAGCACAATGATCCTAGAGCAGGGATATGCAATTAGCGGACCTCCAGCTGTTGCAGAACTACAAGTCCCATGAGGCATAGCAAGACTCTGACAGCCACAAGCATGACACCCAGAGGCAGAGGCATGATGGGACTTGTAGTTTTGCAACAGCTGGAGGTCCGCTAATTGCATATCTCTGTCCTAGAGCAACACTGAGAAGGAGATAGGAAAAACACAGGTGAATGCCATAAAAAGGGAAACATACCTGCAAACAATGACCACATAAGCATCCAGCATGCATGAGTAGAGAGCTCCACCAGTTGTTGCCCAAAAATGCCATAAAACCATTTAGAACTCACATTTGCCATTAGTGATATCAGTGCCTGAGCACGTTCAGATTACCATCCTGGAAAAGCTCTAGCCAGGAAACACAGAGGCAACATCACTTCCTGCCTCTCATGCTCAGAGTGTACTTGCACTGCTGCAGCCATCTTTGAAATGGCAAAAGCCCAAAACACAGAGAAAAGAAGTAAAAAGTATATGGAAAGCAAAAGGAAACGCTGTCACTTACGTCAAAGCTTGTTTAAAGCTTTCTTTGAGAAGCCTGCACCACCAGAATGGGGCTCCAACAATGTAGCTCATTTAGAGGCTGTACAGGAAGGACTTCCGCCCAGGAGAGGCTGAAATATGCCCCCGCCCAGACCACCAGAATGGGGCTCCAACCATATAGCTTCGTTTAGAAAGCTGTACAGGAAGGACTTCCACCCAGGAGAGTCTGAACCTGACTGGGGCAACAAGCAGTAAGGGATACCTCGCGACTCCAGTCTTGATCAGGTAAGGAAAAAAAGGAGAATGCTGTGAGCCGGGTCTGTCTTTGATTTATAGTTAACGAGTCCTATCAGGTTGTGGGGGCGGAGTCACAACCCATATGTATGCTGCCATGATGCACCAGGAAAGATCAGTTTGTGAATGGATAGAAAGAATTCAGAGAGTAGTGGTTAATGATTCTTACTTTGCATGGTCTAAGGTTATCAGTGGTGTACCCCAAAGTTCAGTATTGGGACCCTTACTTTTTTGATAACTTTATAAATGATATAGGGTCTGGGATTAAGAACCATTTCAGTTTTTGCAGATGACACCAAGCAATGCAGTGGAATAACGTCCTTACAGGATGTCTCCAACTTACAAGCTGACCTTAGTGCACTGTTTAATTGGGCAATTACAGTAGGTGGTAAATGAGGTTTAATGTTGATAAATGTAAAGTTATACACTTGGGGTCTAAGAATATGCATGCATCATACATACTAGAGAGAGTACAACAGGGGGAATCCATAGTGGAGAAGAACTTGGGGGTTTTGGTAGATCATAAGCTTAACCACTTGCCTACAGGGCACTTACACCCCCTTCCTGCCCAGGCCATTTTTCAGCTCTGTCGCACTTTGAATGACAATTGCGCGGTCATGCTACATTGTACCCAGATTCAATTTTTATCATTTTCTTCACACAAATAGAGCTTTCTTTTGGTGGTATTTAATCACTGCTGGGCTTTTTATTTTTTACTAAAAAAAAAAAGACCAAAAAATGTAAATTTTTTTTACTTAGTTTCTGTCAGAAAATGTTTTAATTAAGTAATTTTTCTTCTTCACTGATATGCGCTGATGATGCGGCACTGATGGGCTCTGATAGGCTGAACTGGTGGGCATTGATGAGGTGGTACTTATGGGCACTGATGAGGCGGTACTTATGGGCACTGATTAGGTGACACTGATGAGGAGGCACTTATATGCCGCACTTATGGGCACTGATAGGTGGCACTGATATGTGGCACTGATGAGCACTGATAGGCGGCACTGATGGGCACTGTTAGGTGACACTGATTAGCGCTAGTAGGTGGCACTGATTGGCACTGATAGGCGGCACTGGTGGGCACTGATAGGCAGAACTTGTGGGCACTGATAGGCGGCACGGATAGGTGGTACTAATGGGCATTGATGGGTGGCACTGATGGGCGACACTGATGGGCATTGATGGACAGCAGTGATGGGCATTGATGGGCAGCACTGATAGGTGGGATTGATAGCCAGCACAGACTGACATCACTCATGGGCACTGATTGGTGGCACTTGTGGGCAATGGTGGGCAGTGATTGCTGGCAGTGGTGGGCACTTAATTCTGGCACTGGTGGGCACTCATCGCTGGCACTGATTTGTGGCACTGGTGTCGCTATTGTAATCAGGGCACTGATGATCACTGCCCTAAATACAGTGGGGACGGAAAGTATTCCGACCCCCTTAAATTTTTCACTCTTTGTTGTATTGCAGCCATTTGCTAAAATCATTTAAGTTCATTTTTTTTCCTCATTAATGTACACACAGCACCCCATATTGACAGAAAAACACAGAATTGTTGACATTTTTGCAGATTTATTAAAAAAGAAAAACTGAAATATCACATGGTCCTAAGTATTCAGACCCTTTGCTCAGTATTTAGTAGAAGCACTCTTTTGATCTGATACAGCCATGAGTCTTTTTGGGAAAGATGCAACACGTTTTTCACACCTGGATTTGGGGATCCTCTGCCATTCCTCCTTGCAGATCCTCTCCAGTTCTGTCAGGTTGGATGGTAAACGTTGGTGGACAGCCATTTTTAGGTCTCTCCAGAGATGCTCAATTGGGTTTAAGTTAGGGCTCTGGCTGGGCCATTCAAGAACAGTCACGGAGTTGTTGTGAAGCCACTCATTGTTTTAGCTGTGTGC
Organism: Aquarana catesbeiana; assembly: GCF_042186555.1. NCBI lineage: Eukaryota > Metazoa > Chordata > Amphibia > Anura > Ranidae > Aquarana > Aquarana catesbeiana. Next base: position 98,385,982 of record NC_133328.1, read on the forward strand.
TTAGGGTCATTGTCTTGTTGGAAGGTAAACCTTTGGCCCAGTCTGAGGTCCTGAGCACTCTGGAGAAGATTTTCGTCCAGGATATCCCTGTACTTAGCTGCCTTCATCTTTCCCTCGATTGCAACCAGTCGTCCTGTCCCTGCAGCTGAAAAACACCCCCACAGCATGATACTGCCACCACCATGCTTCACTGTTGGGACTGTATTGAACAGGTGATGAGCAGTGCCTGATTTTCTCCACACATACCGCTTAGAATTAAGGGCAAAAAGTTCTATCTTGGTCTCATCAGACCAGAGAATCTTATTTCTCACCATCTTGGAGTCCTTCAGGTTTTTTTAGCAAACTCAATGCGGGATTTCATGTGTCTTGCACAGAGGAGAGGCTTCTGTTGGGCCACTCCTCCATAATGCCCCGACTGGTGGAGGGCTGCAGTGATGGTTGACTTTCTACAACTTTCTCTCATCTCCCGACTGTGTCTCTGGAACTCAGCCACAGTGATCTTTGGGTTCTTCTTCACCTCTATCACCAAGGCTCTTCTCCCCCGATAGCTCAGTTTGGCCGGACGGCCAGCTCTAGGAAGGGTTCTGGTCATCCCAAAGTCTTACATTTAAGGATTATGGAGGCCACTGTGCTCTTCGGAACCTTAAGTACAGCAGAAATTTTTTTGTAACCTTGGCCAGATCTGTGCCTTGCCACAATTCTGTCTCTGAGATCTTCAGGCAGTTCCTTTGACCTCATGATTCTCATTTGCTCTGACATGCACTGTGAGCTGTAAGGTCTTATATAGACAGGTGTGTGTGGCTTTCCTAATCAAGTCCAATCAGTAAAATCAAACACAGCTGGATTCAAATGAAGGTGTAGAACCATCTCAAGGATGATCAGAAGAAATGGACAGCACCTGAGTTAAATACAGTATATGAGTGTCACAGCAAAGGGTCTGAATACTTAGGACCATGTGATATTTCAGTTTTTCTTTTTTAATAAATCCGCAAAAATGTCAACAATTCTGTGTTTTTCTATCAATATGGGGTGCTGTGTGTACATTAATGAGGAAAAAAAATGAACTTAAATGATTTTAGCAAATGGCTGCAATATAACAAAGAGTGAAAAATTGAAGGGGGTCTGAATACTTTCCATCCTCACTGTACATGTGTAGATGTCTCCTGTGAGGAGATTCTGCTAATCAGCTCTCCTCGCCACACACTCTGTCAGTGTGTCTGTCATCTCCGTGTTTACATGTGACCGGCTGTGATTGGACCCAGCCGATCACATGGTTAAAAAGCCGTTCTTTACAGAGATCGGGGGTCTGTTGGACATGGCGCAGCCCCGCGGGCACGCAAGAGCACCCATTCAGGGGTCCCAGAATGAGAGCCGCACCGCCCCGCTGTCAGTTAACGGCGGGCGGGCATTAATTAGTTAATAATAGCATGCAATGCCAAGCTGCAATTTCCAAAGCGAGAAAAATCCTTTCTTGTATTAAGAGAGGTATGGACTCCAGAGAGAAAGATATCATTTTCACATGTTATGCTTATTGCAATTGTAGCCAGGTGCTTGGCTATGGCAATATGGAGAAGGAAACATTTTCTTTTTTTTCTTCTCTCCCTCTACTGAGATACTGATATTACTCTTTCAGCCAGCAAGGGGGGAGCTAAAACCAAGCATTCCCATAGGCTTATATGCAAAGTTCTGAGAATCCTGGGAGTTGTAGTTAGAGATGGCAGCCATGTAAAAGACTACTGATCTCAATAGGCATGGCACTGTGCAGTAGAAGGAGTGGAGGGATGATTTTTATTAAACTGTCCGGGAAAATTAATTTCTCTTGGCACTGAGGGAGAGCACCCCTGTGTGGGTATTTGCCTGCCACAGGTGACCATACCATTGAAGATCTGAGCCTGAGACTGGGAGTGAGGACACAGCCTGCATCACAGCACCTACTCTGCTGCCACAGGGAGACTGGAGCATTCACTCACCCCCTGCGTCCCACTGCTGATCATCAGAGGCTTTTGGGGAGAGACAAGGGGGCCCCTCTTCTACAGCAAGAGGTCACTGCAGCATCCCCAGAGATCGGTGAAAGTGCTACTGGCCCATTGCTGATACTGCTAACAGGGACCAAGCCACTGAGTGCAATACCAGTGCACAGAGCAGGTAAGTATAAACCTGTTTATTATATAATAAAAAATAAGCTTTACAATTACTTTTATGCAGGGCAAACTAAAAGATTCTCTTAGTTCACCCTCCCTAAAATAAGCACTTACATTTTCTTGCTTTCATACTGCACCATTCAGTTGCTGGGACAGGGAAACAAATGCCTTGTGTAAAGTCTAAACTAACTTTCAGGACTATTTTTTTCCTATGTAGCTGCACTGGGCCAACCAGGAGGTACCTAGTGCTGTCACATGGGAGAGGAAAGTGTGACACATGCTCAACCAAGCCCAGGAGTACCGGGAATTCCACTTTGCTTCTGGCAGTTGAACGGAGCAGTGGGAGAATGAAAGAAGGTAAATATATGATTATGTGCTGCAGGAGAAAGGGGAGTTTTTTTTTTGGGGGGGGGGCTGTGAACTTTTTATTTTACCCTGCATGGACAAACTGCTCAGTTTAAAGTTTGCCTAAAAGCCAACACATTTTTACTTTATTTTAGTAGATTTCTTTTGGATTAGAGGAGGAAATGGATACAATTCTTGTTAGCTTTTTCTGTGTCCTATTGAGATGATTTGCCTCCAATTCCTGCCCTATACACACAGCAGGAAATGAGAGTTAATCTTTAAAAAATTAGAGAATTTGTCACTGATTTTCCCAGTAACAATGGTTTATAATACAAGTAGAGAGAGTGCTTCTCCCCAGAGTAGACACAGGCAGCAATAAAAGCCTTACATGGATTTTAACCCTTCCCAAACTAAACACAAGTTTTGGCTATAGATACTGTATAATTTGACAAATGTATTTTTATAGTGTATACAGCAAAATAGTTCATTCTTTATATTGTGTCCATTATCCTATCTGGAGTCATTGCTTGTAGGTACCTTTAAGCCATCACTGTACTGTTTATGTCTGGTCTGTTTCCCTGGGATAACCGTAGGCACACAAAACATCATGTCTGTGTCTTAAAGCGGTAGTAAACCCTCCCATATAAAAACTATTTTAACAATATTATCAAATAAATATTAATTGAGATTCAAATGGTCACTTTGAATAATTATAAAAGGCGTTCTTACTGTAAATATTCTTTATAGTATAAACGCCTGTTCTTCATATTAGCCGGCACCATCTCCACTGTGGTCTGAATAGATATTTATTTACGCTGACAGTACATATTCGTCTCCGTAATCCCGTGCATGCGCAGTAATAGCAAAATATCCAAGCCTCTTCTTCATTTCCGGTTACTATGGAAATGAAGCCTAGCGAATCACAGCTTGCTCGCTCCGTCTGTGTCTCCTCCACTCTGTGACGTCGCGAGTCACAAGGTAACCAGGATCCTCTTGGGGGAGAATTAGGAGAAAGCATCGCAGGATGTTGGGGCTGACGTCTACAACAGGAAATGACGCAGCCCCAACATAGACACAGCATTCTTCCGGCAGGGTCTCGGCTTGCCGGAAAGATAGAAGATACGACGCATGGGCGTTAAACGTCATCACTAACTAATATATCGATAAGCCGCAACGGAAGCAAGTAAAGAAAAAATTATTGATGGCAAATGATTTAATCAATACAGTTGAGAATTCAATGCAAAGTCATAATAATGGGTATACAACCGATTTAAGGTTGTTATCTATAACTAACTGCGAAATTGGACCTAAAGTCCTGCTATAAAAAGCAGCACCAAACATTTATAAATGGGCAACAGGAAATTTCAAAAGCCTCCAAAATAATTTAAAAAAAAAAGAAAAACTAGAAAAACTATTTAAAGTTGGCTTAATCCACTACCCTATCACTATTAGATTAAACCTAAAATGTTGTTACGCTAAAACTTTCAGCAGGTGGAAATGGAAAATGTTTAATAAAACCTTTATCTAATAATTGTAACACACATAGGCCATTTGCCATCTGTTCTTCAGTCTTTCTGTGTTATGTGTTCATAGTAATGATAATGAATGATTTTGATTTGAATTGACTACTTGGTCTAGAACAACAATTTGTGTTTTGTCTTTGATTCCACTTCACTATTTCTTCCATAGTTCATTAATTATTCAAGGGAGTGTCCACCTTTGACTTAGTGTACTATGCTTTTAAGGTTTTGAATAGTCAGCTTTCTCATTTTGTCAAGTGAAAGAAATGGCTAACAAGAGATAAACTTGAATCAATGTAAGTAAAAATGTAAATAAGCTTAGACTACAGTATATCTAGTTCCAAGGATGCCAGCAAATATCTTCCTGTCTATTATGGGCTCAACTGAGATTTTTAATATAAATAACTTAATGTATCATAGTGGATGGCAGTATTGCAGATAAGTGGTGCTTCGTGGACTCCATGTAGATGTATTCTAGTTAATTAGACTACTCAAAAGTAATAATTATAGCATTGGGTATAAAAAGTCCAGTAAGTGAAGACGAGATTGCCTGAGCTTCTGATTCCTTCAATTAATCATATTCCCCCATGTACGGTCTTCTTTACATCTGTGTTTTAATAAGAAAACTTGAAGCTGAATTTTCCAGTGTTCTGTATTTTACTTTTTCAGTTTATCTATTCCCATTCTTGAAACGGGGAAAAAATCATGAATTCATTCAAATGAAATAATTATCATAAACAAGTTAAAATTGCAGGCTTACAAAATACAATTCACAACAGTTATTATCTAATTACTAGGAGGCCTTAGGAGAGAAGATTAAAATACTTTTTGTACAACTGTATCATTAAATGAAAGTGTATTTGTGATTACAAGCTGGCTAAAAATTTAACCCTGGACTGATGCTACCTAATGAAAAGTGCAGCATAAAATTGATTTATGTGATACTGTCAGTCTTGCAGAAGCCATCTAGTAAATGCAATCACTTGCTGGGTCTATTATATACAGAATGCATACCAATTGGATATAGTGTGAAATTTAGCATTTTCATGATAAACAGTTGAAAAGGTTGACTCTTGGCATGATCGAAACATGAGGTGGAAAAAAAATATGTTTATGCAAATTGCTGGAACAGGTGAAAACATCTCCATAAGGAAAACAGAATGGCAAGAAATATATATTAGGTAAAATATTAAATTAATGTAACTGCATTATAGAAGTCAATACATTCAGCGATGTTCTAAGGTTCTTCTCGAAATAATGATTAAATATGTTTTTTGCAATAATTAAACGCCTGAGCACTTGGGTTTTTAAGGCACGAGATATCAAATAAATCACAACCATATATGAATATACATAATTTTATTTTTTTATTATATAAAAAAATAAATTGTACATAGAACAATACATACTAACTTTTAAAGAATGATTCTGATTATAATTAATATTGGTGTATAACCCAAAGCAAATATTCAACTCTCTACAAACCCCCTACACCCTATACAACCCTCTACAAATTGCATTATAAGTAAAGATAACCAACTGCTTTATCTCAGAAATAGGTCATATATAATGCTGTGGGCAGATAGAATCTTCACAAAAAAGAGGGAGGAGAAAAGAAGGGTCACTGATTAGCTCTATAGATTTCACAGTCAAAGCTGCTTCATCAGGAGTGATACAGAACAGAATCTGTAATTCAATATATAAAAAAAGTTAATTTGTACAGTAGCAGATTAGAAAAATATACCTACATGGTGGTATATATATATGTACAGTATCTCACAAAAGTGAGTACACCGCTCACATTTTTGTAAATATTTTATTATATCTTTTCATGTGACAACACTGAACAAATTACACTTTGCTACAATGTAAAGTAGTGAGTGTACAGTACAGCTTGTGTTACAGTGCAAATTTGCTGGGTTCAGCCCTTTCTTCTCTGAGCTGGCCGCTCAGCTGTCAGCTAATTGCCAGCTCCTATCTCTCCACAGTGACTCACCTGTTGATGATATCCTGCTCATCAGTCCTGCCTACTTAAGCTGTCCAGCCCAGATGATCTCTGCCTTCACCTTGGTCACATCTTTAGAGACGCTCTCCTGTGTTCCTGTTAAAGACTTGCTTGGCTGACATTCCTTCTGGCTCCAGATCCTGTTTTCTGTTCTACTACACTCATCTCTGGCTCCCTGACTTTTTGGCTTGTCTGACTATCCGTTCCGGTTCCTGAACTCTGGCTATGTTTTGACTACGTTTACTCTGTTTACCTTTTTATATTATTATCAAACAAGTGAGATTTAACTATACTTCTGTCTCAGTCTGATTCCTGGTTTCTGACAGTAGGCAAAGGCCATGAATTCAGAAGATGCAGTCAATCCACTTGTTGTTAATATTTTTTCCAAATTGGATGAGCAGGATCACCGCATGGATCAGTTTGCCATGCCATTTAAAACGCTCCTAAGTCACACGGCTCACCTGGAATCTCCCACTGTGGCTGCTTCAGTACAACCTGTGTTGCAGGCCGTCCCTGCTGCTTCTCCAGTCTCTGTGCAGGCACCCGCCTCGAGTATTACCGCTATAAGAGGTATGCCTGGTTCCGCTCCGCTTCCCCAGCGATTTGGGGGTGATCCAGTCCAATGCAGAGGGTTTCTCAACCAGATTGAGATATACTTTGAGATGCTGCCCCAGGCGTTTCACACGGACAGAAGCAAAGTAGGTTTCAAGAAATCTTTGCTTTCTGAGAGAGCCTTGGCCTGGGCAAACCCTCTATGGGAGACGCAAAAACCTGTTGTCTTGAGCTACCCTGAGTTTGTGGCTTCGTTTAAAAAGGGTATTTGACATTCTGGCATGCTCTGCTTCTGCTGCCAAGTGCCTCATGTCCATCAAACAGAGTATGAGAACTGTTGCCGATTACGCCATTGAATTCTGTACTCTGGCAGCAGAGGTTGCGTGGAACAATGAGGTCCTCGTGGCTGCTTTTTCTCATGGTCTTTTGGATACCATCAAGGATGAGATAGCAGCCCGAGATATACCCACTGAGCTGGAGAAGTTGATCACGTTTACCATCCTCATTGACTCCAGACTCAGAGAAAGACTCTATTTTAAGGAGCGCTTGCGGAAGCCTCCTGTATATTTGTCTCCGAGCTTTGCAGTTTCACCCTTGTCTCCCTCACCTCTCATGCCTCCTGGTACCGAGTCGGTCAGTAAAGATGAACCCATGCACTTGGGCTTCTCGAGTCTCTCTGCGAATGAGAGAACCCATAGGAGGAGGGACAGTTTGTGCCTTTATTGTGGCCAGGCAGGTCACTTTTTGAAGTCTTATTCTACCTTTCCAGGGAACGTCCGAACCTTGAGGTCCTGTCACAGACAGACCTTAGGTGGCGTTGTTTCATCCCCAGTTATCCAGAAGGATAAGCCCCTGGTTTCAGTCACCCTTTCTTGGGGTGAGTCGTCTATCGAGATATAGGCTCTTAGGGGCCTAGGGCTGCAGGCTCTTAGGGGACTCTGGGGCTGCAGGCCTGTTCATTGATGCTGCCTTTGTATCGAAGCACTCGATTCCGCTGCAGCTGCGTGACACTCCACTTGCCATTGAGGCTCTTGACAGGAGACCTCTACAGCCTGTCCATGAGACTCATGAGACTGTTCCATTGTCCATGGCGGTAGGGGCTCTTCACCATGAGATAATCAAACTCCAAGTTATTTCCTCACCTAAGTTTCCGCTGGTTATTGGTTATCCTTGGTTACAGAGGCACAACCCCTCTTTTGATTGTCTCCATGCTGAGGTTCTTTCCTGGTCACCACAATGCACTAAGACATGCTTCCAGAAGGTAGCCAAGGTCCTATGCACTTCCTCTCTCTCCTCCCTGTCGGAGGAGTACTGTGATTTTAGCGATGTCTTTGACAAAGGTCAAGCTGGTAGTTTGACTCCCCACCAGTCGTATGATTGCACAATTGACCTTCAGCCTGGTGCCATACCCCCTCGTGGCCGGGTTTACCCTTTGTCAGTCTTGGAGGATAAGGCTATGGAGGAGTATGTCGCAGACGCACTTTCTCGAGGTTTCATCCGCAAATCCTCGTCTCCTGCTGGTGCTGGTTTCTTCTTTGTGAAGAAGAGAGGTGAACTGAGACCTTGTATTGATTATTTGGGTCTCGGTCATTTCACAATTAAGAATGCCTATCAGTTGATTATGGAGTTTTTTGACCACCTCAAGGAAGCAACGGTTTTCAAGAAGCTTGATTTGAGAGGGGCATACAATCTTGTGAGGATTAAGGAGGGCGACGAGTGGAAAACTGCGTTTAATACCAGAACAGGCCATTATGAGTACCTCGTAATGCCTTTTGGCCTTTGTAACGCCCCGGCAGTTTTCCAGGAATTTATTAACGATGTCCTCCATGTGCTCAGAGTAAGACTCCATTGGGCCTCCTACAACCCATACTCAATAGAGAGAGGCCCACCTATCTATGGATTTCATTGTGGAGTTACCCAACTCCCAGGGCAACACAGTTATCCTTATGGTAGTTGACCGGTTCTAGAAAATGTCTCATTGTATTCCACTTAAGAAGTTGCCCACTTCTAAGGAACTGGCTTCCATTTTTGCTCGGGAGATCTTTTGCTTACATGGGCTACCCAAGGTGATTGTCTCAGACAGGGGTAGACAGTTTGTGTCCCGGGTTCTGGCATGCCTTTTGTACACAGTTGGGAATTCAGCTTGCATATCACCCGCAGTCTAATGGGGCCACAAAATGAGTCAATCAGTCCTTGGAGCAATTCCTACATTGCTATATTTCTGACCATCATAACAACTGGTCAGACCCATTACCGTGGGTGGAGTTTGCTCACAAGAGTGCCTTGAATTCTGCTTCCTGATTGTCCCCGTTTATGGCGAACTATGGTTTCCAACCTTCCATGTTCCCTAACTCATTTGTTCCGCAGAGTATTCCTGTGTTAGAGGAGCATCTCTGTTGTCTTCGTTCCACTTGGACACAAGTCCAGGAGGCTTTGCGACATGCTAATGGTAGGTACAGACTCCATGCTGACCGCAGACGCCTGCCTGCGCCTTCCTACCAGGTTGGGAATAGGGTCTGGCTGTCATCTCGCAACCTCCGACTTCGTGTTCCCTCTCTGAAGTTCGTACTTTGGTTTATTGGGCCTTTCCGTTTTCTTTGCAGGGTTAACCCAGTGGCTTACGCATTAGACCTTCCTTCTAATATGCGTATCTCAAATGTATTTCATGTCTCCTTATTAAAACCTTTGGTCTGCAGCCGCTTTACCACCTCGGTGCCTCGTCCTCACCCTGTACAGGCTGAGAACCATGAGGAGTAGGAAGTACAGTCCATTGTTGACTCCCGTAGGTTCCCTGGGCACATACGGTACCTGGTGCATTGGAAAGGGTATGGTCCAGAGGAACGCTCTTGGGTCTCATTCTCAGACGTACATGCCCCTGTCCTCCTTTGTGATTTCCATAGACATTTTCCCCTCAAGCCTGGTGGTCCTCCGAGGGGGAGGGGTCATTGAGGAGGGAGTTCTGTCAGGGCTGGGCTCAGCCCTTCCTTCGCTGAGCCGGCCGCTCAGATGTCGGCTAATTGGCAGCTCCTATCAATCCACAGTGACTCACCTGTTGATGATATCCTGCTCGTCAGTCCTGCCTACTTAAGGCATCCAGCCCAGATGATCTCTGCCTTTGCCTTGGTCACATCTTTAGAGACGCTCTCTTGTGTTTCTGTTAAAGACATGCTTGGCTGTAATTCCTTCTGGCTCCAGATCCTGCTTGCTGTTCTACTACGCTCATCTCTGGCTCCCTGACGTTTTGGCTTGTCTGACTATCCGTTCCAGTTCTTGAACACTGGCTATGTTTTGACTACATTTACTCTGTTTACCTTTTTTTATTATTATTAAACAAGTGAGATTTAACTGTACTTCCGTCTCAGTCTTTTCAGATTCATGGTTTCTGACAGCTGTCCCCTCAAAATAACTCAACACACAGCCATTAATGTCTAAACCACTGGCAACAAAAGTGAATACACCCCTGAACAAGCATCAATCTCTCCCTACTATCTCCCCAGCTCATTGTGGTCCTCTAAACTCCCTGTTTCTGACATAGGTGCGCATAATACAGTTGTAACACACTCATTCAAATTATGGGACTTATATAGGCTCAGGCTTGCGCTAATTTCTAAGACTTCTCCAGGGGCTTCTTTTCTTGGGGGATGACAGATTTTCCACAGCACTCGAGTACCTGTCAAAATTCCAATGGTGGATAGACCAGAACCTGACAAGACTGAGCGATTTACAGTATGAATCACGATTCATTTATTTTTCTCAATTACAAGCCCAAAAAAATATACACTCCAGGAGTTTTATCATTATCTCCAAAGTCAGCATTTTTTTTCTGACCCATTATTCCTTAACCCTGTCAGACTCCCAGACCTCCCTTAAATTCCTTTGTGGAAGTGCCCCTAGACAGAAGGGCTTGATCTCTGGCCTTTATAAATCCATGATGGGAATAGGAGATAATCCCAAGTTAAAATACATGTACAGTTGAGAACAGGAGCTAAACTTAGAATTTGACCTACAAGACTGGGAGTCTAATTGGCAAAATTTGTGTAATTGTACTAAATCCATAACTAATACGTGAGACAGCAGGTAAACTTTTTTGCTCTGGTATTATACCCCTTCTAGATTACATACTATTTTTCCACAGGTTTCCACCTCCGTTTTTCCAAGGTTGTGCCCTTCCAGGCTCCTTTTTGCATGTGTTCTGGGGCTGTGATAGAATACAAACCACATGGAATGCAGTGTTCACCCTTGTGGACACGCTTGCGGGGAGACATCTTGCTCTAACCTACCTACATTGCCTTCTATTTGAAAGGATTCTAAATGCCTGTTAAAACCTATACATACCATAGGGAGCAAGAGGCGGGACTTATGCATATAATACACATATAGTGCTTGGTGCCTATACAGAGTTAGTGACACACTGAAGTGTCGCTTAATAGGGATAAAGCGACACTTTTTTTTTTAAATCCCCTTTAAGCGACACTTCAGTGTGTCACTAACTCTGTATAGGCACCAAACACTATTTGTGTATTATACGCATCAAATTTTCTATGTATTTATAAATATTTCCTTGTTGGAATGTATACTACTGTGCAATATTAGGTTCTAGTGAAATATACAATAATTGATATATAGCAATATGCATTATCATTATATATGTTAATATATGACTATTTGAATCTATTAAAGCTCTTTTATTCAATTCATTCATTTGCGTCCATGTGCCTCATGCAAAGTCCTGCCTCTTTCTTTCTTTTTTAATCTCATTATTGAACCAGGATGGAGGAGGGGACTTGAATGGCCCCCTGCTTCCTCATTTAAAGTCCCAAAATGTTTCTCCTTTTTCTTGTTATACATACCATAACTTATACATACCATATGTGTTGCTATGCAATGGGGGATTGCCCAAAATTGGAAAGTCATGAGTGTACCATTCTCTCAAGTCATTTCTCGTATTGACCAGATTATGATGATGGAGGAAATTTTACAGACATTGCATAATTCCATACCTATCTTTGATGCTAAGTGGGACCCTTGGTTCATTTACCGCCATTGCAATTGATCACACTTGGCATCATCGATTTTTGTTCTCCCAGGCTTTCATGTAATGAATTTATGCTTTGTTTAGTTTTGTACTGAATGTTCTTTTTGTTTAGTTGCCATTTATTCTTTAATTTGAGATACATTTAATACACAGTATTATTTCCTGCTCCAAAACCTTATGTTACTTGACATTGGACTGCCTACAATTTTGTTGTTAGCTCCGGCGACAGTTGTGGGTCTATTATTATATTATTATGCTGTCTTACAGTTCATTTTATGATGTTGATTCAAAATACAACTGTGCGGATTTGTACTGTAAAATTTTATTTCAATAAAACTTTTTGTAAACTTTTTGTAAAAAAGCGAGTACATCCCTAAGTGAAAATGTCCAAAGTGGGCTCAAAGTGTCAATATTTTGTGTGGCCACCATTATTTTCCAGCACTGCCTTAACACTCTTAGGCATGGAGTTCACCAGAGCTTCGCAGGTTGCCACTGGAGTCCTTTTTCACTCCTCCATGACGACATCACAAAGCAGGTGGATGTTAGAGACCTTGCGCTCCTCCACCTTCCATCTGAGGATTCCCCACATATGCTCAATAGGGTTTAGATCTGGAGACATGCTTGGCCAGTCCATCACCTTTACCCTCAGCTTCTTTAGCAAGGCAGTGTTTGTCTTGGAGGTGTATTTGGGCTCGTTATCATGTTGGAATACTGCTCTGTGGCCCAGTCTCCGAAGGGAGGTGACCATGCTCTGCTTCAGTATGTCACAGTACATTTTGGCATTCATGGTTGCCTTAATGAACTCTAGCTCCCCATTGCCAGCAGCACTCATGAAGCCCCAGACTATGACACTCCCACCAACATACTTGACTGTAGGCAAGACACTCTTGTCTTCGTACTTCTCACCTGGTTGCTGCCACACACGCTTGACACCATCTGAACCAAATACGTTTATCTTGATTTCATCAGACCACAGGACATGGTTCCACTAATCCATGTCCTTAGTCCGCTTGTCTTCAGCAAACTGTTTGTGGGCTTTCTTGTTCATCTTTAGAAGAGGCTTCCTTCTGGGACAACAGCCATGCAGACCAATTTGATGCAGTGTGCAACGTATGGTCTGAGCACTGACAGGCTGACCCCCTACCCCTTCAACCTCTGCAGCAATGCTGGCAGCACTCATACGTTTATTTCCCAAAGACAACCTCTGGATATGATGCTGAGCACGTGCACTCAACTTCTTTGGTCGACCATGGCGAGGCCTCTTCTGAGTGGAACCTGGTCTTGGCCACCATGCTGAAGCTCAGTTTCAGGGTCTTGGAAATCTTCTTATAGCCCAGGGCATCTTTATGTAGTGCAACAACTCTTTTTTTCAGATCCTCAGAGAGTTCTTTGCCATGAGGTGCCATGTTGAACTTCCAGTGACCTGTATGAGAGAGTGAGAGCGATAACATCAAATTTAACACACCTGCTCCCCATTCACACCTGAGACCTTCTAACACTATTGAGTCACATGACACCGGGGAGGGAAAATGTTTAATTGGGCCCAATTTGGACATTTTCACTTAGAGGTGTACTCACTTTTGTTGCCAGCGGTTTAGACATTAATGGCTGTGTTTTGAGTTATTTTGAGGGGACAGCAAATTTACACTGTTATACAAGCTGTACACTCACTACTTTACATTGTAGCAAAGTGTCATTTCTTCAGTGTTGTCACATGAAAAGATATAATAAAATATTTATAATAAAATATTTACAAAAATGTGAGGGGTGTACTCACTTTTGTGAGATACTGTATATATATATATATATATATATATATATATATATATATATATATATATAAAATCTAGTGGTTTTCACTGCACACAAATCAGAGAGAAAATGGGCCTGTAGTCCACATAGTTCAAAAGGAAGAGCGGCACTCATGGGTTTTGAGAGGTAAACACACAGTGGAGACAGCCATGGTCTCCTATTTCAGCTCTGACTCAGCTTGGACGGCCATTTTGCCTAGGCAGCATGATACTCTTTCATGCAGTTTTTTTTGTCTCTGACATCTGTCTTCAGTGCTTGGATTTTTGCTTTTTCCTTTATTTATGTACATACTATTGTTGTTGTTTTTCTGCTCTCCCAAATTTGGACATTTGCCTTTTATTGTGCTTTTAGCTGGAACTTTGCATTTGCACTTGTTGATGTCATCACATGTGGATGGTAATGATGGGAGGGATTTTAGAGTATATATGTTGTGTTGCTTGCGCCTCGACGAAACAACCAAATATCTTTACTGTGCGTACACCCCTTAAGACCCATGAGTGCCACTCTATCTTTTTACAGTATATATATATATATATATATATATATATATATATATAAAATATCAACACAGGTACCATATAATACAAAAAAAAAAGTCTTTTGAATTAATAGGTATAACTAATAATTTTTCAATCAAATACACAGGTAATACTCCAGTAAACTATCTGAATAAAACTGCTGACTGTTTATAGCCAACCATATACTTTATATAATATATTTACAAACAGTATATAATATCCTTATAAAAATCACAATATAAAATGTCCATGGCTCAATAGCTTCTGAAGCCAAGCAGTATATTGCTAACGTATCTTCCATTCTAATATATATAATATGAAGGACCCCTGTACTCAAGAGGAGTATGTCCACCATATAACAAATTAAATTCAAAATACTAACAATAAGTTACAAAGCCATCCACAACTCTGCCCCCAGCTACATCACTGGCCTAGTCTCAAAATACCAACCTAATCGCCCTCTTCATTCCTCCCAAGACCTCCTGCTCTCTAGCTCTCTCATCACCTCCTCCCATATCCGCCTCCAGGACTTCTCCCAAGCCTTGCCCATCCTCTGGAATTCCCTACCCCAATCTGTCAGACTGCCCATCCTCTGGAATTCCCTACCCCAATCTGTCAGACTGTCTCTAAATTTATCCACTTTTAGGCAATTCCTGAAAACTTTCCTCTTCACAGAAGTCTATCCTGCCTCCATCTAACAACTGCACTATTTTCTCCATTAGCTCATCCCCCACAGCTATTACCCTTTTGTATAACTTGATCCTCCCTCCTAGATTGTAAGCTCTAACGAGCAGGGCTCTCTGATCCCCCCCTGTGTTGAATTGTATTGTAATTGTACTGTCTGCCCTAATGTTGTAAAGCACTGCATAAACTGTCGACGCTATATAAATCCTGTATAATAATAATGATAATAATAATAATAACATTAATAATATAAGCTTCCCTTGTCTGGTACCAGCAAGATCCAAGATCCCTTAGCCCACCCAGTCACTTGTTGAGACATCAGTGTAGGGTGGTAAAAAACATAAGACTGTTTATTGAAACACAGCCACAAAGAGATATACACTCAGGGACAATCCCCCTTCTTTGCATAATGACACAGGGCAGGGAAAACTTTACCTCCTCCAGTAACATGACACACAGGTGTATTCAACTTTCCAGCAGTAGACAGTCTTATCAACAGGCAGGGGCTGCTGGAGACACACATACAGATACACATATTCATCCCATAATACTTTGCTCCCAAGGCAGACAGAAACAATAGAACAATGGGATACAGCCACTTAACAAACACATAACAACCCCCACCCCACCTCAAACTATCTAGCAATGGTCTGAGACTAAAGGTGGAATTTATTTTCATATATTTCTCGAGGGATATTCTTCAGAATATTACTGTCCCAAGTGAAAGAGCCCCTTCATTCGTTCAACACAAATCACACATATAAGACCCAGGATAATGGGTAAAAGGAAATGCTGAGTCCGGTGTGGTTGTACGATGAGTCTGGTTGGTGCAGACACAACTGGGGTTCTCAGTCACCCTGTGCCCCTAAGTGACTCAGTCACATATAATATACATGGTAACTACCAAACCCCAGTGACAAGTACTAGAAGTATACATACAAGATGGAACAGACTTTTAAGACCTATAAGGAAGATTTTCAAACTACAACATCACCACTATCAGGGACACACCACTGGCTGGAGCATCAGGAAATGGAGGCTCAGGACTAGCCCCTATATACTCCCACCAGAACCTACCCAATAGTATCATCAAATAGCGCTGTGGCACCTTTACATCACCCATGATCTGGGCTTTCAATTGGATTTTTATTAGAGCAGTTTTTGAAACTGTCACAATACTCTGAATGGCTAAAGTTATTGCACTCAGGGCAGTCATCCACCTCTTATGCCGCGTACACACGGTCGGACTTTCTATCCTACTTGGTCCGGCACACTTTCCGACGGACTTTGTCCGCCAGGTGCGCCGGACTTTAAAACGGACGGACTTGCCCACACACACCCGGACTTTCCGGCGGGCTAAGTCCGCCCGTCTTTCCGACGGACTTTCGCCGGAGTTCCGGCGGACTTTCAGAATGAACGGACTTGCCCACACACGGACAAGTCCGTTCATTTTGAACGTGACTCAGGTGCGACGGGACTAGAAAAGGATGTCAATCTTGCCGCTTTTATCGGCGAGATTGACACCTTGTGAGCCCCGTCGCGGGGCATACCAGGCCCTTAGGTCTGGTATGGATTATAAAGGGAACCCCCTATGCCGAAAAAACGGCGTGGGGTCCCCCCTAAAATCCATACCAGACCCCGATCCGAGCACGCAGCCTGGCCGGTCAGGAAAGGGGGTGGGGACGAGCGAGCGCCCCCCCCCCCCTCCTGAACCGTACCAGGCCGCATGCCCTCAACATGGGGGGTGGGTGCTTTGGGGGAGGGTGGCGCCCTGCGGGGCCCCCCCACCCCAAAGCACCTTGTCCCCATGTTGATGAGGACAAGGGCCTCTTCCCGACAACCCTGGCCGTTGGTTGTCGGGGTCTGCGGGCGGGGGCTTATCGGAATCTGGGAGCCCCCTTTAATAAGGGGGCCCCCAGATCCCGGCCCCCCACCCTATGTGAATGAGTATGGGGTACATGGTACCCCTACCCATTCACCTAGGGAAAAAGTGTAAGTAATAAAACACACTACACAGGTTTTTAAAATATTTTATTAAACAGCTCCGGGGGGGGATCTTCCTCCGGCTTCGGGGGTCTTCTTCCGGCTTCGGGGGTCCCTCCGCTTCATCTTCTCCCGGCGTCCGGTTGGTTCTTCTCCGCTCTCTTCTCCCGGTGTTCCTGTTCTTCGGCCGGCTCCTCTGCTGTCTTCAAGTAGCTCTCTTGCCAGCAGAGGTCCGGACTTCTGGGCTTCTGGGCTTCTGGGCTTCTGGGCTTCTCTTCCCCAGATGTTGACACGACGCTCTCTCCTGCTGGACTGCTCTCCGAGGGCTGCGTTGTGACTTATATAGGCGGAGACCCCGCCCCCTTTTGATGTCACAGTCCCTGGGCATGCTGGGACTGTGACGTTTTAGGGGGCGTGGTCAACATCACCCAGTGACCACGCCCCCTAAAACGTCACAGTCCCAGCATGCCCAGGGACTGTGACATCAAAAGGGGGCGGGGTCTCCGCCTATATAAGTCACAACGCAGCCCTCGGAGAGCAGTCCAGCAGGAGAGAGCGTCGTGTCAACATCTGGGGAAGAGAAGCCCAGAAGCCCAGAAGCCCAGAAGCCCAGAAGTCCGGACCTCTGCTGGCAAGAGAGCTACTTGAAGACAGCAGAGGAGCCGGCCGAAGAACAGGAACACCGGGAGAAGAGAGCGGAGAAGAACCAACCGGACGCCGGGAGAAGATGAAGCGGAGGGACCCCCGAAGCCAGAAGAAGACCCCCGAAGCCGGAGGAAGATCCCCCCCCCCCGGAGCTGTTTAATAAAATATTTTAAAAACCTGTGTAGTGTGTTTTATTACTTACACTTTTTCCCTAGGTGAATGGGTAGGGGTACCATGTACCCCATACTCATTCACATAGGGTGGGGGGCCGGGATCTGGGGGCCCCCTTATTAAAGGGGGCTCCCAGATTCCGATAAGCCCCCGCCCGCAGACCCCGACAACCAACGGCCAGGGTTGTCGGGAAGAGGCCCTTGTCCTCATCAACATGGGGACAAGGTGCTTTGGGGTGGGGGGGCCCCGCAGGGCGCCCCCCTCCCCCAAAGCACCCACCCCCCATGTTGAGGGCATGCGGCCTGGTACGGTTCAGGAGGGGGGGGCGCTCGCTCGTCCCCACCCCCTTTCCTGACCGGCCAGGCTGCGTGCTCGGATCGGGGTCTGGTATGGATTTTAGGGGGGACCCCACGCCGTTTTTTCGGCGTAGGGGGGGTTCCCTTTATAATCCATACCAGACCTAAGGGCCTGGTATGTCCCGCGCTCGCCGCAATAGGAAAATTTGTTTTTCCTATTGCAGCGAGCGCGAGATGCAATACCCTGCCCTCGCGTCGTATCTGGTCCGTCGGACCAGCATACACACGAGCGGGCTTTCCGTCGGACCAGCACACACACGAGCGGACTTTCCGCCCGAAACTGAGTCTGGCGGAAAGATTTAAAACTTGTTTCAAATCTAGGTCCGGCGGGCTTTTGGGAAGAAGTCCGCCGGAAAAGTCCGCCGCCGCCCACACACGGGCGGATTGTCCGGCACACTCTGGTCCGCCGGACCAAGTATGCCGGAAAGTCCGACCGTGTGTACGCGGCATTAGTGTCCCTTATAAAGACAAGGAGGAGGGCAGATTTTTAAAACAAAGCAGTGTTTTTGCAAGAGCACAAAAACTCTAAATTGCTAAAAACACATGCACCTTGTTACTGGAAACATAGTCATTAAAGTAGTTGTAAAGGCAGAAGTTCTTTTTACCTTACTGCATTCTATAAAATAAGGTAAATAACTTTCTGCATGCAGCCTCCCCTAATACTTACCTGAGCACGATCTTGATCCACTGATGTGCACAAGAGTTGAGGCTCTCCCAGGTCTCTCGCTCCTGATTGGCTCAGATACAGCAGCAGTAGCCATAGGCTCCTGTTGCTGTCAATCAGAGCCAGTGGGGAGGGAGCAGGGGTGGGGCCAAGTCTCACTCTGTGTAACCTATGGACACTCAGAATGGGGCACGGGAGTGAGCACGCATTAGTGCCCCCATAGAAAGTGACTTTCTATGGGGTGCTCGGCGGAGGGTGGAGCCAGAAGCGTCATCAGGGGACCCGAGAAGAGGAGGATTGGGGCTGCGCTGTGCAGAACCATTGTACACAACAGGTAAGTATAACATGTTTGTTATTTTAAAGAAAAAGAAACAGCCTTTACTATTAGTTTAAAGTCAAGTTCCAGCTCAGTTTATTTTTTGTTGGCTTTGAATAAAGTTGGTAAAAATTAAAGACTGTGTCTAGTATTTATTGCTGCCTGTGAGCCCATTAAGCAGGCATTCATTTTACAGCTGTTTGCCAGGGAAACTGCTAAATATACAAATACCTACTCCCAGAATTGTATTTCTGCCCATCCAGTCCTGAGATATACTCAGCCCTTCCACAGAGCACAGCCCTCTCTGGCAGGGCAAGGTACTTGAATTTTCTCTGCTGCAGGTAGGTAACACTTACAGGTCTTGTCCTTCCTCCAGTGCCTAACTGTACAGTTAAAGGAGAATAAGCACACTAGTAAGATCATCTTTGTCACTTTCCTTGCTTCTCTTATCAGCATGCCACTTGTTAGCACATGGGTACTGCAACACAACTGACTGGCTCCTTGTGCTTCTTCTTCCAGTCTTACCTGTACAGTGGGTTGCAAGGGGCTGATACTAGGTCAAACTAGGTGACCACAGATGTATGCTGATTAACTTTAATAACCCTGCCTTTTGCAACCATTCTTTCCTTCCTTTTGGATGGTGCTTTTGGCTAACAAAGCTGTGCACCCTTAGGTGGATGTTGGTTGTATTCCCTGGTGGTAGCAGTGTATACAGTATGTATTGCATGTGAAAGAGAAGTGGACTTCTGTGACTTACTATGAGAGGGCACCTGGGCATCTTCTCCAACTCTTCTAGCTCCTAAACCTTTTACTGGGCCTGGAGGTGTTGCTACTGGCAGTCAACACTTCTTTTCTTATTTACACTACAAGATGTTATTCACATTGCCCTACCTGTCAAGCCCCTTATTACTCCACGTCCTCAGGCCCTCCTTTTAAACCATTGTGTGATGTACTTTCTATGACTTTGTCACAGAAGTTAGGGTAACCATGAGCTATCACTTTGGCTTTGAGCATGTTAAAGCTGGTAAATTACCTTTTTTAACTCTCCACAGAGACAGGGTTTTTTTTTCAACCAAGTTCTTTACCCTCATTGT
Organism: Aquarana catesbeiana; assembly: GCF_042186555.1. Taxonomy (NCBI): domain Eukaryota; kingdom Metazoa; phylum Chordata; class Amphibia; order Anura; family Ranidae; genus Aquarana; species Aquarana catesbeiana. The sequence continues at coordinate 98,405,823 of NC_133328.1, forward strand.
GCTGTCTTCATTTTGTACACATCCTTCTTGTTTTAAGGGAATTGCTTCTTATTTCCCTGATGATGTGGGGGTGGTCAGAATTTATCTGCCTTCTTCAGCTCCATTTTATTTAAATTAATTACTTTTTATTATCTTCTAGGTGTTCTGACAAAGCATCCCCAGTATTGACTGATACATTTGCAATTTATGTTCTGCAGGTTATATCTAAAGGATGGAAGCCCCTGTTACCTGTCATTGCTCATTCTACCAGAGCAGTAGGTGCCTGCTAGACTGCCATGAGTTTGGCGTACCCATAAGAATAAATGGGCTCCAGCACACATGTGCACTTAGAGGAAGACTTGACAGAGACACTTTTGCAGGAAAGGTAGTACAGTTCCTGGTAGGGTGCACAGCAAAGATCCCTGGATTGAGAATGAACGTCTTTACATAGGTGGGTAGCACTTAGGGACTGGGGGAAATTGACTAAAGAACAACTGTACAAAGGTAGAGTTGTTCTTTAATACATTAGCTTTGGCTTTAGTTTCTTTCACAAATTGGCCCAACAAAGATTTCTGCTTGCAGAGAGGCAATACAAGCCTTGGTTTGGTGAAGGGCTTTAGAAAATCATGCTCCAACCACTGAATAACATCTATTACATATTGTTGTAACATGAGAGTTGAAGGCATGACAGCAGCTTCTGACCACAGCAGCCACAGGTATTCTTCTGCTACCTCTATGGGCTGCCAACAGGGGCATCTAATAAGAAATTAAAAACAAAGCCTTGTAATTCGCAGGTAGTAAATACATTCACAACACAATTTAAGGGGAAGTTCATTGCCTTTGACACATTTATCTACTATAGTTATGACCTGGCACATAAACTGGAGGGCAGTGTTACAAGTTTCACTTCTATTTGGAGTGCATGGATACTTTGCCTCCTAACCTCCTATAAGAAGTTGCATTACAATTATTTAAATATGTAAACATTTTCACAAAGGTATAAAAAGACTGCAGGTCACATTTGAGGTATTTTGGGACTCATTGAATCAAGAATCCTGACGATTGGTGTTGAAAAGCCATTGCTGAGCAGGATAAGGTCCCTTAAAATCAGGATCACAAGGGACATGCATGGCATACTCCATATTGCCACCAGGTAGCAGAATATTCTTGTTTGTGGTTGGGCTTTTAAAGTGCCCGGTCTTCATTAGAGCTCCTGATGGTGAAGATGGACATTTCTGTAGAACATCTCCCAGAAGTTGTCCTTAGGTAGAGGACACATGGCCAGCCCCAATACTTGAGCACAGATGTAGTAAACTTCTGACTAGGGGTTATGCTAAGTGTCTGAAAAACAAAATACAAAATCCAAGTAAAGTTGTATTTAAGGGCTACAAGATACAGGTAATAGTCCCTGATACTCAGTATCTAAAGACAAAATCTAAATCAAGGCACAGACACATATAGTAACATGGCACTGCTATGTAAATATTTAGTGTACACTAGTGTTTTGGCTGAACGATTCGGCCTGAGCATAAGTTTGGGCTGATCATTGGCTGTTTGGCCCGTTTCGTCCAACACCCTAATTTCCCGGGTGTTTGGTGGGTGTTAGCCACACCGAACGCCCTGAATTACACTGTGCACTGCACAGTGCATTTTGCACCCGGATTGGGCAAAGCTTTACCCAATCAGGGTGCAGTATAAGCTGGTTGTTGTACTTCTGATATCTTTTCACACCCATAGATGCTTACTTCTGTGTAAGTGTGGTATTGTTTTTCTCTCCACTAAAAATATATATTTCTTAACGCATTCCTGTACCCTACCCATTTTTATCTTGTTTGCACCAGCTGGATCACATTTGATCACAGAAGAGCTACAGTATTTGTTGTGTTCATCAGACTGTGTTTTTCTATGATATCATGGACTGAAGGGACTGATATGGTCCCTTAGACCATATTATGTTTACCCAGCCATAATAGCTTGAATGGCATAAACTAAAACTTTCTGACACAATTTTATTTTCTGGATAGTACTAAAAATTCAGTGAATAATTGTGCTTGTTGAATAAAGCTGCTGTTTATCTCTCTGTTCTGAAGCCATGCCATGTGGATGGCCCTGGTTTAATAGAAAAGAAAAAGGAAGACAGCCTTAAACACCTGGTTCATAGTTTATTTTTTTTACTAAAAACAAAAAACTTGCAGCACTCAAATGATTACCTTAAATAGTACAGTGAGCTAAACATTATAAACAATACAGTGAAAGCCCAAAGGTGTCAAAAGTCCAATCAATAGTGCAAATCTGATATCTTCCAATGATGGAATGAGAACCTTCCACCATGTAGAAGCTGAAAAATGTGCCACTTATCCTTTAAGCATTTACCAGATGAATAACGTATAGCCGCATATGTTAAAAACTCTCCACCAAGGTATTCCATTGGTATTGTAATATGGTATTGTATTATGAATACAGAAACCAGGAGTCCACCCTCCAACCTCATAGGACCACTTGAATGACAAAACCAGCTGGCACATTTCAGGGGACTGGCCACCTTCCTCATAAGAAAAAACTCTACTGAATATTAGTTTTATGTTAAGAATGAATCACAGTGCCACAATTTGTGGCAAGTAGATAAAGCCCACCACTATATCCTACATTCTCCATTTTAGAATGGGAGAGGCGGGCTTGAATACTTTGTATGGACAAAAGCCAACCACAGTGGAAAGGGCTGCTTTGAAGAATCTGTCCAGGAATTCCAGTGGAGAAATCTTGTTGCTGGGATTAAAAGTAAAAAAGGCAGATAATGTTTTGAATGTTGTCTTACATGTTAAATTCAAACTATATTTCTTTTGTTCAGGTGTTCGTGTGCCTATCGTTTTGGTTACTTGAACAGAATTGTAAAGAGCTCCAGAAAAGGTAAATGTTTTGGCTTTCTGCTTACTCTTTATCCATTCTAGAAGGGCCATTAACACAGCTATAAGTTAACATTGCAGTATAGGTTTGCTTCAAACTGACTTTCCAATTAAGAGCTGGCATTCTCTGCTTTCTACTCCATTCACTGGGACTGTACCGTGCTGCTGTGTTTTTGTCAGCACATAATAAATCATTGCTGGCCAGTTAACATCTTACTAACAGTTCTGTAGACAAACCAAGACCAACGGATAGTTATTAAACCTTAGCATGAAGCTTGAGATAAAAGAATATTTTCTATTGTGTTGAGTCAAGAGATATTTGAGACCCGGCAATTTTTTTTTGGCTCCTTAACAATATATCTGATGCTACTTAAGAAAAAAGCAATATGTGTTGAGCTGAATGTTTTGGGTTGGCAATAAATAGCAAAATAACTTCCCTTTGTTAAAGAAAGCAGATGTCAGCATAAGAAACTCTGTGACTTTATAAAGGTTGGTATTATCATCTGAAAGGACAGTTAACAATAAAAGTGAAGGTAAAATACAAGGTTTATGAAAATGCATTCCAGCAACAAGTTATTCATTGATGTCTCTTTAGTGGTAATTGCTAAATTATTTGCACTGGATAGTCTTATTATTATGTTTAAAGTGGAATTCCATTTTTGGTGAATAAAAAACAAAATCAATCATGTATATGCATTACAAGCATTTTAGCAAATTTTATTGCAGATTCCTAACAGATAATGTGCTGTAAATACTGAGATACGTAGGTCATTCCAGGGGAATTTACCTCAAGCTCTGTGCAAACTTTTGGAAGAACATTGAGCAAATTCTATGAGCATGGGGATGAGAAATCAAGACTGTCCTCTTCTCTCCAAAAAACAGGTCAATACTCCAGTAGTTTCAAGAAAGTGTCATTTTATTTAACCACTTCTGGACCAGGCCTATTTTTGACACTTGTTGTTTACCAACAAACTGTTGTTAAAACCAGTCTTTTTTGCTAGAAAATGACTTAGAACCACCAAGCATTATATATTCTTTTTTAGCAAATACTCTGGAAAAGAAAATGGCAGTCATTGCAATATTTTATGTCACACAGTATTTGCGCAGTGGTCTTCCAAACACAATTTTTTGGGAAAAAATACACTTCACTGAATTAAAAAAAAAAATAACAGTAAAGGTAGTCTAATTTTTTTGTATTTTGTGAAAGATGGTGTTACGCCAAGTACACGGATACCTAACATGTCACATTTAAAATTGCGCACACTTGTAGATTGGCAACAAGCTAGGGAACTTAAAAATCTCCATAGGCGACACTTTAAAAATATTTAACAGTTACCAGTTTACAGTTTTAGAGAATTTTGCTAGAATTTTTGCTCTTGCTATGATGATCATGGTGATGCCTCACATGTGTGATTTGAACACCGTTTAGACTTGCAGGCATGACTTACTTGCATTTTCTTTGGTGAGCGAGCGGGGACGGGGGCACTTTAAAACATTTTTCTTCCTTACTTATTTGATTTTGCTTTTTACACTCTCTCTTTAAAAAAAAAAATCTGATCACTTTTATTGCTGTCACAAGGAATGTAAACATCCACCGATTCCAGCTTTGTTCGGGACTCTGGCCAGCCAGTGGATGTGTTGGCTGGTCGCTTGGGTCTCCCGGTGGGACGGGAGACCTGGGCAGAGCAGCTGAAGGCGGCAGGTGGGGGGAGACGTCCCCCCATGCTCCTTATAAAGGCCGAGCGGCTACTGAGCTGCTTATTTATTAGAAAGCCAACTGCCAGCTCTAAAAAACTGTACCAGGGTGAAGCCTGCAGCTGCAGGCTTCACCCTGGTACAACCTTTTCCTGAAAACGACATACAGGTACATCATTTCGTGTGAAATGGTTAATGGTAGTTGTTGCAGATTAAATTGGAAAGTGTTTTTTATCAAAGTTAATATGTATTCTTTGGATAGAGTAGAGATAGATTAAAGAGAATGTGCTACCAGATCATTGATTTCAACAAAAAAATTCCATTATATTATATGTGGATTTCATGTATTTTATGCATAGGTGTTATCTGAAAAAGCCTCCCTTGTGTAGACATCCAAGAGGCCTGAAGCTGCAGCTGGATAACACCATCTTGAATGTCATGTCAGCAGCCCCAGCAGACTCTGAGCTGTCACTCAAGTGATACTCAGATGTTTTCTCCTTTGCTATCCTTTCCCCTTTCCAAGCAGCTAGGGAGGTGAGGAAGATAAAAAAATACATCTAAACAAAAGTTGTGGAGGCCTGCTAAATTTTATATATCCTGTTGTTTTCCTGGGGATATCATCCCAATAGTGAACAGACACAAAATGAGGAAGACTTTTTCAGATAACCAGCAGGAAAATACAGATGCAATGCACTTTTAAATATTATATATAAGATCAAAAATGATAGTTTATTAGAAACATATTAAAAATCTATTTTTAATATATTAGAATTCCTAAAGATACAAATTCTTCTGGACATAACTTAACCCAAACATTAGTCTTTGCATTTCATGGGTATTCCCGCTTCTTCAAGACCACGAGTTTGTTTAAGAAATAAGCATAATAGAGAGAACAATCCATCTACAAGAAGGACAAATGTATTAAATTAAATAGCAAATATTGTCAATGTGATTAGCAAATAGCAAACAAATCAAAATTTTTTTTAATAATGTATTATAACACCACACAGAGAGAACCAGTCCACCAAAGAAGAGAAAAAAAAAGACGTCATGACACAACAAACATTACCTAGCATCCAAATAATGCGTGGATGAACCATTTACACCCTCACAGACTGTGAGGAAAAGTCAGGGACTCAGGAGGAGGAAAAATGTCCCTATAAATAATTCAGACAAAAACAAGAATCCATATATCTAACTATGAACTTAAAATAAAATGAAAAAAATATATCCAGACTATAAGGAGCACTTGTCATTACTCGCTTAAATAATACACTTGAAAAGTCTTATTACCCCTCAAAGGAATGCATATATAGTATTATAAATCTCAGCAGCCTCCAACGCTTAATGGCAGGGGTCTTTACCAATCTATCCTTCTCTCTACCCCTTTGTAACCATAATTAAACAGAACATAGGATACAGTTGTTAAAACATAATAGTTAAAGAGAAAGATGGCCACACACAAAGCAAAATCCACCACCTCCACCCCCCTTCCCTCCCCAGGGGCTCATACAAAGCATTGTTGTACTGGCCATTAATGCCTTCTAAAGCCTCCATATGCAAGCTGCCAGACAAGCCAAAAGACATACTCACACAAATTGCATAGTCCCTAGGCTTCCCAAGGACCAACCCCTGGGAAGAACTACAGAAAGAGGGCCCGGCTACAATAAACTGGTATCTCCAATGTAGTGGGGGTGGTCCACTCCCCAATGGAAAATGCCAGCACTACTATTTGTAGTACTGAGCATCTCCTATATAAGGCAGAAGCTGGAGCCAGAACTAGAGCAATCTCCGGACTGGAACTGGAAATTGCATGATTCGCATCACAGCTCCACCATAAGCACTTCAGCTTGGAGCAAAAACAGACTGGAAATTCTGGGATAAAAGCAAACTGCACCCCCCCCCCCCCCGGTTTTGCTACATCAATGGGGAGGAAGGATATCCAACACATGGAAACCACACACCAAACTGAGAAAAAAAATAAACACAACAGTAAAACTCAATAAAAAAAACAAAAACAGAGTCAAACCGTATGAACAGTATGAATGAACAGTAAGAATGAACAGTATAAACAATAAGAGACAGATAAAAAGAAGAAAAACAAAACTACAAAATAAGTCCATATGGCGGCCCACAATCTCACAATTGTATAATTTTTCAACAACAATCATTTAAAAAATGCAAACAGGAAAAATATATTACATAATAACAAATAAATACATAAGGCCAAACGTGGCTTTACAATACCACACATGTCATCCCCAATGTCACAAGTTCTTGACAGTGGATTCAATTTATGGGTATAGGCTGATAGCATCATTAAGGCCTGGTGGACTTGTCACCTTAAGCTTATAAATCTATTTGGTCTCGACCTGGAGGATCTGTTTATGAAAGTCTCCACCTCTAAAATGAGGGTGTATTTTAGTCAAAACTAGAAATTGTAAAGATTTTGCACTATAATCATGGTTACTCGCAAAATGTCTGGCTGTTGGACTTTCTAAATTGCCTCCATTTATGTCATTGATATGATCTCTAATTCTTTGCCATAAAATTCTACATTTTTTACCCACATAAAAAGAACTATATCCAAATGTAAGCAGGTATACTACCCCCACTGTTTCACAGTTTACAAAGTGTTGAGCTTTAAATGGCCAACTGTGGTAATGCTACATTGTCTGATGTCTAAATCTGTTTACAATTGGGACAATGGCCACATTTGTAAGTACCTTTCGTTCAGGATACACAATTCGCTTCTGGAATAAACTTGTAGAGCTAGTGCTAGCCTCCCCTTTAACAATAGTCAAATCTAAAAAACAATGACTCACAATCCTAGTTAAGAGTAAAACTGACATTCAGGTCATTGTCATTCATCCATTCTACTAATTCGGACCCTTGTGGGATGCTCCAGAAAAAAAGAATGTCATCTATATATCCCTACCATAGCATAATATGATTGAGATAATCACACAACTTGTCAGAAGAAAAACCAATCCACTCTCACCCCCCCAGGTACAGGTTAGTTTAGGATGGGGCAAATGCTGTCCCCATCGCTACACCCTGTACCCGAAGGTACTGGGAGCCATCACACACAAATATTGTGGGTCAAAATTAATTTAAGTAGTTCCATCACAAAGTCATTATATTGCATACAATTTCTACTGCTCTCACTCAAAAAAGATCCCACCATGTACAGGCCTTTCTCACGTGGAGTGCAGAATTATAATGCCTCAATGTCAACTGAGGCTAGAAAAGTGTCTTTATCTACATTTACACCATCCAGAATAGTGAGAAGATAGATGGTATCATTCAAATAGGAAGGTAAGCTTTACACATGGGGGCACAAGTGGTCATCCACAACTTTACTTGCCTTAGAATTCAGACTATTAATTCCTGAAATGATTGACCTACCCAGGAGTTCCCTCATACGTTTGTTTATGTGTCTTTGGAAGCACATAAAAGGTAGGAACCACCAGGTGCTTAATCTTTAGAAAGTCTCTTGTATTACCACTCCTGCTTGGAGTTGTAATAGTATATATACATTCCTTTGAGGGTAATTCAACGTTTAAAGTGTATTATTTAAGTAATAGTATATTCTGGCTATCCCCTTTTGCTTTTGTCCCTGCCTTGTTTATTTCATGTTTGTTTCCTTTGCTCGTGTATATATATTAGTCAGATAGTTAGGTGGTTTTGGGGTTTCCTGTGTCTTGCACTTGTTTACTTGTTTATGGTTTGCTGTTTGGATTGCACGTGTGTCCTTATCTTTAATAAACATACTTTTTTCATTTACTTGTTTGTCCCTGATTCCTTGGTGCAACCCAACGATCTGATCACCTGTATTGGATGTCTGTGTATAGCATCCCTGACACTCTGCCTTTGCATTGGTCAACATCACAGACGATCACCTGCGTTCTTGTTTAAAGACCTGCTTTACTGACATCCCTTCTGGCTCCAGATCCTGCTTGCTGTTTCACTACATTGTTTCCTGACTTCTGGTTTGGCTGACTATCCGTTCCGGTTACTGAACTTTGGCTATGTTTTGACTACGTTTCTTCTTTTTACTTTTATTATGAAACAAGTGTGATTTGACTGTACTTCTGTCTCGGTCTGATTTCATGGTTTCTGACAGTAGGTGAAGGCCATCAATTCAGAAGATGCAGTCAATCCACTTGTTGGTAATATTTTTTACAGATTGGATGAACTGGATCACCGCATGGATCAGTTTGCCATGGCGTTACAAACGCTCCTGAGTTGCACGGCTCACCTGGAATCTCCCACTGTGGCTGCCCCGGTACAACCTATGTTGCAGGCCAACCCTGCTGCTCTGTGCAGGCAACCGCCTCGAGTATTACCTCTATAAGAGGTATGTCTGGTTCCGCACTGCTTCCCCAGCAATTTGGGGCGATCCAGTCCAATGCAGAGGGTTTCTCAACCAGGTTGAGATATACTTTGAGATGCTGCCCCAGGCGTTTCCCACAGATAGAAGCAAAGTAGGTTTTGTGATATCTTTACTTTCTGAGAGAGCCTTGGCCTGGGCAAACCTTCTATGGGAGACGCAAAAACCTGTTGTCTTGAGCTACTCTGAGTTTGTGGCTTCGTTTAAAAAGGCTATTTGACGTTCTGGCACGCTCCGCTTCTGCTGCCAAGTGCCTCATGTCCATAGAACAGAGTATGAGAACTGTTGCCGACTACGCCATTGAATTCCGTACTCTGGCAACAGAGGTTGCATGGAACAATGAAGCCCTCGTGGCTGCTTTTTCTCATGGTCTCTTGGATACCATCAAGGATGAGATAGCAGCCTGAGATATACCCACTGAGCTGGAGACATTGATCACGTTTGTCATCCTCATTGACTCCAGACTCAGAGAAAGATTCTCTTTTAAGGAGTGCTTGCGGAAGCCTCCTGTATTTTTGTCTCCGAGCTTTGAAGTCCCACCCGTGCCTCCCTCACCTCCCATGCCTCCTGGTACTAAGTCGGTCAGTGAAGGTGAACCCATGCACTAGGAGGAGGGAGAAATTGTGCCTTTATTGTGGCCAGGCAGGTCACTTTTTAAAGTCTTGTCCTACCCATCCAGGGAAGGCCAGAACCTTGAGGTCCTGTCATGGACAGACCTTAGGTTGCGTTGTTTCATCCCCAGTTATCGAGAAGGATAAGCCCCTGGTTTTCGGTCACCCTTTCTTGGGCTGAGCCGTCCATCCAGATACAGGCTCTAACCGACTCTGGGGCAGCAGGCCTGTTCATTGATGCTGCCTTTGTATCAAAAGCACTCAATTCTGCTGCAGCTGCATTACACTCCACTTGCCATTGAGGCTCTTGACAGGAGACCTCTACAGCCTGCCCATGTGACTCATGAGACGGTTCTGTTGTCCATGGCCGTAGGGGCAATTCAACATGAGATAATACAATTCCAAGTTATTTCCTCCCATAAGTTTCTGCTGGTTATTGGTTATCATTGGTTAAAGAGGCACAACCCCTCTTTTGATTGGTTCCGTGCTGAGGTTCTCTCCTGGTCACCACAATGCAGTGAGACATGCTTCCAGAAGGTAGCCAAGGTCCTGTGCACATCTTCACTCTCCTCCCTGCCAGAGGAGTACCGTGATTTTAGTGATGTCTTTGACAAAGGTCAAGCCGATAGTTTGACTCCACACCGGCCGCATGATTGCGCAATTGACCTTCAACCTGGTACCATACCCCCTCGTGGCCGGGTTTACCCTTTGTTGGTCTTGGAGGATAAGGCCATGGAGGAGTATGTTGCAGAAGCACTTTCTCGAGGTTTCATCCGCAAATCCTCGTCCCCTGCTGGTGCTGGTTTCTTCTTCATGAAGAAGAAGAGTGGTGGACTGAGACCTTGTATTGATTATAGGGGTCTCAATCGTTTCACGATTAAGAATGCCTATCTGATTCCGTTGATTACAGAGTTATTTTTCTGCCTCAAGGGAGCAACGGTTTTCATGAAGCTTGATTTGAGAGGGGCATACAATGAGGATTAAGGAGAGCGATGAGTGGAAAATTGCGTTTAATACCAGAACAGACCATTATGAGTACCTCGTAATGCCTTTTGGCCTTTGTAACCCCCCGGCAGTTTTCCAAGAATTTATTAACGATGTCCTCCGAGATTTGTTGCAGTTATGTGTGGTGGTTTATCTCAATGATATTCTCATATTTTCCAAGTCCCTGGAGAGCCACCACCCAGATGTCTGTCGTGTTCTTCAGAAACTAAGAGAGAACAATCTCTATTGTAAACTGGAGAAGTGCAAGTTCCATCGTGAACAGGTTAAATTCCTGGGGTATGTAATTTCCACTTCTGGTTTTTCGATGGACCCAGAAACTTTCGGCAGTCCTACAGTGGCACCGACCTGTGGGTTTTTGTCCTCTGCAGCATTTCCTGGGCTTTGCCAACTATTATCGGAAGTTTATTCGTAACTTCTCGTCTCTGGTCAAGCCCCTGACTCATATGACCAGAAAGGATGGTAACACACAGAGTTGGTCTCCGGAGTCCATTAAGGCCTTTGAGAGTCTCAAGGCTGCCTTTGTTTCTGCTCCTGTGCTGGCACATCCTGATCCTATGTTACCTTTTATCTCTGAGGTTGATGCTTCTGAGACTGGTGTTGGCGCCCTTCTGTCTCAACGTCCTACCTCTGAGAGCGCTATTTATCCTGGTATCTACTTTTCCAAGAAATTGTCACCTGCGGAGTGCAATTACGAGATTGGTGACAGAGAGCTGTTGGCGATCATTTTAGCCCTGAAAGAATGGAGACATCTCCTCGAAGGTACCACTGTGCCGGTTCTCATTCTTTCGACCATCATAACAACTGGTCAGACCTATTACTGTAGACAGAATTTGTTCACAACAGTGCCTTGAATTCTGCTTCCCGATTGTCCCCGTTTATGGTGAATTATGGCTTCCAACCTTCCATGTTGCCTGACTCGTTTGTTCCGCAGAGTATTCCTGCGTTAGGAGCATCTCCGTGGTCTTCGTTGCACTTCGGCACAAGTCCAGGAGGCTTTGCAACAGGCTAACGATAGGTACAGACTCCATGCTGACTGCAGACGCCTGCCTGTGCCTTCCTACCAGGTTGGGGACAGGGTCTGGTTGTAATCTCACAACCTCTGACTTTGTGTTCCCTCACTGAAGTTCGCACCTCGGTTTATTGGGCCTTTCTGTATTCTTCACAGTATTAACCCAGTGGCTTACACATTAGACCTTACTTGTAATATGCGTATTTCGAATATATTTCATGTCTGCAACCGCTTTACCACCTCGGTGCCACGTCCTCACCCTGTACAGGTTGAGAATCATGAGGAGTATAAAGTACCGTCCATTGTTGACTCCCGTAGGTTCCATGGGCGCGTACAGTAACTGGTGCATTGGAAAGGGTATGGTTCGGAGGAACGCTCTTGGGTCTCATCCTCAGATGTACATTCCCCTGTCCTCCTCTGTTATTTCCATAGACATTTTCCCCTCAAGCCTGGTGGTCCTCCAAGGGGGAGGGGTCGTTGAGGAGGGGGTACTGTCAGGGCTGGGCTCAGCCCTTCCTTCTCTGAGCTGGCCACTCAGCTGTCGGCTAATTGCCAGCTTCTATCTCTCCACAGTTACTCAGCTGTTGATGATATCCTGCTCGTCAGTCCTGCCTATTTAAGCCATCCAGTCCAGAAGATCTCTGCCTTCGCCTTGATCAACTTCACAGAGACGATCGCCTGCGTTCCTGTTTAAAGACTTGCTTTGCTGACATCCCTTCTGGCTCCAGATCCTGCTTGCTGTTTCACTACATTGATCCCTGACTTCTGGCTTGGCTTACTATCCGTTGCGGTTGCTGAACTTTGGATATGTTTTGACTACATTTGTTCTTTTTACTTTTATTATGAAACAAGTGTGATTTGACTGTACTTCTGTCTTGGTCTGATTTCATGGTTTCTGACAAGGGTATACATAAAAACAAATAAGACTGACCAGAGTTGCCCTCCATCTTTTCTCTTGAAAATCCTTTAGCAGCATTTAGCAATACACAAAACCTAAAACAACAGATTGCTCAAACATAAAAACAATATCATGATTTTTAATCACAAGTACCAGCACGGATGTCAAAGTGAGAGCAGTGGCTGTGTCTATGCAGTTGCTGCATCTCAATAGACATGAATTGGACTGCCTGCATGTGAATGCATGGAACGCCTGTGCGTTCAGAGCAGGCAATGTCACTTCAAACGGATGTATGCTTAAGTACACCCATGTGAACGAGGCCATAGAAACACATTGCACTTCATTAGTATTTCTTTCAATTTAAATAGAAAGGCACGTTTATAGGTAGCTTGTTATGTGAAATGGTTTGTAAACCTAGAACTCCAATGTGCCAGTGTTTATATGCTATATCTCTTTAGTCTCCATGCACATTTGTGTGACTTGTCATGCCACTTTGGAAACATAAAGTTGCATGACAAGTGGCAGCCCATTGTTTTCAATGGCGCTCATTCAGTGTCAGTCGCAGCAACTTTGAAACAGTGCCTGCACTACTTTGATGTGACTTTTGGTGCGACTTAATGCCAAAGAGTGTAAAGTCGCATTCAAAGTTACATCAAAGTTACACTGGAAATTGTGTGACTTTGGAGTCATGCAAGTGTGGATTAAGCCTTAGAATACTTGTTGGTAATACATACACTGTATTAGCAGTATAGCTTGTAACTCACAGAACAACTTGCTGTATATCTATTGCAGCAATCTCCTGTTGTCAGGCTGACCCTGTATCTGGGTTCTCATATGTGAACAGAATGTCCCATTCTTAGGGCTAGCCCACGCACTTCGTGTCTTTCATTGTATGATCCCCTACAGGTAAATATACACTATATTACCAAAAGTATTGGGATGCCTGCCTTTACACGCACATGAACATTAATGGCATCCCAGTCTTAGTCCGTAGAGTTCAATATTGATTGAAACTCGCTCATCTATGTCTTTACGGACCTTGCTTTGTGCACTGGTCCAAATCATTTGGTGGTGAGGGGATTATGGTGTGGGGTTGTTTTTCAGGGGTTGGGCTTGGCCCCTTAGTTCCAGAAAAGTGAACTCTTAAGGAGTCAGCATACCAAGACATTTTGGACAATTTCATGCTCCCAACTTTGTGGGAACAATTTGGAATTGGCCCCTTCCTGTTCCAACATGATTGCGCACCAATGCACAAAGAAAGGTCCATAAAGACATGGATGAACGAAATTGGGGTGGAGGAACTTGACTGTCCTGACCTCAACCCAATAGAATACCTTTGGGATGAATTATAGCAGAGACTGCTTTTAACGGGATCTGTGGAATGGGGGAGAGTCTCACCAGTCACAGTGGAGTTAATTTACTAAAATTTGAGAGTGCAAAATCTGGTGCAGCTCTGCATAGAAACCAATCAGCTTCCATTTTTTTTGTCAAAGCTTAATGGAACAAGCTGAAGTTTGAAGCAGATTGGCTACCATGCACAGCTGCACCAGATTTTGCACTCTCCAGTTTTGGTAAATAAACTCCAGTATTCTCTCCCCCCATTCACAGATCATTTTACAAGCAGGGAAATCAATAAACTAACTTTTCTTTTAGAGGAGCAGGAAGGAGGGGGTGTGTCACCATTGGACCATCTGCATTGCTGTCCTGCCTGAAGGCATAAATCTGTTAACCATTGCAGAGCCAGAAATTCAGAGACACGAAGAGGACAGGCATTCCTGCAGTGAAGATTTTTCCAGGATCCAGCTGCCTGCACAACGTAAGACATCTTTCATTACAGGTAAGTGATGTCACTAAAGCTGCAGGAATTTTTGGTTTTCCTTTAGCTAAACTTAAGATTTAAATATTCCAAAAACGCCCATTCACACAGACGGCCAGGGGGCTATAAAAGCAGGTGGTTGAGCTGCGGTTTTAACGCCCCAGAACATCCACCTAAAGAAGGACATGCAGCTGCTCTGGGCTGTACACATGCTAAGACAAAAATTAAACTACATTGCCTGGCAATTACCCTCTGAAAACCAATCCACTGTGGATCCCTTTTCAGAGCAGTAGAAAGGGCTGCCATAAGTGAAAGTGAGTCCATAGAGAGAAAAACACTTGGAGAGAACCTATTTTCCTTTGTTTGATATCATCATCATCAAAATATATATGCTACAGCAGCAAACAACTAGAAATATGAAAAATATAAAAAAAATGATTCTCAGGTAAATTCAATACTCAGTAAAGCAATGGTGTAGATTTACTAAACCGGTGCACACAGAATCTGGTGCAGCTGTGCATGGTGGCCAGTCAGCTTCTATTTTAGCTTGTTCGATGAAGCTTTGGCAATAAAACCTGGAAGCTGACTGGTTTCTATGCAGAGTTGCACCAGATTTAGCATTTTCAAGTTTTAGTAAATAACCCCCTATACTACAGTTTTCCCTTAAAGTGGGAATAAATTAGTATAAATGAACACAAGAGTTCTAAACCTGTCTTGAGAATGGATTAAGGGTCTGTGTTCCTATATAAAATGTTGTGTTAACAATGTTTGACAGGGATCAGTACAATATTACATTAACATACATTATTTGAATATTCTTTCTGTGATGTACTCTTAAGATGATAAGCTTTGAGAAAGCAAATTTGATTTTAAGGTAAATGAAAAGGAAAAAAGGAATGCGCAGTTTCACTTATCTTAGACCCTCCAGACGGAAGGTCCTTATCATTCATGACCTCAACCACTCCAACTTTCATTCATTTTTTACAGAGACACATTGATTGTATATAGTATGCCCCATAGGCTAAACAATTCTTTTTGATTAGTAGAATGGTTCTGAGTGCCTTCAGGGCTTTAACTATTGTGATTCATTGCACAGGATGTAAAAATAATTACCTGCTTATTATTGCAAATGCTCAAGCCATATGGGAACTTTTGCTTCCAGTGTGAAATGGACCCTCCATGAGGCTTTTTTTAGGCTCCTAGGCACCTGGCCATGAACATTTAGTGGTGAAAACAGATTTTTTTATCTAATACTATCTGGTGACTTTTGCTAGATAGTCTGCTGATCATCAGATAGTGCTGAGTATGTTGTAATAAGCAGGTGGAATAGCTTTTATCAGATGTTCACACTTCTGATTATCTTTAAAGCCTACCCATGCTCACGGCTTTCTGGTTGTTAGAGCTCATTAGATGCGTAAACGACCCGTTTTAAGCATGTTTCATAGAATGAAATGCACATTCAGTAAAGCACTAGAAATAAAATTCTGCTATTAAAGTTGAAAAAGGCTTATTTTTTTAGTTTAGGTGTGGAATTGTGAAAACCCCTGTCAGGTTTTAGTGCTGTTTATGTTTCTGTTGCGTAGATTTAGCCTCACTATTGGTCCTGTTTAGGGATGAGCCGAACACCCCCCGGTTCGGTTCGCACCAGAACCTGCGAACGGACCGAAAATTTGCACGAACGTTAGAACCCCATTGCCGTCTATGGGACTCGAACGTTCAAAATCAAAAGTGCTCATTTTAAAGGCTAATTTGTATGTTATTGTCCTAAAAAGGGTTTGGGGACCCAGGTCCTGCCCCAGGGGACATGTATCAATGCAAAAAAAAACTTTTAAAAACGGCCGTTTTTTCGGGAGCAGTGATTTTAATGATGCTTAAAGTAAAAAAAAAAAAGTGAAATATTCCTTTAAATATCGTACCTGGGGGGGGGGGGGGTGTGTGTCTATAGTATTCCTGTAAAGTGGCGCATGTTTCCTGTGCTTAGAACAGTTCCTGCACAAAATGTCATTTTTAAAGGAAAAAAAGTCATTTAAAACTGCTTGCGGCTTTAATGTAATGTCGGGTCCTGGCAATATGGATGAAAATCAGTGAGACAAACGGCATGGGTACCCCCCAGTCCATTACCAGGCCCTTTGGGTCTTGTATGGATTTAAGGGGAACCCCGCACCCAAATTAAAATAAGGAAAGCTGTGGGGCCACCAGGCCCTATATACTCTGAACAGCAGTATACAGGCGGTGCAAACAAGACAGGGACTGTAGGTTTGTTGTTAAGTAGAATCTGTTTGTAATTGTGAACGGGTACATTTTTAACGTGTTTAGCTCCAGCCAAAAAATCTTTTTTAAGCTTTTTGGAAAACATAGGGAAGGATTATCACCCCTGTGACATTTGTTTTGCTGTCTGTCCTCCTCTTCAGAAGATTTCACCTCACTTTTTGTCCCAATGACAAATGTTTTTTGAAAATTTGGGTTTTTTTGTGGAACAAGGATTGGAAAGCATCAGTGGAAAGGAAAAATGTTTTTCCCATATTGACTCTTACAGAAGAGAATTTCCCTTCCTAGGGCTAGATTTCATCTCACTTCCTGACGTCTCCTTCCGTTTTCAAGTAGGACTCGTTTGTAAGTTAGATGTTTGAAAGTAGGGCCTGCCCTATATACTCAGCAGAAATTTGGGCCTTAGGTGTTGTTGTGGCCACAACACTGTAAGGTGTTGGTGTTAGGTGTTGTTGTGGCCACAACACTGTAAGCCCTCACAGGGCCCTGCTGTGAAATATTAGATCAAGAATTGTAATTACATGCCCCTGTTGAACAGGGGCTGAAAAATTAGGCCTTAGGCACTGGTGCTGGTGACACAATACTGCAACCCCTCACAGATACTCTAGTTGAAACGCAGGAACGAGCCCTGCTGCAAAGTATTGCATCAAAAATTGTAATTACATGCCCCTGTTAAACAGGAGCTGAAAAATTAGGCCTTAGGCACTGGTGGTGGCGCCCAGAACCAAAAATGTTCTTACAAGCTATCAGCGTGATCATTGAGGAGGAAGAGGATAATTACTCAGGATAGTCACTCAGCATCAGCATAGGCAGTCTTTGAAGGGATCTGAGATTTCCCAAAAAATTATTCAGTTATATCAGCATCAGGTGCTTGGTAGCTGGTGGTGATCCAAGACTGATTCATTGTTATGAAGGTCAGTCGATCGACCGAATCGGTGGACAGACGCACCCTGTGATCGGTTACAAAGCCTCCAGCAGCACTGAATGTGCGTTCCGAAAAAGAGCGCTGGATGCAGGACAGGCCAGTAGCTCAATTGCATACTGTGCAAGCTCTGGCCAGTGATCCATCCTCAAGACCCAGTAACCCAGAGGATTTTCGGTGGGAAAGGTGTCCAAGTCAGATCTTGCCCCTAGGTATTCCTGCACCATGTAAAACAGACGCTGGCGATGGTTGCTGGAACCGATCATACCTTGGGGCCGTGGACCAAAAAATTGTCTGAACGCATCGGTCAGACGGCCACCTTCTCCACCGCTCCTTCTTTGACTGACCGAAGCCTCAGCAACACGTTGTCCAGAAACAGGAGTTTGTAACCTCCCAGTCTCTGGGAACGCATTGCACAGACCTTTCTGCAAGGCCTCCCGAAGATGTTTCATCCTCTGCTCCCTCTGCGATGGCAAGATAAGGTCTGCAACCTTACCCTTGTAACGTGGATCAAGGAGGGTTGCCAGCCAGTATTGGTCCTTCTCCTTGATACCACAAATACGAGGATCCTTATGCAGGCTTTGCAGGATCAGGGAGGACATGCAGCGTAGGTTTGCTGAGGCATTCGGTCCGGAGTCCTCTGGGTCACTAAGGACGACATGGTCCGCAGCCACCTCCTCCCAGCCACGTACAAGTCCATGTGTTTCTTGGGACTGATCCCTTAAAGACTGCTGCTGATGCTGAGTGCCAGGCTCCACCTCCATACTGACACAATGTTCCTCCTCCTCCTCCTCGTCCTCTTCCTGTGTGATCGGCGGGCACGCAGGAACACTGTCTGGATAAAGGGGGCCTTGAGAGCTAAGGAAGTCCTCCTCTTCCTGCCTCTGTTCTGCCTCAAGTGCCCTGTCCATTATTCCACGCAGCGTGTGCTCCAACAGGTGGACAAGGGGGACAGTGTCACTGATGCATGCACTGTCACTGCTCACCATCCTCATGGCCTCCTCAAATGGTGACAGGACAGTGCATGCATCCCTGATCATGGCCCACTGGCGTGGGGAAAGTGCAGAGCTCGCAAAAAAACAACTTGTAGGTTTAGCTGAACACTGTGAGGAGGACGCACCACACTAACTTGTAGTTTTAGCTGAACACTGTGAGCAGGACGCACTACACTAACTTGTAGCTTTAGATGAACACGGTGCAGAGGTCTCACTACACCAACTTGTAGTTTTAGCTGAACACTGTGAGCAGGACGCACTAAACTAACTTGTAGCTTTAGATGAACACGGTGCAGAGGTCTCACTAAACTAACTTGTAGTTTTAGCTGAACACTGTGAGCAGGACGCACTACACTAACTTGTAGCTTTAGATGAACACTGTGCAGAGGTCTCACTACACTAACTTGTAGTTTTAGCTGAACACTGTGAGCAGGACGCACTACACTAACTTGTAGCTTTAGATGAACACTGTGCAGAGCTCGCAAAAAAATAACTTGTAGGTGTAGCTGAACACTGTGAGGAGGACGCACCACACTAACTTGTAGTTTTAGCTGAACACTGTGAGCAGGACGCACTACACTAACTTGTAGCTTTAGCTGAACACTGTGCAGAGGTCTCACTACACTAACTTGTAGTTTTAGCTGAACACTGTGAGCAGGACGCACTACACTAACTTTTAGCTTTAGATGAACACTGTGCAGAGGTCTCACTACACTAACTTGTAGTTTTAGCTGAACACTGTGAGCAGGACGCACTACACTAACTTGTAGCTTTAGATGAACACGGTGCAGAGGTCTCACTACACTAACTTGTAGTTTTAGCTGAACACTGTGAGCAGGACGCACTACACTAACTTGTAGCTTTAGATGAACACTGTGCAGAGGTCTCACTGCACTAACTTGTAGTTTTAGCTGAACACTGTGAGCAAGACGCACTACACTAACTTGTAGCTTTAGATGAACACTGTGCAGAGCTTGCAAAAAATAACTTGTAGGTTTAGCTGAACACTGTGAGGAGGACGCACCACACTAACTTGTAGTTTTAGCTGAACACTGTGAGCAGGACACACTACACTAACTTGTAGCTTTAGCTGAACACTGTGCAGAGGTCTCACTACACTAACTTGTAGTTTTAGCTGAACACTGTGAGCAGGACGCACTACACTAACTTGTAGTTTTAGATGAACACTGTGCAGAGGTCTCACTACACTAACTTGTAGTTTTAGCTGAACACTGTGAGCAGGATGCACTACACTAACTTGTAGCTTTAGATGAACACTGTGCAGAGCTCGCAAAAAATAACTTGTAGGTTTAGCTGAACACTGTGAGGAGGACGCACCACACTAACTTGTAGTTTTAGCTGAACACTGTGAGCAGGACGCACTACACTAACTTGTAGCTTTAGATGAACACAGTGCAGAGGTCTCACTACACTAACTTGTAGTTTTAGCTGAACACTGTGAGCAGGACGCACTACACTAACTTGTAGCTTTAGATGAACACTGTGCAGAGGTCTCACTACACTAACTTGTAGTTTTAGCTGAACACTGTGAGCAGGACGCACTACACTAACTTGTAGCTTTAGATGAACACTGTGCAGAGCTCGCAAAAAAATAACTTCTAGGTGAAGCTGAACACTGTGAGGAGGACGCATCACACTAACTTGTAGTTTTAGCTGAACACTGTGAGCAGGACGCACTACACTAACTTGTAGCTTTAGCTGAACACTGTGCAGAGGTCTCACTACACTAACTTGTAGTTTTAGCTGAACACTGTGAGCAGGACGCACTACACTAACTTGTAGCTTTAGATGAACACTGTGCAGAGCTCGCAAAAAAATAACTTCTAGGTGAAGCTGAACACTGTGAGGAGGACGCATCACACTAACTTGTAGTTTTAGCTGAACACTGTGAGCAGGACGCACTACACTAACTTGTAGCTTTAGATGAACACTGTGCAGAGCTCGCAAAAAAATAACTTCTAGGTGAAGCTGAACATTGTGAGGAGGACGCATCACACTAACTTGTAGTTTTAGCTGAACACTGTGAGCAGGACGCACTACACTAACTTGTAGCTTTAGATGAACACTGTGCAGAGCTCGCAAAAAATAACTTGTAGGTTTAGCTGAACACTGTGAGGAGGACGCACCACACTAACTTGTAGCTTTAGCTGAACACTGTGCAGAGGTCTCACTACACTAACTTGTAGTTTTAGCTGAACACTGTGAGCAGGACGCACTACACTAACTTGTAGTTTTAGATGAACACTGTGCAGAGGTCTCACTACACTAACTTGTAGTTTTAGCTGAACACTGTGAGCAGGATGCACTACACTAACTTGTAGCTTTAGATGAACACTGTGCAGAGCTCGCAAAAAATAACTTGTAGGTTTAGCTGAACACTGTGAGGAGGACGCACCACACTAACTTGTAGTTTTAGCTGAACACTGTGAGCAGGACGCACTACACTAACTTGTAGCTTTAGATGAACACAGTGCAGAGGTCTCACTACACTAACTTTTAGTTTTAGCTGAACACTGTGAGCAGGACGCACTACACTAACTTGTAGCTTTAGATGAACACTGTGCAGAGGTCTCACTACACTAACTTGTAGTTTTAGCTGAACACTGTGAGCAGGATGCACTACACTAACTTGTAGCTTTAGATGAACAGTGTGCAGAGCTCGCAAAAAATAACTTGTAGGTTTAGTTGAACACTGTGAGGAGGACGCACCACACTAACTTGTAGTTTTAGCTGAACACTGTGAGCAGGACGCACTACACTAACTTGTAGCTTTAGATGAACACAGTGCAGAGGTCTCACTACACTAACTTGTAGTTTTAGCTGAACACTGTGAGCAGGACGCACTACACTAACTTGTAGCTTTAGATGAACACTGTGCAGAGGTCTCACTACACTAACTTGTAGTTTTAGCTGAACACTGTGAGCAGGACGCACTACACTAACTTGTAGCTTTAGATGAACACTGTGCAGAGCTCGCAAAAAAATAACTTCTAGGTGAAGCTGAACACTGTGAGGAGGACGCATCACACTAACTTGTAGTTTTAGCTGAACACTGTAAGCAGGACGCACTACACTAACTTGTAGCTTTAGCTGAACACTGTGCAGAGGTCTCACTACACTAACTTGTAGTTTTAGCTGAACACTGTGAGCAGGACGCACTACACTAACTTGTAGCTTTAGATGAACACTGTGCAGAGGTCTCACTACACTAACTTGTAGTTTTAGATGAACACTGTGAGCAGGACGCACTACACTAACTTGTAGCTTTAGATGAACACTGTGCAGAGCTCGCAAAAAAATAACTTGTAGGTTTAGCTGAACACTGTGAGGAGGACGCACCACACTAACTTGAAGTTTTAGCTGAACACTGTGAGCAGGACGCACTACACTAACTTGTAGCTTTAGCTGAACACTGTGCAGAGATCTCACTACACTAACTTTTAGTTTTAGCTGAACACTGTGAGCAGGACGCACTACACTAACTTGTAGCTTTAGATGAACACTGTGCAGAGGTCTCACTACACTAACTTGTAGTTTTAGCTGAACACTGTGAGCAGGACGCACTACACTAACTTGTAGCTTTAGATGAACACTGTGCAGAGCTCGCAAAAAAATAACTTGTAGGTTTAGCTGAACACTGTGAGGAGGACGCACCACACTAACTTGTAGTTTTAGCTGAACACTGTGAGCAGGACGCACTACACTAACTTTTAGCTTTAGCTGAACACTGTGCAGAGGTCTCACTACACTAACTTGTAGTTTTAGCTGAACACTGTGAGCAGGACACACTACACTAACTTGTAGCTTTAGATGAACACTGTGCAGAAGTCTCACTACACTAACTTGTAGTTTTAGCTGAACACTGTGAGCAGTACGTACTACACTAACTTGTAGCTTTAGCTGAACACTGTGCAGAGGTCTCACTACACTAACTTGTAGTTTTAGCTGAACACTGTGAGCAGGACGCACTACACTAACTGTAAATAGTCTAGCTGCCTGACTGTGGTACTAATAGGATCAAAAGAACACCAGCAATTTTCTTCAGGTAGCTGTAAATACTGTAACAAGGCAAGCCTGCCTGTCAGTAGGAAGATAACAGGAACGGATCTAGCTAAACTGAATACAATGTATATATATATATGCAACACCTGGGATGCATATGTATACACAATACACTGTAAGTGCAGCTAACTCACCGATTGTCCTGCCTAATCTAGCTAACTCAAATGAAATGACACTGTCTCTCTAGCTATGTATCTCAACGCCGGAACACACACTACACAGGGCCGCCGTGCAGGCGGCCTTATATAGTGTGGGGCGTGTTCTAAACCCCCTGAGCCATAATTGGCCAAAGCTCTCTCTACCGACGATGCTGTGATTGGCCAAACATGCAGGTCATAGTGCATGCTTGGCCAATCATCAGCCAGCAATGCACTGCGATGCCGCAGTGAATTATGGGCCGTGACGCGCCAAATTCTCTACCGACGACGCTGTGATTGGCCAAACATGCAGGTCATAGTGCATGCTTGGCCAATCATCAGCCAGCAATGCACTGCGATGCCGCAGTGAATTATGGGCCGTGACGCGCCACACGAATTTGGCGACCGAACAGCCGATGTTCGAGTCGAACATGGGTTCGATTAGAACACGAAACTCATCCCTAGTCCTGTTAATGGAAATCCATTTGCTGTGAAGAGGTTTCTTCTTACTTCCTACTGTGTCTCTGGAAGTGAAGAGAAACCTTCCTTAATGGGATACAGATGCCAAAAGGTAAATAATTATACTAACTGTTAGGGATCTTGATCCGTCCCCCCTCTACTAAAAGAAATAGACCTTACATATATTTTAATGCGTATCTGGCATTGACTGACCATTGGTCGGCTGTGTAGGTGTAAAATCAGCCTCAGCTTTATTTTCTACTAATAGCAAAAGTTGACATGACCTACACACATTAGATACTTGGGATCTATTACTGGTGGCAATATACATGGTTGCTTCATGGGTTTCTGAAATATTGGATACATATCCCTACATTCACACCTATGCGATTTTTGTGCGTTTTCCATTTTTCACAAATACACTACAGTCCATTTAACATGGTTTCCTATGATACACAATCACATTCATCTATGCGTTTTTGCAAAGGGTCCTGCAGCAGATTGCATTTTGCGTGTAATAGACTTCAATGGAGTCGCACCAGAAAAGCAAGTGTTGTGTTTTTGGTGTGTTTTTAATGTGTTTTGCATTTGTTTTTTTCCCCTTTAAAAACACTGTATATAGCTGGCTGCTAAGGAGCCAGCAGGGAAGCCGGCCGCTGTGTCCTTAACAACCAATGAGTCCCCCGCTGACAACTGAATGTAAAAAAAAAAATTGCCGGCCACAAAATTTGTGTAAAAAACATCATGCCTGCCCCCCCCCGATGCACCCCCCCCCCAGATCCATACTATACCAAGCAACCAGCTATATACAGTGTTGCCAGGACTGCTTTTTCACAAGCAAGTAATGGAATAGGACATATAACATTAACATGCAGATAGTGTACACTGGTCAATGCGTAATAATCCAACACTCTGTACAAAACTTATAATTACACCTATAACAGGAGAAGTAGGGAATAAAATTAAGAATTAAAATCTGCTTGAGTGAAGGTAACTGCCAATGTCCAAGAGAGGTTAAACATTGGTCATTCATATGGTCCCAGGCACTGCCATCACATGATGAGAACACAAACATGACAGTCTGGCTGAGCATAAATGTGTTTTAATGAGAAGATTTACCAAAACCATGTAGTGCAAGGGCCTGCCTGATTGCATACAAATTGAAACTCCTAAGGTTTGACCTCATATTATATGGTTTTGCTAAATCTGAAGAAAAAAAACTGCAGAAAATCTGATAGTGTGTATGGGGCTTAAGATTGGTCATTGTCAGATAAGGGTACTCACCGGGGCCGAGATGCTGAGAGCGGTAACCTCTTGCTACTAAGCACACTCCACTCCTGGAGATGGTACAGGGGGTGAAGGGCACAAAGAGGCACGATTCACCAGCAGGCTGGGCAGGTCTTGCGTGAAGGTCACCGGCAGGGAGACAGCTGTGCAGGACTGGGAGATGCTGAAGCTCAAGAAGGAGGATGAACAGCTGATCCAACAACAGGCCGGGGGTCAAACACCGTTGACTAGTAAGAGTCTCTAGATAGGCAAAAACAGTCTAGTGCAAAGGACTGTTAGCAGGTCTGTCAGCAGGCTGATGACTTGGTACTGAAGACTGATAGCAAAGTCCGTAAAACAGGCCGAGGGTCAAACACAGGTAACTGGAAGCAAAGTCTGTGAGCAAGCCAGGGGTCGAGCACTGAAGACAGTAGCAAAGTCCAGGAGCAGGCTGAGGGTCAATCACTGGAGACAGGAAGCAATATCCATAGACAGGCCGAGGGTCAAACACAGTAAGCAAGTGGAGAAGTCCGGGAGGCAAGCCGAGGGTCAGATGCAGGTAGAGAACAGAGTAGGTCAAGGTCAATCTGGGTCACAACAGGTAATCAAGAATCAGGATACAAGCAGGAAACACACGGGGAGCTGAAAGACAAACCAGCAATCTGGTCATGGCACAGAGTGGCTTTTATAGGCCAGTGGGAGGCTCAAGTTGTGCGTGCTATTGCGTACGCGTGTTCAAGGATCCGCTGAATCGCGCACGCGCATTAGCCATTTCGCTGAAGTGCAAACAAACATTAGCCGTTTAGCCGAATTGTGCACGCGCATTAGCCGTTTCGCTATATTGTGCCCAGGGATGCGCCGGAGTGCCACTCTACCGCACATGTGCAAAGGAAGGCAGCGATATTGGCGAGACTGGTACTTGCCTCTTTCCTGACAGTCATACAGTTATTGCATGTGGAACTGTAGATGTCAGATTGTTAGCCGGTCCAGCCAAAAAAAGCCATATCTGGAAAAAGTTATTTCTTTTTGATAGGTATGTTGAATGCTTTCCAAATTTTTGTTGTGCAAAGCTTACAAAACTCCTCACATAGCATGACATTTGCAGGTGTGTGGCCTCTAGAAAATGGCAGACTAATAGGAAAGTTTAGGTTTAGTTAAAATCACACAGATATTCATCTATCAACATACATGCAGGTCTATATGTTCTCTAGACCAGTGTTTTTCAACCTTGGTTCAGTCAAGGCACCCTTTAGAATCACATATGATGCCAAGGCACACCAGTCCGAGGGCTTGTTCACACCAGTTGGTGCTTCCAAGCACACATGTTTTCTTTGCGCGTTTCCACACGTTGCATTATTTTCAATCAGCTGAAACAGGAAAAAGGTTGCCAGAATGATTTTTAAAATTGTGCAGCACCAAAACACATGGTACGACAGTACCCTGCCTATGATTATATGCGAGAACCCCAGTGGGGGTGCCCACGATTAGCTGCAAGAGGCAGCCCTTTAGAAAGCAATTGGAGGCTGCTGGCTCCCACAGCTCCTCATGTCACTAGCAAGTAATTGCTCATGCAGCAATCACATGTGAGTGATTGGCCCTGGACGTAGACAGTCTGCATCCAGGGACAATCACTTGCATGTAATCACAGCATGAGTGAATACATGCAAGTAGGAGCGATAAGTTGCAGGAACTGACAGTCTCCCATTGCTTTCAATAGGGCTACCTCTCGTAGCTAGTCTCAAGAACACCTGCTGGAGTTCTGGCATATAATTGCAGGTCATCAATATCTTACCTATCATAAACTGTCAGGTGATGGTCATCTGGCATCTATAAGTACATTTAAGTGTAAATAATGCCATTTTTTTCTAGGTTTAGATGGATTTGTATGTGGTTAGAACCTCTGTCATATTTGTTTAACAGGAGGTTTTACCTATTCCCTACGCTATAAAAAACAAAAAAACACAAAGAATTTGCCATTAGATATATTTTTCTTGGAACAGATGTGAAAAATTTGGCTGCTGATGTATGCTATGTATGTGAAAGTATCTCCTACTACTACTACTACTTCAGGAAATGAGACTACTTCTTGGAAGCCCACCATAGCTGACGTGCATGGACACTTGGACAACATCATAACTCAACACATCCCATTACGACAGCAACACTGTACTGGAGATCTTTGATTTATTTATTTCTAAACTGACTATTTAAAATATAACATGAATCATTGTGGAACTATTTCTCCAAAGTTTCACATTTTCTGTTAAAAATCTGTCTGTAAATATTCCATCAATTTGTCACATTTGTTGCATCTTCTTTATTCACTGAAATGTAATTTCTGGCAGGTTATATGTTAGGAAATGAGCCAGATATATTGAAATTTAATTCAAATGAAAAACAAGCTAGAAAACATTTGAAATAATCTATACCGACAAAATAGTGTGGGAAATGGTGTTACTTAGCAGCCTTTAACACATTGATGAGATCATAAAACCCAATTGTTCTTCTAGCGATGTCCATTTCTGAAGACGTATGTAACCTTCAGGCATTAAGCTGAACCATATTTCACTTCTTTATTGATTTTCAGCATGGACATAAATATAATCTAGTGAGTTATTGGCAATAGGGGGACTGCTTTATACACAACATAAATGATACACTAAATTGAGAGAAATATGCTAGACTGTAAACAATTTAGTGCAATTTTACACTTGTTTCTCAATATAAACTATCAAAATAATAAGTTCAAAGTATTTCATTTTATTTCTCTAAAGAATATGCCTTTAGAGAATATTTTTTTTTACTAATTGAAAGTGGAATGATGCTGTCCAATGATTTGATTTAAGTATAATATTTTGGGGAAATTATATAAAAGAAGAGCTTTAGGCTAAGGTAGAAATATAAATACATTAATAAACGACAAATGTAATAAATCACTTAAATAAATTACATTTTTGTACAATTTAGTGAGTGCAAGACTATGAAACACAATCTTAAACTCTGAGGGGGTTTCAAATGTAAGCTCTCCTATATCCGCTAATGAGGTCCGGAAGGCTTAATTTTCTATTTGGTAGTTTTCTTTCTAAATCAATATGTTGTTTTATGGGTTTGTAGGTATGTATAGCAAGTGTAATAGCTTTTTTTAATGCTATCTTTGTTTTTACTAGTGATAAAAGTATCAGTATAGGTGTCATGTAGATGTTTTTTATAGGTCCAAGCACAAGAGACTGTCACAAAATATTGGGGGAATATTGCTAGGAAGAAAAAAAACAGCATTTTAGCTTGCACATGATTGGATGCTAAAATCAGCAGAGCTTCCCCTCATTTCAGATCTTCCCCTCAGATCTACAGTGACTGCACTTCCAAGTGCACTTGTAGTGCACTTGTAGTGCAAAGTGGATTTGCCTTTAGTAAATAACCCCCATTGTTTCCATCAGAATATTTGACTTACAGAAAGCTAGAACTGTTATGCCCCGTACACACGGTCGGATTTTCCGATGGAAAATGTCGATCGGAGCCTGTTGTTGGAAATTCCGACCGTGTGTGGGCTCCATCGGACATTTTCCATCGGATTTTCCGACACACAAAGTTGGAGAGCAGGAGATAAAATTTTCCGACAACAAAGTCCGATCGTGTCAATTCCGACCGTGTGTGGCCTGTTCCGACGCACAAAGTACCACGCATGCTCAGAAGAAATTCCGACACGGAACAGCTCGGTATGGTAAACTTAGCGTTCGCAATGGATACAGCACTTTCGTCACGCTGCAATGTTAAAAATGGTTTAATACAGCGCACTCTCTTCTTCTTTATAATATGACAAGAATGAAGTAGTTTTGCTGCTCATATTCACACACACTTCTCACAAACTTATTTCTTTACTATTTATCGGGATTCCCTCAATATATTTTGATTTGTTACATCTGACAACATTGTTTTGTTTTTTATTTTTTTTGGTTTTTAAGGCTGATTATTTTTTTTTTTCGGTTTGTCTTTTTTTCAAGGCTTATTTTTTGTTTTTGTGATTTTTATTTGTACTCCTGAAAATTTTTGTGTGTGTTTTTTGTGTCAAGTTACCACAACACCATTGATATGTTGTTCTATTTAATCTGTAGAAGATTGTTTGGTGGTGTTGTCCCTTGTTAATTTCACATTTTATGTTATAAATGTACCTGAATCGTCAACAACAAACTGTCCTTTTTGGATGAAAACACACATAGGAGAATACAAACAAACAGGTGGGGTTCTTGCGAGCCACAAGTGGACCAATGCCTCTAAGGAGTAAAACAACTATATTTAAGCAAACACTTCACCACTAGGGATGAGCCGAACACCCCCCTGTTCGGTTCGCACCAGAACATGCGAACAGGAAAAAAGTTCGTTCGAACATGCGAACACCGTTAAAGTCTATGGGACACGAACATGAATAATCAAAAGTGCTAATTTTCAAGGCTTATATGCAAGTTATTGTCATAAAAAGTGTTTGGGGACCTGGGTCCTGCCCCAGGGGACATGGATCAATGCAAAAAAAAGTTTTAAAAACGGCCGTTTTTTCAGGAGCAGTGATTTTAATAATGCTTAAAGTCAAACAATAAAAGTGTAATATCCCTTTAAATTTCGTACCTGGGGGGTGTCTATAGTGTGCCTGTAAAGGGGCGCATGTTTCCTGTGTTTAGAACAGTCTGACAGCAAAATGACATTTTGAAGGAAAAAACTCATTTAAAACTACCCGCGGCTATTGCATTGCCGACAATACACATAGAAGTTCATTGATAAAAACGGCATGGGAATTCCCCAAAGGGGAACCCCGAACCAAAATTAAAAAAAAAAAATGACGTGGGGGTCCCCCTAAATTCCATACCAGGCCCTTCAGGTCTGGTATGGATATTAAGGGGAACCCCGGCCAAAATTAAAAAAAAAAAATGACGTGGGGTTCCCCCTAAATTCCATACCAGACCCTTCAGGTCTGGTATGGATTTTAAGGGGAACCCCGCGCCAAAAAAAAAAAAAAAAACGGCGTGGGGTCCCCCCAAAAATCCATACCAGACCCTTATCCGAGCACGCAACCTGGCAGGCCGCAGGAAAAGAGGGGGGGACGAGAGTGCGGCCCCCCCTCCCTCCTGAACCGTACCAGGCCACATGCCCTCAACATTGGGAGGGTGCTTTGGGGTAGCCCCCCAAAACACCTTGTCCCCATGTTGATGAGGACAAGGGCCTCATCCCCACAACCCTGGCCGGTGGTTGTGGGGGTCTGCGGGCGGGGGGCTTATTGGAATCTGGAAGCCCCCTTTAACAAGGTGACCCCCAGATCCCGGCCCCCCCCTGTGTGAAATGGTAAGGGGGTACATAAGTACCCCTACCATTTCACGAAAAAAGTGTCAAAAATGTTAAAAATGACAAGAGACAGTTTTTGACAATTCCTTTATTTAAATGCTTCTTCTTTCTTCTATCTTCCTTCATCTTCTGGTTCTTCTGGCTCTTCTGGTTCTTCTGGTTCTTCCTCCGGCGTTCTCGTCCAGCATCTCCTCCGCGGCGTCTTCTGTCTTCTTCTCCTCGGGCCGCTCCGCACCCATGGCATGGGGGGGAGGCTCCCGCTCTTCTCTTCTTCTTTTCTTCTTTTCTTCTTTTCTTCTTTTCTTCTCTTCTTCTTCATTTTCTTCTCCGGGCCGCTCCGCAATCCATGCTGGCATGGAGGGAGGCTCCCGCTGTGTGACGGCGCTCCTCGTCTGACAGTTCTTAAATAACGGGGGGGGGGGCGGGGCCACCCGGTGACCCCGCCCCCCTCTGACGCACGGTGACTTGACGGGACTTCCCTGTGACGTCACGGGGAATGCCACAGGGAAGTCCCGTCAAGTCACCGTGCGTCAGAGGGGGGCGGGGTCACCGGGTGGCCCCGCCCCCCCGTTATTTAAGAACTGTCAGACGAGGAGCGCCGTCACACAGCGGGAGCCTCCCTCCATGCCAGCATGGATTGCGGAGCGGCCCGGAGAAGAAAATGAAGAAGAAGAGAAGAAGAGAAGAAAAGAAGAAAAGAAGAAAAGAAGAAGAGAAGAAGAGAAGAGCGGGAGCCTCCCCCCCATGCCATGGGTGCGGAGCGGCCCGAGGAGAAGAAGACAGAAGACGCCGCGGAGGAGATGCTGGACGAGAACGCCGGAGGAAGAACCAGAAGAACCAGAAGAGCCAGAAGAACCAGAAGATGAAGGAAGATAGAAGAAAGAAGAAGCATTTAAATAAAGGAATTGTCAAAAACTGTCTCTTGTCATTTTTAACATTTTTGACACTTTTTTCGTGAAATGGTAGGGGTACTTATGTACCCCCTTACCATTTCACACAGGGGGGGGGCCGGGATCTGGGGGTCACCTTGTTAAAGGGGGCTTCCAGATTCCGATAAGCCCCCCGCCCGCAGACCCCCACAACCACCGGCCAGGGTTGTGGGGATGAGGCCCTTGTCCTCATCAACATGGGGACAAGGTGTTTTGGGGGGCTACCCCAAAGCACCCTCCCAATGTTGAGGGCATGTGGCCTGGTACGGTTCAGGAGGGAGGGGGGGCCGCACTCTTGTCCCCCCCTCTTTTCCTGCGGCCTGCCAGGTTGCGTGCTCGGATAAGGGTCTGGTATGGATTTTTGGGGGGACCCCACGCCGTTTTTTTTTTTTTTTTTGGCGCATGGTTCCCCTTAAAATCCATACCAGACCTGAAGGGTCTGGTATGGAATTTAGGGGGAACCCCACGTCATTTTTTTTTTTAAATTTTGGCCGGGGTTCCCCTTAATATCCATACCAGACCTGAAGGGCCTGGTATGGAATTTAGGGGGACCCCCACGTCATTTTTTTTTTTAAATTTTGGTTCGGGGTTCCCCTTTGGGGAATTCCCATGCCGTTTTTATCAATGAACTTCTATGTGTATTGTCGGCAATGCAATAGCCGCGGGTAGTTTTAAATGAGTTTTTTCCTTCAAAATGTCATTTTGCTGTCAGACTGTTCTAAACACAGGAAACATGCGCCCCTTTACAGGCACACTATAGACACCCCCCAGGTACGAAATTTAAAGGGATATTACACTTTTATTGATTGACTTTAAGTATTATTAAAATCACTGCTCCTGAAAAAACGGCCCTTTTTAAAACTTTTTTTTGCATTGATCCATGTCCCCTGGGGCAGGACCCAGGTCCCCAAACACTTTTTATGACAATAACTTGCATATTAGCCTTTAAAATTAGCACTTTTGATTTCTCCCATAGACTTTTAAAGGGTGTTCCGCGGCATTCGAATTTGCCGCGAACACCCCAAATTGTTCGCTGTTCGGTGAACTTGCGAACAGCCAATGTTCGAGTCGAACATGAGTTCGACTCGAACTCGAAGCTCATCCCTATTCACCACGTTTCATTCCGTGTATTTGAATATAAATAAAATCAATTGTGCTCGCGCTAAAAATGTGAATTGAAAAAAATATGAATATATATAAACTGGGTATAAAATATAAACTAATTGTGCAGAAATATTAAACCATAATTAGTATGCTAATAAAAACATACATGTAAAAATATATATATATAATGTGCAATCCTTATATATAAAATTCACAAAGTGCATCCACATAAAAGTGCAATCCTTATATAAAATGCTGAAAGTGCATCATGCATGAATATAGACCTAATTAATAAGTGCAAATCCTGTGACAATCAAGTGTCCAAACAAAATACGATCAGCAGATTCAAACTGAAACAAAGAAGTGCAAGAAAACAGTGTCCATGAATTAAGTGTTCATCATGCTTCTCCTGAAAAGTGTCCAAATCACAACAAGCTGGATGTGCTCTCCCGTGATCCCCCACTTGTGCTTGCGCTCACCTCTATTCGTGTGACACGGTAGTTAAACAGTGTCAAAACACGCATTGGGGCCACTCCTGGGCTCACTCAGGATGCAATGATGTATGTCCAATCCTCACAGGTAAAACATCATTCATAAAAGAGAAAAAGAAAGCTCCATGGTGTAATATAGTAAGGGATTTATTTAAAGTAAAAGAAGTTCCTCCAGGAGGGTACTCACAGTATGCAGGTGCTGCAGTGCACCAAACTATACAGGTGTATTTTGTTTAGCAGCGGCTCGTATGGCGTGCGGTGTGGTGTATATTCCTCTCCTTCCCTGCTGACAGCTCCGTCCTACCCCTCCCTGACGCGTATTCGGCACAGGGATCACGTGATATCCCCCAGAGGAAGGCACGTGATCCCTGTGCCGAATACGCGTCGGGGAGGGGTAGGACAGAGCTGTCAGCAGGGAAGGAGAGGAATATACACCACACCGCACGCCATACGAGCCGCTGCTAAACGAAATACACCTGTATAGTTTGGTGCACTGTAGCACCTGCATACTGTGAGTACCCTCCTGGAGGAACTTCTTTTACTTTAAATAAATCCCTTACTATATTACACCATGGAGCTTTCTTTTTCTCTTTTATGAATGATGTTTTACCTGTGAGGATTGGACATACATCATTGCATCCTGAGTGAGCCCAGGAGTGGCCCCAATGCGTGTTTTGACACTGTTTAACTACCGTGTCACACGAATAGAGGTGAGCGCAAGCACAAGTGGGGGATCACGGGAGAGAACATCCAGCTTGTTGTGATTTGGACACTTTTCAGGAGAAGCATGATGAACACTTAATTCATGGACACTGTTTTCTTGCACTTCTTTGTTTCAGTTTGAATCTGCTGATCGTATTTTGTTTGGACACTTGATTGTCACAGGATTTGCACTTATTAATTAGGTCTATATTCATGCATGATGCACTTTCAGCATTTTATATAAGGATTGCACTTTTATGTGGATGCACTTTGTGAATTTTATATATAAGGATTGCACATTATATATATATATTTTTACATGTATGTTTTTATTAGCATACTAATTATGTTTTAATATTTCTGCACAATTAGTTTATATTTTATACCCAGTTTATATATATTCATATTTTTTTCAATTCACATTTTTAGCGCGAGCACAATTGATTTTATTTATACACATAGGAGAGTATAATTTTCCAAAAAATAACTTTTATTAAGGGCTCACAACTAAACAAAGAGGGAGGCAATGCTGGAGAAACTGCAGAAATGGGTGAAGCCATGGACCCCCAGGGCAGACATCAATTATTTTCATGCAAAATTGGTGGCCTGAGGAGTCCTTATCTAAGGGAGGGCAGTCTGGTCCAGAAGTCCCAGAGACCCGCAAAGCAGCAGATGACATCTGTGTCCCCAGGCTGTGGTCATACGAGAGACTGCAGCTTTTGTCAGACTAGACTGAACCCAGGGCCATCACTCTCTTGTCTTCCTTCCATGCTTCCTTCCACGCGGTGGCTCTGGTGGTGGAGTTGTGGCAGCAGGAGGAGGAGGAGGAGGGGGATGGTCCAATTCAATAACGTCGGTCTTGGGTGTTAGTTCCCCACTCACCCCCTTAATTAGGACTTTATAAATAAGTTGCTCACACAGGAGGCGTTGACCCTCCTGCATGCCCTGCAGTTTGGTGGCAGCCATGCAGTCAAAGGCCTCTTCAGGAGTGGGTAAGGCTCGGAGGGACGCAGAAGCCTCCTGAATGAGCCTGAGCACTGAATCCTGCATGGGAGTCACCTTCCTCGCTCTTTTATATGGAAGGCGGAGAGGAGAAACCTGCGATTCAGTCAGGCTGCGACTGGTCCCAGGCTTCTCTTGACTGACACTTAGCCCCGCTTCCTCCTGGCTGCCCCTAATCCCCACCTCCTCCTGACTGCCACATTCCACAACCTCCTCCTGGCTGAGGTCTTCCTGTGTATGAAAAAGGGACATAGTTTTAGTTTTTTATTCATCAATCACACACAATTTTCACCTCCTGACTTTTGCAAATTGAATGTTAACAAATATAACAGACTATCCTTCTGAGCCCAGCAGTTTTCATTCTTGTCCCAATTTTGGGTGCCCACTACTGTCTATTGATATGTAAAACACTTTTTTCAATCAGCAATTAGTGATCAATAATAACATCTAATAAACATCATTTCTTTATTGTCCAGAAATCAGTAGAAGAATGCTATACCTGACTCCAGCTGGGCTCCTCCACTTCTTCCTGGCTGGAAGGCCCAGGTTGGACAACGGAAGCCTCAGCTGGGGTGGAAGGAAGAGTGGAAGGAAGAGCAGAGAGGGATTCCCTGACTTCAGTGTGGTCTGACAGAAATTGCAGTCTCTCATAGTACCACAGCCTGGGGACATAAATATCATCTGCTGCAGCTGCGGACCTCTGGGAATCTGTGACCTTCTTGCGCTCCCTAAGATAAGTGTTCCTCAGGCCACCAATTTTGGTTTTTAAATATGGGATGGTTGCTGTGGGGACCACCGGCTTCACCAACTCCAGCAGTTTCTCCAGCGCTGCCTGCCTCTTTTGTTTATTGTTATAATGGGGATGTCTCACCTGCCACAGACAGGGCAGCTCCCTGTATTTGTCTATGAACAGGGGGAAGAAGTTGTGGTCGTTGAAGCCATCCATTTTCTCCGCAAGACACAACACAAGACAAACTCTAAGGTCAGGGCAAACTCTCCTAATCTTGTTACAATATAGGCTTCAATTTCGAAGCAGTATAGGCCCAAGTTTAGATCTTACCTTCGTTATCACGATCTGCGCTTTCGATGCTCCTTCCTCCGCTCACAGATCGTACGTAATACGCACGCGTGTTACGCTTTATACACACTGCGCATGCGTGTAACTCCGCCCGCCCCTGACGTTCTTTCTAGTCTATTCCCCGCCCCTTTTCGTTCAGCGCAGTGGGGGAAGAGCACATGGCGGAGACACAGCAGGTGAGTGCTAATTATAGCAACGAGGAGGAGGAGGAGGAAAGCCCAGAGCCTGAAACGTCATGATCCAGAAGGAGATTTAAGGCCTCAAATATGTCCTTTGGGGAGATGTTGGAGATGTGGACATCCTGAAGAGGGCCGACTATGAGGGGAAGTATGGGCCTTACCCCAACCCCAATGTCAGAAAGGCCAAGATCATGGCGAAAGTGGTCAAGAGTCTACACCGGCATTTCGGGGTACGACGATCGAAAGATCAGCTCAGGAAGCGGTGGTCGGACCTGAAATTAAGAGAACATGAGAAGTACAGAAAGATCCGGAGAGTGCTGCAAAAAAGTAAGTAGTTGTCCTGTGTTCCTATTCTTTATGTTTATTACGTTCGTGCTGCTTTTCTTACAGGTCTACATTTTTACATGGCAAATTTCATGTTCATGGGTACATTATTCGTTCGTATCAAACATTTTTCTTTCGGCCTATAAAACACCATTGTTTAGGCCATATGCATTTGGCCACAATTTTTATGCCCTACTTGTCATAAACTATTTTGGTTGTGTAGATGGCTTTGTTACTAGAATGAAATGCAAACTAGATTCTGTGTAAGGAGAGGACACTCAGCAGCTGTTTTCACATCTGGACACTGGAGCACTAGTGTGGGACACCAGAACACCATTTTTATTAGGGGGCCACACAGGTGCTCCAGTGTATACTATAGGGGGGGCTACATCTGTGAAGCTTGTACCAAACAGGTAAAGTATTGAAGCTTGACAAAGGACACTGAAAATGCCACATTTTGGAACTCTGCCAAAATAGACAATTGTACCCCACTTCCAAGCAATGTTTTATAATTATAGTTCTGCCATCAAATCACTGTGTGCTAAGTATAGCATTTTTGTTTGACATAGGGGAGAAAAGACTCGGCGGACACCCCTCATCCGAGGAGACCACAGACCCCCCCCTGGAAGAAGGTGAAATCCCACCAACCCAAGAAGAGCAGGAGAAGGAAGAAGATGTGGTGGAAATTGTCACCACAACAGGTGAGTGTCTGCGACCACAGGCTCAGGTAAGAGATGGATGACGGCATTTTTTTGATACTTTTTTTTTGGGTTTCTCTCTTTTTAGGTGATCGTGATGTTGTGGATCCAATTCCTTTCACATCAGAAAGTGCCCAGATCCTGATCGGGGAGATCATGGGGTGTAATTTAGAATTGGAAAACCTCAATAAAAACATCAATGATGTTATTCAAAAAAATAAAAACATCATTGATGTTTTGGGGCGAGTTTAAAACCCCTCCCAATCCCTTGTTTTTTTTGTGTGCTCCAATGTTCAAAATGTTTGAAAGATTTGTCGAAAAGCCTAATTTGGAGGATGCACACAGTGTGCCAACATGTGCTATCTGCGATCACGGGAGATCAATTGACGTGTTTTGGAGGTGCAACCCCTTCCTCAATAATAAAGTAGCTGAGAGGAAGGGGTTGCTCCCCCAAAACACGTCCCTTGATCCCCCGTGATGGCAGCTAGCACATGTTGACATTGGGAAATTTGTGTGCATCTTCCAAATTTGGCTTTTCCTGGGGTGACTTCACCCCATCTGAACGCAATATCAATAACAGTTCCTAAATACTCATGTCTGATATTGCCTTCAAGTTCTACCAAATGTGAACTTTGTAAGTTCAAGATTTGTGGCTTTCTTGTTGGTTTTACACATGCCTATTTTAGCTTAAATGGACATTTATCTGTTTGATTATGCTACCCCAAACATTGTTATACCACAAACATGTTGTTTTCTAAATGCACATGTGATTGTGCAGGTATTAAAGAGATTGTTAAGCAAGAATGTGTGGATTATTGTGTCAACGCTAAAACACTTTGTTGGTGATGTCATTGCTGTTTTCTGTGAAAATGGGGGTTATTTCCTAAGGGAAAATCCTCTTTGCACTACAAGTGCAGTTTCAGTGCACTTGTAGTGCAAAGTGTCTTTGCCTTTAGTAAATAACACCCAACAGTGCTTTGTATAAGGTTACACAATCACGCCATTTTCTGGACTCAATACATTTCTGTCACGGTCAGCTAAAACAAACACAAGCAGTAAATGTCCACAAAGATTTTCTTTTTTTTGCTTTTTTATTTGATAAAGGCTTCACAAATTTGCTGGCATATTGATGGCCCCCCTACCCGCAAAGAACTCCAGGTATCATAGCCGGACATCACGGGCACTCAGGGAGGGCAAGCCAGGATGGCCACTTTCAAGCGCCGTCAGTGTTGTTTCATTGATCATTCCGGCCTCAGGCCCAACTGAGCCAGCATAGTTACATAGTAGGTGAGGTTGAAAAAAGACACAAGTCCATCAAGTCCAACCTATGTGTGTGATTATGTGTCAGTATTACATTACATATCCCTGTATATTGCGGTCATTCAGGTGATTATCTAATAGTTTCTTGAAGCTATCAATGCTCCCCGCTGAGACCACCGCCTGTGGAAGGGAATTCCACATCCTTGCCGCTCTTACAGTAAAGAACCCTCTACGTAGTTTAAGGTTAAACCTCTTTTCTTCTAATTGTAATGAGTGGCCACGAGTCTTATTAAACTCTCTTCTGCGAAAAAGTTTTATCCCTATTGTGGGGTCACCAGTACAGTATTTGTAAATTGAAATCATATCCCCTCTCAAGCGTCTCTTCTCCAGAGAGAATAAGTTCAGTGCTCGCAACCTTTCCTCATAACTAAGATCCTCCAGACCCTTTATTAGCTTTGTTTCCCTTCTTTGTACTCGCTCCATTTCCAGTACGTCCCTCCTGAGGACTGGTGCCCAGAACTGGACAGCATACTCCAGGTGCGGGCGGACCAGAGTCTTGTAGAGCGGGAGAATTATCGTTTTATCTCTGCAGTTGATCCCCCTTTTAATGCATGCCAATATTCTGTTTGCTTTATTAGCAGCAGCTTGGCATTGCATGCCATTGCTGAGCCTATCATCCACTAGGACCCCCAGGTCCTTTTCCATCCTAGATTCCCCCAGAGGTTCTCCCCCCAGTGTATAGATTGCATTCATATTTTTGACACCCAAATGCATTATTTTACATTTTTCTACATTGAACCTCATTTGCCATGTAGTCGCCCACCCCATTAATTTGTTCAGGTCTTTTTGCAAGATTTCCACATCCTGCGGAGAAGTTATTGCCCTGCTTAGCTTAGTATCGTCTGCAAATACAGAGATTGAACTGTTTATCCCATCCTCCAGGTAGTTTATAAACAAATTAAATAGGATTGGTCCCAGCACAGAACCCTGGGGAACCCCACTACCCACCCCTGACCATTCTGAGTACTCCCCATTTATCACCACCCTCTGAACACGCCCTTGTAGCCAGTTTTCAATCCATGTACTCACCCTATGGTCCATGCCAACGCACCTTATTTTGTACAGTAAACGTTTATGGGGAACTGTGTCAAATGCTTTTGCAAAATCCAGATACACCACGTCTACGGGCCTTCCTTTATCTAGATGGCAACTCACCTCCTCATAGAAGGTTAATAGATTGGTTTGGCAAGAACGATTCTTCATGAATCCATGCTGATTACTGCTAATGATATCATTCTTATTACTAAAATCTTGTATATAGTCCCTTATCATCCCCTCCAAGAGTTTACATACTATTGATGTTAGGCTAACTGGTCTGTAATTCCCAGGGATGTTTTTTGGGCCCTTTTTAAATATTGGTGCTACATTGGCTTTTCTCCAATCAGCTGGTACCATTCCAGTCAATAGACTGTCTGTAAAAATTAGGAACAACGGTCTGGCAATCACCTGACTGAGTTCCCTAAGTACCCTCGGATGCAAGCCATCTGGTCCCGGTGATTTATTAATGTTAAGTTTCTCAAGTCTAATTTTAATTCCGTCCTCTGTTAACCATGTAGGTGCTTCCTGTGTTGTGTCATGAGGATAAACACTGCAGTTTTGGTTACTGAAGCCCCCCGATTCACTTGTGAAGACTGAGGAGAAGAATAAATTCAATACCTTTGCCATCTCCCCATCCTTTGTAACCAGATGTCCTTCCTCATTCTTTATGGGGCCAATATGGTCTGTCCTCCCTTTTTTACTGTTTACATACTTAAAGAATTTCTTGGGATTTTTTTTGCTCTCCTCCGCTATGTGTCTTTCATGTTCTATCTTAGCCAACCTAATTGCACCCTTACATTTCTTATTGCATTCTTTATAAATTCTGAATGCTGTGGATGATCCCTCAACCTTGTATTTTTTGAAGGCCTTCTCCTTTGCTTTTATATGCATTTTTACATTGGAGTTAAGCCATCCAGGATGTTTGTTTGCTCTTTTAAATTTATTACCCAATGGGATACATTGGCTAATGCCCTTATTTAATATGCTCTTAAAGCAAACCCATCTCTCCTCCGTATTCTTTGTTCCTAATATTTTATCCCAATTTATGCCTTTTAGCAAGGTTTGTAGTTTAGGGAAGTTGGCTCTTTTGAAATTCAGTGTCTTTGTGTTCCCTTCATGTCTCCTATTTGTGTGATTTATACTGAAACTAATTGACCTGTGATCGCTGTTACCTAAATTGCCCCGTATTTCCACATCTGTTATCAGGTCTGTATTGTTGGTAATCAGTAGATCTAGTAATGTTTTATTTCTAGTTGGTGCGTCTACCATCTGACCCATAAAATTGTCCTGCAAGACACTAAGGAACTGGCGAGCCTTAAATGAATGCGCGGTTCCCTCCTCCCAGTCTATGTCTGGATAATTAAAATCCCCCATTATGATAACACTTCCCATCCTTGCTGCTAATCCAGTTTGTGATAGGAGATCCATCTCCACTTCCTCCCTCAGGTTAGGGGGCCTATAGCATACTCCCAGTATTATTTTCCCCTTAGCTTCATCCCTTTGGAGCTCTACCCATAAAGATTCTACCTCCTCCCTAGCCCCCTCAGTGATGTCATCTCTCACATTCACTTGTACATTATTCTTGATATATAGGCATACCCCTCCCCCTTTTTTACCCTCTCTGTCCTTGCGGTATAGGGTATACCCTTGAATGTTTGCCAGCCAATCATGAGAGCTGTTGAACCAGGTCTCTGAAATTCCCACAAAATCCAAATCCTCCTTGTACAACAGTATCTCTAGTTCACCCATCTTGTCCGCCAGGCTCCTGGCATTGGTGAACATGCCACATAGTTTAGACCGGTCGCATATTGTCCTCGTATTGGGTGTTTCAAGATTGCAACTTGGACTTGCTACTATACTCACCTTGTGTTTTTGTGCTTTGGTTAACCTACCACTAATGCCCCCAATACTACCCTCTGGAATATCTTCCGCACTGGCTATCACTGTCTCTGGACCCTCCCCCCCATCGCCTAGTTTAAAAACCCCTCTAACTTTTTGGCCATCTTCATTCCCAGCAGATCTGCACCCTCCTCATTTAGGTGCAGTCCGTCCCTTCTATAGTACCGGTTACCGACTGAGAAGTCGGCCCAGTCCTCCAGGAACCCAAACCCCTCCTTACTACACCAGCTCTTCAGCCACTTGTTTACTTCCCTAATCTCCCTCTGCCTCTCTGGTGTGGCTCGATGTACCGGTAGTATTCCTGAGAACACTACCTTGGAGGTCCTTTTCCTCAATTTAGCTCCTAAGTCCCTAAAATCGTTCTTTAGGACACTCCATCAGCCTCTGACTTTGTCATTGGTGCCAACGTGCACCATGACAGCCGGGTCTTCCCCAGCCCCTCCCAGTAATCTGTCCACAAGATCCGTGATGTGCCGAACCCGAGCGCCCGGTAGACAACATACTGTTCGGTGCTTCAGGTCTTGGTTACAGATTGCCCTCTCTGTCCTTCTAAGAATTGAGTCCCCTACCACCAGAATCTGTCTTTCCTTTCCCTTTGCTGCCCCCCCACTCTCACTGGAGGAGTTCTTCCCCTGGCAGCTAGGAGAGTCCCTCATCTCCAGCAGTGCTGGTCCCTGACTGGTTACACCAATGTCACTCAATGGAGCGTACTTATTGGGATGCTCCAGTCCTGGATCGGCCTCCCTGGTTGGCGGAATGTTTGCGTAAAAAGTTATGGAGAATACAGCACGCCAGGATTATATGATTAAGTTTATACTCCGCCATATGGATGGGTGTCAGAAATAGGCAGAACTGGCTGGCCAGGATTCCAAATGTGTTCTCCACCACTCTTCTGGCTCCGGCCAGGCGGTAATTAAAAACCCTCTGTTCCGGGGTGAGGGTCCTCATAGGGAATGGCCGCATAAGATGGTCCCCCATCGCAAACGCTTCATCAGCAACGAACACGAATGGGAGTCCTTCCACATTGTCCTCTGGAGGTGGCAAGTCCAACCTGCCATTCTGGAGACGCCTGTAGAACTCCGTCTGGGCGATGACTCCACCATCGGACATCCGGCCATTCTTCCCCACGTCCACATACAAGAAGTCGTAATTAGCCGACACCACCGCCAACATCACAATACTATTGAACCCCTTATAGTTGAAATAGTACGACCCCGAGTTGGGTGGTGGGACGATGTGGACGTGTTTCCCATCAATTGCCCCTCGCAGTTAGGAAAGTCCCACCGCTCGGCAAAGTGGGAGGCCACAGTCTGCCATTCCTGTGGCGTGGGAGGAAACTGTTGAGGAAAACAAAAATAAATTAATATTTTTACACATAAACATGGCAAGCAGATTAGACACAAACTTTCTTGGCCAACCTCCAGATAGCATTTATTAAGGAGAATTTAACAACACCAAAGTATAAGGTACACCTATCATATTCCCCCCCCCCCCCCTCATGGGCCATTTCTAACATTGTAGGGGGGGGATCTTGGACAGGTAACCCTCTCCACTTCATTGAGAGATGAATGCCTAAATACAGGGTATTACTTGGAACAGCCCCTCCTTAGTTACACTATTGGCAGCCCACTGGACAGGTAAGAAGTGTCATAATACAAAGATATAAATACACACTGTACACATTTGAGCACATTTGGACATTCTGCTATTACCTGTCAAGATAATAATAGGATATAAAAAGTTTAAACAGTACCATTTGAAAGTATACAGGCAGGCCCTTTCACTACATGCTTTGGGGAATTCATCCATAAATCTGAGCAGAAAAGAGATGGGTATAGTGTGTATGGGTTTGGCAAAGTCAGCAGATAGATGATTGAGGATAGACAGAGAATTGGGATCAGCTGACTTAGCAGTTGGGGGAGGGAGGGTTACTAAAAATGATTTGGGGACACCACAAAAAAAAAAACCTTT
Source organism: Aquarana catesbeiana (assembly GCF_042186555.1). NCBI lineage: Eukaryota > Metazoa > Chordata > Amphibia > Anura > Ranidae > Aquarana > Aquarana catesbeiana. The sequence continues at coordinate 98,448,328 of NC_133328.1, forward strand.
GGCACTCTGAATTTAAAGCAAAAATCACATTTAAAAACATTTTAGGGGGTGTTTGGGGTAAAGCACTACTATGGAGCTGACAAAATACATTGTTAAGTGATTACATGAGGTGAATATAGGGCAGGAGAGCATGCTGGGGAGGTTATTGAAGGCCAATCTGTATGAAGGACCAAAAAAATTAATTACATAAAAATCCAGCTTGCATGAGGACAAAGGGGACATTCACAGCATATTACAATCATGGTAATTAGGGAATGAGGAAAGAAATACAATATATTATCAATCATTCAATACAATAAAATGTGATATTAAAGGATAAAAATCTTACCTTCATATACTCCTTCTGCAGGACCTGGATGATGGCAGAACAGGTCCCTGGGATAATGATCCCCAGAGCCTGGGGGGAGATGCCTGTCGAGAACTTCAAGTCCTGCAGGCTTCTCCCTGTTGCCAAGTACAACAGGGTAGCAACAAGCCTCTGCTCCGGAGTGATGGCTTGCCTCATGCAGGTATCCTGCCTGCTGATATAGGGGGTCAGCGAAGCCAGCAGACGGTGAAATACGGGGTCCGTCATCCTGAGAAAGTTCCTGAAATCATCAGGATTATTCTCACAGATCTCATGGAGCAAAGGCATATGAGAGAACTGGTCACGCTGAAGCAACCAATTCTTGGTCCATGAACTCCTCCCCACCCTCTTCATGGACTGGACTTATGTCAAGGTCAGGACCCCAACACCAAGCCCCCGCACAGCACGAACTCTACGAGGAGTACGTATACGAAACATGGCTAGAAAACGGTCGGCTGCTCAGAACGAAGTAACAGAACGCACTGAAGAACAGCAAGGCCTGTGAAGAGCGACCTGAAAAACAGTAATGAACGAACAAGAACACAATGACTACTTAAAGTCACGCGGAACTTGCTTGCACGCACTGAAGAGCAGATACAAACCCACAAGCACAAACTGAACGGCAGAAAACGATCTGAAAGCCACGAGTCTGAAAAAACGCGAATCGTCTCTCACCAAACTTTTACTAACACGAGATTAGCAAAAGGAGCCCAAAGGGTGCCGCGCTTGGCTCTGAACTGGCCTTTTCTAGTCTCGTCGTACGTGCTTGACGTCACCGCGTTGTTGGCGATCGGAAATTCCGACAACTTTGTGTGACCGTGTGTACGCAAAACAAGTTTGAGCCAACATCCGTCGGAAAAAATCCTAGGATTTTGTTGTCGGAATGTCCGAACAAAGTCCGACCGTGTGTACAGGGCATTAGTCTTAAACGCTAATAGGCCAGCCACTCACATCTTACCTAGTGGGCTCATTACACCACCAACCAAATAGAAGAACATGATTAAAATAGAAGGAAGAAACTGAATTATCTTTCCTTATAACTACACATCAATGATACAGTATATGAGTAGGAGAAGTTAAATATAAATTGACATTTTAACTGGTAAGCAGACAGAAAGACTTTTAAACTAAAAGACAAAGACTAAAGGACAACTTAGAAACCCTGCAAAATACTGTTGGGTTATAAAACAAAGTGTCTTGAATGACATCTTCAAAAAAAGTGCATTGATAAGATATAAATGATCCATTTTTGTACTGATTTATACTCCTCACTTCAGTTAAATTCCCCATCTAACTCACTAAAAACAACATACACAAAAATGCATTACTACTACAGAAAACATAGAAGAAACTGCGCTCTATTCAATATACCTTTTATTGATTAACAATATTGCAAGTTTAAAGTTATTTAAAGCCCATATACTGAGGATAATCTGAGCAAGTAATCTGGATGATGACTTGATCTGGAACATGATTTTATGAGAATATTTTTTATCTTTTAATACAAATTAACATATAAATAATGCGTAATCATATTAAAACACTTATAGGATATGCAATATTTCCAAAGCAGTGAATGTGACATTCACCAAACATTTATTACAGGTGAATAAATTATTGTAATTAAAAACACATGCAGTGAATGACTGGTGAATTTCGATTTGGTGCCGGGCAAAGGCCAACCAGTTCCCATGGTGAAGATGCCAAACTGAACCCCCTTTTCCCACCCCTCCTCTCATGTGCATAGCTGGTTGTCTTCTGCAGCTGGGATCCCATTCCTAGGAAGTGTGCAGTGACATTGTGGGACCTTGATGCTATGTGTTTCCTTGTGCTGATTTTGAATAGGACTGGACTGGCCAAAGGCAAAACTAAAGGCAGGGCACAAGGTGTATTGCTAGGACTGTAAAAGACCTCGGACACTGAACTAGAGGAATGATTTGGAGATCATAGTGTGCCACAATGAACGAAGGCTATACTGTGCTAACAGTGGAAGGGGCTTAAAGGCTTAAAACCTACAAGTTGTATATAGCACAAATATACCACAGTTCTTGTACCCATAAAATATGACTTAAAGAGACCTCTTTATTATTATCAGTGTGCAAGGGAGTCTGCAGGGAATCTCTCCAGAGCAGTATGCTAAAGCTGCGTACACACGATCGGATATTCCAACAACAAAACCGTGTTTTTTTTTCCGAAGGATGTTGGCTCAAACTTGTCTTGCATACACATGGTCACACAAATGTTGTCAGAAATTCCAAATGTCAAGAACGCGGTGACGTACAACACGTATGACGGGACTATAAAAGGGAGGTTCAATAGCCAGTGCGCCACCCTTAGGGCTCCTTCTGCTAATCTCATGTTTATCTTGTGTTAGTAGAAGTTTGGTGAGAGACGATTCACGCTTTTCAGCCTTGTGCTTTTCAGTTTGTTTCTGCTTGTCAGTTTGTGCTTGTGGGTTCATATCTGTTCTTCAGTGCGTGTTGTCAGTTCATTCCTGTCTTTCAGTGCGTTCTGTTTTTCAGTGCGTTCTTGTTCGCTCAGTTTGGATTTTCAGATCGTTCTTCTCCGGTCCTTTCTGATTTTCAGTGCGTTCTGTCAGTTCGTTCTGACCAGCCGACTGTTTTCAAGCCATGTTGCGGGTATGTTGTCGTCGTAGAGTTCGTGCTGTGCTTGGGCTTGTTGTTGGAGTTCTTGCCTTGACCCAAGTCCAGTCCATGAACAGGGTGACCAGGAGTTCATGGACAAAGAATCGGTTGCTCCAGCTTGACCAATTCTCTCATATGCCTTTGTTGCGGGATCCAGGAGAATAATCCTGATAATTTCAGGAATTCTCTGGATGACGGACCCCGTTTTTCACCGTCTGTTGGCTTTGCTGTCCCCTTATATTATGAAGCAGGACACCTGCATGCGGCAAGCCATCACTCCCGAGCAGAGGCTCGTCACCACCTTGTGGTACTTGGCGACGGGGAGAAGTTTCCAGGATGTCAAGTTCAGGACTGGAATCTCCCCCAGGCTCTGGGAATCATTATTCCAAAGACCTGTTCTGCCATTATTCAGGTCCTGCAGAAGGACTATATTAAGGTAAGTTTTATCCTTTAACATCACATTCTATGTATTTAATGTTTGCTAATGTATTGTATTAATTTCTTCATTCCATAATTACCATGATTGTAATATGCTATGAATGTCTTCTTTGTCCTCATGCATGCTGTAAGCTTTTATGGTCCTTTTTTGTCCTTCATGCATATTTGCCTTCACTAACCTCCCCAGCATGCTATCCTGGGCCCATACACACCTAGCCTAGTCACTTAACACTGTATTTTGTCAGCTCCATTGTAGTGCTTACTCTAAAAAACCCCTAAAATTTGTACAAATGTTATTGTTGACCTTAAATTCATGCAGAGTGCAAGAGGCTTTTTTGTGGGCCCAAACTCATTTGGAACCCTCCCTCCCCCCAACCACTAACTTAACCGATACCAATACTCTATCTGCTGACTTTGCCAAACCCATACACACTATACCTACCTCTTTTGTGTTCATATTTATGGATGAATTCACCAAAGCATGTAGTGCAAGGGCCTACCTGAATACTTTCAAATGGCACTGTTTAAAGTTCTGTTCTCCTGTTATCTTGATAGGTAATTGCAGAATGTAAAAATGTGCTTCAATTTGTACAGTGTCTATTCATATTTTTTGGATTATGACACTTCTTACCTGTCCAGTGGGCTGCCAATAGTGTAAGTAAGAAGGGGCTGGCCAAAGAAACACACATTATTTATGCATTAAGCTCTCAATGAAGTGGAGAGGGTTACCTGTCCAAAACATCTCCCCCCCACCCTAAAATGTATACACTGGGCCCTCAGAGGAGGGGGAGGAATCTGAGAAGTGGACCTTATACTTTTGTCTTTAAATACTCCTTAAAATAAATGTTATACTTATGTTGGCCAAGAATGTTTGTGTCTAATCTGCTAGCAACTTTATTTGCAAAAGTACTATTTTTTTTTTCTTGTTTGACTCCACAGTTTCCTTCAAACCCACAGGAATGGCAGACAGTGGCTTCCCAGTTTGCCCAGCAGTGGGACTTCCCCAACTGCGGTGGGGCAGTAAATGAGAAACATGTCCACATCATCTCATCCCCCAACTCGGGGTCATACTATTATAATTATAAGGGGTATAGTAGTATAGTGTTGTTGACGTTGGTGTCGGCGACGTATGAGTTTTTGTATGTGGACATGGGAAAAATGGCCGGATGTCGGATGGTGGAGTCATCGCCCAGACGGTGTTTTACAGGTGGCTCCAGAATGACAGCTTGGGCTTACCACCTACAGAAGACAATGTGGCGGGACTCCCATTTGTGTTCGTTCCTGATGAAGCGTTTGTCGCGGATGAAGCTTTTGCGGTGGGGGGCCATCTTCTGCGGCCATTCCCGATGAGGACCCTCACCCCGAACCAGAGGGTTTTTAATTACCGGCTGGCCAGAGCCAGAAGAGTGGTAGAAAATGCCTTTGGCATAATGGCCAGCCGGTTCCGCTTATTCCTCACTACTATTAATATGGCGGAATATAAACTCAATCACATAATTCTATGTGACCTCAGTTGGGACTGAGGCCAGCTTACCGTATCCAACAACTCTGACGGCTCTTGAAGCTGGCCATTCTAGCTTGCCCCCCCAGAGCGCCTGCGAAATACGCCAAAAATATCTAGAGTACTTTGCGGGTAGGGGAGCCATTGATATGCCAGAGAATGTGTAACCTGTTTTAAATAAATTGTTTGTTAAAAACTGAACTCATATTTCATTTGACTTACTGATTGTGTTTCTTTTAGCTGTCTCCTAGGTTCTCCAATGGCCTTTTATTTTTGTCCATTTTCTTCAATAGTGCAAACGTAACTTAATTGATACATGAGGCGACAATCTCTTCTTCAGCTAACTAATATGTTGTGCTATGGGTCTGCTACACACACACCTTGTTTTTGTTGTTAATGTATGTAATGCATTAATGATAAAAATAATCATCCTTTTCAACTCCATGAATTAATTGCTTGCAGTCCCTAAAATGGCCTGATCGGGGCAAATTTTAGAGCACTGTGGGGGTTATTTACTAAAGGCAAATCCACTTTGCACTACTTTAAAAGTGCACTGAAACTGCATTGAAAGTGCACTTGGAGTGCAAAGTGGATTTGCCTTTGGTAAATAACCCCGATTATAACAGTAACTACACCAACTTACTCCAAAAACTGGTATTCTGGTATTGAACATTGAAAGAAGAAGCCACACATTGTTGAGTATAAAACATTTTACTCCAAGCACATTCACATGTGCATTATAAAAGGGTTTTTAACAAACCAACATCTTTGGTGTATAAAACATTATTGTGTGACAGTATATAGCCTTTTGTGGCTAAACAGGCATGTTTAAAACCATAACATACATAACTCAGGAACTTACAAAATTCAACTTTGATAAAGTGAAGGCAATAGGAGACATTAGTATGTCAAAACTGTGTCGATTTTGCCTTCATCGGATGGGGTGATGTCACCCCTGTAAAAGCAAATTTTGAAGATACGCACAAATTGAGAGTTAAAATGTGGATTTCACTCATGATTCCATAAAATGTGTGTCTTTCCCCTACATCTATTTTGATAGATGTAGGGAAAAGACACACAGTGTGTCAACATGTGCTATCTGCCATCATGGGATATAAATGTATGCGTTTTGTGGGTGCAACCCCTTCCTCGCAACTAAAGTAGATGAGAGGAAGGGGTTGCATCCACAAAACTCATACATTGATATCCCATGATGGCAGATAGCACATGTTGACACACTGTGCATCTTCAAAATTTGGCTTTCAAATTACTTTAAAATCTATATAAAAAAATTTAAAAAACAACATTTTTTTGGGGGGTTAGATTTTGGATAAAACATCAATGATGTTGGTGGGTCTTTTTTCAACATCATTGATGCTTTCCTTGACCTTCTCTAAATCCCGATTGCACACCGTTATTTCGCTGATCAGGATCTGTGCTCTTGCACTGTTGAAGTGAGTTTCTTCTTCCACAAAATCCACATCACCTAAAAATAAAAAAACACACCATGTATTATAAATATTCAGGCATACATCTATTACCTGAAGCTGTGGTCTCAGACACTGACCTGTTGTGGTCACCATTTCACCCACTTCATGTACCTCAGAATCCACATCTTCTTCCTGGTGTGTGGGGATTTCCCCTTCTTCATGAGTATTGGGGTTTCTGGTGTCCTCAGATGTCCCGATTCTTTTCTCCCCTGTGAATACAAAAAATGTATACTTAGCACACAGATATTTGAGGTAAGAAATAGTAAAATGAAACATCGCTGGCAAGTAAGGTCCAATTGTCTGTTTTGGCAGAGTTCCAAGCTGAAGACATGATTTTTTCCCTTTCCAAAGCTGGAATACTTACCTGTTTTGTGCAAGTTTCACACATGGAGAAACCCTTAGTATTCACTGGAGCACCTGCATGGGACACCATAAAAAGGGTGTTCTGGTGTCCCACACTAGTGCTCATGCGTCCAGATGTGTAAACAGCTGCTGAGTGTCCTCTGCTTACGCTGAATCAAGTTTGCATTTCATTCTAGTTACAAACACATCTAGACAACAATGTAATATACTTCTTTTCATACAAATAGGCATGAACAAATGAAGTTAACCTGCATCTGCCAGAAACGTTGTATTAGTGGTCGAACAAACGATGTTTAATACGAACAATTACTGTACCCACGAACCTCAAACTTGCCATTTTAAAATATACAACAGTAAAGAAAAGCACATGGACCAGCACAAAAGTAATAATAATAATAGGAACACACGACAAATACTTTTTAGAAGCACTTTCCTGATCCTTCTATACTGATCGTGCTGACCAGCATTTCCTCAATTGCTCCTTGGATCGTCGTACCACAAAATTCCTGTGCAGACTTTTTACAACTTTAGTCATGATCTTGGCCTTTCTCACATTTGGGTTTTCATACTTCCCATCATAGTCAGCCCTCTTCAAGATGTCCACCATCTCCACCATCTCTACAAAGGACATATTTGAGGCCTTATATCACATCCTGGAACGGGAACTGCCTTGCTCTGGGCTTTCATCGTCCTCCTCGTTGCTGCTCTCTGCATGCACCTGCTCAGTCTCTGCCATGTGCTCTCCCACTGCACCGAAAGAGAAGGGGGGGAATACACTAGAAAGAAGGTCAGGGATGGAGTTTCATGCATGCGCAGTGTATATAAAGCATAACACGCGTGCGTCGTACATAGATCTGTAAACGGAGAATGGAGTATCGCAAGCGCCGATCGTGCAAACGAAGGTACAATTTGAACTTGGGGCATTGATGGTTAGTGGCCTATACTGATTTTCTAGATTGTGGCCTATATTGGGACAAGATTAGGATTGTTTAGCCTGACATTAGGGTTTGTGTTGTGTTGTGTCTTGCAGATAAAATGGGTAAATTTACAGACCCAGACTTCCTGCCAAACTTTATAGACAAGTACAGGGAGCTGCCATGTCTGTGGCAAGGCAAACACCGAGAATACTCCAACAAGCTAAAGAGGAAGGCAGCTCTGGAGAAACTGTTGGAATTATTGAAGCCTGTGTATCCCACGGCTAGGGATGAGCTTCGAGTTCGAGTCGAACTCATGTTCGACTCGAACATTGGCTGTTCGCAAGTTCACCGAACAGCGAACAATTTGGGGTGTTCGCGGCAAATTCGAATGCCGCGGAACACCCTTTAAAAGTCTATGGGAGAAATCAAAAGTGCTAATTTTAAAGGCTAATATGCAAGTTATTGTCATAAAAAGTGTTTGGGGACCTGGGTCCTGCCCCGGGGGACATGGATCAATGCAAAAAAAAGTTTTAAAAACGGCCGTTTTTTCAGGAGCAGTGATTTTAATAATACTTAAAGTCAATCAATAAAAGTGTAATATCCCTTTAAATTTCGTACCTGGGGGGTGTCTATAGTGTGCCTGTAAAGGGGCGCATGTTTCCTGTGTTTAGAACAGTCTGACAGCAAAATGACATTTTGAAGGAAAAAACTCATTTAAAACTACCCGCGGCTATTGCATTGCCGACAATACACATAGAAGTTCATTGATAAAAACGGCATGGGAATTCCCCAAAGGGGAACCCCGAACCAAAATTAAAAAAAAAAATGACGTGGGGGTCCCCCTAAATTCCATACCAGGCCCTTCAGGTCTGGTATGGATATTAAGGGGAACCCCGGCCAAAATTTAAAAAAAAAAATGACGTGGGGTTCCCCCTAAATTCCATACCAGACCCTTCAGGTCTGGTATGGATTTTAAGGGGAACCCCGCGCCAAAAAAAAAAAAAAAAAACGGCGTGGGGTCCCCCCAAAAATCCATACCAGACCCTTATCCGAGCACGCAACCTGGCAGGCCGCAGGAAAAGAGGGGGGGACAAGAGTGCGGCCCCCCTCCCTCCTGAACCGTACCAGGCCACATGCCCTCAACATTGGGAGGGTGCTTTGGGGTAGCCCCCCAAAACACCTTGTCCCCATGTTGATGAGGACAAGGGCCTCATCCCCACAACCCTGGCCGGTGGTTGTGGGGGTCTGCGGGCGGGGGGCTTATCGGAATCTGGAAGCCCCCTTTAACAAGGTGACCCCCAGATCCCGGCCCCCCCCTGTGTGAAATGGTAAGGGGGTACATAAGTACCCCTACCATTTCACGAAAAAAGTGTCAAAAATGTTAAAAATGACAAGAGACAGTTTTTGACAATTCCTTTATTTAAATGCTTCTTCTTTCTTCTATCTTCCTTCATCTTCTGGTTCTTCTGGCTCTTCTGGTTCTTCTGGTTCTTCCTCCGGCGTTCTCGTCCAGCATCTCCTCCGCGGCGTCTTCTGTCTTCTTCTCCTCGGGCCGCTCCGCACCCATGGCATGGGGGGGAGGCTCCCGCTCTTCTCTTCTTCTCTTCTTCTTTTCTTCTTTTCTTCTTTTCTTCTCTTCTTCTCTTCTTCTTCATTTTCTTCTCCGGGCCGCTCCGCAATCCATGCTGGCATGGAGGGAGGCTCCCGCTGTGTGACGGCGCTCCTCGTCTGACAGTTCTTAAATAACGGGGGGGGGGGCCACCCGGTGACCCCGCCCCCCTCTGACGCACGGTGACTTGACGGGACTTCCCTGTAGCATTCCCCGTGACGTCACAGGGAAGTCCCGTCAAGTCACCGTGCGTCAGAGGGGGGCGGGGTCACCGGGTGGCCCCGCCCCCCCCCGTTATTTAAGAACTGTCAGACGAGGAGCGCCGTCACACAGCGGGAGCCTCCCTCCATGCCAGCATGGATTGCGGAGCGGCCCGGAGAAGAAAATGAAGAAGAAGAGAAGAAGAGAAGAAAAGAAGAAAAGAAGAAGAGAAGAGCGGGAGCCTCCCCCCCATGCCATGGGTGCGGAGCGGCCCGAGGAGAAGAAGACAGAAGACGCCGCGGAGGAGATGCTGGACGAGAATGCCGGAGGAAGAACCAGAAGAACCAGAAGAGCCAGAAGAACCAGAAGATGAAGGAAGATAGAAGAAAGAAGAAGCATTTAAATAAAGGAATTGTCAAAAACTGTCTCTTGTCATTTTTAACATTTTTGACACTTTTTTCGTGAAATGGTAGGGGTACTTATGTACCCCCTTACCATTTCACACAGGGGGGGGGCCGGGATCTGGGGGTCACCTTGTTAAAGGGGGCTTCCAGATTCCGATAAGCCCCCCGCCCGCAGACCCCCACAACCACCGGCCAGGGTTGTGGGGATGAGGCCCTTGTCCTCATCAACATGGGGACAAGGTGTTTTGGGGGGCTACCCCAAAGCACCCTCCCAATGTTGAGGGCATGTGGCCTGGTATGGTTCAGGAGGGAGGGGGGGCCGCACTCTCGTCCCCCCCTCTTTTCCTGCGGCCTGCCAGGTTGCGTGCTCGGATAAGGGTCTGGTATGGATTTTTGGGGGGACCCCACGCCGTTTTTTTTTTTTTTTTGGCGCGGGGTTCCCCTTAAAATCCATACCAGACCTGAAGGGTCTGGTATGGAATTTAGGGGGAACCCCACGTCATTTTTTTTTTTAAATTTTGGCCGGGGTTCCCCTTAATATCCATACCAGACCTGAAGGGCCTGGTATGGAATTTAGGGGGACCCCCACGTCATTTTTTTTTTTTAATTTTGGTTCGGGGTTCCCCTTTGGGGAATTCCCATGCCGTTTTTATCAATGAACTTCTATGTGTATTGTCGGCAATGCAATAGCCGCGGGTAGTTTTAAATGAGTTTTTTCCTTCAAAATGTCATTTTGCTGTCAGACTGTTCTAAACACAGGAAACATGCGCCCCTTTACAGGCACACTATAGACACCCCCCAGGTACGAAATTTAAAGGGATATTACACTTTTATTGTTTGACTTTAAGCATTATTAAAATCACTGCTCCTGAAAAAACGGCCGTTTTTAAAACTTTTTTTTGCATTGATCCATGTCCCCTGGGGCAGGACCCAGGTCACCAAACACTTTTTATGACAATAACTTGCATATAAGCCTTGAAAATTAGCACTTTTGATTATTCATGTTCGTGTCCCATAGACTTTAACGGTGTTCGCATGTTCGAACGAACTTTTTTCCTGTTCGCATGTTCTGGTGCGAACCGAACAGGGGGGTGTTCGGCTCATCCCTACCCACGGCAGACATCACCTATTTGAAGGCCAAAATTGGTGGCTTGAGGAGCACATATAATAGGGAGCGCAAAAAGGTCCAGGATTCCATGAGATCAGGAGCAGCAGCAGATGACGTATATGTCCCTAGGCTGTGGTACTACGACAGACTGCAGATTTTGTCAGACCATAGTGAACCCAGGCCATCACTATCAATACTTCCTTCCACACTTCCTTCCACATCAGATGAGGCTTCAGAAGTTCAACCTGGGCCTTCCACCCAGGAAGAAGATGTGGAGGAGCCCAGCTTGAGCCAGGTATAGCATTGTTCAACATATTTTTTGTCAAAAATTGAATGATGTTAACTAGATGCTATTATTGATCACTAATTTCTGATTTAACAAAGTGGTTTACATATCAATAGACTATAGTAGCCAAAAATGATTGGGACAATAATGAAAAATGCTGGGGTCAGAATTATAGTCTTTTCTATTTGTTAACATTCAATTTGCAACAGTCATAAGCTAAAAATTTTGTGTGATTGATGACCAAAAAACTAAAACTATGTCCCATTTTCATACACAGGAAAGTCTCAGCCAGGAGGAGGCCATGGAAAGTGGCAGCCAGGAGACAGCCGTGGAAAGTGGCAGCCAGGAGGTGGCCGTGCCCATCAGCCTGACTGAATCCCAGGTTCTTCCCCTCCGCCTTCCAACAAAAAGGACCAGGAAGGCGAAGAACCTGGAGGAGTCAGTGACTGTTTTGATTTGGCAGGCTATTGCGGTCTGTACAACAACCCCTGGTGGCCCCGACAGCCAGTAAACTGGAACAAATGGAGGAGGGCCAACATCTGTGAGGAGGTAATACTTAAGGCCCTAAACAAGGGGATGAGGGGCCAACTCACAACTAAAAGCCACGTGTGTGAGTTGGACCATATTACTCCTCCACCACCTCCAGCAACACCACTACCACCTCCAGCAACACCTCCACCAACACAGCCACCCAACCCATGACAGCAGCCTGGAAGGAAGCGTGGAAGGAAGTGTTGACAGTGATGGCCTGGGTTTGGTGTGGTCTGCCAAAAGACGCAAGCTGTTGTAAGACCACAGCCTCGGGACATATATGTCATCTGCTGAGTCCTGGACCATATTGTGCTCCCTATTAAATGGACTCCTCAGGTTACCAAATTTGACAGTCAAATAATTGATGTCTGTCCTGGGGTACAAAGGCTTCAACAATTCCAAACTGTTTCTCCAGCATTGCCTTCCTCTTTATTTTGTTAGGACCCCTAATAAATGTAAACTTTTTGTTTTGACAAATACTTGGCTATGTGTTTTACTTCAAACAGGACAGTTTGTTTGTGAGTAGGCAGGTACATTTCAAAAATACAATGTCAAATTAACAAGGGACACCAACACCAACCAACCTTTTTGAGGTAAAAAAATACAAGATAATAATGGTGTTGTGCTAACTTGATACACAAACCGACGAAAAAATATTATGGAGATCACTAGAAAAAAAAGCTTTTATTCTAGAGATCTAGAGAAATTAAAAAAAAAAAAGGAGATCACTAGGAAAAAAAAAAAAAAAGATTATTCTGGAGATCTTGATAAAAAAAACAAAACAACAAAAACAAAGATTACTCATGAGATCACGAGAAATACTAAAAAATCAGTTTGTCAGAACTCTGTGGAATATCAGCAGCAAAGCAACTTCATTATGCTAGCATTAGAAGAGAATGCACTGCATTGAAAGAATGTGCTATCTCCATTACGAACGCTAGTTTTACAAGACCGAGCGCTTCCGTCTCGTACTTGATTCTGATCATGCATGGACTTTTGTGCGTCGGACTTGTGTACCCACGATAGGACTTTCCAACAACAAAACCTGCTCTCAAACATTTGTGTGCGGAAATTCTGACAGCAAATGTTCGATGGAGCATACACACGGTCGGACTTTCCGACAACAAGCTCACATCGAACATTTCCCATCGGAAATTCCAATCGTGTGTACGGGGCATAAGACTCCCGGGAGCTACAATATACCTGCGGTAGTGGCCACAGCTCTCTGCAAAGCAGCACACTGATAATGCAAAGACTGAAGGCAAAAGCCACTTGTGTGTGTCAGGACAGTTGCAATGGGAGCTGGAAGATATTAGGATATGACCTGCCCAGCAGTATGAGATTTCTATTCATTTGGCAGGGCTTAAAGATAAAGAAAAAGATAAAGAAGAAAAACGTATTAAAAAAAAAAATAGCACACGTGTATCTACCATACTTGTTTTAGGAAAAACATCTAAACAAAAATATCTGATGATAGGGTCTCTTTAAATAATGTGCCACAAACAAGAGTTTCACAGACACAAATAAGCCTCAGCATAATCATTTTATAAAACAAAAGCTTCTTTAATGCACACAGAATATAAAAGAGAGCTAAAACTGAAACTACTTTAAAAAAGACCTTTATTAAATAGTCAGGGACTTCTTGGCAACCAGCAACTGGTGAGTCAATGAACACTTTGGTCAGGAGTAGGGATGAGCCGAACACCCCCCTGTTCGGTTCGCACCAGAACATGCGAACAGGAAAAAAGTTTGCTCGAACACGCGAACACCGTTAAAGTCTATGGGACACGAACATGAATAATCAAAAGTGCTAATTTTAAAGGCTTATATGCAAGTTATTGTCATAAAAAGTGTTTGGGGACCTGGGTCCTGCCCCAGGGGACATGGATCAATGCAAAAAAAAGTTTTAAAAACGGCCGTTTTTTCAGGAGCAGTGATTTTAATAATGCTTAAAGTCAAACAATAAAAGTGTAATATCCCTTTAAATTTCGTACCTGGGGGGTGTCTATAGTATGCCTGTAAAGGGGCGCATGTTTCCCGTGTTTAGAACAGTCTGACAGCAAAATGCCCCCCTCTGACGCACGGTGACTTGACGGGACTTCCCTGTGACGTCACGGGGAATGCCACAGGGAAGTCCCGTCATGTCCCGTGCGTCAGAGGGGGTGGGGTCACCGGGTGGCCCCGCCCCCCATTATTTAAGAACCGTCAGACAAGGAGACGCCGTCACACAGCGGGAGCCTCCCTCCATGCCAGCATGGATGCGGACCGGCCCAGAGAAGAAAATGAAGAAGAGAAGAAGAGAAGAAGGAAGAAGAGAAGAGGATGAAGAAGAAGATGAAGAGAAGAGCAGGAGCCTCCCCCCATGCCATGGGTGCGGAGCGGCCCGAGGAGAAGAAGATAGAAGACGCCGCGGAGGAGATGCTGGACGAGAACGCCGGAGGAAGAACCAGAAGAGCCAGAAGAACCAGAAGAAGAAGAAGATGAAGGAAGATAGAAGAAAGAAGAAGCATTTAAATAAAGGAATTGTCAAAAACTGTCTCTTGTCATTTTTAACATTTTTGACAGTTTTTTAGTGAAATGGTAGGGGTAAGTACCCCCTTACCATTTCACACAGGGGGGGGCCGGGATCTGGGGGTCCCCTTGTTAAAGGGGGCTTCCAGATTCCGATAAGCTCCCCACCCGCAGACCCCCACAACCACTGGCCAGGGTTGTGGGGATGAGGCCCTTGTCCTCATCAACATGGGGACAAGGTGTTTTGGGGGGCTACCCCAAAGCACCCTCCCAATGTTGAGGGCATGTGGCCTGGTACGGTTCAGGAGGGGGGGGCCGCACTCTCGTCCCCCCCTCTTTTCCTGCGGCCTGCCAGGTTGCGTGCTCGGATAAGGGTCTGGTATGGATTTTTGGGGGGACCCCACGCCATTTTTTTTTTTTTGTTTGGCGTGGGGTTCCCCTTAAAATCCATACCAGACCTGAAGGGTCTGGTATGGAATTTAGGGGGAACCCCACGTCATTTTTTTTTTATTTTGGCCGGGGTTCCCCTTAATATCCATACCAGACCTGAAGGGCCTGGTATGGAATTTAGGGGGACTCCCACGTCATTTTTTTTTTAAATTTTGGTTCGGGGTTTCCCTGTGGGGATTTTCCATGCCGTTTTTATCAATGAACTTCTATGTGTATTGTCGGCAATGCAATAGCCGCGGGTAGTTTTAAATGGGTTTTTTCCTTCCAAATGTCATTTTGCTGTCAGACTGTTCTAAACACGGGAAACATGCGCCCCTTTACAGGCATACCATAGACACCCCCCAGGTACAAAATTTAAAGGGATATTACACTTTTATTGTTTGACTTTAAGCATTATTAAAATCACTGCTCCTGAAAAAACGGCCGTTTTTAAAACTCTTTTTTGCATTGATCCATGTCCCCTGGGGCAGGACCCGGGTCCCCAAACACTTTTTATGACAATAACTTGCATATAAGCCTTTAAAATTAGCACTTTTGATTTCTCCCATAGACTTTTAAAGAGTGTTCTGCGGCATTCGAATTTGCCGCGAACACCCCAAATTGTTCGCTGTTCGGTGAACTTGCGAACAGCTAATGTTCGAGTAGAACATGAGTTCGACTCGAAATCGAAGCTCATCCCTAGTCAGGAGTATATACAGTATCTCACAAAAGTGAGTACACCTCTCACATTTTTGTAAATATTTTATTATATCTTTTCATGTGACAACACTGAAGAAATTACACTTTGCTACAATGTAAAGTAGTGAGTGTGCAGCTTGTATAACACTGTAAATTTGCCTCAAAATAACTCAACACACAGCCATTGATGTCAGTGAGTATACCCCAAAGTAAAAAGTCCAAACTGGGCCCAAAGTGTCAATATTTTGTGTGGCCACCATTATTTTCCAGCACTGCCTTAACCCTCTTGGACATGGAGTTCACCAGAGCTTCACTGGTTGCCACTGGAGTCCTATTCCACTCCACCATGACGAAATAACGGAGCTGGTGGATGTTAGACCTCCACCTTCCGTTTGATGATTCCCCACAGATGCTCAATAGGGTTTAGGTATGGAGAGTGGAGACATGCTTGGCCAGTCCATTACCTTTACTCTCAGCTTCTTTAGCAAGGCAGGGGTCGTCTTGGAGGTGTGTTTGGGGTCGTTATCATGCTGGAATATTGCCCTTCGACCCAATCTCCAAAGGGATGGGATCATACTCTGCTTCATTATGTCACAGTACATGTTGGCATTCATGGTTCCTTCAATGAACTGTAGCTCCCCAGTGCCGGTAGCACTCATGCAGCCCCAGACCATGACACTCCCACCACCATGTTTGACTATAGGCAAGACACACTTGTCTTTGTACTCCTCACCTGGTTGCCCCCATACACGCTTGACACCATCTAAACCACATAAGTTTATCTTGGTCTCATCAGACCACAGGACATGGTTGCAGTAATCCACATCCTTAGTCTGCTTGTCTTCAAACTGTGGGCTTTCTTGTGCATCATCTTTAGAAGAGGCTTCCTTCAGGGATGACAGTCATGCAGACCAATTTGCTGCAAAGTGCGGCGTATGGTCAGCACTGACAGGCTGACCCCCCACCCCTTCACCCTCTGCAGCAATGCTGGCAGCACTCACACCTCTATATCCCAAAGACAACCTCTGGATATGACGCTGAGTATGTGCACTCAACTTTTTTAGTCAACCATAGCAAGGCCTGTTCTGACTGTAACCTGTCTTGTTAAACCGCTATATGGTCTTGGCCACAGTGCTGCAGCTCAGTTTCAGGGTCTTGGCAATCTTCTTAAAGCCTAGGCCATCTTTATGTAGAGCAGCAATTCTTTTTTTCAGATCCTCAGAGAGTTCTTTGCCATGAGGTGCCATGTTGAACTTCCAGTGACCAGTATGAGAGAGCAAGAGCGTTAACACCAAATTTAACACTCCTGTTCCCCATTCAGACCCGAGACCTCGTGACACTAACAAGTCACATGACACCGGGGAGGGAAAATGGGTAATTGGGCCCAATTTGGAAATTTTTATTACTCACTTTTGTTGCCAGCGGTTTAGACATTAATGGCTGTGCGTTGAGTTATTTTGAGGGGACAGCATATTTACACTGTTATACAAGCTGTACACTCACTACTTTACATTGTAGCAAAGTGTAATTTCTTCGGTGTTGTCACATGAAAAGATATAATAAAATGAGTGAGATACTGTAATTATTATTGGCATATAGCGTGTATAATGCACCTAACGTAGGAGACACTGGTGATATGGGATTCCCCGCCCTGCACAACCAGGTACACCAAATCTTCACAGGCTCCATGAGTCAAGAAACAGTCCAGTGCTTGTTTATTTGTATTTTATTGAGGGTATAAAACTTGGATAGGGAATACGGATATTATGGGATGCCAACATGACTTAGAACTCATAAGTGACAACTCTTCTATATACAACCTATATACACTCCTCTCTCTCCTTCCTCCAGCACTCTTGCTTGCAGAAATCCTAGCTGGCACACTGATAAACGATCTGGCAAAAAGGGAACAGTCAGATATTGTAGCAAAAGCCCTTTACAGGCATGGCCCTTGGGCCCCTTGGGTTGTGTAGAAATATAGTGTCCAGCTTACATCCCTGTGGCTACTGATCCCAGCACCACCACTTTAGGCACTGCCAGCCCACCTGGCTGCAGCTGCCCTTTTTAAATAACCCACCCAACTATTTCTCCAAAGTCCTCCCGGACTGCACACTCACCAGCCACCCAGCTGACTTCTCTCTGGAGATCTCCTAGACATGCTAACATTCTCCTGCTGTCTTCACATCTGCTCCCATGCATCCAGGACAGGACACCTCTGTTTGTCATTAGATGATCCCTCCAGCACTCGACCCCCAGGCCTGAGGTCACCCTCCAGACTAGGGAGCACTAGAGGGGAACCCTTAAGGGTTACCGACAGCCTCCTCAGCATTCCATATCCAGCTTCCACTCGACTGCCCCCTGCTGGCATGAGTATTTAAGAGGTGCCCACCCCCTGCCAGCCTACTTGCTGGGGATTGGTTGGCGCCCACCTGAATACTCCAAGCAGCTCCTCCTAACCTCCCTCCCATTCTTCTGGAAACTCTCTCTAAGGTTCCAGGAAGTAGGGGGAGGTGCCAGACTTGTTGCCTGATGAGTCATCCAGCCTCCCTGAGTCACTCACCCTGACCCAGATTCAACCCAGCCTGGCTCTCAGCCAGGCTAACATTTACCTACACTAAACACAAACTATTTACAGCTAGCACTCTACACTAGAGGGTTAGGGTTACGAGTATGTAACATACAACAGTAAGGTGTGTGTATAGTACAAAATATAGTGGTCAGGCAAATGTAATGCACATGGTATGTTACATAATTCTGACTGCTGCACTCTGTAAGTTAGACTGTATGTTTCAGACTCCTGACTGCTGCACTCTCTGCATACAGAGTGCAGAGGTCAGGAGTGCTTAACACAACACACGCAGTGACATCAAGAAAATATCACCAAGAGGGAGTGCATACATGCAGCTGGGATGGCATGCATGTGAAGCTCCGCTCCCCACTGGCCAGTTTACCGCACACCCAGGCAGTTTGCGATCCTGCCACCACCGATCGCCCGATCTGTCTCCCGCCACCCCTGGGACTTGATGTATGTCTCGGGACAAGCCTAAATCGTCCCTACAGCAGCCCCCCCCCCCCGGAACAGTTAACAGAGGGTGCCTGGACAGCGAAGACACACAGGCAGTAGTCTGCCTTGCAGCCACAACAAGAGGATGCCTCACTAGTCCGGCAGGTGAGCCAACTGATGCAGCATCCCAGGCAGCTTCAATGTCACCATAAAGGGACATTTTTTCCTTTAAGTCTGACATGGACAGGGCACTATGGGACATAGTACTCAGCCAGGGGTGCATGAAGGATAGCCCTCTACCTACACCCAGTGTACAGGCCGCTCTGCCACCCACTGAGTATTCAGGTGACCCATACACCTGGCAAGGTTTTCCACACTACACTGATTTATCAGGGACGGGAAAAGGCCAGTAAATGCATAACTTCAGACCTTAAACGCGAGTTTCAAGAATGGGGAACCCGCATAGGGACCCTAGAAACCACACTGGACAAAACTATTACCAGAACCAACCAAAACAATGACTGTATAGAGAATAACCATAAGAGACTGGATGATGCCCTGAACAAGATGGATGATTTGGAGAACCGGTCTTGTCGCTATAACTTTAGAGTCTGCGGGATCCCCAAAACTTTTATGCATTCTGAAGCCATAACCAAAGAACTGATTTCACTTATTCCAAATAAACCTTCCCACAGATTGGAACTGGAGCGAGCCCATAGGGCCCTGACTGTGCCCTGGTCCAATGGACTACCACGAGACATCATAATTAAGCCTCATTAACATGCGGTGAAGGAAAGAGTGATGGCTAGAGCTAGACAAATTGCAGATCTGCAACTGAAGGATCACTTCATTCAGATTTTTGCTGACATTTCGCCTGCTACTGTACAAAAACGCAGGGCACTGAAACTTCTGCTACAACCACTTATTGCTAAGAATATCAAATACTATTGGGCCTTTCCGTTTCGACTGAACACACCTCACAATCCAAATCTTCAACCAGAGCAGAGCCCTCTATCTCTGGTGTGGCGCTTCACAAGAATCAAGGCCAAGCTCAAGGCTAGAACTCCATGATGATGATGGCTGTCATGGTCCTTTTGGGTCATCTGCCCTGTTTGATTCTTTCCCCTTCCCTGTTCAGGGGACTGGGATCAAACCTGGCCCTGGGCCTGACCTAGAGCTAATACTTGTTGACGACAAGGGGTCTATGCCCCTCTTTTTTGTTACTATTGTTCAGATATTGACAATATTCTAAGTGATTTGTCCTATTCTTGTTCTTTGCATTTTGTAGGACAGTACCTGCTTTGATTGTACGACTTTTTCTTTCTCTCACGTTATCTTCTTTCCTTTTTCAAACTTTTACGTACTTTGGAGTAGAAAATGTGTGATAGGACCTTGTTATCGGAAATTCCGACCGTGTGTGGGCTCCATCACACATTTTCCATCGGATTTTCCGACATACAAAGTTTGAGAGCAGGCTATAAAATTTTCCGACAACAAAATCCGTTGTTGGAAATTCCGATCGTGTGTACACAAATCCAACGCACAAAGTGCCACGCATGCTCAGAATAAATAAAGTGGTGAAAGCTATTGGCTACTGCCCCGTTTATAGTCCCGACGTACGTGTTTTACGTCACCGCGTTCAGAATGATCGGATTTTCCGACAACTTTGTGTGACCATGTGTATGCAAGACAAGTTTGAGCCAACATCCGTCGGAAAAAATCCTAGGATTTTGTTATCGGAATGTCGGATCAATGTCCGACCGTGTGTACGGGGCATTATAGTGTCTGTCGAATGTTCAGAGAAGATTCGACGGAGCAGCTAAACTGTACGTGTACATTTCCAGTCGAATTTTCCGCCTACAAGCTAGCTGTAGTAGAATTCTAATGTTGTATGACTAGTAATAATTATATTTATTAATTATTTTACTAGTCAACCAACATTAGAATTTTCCTATAGCCTATGGGCGGATGCATTTGACCGGAAATGTACGATTGCAGCGTCGTACAGTTTAGCTGCTCCGTCGAATCTTCTTAGAACTTTCGACAGACACCATAAGCCAAAGATTCGACGTTTCGTATGTTTCGTATGTTTTTCGTTGCTTTGTCGAATCTTCATCATTCATGTTGAATGGTCTACTCTACCCCAACAGTCAGCCAACTTTCACATTCATTTCTCAATCTCCAAGTGCAATGGCGGGCACGGCATCCGACGTTATGTCAGATATTGATATGGCATTATAATATAGAATCTATAATAATAAATCCTCCCCCACAACACGGGCAGCCTCTGAGGCTGTCACAACACTAGCAACACTGGTATCACTATCAAGTTCACAACACTAACACAATAGCAGCAGATTATTATGAAAAAGTTAAGTTGCACTGTAGCTTGCTTCACTATTGTTCTGCTGCTGTGCTTATGCTTAATTGCTAAATTATTCAGGTTCTCTGACAAATGGACCAGCTAAGATTGACTGTCTTCTGAAATTATTCAGTGAGTGTGTGTGTCTCTCTCTGCTAGCAAATCGTAAGTGAAAGTAAGTTGGCTGTACGTGTGTACTTAGTTCTAGCTATTTTACCGCCCCTCCCCTTTGGTTACAATCGGCCATTAACATTCATCATCATCATTATTTTTATTTTACTTCCCCCACCCAATTCCAGCAGCGATCTTTTCTCTCTATGTCGAATCTTTTCTCTCTATGTCGAATCTTTTCTCCCTATGTCGTATCTTTTCTCTATATGTCAAATCTTTTCTTCTATGTAGAATAATCTTGGACTAATAGAGTTAAGGTTAGGCACATTCGACCACAGGTTCGATAGACAGAGATTGTTATTGTCAGCGTCATGTCAAATCTCCTATCTATATTGAACTGTTGTCGCAACGAAAACGAAAATAAAGCATTTGTTTATGTCGGATCTTTCAGGTTTTCGTATTCTGCACTTTCGTTATCGTTTTAACAACCTGAAATTCGGACGAAAATGCATTCGGACGAAAACGAATGCACATGTCTACTTTGGAGTCCCTCGGTCCTGGGCCCTAACTTCTAGGAGAACTTCATCAGCTTGACGATCCGGCAAATCATCTCTTGGGGCATTGGTGAATGAGTTTCCTTTTTCCTAGGTGCACCATGGCAAACTGCTGGGCTCCCCTTTCAATGAGTTACTCATAATGTCCAGTGATTCAATACCCCAATTAAACATAGACTGGCTTTCCAACACTACAAATCTCTTCACGCGGATGTGCTTTTCCTTCAGGAAACGCACTTTCCAACAAATTACAACCCTAAATTTCTGCACCACTACTACCCTCATTTCCACTTAGCGAATGGCCCGGGCGTAGACTTACACCCCGGCTTTGTCGAACTGTACTCCCTAAGTTTAGACAGTCTAACAAAAATCTGACACAGAACCCACAGAAAATAAGAGAACTGTTCCATTCCTACTATATTTCTCTATGCACTGAACAGGGTGGCTCCCCACCCGAAGCCCTGGATGACCTCCTTAAGGATGTGGCCCTCCCATCTTTCTTGGATTCTCACCATGAGATCTTTGAGGGGGACATTACTGTGCCAGAAGTACTGGCTGTGATCAAACAGGCCAATATATTCAGGACCCCGGGGCCAGATGGCTTCTCAGATTCTTATTGCAAGAAGTTTGCCCCACTGCTGGCACCCCACCTACAAAAATTATTTATGGCTCATCACAACATTGTGGTGTTTGATACAGATTCTTATAGAGTCCATATATGCTTGATCCCTAAACCAGATAAGGATCATAGTGATGTGGAAAACTATTGTCCGATATCGTTGATTAATATTGACTTGAAACTACTCACAAAAACATATGCAAACCAGTCTAATACATTTTTGGCGCAATATATCCATATAGATCAGGTGGGATTTGTCAAAGGGCGGCAAGCTACGGACCAGATCAGACAAGCCATAGATCTGGTCTCTGCCCTGCGCTCCAATTGGGATGGGTTGGGCACTAGGCAATGAATGTTGTTGTCTTTGTACCTTCACAAGGCCTTTGACTCCCTTTCCTGGCCCTACCTCTTCCATATATTGGGAAAATGGAATTGTGAAACAAGATTTTTGAGTCTTATTTGTACGCTATATTCAAACCCTTCAGCTATCATTCTCACATATGGGCGTAAATCAGATCTTTTGCAGATAAGGAGAGGGACTAGGCAGGGATGTCCTCTCTCGCCTCTCCTCTTTGTTTGGCAATAGAAACATTGGCCATGGCCATCTGAGCCAATCCCAATATTCACGGTGTCGCTAGTGGCGGCAAAACTCATAAATGCGCTTTTCCGACGATTTGTTATTATTTATAACAGATCCTATCACAACCCTGGTCAACTTATTTGCCATACTTTTGCAGTCCTGAGACAGTCTCAAACTTAGAGTTAACCAATCCAAATAGGAAGCGTTGGACATAAATCTTCCTGGCTCAGTACGGGAGACTATACCCTTTAAATGGTGTACACAAGCATTTCCTTATCTTGGAGTTAAACTCACTCAGGACATTTCCACACTGTTTCGGGTTTACTATATCACCTTCTATAACGCCATTGAACAAGAATGAAAGAACTGGCAGATGCATGTGCTTTCCTGAATGGGTAGAATAGCGGCCATTAAGATGACAGTTCTCCCTCGTATCCTATAATATTTTCGGTCACTGACGATTCCAATACCATTTACATTGTTTAAAAAACTTCAATCCCTGGTTTACAAATTCATTTGGGGTGATGGTAGATGTAGAGTGGCCCACTCCACTCTGTACAAGTGGAGGGGTGGACTGGGAGTTCCTCACTTTTTGAGGTACTATAGGGCTGCTCAATTGGTACAACTGTAACATATCAACATGATTGGCTACAGATGGAGACGCAAGCTAGACCCTCACTACCTATAGATCTCCTGATGTGGCTCCCAACAAGAGAATGTTGGGCTATTCTAAGTGCTTCTTTATCCCACTTCCTTTGTCTCTGGGACACAGTGTGCAAATTATACCTGCTGAGGTCTCTCCATTCCCCTGTGGCCCCAATTAATTAATAACCAGCACTTTCCTCCAGGACAGAATCCCACGCAATTCACGTGGTGGGTTAACAAAGGCCTTTACAGGATAGCACATTTTATAGATCACAAAGGGATTAGGCAACAGTCTTATTTTCTGGACATGCTACAGATGCCCCAGACAGAATCCATTCGCCTGTATCAAATTATTCATTTTATAAAAAGTACAGATCAGATAGATATAACCACTAGGACCTTGTTTGAAAACAAATGCTTACGTGGATCTGAGTCACGCGGGGGGATCTCAGAGCCCTATGTCCTCTTCAATAGTCAATGGATTAAGCCCTCCTACCAAACGGCATGGGAATTAGACCTTGGCTAGACTATAGAGGAGGAGGTATGGGTGCAGTGGCCAACCATGGTGCACAGAGGAATATTCAATACTTCCTTGCTGGAAGTGAATTACAAGGTGCTGTTCAAATGGTACCTGGTCCCGGCGAGGCTGACGAAATTGTACCTTGGCACTTCACCCCTTTGCTTCAGAGAGTGCGTGCAAAAAGGTACTAAGTTCCATGTTTGGTGGTCCTATTCAAAGGTCCAGCGCTTTTGGATCAGAATATTCACCCTGGTTTATTTAGTGACAGGACAAAACATACCTAAAAATCCTAAAACGGCGCTGTTTGTGGACTTGCTGCACAAGATCCCTAGACATCTCCGAACTCTCATTTTTTTTCATTTTCATAGCAGCTAAAATTACTATAGCGTGAGCATGCAAATCTCCAGGTCAATGTTGCATTAGTAAAACATAAACTTTCCTGGCTCATGATCAATGAAAAACTGATCAGAATCCCCAGGGACAAACAAGCCAGATTCGAAAAAGTGTGGTCCCCCTGGATTATATACCTTCAAGCCCCATAGCTCCCCGAATTCGGTGGTCGGGGGGCTGGGCCAGGGGAATTGACTGCTTCTTTATTCTTATGTCTTTTCTTATTCCTTTTCATTTTTTTTTGCCTTCTCTTTTTATGCTTATGACATTTACCTTATGGCTGCGAATGGAGAGTCCTAAAACCTCTCATTTTTCAATGTCATTGTGGCAGCTACGTTAAGTGCCTTAAGGCGCTAGATCAACCTTGGTGAAAAGTGCTCCTATATCTAGGTATGCTACTGTGTTACATTTGGATCAACTGTTGCAGGGATGTTTTTCGAAGTCATATTCATAAATTGTTTATGCTACAGTATAATTATGATTATTTTATATCTGCCCTGGGCAAGCTGTAGCTTAATTTAATTGGATTTACTTTTTACAATGTTTTTTTTGTATAATATTTACAATGATCTGACACTTGGTTACCCTTGATGATGCATGGATTTTTCTATATCTGTATACCATTTGTATCCTAGGAAGTTTGTTAAACTTTTGAATAAAAATCTATTGCAAACAAGAAAATATGTAAAAGTAAAACCTTAAGTACCTTAAGTACCTCCCACTCAAATGAAATACTACACCTTGCAAAATTCTCCATTCAAAAGCAAAATCTCCATTCAAAAGTAACCATGCACCTCTTGTCCACTGCTTACTTCTTCACCGCTGAACCACCTGCCCACAATTTTCCTTTGTACCCATTCATCTATGGTTCTGCTCTGAACTCCCTTGTTCACCAAGTCCTCCCTCTAAAAAGCAACCCCTCCAAAGCTATCATTCACCACTCACCATACAATGCAGCTACCTACCCCCTCCTCGTCACACAATAACATAAAGTGCAGCCAACTGCCCCCTCCTCTTCATACACTCACAGTGCCTTGAAAAAGTATTCATATCCCTTGAAATTTTCCACATTTTTTCATGTTACAACCAAAACTGTAAACGTATTTTATTGGGATTTTATGTGATAGAACAACACAAAGTGGCACATAATTGTGAAATGGAAGGAAAATAATAATTGGTTTCAAAATGTTTTACAAATAAATGTGAATGTGAAATGTGAATGTGAAAAGTGTGGCGTGCATTTGTATTCGCCCCCCCGGAGTCAATACTTTGTAGAACCACCTTTTGCTGCAATTACAGCTGCAAGTCTTTTTGGGGATGTCTCTACCAGGTTTGCACATCTAGAGAGTGACATTTGTGCCCAGTCTTCTTTGCAAAATAGCTCAAGCTCTTTCAGATTGGATTCTTCATCCAATCTGGAGAATTGGATGGAGAATTCCATCCATGGAGAATTCCATCCAATTCTCCAATAAACAGCAATTTTCAAGTCTTGCCACATATTCTCAATTGGATTTAGGTCTGGATTTTGACTGTGCCATTCTAACACATGAATATGTTTTGATCTAAACCATTCCATTGTAGCTTTGGCTGTATGTTTAGGTTTGTTGTCCTGCTGGAAGATGAACCTCCACCCCAGTCTCAAGTCTTATGCAGACTCTAACAGGTTTACTTCTAAGATTGCCCTGTATTTGGCTGCATCCATCTTCCCATCAACTCTGACCAGCTTCCCTGTCCCTGCTGAAGAAAAGCATCCCCACAACATAATGCTGCCACCACCATGTTTCACGATGGGGATGGTGTGTCCAGGGTGATGTGCAGTGTTAGTTTTCCGCCACACATAGCATTTTGCTTTTAGACCAAAAGTTCAATTTTCTTCTTATCTGACCAGAGCACCTTCTTCCACATGTTTACTGTGTCCCCTACATGGCTTCTCACAAACTGCAAACGTAATTTCTTTTGATTTTCGTTCAACAATGGCTTTCTTCTTGCCACTCTTCCATATAGGCAAGATTTGTGGAGAGCACAACTAATAGTTGTCCTGTGGACAGATTCTCCCACCTGAGCTGTGGATCTCTGTAGCTCCACCAGAGTTACCATGGGCCTCTTGGGTGCTTCTCTGATTAATGCTCCCCTTGCCCGGCCTGTCAGTTTAGGTGGACGGCCATGTCTTGGTAGGTTTACAGTTGTGCCATTCTCTTTCCATTTTCAGATGATGGATTGAACAGTGCTCCGTGAGATGTTTAAAGCTTAGGATATTTTTTTATAACCTAACCCTGCTTTGAAGTTCTCCACAACTTTATTCCTGACCTCTCTGGTGTGATCCTTGGCCTTCATGATGCTGTTTGTTCACTAAGGTTCTCTAACAAACCTCTGAGGGCTTTGCAGAACAGATGTATTTATACTAAGATTAAATTACACACAGGTGGACTCTATTTGCTAATTAGGTGACTTCTGAAGGCAATTGGTTCCACTTGATTTTAGTTAGGGGTATCTGAGTAAAGGGGGCTGAATACAAATGTATGCCACACTTTTCAGATATTTATGTGTAAAAAATGTTGAAAACTATTTATCAATTTCTTTCCACTTCACACTTATGTGCCACTTTGTGTTGGTCTATCACATAAAATCCCAATAAAATACGTTTGTGTTTTTGGTTGTAACATGATAAAATTTGGAAAATTTCAGGGGGTATGAATACTTTTATAAGGCACTGTATACAATGCAGCCAACTACCAACTTTCTCCTCACACCCTCACATACAATGCAATTTCTGACACACACACACACACACACACACACACACACACACACACACACACACACATACATACAATGCAGCCTCCTCCCCCTCACATATACATACAATGCTATGTCCCTCATCCTCACACACACATACAATGCAGCCCCCCTTCCAGGGCCGTCTTTAAGGCAGGGCAAAAGGGGCAGCTGCCCTGGGCCCTGTCATTGTTGTGGGGCCCAAAGCAGCTGCCTCATACTTGCCAACTATCCCAGTTTAAATTCCCTTGTCCCTTGAAGTTTTAGTCCCTTGCTGTGTCCCGATATCTCAGTGTGAAGTGCTAATGCTGCCCAGCTCTGCCCTATTGTTGTGTACAGATGACTCACCTGCAGACCCTGTGTTTACATGGAAATAACCGGCATTCATATGTAAATAGCTCCTAATGTTTTCATAGATATGTAAATAAAGGCGGCATTCATATGTATATTATGCCCCCTGCAGTGAGGAGATGATGTGCTGTAACATTTGCCCAGGGTCCAGTCAATATTAAAGACGGCCCTGCCCCTCTGTCTAGAACTCATAAGTATTATACAATTGTATTTATTTGTGTACACTGTTTATGGTGGTACACACTGAGTATGAACACTTTGCAGAGTGAATATATGAGTTTTAAATATTGAAAAATGCTTATATTATTGTAAACAAATATGTCCATCTATATCATATTATAATGAAATAAAGATGCAGTTCTCGATATATCTTTATTTTCATTAGAAATTACAGTTTGATTTATAATGCTTTTGGCAAATTAGATATAGCACTAGGTGACTTGGGAGTTTTTGGCTTTGTAGTCACTGTGTTATATTAATTATAAATTCCCTTCTATTCGATTAGCACCATCTATTCAACCTGTTGCAATTGTAGTTTATATGAGTACATACTTAAATATAAAATTTAGAAGATCACCATTCTTAGATAACATAAACTGCTATTTCATGCTGGAATTGATATGTGTATAGTGCTTTGCGGTTGTATTGATGAGTGGGAGGAATAGGCCATATTACTAATTCACCCAGAATTTTAGCTGGCATTCATTGAGGCATTTTATCAGTCAATTTCACGAGACATTAATTAATGAGATCTCCTAATTAGATGATCCGTCTGACAGTGAATGAATTATTCTCTATGGACAAAATTACATCATCTTAATTAGTCTTTCTCCAAGTAATTTGCTTCTTTTCAAAGCGTGAGGCAGGACACATTAATTGCAGGTAATTAATATTCAAATGAATTGATTGTTCTTGTGTTTCCCACTATCAAAGTAGACCACAAACTCTTTCAATGCCAAACATGTGGCCACGGCCTTGTGAAAGAAACCAACAAATTAGTATTGCAAATCGGAGGTAGCATTTCACTCTTGTATGAATGACAGAGTATCGTTTCTGAATAATGCATTAGAGCCAATTATTATGATTCCAACTCAAGGGCACTTGGGTTTCTTGCAGTAATAAGCCTTAAACTCCGTATTGTTCACTTTGATTATTTACTAACAAAGATACGCAGTTCTGTACACTACCTCTGTCAACATCCAGGCTGGGAAAGGCCATACGGCTGTCAGTTTGGCACAAAAGCAATAAAGAAGCCCCCTGTATTTTTATCATAAAGCTTTTTATTTTCACTCACCTATAGGATTATCTTTCGCCTTTAAACTTTAAATATATAAATGTGGCAATTCCTATGGGATTTTGGTTTTTATGTTATCACTCAGTGACCCATTCGCAAGTTCCTGTTTATGTTGCTAGTGGAAAAGTACCTAAAGTTTTGGCTCCTCATAGAAAATCATAGTTACAGACCACCTCCCCTTCCGAAGTATGGAAGGTTGCTTAATTTTAGAAAGACATTGCTCATCATAAGGGTTGGACCAATTAACAATGAATTAACAATCAAAGTGCTGGCTAGGAGTGACTTTAATTGCTCCATAGTGTGTCATGCTAGCAGACAGAAGTGGTCAAGCATGGCAAAGCTGGACAAGGCCAAGGTCAAGTCCAAGGTTGTATATACCAAACATCAAATTGGTCCCTGTGTGGAATTCATTATGTTTGTCATTATGAATATAATTCAAAGCTGGAATTCCTTTTATATACTCCTGGCAGCTAACAAGAACGGTAACGAGATGCTGTCACTTGAAAAATGCTGAAAGCTGATGACAGGTAGATGAGTATACAGAGGTGAGTGTACATTCCTGCAGCAGCTTTCAATATCTTGTGCTTTACCCTATTGCTGCTTTCTTCTAATCAAGCAAAATGATGGAGTATACGCCTAAGCCGTGGCCCCCCCCACATTTTTTATTGGTCTTGCATTATGATGGGCTGATTCACTGGCCAATAGGAAGTAGTAAGGGGGCAGGCAAGCATCAGCATTATGAGAAAGCTGAGGATACTGAAAGCTGCTGTAGAAATTAGGGTTGCACTCGGTGCAGATACCAAGTATTTGCCCCAGTATTTGTACTCAGGCAAATGCTCCAATGCTTAACCTGATACCTAGACAGTCAGGGGTGATTGGTGCGGTGGTGGAGGGAGTTACAAACACCGATCCCCCCCCCCGTATAGGTTTCAATAAAGTAGCTGACAGCCACTTTTCCTCCTCTCCCCTCTGCGGCTTCCAGCTACTTTATTGAAATCTATACAGTGGGGATCGGTGCTTGTAACTCCCCCCACCGCTGCACCAATCACCTCCAACTGACCCTGTATACTCCTCCAGTCCCCCTCTGTGTCCCCCTCCGTGTGCTCCGGTCCCCCTCCTCCATGTACTCCGCTCCGGTCCCCCCCCTCCGTGTGCTCCGGTCCCCCCCCTCCGTGTGCTCCGCTACAGTCCCCCTTCTGTGTCAATCTTTCAGGATGGAGGAAGGAGCCAGTAAATCTTTCGGCTCCTTCCTATTCCACATGAGTCAGTGATTACAGACTCTGTCCATTCATAACTGAGAATCGTAAACTGTACGATACTTTCGTTTATGAATGGAGAGGAGCCTCTGTCTCCTTGTTATTCATCTCCAGTGCAGCTGAGGCTGCTGAGAAAAGGACTGGGGAATCTCTGTCCCCAGTCCCTTTCTGTGTCTCAAAAGGGAGATGCCAGGGGTCTGATAAGACCCCTGATATCTCACCAAAGCCCCCCCACAGGGTTGATAAAAAAAATTAAAAAATTAAAGAATTGTAATAAATAAATATTTTAAAAGGTTAAATTGTAACAATAATTAAAAAATAAAATAAAAAACACACTGAAACCTTCCACCCCCCCAATCCCCCCAACCCCCCCAAAAAAACAAAAGCATTGTAAAAAAATTAAAAAAAAAAGATAAAATTGTAAAAAATAAAATTGTACTGGCACAGTCCACGCATCATCAGTGCTGCATAGTAGTGCCACTGTCACATGACATTAAAAAAAGTATGGGTAATCGGTATCGCCGAGTACTTGAAAAAAAGTATCGGTACTTGTACTCGGTCTTAAAAAAGTGGTATTGGTGCAAACCTAGTAGAAATGTAGAGGGACTTCTCT
This sequence comes from Aquarana catesbeiana, assembly GCF_042186555.1. NCBI lineage: Eukaryota > Metazoa > Chordata > Amphibia > Anura > Ranidae > Aquarana > Aquarana catesbeiana. The sequence goes on from NC_133328.1 coordinate 98,478,880, forward strand.
ATGCCTGTATTTCTATACTTCATATCTGTCAATGGCTTTCAGTATTCTTCAAATAACAGAGTCTTTTTGAATACTTGTAGAAAACATTTATTTTATTTTGGCACATGAAAAGGTAAGGGCACCTAAGTTTGCTGACCTTGCATTGATACATATTATTTGTTGTAAAGGCAACTTTTTTTTCTTTTTACTTTAATGCATTCTGTGCATTAAAGCGGTTGTAAACCCCGCTTGGTAATTTTTACCTACATGTAAGCATATAATAAGGCTTACCTGTAGATAGAATGAATATCTCCTAAACGTGCACCCGCCTGATGTGCGGGAGTGACGTAGTTGCTGCTCCGGCCAATCACATAGCCGGAGTGAGTGATCCCAGAAAAAACACGGGGCGAACATGTCTGCCCTGTCAGCGGTGACGTTACAGCGCTGGAGGGCTTTGTTCCAAGGTGAGTATTTCATATTGTGCTAGTAGTAGCTAATTTGCTACTAGGTGGTGGCTGTGTCCCAAAATAGTGTGTAGTGACAGAGAATAATGTAATCAGGCATTAGGTCTCTTTTAGCTAGGGCCCTCCTGTGGTGATGTCATGGGTGAGTCAGTACCCATATATAAAGCTAGGTTGGGAGAAGCCTTAGTGGAGTAGGGGCAAGGGAGCCAGATATGCCACCAAGAAGCAGATGTAGTCAGCTAAGTGGAGGCCATTGACAGGGATGGAAGAAAGGGTGAGATAGTCCTGCACTCAGAAGAGCCAGCCGTAGTCATCCTGCCTCTTATGGTGGTAGAGGCTAGAACGGGTTGCAAAAGGCCTTGTGGGTTAGGCCAACTGTTCCCTGAAGTGAGGCTATTCTCCTCCCCGGAGAAACTGATAGAAGTGAACCAAAGCCAGAGGTAAAACTGCTGCAGTAATCCTGTCCCAGGAACTACATGTAAGGAGTTGTGAGCTGGACACAGATAGCCTAAGGCAAACTAGAACCCTCTGAGTAAGTACTGATGACCCTGGGAAGGAGAGAGACTGTGATAAGGGAAGATGGCTTAGGGGTGAAGGGTGAATGGTGCTTTCACATGTGACTGATGCAGACCATCCACTATATGTAATTGACTACTGTCAAGTGACTCCGGATAGTATGTCTATGTGATGTGACTGTAAATGCCATTTTCTGAAGTAACATCTGTAAAGTGCAGCAACTATGCTTCTTTTGTGTGGACATTCTTTTCTTTGGAATATAAAGGCCAATGGCTTGGGATGTTGGGGGGAAGTCCTCTGGCAAGGAGTTGGGTGCAAGATGGAGGAGGTTTAGGGCTTCAAGTAGGTGGTACTCTTTTGGCGCCAACATTCTGCCCTGATGCTAAAGTGTTCTGCCCCACACATAAAGACTGTTGTTTGAAATGTTAGCGAGATTGCATACGCAGGTCTGCCCTCATTGTTTGCTACAGCTACCTTAAGATCACCATTGGTCGTACATTCTGCCACAGGTCCTCCAGGTCCCTTGCTCCTAGCATTGGAGGAGCTGCACTTAGATTCCTCCATGTCCTACGGATGGGGAGGCTGCTGTTGTGCCCCAAGGCCCCAACCAGGACAGGTTGACGTGGCCAAGCAAAGATTCCCCCATAGTCTACAGGTTCGAGTTGACTCTTGGGGACACCACTGAGGGAACAGCGCCTGCCTCATCACCGGAACAGAGGATGTCATCAAACGCCACAAGGATGACACCTTGCTGACCTCTACTGAAGATGAAAACAACCTCTGCCTAAACCTTTCAGCCTTCTCTACTGCCTATGCAAGGGCATTGCATCCTGCTTCCTGCACTTGGTTGTAACAGTTTATTCTACCTTAGTTGGCTATTGCACTGTTCAATTGTGCTACATGTTGCTATATTAATAAAGTTTTTACCAAGTACATTTTGCAGTTTAATGCCAAATTGAAATTTGTATTATGTTTACCTCCCTGCAGTAGTGGGTACTTGATCCAAGAATAGGTCAAAGATAAGGGAGTGAAGTGTAGGCAGGTACCTACAGAGTAATGTGGCATATGCCTTTGTTTGCTATGTTTCATAAAAGTTATATTTCTAGTTGTATTGTTTAAACACTCTATGTGTTTGCCCCTGGTTTGGGGAGTTAAAGAGGAAGTAAAGCCCCCTTGTGTGTTTGTACCTACTTTATAGGTAAGCCTATAATAAGGCTTACCTATAGGTACTGTAAATAATAGGTACTGTAAATATCTCCTAAACTTGCACTGTTTAGGAGATATTTACTGTATACTGAGCCAATTACATCATCGGTGCATGCGCTCTGAAGGAACGGCCGTCCGTGCCATTTCTTTAGGGCCTGTGCCCTGACCGGCAGCTCCCGCCGCCGAGTGACATCATCGAGGCTCCAGCCAACTACAGTGCCGGAGCCCGCAAACCCAAAAGAAATACTGGAGAAGGTGTTGGCCGTGTCAGCGGTGTGCAGGCGCTGATGCAGGGATTCGTTCTAAGGTAAGTATTTCATAATGAGCTAGTGTGAGATGCATACTAGCTCATTATGCCTTTGTCTTACAGGGTTTTTTGTTTATCTGGGTTTACAACCTGTTTAATAGGTTTTGCTGATTCTGCTGAGTCATGCTGATTTAAGGTGTTCATGTGTTTGAGAAGCATATAAATACAGGAGATCAACTTGTCTGGGCTTGTCTGCTGCACCAGGATGGGAACTAGAGAGAAGATGCTGCTGCTATGTGATTGAACTTTGTCTAAGCATGCTTCCCCTTGACAGGAACCTAGTTGGGGTTCCCAGGTCATGGACATTATGGACTTCAAAGGACTTTCTGCATTATGGAGGTGTGATAATTATGAGGCAAGAAGGGGTACTAGCAGGCAAGAAGCTATCTGGAGCAGGCCGTATTGCCATTGTCAGTGACGACTGTACCAATCTTGGGTACAAAAGCAACCAGCCAGTCCCATAGCAGTGTGACATGACATAGGTGATGAAATACCCTGGTGGTGAACGAGCTTGTGGGCTTGGTCCTTCCCTAGTAAAAAGGTACCCCACATACTGGGTCTGACATTGAGTTATGAGGTGTCCTAGGGACCCACCCTGTAATAACATATTAAGAGAGAGATCAATACCTTCGGGGGTTAGGAAGCTCAGGATATCAGGATATGTATAAGAGTTTGGCTTCCTGGTATCCAAGTGTAACATATGGATCAGTGTCACTGGGAGTGAGGTGACTGGGCTGGTAAAGTTTGATACAAGCTTGGTGTTACCAGCTCAGAAGTGCTGCAACCAAATAAGAAGTGTAATCTAGCCTCCAGAGCAAAGAGAGAGAGTACTGAACTGTGCTGCAGGTTACAGGTGTTAACAAGGGAATGAAGTACCATCACTTTTAAGATGGGGTGCCACCACAACTCTTTATCAGTGTATCTAAGTCAGCCAACTGTCATTCTAGTGTCAATGTTGATTGGTCAGCAAAGGCACTCTCATGGGACGAGAGATGGCACTGGAAATTAGTTACCACATGAGGAAAAGTCAGGCCCCAGCAACAAAATGAAACGGATTCACACAGGGGCACAGATAAGGCGATCCTGTTGAATAAAGGTAACAGCTAATTCAACATTTGTGGAGTTTAATTTAACCCCTTTCAATCAGCCATATGCATATACATGGCAGCATGGCAGTGGGTTTTAACGCCATGCTGCCACATATTAATACAGCTGGCGGCACTATTCTGTGGTGGGAGTTCGCTCACTTGGCAATCCCGAACTTTAACTGCACCATCACCTGATAGTTAATCACAGTGATCACATGGACGGGGGCCCACCTACTGGCCTCTGGCGTTTAGATCGTCTTGAATGGCCAGCTCCCACTGGAAAAAAAGGGTTAATATTTTATTGTTATTATGTACAACCTCTAGAACAAGGGCAACATAGACTCTAGATCTGACCACTTCTCAGCATCCAGGAGTAAAAATTGTATGTCCCATCTGGATATTGCAACTGTCTAATGGAATCTGTGTTACTGTAGTCCCAGTTCTGAATAAATTAAGCACAAATGAGCAATAGGATTGAAGCTGATGCAATCACCATCTTGAATTAATGACACAAGACAGAGTGTAAAAATGGTGCTTGAGGGTCAAACAAGCGTGAATCTGTTAGGTGCGATCTACACAAAAATGTTTTAATTGGCTGGAGAAAAGGACCGGTTATGTGTCACCAGAACAAATAAATAGTTGTGCTTCACTAGCAGAATGGCCAAAAGGTTGAGCAGAAAATTTTTGGTATGAAAAAGTTGTAGGCATCCCACTGCTTTCATTGTCTCTGGTTATGCATTCATCTTCAAGTGATGTATTCAAAAAGACTTACTCAGGCTCCGTTGGTTTGAAGAATTCCCTATACATATCAATAGATCAAATGCAGCACACTGTTCACCTGACAGTAATAAAAGACTGGCAAAGCATTCATGCTTTTCTTAATTTTAACAATGGTTACTTGGTGGTCAATTAGGCAAATCTAATTGTTGTACAATAGGGGAAAAGGGAAGGTTTGTGAACTGGAACACATTTAATCTTGGCTGGCATTTTTAGAATGGCATTTCACAATTTTATGTTTGTAGCTTTAATTGCAGTACATGAAGTGGATAATTAGGCAACACCCCCCCCCCCCTCTTTTTTTGTTTTAGTGGATGCTTTGTTCCCTCCTGTGAGACCACATCTTAATAGAGGGACAATATTGCCTTTTACATTTCTTTTTAACTAAAAGAACATAATTATGATGCCACTTTAATCAATTGTTTAAGTATACATAATTTGTTTCTATGTATCCCAAATATATACAGAAATATAACTGTATCATGATATTTGTTGTTTATATTAAATAAGTAGATTAGGTAGAATGCATCTTATGTTGGTAGGCAGCAGTGGCAGCTGGTGCTCAAAATGTTTGGGGGAGGGCGCAAACAAACTGAAAAATTATGAAAAAAAAATCAAATGCAGCCACTGTGCCCCAAAATGCAGCCACTGTGCCATCAAATGCAGCCACTGTGCCCCATAAAATGAAGCCACTGTGTCATCAAAAAATGCAGCCACTGTGCCCATCAAATGCAGCCTCTGTGCCCATCAAATGCAGCCTCTGTGCCCATCATATGTAGCCTCTGTGCCCATCATATGTAGCCTATGTGCCCATCATATGTAGCCTATGTGCCCATCATATGTATCCTGTGTACCCATCATATGTAGCCTGTGTGCCCGTCATATGTAGACTCTGTGACCCCCCCACCGGCACACATTTACCCCATCCTGGTGATGGGTGATGGCAGCAAGCTGTGGGACATGAAGCAGGTGACGTCAGAGAGCTTCTATGTCCTCCATGGCTCTCTGTCCTTGCGTTCTTCTGTTACATTAGGCATCCAGTCATGACGCCTGTGCCTTCAGCCAATCAGGTAGCGTGTATTAGATACACGCCTCCTGATTGGCTGAGAGGCGGTTCAGTGTGCTTTGCTAACCCACCTGGGTGAACTGCGAGTGCTATGCTTTGCGCTCGCAGGTCACCTATTTTGAAGCTTATTAGAGTCTCTGGGGGTTATTTACTAAAGGCAAATACACTTTGCACTACAAGTGTACTTGAAAGTGCTCTTGGAAGTGCAGTCTCTGTAGATCTGAGGGGGACATGCAAGGAAAATAAACAGAATTTAAGCTTGCACATGATTGAATGATAAAATCAGCAGAGCTTCCCCTCATTTCAGATCTTCCCCTCAGATCTACAGCGACTGCACTTCCAAGTGCACTTTTAGTGCACTTGCAGTGTAAAGTGGATTTGCCTTTAGTAAATCAACCTCTATGTCTCTAATCAGGTGCTTAAAATTACCCTCCCGGCGCTGGAATTCAGGCGCCCGACGTCCGAAAAGGGTCCAGGCGCCTGAATAGGGGGTGGCTACAGCAGGCAAGGATAGATTTGTGCAATGCATGAATCTATCCATAGTACAAAGAGGGGTGGCTGGAGAGAGGGGGCGGCACCCGTGCGCCCGTAATGGATGCACTGCCACTGGTGGGCAGTAAAGCCAAACAGCTATGAAGTGGTATCTCAAATGTGTTAAAATGGCTCATTGGTTTTGGTCAAAAACAGGAGTACCCACTGATTAGCACTGCCCAACTAATTCAATGCTAAAGAACACCCATTCTTTAAGGTTTTAAAGGGGCAGTTCGGCCAAAACGAAAATTGAAAGCTGTATTAAAATCAAAGCCAAAAAGGTTTATATATTAAAGCTTATCAATTATTAGATGTGATGGCTGCATTTGTTTTTTTTTAACCTTTTTTTAATCTTTAACCTTTTCTTTCTGTTTTCACCCGATGATCTGACCAATAACGCATCTCCTGTATTAGATTGCCTCCACTCTGCATGAAAGGGCACAGGGGGTACATTTGGACAGCAGCATTGTCAGTCTGGGAGGAGGGGAGTGTTAGATGTACTATCAGATTTACATATACTAATAGAGGTCAAACTCCAGCTGACCCCTTATAAGCAGTTACAGCAAACAGTTATTTTTTTCCTTTTGTGATAAAAGTTTTACATAAATAAGTAAAAGCTGATCATCGTAAGCACCACCGTCAGTAGTAAATGGTTTGTCTCAACCTTGCAAATAACTACATCTACAGAACAGCTTGTTCTGTTGAAAAAACAACAGACTTACTGGCCAGATCACCAGGTGAAAATAGGAAAGAAAGCCTAAAAAAGGAAATGAATGCAGGCATCACATCTACGAATTGATAAGCTGCAATATAATAAATGTTTGCTTCTGATTTTAATATTGCTTTAACCACTTGCTGCCCGCCCACCATCAAATGACGGAGGGACGGTGTGGCTCTCCTTCTGGGTGGACGTCATATGAGGGCACACCAGAATGGCCGCTCTCACATGCCCACGGAACGCACAGCGTAGCGATTGCACCATGTTGCTAGGACACGGCGCGACCCCAATCTCAATAAAGAGCTGCTAACGCGGCTCTTTACCCATGTGATTGGCTGTGTTCAATCACAGCCGATCACATGTAAACGCAGACGTGCCGTAAATTGTGTCTCCTTGCCTCACACTGACAGAGGAGAGCCGAAGAGAGCCGATCATTGGCATCTCCTCTCAGGAGAGAACAGGGAAGGTAATCAGGGCACTGATCATAGTGCCCTGATTACAGGAAAGCTGTAGCAGTGCAACCAATCAGTGCCCATGAGTGCCACCCATCAGTGCCCATAAGTGCCCATCAGTGACACAAATTAATGCCCATTACTGGTGCCAGTCAGTTCTGCCTTTTAGTGCCCAGCAGTGCCTACTCATCATTGCTGCCCATCAATTCCCATCAGTGCTGCCCATTAGTGCCCATTAGTGCAAATAGAGGTCAAAGTCAGTGTGGCATAATAGTGCCTCCTCTTCAGTACCACCTCATCAGTGCTGCCTATCCCTGCTACCTATCAGTGCCCACCAGTGCGGCCTATCAGTGCTCATCAGTGCTGCATAATAGTACCACCTATCAGTGCCTATCAGTGTGGCATAATAGTGCCTCCTCATCAGTGCCGTCCATCAGTGCTGCCTATCCCTGCTCCCTACCAGTGCCCACCATCAGTGCTGCCTATCCCTGCTGCCTATCAGTGCTCATCAGTGCTGCATAATAGTGCCACCTATCAGTGCCTATCAGTGTGGCATAATAGTGCCTCCTCATCAGTGCCACCTCATCAGTGCCCATAAGTGCTAACTCATCAGTGCAGCCTATCAGAGCCCATCAGTGCTGCCTCATCAGCACACATCAGTGAAGGAGAAAAAACGTATGCTTATTTACAAAATTAACTGACAGAAACTATTTTTTTTTTCAAAATGTACGGTCTTTTTTCTTTTTTATAATAAAAAATAAAAAACCCAGCAGTGATTAAATATATCCAAATGAAGGCTCTATTTGTGTGAAGAAAATGATAAAAAAATTTCATTTGGGTACAGTGTAGCATGTCTGCGCAATTGTCAAAGTGCTACAGCGCTGAAAGCTGAAAAATTGCCTGGGTAGGAAGGGGGTGAAAGTGAGGGGTAGATGAGGGCATGGTGAAGGGTGTAAGGGTGTAAGCGAGGGCAGGGTGGGGTGTAAGCGAGGGCTGGGGGAGTAGAAGGTAAGTGAGGGTATGGTGGTGGAGTGGAGAGTCGGAGCGTAAGCAAGGGCAAGGTAGGGGGGAGTAGGAGGTAAGCGAGGGCAGGGTAGGGGGAGCAGATGGGTAAGCGAGGGTGGGCTGGCAAGAAATAATGGGGTAAGCGAGGGCAGGGTAGGTGAGGGCATGGTGAAGGCTTAGGGGCATAAGCAAGGGCAGGGTGGGGCGTAAGTGAGGGTGGGGGAAGTAGAGGGTAAGTGAGGGCAGGGTGGGGGGTTAGGGGGGTAAGCGAGGGCAGGGTATGGTGGGGGGGTAAGTGAGGGCAGGGTAGGGTGGCAGGTAAGCGGGTAAGTGAGGGCAGGGTAGGGTGGGGTGTAAAAGGGTAAGTGAGGGCAGGGTAGGGGGGGTAAATGAGGGCAAGGTAGGTGAGGGCTAAGGTGGTTGTGGCTGTGACGAGTGATGTGATTGGATGCTGTGGGTGACTGCATCTCCTGGTTGCAATCAGAGCTGTCTGACAGAATGGAAGCCCCATTATATACACACAGTCTATATCATCCACTGTGTCATAGGAAGTGATAGTGCTGAGCCAGTGCTCCAGTGTGATCAGAAACAGGGGTTGCTGGGACTTGTAGTCCCAGCAAGGTTCAGGGAAGCCTCAGCATCCATACAATCCCAGGTCACAGCACTGCAGGAATGTCAGATAATGTGGAAGAAGAGTCTGTACAGCAGCAATGCAGCACTTACATTCAGGGCGATGGGCAGACCAGTTCCCTAAGAACCCTTTCACACTGGAGGCATTTTTCAGGCTAAAAACAGCGCCTGAAAAAAATCTCTTTTTTTATAATTCAATTTTTATTAATTTTTTTACATTTAGGACAAACCATACAATACTGTACAAAAAGATATGTAAAAACAAAGAAAAAAAATTTAAAGACTGTATATATACACTTTTACAGTATCTTTGCTCTTCTACCTTAAATCACTTTTCTCTATTATATCATTTATCTAATAACCCCTTCTATACAATATTTAGAACGCACCATCCCCACCTCATCAAAAAAAATAAAAAATAAAAAAAAGGAGGAGGAGAGGGGAGAGGGAAGGGGAGGACGCGGAGGCAAAAGAGGGGCACAATCCAAAGAAATAAGTAAAATTTAAAAATAAATTTATTTTAAAAAATGTGCATGGAACCTACCAACAATGACAGGGGAAGAAAAACAAACTAAAAAAAACAAAAAAAACCCCAACATTTTAAGACCCCTGTAAAAGAGAACATATTCCCTACCTAAGTTGAGTGCAATCGTGTATCTGTTATAACTGCATTACATACCAAAAATGTGCATGGAGCCTACCATTAATGACAGGGGAAAAAAAAACATTTTAAGACCCCTGTAAAAAAGAACATAACCCCTAACTTATGTGCAATCGTGTATCTATTATAAGTGTATTAATTTATGTTTGTGCCTTTGTCCATATGTATTCCACAAAAGGAATAATAAAAAAAAAATGCCCTTCTCCACTTTCCTGTTCCGTCCCCCCCCCAAAAGAAAAAAAACCCACCCTACTCACCAAAATAAATACTCTACATTTATTTCCATATACATTATCTTAATATCTGGTACACCTATACAAGGGCTGAGACTTCACGGCAATGTTACCTCCTATTATTACAATGCCAACCTATATCCACCTTTCTAATGTATTTTACTCTTTCACAATCTCCGGGGAATATTGTTTCCAATTTGCCCATATATTCTCAAATTTGTCCTGTTGATTTCTGATTTTATGCAGCCATCTTTCTGCCTCCATTATTACTTCTACCTCTCTTTTCCATTCCAGGAGTGTAGGACATGTAATCTGTTTCCAGAAAAAAAGGTCTTTCAATGCTCCCTGGTGTAAGAGCCAGAGTGCTGTCACACTGGGGCACTGCGCTGGCAGGACGTTAAAAAAAGTCTTGCAAGCAGTGACTTTGGGGAGGGGGAGGAGCGGTGTATACACCGCTCCTTCAACGCCCCTGCCCATTGAAATGAATGGGCACTGCTGTCGAAGCACCTGCAAAGCACTTCAGCAGCGGCGCTACACGGGCGCTATTAACCCTTTCTTCGGCCGCTAGCAAGGGTTAAAAGCGCCGCTAAAACGGTGGTAAAGCGCCACTAATATTAGCGGCGTTTTACCGCTAACGCAGCAGGCGGCTCAGTGTGAAAGGGCTCTAAAGCTCCCCCCTTCCTCTTCACCACAAACAACTAAACTCTGATCCCGCTGTCAGAGATGCAAGACTGCTCTGCCACAGGTCACATGATGGACAATGCACCCCCACAGCCAAACAAGGGATGCGGTAAGAAACACAGTGGAGTGGGCAGAGGAGCGGGCTGCAGCAAGGATTATTGTTTTGTCTACACAGCATTATGCTGGCGCCGGTTCTGCTGTCACAGTAGCCGGCATTTATTAGTACATGTGGACTCCAGACCCGGTGACAGCTGGCGGGAGGGGAGGAGGGAGCAGGGAGGGGAATCCCAAACAGCTTAAATGTCATTGGTTGTTAAGGACGCGGCAGACAACCAATAATTACCAGCATTCTTTTCTTCACATTTCAGCTGTTATGCCCTGTACACACGATCGGACTTCTCGTCGGAAAAAATATGACAGCTTTTCCCAAGGAGATTCCGCTCAAGTTTGCCTTGCATACACACGGTTACGCAAAAGTTTGCTGAGAAAATGAAGTTCAATGCTTCCGAGCATGCGTCGAATTGTTTCCGAGCATGCGTAGGAATTTTGCGTGTCGGAATTGCCACAGACGATCGCATTTTCAGATAGGGACTTTTGCCGACCAAAAAATTGAGAGCATGCTATCAATCTTTTGCTGGCTGGAATTCGGCCAGCAAAAGTCCAATGGAGCATACACACGGTAGCATTTTCCGACGAAAAACTCTCATCGGTCTTTTGCGGGCCGAAATTTCGATCATGTGTACGCGGCATTAGAGGGGAAATCCTGCTGATAGCTCAAAGGACCGAGCCAGAAGGTATCGGTTTTGCGGTATCGGTACATTTTCATGAGTACCAATACCCATGAAAATGCTTAGTGTCAGCACTGATATGGGTACCAGTATAACCCGAATACAAAGACACCGAAACAAATAAGTTCAGACATGAAGTTCTATGTAATAAAATGGAATGACGCAGGGAAAAGTATTGAGCACATGAAGAAAGGGAGGTGCAAAAAGACAAAGAAAGCCAAGACACCAGCTGAAATCTATCAGTAATTAGAAAGCAATCCTGCCCCTGGTCAGTGCAAATTAACCAGTTCCGGACCGGCCACCGCACATATACTGCGGCAGGGCAGCCCGTCTGCGGGAACCTATGTACCTGTATGTCGCTTGCGCCCCCCGCAGCGATCAAATTCGCTACAGAACCAATCGATCTTCAGGTCCAGACCAATGATCATTGGCCTGGACCTGTTGATCGGTTCTGGCGAATGAAAAGCCTCCTCTGCCTGTGTAATGTAATCACTAGCAGGGAAGGGGTTTACACTAGGGGGCGATCAAGGGGTTAACTGGGTTCCCTGGGTGTGTTCTAACTGTAGGGGGGATGGGAGTGTCTAGGGGGAGAGAGAGAGAGATTGGTGTTCATACTTGGTATGAACACACAATCTGTCTCTACTCCCCTGAAAGAACTTGGATTTGTGTGTTTACACACACAGATCCCGGTTCTCGCTCCCACGAGCGATCGTGGGTGCCCAATGGTCATTGTGCCCGCCGGGCACTCGTATCAGCTCCGGGCACACGCTGCAGGCATTGGTGCGCGCCCCTAGTGGCCAAAAGGAAAAGCGACGTAAGGTAACGTTGATTTGCCCAGTTGAGCCAACCTGCCACAGTAATGCCCTGTACACACGATCGGACATTGTTCGGACATTCCGACAACAAAATCCATGGATTTTTTCGGATGGATGTTGGCTCAAACTTGCCTTGCATACACACGGTCGCACAAAGTTGTCGGAAAATCCAATTGTTCTGAACGCGGTGACATAAAACATGTACGTCGGGACTATAAACGGGCAGTAGCCAATAGCTTTCGTCTCTTAATTTATTCTGAGCATGCGTGGCACTTTGTGCGTCGGAATTTACGTGAACGGATTTTGTTGTCGGAAAATTTTATAGCCTGCTCTCAAACTTTGTGTGTCGGAAATTCCGATGGAAAAAGTCTGATGGAGCCCACACACGGTCAGAATTTTCTACAACAAGCTCTGATCGCACATATTCCGTTGGAAAGTCCGATCGTGTGTACAGGGCATAAGACTGTGGAGGCTGGTCCAGAAGTGGTTAGAGCAGCGCAATGCCAAATTGCAAAAAGTGCTCTGGTCATGAAGGGGGTAAAACCTTCCGGGGCGTAAGTGGTTAATATCAGCTCGTTTAGTCTCAACTGATGGCCTATAAAAAGGTGTCTCATTACCGAGGTGTCACAGAAGAAACATATCATGATGGGTAAAAGCAAAGAGCTTTCTCAAGACCTTTGCAACCTCATACTGATGGCGCTGGTTACAGAAGGATTTCTAAACTTCTGAACATTTCAGTAAGCACTGTTGGGGCCATAATCCAGAAGTAGAAAGAACATCATTTCATCATAAACCAGCCATGACCATGCTCCTCTTAAGATTCTGACAGATGAGTGAAAAGAATTATCAGATGAGTTGTCTGAGAGCCAAGGACCACTTGCTTCAGAATAACCTGGATTTAGCAGGTACACAATAAGTAATGCACTCACCCGCCATGGCCTGTATGCACGCTCACCACGCAAGACTTCATTGAAGGAGAAAAAGCATGTTGAAGCTCATTTAAGCCTCGTACGCACGGTACAAATGTTGGCAGGGGATTGTCTGTTGACAGACTGTTGTCCTAAAATCTTACCGTTCGTATGCTCCTTTTGACAACTGTTGTCTAACTTTCGGCCAACAAATGTTGGATGGCAGACTAGTACATTTTCGGCGGACAACGGTTTGACGTCAGCTTTTCATATGGTCAGTACACAAATCCGTCACACAAAAGTCGAAAGTACAAACACGCATGCTCGGAATTAATGCTCATCAAACACGAAATTAGCAGAAGGGGCCCAAAGGGTGGCGCTCAAAAGCTGAAATTCCTCGTAGTACATCATTATGTTCGTGTTTGTAGCACGACAATTGTGTACTGTTAGTATTCAAGACAAGATCCTGGCACACGCCCTTTTGACAAAAATCAGCCGCTTGGATGGCCAACAATCGTACTGTGTGTACGAGGCTTTAAAGTTTGCTGCACAACATTTAGACAAGCCTGAGAAATACGGGGAGAATATAGTCTGCTCAGATGAGACCAAAATGGAACTCTTTGGGTGCCATAATACACACCATGTTAGGAGGTCACATGGCACATCACCCCAAAAACACCCCCCATACAAACAGTGAAGTTTGAAGGTGGGAACATCATGGTAGGGGTGGGGCTGTTTTTCAGCATACAGTACTGGCAAACTTCATACCATTGAAGGAAGGATGAATGGATGATAAAAATCTGCTGCAATCTACCAGGATGATGAAGATGAAACGAGAGCGAAAATTTCAGCAAGACAATGATCCCAAACACAAAGCCAGGGAGAAAGAAAATAAAGCTGCTAGAATGACCCAGCCAATCACCTGACTTGAATCCAATAGAAAATCTATGGAAAGAACGAAAGATCAGAATTCATAGAAGAGGCCCACGGAACCTTCAAGATTTGAAGACTGTGTGGAAGAATGGGCCAAAATCACACCTGAGCAACGTATGAGACTAGTTTCTCCATACAGGAGCCGGCGTCTTGAAGCCATCATTACCAACAAAGGATTTTGTATCAAGTATTTAATACATTTCAGTTAGCGGGTTCAATACTTTTTCCCTGTGTCCTTCCATTTTATTACACAGAACTTCATTTCTGAACATATTTGTTTTGGTGTCTTTTTGGATTGCATGGGTTGTTACCGACATGTGGGGGACATTTCATGTCAATATCACCTTTACCAATATATTTACTGAGAAAAATGGTGACGTGTTCAATACTTATTTTACCCGCTGTTTATCCCATAGTTTGTGGATCTATAACTTTCCTACAGACTAAATAATATACGCTGATTTGGGTTATTTTCACCAAAGAAATGTAGCAGGATACATTCTGGTCTAAATTTATGAATAAAGTTTATTAAGTTGCAAAATATTAAAACATACATTTGTGGGGTTTTTTATTCAAAATGCTTTTAACTTTTTTTATTTAGCAAAAAAAAAAAAACCACAGAATGGTGATTAAACACCACCAAAAGAAAACTCTTTTTTGCGTGAAGAAAAATGCAAAAAATGTAAATTGGGTGCAATGTTGCATGACGGCGCAATTGTCATTCAAAGTGTGAGAGCGCCAAAACCTGAAAGTTGGCCTGAGCAGGAGGGGGGGGAGTGTCCGGTATTAAAGGGGTTAAACTGAAACACAGGCAAGGATTAAAAGACAAAAAAAGCTACACCACCACTGATGAATCACTTGACCCCCCCAGGTCAACGTTGACATTTCTCTCATGCATGGAAAACTTAGCATTTTATGTTAGAGAATTACAAACAATATATGATATATATTCAGTATTTCACAAAAGTGAGTACACCCCTCACATTTTTGTAAATATTTTATTATATCTTTTCATGCGACGACACTGAAGAAATTACACTTTGCTATAATGTAAAGTAGTGAGTGTACAGCTTGTATAACAGTGTCAATTTGCTGTCCCCTCAAAATAACTCAACACAGAGCCATTAATCTCTAAACCGCTGGCAACAAAAGTGAGTACACCCCTAAGTAAAAATGTCAAAATTGGGCCCAATTAGCCATTTTCCCTCCCCGGTGTCATCTGACTCATTTGTGTTACAAGGTCTCAGGTGTGAATGGGGAGCGGGTGTGTTAAATTTGGTGTTATCGCTTTCACTCTCTCATACTGGTCACTGGAAGTTCAACATGGCACCTCATGGCAAAGAACTCTCTGAGGATCTGAAAAAAACAATTGTTTTACATAAAGATGGCCTAGGCTATAAGAAGATTGCCAAGACCTTAAAACTGAGCTGCAGCATGGTGGCCAAAACCATACAGCAGTTTAACACAACAGATTCCACTCAGAACAGGCCTCGCCATGGTCGACCAAAGGTGTTGAGTGCACATGCTCAATGTCATATTCAGAGGTTGTCTTTGGGAAATAGATGTATGAGTGCTGCCAGCATTGCTGCAGAGGTTGAAGGGGTGGGGGGTCAGCCTGTCAGTGCTCAGACCATACGCCGCACACTGCATCACATTGGTCTGCATGGCTGTCATCCCAGAAGGAAGCCTCTTCTAAAGATGATGCACAAGAAAGCCTGCAAACAGTTTCCTGAAGACAAGCAGGCTAAGGATATGGATTACTGGAACCATGTCCTGTGGTCTGATGAGACCAAGATAAATGTATTTGTTTCAGATGGTGTCAAGCGTGTGTGGCGGCAACCAGGTGAGGAGTACAAAGACAAGTGTGTCCTGCCTATAGTCAAGCATGGTGGTGGGAGTTTCATGGTCTGGGGCTGCATGAGTGCTGCTGCCACTGGGGAGCTACAGTTCATTGAGGGAACCATGAATGTCAACATGTACTGTGACATACTGAAGAAGACTGGGCCGCAGGGCAGTATTCCAGCATGATAACGACCCCAAACACACCTCCAAGGGGACCACTGCCTTGCTAAAGAAGCTGAGGGTAAAGGAGATAGCATGGCCAAGCATGTTTCCAGACCTAAACCCTATTGTGCATCTGTGGGGCATCCTCAAACGGAAGGTGGAGGAGCGCAAGGTCTCTAACATCCACCAGCTCCATGGAGGAGTGGAAGAGGACTCCAGTGGCAACCTGTGAAGCTTTGGTGAACTCCATGCCCAAGAGGGTTAAGGCAGTACTGGAAAATTATGGTGGCCACACAAAATATTGACATTTTGGGCCCAATTTGGACATTTTCACTTAGGGGTGTACTCACTTTTTAGAGATACTGTATATGTATATACACACACTCATCGGCCACTTTATTAGGTACACTTTTTCAATTGCTTGATAACACATTGCTAATCAGCCAATCACATGGCAGCAACTCAATGGCAATGTATTTAGGTATCTAGAAATAGTGAAGGTGACTTACTGAAGTTCAAACCAAGCATCGGAATGGGGAAGAAATAAAATATATATATATATAGCCCTCAAAAATTCCACTCGCCTGCATGCAATTTTTTATGCAATTTGAGGGCTGGCGAGGAAGGGCTGCCTGGGAGCGGGGGGGTGGGGAGTATTGAGGTAGTTAAAATGGTTCTAAAGGTTCAAGGTTTTTTTTTACCTTCATGCAATACCCGAGCCCCATCTTGATCCAGCCATGTGCATTAGAGCCTCGGCTCTCTGACTCTCCCTCCTCATAGGCCGAGACAGCAGTGGGAGCCATTGGCTCCCGCTATTGTCAATCACAGCCAGTGTGCCGCAGCTCTGTGTTGGAATGGACATGCAGAGCCATGGCTCGGGAATGAGCCTGCTTGGGTGCCCCCTTTGCAAGCTGCTTGCTCTGGGAGGAGCCAAGGGAGCCGGCGAGGGACCAGAGAAGAGGAGGATCAGGGCTGCTCTGTGCAAAACCAACTGCACAGAGCAGGTGACTATAACATGTTTGTTAAATGAAAAAAAAAAAAGACTTTAGAATCACCTTAAGGCTAAATAGCAAACAATGATTATAGCCATATTAGTGAATTTATGAAAACATAGGTAAGCATTCTTAAGATTCTTAAAGGGGTTGTAAACCCTCGTGTTTTTTGACCTTAATGCATCCTATGCATTAGGGTGAAAAAACTTCTGACACTGACCGGCCCCCTAGCCCCCCGTTTTACTCACCTGAGCCCGTTCATTCCCTCGGCAGACATGCGCTGTACCTCTCTGCCCAGGGTTCTTGGCTCTTGATTGGATAGATTGATAGCAGCGCAGCCATTGGCTCCCACTGCTGTCAATCAAATCCAAAGACGCGGGCACCGGGGAGCGGGGCTGAGTCCGGCATTCTGTGTCTATGCACGCAAATGCTGGACTCGGGAATGCGCCCTCAAGGTAACCCCTAGGGAGAACCCTTCTCCCAGGGGCTTTACTGATGCAAGGAGCAGCCGCGAGTGCCGATGGGGGACCCCAGAAGACGAGGTTCAGGGCCACACTGTGCAAAACGAACTGCACAGTGGAGGTAAGTATGATATATTTGTTTGTTTTTTTTTTTTTTAAAGACGAGGGTTTACAACCCCTTTAAGCTGAGTACATACTACAGTTTTTCATCATGCAACCTGCCAACTCCGATGAGAGCCACTGTACTAACCATGCAAGGTTAGTGCAGTGATCTCCCCCGCTGAGCTGTTGTGTTCTGACAGGGGGATGGACCCCCCACCAGAGCACTCCGATCAGTGCTCTTTGACATTGGCTGAGAGTGCTGATCATGAGCCGGTCGGATGTTGGTTTTCCAGCATGCACATCTGACAGAAGCCAATTGAACAGTCGGCTTCTGTCAGACAGATCAACAAACACATGGGCAGAATGCAAGTGGGGACATAGGCAGTGACAACAGCCCCTGAGCATTTAAAGTGTCCCACAACCGCAACACATGGACAGAGGCAGGAGACGCGAAGACTGAAAGGCCTCGGCAATCCCGAGGGAGCCACGGAGCATGAGACAAGTTACGTCCAGCTAAAAATTTCTCAAGGGGAACCCAAGATTTGGTGGTGGTGTGATGTTGCCAGTTTAATATCAGCTGCAAAGCAATCGCCTCATAGTACCTCCCTATGGAAGGAACCCCCAGTCCTCCCAACCATATAGGATGCTGCAGAGTGCAAGACAGGGGCTCCAACCATGCCAAATAAACTTTAAAAACAGACTGTTGAGGGCCGAGAAAAAAGACCTGGGTCGTGATATAGGCACCATCTGAAGATAAAAAAGGACTCTTGGCAGTACATTCATCTTTAGGATACTGACTCGGCCCATCCATGAAAAAGTGGTACGATCCCACCGCAGTAAGTCAGCTTTAATTGTGGAAAGCAAAGGGGCATAGTTGCAGGTGTATAACTGTGTAAATACGGCCAGGAAAAAAATACCCAAGATAGAAAGGGAGTAATCTCCATAATTCGGCCATGATATTAGGAAGAGAGATCAGCGGGTCAGCAACATAGAATAGAACATAGTCCGCATACACTAACAGCTTATGTTCTGTCACCCCCACCCTAAACTCCTTAATGTTATGGTTTAGCCGGATCATATTTAACAATGGTTCCAGGGTAAGGGCAAACATAATAGGGGACAGGAGGGAAACCCTGTCTCATCCCGTTCTGTATAGGGAAGGTGCCAGAAAAAGTTTAATTCACCTTGACCCAAGCCTCCGGAGAACTATATAAGGAGCCTATCCACCTAAGCATGTTTTGGCCAGGGCCCAATTTAGACAGCACCGCCTGAAGATATGTCCAGTCCACCCTGTCAAAAGCCTTCTCTGTGTCAGTAGACAGTAGAAGGCGGGAGAACCAGTCTGTTGTAAATTTGCCCAATGGACAAGCTGTAAAGATCAGTTGGAATTGTCCCTAGCCTCCCTTCCTGCTATGAAGACTGTTTGGTCTGAATGAATTAAAGTCGGTAAGATGGGCTTTAGCCAATTCACTAAGATCTTCGCCAAAATATTAATACCAGTGTTTGACAATGAGATTGGTCTAGAGCTACCCAGGGTAGTAGGGTCTTTCCCTTCCTTTGGGAGGACTGTGATATGGGCTAACAGTGCTTCTTTTGGGATAGAAGTTCCCGATGCAAGGGAATTAAAATACATACTCATATGATTAGAAAGGAGGGGGCGAATTTTCGATAATAAGCATTGGTGAACCCATCAGGACCCGGACGTTTACCATGAGGCAAGTCTTTAATTACCGACTCAATCTCTGACACAGATATAGACTTATCAAGTTGTTCACTGATTTGCGTCATCAGTTGAGAGGCTAGATAATGTGAAAGGCATTCTGTTTTCTGCAGGGATGTTTGACCGGCGAGCGTGGCAGGAAGTTGGTAGAGTTGGGCATAATAGTCCCGAAAAGCATTCGCAATCTTAGAGGACAACAACGTTTGAGATCCCGAGGCAGTTTTCGGCTTATGTGACCGGATGTGTGTTGACATTGAAGGGCTCTGGCTAGGAGTCTCCCTCATTTATTTCCAAACTCATAAAATTTATGGGATACATGTCGCAGTCTATCCCATATGCGAGTCTCCAATAGGTTTGAAAGTTCTTCCCTAAGGGACAAAAGTTCCATGTGCAGAGTCATTTGGCACTTTTGTTTAAGCTCTGCAGCCCACAGTTTAACCATAGGGACCATAATTCCCCATTGTATGCCTTTTTTAGCCTGAAGCCCTGGGCAATAAGCTCTCCCAGACCACTGCCTTGTGTCCCTCCCACACAGATGCCATCCTCATCTGCCCCGTCAAGTTCTCCTTGAAATAAAAGGAAATAGTATCCCAGACCTGCTTCTGAGCCACAGCATCATCTAGCAGGTTTTATTGAATTTCCAATCCACTGTCTTACATCTGGAGAAAGAGGGGCGAGGGAGTCGGAGATAGGTACATGATCAGAAATGGTGAGCGATCCGATGGACGCACCGAAGGGTGACTCCAGAAAATATTGGTCCACCAACAGAAGGTCTATTCGTGTGTACATGTTATGTGTGGCGGAATAGTAACTAAAATCCTTTGTGGTGGGGTGGAGCACTCTCCAGCAGTCAACCAGATGATGAGCGTGCAGGGATTTGTGAAAATGTTTGAGAAATGCAAAGGAGTGTGTGGAATGGCCAGAGGAGGTATCCATCTGTGGGTCAGGGCAAACATTGAAATCCCCCCACGACCAATTGTCCCTCATGCAAAGTGGAAAGAGAGACTAAGACCCTATCCAAAAACGCCAACTGCGCATATAGGGCCTCAATAGTAAGCTTACAAATCTGCATAATGCGTAATGGGCTAAGGGAATGAAAGGGCGATGTGTATGTATTGCAACCTCCACTCCTCCGGATTTTGATCGGAGGAAAATGTGTGCCCCCAGTCCCTTTGTCTCAAGCCACAACTTACTGCATTTAGACGGAGAGCTCAAGCCACGGACATTATACAATACAGTCTTCAAGGAAGCCATAGCGGTTCAACAGGCAGTGGAGCACCAGGGACCCAAGAATGATGGAGAGAGACCTGCAGCAGACTGACCCAGAAAACATAGAGGGCTGAGGAGACAAAGTACATAAGTAAGAACCAAAAAAGAAAAAAACATATCAAAGATATAAAACAAATAAAGAACAGATCGCCCAAAGGGCAAGCAGAGAACACTGGTATTGACGGTGCAGGGGTCACCTCCTGGCCAATTGGCCCAAAAAGGCGAAGGCGGCGCAAGCACCGCAGATGTCCCCTTCGGGGGAACATAATTCACAGAGTTTACCTATTGGGGGTGAGTGGGGAAGCACCAGGCAGAACCCAACCAGGGGTCCCGCTCCAGCTAGGGATCACAACCAGAGTTTGGATGTGCACGCTGAGGGTCTGCAGCAGCAACAGTAATCCTAAAAAGGAAAGAAAGAAAAAATTCAGCAGGATCCAGAACAGTCAATCAGGGTGCATCCAAGAAAGAAGGCCTCTGCTCGGCAGGATGAGCGAAGCCGTTGCGGGACTTGTTTCGACGTCTGCAACGTGCTGGTTACCATGGTGCTGGACGAGCTGGTGCTGGAACCACTGAGGAAGTGCGCCAGTCCTGAATGTCCACCAAAGGCAGGCCAAGGCGGGAGAGAAAATGGGGCAGATCTGATATGTTCTGCAGAGTAACCTGATGGCCATTTTTAGTGACAGAGAGGCTGAAGGAAAATCTCCAACGGTAAATCAGATGGGCCTCCTGCAGGACTTCCAACAAGGGTTTAAGGGCTCTGCGCTGCATCAGTGTGCGTCTTGAGAGGTCCAGAAACAGGGACAGCTTAGCTCCATCAAAGTCCAGGTGACGGACCCCTCTAACATGGTACACGATACGTTTCTTCAGATGAAGTCTCTGGGTTTATCCGGGTCAAAGCATCCGGGGTCTTAGCACTCTTTGGGCTTGATTGACTTTTATGGAAGTGGGTGCCTCCCTGCCCAAGATCTGTTTGAACACTCCCTATAGAGTAAGGATTATGTCCCTAGGTGCTGTAGCTTCCGGCAGGCCCCTGATGCAGATATTAACCGTGCAGGTACGATTATCCACATCATCCAGTTGGTCAAGCAGAGTCAATTCTTTGGTCTTGTATTTTGCAGTGTGTCTGCAGGGCTTGCAAGGTAGGGGAGATGCCTTCCACCAAAGCTTCCAGAGCCTCTACTCTACCCCCAATGTCGGCTGTATTGGTCTGCAGGGCCTCAATGTCCTGTCTGAGGGCCTTCTCCATCTGGGTCACAAAACATTCCAAATCAGCCCTGGTGGGGAGGGCAAGAATGTGGAACCGCAAGTCACTACCCTTTATGGCCTCTGCTATGTTTATGCTCCCAGTGGAAGTGTGGGGGGGACCCCTGGAGGTGGATGTATGTGGCAGGGGTGGCCCTGCTGATGTGCATATTGGGGTCCCATGTGCGGCCAGGCCAATGCCTTCCTGGGTCTCACTCAGATCCAAACTGCTGGTGAAGCTGCCAGGGGAGCCCAGTGGAGAGGGGGGGAGGTGATGAGGTGGACGGCAGGTGCAGTGAGGGGATTGGAGACATCATACGCGTGGCTGGAAAGCACTCACCGGGCACCATCTTGGATCTTGACTCCTACGGCTGGCCGCCGCCGCCAGTGAAAAAGGCTTCCAGGGAGCTGGAGCAGAGCCGAGGAGTCCGCCGGGGCTGCGAGGATGGTCCCCGCTTTGATGGCATCCCGTCTGGCGGGATGCATCAGTCGATTAGCTGCTGCAGAAGTGGTTAGTAGGAACGGGTCATACAGAGCTCAGCTCAAGCACATTTACTCGCTCTCATGCCGCGGCCACTCCCCCTGATCTCTGATATTAATTCTATCCTGGCTTACAGGTCTTGTCCCTCCCCCATCTTGTGACTGGACAGTGAAAGGATAAACAGCACAATCATTCCCCCACTCTGCTTTTTCAACTTCTCCTTCTATTAGTATACACTTTGTTAGCACTGAAGTACAACTGATTGGTTCCTTGTACTGATTCTGCCAGTCAGAGCTCTCCTTTATAGTAAACTGTGAGAGGCTGATACAGGGTAAATCCAGGTACTTTGTAAACCCCAAATTGTTGCACTGTCCCTTGTTTGTATGTGATTCACATTCTTACATACTTGTATTATTTTATTTGAAGGAACAGGACAGCAATTGTGGGTTTACAATTTATGGTGCATCTGTATCTTGACAGTTTTTGCATGCTGCTGTACACATTATTGGGGAAAATGTTATTTTTCAATAAGCACTGTGTTTTAGGTTTTAGGTTTAAAAATTCAGGTACTTGCATGTGTGCATTTATTTAACCACTTCAATACTGGGCCCTTTTTTCCTCCTTCCGGCCCAGGCCACTTTTCAGCTTTCAGCGCTGTCACACTTTGAATGACAATTGCGTGGTAATGCAACACTGTACCCAAACTAAATTTTTATCATTTTGTTCATACAACTAGAGCTTTCTTTTGGTGGTATTTAATCACCACTAGGTTTTTTTTTTTTGCTAAATAAATGAAAAAAGACAGAAAATTTTGAAAAAAAAAAAAAAAGGGGTTTTGATTTGTTTCTGTTATAAAATTTTGCAAATAAATAATTGTTCTTCATAAATAGGCCAAAATGTATTCCGCTGCATTACTTTGGTGAAAATATCCCAAATCAGTGTATATTATTTAGTATGTAAGAAAGTTAAAGAATCCAAAAACTGTGGTATATATCTTTAAATTTAACAATCCTGATGTACTGACGGCCTATCACATTTATTAACGCCAAAAAATGTCAGGACAGTACAGATATTCCCCCAATTTCCCTTTTTTTGTGAAAGTAGACAGTCCAAGGTATTTATTGGGAGGCATTGCGAGTTGAATTAAGTTATAATTTTGTGTCATAATTTTTTGGAAAATAAAGAAATAAAAAAAAAAAGTTCACAATTTTTTTTTCTTTTACATACTGTCACCAGTGCAGTACAGCATCATCATATGGCAGTGATCAGGGACACTGACGCCACAGGGAAGCCATGGGGAAGTTCCCGTGGCGTCAGAGGGGGCGGGGTCACACGTGTACATCATCGGGTGGCCCCGCCCTCAGTTATATCACACAGCGGGAGCCTCCCATTGAGGCGGATCAGTCTCGGCTTTTTTTTTTTCCTTTTTCGGTCCGTTGTGGCGTGAAGAAGAATCATGCTCAGGGAGAGCGCTCTCTGGCAGGGGTGTTTTGGGGAAAAAAGTGAAATCCCTCACAGGTTTTTGGAGGCTTGCCCTCCCTTTTATTGTTATTTTAAGTGTCTGGTTAACTGTTCTCTGTTTTCTCAAGTTCTCTTTAGTATGCCACCAAAGTCTTTCTGATACCGGATCCGACGGGGCGATGTCTGTCTGGGCTACCTTATGTTTACCTACTATGTCAGTCATGGCTCCTTCAGATGCTGGGGATCACTTAAAAGTAATCTCATGGAATGTTAAGGGGCTCCGTTCCCTCTATAGGAGACCCATCTGGCCGCAGAGGACTTTCCTCGCCTTTCTAAATTATGGGTGGGTAAGGTCTATGGCTCTCCAGCGGTGGGACGCAAGGCCAGAGTTGCTATTTTACTTGACAAAAATCTCCATTACACTTTACGCTCCATAGAGACGGACTCGGTCGGTCGCAGACTCACTGTTCACCTAACGGTTGCCTCCCGTGACACCCCTATCTCCAATGTCTATGCACCTAACTCTGCTGGGCAAACCTTTTTCCAAGATTTCAACTCTTGGGCTCCACAGATCCCTGAACACTTCCAACTTATAGGGGGAGATTTTAACTCTGTCATTCACATGTCTGAAGATCGCACACAGGGACCCACGAGACAAACCCCGTTAACTGACACTTCTACTTTGCTAGCCCAATCGGTCTCCTCGCTTCCTCTTACGGATATCTGGTGCTTCTCCCACCCCATAGATCCAGAATACACCTTGTTCTCCCTTCCCCATGGCTCGTTCTCTCGTATTGACTACTTTTTTTGCTCCCCGGGTGCACTCCCTCTAGTGACAGCGTTGAACATTGAGGACTTGGTTATCTCTGATCACTCCCCCATTAGTGTATAACTCTCCAGAATAGCATTACCTCGCGCTGCTAACACCTGGCGCTTCCCCTCCTACTTGACTGACAACGACGACTTTAAATACTCCCTACGGAATGCGTGGGCCGAATTTGCCAAAACCAATGGGGCTCATCTTTCTACCCCTAACCTGTTTTGGGAAACAGGTAAAGCTTTCCTCAGGGGGCGCAATATCTTCTACACCTCACAATTTAAAAAACAAACTCGCATCCAATATCACAAAGCTAGCGACGCTCTACGTATGGCTCATCGTGCCTTATCATTAAACCGCATACCAGGTTATATACTTGCCTGTCAAACAGCTAAGCGCACCTTGACCATTGGTCCGCTCAGCAGGAAACCACCAAGCAATCATCGTGAATGGGCATCGTGGGACATTTTTATTTTTTTATTTTTTAATAAAGGACTTGCCCCCAAGCTGTGTCTTGTCGTTTTTAACATTTTGACACTTTTTTTGTGAAATGGTAGGGGTACTTGTTCCCCTTTACCATTTCACACGGGGGGGGGGAGGCCGGGATCTGGGGGTCCCCTTGTTTCTTTGTTAAAGAGGGCTTCCAGATTCCAATAAGCCCCACGCCAGCATACCCCCACAACCACCGGGCAAGGGTTGTGGGGATGAGGCCCTTGACCCCATCAATATGGGGACAAGGTGCTTTGGGGGACTACCCCAAAGCACCCTCCCCATGTTGAGGGCATGTGGTCTGGTACGGTTCAGGAGGGGGGGCGCTCTTTCGTCCCCCCTCTTTTCCTGTGGCCTGCCAGGTTGTGTGCTCAGATAAGGGTCTGATATGGATTTTGAGGAGGACCTCTACGCCATTTTTATTTATAATTTTGGTGCAGGGTTCCCCTTAATTTCCATATCAGACCCGAAGGGCCTGGTATGCATTTTAGGGGGACCCCCATGCAATTTTTTTTTTAATTTTGGTTCGGGGTTCCCATGCTCTTTTTTTCAATGAGTTTTATCTATATTACCGAGATCCGACAATTAATTACAGCCGCGAGCAGTTTTAAAAGACAATTTTTCCTTTAGAAATGTCATTTTGCTGTGGTACTGTTCTAAACACAGGAAAAATGTGCCACTTTACAGGCATACTGTAGACACCCCTCAGGCACAATATTTAAAGGAATATTTCATTTTTATTGTTTCGCTTTAAGCATTAAAAAAATCACTGCTCCTGAAAAAAACGTCAGTTTTTAAAAAATGTTTTTGCATTGATACATGTCCGCTGGGGCAAGACCCGGGTCCCCAAACACTTCTTATGACAATAACTTGCATATAAGCCTTTAAAATTAGCACTTTTGATTATTCATGTTCGTGTCCTTCGCGTGTTCTTGCTGAATTTTTTGCCTGTTTGCATATTCTGCTGCGAACCGAACAGGAGGGTGTTTGGCTCATCCCTAAAAATGAATATGAGCAATATACCAACTGAGTTAAGTAAAACCAAAAAAGGCAGTCTCTTTAGGACTGTATTCAAACAAACATTCCTACCAAAAACCTTAGCAACTTCTAAAAAAACATGCATATAACATTTGCAAAACTTTATTTTGGTTATGGTTGCTTAATCTCTCAGTAACTCCTAAAGTATTTATAATTTTACATTTTCTTTACCAAAATCTCATTACCAAACTTCTAGTTCAGCTCCTAATCCTGGGGGAATCTTTTGTAAATGTATAGGGATATTAGGCTTAATATCCAACCTTTCTTCACAAGCAACAAAGGTATTCTTTCTTTATTTTTTTATTTTTTATTATTTTTTTTTTTGTTCCATTGCTGTTTATTGAAGAGGCATGAATAAAGTGTCATACATTACAACAAATTGTTAGACATAACATACCCAAAAGGGTAAACTGAAAATTAGCTGTCTAGAATTCTTATCTGAATACTACTTAACACTTCTCTATATGCTCTAACATTTTTTCCTGTCACTCTTGATCCATCCTGCTCACATAGATGTTTCTCTAATTATTTAATCTGCATGATTCTTAGTCCCTGTGAACTTTGGTAACCATAGTGGATCCCTGTCCACTTTAACTACTATCTAGGGGCTCAGTATAGGTGGAACTGCACCTCCAGTTCATACTGTACATGTGCCTATACCCTCTTGCCTCTAAACTATTATTACAGCAGATGTGTGCTTCATACAACTTGTTAACAGTAATATTCTTCCTTTTCTCATCCATAACACTCAAATGGACAGTAGACAGTGGCAACATAACGTATAAATACCAATCAATATATTTGAAATAAGGAGAATAAAATAGGTACCCTTTGTCCCGAAAATGCCTTAACGATGAAGGAAGCCAGCTAATTATCAGGAATTCACAGATTGTCTCAAATTTCTCATCTGGGATTCTTAAGGTCCCAGGGTGCATTTTTTAATACACAATAAACACATCAAAAATGTGCGTTACCGTTTGGTTCCCGTTAGTGTTAGAAATGTTTGTAAGTGTGAACTTAGCCTGACGGTGTTTTTCTGCCTCTCCCAATGTATTATGTGAGCTCCTGAACTGCTCTTTTTCACCCTCACTTCCATATGTTTGGATTGAGCAGTGCTTGTTAGTTGCAGTCATGTGAATTGCTCACTACAAATCCCATAGTGTCAGGGCTGGGCTCAGCCCTTTCTTCTCTGAGCTGGCCGCTCAGCTGTTGGCTAATTGCCAGCTCCTATCTCTCCACAGTTACTCAGCTGTTGCTGATATCCTGCTCATCAGTCCTGCCTACTTAAGCTGTCCAGTCCAGAGGAGCTCTGCCTTCACCTTAGTCAACATCACAGAGGCGCTCTCCTGCATTCCTGTTAAAAGACTTGCTTGGCTGACATCCCTTCTGGCTCCAGATCCTGCTGGCTGTTTTACTATGCTCATCTCTGGCTCCCTGACGTTTGGCTTGTCTGACTATCCGTTCCGGTTCCTAAACTCTGGCTATGTTTTGACTATGCTTGTTCTATTTACTTTTATTATTAAACAAGTGTGATTTAACTGTACTTCTGTCTTGGTCTGATTTCATGGTTTCTGACAGTAGGCGAAGGCCATTAATTCAGAAGCTACAGTCAATCCACTTGTTGGTAATATTTTTTCCAGATTGGATGAGCAAGATCACTGCATGGATCAGTTTGCCATGGTGTTACAAACACTCCTGAGTGGCACGGCTCACCTGGAATCTCCCACTGTGGCTTCTCCGGTACAACCTGAGTTGCAGGCCGTCCCTGCTGCTGTGCCAGTCTCTGTGCAGGCACCCGCCTCAAATATTACCTCTATAAGAGGTATGTCTGGTTCTGCTCTGCTTCCCCAGCGATTTGGGGGTGAGCCAGGTCAATGCAGAGGGTTTCTCAACCAGGTTGAGATACTTT
Organism: Aquarana catesbeiana; assembly: GCF_042186555.1. Classification (NCBI taxonomy): domain Eukaryota; kingdom Metazoa; phylum Chordata; class Amphibia; order Anura; family Ranidae; genus Aquarana; species Aquarana catesbeiana. Next base: position 98,506,623 of record NC_133328.1, read on the forward strand.
GAGATGCTGCCCCAGGCGTTTCCCACGGACAGAAGCAAAGTAGGTTTCATGATATCTTTGCTTTCTGAGAGAGCGTTGGCCTGGGCAAACCCTCTATGGGAGACGCAAAAACTTGTTGTTTTGAGTTACCCTGAGTTTGTGGCCTCCTTTAAAAGGGTATTTGACGTTCCCGCACACTCCTCTTCTGCTGCCAAGTGCCTCATGTCCATCAGAGTACGAGAACTGTTGCCGACTGCGCCATTGAATTCTGTACTCTGGCAGCAGAGGTTGCTTGGAACAATGAGGCCCTCGTGGCTGCTTTTTCTCAGATTCCATCAAGGATGATATAGTAGCCCGAGATATACCCACTGAGCTGGAGAAGTTGTTCACGTTTGCCATCCTCATTGACTCCAGACTCAGAGAAAGACTATCTTTTAAGGAGTGCTTGCGGAAGCCTCCTGTACGTTTGCCGCCAAGCTTTGCAGTCCCACCTGTGCCTACCTCACCTCCCATGCCTCCTGGTACTGAGTCGGTCAGTGAAGATGAACCCATGCACTTGGGCTTCACATGTCTCTCTGTGTATGAGAGAACATTTAGGAGGAGAGAGAGATTGTTTCTTTATTGTGGCCAGGCAGGTCACTTTTTGAAGTCTTTTCCTACCCGTCAAGGGAACACCCGAACCTTGAGGTCCTGTCACAGACAGACCTTAGGTGGTGTTGTTTCGTCCCCAGTTATCCAGAAGGATAAGCCCCTGGTTTCAGTCACCCTTTCTTGGGCTGAGTCGTCTGTCGAGATACAGGCTCTAATCGACTCTGGGGCTGCAGGCCTGTTTATTGATGCTGCCTTTGTATCGAAGCACTCGATTCCGCTGCAGCTGTGTGACACTCCACTTGCCATTGAGGCTCTTAACAGGAGACCTCTACAGCCTGCACATGTGACTCATGAGACAGTTCCGTCGTCCATGGCCGTAGGGGCTCTTCACCATGAGATAATCCAATTCCAAATGATTTCCTCATCTGAGTTTCCGCTGGTTATTGGTTATCCTTGGTTACAGAGGCACAACCCCTCTTTTGATTGGCTCTGTGCTGAGGTTCTCTCCTGGTCGCCACAATGCAAAAAAGACATGCTTCCAGAAGGTAGCCAAGGTCCTGTGCACCTCTTCACTCTCCTCCCTGCTGGAGGAGTACCGCGATTTTAGCGATGGCTATGACAAAGGTCAAGCCAGTAGTTTGCCTCCACAGCGGCCGTATGATTGCGCAATTGACCTTCAACCTGGTGCCATACCCCCTCGTGGCTGGGTTTACCCTTTGACGGTCTTGGAGGATAAGGCCATGGAGGAGTATGTTGCAGACGCACTTTCTCGAGGTTTCATCCACAAATCCTCGTCCCCTCCTGGTGCTGGTTTCTTCTTCGTGAAGAAGAAGAGTGGTGAACTGAGACCTTGTATTAATTATAGGGGTCTCAATCTTTTCACAATTAAGAATGCTTATCCGATTCCATTGATTACGGAGTTATTTGACCGCCTTAAGGGAGCAACGGTTTTCACAAAGCTTGATTTGAGAGGGGCATTCAATCTCGTGAGGATTAAGCAGGGCAACACAGTTATCCTTATGTGGTTGACCGGTTGTCAAAGATGTGTCATTGTATGCCACTTAAGAAGTTGACCACTTCTAGGGAAATGGCTTCCATTTTTGCTCGGGAGATCTTTCGCTTACATGGGCTACCCAATGTGATTGTTTCGGACAGGGGTAGTCAGTTTGTGTCCCGGTTCTGGTGAGCCTTTTGTGCACAGTTGGGAATTAAGCTTGCTTTCTCCTCTGCGTATTACCCGCAGTCTAATGGGGCCGCAGAACGAGACAATCAGCCCTTGGAGCAATTCCTACATTGCTATATTTCTGACCATCATAACAACTGGTCAGACCTATTACCGTGGGCAGAGTTTGCTCAC